>NW_027182444.1:1250000-2500000 GCF_040938575.1 Ambystoma mexicanum | reverse complement strand
AGGATTTGGATATCACATATCGTTATAGGAAGGGTCTCAGGTTGGTTATTAGAAGCATTGAGATATCACATCTCATGTTATAGGACAGTCTCAGGTTTGGTATTAAAAGCATTGAGATATCACATCTCATGGTATAGGACAGGTCTCAGGATTGGAATGGGAAGGAGTTGGATATCACATCTCATGCCATAGGAAGGTCTCAGGTTTGGTAGAAGCATTAAGATACCACATCTCATGCTATCGGAAGGGTCTCAGGATTGGATTGGGAAGGAGTTGGATATCCCATCTCATGCTATAGGAAGGGTCACAGGTTGGAATTGGAAGGAGTTGGATATCACATCTCATGCTATCGGAAGGGTCTCAGGTTTGGAATGGGAAGGGTTTGGATATCACATCTCTTGCTATAGGAAGGGTGTCAGGTTTTTTATTAGAAACATTGAGATATCACATCTCATGCCATAGGAAGGTCTCAGGTTTGGTAGAAGCATTAAGATATCACATCTCATGCTATCGGAAGGGTCTCAGGATTGGATTGGGAAGGAGTTGGATATCCCATCTCATGCTATAGGAAGGGTCACAGGTTGGAATTCGAAGGAGTTGGATATCACATCTCATGCTATCGGAAGGGTCTCAGGATTGGAATGGGAAGGAGTTGGATATCACATCTCATGCTATAGGGAGGGTCTCAGGTTTTATATTAGAAACATTGAGATATCACATCTAATGCTATCGGAAGGGTCTCAGGATTGGATTGGGAAGGAGTTGGATATCACATTTCATGCAATAGGAAAGGTCTCAGCTTTGGAATGGGAAGGGTTTGGATATCACATCTCTTGCAATAGGAAGGGTCTCAGGTCTGGTATTAGAAACATTGAGATATCTCATCTCATGGTATTGGAAGGGTCTCAGGATTGGAATCGGAAGGAGTTGGATATCACATCTCATGTTATAGGAAGGGTCTCAGGTTTTGTATTAGAAGCACTGAGATATCAAATCTCATGCTATATGAAGAGACGCAGGATTGGAATGGGAAGAAGTTGGATATCACATCTCATGCTATAGGAAGGGACTCAGGTTTGGAATGGGAAGGATTTGGATATCACATCTCTTGCAATAGGAAGGGTCTCAGGTTTGGTATTAGAAACATTGAGATATCTCATCTCATGGTATAGGAAGGGTATCAGGATTATAATCGGAAGGAGTTGGATATAACATCTCATGTTATAGGAAGGGTCTCAGGTTTGGTATTAGAAGAACTGAGATATCAAATCTCATGCTAAATGAAGGGCCTCATGATTGGAATGGGAAGAAGTTGGATATCACATCTCATGTAATAGGAAGGGACTCAGGTTTGGTATTAGAAGCACTGAGATATCAGATCTCATCCTTTAGGAAGGGACTCAAGTTTGGTATTTGAAGGAGTGAGATAATAAATCTCATCCTATCGGAAGGGTCTAAGGATTGGAATGGGAAGGAGTTGAATATCACATCTCATGCTATAGGAAGGATCTCAGGATTGGATGGGAAGGGTTTGGATATCACATCGCTTGCAATAGGAAGGGTCTCAGTTCTGGTATTAGAAACATTGAGATATTTCATCTCATGGTATAGGAAGGGTCTCAGGATTGGAATCGGAAGGAGTTGGATATCACATCTCATGTTATAGGAAGGGTCTCAGGTTTTGTATTAGAAGCACTGAGATATCAAATCTCATGCTATATGAAGAGACGCAGGATTGGAATGGGAAGAAGTTGGATATCACATATGCTATAGGAAGGGACTCAGGTTTGGAATGGGAAGGATTTGGATATCACATCTCTTGCAATAGGAAGGGTCTCAGGTTTGGTATTAGAAACATTGAGATATCTCATCTCATGGTATAGGAAGGGTATCAGGATTGGAATCGGAAGGAGTTGGATATAACATCTCATGTTATAGGAAGGGTCTCAGGTTTGGTATTAGAAGCACTGAGATATCGAATCTCATGCTAAATGAAGGGACGCAGGATTGGAATGGGAAGGAGTTGGATATCACATCTCATGCTATAGGAACGGTCCAACTTTGGTATTAGAAGCATTGAGATAGCACATCTCATGGAAGGGGCTCAGGATTGGAATGGAAAGGAGTTGGATATCACATCTCATGTTATAGGAATGATCGCAGGTTTGGTATTAAGAGCATTGAGATATCACATCTCATGCTATAGGAAGGGTCTCAGGATTGGATCGGGAAGGAGTTGGATATCACATCTCATGCTATAGGAAGGGTCTCAGGTTTGGGAGAAGCATTGATATATCACATCTCATGCTATAGGAAGGGCCTCATGATTGGAATGGGAAGGAGTTGGATATCACATCTCATGTTATAGGAACGGACTCAGGTTTGGAAGGGGAAGGATTTGGATATCACATCTCAAGTTATAGGACGGGTCTGTGGTTTGGTATTAGAAGCATTGAGATATCATATCTCATGCTATCGGAAGGGTCTGAGGATTGGATTGGGAAGAAATTGGATATCACATCTCATGTTATAGGAAACGTCTCAGGTTTGTTATTAGAAGCATTGAGATATCACATCTCATGTTATAGGACAGTCTCAGGTTTGGTATTAGAAGCATTGAGATATAACATCTCATGGTATAGGACGGGTCTCAGGATTGGAATGGGAAGGAGTTAGATATCACATCTCATGCTATAGGAATGATCCCAGGTTTGGTAGAAGCATTGAGATATCACATCTCATGCTACAGGAAGGGCCTCATGATTGGAATGGGAAGGAGTTGGATATCACATCTCATGTTATAGGAAGGGACTCAGGTTTGGTATTAGAAGCACTGAGATATCAGATCTCATCCGTTAGGAAGGGACTCAAGTTTGGTATTTGAAGGAGTGAGATAATAAATCTCATCCTATCGGCCGGGTCTCAGGATTGGAATGGGAAGGAGTTGAATATCACATCTCATGCTATAGGAAGGATCTCAGGTTTGGTAGAAGCATTGAGATATCACATATGCTATAGGAAGGGTCTCAGGATTGGAATGGGAAGGAGTTGGATATCATCTCATGCTATAGGAAGGGTCTCAGGATTGGAATGGGAAGGTGTTGGATATCACATCTCATCCTATAGGAAGGGTCTCAGGTTTGGAATGGGAAGCATTTGGATATCACATCTCTTGCAATAGGAATGATCCAAGGTTTGGTATTAAGAGCATTGAGATATCACATCTCATGCTATAGGAAGGGTCTCAGGATTGGAAAGGGAACGAGTTGGATATCACATCTCATGCTATAGGAAGGGTCTCAGGTTTGGTAGAAGCATTGAGATATCACATCTCATGCTATAGGAAGGTCCTCATGATTGGAATGGGAGGAGTTGGATATCACATCTCAGGCAATCGGAAGGGACTCAGGATTGGAATGGGAAGGAGTTGGATATCACATCTCATGCTATAGGGAGGGTCTCAGGTTTGGTATTAATAGCATTGAGCTATCACTTCTCATGCTATAGGAAGGGTCTCAGGATTGGAATGGGAAGGAGTTGGATATCATCTCATGCTATAGGACGGGTCTCAGGATTGGAATGGGAAGGTGTTGGATATCACATCTCATCCTATAGGAAGGGTCTCATGTTTGGAATGGGAAGCATTTGGATACCACATCTCTTGCAATAGGAATGATCCAAGGTTTTGTATTAAGAGCATTGAGATATCACATCTCATGCTATAGGAAGGGTCTCGGGATTGGAACGGGAAGGAGTTGGATATCACATCTCATGCTATAGGAAGGGTCTCAGGTTTGGTAGAAGCATTGAGATATCACATCTCATGCTATCGGAAGGGCCTCATGATTGGAATGGGAGGAGTTGGATATCACATCTCAGGCTATCGGAAGGGACTCAGGATTGGAATGGGAAGGAGTTGGATATCACATCTCATGCTATAGGGAGGGTCTCAGGTTTGGTATTAATAACATTGAGATATCACTTCTCATGCTATAGGAAGGGTCTCAGGATTGGATGGGAATAAGTTGGATATCACATTTCATGCTATAGGAAGGGTCTCAGATTTGGTAGAAGCATTGAGATATCACATCTCATGCTATAGGAAGGGCCTCATGATTGGAATGGGAAGGAGTTGGATATCACATCTCATGCCATCGGAAAGGTCTCAGGTTTGGTAGAAGCATTGGGATATCACATCTCATGCTATAGGAAGGGTCTCAGGATTGGAATGTGAAGGTGTTGGACATCACATCTCATGGCAAAGGAAATGTCTCAGGTTTGGAAGGGGAAGGATTTGGATATCACATCTCAAGTTATAGAACGGGTCTGTGGTTTGGTATTAGAAGCATTGAGATATATCTCATGGTATAGTATGGGTCTCAGGATTGGAATGGGAAGGAGTTGGATATCACATCTCATGCTATAGGAAGGGTCTCAGGATTGGAATGGGAAGGACTTGGACATCACATCTCATGTTATAGGAAGGGTCTCAGGTTTGTTATTAGAAGGATTGAGATATCACATCTCATGTTATAGGACAGTCTCAGGTTTGGTATTAGAAACATTGAGATATCACATCTCATGGTATAGGACGGGTCTCAGGATTGGAATGGGAAGGAGTTGGATATCACATCTCATGCTATAGGAATGGTCACAGGTTGGAATTCGAAGGAGTTGGATATCACATCTCATGCTATCGGAAGGGTCTCAGGATTGGATTGGGATGGAGTTGGATATCACATTTCATGCAATAGGAAAGGTCTCAGGTTTGGAATGGGAAGGGTTTGGATATCACATCTCTTGCAATAGGAAGGGTCTCAGGTCTGGTATTAGAAACATTGAGATATCACATCTCATGGTATAGGAAGGGTCTCAGGATTGGAATCGGAAGGAGTTGGATATCACATCTCATGTTATAGGAAGGGTCTCAGGTTTTGTATTAGAAGCACTGAGATATCAAATCTCATGCTATATGAAGAGACGCAGGATTGGAATGGGAAGAAGTTGGATATCACATCTCATGCTATAGGAAGGGACTCAGGTTTGGAATGGGAAGGATTTGGATATCACATCTCTTGCAATAGGAAGGGTCTCAGGTTTGGTATTAGAAACATTGAGATATCTCATCTCATGGTATAGGAAGGGTCTCAGGATTGGAATCGGAAGGAGTTGGATATAACATCTCATGTTATAGGAAGGGTCTGAGGTTTGGTATTAGAAGCACTGAGATATCAAATCTCATGCTAAATGAAGGGACGCAGGATTGGAATGGGAAGGAGTTGGATATCACATCTCATGATATAGGAACGGTCCAACTTTGGTATTAGAAGCATTGAGATAGCACATCTCATGGAAGGGGCTCAGGATTGGAATGGGAAGGAGTTGGATATCACATCTCATGTTATAGGAATGATCGCAGGTTTGGTATTAAGAGCATTGAGATATCACATCTCATGCTATAGGAAGGGTCTCAGGATTGGATCGGGAAGGAGTTGGATATCACATCTCATGCTATAGGAAGGGTCTCAGGTTTGGTAGAAGCATTGATATATCACATCTCATGCTGTAGGAAGGGCCTCATGATTGGAATGGGAAGGAGTTGGATATCACATCTCATGTTATAGGAATGGACTTAGGTTTGGAAGGGGAAGGATTTGGATATCACATCTCAAGTTATAGGACGGGTCTGTGGTTTGGTATTAGAAGCATTGAGATATATCTCATGCTATCGGAAGGGTCTGAGGATTGGATTGGGAAGAAATTGGATATCACATCTCATGTTATAGGAAGGGTCTCAGGATTGGAATGGGAAGGACTTGGACATCACATCTCATGTTATAGGAAACGTCTCAGGTTTGTTATTAGAAGCATTGAGATATCACATCTCATGTTATAGGACAGTCTCAGGTTTGGTATTAGAAGCATTGAGATATAACATCTCATGGTATAGGACGGGTCTCAGGATTGGAATGGGAAGGAGTTAGATATCACATCTCATGCTATAGGAATGATCCCAGGTTTGGTATTAAGAGCATTGAGATATCACATCTCATGCTATAGGAAGGGTCTCAGGTTTGGTAGAAGCATTGAGATATCACATCTCATGCTACAGGAAGGGCCTCATGATTGGAATGGGAAGGAGTTGGATATCACATCTCATGTTATAGGAAGGGACTCAGGTTTGGTATTAGAAGCACTGAGATATCAGATCTCATCCGTTAGGAAGGGACTCAAGTTTGGTATTTGAAGGAGTGAGATAATAAATCTCATCCTATCGGCCGGGTCTCAGGATTGGAATGGGAAGGAGTTGAATATCACATCTCATGCTATAGGAAGGATCTCAGGTTTGGTAGAAGCATTGAGATATCACATATGCTATAGGAAGGGTCTCAGGATTGGAATGGGAAGGAGTTGGATATCATCTCATGCTATAGGAAGGGTCTCAGGATTGGAATGGGAAGGTGTTGGATATCACATCTCATCCTATAGGAAGGGTCTCAGGTTTGGAATGGGAAGCATTTGGATATCACATCTCTTGCAATAGGAATGATCCAAGGTTTGGTATTAAGAGCATTGAGATATCACATCTCATGCTATAGGAAGGGTCTCAGGATTGGAAAGGGAAGGAGTTGGATATCACATCTCATGCTATAGGAAGGGTCTCAGGTTTGGTAGAAGCATTGAGATATCACATCTCATGATATAGGAAGGTCCTCATGATTGGAATGGGAGGAGTTGGATATCACATCTCAGGCAATCGGAAGGGACTCAGGATTGGAATGGGAAGGAGTTGGATATCACATCTCATGCTATAGGGAGGGTCTCAGGTTTGGTATTAATAGCATTGAGATATCACTTCTCATGCTATAGGAAGGGTCTCAGGATTGGAATGGGAAGGAGTTGGATATCATCTCATGCTATAGGACGGGTCTCAGGATTGGAATGGGAAGGTGTTGGATATCACATCTCATGCTATAGGAAGGGTCTCAGGTTTGGTAGAAGCATTGAGATATCACATCTCATGCTATAGGAAGGGCCTCATGATTGGAATGGGAGGAGTTGGATATCACATCTCAGGCTATCGGAAGGGACTCAGGATTGGAATGGGAAGGAGTTGGATATCACATCTCATGCTATAGGGAGGGTCTCAGGTTTGGTATTAATAACATTGAGATATCACTTCTCATGCTATAGGAAGGGTCTCAGGATTGGATGGGAATAAGTTGGATATCACATCTCATGCCATCGGAAAGGTCTCAGGTTTGGTAGAAGCATTGGGATATCACATCTCATGCTATAGGAAGGGTCTCAGGATTGGAATGGGAAGGAGTTGGACATCACATCTCATGGCAAAGGAAATGTCTCAGGTTTGGAAGGGGAAGGATTTGGATATCACATCTCAAGTTATAGGACGGGTCTGTGGTTTGGTATTAGAAGCATTGCGATATATCTCATGGTATAGTATGGGTCTCAGGATTGGAATGGGAAGGAATTGGATATCACATCTCATGCTATAGGAAGGGTCTAAGGATTGGAATGGGAAGGACTTGGACATCACATCACATGTTATAGGAAGGGTCTCAGGTTTGTTATTAGAAGGATTGAGATATCACATCTCATGTTATAGGACAGTCTCAGGTTTGGTATTGGAAGCATTGAGATATCACATCTCATGGTATAGGACGGGTCTCAGTATTGGAATGGGAAGGAGTTGGATATCACATCTCATGCTATAGGAAGGGTCACAGGTTGGAATTCGAAGGAGTTGGATATCACATCTCATGCTATCGGAAGGGTCTCAGGATTGGAATGGGAAGGAGTTCGATATCACATCTCATGCTATAGGGAGGGTCTCAGGTTTGATATTAGAAGCATTGAGATATCACATCTAATGCTATCAGAAGGGTCTCAGGATTGGATTGGGAAGGAGTTGGATATCACATCTCATGCAATAGGAAAGGTCTCAGGTTTGTAATGGGAAGGATTTGGATATCACATCTCTTGCAATAGGAAGGGTCTCAGGTCTGGTATTAGAAACATTGAGATATCACATCTCATGGTATAGGAAGGGATCACATCTCATGCTATAGGAAGGGTCTCAGGATTGGAATGGGAAGGAGTTGGATATCACATCTCAAGCTATAGGAAGGGTCTCAGGATTGGAATGGGAAGGAGTTTGATATCACATCTCATGCCATAGTATGGGTCTCAGGTTTGGTAGAAGCATTGGGATATCACATCTCATGCTATCGGAAGGGTATCAGGATTGGATTTGGAAGGAGTTGGATATCCCATCTCATGCTGTAGGAACGGTCTCAGGTTGGAATGGGAAGGAGTTGGATATCACATCTCTGCTATCGGAAGTGTCTCATGATTGGGATGGGAAGGAGTTGATATCACATCTCATGCTATACAAAGTATCTCAGATTTGGAATGGGAAGGAGTTGGATATCCCATCTCATGTTATTATTACGGGTCTCAGGTTTGGTATTAGAAGCATTGCGATATCACATCGCATGCTGTAGGAAGGGTCTCAGGTTTGGAATGGGAAGGAATTGGATATTACATTCTTGCTATAGGAAGGGTCTCATGTTTGGAATGGGAAGGAGTTGGATATCACATATGCTATAGGAAGGGTCTCAGGTTTGGAATGGGAAGGAGTTGGGTATCACATCTCATGCTATATGAAGGGACTCAGGTTTGGTATTACAAGCATTGTGATATTACATCTCATGCTATAGGAAGGGTCTCAGGATTGGATTGGGAAGGAGTCGGATATCACATCTCATGCTATAGGAAGGGTCTCAGGTTTGGAATGGGAAGGATTTGTATATCACATCTTGCTATAGGAAGGGCCTCAGGTTTGGTATGAGAAACATTGACATATCACATCTCATGGTATAGGAAGGATCTCAGGATTGGAATGGGAAGGAGTTGGATATCCCATCTCATGTTATAGGAAGGATATCAGGTTTGGTATTAGAAGCATTGAGATATCACATCTCATGCTATAGGAAGGGTCTCAGGATTGGAATGGGAAGGAGTTGGATATCAAATCTCATGCTATAGGAAGGGTCTCAGGTTTGGTAGAAGCATTGAGATATCACATCTCATGCTATAGGCAGGGTGTCAGGATTGGAATGGGAAGGAGTAGTATATGACATCTCATGTCATAGGAAGGGTCTCAGGTTTGGTATAAGCATTGATATATCACACCTCTGCTATCGGAAGGGTCTTGGGATTGGAATGGGAAGGAGTTGGATATCCCATCTCATGTTATAGGAAGGGTCTCAGGTTTGGTATTAGAAGCATTGAGATATAACATCTCATGTTATAGGAATGGTCTCAGGATTCAAATGGGAAGTACTTGGATATCACATCTCATGCTATAGGGAGGGTCTCAGGTTTGATATTAGAAGCATTGAGATATCACATCTCATGCTATCGGAAGGGTCTCAGGATTGGAATGGGAAGGAGTTGGATATCACATCTCATGCTAAAGGAAGGGTCTCAGGCTTGGAAGGCGAAGGACTTTGATATCACATCTCATGCCATAGGAAGGGTCTCAAGTTTGGTAGAAGCATTGAGATATCACATCTCATGCTATCGGAAGGGTCTCAGGATTGGATTGGGAAGGAGTTGGATATCCCATCTCATGCTATAGGAAGGCTCTCAGGTTTGGAATGGGAAGGATTTGTATATCACATCTTGCTATAGGAAGGGCCTCAGGTTTGGTATGAGAAACATTGACATATCACATCTCATGGTATAGGAAGGATCTCAGGATTGGAATGGGAAGGATTAGGATATTACATCTCATGTTATAGGACTGGTCTCAGGTTTAGTATTAGAAGCATTGAGATACCACATCTCATGGTATAGGAAGGGTCTCAGGATTGGAATGGGAAGGAGTTTGATATCACATCTCATGCCATAGGAAGGGTCTCAAGTTTGGTAGAAGCATTGAGATATCACATCTCATGCTATCGGAAGGGTCTCAGGATTGGATTGGGAAGGAGTTGGATATCCCATCTCATGCTATAGGAAGGGTCTCAGGTTTGGTATTAGAAGCATTGAGATATCACATCTCATGCTATAGGAAGGGTCTCAGGATTGGAATGGGAAGGAGTTGGATATCACATCTCATGCTATAAGAAGGGTCTCAGGTTTCGTATTAGAAGCATTGCAATATCAAGTCTCATGGTATAGGAAGGGTCTCAGAATTGGAATGGGAAGGAGTTGGATATCACATCTCAAGCTATAGGAAGGGTCTCAGGATTGGAATGGGAAGGAGTTTGATATCACATCTCATGCCATAATATGGGTCTCAGGTTTGGTAGAAGCATTGAGATATCACATCTCATGCTATCGGAACAGTCTCAGGATTGGATTTGGATGGAGTTGGATATCCCATCTCATGCTATAGGAAGGGTCTCAGGTTGGAATGGGAAGGAGTTGGATATCACATCTCATTTTATAGGAAGGGTCTCAGGATTGGAATGGGAAGGACTTGGATATCACATCTCATGCTATAGGAAGGCTCTCAGGTTTGGAATGGGAAGGATTAGTATATCACATCTTGCTATAGGAAGGGCCTCAGGTTTGGTATGAGAAACATTGACATATCACATCTCATGGTATAGGAAGGATCTCAGGATTGGAATGGGAAGGAGTTGGATATCCCATCTCATGTTATAGGAAGGATATCAGGTTTGGTATTAGAAGCATTGAGATATCACATCTCATGCTATAGGAAGGGTCTCAGGATTGGAATGGGAAGGAGTTGGATATCACATCTCATGCTATAGGAAGGGTCTCAGGTTTGGTAGAAGCATTGAGATATCACATCTCATGCTATAGGCAGGGTCTCAGGATTGGAATGGGAAGGAGTAGTATATGACATCTCATGTCATAGGAAGGGTCTCAGGTTTGGTATAAGCATTGATATATCACATCTCTTCTATCGGAAGGGTCTCGGGATTGGAATGGGAAGGAGTTGGATATCCCATCTCATGTTATAGGAAGGGTCTCAGGTTTGGTATTAGAAGCATTGAGATATCATATCTCATGCTATCGGAAGGGTCTCGGGATTGGAATGGGAAGGACTTGGATATCACTTCTCATGCTATAGGGAGGTCTCAGGTTTGTTATTAGAAGCATTGAGATATCACATCTCATGATATAGGACAGTCTCAGGTTTGGTATTAGAAGCATTGAGATATAACATCTCATGATATAGGATGGGTCTCAGGATTGGAATGGGAAGGAGTTAGATATCACATCTCATGCTATAGGAAGGGTCTCAGGTTTGGTAGAAGCATTGGGATATCACATCTCATGCTATAGGAAGGGTCTCAGGAATGGAATGGAAAGGAGTTGGATATCACATCTGATGCTAAAGGAAGGGTCTCAGGTTTGGAAGGGGAAGGATTTGGATATCACATCTCAAGTTATAGGACGCGTCTGTGGTTTGGTATTAGAAGCATTGAGATATCATATCTCATGCTATCGGAAGGGTCTCAGGATTGGATTGGGAAGGATTTGGATATCACATATCGTTATAGGAAGGGTCTCAGGTTGGTTATTAGAAGCATTGAGATATCACATCTCATGTTATAGGACAGTCTCAGGTTTGGTATTAAAAGCATTGAGATATCACATCTCATGGTATAGGACAGGTCTCAGGATTGGAATGGGAAGGAGTTGGATATCACATCTCATGCCATAGGAAGGTCTCAGGTTTGGTAGAAGCATTAAGATACCACATCTCATGCTATCTGAAGGGTCTCAGGATTGGATTGGGAAGGAGTTGGATATCCCATCTCATGCTATAGGAAGGGTCACAGGTTGGAATTGGAAGGAGTTGGATATCACATCTCATGCTATCGGAAGGGTCTCAGGTTTGGAATGGGAAGGGTTTGGATATCACATCTCTTGCTATAGGAAGGGTGTCAGGTTTTTTATTAGAAACATTGAGATATCACATCTCATGCCATAGGAAGGTCTCAGGTTTGGTAGAAGCATTAAGATATCACATCTCATGCTATCGGAAGGGTCTCAGGATTGGATTGGGAAGGAGTTGGATATCCCATCTCATGCTATAGGAAGGGTCACAGGTTGGAATTCGAAGGAGTTGGATATCACATCTCATGCTATCGGAAGGGTCTCAGGATTGGAATGGGAAGGAGTTGGATATCACATCTCATGCTATAGGGAGGGTCTCAGGTTTTATATTAGAAACATTGAGATATCACATCTAATGCTATCGGAAGGGTCTCAGGATTGGATTGGGAAGTAGTTGGATATCACATTTCATGCAATAGGAAAGGTCTCAGGTTTGGAATGGGAAGGGTTTGGATATCACATCTCTTGCAATAGGAAGGGTCTCAGGTCTGGTATTAGAAACATTGAGATATCTCATCTCATGGTATAGGAAGGGTCTCAGGATTGGAATCGGAAGGAGTTGGATATCACATCTCATGTTATAGGAAGGGTCTCAGGTTTTGTATTAGAAGCACTGAGATATCAAATCTCATGCTATATGAAGAGACGCAGGATTGGAATGGGAAGAAGTTGGATATCACATCTCATGCTATAGGAAGGGACTCAGGTTTGGAAGGGGAAGGATTTGGATATCACATCTCAAGTCATAGGACGGGTCTGTGGTTTGGTATTAGAAACATTGAGATATCATATCTCATGCTATCGGAACGGTCTCAGGATTGGATTGGGAAGGAGTTGGATATCACATCTCAAGTTATAGGAAGGGTCTCAGGTTTGTTATTAGAAGCATTGAGATATCACATCTCATGATATAGGACAGTCTCAGGTTTGGTATTAGAAGCATTGAGATATAACATCTCATGATATAGGATGGGTCTCAGGATTGGAATGGGAAGGAGTTAGATATCACATCTCATGCTATAGGAAGGGTCTCAGGTTTGGTAGAAGCATTGGGATATCACATCTCATGCTATAGGAAGGGTCTCAGGAATGGAATGGAAAGGAGTTGGATATCACATCTGATGCTAAAGGAAGGGTCTCAGGTTTGGAAGGGGAAGGATTTGGATATCACATCTCAAGTTATAGGACGCGTCTGTGGTTTGGTATTAGAAGCATTGAGATATCATATCTCATGCTATCGGAAGGGTCTCAGGATTGGATTGGGAAGGATTTGGATATCACATATCGTTATAGGAAGGGTCTCAGGTTGGTTATTAGAAGCATTGAGATATCACATCTCATGTTATAGGACAGTCTCAGGTTTGGTATTAAAAGCATTGAGATATCACATCTCATGGTATAGGACAGGTCTCAGGATTGGAATGGGAAGGAGTTGGATATCACATCTCATGCCATAGGAAGGTCTCAGGTTTGGTAGAAGCATTAAGATACCACATCTCATGCTATCGGAAGGGTCTCAGGATTGGATTGGGAAGGAGTTGGATATCCCATCTCATGCTATAGGAAGGGTCACAGGTTGGAATTGGAAGGAGTTGGATATCACATCTCATGCTATCGGAAGGGTCTCAGGTTTGGAATGGGAAGGGTTTGGATATCACATCTCTTGCTATAGGAAGGGTGTCAGGTTTTTTATTAGAAACATTGAGATATCACATCTCATGCCATAGGAAGGTCTCAGGTTTGGTAGAAGCATTAAGATATCACATCTCATGCTATCGGAAGGGTCTCAGGATTGGATTGGGAAGGAGTTGGATATCCCATCTCATGCTATAGGAAGGGTCACAGGTTGGAATTCGAAGGAGTTGGATATCACATCTCATGCTATCGGAAGGGTCTCAGGATTGGAATGGGAAGGAGTTGGATATCACATCTCATGCTATAGGGAGGGTCTCAGGTTTTATATTAGAAACATTGAGATATCACATCTAATGCTATCGGAAGGGTCTCAGGATTGGATTGGGAAGGAGTTGGATATCACATTTCATGCAATAGGAAAGGTCTCAGCTTTGGAATGGGAAGGGTTTGGATATCACATCTCTTGCAATAGGAAGGGTCTCAGGTCTGGTATTAGAAACATTGAGATATCTCATCTCATGGTATAGGAAGGGTCTCAGGATTGGAATCGGAAGGCGTTGGATATCACATCTCATGTTATAGGAAGGGTCTCAGGTTTTGTATTAGAAGCACTGAGATATCAAATCTCATGCTATATGAAGAGACGCAGGATTGGAATGGGAAGAAGTTGAGTTGAATATCACATCTCATGCTATAGGAAGGGACTCAGATTTGGAATGGGAAGGATTTGGATATCACATCTCTTGCAATAGGAAGGGTCTCAGGTTTGGTATTAGAAACATTGAAATATCTCATCTCATGGTATAGGAAGGGTATCAGGATTGGAATCGGAAGGAGTTGGATATAACATCTCATGTTATAGGAAGGGTCTCAGGTTTGGTATTAGAAGCACTGAGATATCAAATCTCATGCTAAATGAAGGGACGCAGGATTGGAATGGGAAGGAGTTGGATATCACATCTCATGCTATAGGAACGGTCCAACTTTGGTATTAGAAGCATTGAGATAGCACATCTCATGGAAGGGGCTCAGGATTGGAATGGGAAGGAGTTGGATATCACATCTCATGTTATAGGAATGATCGCAGGTTTGGTATTAAGAGCATTGAGATATCACATCTCATGCTATAGGAAGGGTCTCAGGATTGGATCGGGAAGGAGTTGGATATCACATCTCATGCTATAGGAAGGGCCTCACGTTTGGTAGAAGCATTGATATATCACATCTCATGCTATAGGAAGGGCCTCATGATTGGAATGGGAAGGAGTTGGATATCACATCTCATGTAATAGGAAGGGACTCAGGTTTGGTATTAGAAGCACTGAGATATCAAATCTCATCCTTTAGGAAGGGACTCAAGTTTGGTATTTGAAGGAGTGAGATAATAAATCTCATCCTATCGGAAGGGTCTAAGGATTGGAATGGGAAGGAGTTGAAAATCACATCTCATGCTATAGGAAGGATCTCAGGATTGGATGGGAAGGAGTTGGATATCACATCTTGTTATAGGACAGTCTCAGGTTTGGTATTAGAAGCATTGAGATATACCATCTCATGCTATAGGAAGGGCCTCAGGATTGAATGGGAAGGAGTTGGATATCACATTTCATGCTATAGGAAGGGTCTCAGATTTGGTAGAAGCATTGAGATATCACATCTCATGCTATAGGAAGGGCCTCATGATTGGAATGGGAAGGAGTTAGATATCACATCTCATGCTATCGGAAAGGTCTCAGGTTTGGTAGAAGCATTGGGATATCACATCTCATGCTATAGGAAGGGTCTCAGGATTGGATTGGGAAGGAGTTGGATATCACATCTGATGCTAAAGGAAGGGTCTCAGGTTTGGAAGGGGAAGGATTTGGATATCACATCTCAAGTCATAGGACGGGTCTGTGGTTTGGTATTAGAAGCATTGAGATATCATATCTCATGCTATTGAAGGGTCTCAGGATTGGATTGGGAAGGAGTTGGATATCACATCTCAAGTTATAGGAAGGGTCTCAGGTTTGTTATTAGAAGCATTGAGATATCACATCTCATGATATAGGATGGGTCTCAGGATTGGAATGGGAAGGAGTTAGATATCACATCTCATGCTATAGGAAGGGTCTCAGGTTTGGTAGAAGCATTGGGATATCACATCTCATGCTATAGGAAGGGTCTCAGGAATGGAATGGA
Organism: Ambystoma mexicanum; assembly: GCF_040938575.1. Classification (NCBI taxonomy): domain Eukaryota; kingdom Metazoa; phylum Chordata; class Amphibia; order Caudata; family Ambystomatidae; genus Ambystoma; species Ambystoma mexicanum. Next base: position 2,484,280 of record NW_027182444.1, on the reverse strand, counting down.
AAGGAGTTGGATATCACATCTGATGCTAAAGGAAGGGTCTCAGGTTTGGAAGGGGAAGGATTTGGATATCACATCTCAAGTTATAGGACGCGTCTGTGGTTTGGTATTAGAAGCATTGAGATATCATATCTCATGCTATCGGAGGGGTCTCAGGATTGGATTGGGAAGGATTTGGATATCACATCTCGTTATAGGAAGGGTCTCAGGTTGGTTATTAGAAGCATTGAGATATCAAATCTCATGTTATAGGACAGGTCTCAGGATTGGAATGGGAAGGAGTTGGATATCACATCTCATGCCATAGGAAGGTCTCAGGTTTGGTAGAAGCATTAAGATACCACATCTCATGCTATCGGAAGGGTCTCAGGATTGGATTGGGAAGGAGTTGGATATCCCATCTCATGCTATAGGAAGGGTCACAGGTTGGAATTGGAAGGAGTTGGATATCACATCTCATGCTATAGGAAGGATCTCAGGATTGGATGGGAAGGAGTTGGATATCACATCTCAAGTTATAGGACAGTCTCAGGTTTGGTATTAGAAGCATTGAGATATCACATCTCATGCTATAGGAAGGGCCTCAGGATTGGATGGGAAGGAGTTGGATATCACATTTCATGCTATAGGAAGGGTCTCAGATTTGGTAGAAGCATTGAGATATCACATCTCATGCTATAGGAAGGGCCTCATGATTGGAATGGGAAGGAGTTAGATATCACATCTCATGCTATCGGAAAGGTCTCAGGTTTGGTAGAAGCATTGGGATATCACATCTCATGCTATAGGAAGGGTCTCAGGATTGGATTGGGAAGGAGTTGGATATCACATCTCAAGTTATAGGACAGTCTCAGGTTTGGTATTAGAAGCAATGAGATATAACATCTCATGATATAGGACGGGCCTCAGGAATGGAATGGAAAGGAGTTGGATATCACATCTGATGCTAAAGGAAGGGTCTCAGGTTTGGAAGGGGAAGGATTTGGATATCACATCTCAAGTCATAGGACGGGTCTGTGGTTTGGTATTAGAAGCATTGAGATATCATATCTCATGCTATCGGAAGGGTCTCAGGATTGGAATGGGAAGGATTTGGATATCACATCTCATGCTATAGGAAGGGTCTCAGGATTGGAATGGGAAGGATTTGGATATCACATCTCTTGCAATAGGAAGGGTCTCATGTTTGATATTAGAAACATTGAGATATCTCATCTCATGGTATAGGAAGGGTCTCAGGATTGGAATGGGAAGTAGTTTGATATCACATCTCATGCCATAGGAAGGTCTCAGGTTTGGTAGAAGCATTAAGATACCACATCTCATGCTATCGGAAGGGTCTCAGGATTGGATTGGGAAGGAGTTGGATATCCCATCTCATGCTATAGGAAGGGTCACAGGTTGGAATTGGAAGGAGTTGGATATCACATCTCATGCTATCGGAAGGGTCTCAGGTTTGGAATGGGAAGGGTTTGGATATCACATCTCTTGCTATAGGAAGGGTGTCAGGTTTTTTATTAGAAACATTGAGATATCACATCTCATGCCATAGGAAGGTCTCAGGTTTGGTAGAAGCATTAAGATATCACATCTCATGCTATCGGAAGGGTCTCAGGATTGGATTGGGAAGGAGTTGGATATCCCATCTCATGCTATAGGAAGGGTCACAGGTAGGAATTCGAAGGAGTTGGATATCACATCTCATGCTATCGGAAGGGTCTCAGGATTGGAATGGGAAGGAGTTGGATATCACATCTCATGCTATAGGGAGGGTCTCAGGTTTTATATTAGAAACATTGAGATATCACATCTAATGCTATCGGAAGGGTCTCAGGATTGGATTGGGAAGGAGTTGGATATCACATTTCATGCAATAGGAAAGGTCTCAGGTTTGGAATGGGAAGGGTTTGGATATCACATCTCTTGCAATAGGAAGGGTCTCAGGTCTGGTATTAGAAACATTGAGATATCTCATCTCATGGTATAGGAAGGGTCTCAGGATTGGAATCGGAAGGCGTTGGATATCACATCTCATGTTATAGGAAGGGTCTCAGGTTTTGTATTAGAAGCACTGAGATATCAAATCTCATGCTATATGAAGAGACGCAGGATTGGAATGGGAAGAAGTTGAGTTGAATATCACATCTCATGCTATAGGAAGGGACTCAGATTTGGAATGGGAAGGATTTGGATATCACATCTCTTGCAATAGGAAGGGTCTCAGGTTTGGTATTAGAAACATTGAAATATCTCATCTCATGGTATAGGAAGGGTATCAGGATTGGAATCGGAAGGAGTTGGATATAACATCTCATGTTATAGGAAGGGTCTCAGGTTTGGTATTAGAAGCACTGAGATATCAAATCTCATGCTAAATGAAGGGACGCAGGATTGGAATGGGAAGGAGTTGGATATCACATCTCATGCTATAGGAACGGTCCAACTTTGGTATTAGAAGCATTGAGATAGCACATCTCATGGAAGGGGCTCAGGATTGGAATGGGAAGGAGTTGGATATCACATCTCATGTTATAGGAATGATCGCAGGTTTGGTATTAAGAGCATTGAGATATCACATCTCATGCTATAGGAAGGGTCTCAGGATTGGATCGGGAAGGAGTTGGATATCACATCTCATGCTATAGGAAGGGCCTCACGTTTGGTAGAAGCATTGAGATATCACATCTCATGCTATAGGAAGGGCCTCATGATTGGAATGGGAAGGAGTTGGATATCACATCTCATGTAATAGGAAGGGACTCAGGTTTGGTATTAGAAGCACTGAGATATCAAATCTCATCCTTTAGGAAGGGACTCAAGTTTGGTATTTGAAGGAGTGAGATAATAAATCTCATCCTATCGGAAGGGTCTAAGGATTGGAATGGGAAGGAGTTGAATATCACATCTCATGCTATAGGAAGGATCTCAGGATTGGATGGGAAGGAGTTGGATATCACATCTTGTTATAGGACAGTCTCAGGTTTGGTATTAGAAGCATTGAGATATCACATCTCATGCTATAGGAAGGGCCTCAGGATTGGATGGGAAGGAGTTGGATATCACATTTCATGCTATAGGAAGGGTCTCAGATTTGGTAGAAGCATTGAGATATCACATCTCATGCTATAGGAAGGGCCTCATGATTGGAATGGGAAGGAGTTAGATATCACATCTCATGCTATCGGAAAGGTCTCAGGTTTGGTAGAAGCATTGGGATATCACATCTCATGCTATAGGAAGGGTCTCAGGATTGGATTGGGAAGGAGTTGGATATCACATCTGATGCTAAAGGAAGGGTCTCAGGTTTGGAAGGGGAAGGATTTGGATATCACATCTCAAGTCATAGGACGGGTCTGTGGTTTGGTATTAGAAGCATTGAGATATCATATCTCATGCTATCGGAAGGGTCTCAGGATTGGATTGGGAAGGAGTTGGATATCACATCTCAAGTTATAGGAAGGGTCTCAGGTTTGTTATTAGAAGCATTGAGATATCACATCTCATGATATAGGATGGGTCTCAGGATTGGAATGGGAAGGAGTTAGATATCACATCTCATGCTATAGGAAGGGTCTCAGGTTTGGTAGAAGCATTGGGATATCACATCTCATGCTATAGGAAGGGTCTCAGGAATGGAATGGAAAGGAGTTGGATATCACATCTGATGCTAAAGGAAGGGTCTCAGGTTTGGAAGGGGAAGGATTTGGATATCACATCTCAAGTTATAGGACGCGTCTGTGGTTTGGTATTAGAAGCATTGAGATATCATATCTCATGCTATCGGAGGGGTCTCAGGATTGGATTGGGAAGGATTTGGATATCACATCTCGTTATAGGAAGGGTCTCAGGTTGGTTATTAGAAGCATTGAGATATCAAATCTCATGTTATAGGACAGGTCTCAGGATTGGAATGGGAAGGAGTTGGATATCACATCTCATGCCATAGGAAGGTCTCAGGTTTGGTAGAAGCATTAAGATACCACATCTCATGCTATCGGAAGGGTCTCAGGATTGGATTGGGAAGGAGTTGGATATCCCATCTCATGCTATAGGAAGGGTCACAGGTTGGAATTGGAAGGAGTTGGATATCACATCTCATGCTATAGGAAGGATCTCAGGATTGGATGGGAAGGAGTTGGATATCACATCTCAAGTTATAGGACAGTCTCAGGTTTGGTATTAGAAGCATTGAGATATCACATCTCATGCTATAGGAAGGGCCTCAGGATTGGATGGGAAGGAGTTGGATATCACATTTCATGCTATAGGAAGGGTCTCAGATTTGGTAGAAGCATTGAGATATCACATCTCATGCTATAGGAAGGGCCTCATGATTGGAATGGGAAGGAGTTAGATATCACATCTCATGCTATCGGAAAGGTCTCAGGTTTGGTAGAAGCATTGGGATATCACATCTCATGCTATAGGAAGGGTCTCAGGATTGGATTGGGAAGGAGTTGGATATCACATCTCAAGTAATAGGACAGTCTCAGGTTTGGTATTAGAAGCATTGAGATATAACATCTCATGATATAGGACGGGCCTCAGGAATGGAATGGAAAGGAGTTGGATATCACATCTGATGCTAAAGGAAGGGTCTCAGGTTTGGAAGGGGAAGGATTTGGATATCACATCTCAAGTCATAGGACGGGTCTGTGGTTTGGTATTAGAAGCATTGAGATATCATATCTCATGCTATCGGAAGGGTCTCAGGATTGGATTGGGAAGGAGTTGGATATCACATCTCAAGTTATAGGAAGGGTCTCAGGTTTGTTATTAGAAGCATTGAGATATCACATCTCATGAAATAGGATGGGTCTCAGGATTGGAATGGGAAGGAGTTAGATATCACATCTCATGCTATAGGAAGGGTCTCAGGTTTGGTAGAAGCATTGGGATATCACATCTCATGCTATAGGAAGGGTCTCAGGAATGGAATGGAAAGGAGTTGGATATCACATCTGATGCTAAAGGAAGGGTCTCAGGTTTGGAAGGGGAAGGATTTGGATATCACATCTCAAGTTATAGGACGCGTCTGTGGTTTGGTATTAGAAGCATTGAGATATTATATCTCATGCTATCGGAAGGGTCTCAGGATTGGATTGGGAAGGATTTGGATATCACATCTCGTTATAGGAAGGGTCTCAGGTTGGTTATTAGAAGCATTGAGATATCACATCTCATGTTATAGGACAGGTCTCAGGATTGGAATGGGAAGGAGTTGGATATCACATCTCATGCCATAGGAAGGTCTCAGGTTTGGTAGAAGCATTAAGATACCACATCTCATGCTATCGGAAGGGTCTCAGGATTGGATTGGGAAGGAGTTGGATATCCCATCTCATGCTATAGGAAGGGTCACAGGTTGGAATTGGAAGGAGTTGGATATCACATCTCATGCTATCGGAAGGGTCTCAGGTTTGGAATGGGAAGGGTTTGGATATCACATCTCTTGCTATAGGAAGGGTGTCAGGTTTTTTATTAGAAACATTGAGATATCACATCTCATGCCATAGGAAGGTCTCAGGTTTGGTAGAAGCATTAAGATATCACATCTCATGCTATCGGAAGGGTCTCAGGATTGGATTGGGAAGGAGTTGGATATCCCATCTCATGCTATAGGAAGGGTCACAGGTTGGAATTCGAAGGAGTTGGATATCACATCTCATGCTATCGGAAGGGTCTCAGGATTGGAATGGGAAGGAGTTTGATATCACATCTCATGCTATAGGGAGGGTCTCAGGTTTTATATTAGAAACATTGAGATATCACATCTAATGCTATCGGAAGGGTCTCAGGATTGGATTGGGAAGGAGTTGGATATCACATTTCATGCAATAGGAAAGGTCTCAGGTTTGGAATGGGAAGGGTTTGGATATCACATCTCTTTCAATAGGAAGGGTCTCAGGTCTGGTATTAGAAACATTGAGATACCTCATCTCATGGTATAGGAAGGGTCTCAGGATTGGAATCGGAAGGAGTTGGATATCACATCTCATGTTATAGGAAGGGTCTCAGGTTTTGTATTAGAAGCACTGAGATATCAAATCTCATGCTATATGAAGAGACGCAGGATTGGAATGGGAAGAAGTTGGATATCACATATGCTATAGGAAGGGACTCAGGTTTGGAATGGGAAGGATTTGGATATCACATCTCTTGCAATAGGAAGGGTCTCAGGTTTGGTATTAGAAACATTGAGATATCTCATCTCATTGTATAGGAAGGGTATCAGGATTGGAATCGGAAGGAGTTGGATATAACATCTCATGTTATAGGAAGGGTCTCAGGTTTGGTATTAGAAGCACTGAGATATCAAATCTCATGCTAAATGAAGGGACGCAGGATTGGAATGGGAAGGAGTTGGATATCACATCTCATGCTATAGGAACGGTCCAACTTTGGTATTAGAAGCATTGAGATAGCACATCTCATGGAAGGGGCTCAGGATTGGAATGGGAAGGAGTTGGATATCACATCTCATGTTATAGGAATGATCGCAGGTTTGGTATTAAGAGCATTGAGATATCACATCTCATGCTATAGGAAGGGTCTCAGGATTGGATCGGGAAGGAGTTGGATATCACATCTCATGCTATAGGAAGGGCCTCAGGTTTGGTAGAAGCATTGAGATATCACATCTCATGCTATAGGAAGGGCCTCATGATTGGAATGGGAAGGAGTTGGATATCACATCTCATGTAATAGGAAGGGACTCAGGTTTGGTATTAGAAGCACTGAGATATCAGATCTCATCCTTTAGGAAGGGACTCAAGTTTGGTATTTGAAGGAGTGAGATAATAAATCTCATCCTATCCGAAGGGTCTAAGGATTGGAATGGGAAGGAGTTGAATATCACATCTCATGCTATAGGAAGGATCTCAGGATTGGATGGGAAGGAGTTGGATATCACATTTCATGCTATAGGAAGGGTCTCAGATTTGCTAGAAGCATTGAGATATCACATCTCATGCTATAGGAAGGGCCTCATGATTGGAATGGGAAGGAGTTAGATATCACATCTCATGCTATCGGAAAGGTCTCAGGTTTGGTAGAAGCATTGGGATATCACATCTCATGCTATAGGAAGGGTCTCAGGATTGGATTGGGAAGGAGTTGGATATCACATCTCAAGTTATAGGACAGTCTCAGGTTTGGTATTAGAAGCATTGAGATATAACATCTCATGATATAGGACGGGCCTCAGGAATGGAATGGAAAGGAGTTGGATATCACATCTGATGCTAAAGGAAGGGTCTCAGGTTTGGAAGGGGAAGGATTTGGATATCACATCTCAAGTCATAGGACGGGTCTGTGGTTTGGTATTAGAAGCATTGAGATATCATATCTCATGCTATCAGAAGGGTCTCAGGATTGGATTGGGAAGGAGTTGGATATCACATCTCAAGTTATAGGAAGGGTCTCAGGTTTGTTATTAGAAGCATTGAGATATCACATCTCATGATATAGGACAGTCTCAGGTTTGGTATTAGAAGCATTGAGATATAACATCTCATGATATAGGATGGGTCTCAGGATTGGAATTGGAAGGAGTTAGATATCACATCTCATGCTATAGGAAGGGTCTCAAGTTTGGTAGAAGCATTGGGATATCACATCTCATGCTATAGTAAGGGTCTCAGGAATGGAATGGAAAGGAGTTGGATATCACATCTGATGCTAAAGGAAGGGTCTCAGGTTTGGAAGGGGAAGGATTTGGATATCACATCTCAAGTTATAGGACGCGTCTGTGGTTTGGTATTAGAAGCATTGAGATATCATATCTCATGCTATCGGAAGGGTCTCAGGATTGGATTGGGAAGGATTTGGATATCACATATCGTTATAGGAAGGGTCTCAGATTGGTTATTAGAAGCATTGAGATATCACATTTCATGTTATAGGACAGTCTCAGGTTTGGTATTAAAAGCATTGAGATATCACATCTCATGGTATAGGACAGGTCTCAGGATTGGAATGGGAAGGAGTTGGATATCACATCTCATGCCATAGGAAGGTCTCAGGTTTGGTAGAAGCATTAAGATACCACATCTCATGCTATCGGAAGGGTCTCAGGATTGGATTGGGAAGGAGTTGGATATCCCATCTCATGCTATAGGAAGGGTCACAGGTTGGAATTGGAAGGAGTTGGATATCACATCTCATGCTATCGGAAGGGTCTCAGGTTTGGAATGGGAAGGGTTTGGATATCACATCTCTTGCTATAGGAAGGGTGTCAGGTTTTTTATTAGAAACATTGAGATATCACATCTCATGCCATAGGAAGGTCTCAGGTTTGGTAGAAGCATTAAGATATCACATCTCATGCTATCGGAAGGGTCTCAGGATTGGATTGGGAAGGAGTTGGATATCCCATCTCATGCTATAGGAAGGGTCACAGATTGGAATTCGAAGGAGTTGGATATCACATCTCATGCTATCGGAAGGGTCTCAGGATTGGAATGGGAAGGAGTTGGATATCACATCTCATGCTATAGGGAGGGTCTCAGGTTTTATATTAGAAACATTGAGATATCACATCTAATGCTATCGGAAGGGTCTCAGGATTGGATTGGGAAGGAGTTGGATATCACATTTCATGCAATAGGAAAGGTCTCAGGTTTGGAATGGGAAGGGTTTGGATATCACATCTCTTGCAATAGGAAGGGTCTCAGGTTTTGTATTAGAAGCACTGAGATATCAAATCTCATGCTATATGAAGAGACGCAGGATTGGAATGGGAAGAAGTTGGATATCACATCTCATGCTATAGGAAGGGACTCAGGTTTGGAATGGGAAGGATTTGGATATCACATCTCTTGCAATAGGAAGGGTCTCAGGTTTGGTATTAGAAACATTGAGATATCTCATCTCATGGTATAGGAAGGGTATCAGGATTTTAATCGGAAGGAGTTGGATATAACATCTCATGTTATAGGAAGGGTGTCAGGTTTGGTATTAGAAGCACTGAGATATCAAATCTCATGCTAAATGAAGGGACGCAGGATTGGAATAGGAAGGAGTTGGATATCACATCTCATGCTATAGGAACGGTCCAACTTTGGTATTAGAAGCATTGAGATAGCACATCTCATGGAAGGGGCTCAGGAGTGGAATGGGAAGGAGTTGGATATCACATCTCATGTTATAGGAATGATCGCAGGTTTGGTATTAAGAGCATTGAGATATCACATCTCAGGCTATAGGAAGGGTCTCAGGATTGGATCGGGAAGGAGTTGGATATCACATCTCAAGTTATAGGACAGTCTCAGGTTTGGTATTAGAAGCATTGAGATATAACATCTCATGATATAGGACGGGCCTCAGGAATGGAATGGAAAGGAGTTGGATATCACATCTGATGCTAAAGGAAGGGTCTCAGGTTTGGAAGGGGAAGGATTTGGATATCACATCTCAAGTCATAGGACGGGTCTGTGGTTTGGTATTAGAAGCATTGAGATATCATATCTCATGCTATCGGAAGGGTCTCAGGATTGGATTGGGAAGGAGTTGGATATCACATCTCAAGTTATAGGAAGGGTCTCAGGTTTGTTATTAGAAGCATTGAGATATCACATCTCATGATATAGGATGGGTCTCAGGATTGGAATGAGAAGGAGTTAGATATCACATCTCATGCTATAGGAAGGGTCTCAGGTTTGGTAGAAGCATTGGGATATCACATCTCATGCTATAGGAAGGGTCTCAGGAATGGAATGGAAAGGAGTTGGATATCACATCTGATGCTAAAGGAAGGGTCTCAGGATTGGATTGGGAAGGATTTGGATATCACATCTCGTTATAGGAAGGGTCTCAGGTTGGTTATTAGAAGCATTGAGATATCACATCTCATGTTATAGGACAGTCTCAGATTTGGTATTAGAAGCATTGAGATATCACATCTCATGGTATAGGACAGGTCTCAGGATTGGAATGGGAAGGAGTTGGATATCACATCTCATGCCATAGGAAGGTCTCAGGTTTGGTAGAAGCATTAAGATACCACATCTCATGCTATCGGAAGGGTCTCAGGATTGGATTGGGAAGGAGTTGGATATCCCATCTCATGCTATAGGAAGGGTCACAGGTTGGAATTGGAAGGAGTTGGATATCACATCTCATGCTATCGGAAGGGTCTCAGGTTTGGAATGGGAAGGGTTTGGATATCACATCTCTTGCTATAGGAAGGGTGTCAGGTTTTTTATTAGAAACATTGAGATATCACATCTCATGCCATAGGAAGGTCTCAGGTTTGGTAGAAGCATTAAGATATCACATCTCATGCTATCGGAAGGGTCTCAGGATTGGATTGGGAAGGAGTTGGATATCCCATCTCATGCTATAGGAAGGGTCACAGGTTGGAATTCGAAGGAGTTGGATATCACATCTCATGCTATAGGGAGGGTCTCAGGTTTTATATTAGAAACATTGAGATATCACATCTAATGCTATCGGAAGGGTCTCAGGAGTGGATTGGGAAGGAGTTGGATATCACATTTCATGCATGCAATAGGAAAGGTCTCAGGTTTGGAATGGGAAGGGTTTGGATATCACATCGCTTGCAATAGGAAGGGTCTCAGGTCTGGTATTAGAAACATTGAGATGTCTCATCTCATGGTATAGGAAGGGTCTCAGGATTGGAATCGGAAGGAGTTGGATATCACATCTCATGTTATAGGAAGGGTCTCAGGTTTTGTATTAGAAGCACTGAGATATCAAATCTCATGCTATATGAAGAGACGCAGGATTGGAATGGGAAGAAGTTGGATATCACATATGCTATAGGAAGGGACTCAGGTTTGGAATGGGAAGGATTTGGATATCACATCTCTTGCAATAGGAAGGGTCTCAGGTTTGGTATTAGAAACATTGAGATATCTCATCTCATGGTATAGGAAGGGTATCAGGATTGGAATCGGAAGGAGTTGGATATAACATCTCATGTTATAGGAAGGGTCTCAGGTTTGGTATTAGAAGCACTGAGATATCAAATCTCATGCTAAATGAAGGGACGCAGGATTGGAATGGGAAGGAGTTGGATATCACATCTCATGCTATAGGAACGGTCCAACTTTGGTATTAGAAGCATTGAGATAGCACATCTCATGGAAGGGGCTCAGGATTGGAATGGGAAGGAGTTGGATATCACATCTCATGTTATAGGAATGATCGCAGGTTTGGTATTAAGAGCATTGAGATATCACATCTCATGCTATAGGAAGGGTCTCAGGATTGGATCGGGAAGGAGTTGGATATCACATCTCATGCTATAGGAAGGGTCTCAGGTTTGGGAGAAGCATTGATATATCACATCTCATGCTATAGGAAGGGCCTCATGATTGGAATGGGAAGGAGTTGGATATCACATCTCATGTTATAGGAACGGACTCAGGTTTGGAAGGGGAAGGATTTGGATATCACATCTCAAGTTATAGGACGGGTCTGTGGTTTGGTATTAGAAGCATTGAGATATCATATCTCATGCTATCGGAAGGGTCTGAGGATTGGATTGGGAAGAAATTGGATATCACATCTCATGTTATAGGAAACGTCTCAGGTTTGTTATTAGAAGCATTGAGATATCACATCTCATGTTATAGGACAGTCTCAGGTTTGGTATTAGAAGCATTGAGATATAACATCTCATGGTATAGGACGGGTCTCAGGATTGGAATGGGAAGGAGTTAGATATCACATCTCATGCTATAGGAATGATCCCAGGTTTGGTATTAAGAGCATTGAGATATCAAATCTCATGCTATAGGAAGGGTCTCAGGTTTGGTAGAAGCATTGAGATATCACATCTCATGCTGCAGGAAGGGCCTCATGATTGGAATGGGAAGGAGTTGGATATCACATCTCATGTTATAGGAAGGGACTCAGGTTTGGTATTAGAAGCACTGAGATATCAGATCTCATCCGTTAGGAAGGGACTCAAGTTTGGTATTTGAAGGAGTGAGATAATAAATCTCATCCTATCGGCCGGGTCTCAGGATTGGAATGGGAAGGAGTTGAATATCACATCTCATGCTATAGGAAGGATCTCAGGTTTGGTAGAAGCATTGAGATATCACATATGCTATAGGAAGGGTCTCAGGATTGGAATGGGAAGGAGTTGGATATCATCTCATGCTATAGGAAGGGTCTCAGGATTGGAATGGGAAGGTGTTGGATATCACATCTCATCCTATAGGAAGGGTCTCAGGTTTGGAATGGGAAGCATTTGGATATCACATCTCTTGCAATAGGAATGATCCAAGGTTTGGTATTAAGAGCATTGAGATATCACATCTCATGCTATAGGAAGGGTCTCAGGATTGGAAAGGGAACGAGTTGGATATCACATCTCATGCTATAGGAAGGGTCTCAGGTTTGGTAGAAGCATTGAGATATCACATCTCATGCTATAGGAAGGTCCTCATGATTGGAATGGGAGGAGTTGGATATCACATCTCAGGCAATCGGAAGGGACTCAGGATTGGAATGGGAAGGAGTTGGATATCACATCTCATGCTATAGGGAGGGTCTCAGGTTTGGTATTAATAGCATTGAGCTATCACTTCTCAGGCTATAGGAAGGGTCTCAGGATTGGAATGGGAAGGAGTTGGATATCATCTCATGCTATAGGACGGGTCTCAGGATTGGAATGGGAAGGTGTTGGATATCACATCTCATCCTATAGGAAGGGTCTCATGTTTGGAATGGGAAGCATTTGGATACCACATCTCTTGCAATAGGAATGATCCAAGGTTTTGTATTAAGAGCATTGAGATATCACATCTCATGCTATAGGAAGGGTCTCGGGATTGGAACGGGAAGGAGTTGGATATCACATCTCATGCTATAGGAAGGGTCTCAGGTTTGGTAGAAGCATTGAGATATCACATCTCATGCTATCGGAAGGGCCTCATGATTGGAATGGGAGGAGTTGGATATCACATCTCAGGCTATCGGAAGGGACTCAGGATTGGAATGGGAAGGAGTTGGATATCACATCTCATGCTATAGGGAGGGTCTCAGGTTTGGTATTAATAACATTGAGATATCACTTCTCATGCTATAGGAAGGGTCTCAGGATTGGATGGGAATAAGTTGGATATCACATTTCATGCTATAGGAAGGGTCTCAGATTTGGTAGAAGCATTGAGATATCACATCTCATGCTATAGGAAGGGCCTCATGATTGGAATGGGAAGGAGTTGGATATCACATCTCATGCCATCGGAAAGGTCTCAGGTTTGGTAGAAGCATTGGGATATCACATCTCATGCTATAGGAAGGGTCTCAGGATTGGAATGTGAAGGAGTTGGACATCACATCTCATGGCAAAGGAAATGTCTCAGGTTTGGAAGGGGAAGGATTTGGATATCACATCTCAAGTTATAGAACGGGTCTGTGGTTTGGTATTAGAAGCATTGAGATATATCTCATGGTATAGTATGGGTCTCAGGATTGGAATGGGAAGGAGTTGGATATCACATCTCATGCTATAGGAAGGGTCTCAGGATTGGAATGGGAAGGACTTGGACATCACATCTCATGTTATAGGAAGGGTCTCAGGTTTGTTATTAGAAGGATTGAGATATCACATCTCATGTTATAGGACAGTCTCAGGTTTGGTATTAGAAACATTGAGATATCACATCTCATGGTATAGGACGGGTCTCAGGATTGGAATGGGAAGGAGTTGGATATCACATCTCATGCTATAGGAATGGTCACAGGTTGGAATTCGAAGGAGTTGGATATCACATCTCATGCTATCGGAAGGGTCTCAGGATTGGAATGGGAAGGAGTTGGATATCACATCTCATGCTATAGGGAGGGTCTCAGGTTTTATATTAGAAACATTGAGATATCACATCTAATGCTATCGGAAGGGTCTCAGGATTGGATTGGGATGGAGTTGGATATCACATTTCATGCAATAGGAAAGGTCTCAGGTTTGGAATGGGAAGGGTTTGGATATCACATCTCTTGCAATAGGAAGGGTCTCAGGTCTGGTATTAGAAACATTGAGATATCACATCTCATGGTATAGGAAGGGTCTCAGTATTGGAATCGGAAGGAGTTGGATATCACATCTCATGTTATAGGAAGGGTCTCAGGTTTTGTATTAGAAGCACTGAGATATCAAATCTCATGCTATATGAAGAGACGCAGGATTGGAATGGGAAGAAGTTGGATATCACATCTCATGCTATAGGAAGGGACTCAGGTTTGGAATGGGAAGGATTTGGATATCACATCTCTTGCAATAGGAAGGGTCTCAGGTTTGGTATTAGAAACATTGAGATATCTCATCTCATGGTATAGGAAGGGTCTCAGGATTGGAATCGGAAGGAGTTGGATATAACATCTCATGTTATAGGAAGGGTCTGAGGTTTGGTATTAGAAGCACTGAGATATCAAATCTCATGCTAAATGAAGGGACGCAGGATTGGAATGGGAAGGAGTTGGATATCACATCTCATGATATAGGAACGGTCCAACTTTGGTATTAGAAGCATTGAGATAGCACATCTCATGGAAGGGGCTCAGGATTGGAATGGGAAGGAGTTGGATATCACATCTCATGTTATAGGAATGATCGCAGGTTTGGTATTAAGAGCACTGAGATATCACATCTCATGCTATAGGAAGGGTCTCAGGATTGGATCGGGAAGGAGTTGGATATCACATCTCATGCTATAGGAAGGGTCTCAGGTTTGGTAGAAGCATTGATATATCACATCTCATGCTGTAGGAAGGGCCTCATGATTGGAATGGGAAGGAGTTGGATATCACATCTCATGTTATAGGAATGGACTCAGGTTTGGAAGGGGAAGGATTTGAATATCACATCTCAAGTTATAGGACGGGTCTGTGGTTTGGTATTAGAAGCATTGAGATATATCTCATGCTATCGGAAGGGTCTGAGGATTGGATTGGGAAGAAATTGGATATCACATCTCATGTTATAGGAAGGGTCTCAGGATTGGAATGGGAAGGACTTGGACATCACATCTCATGTTATAGGAAACGTCTCAGGTTTGTTATTAGAAGCATTGAGATATCACATCTCATGTTATAGGACAGTCTCAGGTTTGGTATTAGAAGCATTGAGATATAACATCTCATGGTATAGGACGGGTCTCAGGATTGGAATGGGAAGGAGTTAGATATCACATCTCATGCTATAGGAAGGGTGTCAGGTTTTTTATTAGAAACATTGAGATATCACATCTCATGCCATAGGAAGGTCTCAGGTTTGGTAGAAGCATTAAGATATCACATCTCATGCTATCGGAAGGGTCTCAGGATTGGATTGGGAAGGAGTTGGATATCCCATCTCATGCTATAGGAAGGGTCACAGGTTGGAATTCGAAGGAGTTGGATATCACATCTCATGCTATCGGAAGGGTCTCAGGATTGGAATGGGAAGGAGTTGGATATCACATCTCATGCTATAGGGAGGGTCTCAGGTTTTATATTAGAAACATTGAGATATCACATCTAATGCTATCGGAAGGGTCTCAGGATTGGATTGGGAAGGAGTTGGATATCACATTTCATGCAATAGGAAAGGTCTCAGGTTTGGAATGGGAAGGGTTTGGATATCACATCTCTTGCAATAGGAAGGGTCTCAGGTCTGGTATTAGAACCATTGAGATATCTCATCTCATGGTATAGGAAGGGTCTCAGGATTGGAATCGGAAGGCGTTGGATATCACATCTCATGTTATAGGAAGGGTCTCAGGTTTTGTATTAGAAGCACTGAGATATCAAATCTCATGCTATATGAAGAGACGCAGGATTGGAATGGGAAGAAGTTGAGTTGAATATCACATCTCATGCTATAGGAAGGGACTCAGATTTGGAATGGGAAGGATTTGGATATCACATCTCTTGCAATAGGAAGGGTCTCAGGTTTGGTATTAGAAACATTGAAATATCTCATCTCATGGTATAGGAAGGGTATCAGGATTGGAATCGGAAGGAGTTGGATATAACATCTCATGTTATAGGAAGGGTCTCAGGTTTGGTATTAGAAGCACTGAGATATCAAATCTCATGCTAAATGAAGGGACGCAGGATTGGAATGGGAAGGAGTTGGATATCACATCTCATGCTATAGGAACGGTCCAACTTTGGTATTAGAAGCATTGAGATAGCACATCTCATGGAAGGGGCTCAGGATTGGAATGGGAAGGAGTTGGATATCACATCTCATGTTATAGGAATGATCGCAGGTTTGGTATTAAGAGCATTGAGATATCACATCTCATGCTATAGGAAGGGTCTCAGGATTGGATCGGGAAGGAGTTGGATATCACATCTCATGCTATAGGAAGGGCCTCACGTTTGGTAGAAGCATTGAGATATCACATCTCATGCTATAGGAAGGGCCTCATGATTGGAATGGGAAGGAGTTGGATATCACATCTCATGTAATAGGAAGGGACTCAGGTTTGGTATTAGAAGAACTGAGATATCAAATCTCATCCTTTAGGAAGGGACTCAAGTTTGGTATTTGAAGGAGTGAGATAATAAATCTCATCCTATCGGAAGGGTCTAAGGATTGGAATGGGAAGGAGTTGAATATCACATCTCATGCTATAGGAAGGATCTCAGGATTGGATGGGAAGGAGTTGGATATCACATCTTGTTATAGGACAGTCTCAGGTTTGGTATTAGAAGCATTGAGATATCACATCTCATGCTATAGGAAGGGCCTCAGGATTGGATGGGAAGGAGTTGGATATCACATTTCATGCTATAGGAAGGGTCTCAGATTTGGTAGAAGCATTGAGATATCACATCTCATGCTATAGGAAGGGCCTCATGATTGGAATGGGAAGGAGTTAGATATCACATCTCATGCTATCGGAAAGGTCTCAGGTTTGGTAGAAGCATTGGGATATCACATCTCATGCTATAGGAAGGGTCTCAGGATTGGATTGGGAAGGAGTTGGATATCACATCTGATGCTAAAGGAAGGGTCTCAGGTTTGGAAGGGGAAGGATTTGGATATCACATCTCAAGTCATAGGACGGGTCTGTGGTTTGGTATTAGAAGCATTGAGATATCATATCTCATGCTATCGGAAGGGTCTCAGGATTGGATTGGGAAGGAGTTGGATATCACATCTCAAGTTATAGGAAGGGTCTCAGGTTTGTTATTAGAAGCATTGAGATATCACATCTCATGATATAGGATGGGTCTCAGGATTGGAATGGGAAGGAGTTAGATATCACATCTCATGCTATAGGAAGGGTCTCAGGTTTGGTAGAAGCATTGGGATATCACATCTCATGCTATAGGAAGGGTCTCAGGAATGGAATGGAAAGGAGTTGGATATCACATCTGATGCTAAAGGAAGGGTCTCAGGTTTGGAAGGGGAAGGATTTGGATATCACATCTCAAGTTATAGGACGCGTCTGTGGTTTGGTATTAGAAGCATTGAGATATCATATCTCATGCTATCGGAGGGGTCTCAGGATTGGATTGGGAAGGATTTGGATATCACATCTCGTTATAGGAAGGGTCTCAGGTTGGTTATTAGAAGCATTGAGATATCAAATCTCATGTTATAGGACAGGTCTCAGGATTGGAATGGGAAGGAGTTGGATATCACATCTCATGCCATAGGAAGGTCTCAGGTTTGGTAGAAGCATTAAGATACCACATCTCATGCTATCGGAAGGGTCTCAGGATTGGATTGGGAAGGAGTTGGATATCCCATCTCATGCTATAGGAAGGGTCACAGGTTGGAATTGGAAGGAGTTGGATATCACATCTCATGCTATAGGAAGGATCTCAGGATTGGATGGGAAGGAGTTGGATATCACATCTCAAGTTATAGGACAGTCTCAGGTTTGGTATTAGAAGCATTGAGATATCACATCTCATGCTATAGGAAGGGCCTCAGGATTGGATGGGAAGGAGTTGGATATCACATTTCATGCTATAGGAAGGGTCTCAGATTTGGTAGAAGCATTGAGATATCACATCTCATGCTATAGGAAGGGCCTCATGATTGGAATGGGAAGGAGTTAGATATCACATCTCATGCTATCGGAAAGGTCTCAGGTTTGGTAGAAGCATTGGGATATCACATCTCATGCTATAGGAAGGGTCTCAGGATTGGATTGGGAAGGAGTTGGATATCACATCTCAAGTTATAGGACAGTCTCAGGTTTGGTATTAGAAGCAATGAGATATAACATCTCATGATATAGGACGGGCCTCAGGAATGGAATGGAAAGGAGTTGGATATCACATCTGATGCTAAAGGAAGGGTCTCAGGTTTGGAAGGGGAAGGATTTGGATATCACATCTCAAGTCATAGGACGGGTCTGTGGTTTGGTATTAGAAGCATTGAGATATCATATCTCATGCTATCGGAAGGGTCTCAGGATTGGAATGGGAAGGATTTGGATATCACATCTCATGCTATAGGAAGGGTCTCAGGATTGGAATGGGAAGGATTTGGATATCACATCTCTTGCAATAGGAAGGGTCTCATGTTTGATATTAGAAACATTGAGATATCTCATCTCATGGTATAGGAAGGGTCTCAGGATTGGAATGGGAAGTAGTTTGATATCACATCTCATGCCATAGGAAGGTCTCAGGTTTGGTAGAAGCATTAAGATACCACATCTCATGCTATCGGAAGGGTCTCAGGATTGGATTGGGAAGGAGTTGGATATCCCATCTCATGCTATAGGAAGGGTCACAGGTTGGAATTGGAAGGAGTTGGATATCACATCTCATGCTATCGGAAGGGTCTCAGGTTTGGAATGGGAAGGGTTTGGATATCACATCTCTTGCTATAGGAAGGGTGTCAGGTTTTTTATTAGAAACATTGAGATATCACATCTCATGCCATAGGAAGGTCTCAGGTTTGGTAGAAGCATTAAGATATCACATCTCATGCTATCGGAAGGGTCTCAGGATTGGATTGGGAAGGAGTTGGATATCCCATCTCATGCTATAGGAAGGGTCACAGGTAGGAATTCGAAGGAGTTGGATATCACATCTCATGCTATCGGAAGGGTCTCAGGATTGGAATGGGAAGGAGTTGGATATCACATCTCATGCTATAGGGAGGGTCTCAGGTTTTATATTAGAAACATTGAGATATCACATCTAATGCTATCGGAAGGGTCTCAGGATTGGATTGGGAAGGAGTTGGATATCACATTTCATGCAATAGGAAAGGTCTCAGGTTTGGAATGGGAAGGGTTTGGATATCACATCTCTTGCAATAGGAAGGGTCTCAGGTCTGGTATTAGAAACATTGAGATATCTCATCTCATGGTATAGGAAGGGTCTCAGGATTGGAATCGGAAGGCGTTGGATATCACATCTCATGTTATAGGAAGGGTCTCAGGTTTTGTATTAGAAGCACTGAGATATCAAATCTCATGCTATATGAAGAGACGCAGGATTGGAATGGGAAGAAGTTGAGTTGAATATCACATCTCATGCTATAGGAAGGGACTCAGATTTGGAATGGGAAGGATTTGGATATCACATCTCTTGCAATAGGAAGGGTCTCAGGTTTGGTATTAGAAACATTGAAATATCTCATCTCATGGTATAGGAAGGGTATCAGGATTGGAATCGGAAGGAGTTGGATATAACATCTCATGTTATAGGAAGGGTCTCAGGTTTGGTATTAGAAGCACTGAGATATCAAATCTCATGCTAAATGAAGGGACGCAGGATTGGAATGGGAAGGAGTTGGATATCACATCTCATGCTATAGGAACGGTCCAACTTTGGTATTAGAAGCATTGAGATAGCACATCTCATGGAAGGGGCTCAGGATTGGAATGGGAAGGAGTTGGATATCACATCTCATGTTATAGGAATGATCGCAGGTTTGGTATTAAGAGCATTGAGATATCACATCTCATGCTATAGGAAGGGTCTCAGGATTGGATCGGGAAGGAGTTGGATATCACATCTCATGCTATAGGAAGGGCCTCACGTTTGGTAGAAGCATTGAGATATCACATCTCATGCTATAGGAAGGGCCTCATGATTGGAATGGGAAGGAGTTGGATATCACATCTCATGTAATAGGAAGGGACTCAGGTTTGGTATTAGAAGCACTGAGATATCAAATCTCATCCTTTAGGAAGGGACTCAAGTTTGGTATTTGAAGGAGTGAGATAATAAATCTCATCCTATCGGAAGGGTCTAAGGATTGGAATGGGAAGGAGTTGAATATCACATCTCATGCTATAGGAAGGATCTCAGGATTGGATGGGAAGGAGTTGGATATCACATCTTGTTATAGGACAGTCTCAGGTTTGGTATTAGAAGCATTGAGATATCACATCTCATGCTATAGGAAGGGCCTCAGGATTGGATGGGAAGGAGTTGGATATCACATTTCATGCTATAGGAAGGGTCTCAGATTTGGTAGAAGCATTGAGATATCACATCTCATGCTATAGGAAGGGCCTCATGATTGGAATGGGAAGGAGTTAGATATCACATCTCATGCTATCGGAAAGGTCTCAGGTTTGGTAGAAGCATTGGGATATCACATCTCATGCTATAGGAAGGGTCTCAGGATTGGATTGGGAAGGAGTTGGATATCACATCTGATGCTAAAGGAAGGGTCTCAGGTTTGGAAGGGGAAGGATTTGGATATCACATCTCAAGTCATAGGACGGGTCTGTGGTTTGGTATTAGAAGCATTGAGATATCATATCTCATGCTATCGGAAGGGTCTCAGGATTGGATTGGGAAGGAGTTGGATATCACATCTCAAGTTATAGGAAGGGTCTCAGGTTTGTTATTAGAAGCATTGAGATATCACATCTCATGATATAGGATGGGTCTCAGGATTGGAATGGGAAGGAGTTAGATATCACATCTCATGCTATAGGAAGGGTCTCAGGTTTGGTAGAAGCATTGGGATATCACATCTCATGCTATAGGAAGGGTCTCAGGAATGGAATGGAAAGGAGTTGGATATCACATCTGATGCTAAAGGAAGGGTCTCAGGTTTGGAAGGGGAAGGATTTGGATATCACATCTCAAGTTATAGGACGCGTCTGTGGTTTGGTATTAGAAGCATTGAGATATCATATCTCATGCTATCGGAGGGGTCTCAGGATTGGATTGGGAAGGATTTGGATATCACATCTCGTTATAGGAAGGGTCTCAGGTTGGTTATTAGAAGCATTGAGATATCAAATCTCATGTTATAGGACAGGTCTCAGGATTGGAATGGGAAGGAGTTGGATATCACATCTCATGCCATAGGAAGGTCTCAGGTTTGGTAGAAGCATTAAGATACCACATCTCATGCTATCGGAAGGGTCTCAGGATTGGATTGGGAAGGAGTTGGATATCCCATCTCATGCTATAGGAAGGGTCACAGGTTGGAATTGGAAGGAGTTGGATATCACATCTCATGCTATAGGAAGGATCTCAGGATTGGATGGGAAGGAGTTGGATATCACATCTCAAGTTATAGGACAGTCTCAGGTTTGGTATTAGAAGCATTGAGATATCACATCTCATGCTATAGGAAGGGCCTCAGGATTGGATGGGAAGGAGTTGGATATCACATTTCATGCTATAGGAAGGGTCTCAGATTTGGTAGAAGCATTGAGATATCACATCTCATGCTATAGGAAGGGCCTCATGATTGGAATGGGAAGGAGTTAGATATCACATCTCATGCTATCGGAAAGGTCTCAGGTTTGGTAGAAGCATTGGGATATCACATCTCATGCTATAGGAAGGGTCTCAGGATTGGATTGGGAAGGAGTTGGATATCACATCTCAAGTAATAGGACAGTCTCAGGTTTGGTATTAGAAGCATTGAGATATAACATCTCATGATATAGGACGGGCCTCAGGAATGGAATGGAAAGGAGTTGGATATCACATCTGATGCTAAAGGAAGGGTCTCAGGTTTGGAAGGGGAAGGATTTGGATATCACATCTCAAGTCATAGGACGGGTCTGTGGTTTGGTATTAGAAGCATTGAGATATCATATCTCATGCTATCGGAAGGGTCTCAGGATTGGATTGGGAAGGAGTTGGATATCACATCTCAAGTTATAGGAAGGGTCTCAGGTTTGTTATTAGAAGCATTGAGATATCACATCTCATGATATAGGATGGGTCTCAGGATTGGAATGGGAAGGAGTTAGATATCACATCTCATGCTATAGGAAGGGTCTCAGGTTTGGTAGAAGCATTGGGATATCACATCTCATGCTATAGGAAGGGTCTCAGGAATGGAATGGAAAGGAGTTGGATATCACATCTGATGCTAAAGGAAGGGTCTCAGGTTTGGAAGGGGAAGGATTTGGATATCACATCTCAAGTTATAGGACGCGTCTGTGGTTTGGTATTAGAAGCATTGAGATATTATATCTCATGCTATCGGAAGGGTCTCAGGATTGGATTGGGAAGGATTTGGATATCACATCTCGTTATAGGAAGGGTCTCAGGTTGGTTATTAGAAGCATTGAGATATCACATCTCATGTTATAGGACAGGTCTCAGGATTGGAATGGGAAGGAGTTGGATATCACATCTCATGCCATAGGAAGGTCTCAGGTTTGGTAGAAGCATTAAGATACCACATCTCATGCTATCGGAAGGGTCTCAGGATTGGATTGGGAAGGAGTTGGATATCCCATCTCATGCTATAGGAAGGGTCACAGGTTGGAATTGGAAGGAGTTGGATATCACATCTCATGCTATCGGAAGGGTCTCAGGTTTGGAATGGGAAGGGTTTGGATATCACATCTCTTGCTATAGGAAGGGTGTCAGGTTTTTTATTAGAAACATTGAGATATCACATCTCATGCCATAGGAAGGTCTCAGGTTTGGTAGAAGCATTAAGATATCACATCTCATGCTATCGGAAGGGTCTCAGGATTGGATTGGGAAGGAGTTGGATATCCCATCTCATGCTATAGGAAGGGTCACAGGTTGGAATTCGAAGGAGTTGGATATCACATCTCATGCTATCGGAAGGGTCTCAGGATTGGAATGGGAAGGAGTTTGATATCACATCTCATGCTATAGGGAGGGTCTCAGGTTTTATATTAGAAACATTGAGATATCACATCTAATGCTATCGGAAGGGTCTCAGGATTGGATTGGGAAGGAGTTGGATATCACATTTCATGCAATAGGAAAGGTCTCAGGTTTGGAATGGGAAGGGTTTGGATATCACATCTCTTTCAATAGGAAGGGTCTCAGGTCTGGTATTAGAAACATTGAGATATCTCATCTCATGGTATAGGAAGGGTCTCAGGATTGGAATCGGAAGGAGTTGGATATCACATCTCATGTTATAGGAAGGGTCTCAGGTTTTGTATTAGAAGCACTGAGATATCAAATCTCATGCTATATGAAGAGACGCAGGATTGGAATGGGAAGAAGTTGGATATCACATATGCTATAGGAAGGGACTCAGGTTTGGAATGGGAAGGATTTGGATATCACATCTCTTGCAATAGGAAGGGTCTCAGGTTTGGTATTAGAAACATTGAGATATCTCATCTCATTGTATAGGAAGGGTATCAGGATTGGAATCGGAAGGAGTTGGATATAACATCTCATGTTATAGGAAGGGTCTCAGGTTTGGTATTAGAAGCACTGAGATATCAAATCTCATGCTAAATGAAGGGACGCAGGATTGGAATGGGAAGGAGTTGGATATCACATCTCATGCTATAGGAACGGTCCAACTTTGGTATTAGAAGCATTGAGATAGCACATCTCATGGAAGGGGCTCAGGATTGGAATGGGAAGGAGTTGGATATCACATCTCATGTTATAGGAATGATCGCAGGTTTGGTATTAAGAGCATTGAGATATCACATCTCATGCTATAGGAAGGGTCTCAGGATTGGATCGGGAAGGAGTTGGATATCACATCTCATGCTATAGGAAGGGCCTCAGGTTTGGTAGAAGCATTGAGATATCACATCTCATGCTATAGGAAGGGCCTCATGATTGGAATGGGAAGGAGTTGGATATCACATCTCATGTAATAGGAAGGGACTCAGGTTTGGTATTAGAAGCACTGAGATATCAGATCTCATCCTTTAGGAAGGGACTCAAGTTTGGTATTTGAAGGAGTGAGATAATAAATCTCATCCTATCCGAAGGGTCTAAGGATTGGAATGGGAAGGAGTTGAATATCACATCTCATGCTATAGGAAGGATCTCAGGATTGGATGGGAAGGAGTTGGATATCACATTTCATGCTATAGGAAGGGTCTCAGATTTGGTAGAAGCATTGAGATATCACATCTCATGCTATAGGAAGGGCCTCATGATTGGAATGGGAAGGAGTTAGATATCACATCTCATGCTATCGGAAAGGTCTCAGGTTTGGTAGAAGCATTGGGATATCACATCTCATGCTATAGGAAGGGTCTCAGGATTGGATTGGGAAGGAGTTGGATATCACATCTCAAGTTATAGGACAGTCTCAGGTTTGGTATTAGAAGCATTGAGATATAACATCTCATGATATAGGACGGGCCTCAGGAATGGAATGGAAAGGAGTTGGATATCACATCTGATGCTAAAGGAAGGGTCTCAGGTTTGGAAGGGGAAGGATTTGGATATCACATCTCAAGTCATAGGACGGGTCTGTGGTTTGGTATTAGAAGCATTGAGATATCATATCTCATGCTATCAGAAGGGTCTCAGGATTGGATTGGGAAGGAGTTGGATATCACATCTCAAGTTATAGGAAGGGTCTCAGGTTTGTTATTAGAAGCATTGAGATATCACATCTCATGATATAGGACAGTCTCAGGTTTGGTATTAGAAGCATTGAGATATAACATCTCATGATATAGGATGGGTCTCAGGATTGGAATTGGAAGGAGTTAGATATCACATCTCATGCTATAGGAAGGGTCTCAAGTTTGGTAGAAGCATTGGGATATCACATCTCATGCTATAGTAAGGGTCTCAGGAATGGAATGGAAAGGAGTTGGATATCACATCTGATGCTAAAGGAAGGGTCTCAGGTTTGGAAGGGGAAGGATTTGGATATCACATCTCAAGTTATAGGACGCGTCTGTGGTTTGGTATTAGAAGCATTGAGATATCATATCTCATGCTATCGGAAGGGTCTCAGGATTGGATTGGGAAGGATTTGGATATCACATATCGTTATAGGAAGGGTCTCAGATTGGTTATTAGAAGCATTGAGATATCACATTTCATGTTATAGGACAGTCTCAGGTTTGGTATTAAAAGCATTGAGATATCACATCTCATGGTATAGGACAGGTCTCAGGATTGGAATGGGAAGGAGTTGGATATCACATCTCATGCCATAGGAAGGTCTCAGGTTTGGTAGAAGCATTAAGATACCACATCTCATGCTATCGGAAGGGTCTCAGGATTGGATTGGGAAGGAGTTGGATATCCCATCTCATGCTATAGGAAGGGTCACAGGTTGGAATTGGAAGGAGTTGGATATCACATCTCATGCTATCGGAAGGGTCTCAGGTTTGGAATGGGAAGGGTTTGGATATCACATCTCTTGCTATAGGAAGGGTGTCAGGTTTTTTATTAGAAACATTGAGATATCACATCTCATGCCATAGGAAGGTCTCAGGTTTGGTAGAAGCATTAAGATATCACATCTCATGCTATCGGAAGGGTCTCAGGATTGGATTGGGAAGGAGTTGGATATCCCATCTCATGCTATAGGAAGGGTCACAGGTTGGAATTCGAAGGAGTTGGATATCACATCTCATGCTATCGGAAGGGTCTCAGGATTGGAATGGGAAGGAGTTGGATATCACATCTCATGCTATAGGGAGGGTCTCAGGTTTTATATTAGAAACATTGAGATATCACATCTAATGCTATCGGAAGGGTCTCAGGATTGGATTGGGAAGGAGTTGGATATCACATTTCATGCAATAGGAAAGGTCTCAGGTTTGGAATGGGAAGGGTTTGGATATCACATCTCTTGCAATAGGAAGGGTCTCAGGTTTTGTATTAGAAGCACTGAGATATCAAATCTCATGCTATATGAAGAGACGCAGGATTGGAATGGGAAGAAGTTGGATATCACATCTCATGCTATAGGAAGGGACTCAGGTTTGGAATGGGAAGGATTTGGATATCACATCTCTTGCAATAGGAAGGGTCTCAGGTTTGGTATTAGAAACATTGAGATATCTCATCTCATGGTATAGGAAGGGTATCAGGATTTTAATCGGAAGGAGTTGGATATAACATCTCATGTTATAGGAAGGGTGTCAGGTTTGGTATTAGAAGCACTGAGATATCAAATCTCATGCTAAATGAAGGGACGCAGGATTGGAATAGGAAGGAGTTGGATATCACATCTCATGCTATAGGAACGGTCCAACTTTGGTATTAGAAGCATTGAGATAGCACATCTCATGGAAGGGGCTCAGGATTGGAATGGGAAGGAGTTGGATATCACATCTCATGTTATAGGAATGATCGCAGGTTTGGTATTAAGAGCATTGAGATATCACATCTCAGGCTATAGGAAGGGTCTCAGGATTGGATCGGGAAGGAGTTGGATATCACATCTCAAGTTATAGGACAGTCTCAGGTTTGGTATTAGAAGCATTGAGATATAACATCTCATGATATAGGACGGGCCTCAGGAATGGAATGGAAAGGAGTTGGATATCACATCTGATGCTAAAGGAAGAGTCTCAGGTTTGGAAGGGGAAGGATTTGGATATCACATCTCAAGTCATAGGACGGGTCTGTGGTTTGGTATTAGAAGCATTGAGATATCATATCTCATGCTATCGGAAGGGTCTCAGGATTGGATTGGGAAGGAGTTGGATATCACATCTCAAGTTATAGGAAGGGTCTCAGGTTTGTTATTAGAAGCATTGAGATATCACATCTCATGATATAGGATGGGTCTCAGGATTGGAATGGGAAGGAGTTAGATATCACATCTCATGCTATAGGAAGGGTCTCAGGTTTGGTAGAAGCATTGGGATATCACATCTCATGCTATAGGAAGGGTCTCAGGAATGGAATGGAAAGGAGTTGGATATCACATCTGATGCTAAAGGAAGGGTCTCAGGATTGGATTGGGAAGGATTTGGATATCACATCTCGTTATAGGAAGGGTCTCAGGTTGGTTATTAGAAGCATTGAGATATCACATCTCATGTTATAGGACAGTCTCAGATTTGGTATTAGAAGCATTGAGATATCACATCTCATGGTATAGGACAGGTCTCAGGATTGGAATGGGAAGGAGTTGGATATCACATCTCATGCCATAGGAAGGTCTCAGGTTTGGTAGAAGCATTAAGATACCACATCTCATGCTATCGGAAGGGTCTCAGGATTGGATTGGGAAGGAGTTGGATATCCCATCTCATGCTATAGGAAGGGTCACAGGTTGGAATTGGAAGGAGTTGGATATCACATCTCATGCTATCGGAAGGGTCTCAGGTTTGGAATGGGAAGGGTTTGGATATCACATCTCTTGCTATAGGAAGGGTGTCAGGTTTTTTATTAGAAACATTGAGATATCACATCTCATGCCATAGGAAGGTCTCAGGTTTGGTAGAAGCATTAAGATATCACATCTCATGCTATCGGAAGGGTCTCAGGATTGGATTGGGAAGGAGTTGGAAATCCCATCTCATGCTATAGGAAGGGTCACAGGTTGGAATTCGAAGGAGTTGGATATCACATCTCATGCTATAGGGAGGGTCTCAGGTTTTATATTAGAAACATTGAGATATCACATCTAATGCTATCGGAAGGGTCTCAGGAGTGGATTGGGAAGGAGTTGGATATCACATTTCATGCATGCAATAGGAAAGGTCTCAGGTTTGGAATGGGAAGGGTTTGGATATCACATCGCTTGCAATAGGAAGGGTCTCAGGTCTGGTATTAGAAACATTGAGATGTCTCATCTCATGGTATAGGAAGGGTCTCAGGATTGGAATCGGAAGGAGTTGGATATCACATCTCATGTTATAGGAAGGGTCTCAGGTTTTGTATTAGAAGCACTGAGATATCAAATCTCATGCTATATGAAGAGACGCAGGATTGGAATGGGAAGAAGTTGGATATCACATATGCTATAGGAAGGGACTCAGGTTTGGAATGGGAAGGATTTGGATATCACATCTCTTGCAATAGGAAGGGTCTCAGGTTTGGTATTAGAAACATTGAGATATCTCATCTCATGGTATAGGAAGGGTATCAGGATTGGAATCGGAAGGAGTTGGATATAACATCTCATGTTATAGGAAGGGTCTCAGGTTTGGTATTAGAAGCACTGAGATATCAAATCTCATGCTAAATGAAGGGACGCAGGATTGGAATGGGAAGGAGTTGGATATCACATCTCATGCTATAGGAACGGTCCAACTTTGGTATTAGAAGCATTGAGATAGCACATCTCATGGAAGGGGCTCAGGATTGGAATGGGAAGGAGTTGGATATCACATCTCATGTTATAGGAATGATCGCAGGTTTGGTATTAAGAGCATTGAGATATCACATCTCATGCTATAGGAAGGGTCTCAGGATTGGATCGGGAAGGAGTTGGATATCACATCTCATGCTATAGGAAGGGTCTCAGGTTTGGGAGAAGCATTGATATATCACATCTCATGCTATAGGAAGGGCCTCATGATTGGAATGGGAAGGAGTTGGATATCACATCTCATGTTATAGGAACGGACTCAGGTTTGGAAGGGGAAGGATTTGGATATCACATCTCAAGTTATAGGACGGGTCTGTGGTTTGGTATTAGAAGCATTGAGATATCATATCTCATGCTATCGGAAGGGTCTGAGGATTGGATTGGGAAGAAATTGGATATCACATCTCATGTTATAGGAAACGTCTCAGGTTTGTTATTAGAAGCATTGAGATATCACATCTCATGTTATAGGACAGTCTCAGGTTTGGTATTAGAAGCATTGAGATATAACATCTCATGGTATAGGACGGGTCTCAGGATTGGAATGGGAAGGAGTTAGATATCACATCTCATGCTATAGGAATGATCCCAGGTTTGGTATTAAGAGCATTGAGATATCAAATCTCATGCTATAGGAAGGGTCTCAGGTTTGGTAGAAGCATTGAGATATCACATCTCATGCTGCAGGAAGGGCCTCATGATTGGAATGGGAAGGAGTTGGATATCACATCTCATGTTATAGGAAGGGACTCAGGTTTGGTATTAGAAGCACTGAGATATCAGATCTCATCCGTTAGGAAGGGACTCAAGTTTGGTATTTGAAGGAGTGAGATAATAAATCTCATCCTATCGGCCGGGTCTCAGGATTGGAATGGGAAGGAGTTGAATATCACATCTCATGCTATAGGAAGGATCTCAGGTTTGGTAGAAGCATTGAGATATCACATATGCTATAGGAAGGGTCTCAGGATTGGAATGGGAAGGAGTTGGATATCATCTCATGCTATAGGAAGGGTCTCAGGATTGGAATGGGAAGGTGTTGGATATCACATCTCATCCTATAGGAAGGGTCTCAGGTTTGGAATGGGAAGCATTTGGATATCACATCTCTTGCAATAGGAATGATCCAAGGTTTGGTATTAAGAGCATTGAGATATCACATCTCATGCTATAGGAAGGGTCTCAGGATTGGAAAGGGAACGAGTTGGATATCACATCTCATGCTATAGGAAGGGTCTCAGGTTTGGTAGAAGCATTGAGATATCACATCTCATGCTATAGGAAGGTCCTCATGATTGGAATGGGAGGAGTTGGATATCACATCTCAGGCAATCGGAAGGGACTCAGGATTGGAATGGGAAGGAGTTGGATATCACATCTCATGCTATAGGGAGGGTCTCAGGTTTGGTATTAATAGCATTGAGCTATCACTTCTCATGCTATAGGAAGGGTCTCAGGATTGGAATGGGAAGGAGTTGGATATCATCTCATGCTATAGGACGGGTCTCAGGATTGGAATGGGAAGGTGTTGGATATCACATCTCATCCTATAGGAAGGGTCTCATGTTTGGAATGGGAAGCATTTGGATACCACATCTCTTGCAATAGGAATGATCCAAGGTTTTGTATTAAGAGCATTGAGATATCACATCTCATGCTATAGGAAGGGTCTCGGGATTGGAACGGGAAGGAGTTGGATATCACATCTCATGCTATAGGAAGGGTCTCAGGTTTGGTAGAAGCATTGAGATATCACATCTCATGCTATCGGAAGGGCCTCATGATTGGAATGGGAGGAGTTGGATATCACATCTCAGGCTATCGGAAGGGACTCAGGATTGGAATGGGAAGGAGTTGGATATCACATCTCATGCTATAGGGAGGGTCTCAGGTTTGGTATTAATAACATTGAGATATCACTTCTCATGCTATAGGAAGGGTCTCAGGATTGGATGGGAATAAGTTGGATATCACATTTCATGCTATAGGAAGGGTCTCAGATTTGGTAGAAGCATTGAGATATCACATCTCATGCTATAGGAAGGGCCTCATGATTGGAATGGGAAGGAGTTGGATATCACATCTCATGCCATCGGAAAGGTCTCAGGTTTGGTAGAAGCATTGGGATATCACATCTCATGCTATAGGAAGGGTCTCAGGATTGGAATGTGAAGGAGTTGGACATCACATCTCATGGCAAAGGAAATGTCTCAGGTTTGGAAGGGGAAGGATTTGGATATCACATCTCAAGTTATAGAACGGGTCTGTGGTTTGGTATTAGAAGCATTGAGATATATCTCATGGTATAGTATGGGTCTCAGGATTGGAATGGGAAGGAGTTGGATATCACATCTCATGCTATAGGAAGGGTCTCAGGATTGGAATGGGAAGGACTTGGACATCACATCTCATGTTATAGGAAGGGTCTCAGGTTTGTTATTAGAAGGATTGAGATATCACATCTCATGTTATAGGACAGTCTCAGGTTTGGTATTAGAAACATTGAGATATCACATCTCATGGTATAGGACGGGTCTCAGGATTGGAATGGGAAGGAGTTGGATATCACATCTCATGCTATAGGAATGGTCACAGGTTGGAATTCGAAGGAGTTGGATATCACATCTCATGCTATCGGAAGGGTCTCAGGATTGGAATGGGAAGGAGTTGGATATCACATCTCATGCTATAGGGAGGGTCTCAGGTTTTATATTAGAAACATTGAGATATCACATCTAATGCTATCGGAAGGGTCTCAGGATTGGATTGGGATGGAGTTGGATATCACATTTCATGCAATAGGAAAGGTCTCAGGTTTGGAATGGGAAGGGTTTGGATATCACATCTCTTGCAATAGGAAGGGTCTCAGGTCTGGTATTAGAAACATTGAGATATCACATCTCATGGTATAGGAAGGGTCTCAGTATTGGAATCGGAAGGAGTTGGATATCACATCTCATGTTATAGGAAGGGTCTCAGGTTTTGTATTAGAAGCACTGAGATATCAAATCTCATGCTATATGAAGAGACGCAGGATTGGAATGGGAAGAAGTTGGATATCACATCTCATGCTATAGGAAGGGACTCAGGTTTGGAATGGGAAGGATTTGGATATCACATCTCTTGCAATAGGAAGGGTCTCAGGTTTGGTATTAGAAACATTGAGATATCTCATCTCATGGTATAGGAAGGGTCTCAGGATTGGAATCGGAAGGAGTTGGATATAACATCTCATGTTATAGGAAGGGTCTGAGGTTTGGTATTAGAAGCACTGAGATATCAAATCTCATGCTAAATGAAGGGACGCAGGATTGGAATGGGAAGGAGTTGGATATCACATCTCATGATATAGGAACGGTCCAACTTTGGTATTAGAAGCATTGAGATAGCACATCTCATGGATGGGGCTCAGGATTGGAATGGGAAGGAGTTGGATATCACATCTCATGTTATAGGAATGATCGCAGGTTTGGTATTAAGAGCATTGAGATATCACATCTCATGCTATAGGAAGGGTCTCAGGATTGGATCAGGAAGGAGTTGGATATCACATCTCATGCTATAGGAAGGGTCTCAGGTTTGGTAGAAGCATTGATATATCACATCTCATGCTGTAGGAAGGGCCTCATGATTGGAATGGGAAGGAGTTGGATATCACATCTCATGTTATAGGAATGGACTCAGGTTTGGAAGGGGAAGGATTTGAATATCACATCTCAAGTTATAGGACGGGTCTGTGGTTTGGTATTAGAAGCATTGAGATATATCTCATGCTATCGGAAGGGTCTGAGGATTGGATTGGGAAGAAATTGGATATCACATCTCATGTTATAGGAAGGGTCTCAGGACTGGAATGGGAAGGACTTGGACATCACATCTCATGTTATAGGAAACGTCTCAGGTTTGTTATTAGAAGCATTGAGATATCACATCTCATGTTATAGGACAGTCTCAGGTTTGGTATTAGAAGCATTGAGATATAACATCTCATGGTATAGGACGGGTCTCAGGATTGGAATGGGAAGGAGTTAGATATCACATCTCATGCTATAGGAATGATCCCAGGTTTGGTATTAAGAGCATTGAGATATCACATCTCATGCTATAGGAAGGGTCTCAGGTTTGGTAGAAGCATTGAGATATCACATCTCATGCTACAGGAAGGGCCTCATGATTGGAATGGGAAGGAGTTGGATATCACATCTCATGTTATAGGAAGGGACTCAGGTTTGGTATTAGAAGCACTGAGATATCAGATCTCATCCGTTAGGAAGGGACTCAAGTTTGGTATTTGAAGGAGTGAGATAATAAATCTCATCCTATCGGCCGGGTCTCAGGATTGGAATGGGAAGGAGTTGAATATCACATCTCATGCTATAGGAAGGATCTCAGGTTTGGTAGAAGCATTGAGATATCACATATGCTATAGGAAGGGTCTCAGGATTGGAATGGGAAGGAGTTGGATATCATCTCATGCTATAGGAAGGGTCTCAGGATTGGAATGGGAAGGTGTTGGATATCACATCTCATCCTATAGGAAGGGTCTCAGGTTTGGAATGGGAAGCATTTGGATATCACATCTCTTGCAATAGGAATGATCCAAGGTTTGGTATTAAGAGCATTGAGATATCACATCTCATGCTATAGGAAGGGTCTCAGGATTGGAAAGGGAAGGAGTTGGATATCACATCTCATGCTATAGGAAGGGTCTCAGGTTTGGTAGAAGCATTGAGATATCACATCTCATGCTATAGGAAGGTCCTCATGATTGGAATGGGAGGAGTTGGATATCACATCTCAGGCAATCGGAAGGGACTCAGGATTGGAATGGGAAGGAGTTGGATATCACATCTCATGCTATAGGGAGGGTCTCAGGTTTGGTATTAATAGCATTGAGATATCACTTCTCATGCTATAGGAAGGGTCTCAGGATTGGAATGGGAAGGAGTTGGATATCATCTCATGCTATAGGACGGGTCTCAGGATTGGAATGGGAAGGTGTTGGATATCACATCTCATGCTATAGGAAGGGTCTCAGGTTTGGTAGAAGCATTGAGATATCACATCTCATGCTATAGGAAGGGCCTCATGATTGGAATGGGAGGAGTTGGATATCACATCTCAGGCTATCGGAAGGGACTCAGGATTGGAATGGGAAGGAGTTGGATATCACATCTCATGCCAGGTTTGGTATTAATAATATTGAGATATCACTTCTCATGCTATAGGAAGGGTCTCAGGATTGGATGGGAATAAGTTGGATATCACATCTCATGCCATCGGAAAGGTCTCAGGTTTGGTAGAAGCATTGGGATATCACATCTCATGCTATAGGAAGGGTCTCAGGATTGGAATGGGAAGGAGTTGGACATCACATCTCATGGCAAAGGAAATGTCTCAGGTTTGGAAGGGGAAGGATTTGGATATCACATCTCAAGTTATAGGACGGGTCTGTGGTTTGGTATTAGAAGCATTGCGATATATCTCATGGTATAGTATGGGTCTCAGGATTGGAATGGGAAGGAATTGGATATCACATCTCATGCTATAGGAAGGGTCTAAGGATTGGAATGGGAAGGACTTGGACATCACATCACATGTTATAGGAAGGGTCTCAGGTTTGTTATTAGAAGGATTGAGATATCACATCTCATGTTATAGGACAGTCTCAGGTTTGGTATTGGAAGCATTGAGATATCACATCTCATGGTATAGGACGGGTCTCAGTATTGGAATGGGAAGGAGTTGGATATCACATCTCATGCTATAGGAAGGGTCACAGGTTGGAATTCGAAGGAGTTGGATATCACATCTCATGCTATCGGAAGGGTCTCAGGATTGGAATGGGAAGAAGTTGGATATCACATCTCATGCTATAGGGAGGGTCTCAGGTTTGATATTAGAAGCATTGAGATATCACATCTAATGCTATCAGAAGGGTCTCAGGATTGGATTGGGAAGGAGTTGGATATCACATCTCATGCAATAGGAAAGGTCTCAGGTTTGTAATGGGAAGGATTTGGATATCACATCTCTTGCAATAGGAAGGGTCTCAGGTCTGGTATTAGAAACATTGAGATATCACATCTCATGGTATAGGAAGGGATCACATCTCATGCTATAGGAAGGGTCTCAGGATTGGAATGGGAAGGAGTTGGATATCACATCTCAAGCTATAGGAAGGGTCTCAGGATTGGAATGGGAAGGAGTTTGATATCACATCTCATGCCATAGTATGGGTCTCAGGTTTGGTAGAAGCATTGGGATATCACATCTCATGCTATCGGAAGGGTATCAGGATTGGATTTGGAAGGAGTTGGATATCCCATCTCATGCTGTAGGAAGGGTCTCAGGTTGGAATGGGAAGGAGTTGGATATCACATCTCTGCTATCGGAAGTGTCTCATGATTGGGATGGGAAGGAGTTGATATCACATCTCATGCTATACAAAGTATCTCAGATTTGGAATGGGAAGGAGTTGGATATCCCATCTCATGTTATTATTACGGGTCTCAGGTTTGGTATTAGAAGCATTGCGATATCACATCGCATGCTGTAGGAAGGGTCTCAGGTTTGGAATGGGAAGGAATTGGATATTACATTCTTGCTATAGGAAGGGTCTCATGTTTGGAATGGGAACGAGTTGGATATCACATATGCTATAGGAAGGGTCTCAGGTTTGGAATGGGAAGGAGTTGGGTATCACATCTCATGTTATAGGAAGGGTCTCAGGTTTGGTATAAGCATTGAGATGTCACGTCTCATGCTATAGGAAGGGTCTCAGGATTGCAATAGGAAGGAGTTGGATATCACATCTCATGCTATATGAAGGGACTCAGGTTTGGTATTACAAGCATTGTGATATTACATCTCATGCTATAGGAAGGGTCTCAGGATTGGATTGGGAAGGAGTCGGATATCACATCTCATGCTATAGGAAGGGTCTCAGGTTTGGAATGGGAAGGATTTGTATATCACATCTTGCTATAGGAAGGGCCTCAGGTTTGGTAAGAGAAACATTGACATATCACATCTCATGGTATAGGAAGGATCTCAGGATTGGAATGGGAAGGAGTTGGATATCCCATCTCATGTTATAGGAAGGATATCAGGTTTGGTATTAGAAGCATTGAGATATCACATCTCATGCTATAGGAAGGGTCTCAGGATTGGAATGGGAAGGAGTTGGATATCAAATCTCATGCTATAGGAAGGGTCTCAGGTTTGGTAGAAGCATTGAGATATCACATCTCATGCTATAGGCAGGGTCTCAGGATTGGAATGGGAAGGAGTAGTATATGACATCTCATGTCATAGGAAGGGTCTCAGGTTTGGTATAAGCATTGATATATCACATCTCTGCTATCGGAAGGGTCTCGGGATTGGAATGGGAAGGAGTTGGATATCCCATCTCATGTTATAGGAAGGGTCTCAGGTTTGGTATTAGAAGCATTGAGATATAACATCTCATGTTATAGGAATGGTCTCAGGATTCAAATGGGAAGTACTTGGATATCACATCTCATGCTATAGGGAGGGTCTCAGGTTTGATATTAGAAGCATTGAGATATCACATCTCATGCTATCGGAAGGGTCTCAGGATTGGAATGGGAAGGAGTTGGATATCACATCTCATGCTAAAGGAAGGGTCTCAGGCTTGGAAGGGGAAGGAGTTTGATATCACATCTCATGCCATAGGAAGGGTCTCAAGTTTGGTAGAAGCATTGAGATATCGCATCTCATGCTATTGGAAGGGTCTCAGGATTGGATTGGGAAGGAGTTGGATATCCCATCTCATGCTATAGGAAGGGTCTCAGGTTTGGTATTAGAAGCATTGAGATATCACATCTCATGCTATAGGAAGGGTCTCAGGATTGGAATGGGAAGGAGTTGGATATCACATCTCATGCTATAAGAAGGGTCTCAGGTTTCGTATTAGAAGCATTGCGATATCAAGTCTCATGGTATAGGAAGGGTCTCAGAATTGGAATGGGAAGGAGTTGGATATCACATCTCAAGCTATAGGAAGGGTCTCAGGATTGGAATGGGAAGGAGTTTGATATCACATCTCATGCCATAGGAAGGGTCTCAAGTTTGGTAGAAGCATTGAGATATCACATCTCATGCTATCGGAAGGGTCTCAGGATTGGATTGGGAAGGAGTTGGATATCCCATCTCATGCTATAGGAAGGGTCTCAGGTTGGAATGGGAAGGAGTTGGATATCACATCTCATTTTATAGGAAGGGTCTCAGGATTGGAATGGGAAGGACTTGGATATCACATCTCATGCTATAGGAAGGCTCTCAGGTTTGGAATGGGAAGGATTTGTATATCACATCTTGCTATAGGAAGGGCCTCAGGTTTGGTATGAGAAACATTGACATATCACATCTCATGGTATAGGAAGGATCTCAGGATTGGAATGGGAAGGATTAGGATATTACATCTCATGTTATAGGACTGGTCTCAGGTTTAGTATTAGAAGCATTGAGATACCACATCTCATGGTATAGGAAGGGTCTCAGGATTGGAATGGGAAGGAGTTTGATATCACATCTCATGCCATAGGAAGGGTCTCAAGTTTGGTAGAAGCATTGAGATATCACATCTCATGCTATCGGAAGGGTCTCAGGATTGGATTGGGAAGGAGTTGGATATCCCATCTCATGCTATAGGAAGGGTCTCAGGTTTGGTATTAGAAGCATTGAGATATCACATCTCATGCTATAGGAAGGGTCTCAGGATTGGAATGGGAAGGAGTTGGATATCACATCTCATGCTATAAGAAGGGTCTCAGGTTTCGTATTAGAAGCATTGCAATATCAAGTCTCATGGTATAGGAAGGGTCTCAGAATTGGAATGGGAAGGAGTTGGATATCACATCTCAAGCTATAGGAAGGGTCTCAGGATTGGAATGGGAAGGAGTTTGATATCACATCTCATGCCATAATATGGGTCTCAGGTTTGGTAGAAGCATTGAGATATCACATCTCATGCTATCGGAACAGTCTCAGGATTGGATTTGGATGGAGTTGGATATCCCATCTCATGCTATAGGAACGGTCTCAGGTTGGAATGGGAAGGAGTTGGATATCACATCTCATTTTATAGGAAGGGTCTCAGGATTGGAATGGGAAGGACTTGGATATCACATCTCATGCTATAGGAAGGCTCTCAGGTTTGGAATGGGAAGGATTTGTATATCACATCTTGCTATAGGAAGGGCCTCAGGTTTGGTATGAGAAACATTGACATATCACATCTCATGGTATAGGAAGGATCTCAGGATTGGAATGGGAAGGAGTTGGATATCCCATCTCATGTTATAGGAAGGATATCATGTTTGGTATTAGAAGCATTGAGATATCACATCTCATGCTATAGGAAGGGTCTCAGGATTGGAATGGGAAGCAGTTGGATATCACATCTCATGCTATAGGAAGGGTCTCAGGTTTGGTAGAAGCATTGAGATATCACATCTCATGCTATAGGCAGGGTCTCAGGATTGGAATGGGAAGGAGTAGTATATGACATCTCATGTCATAGGAAGGGTCTCAGGTTTGGTATAAGCATTGATATATCACATCTCTTCTATCGGAAGGGTCTCGGGATTGGAATGGGAAGGAGTTGGATATCCCATCTCATGTTATAGGAAGGGTCTCAGGTTTGGTATTAGAAGCATTGAGATATAACATCTCATGTTATAGGAAGGGTCTCAGGATTGGAATGGGAAGGACTTGGATATCACTTCTCATGCTATAGGGAGGTCTCAGGTATGATATTAGAAGCATTGAGATATCAGATCTCATGCTATCGGAAGGGTCTCAGGATTGGAATGGGAAGGAGTTGGATATCCCTTCTCATGCTATAGGAAGGGTCTCAGGTTGGAATGGGAAGGATTT
This sequence comes from Ambystoma mexicanum, assembly GCF_040938575.1. Lineage (NCBI taxonomy): Eukaryota > Metazoa > Chordata > Amphibia > Caudata > Ambystomatidae > Ambystoma > Ambystoma mexicanum. The sequence goes on along the minus strand of NW_027182444.1, from coordinate 2,445,927 downwards.
GGATATCACATCTCATGTTATAGGAAGGGTCTCAGGATTCAAATGGGAAGGATTTGGATATCACATCTCTTGCTATAGGAAGGGTCTCAGGTTTTTTATTAGAAACATTGAGATATCACATCTCATGCTATAGGAAGGGTTTCAGGATTGGAATGGGAAGGAGTTGGATATCACATCTCATGTTATAGAAAGGGTCTCAGGATTGGAATGGGAAGGATTTGGATATCACATCTCTTGCTATAGGATGGGTCTCAGGTTTTTTATTAGAAGCATTGAGATATCACATCTCATGCTATCGGATGGGTCTCAGGATTGGAATGGGAAGGAGTTGGATATCACATCTCATGCTATAGGAAGGGTCTCAGGTTTGGAACTGGAAGGAGTTGGACATCACATCTCATTTTATAGGAAGCGTCTCAGGTTTGGTATAAGCATTGAGATATCATATCTGTGCTATTGGAAGTGTCTAAGGATTGGAATGGGAAGGAGTTGGATATCACATCTCATGCTATAGGTAGGCTCTCAGGTTTGGAAAGGGAAGGAGTTGGATATCACATTTCATGTTAGAGGAAGGATCTCAGGTTTGGTATTAGAGGCATTGAGATATCACATCTCATGCTATAGGAAGGGTCTCAGGATTGGAATTCGAAGGAGTTGGATATCACATCTCATGCTACAGGAACGGTCTCAGGTTTGGTATAAGCATTGGGATATCACATCTCATGCTATAGGAAGGGTCTCAGGATTGGAATGGGAAGGAGTTGGATATCACATCTCAAGCTATAGGAAGGGTCTCAGGATTGGAATGGGAAGGAGTTGGATATCACATCTCATGCCATAGTATGGGTCTCAGGTTTGGTAGAAGCATTGGGATATCACATCTCATGCTATCGGAAGGGTATCAGGATTGGATTTGGAAGGAGTTGGATATCCCATCTCATGCTATAGGAAGGGTCTCAGGTTGGAATGGGAAGGAGTTGGATATCCCATCTCATGCCATAGTATGGGTCTCAGGTTTGGTATAAGCATTGAGATATCACATTTCTGCTATTGGAAGGGTCTCAGGATTGGAATGGGAAGGAGTTGGATATCACATCTCAAGCTATAGGAAGGGTCTCAGGTTTGGTATTAGAAGCATTGAGATATCACATCTCATGCTATAGGAAGGGTCTCAGGATTGGAATGGGAAGGACTTGGATATCCCATCTCATGTTATTGGACGGGTCTCAGGTGTGGTATTAGAAGCATTGAGATATCACATTGCATGCTGTAGGAAGAGTCTCAGGTTTGGAATGGGAAGGAATTGGATATCCCATCTCATGTTATTGGACGGGTCTCAGGTGTGGTATTAGAAGCATTGAGATATCACATCTCATGCTATAGGAAGGGTCTCAGGTTTGGTATTACAAGCATTGTCATATTACATCTCATGCTATAGGAAGGGTCTCAGGATTGGATTGGGAAGGAGTCGGATATCACAGCTCACGCTATAGGAAGGGTCTCAGGTTTGGAATGGGAAGGATTTGTATATCACATCTCTTGCTATAGGAAGGGCCTCAGGTTTGGTATGAGAAACATTGAGATATCACATCTCATGGTATAGGAAGGATCTCAGGATTGGAATAGGAAGGAGTTGGATATCACATCTCATGTTATAGGAAGGATATCAGGTTTGGTATTAGAAGCATTGAGATATCACATCTCATGCTATAGGAAGGGTCTCAGGATTGGAATGGGAAGGAGTTGGATATCCCATCTCATGCTATAGGAAGGGTCTCAGGTTTGGTATTAGAAGCATTGAGATGTCACGTCTCATGCTATAGGAAGGGTCTCAGGATTGGAATAGGAAGGAGTTGGATATCACATCTCATGCTACATGAAGGGACTCAGGTGTGGTATTACAAGCATTGTGATATTACATCTCATGCTATAGGAAGGGTCTCAGGATTGGATTGGGAAGGAGTCGGATATCACATCTCATGCTATAGGAAGGGTCTCAGGTTTGGAATGGGAAGGAATTGGATACACATCTCATGTTATAGGAAGGATCTCAGGTTTGGTATTAGAAGCATTGAGATATCACATATCATGCTATAGGAAGGGTCTCAGGATTGGAATGGGAAAGAGTTGGATATCACATCTCATGCTAAAGGAAAGGTCTCGGGTTTGGAAGGGGAAGGATTTGGATCTCACATATGAATTAGGACGGGTCTCAGGTTTGGTATTAGAAGCATTGAGATATCACATCTCATGGTATAGGAAGGGTCTCGGGATTGGAATGGGAAGGAGTTGGATAGTACATCTCAAGCTATCTCAGGATTGGAATGGGAAGGAGTTTGATATCACATCTCAAGCTATAGGAAGGGTCTCAGGTTTGGAAAGGGAATGATTTGGATTTCACATCTCATGTTATAGGATGGTTCTCATGTTTGGTTTTAGAAGCATTGAGACATCACATCTCATGCTATCGGAAGGGTCTCAGGTTTGGAATGGGAAGGAGTTGGATATCACATATGCTATAGGAAGGGTCTCAGGTTTGGAATGGGAAGGAGTTGGGTATCACATCTCATGTTATAGGAAGGGTCTCAGGTTTGGTATAAGCATTGAGATATCACATCTCTGCTATCGGAAGTGTCTCAGGATTGGAATCGGAAGGAGTTGGATATCCCATCTCATGTTATAGGAAGGGTCTCAGGTTTGGTATTAGAAGCATTGAGATGTCACGTCTCATGCTATAGGAAGGGTCTCAGGATTGCAATAGGAAGGAGTTGGATATCACATCTCATGCTATATGAAGGGTCTCAGGTTTGTTATTACAAGCATTGTGATATTACATCTCATGCTATAGGAAGGGTCTCAGGATTGGATTGGGAAGGAGTCGGATATCACATCTCATGCTATAGGAAGGGTCTCAGGTTTGGAATGGGAAGGATTTGTATATCACATCTTGCTATAGGAAGGCCTCAGGTTTGGTATGAGAAACATTGACATAGCACATCTCATGGTATAGGAAGGATCTCAGGATTGGAATGGGAAGGAGTTGGATATCCCATCTCATGTTAATGGAAGGATATCAGGTTTGGTATTAGAAGCATTGAGATATCACATCTCATGCTATAGGAAGGGTCTCAGGATTGGAATGGGAAGGAGTTGGATATCACATCTCATGCTATAGGAAGGGTCTCAGGTTTGGTAGAAGCATTGAGATATCACATCTCATGCTATAGGCAGGGTCTCAGGATTGGAATGGGAAGGAGTAGTATATGACATCTCATGTCATAGGAAGGGTCTCAGGTTTGGTATAAGCATTGATATATCACATCTCTGCTATCGGAAGGGTCTCGGAATGGGAAGGAGTTGGATATCCCATCTCATGCTATAGGAAGGGTCTCAGGTTTGGTATTAGAAGCATTGAGATATAATATCTCATGTTATAGGAAGGGTCTCAGGATTGGAATGGGAAGGACTTGGATATCACATCTCATGCTATAGGGAGGGTCTCAGGTTTGATATTAGAAGCATTGAGATATCACATCTCATGCTATCGGAAGGGTCTCAGGATTGGAATGGGAAGGAGTTGGATATCACATCTCATGCTAAAGGAAGGGTCTCAGGCTTGGAAGGGGAAGGATTAGGATATTACATCTCATGTTATAGGACGGGTCTCAGGTTTAGTATTAGAAGAATTGAGATATCACATCTCATGGTATAGGAAGGGTCTCACGATTGGAATGGGAAGGAGTTTGATATCACATCTCATGCCATAGGAAGGGTCTCAAGTTTGGTAGAAGCATTGAGATATCACATCTCATGCTATCGGAAGGGTCTCAGGATTGGATTGGGAAGGAGTTGGATATCCCATCTCATGCTATAGGAAGGGTCTCAGGTTTGGTATTAGAAGCATTGAGATATCACATCTCATGCTATAGGAAGGGTCTCACGATTGGAATGGGAAGGAGTTGGATATCACATCTCATGCTATAGGAAGGGTCTCAGGTTTCGTATTAGAAGCATTGAGATATCAAGTCTCATGGTATAGGAAGGGTCTCAGAATTGGAATGGGAAGGAGTTGGATATCACATCTCAAGCTATAGGAAGGCTCTCAGGATTGGAATGGGAAGGAGTTTGATATCACATCTCATGCCATAATATGGGTCTCAGGTTTGGTAGAAGCATTGAGATATCACATCTCATGCTATCGGAACGGTCTCAGGATTGGATTTGGATGGAGTTGGATATCCCATCTCATGCTATAGGAAGGGTCTCAGGTTGGAATGGGAAGGAGTTGGATATCAAATCTCATTTTATAGGAAGGGTCTCAGGATTGGAATGGGAAGGACTTGGATATCACATCTCATGCTATAGGAAGGCTCTCAGGTTTGGAATGGGAAGGATTTGTATATCACATCTTGCTTTAGGAAGGGCCTCAGGTTTGGTATGAGAAACATTGACATATCACATCTCATGGTATAGGAAGGATCTCAGGATTGGAATGGGAAGGAGTTGGATATCCCATCTCATGTTATAGGAAGGATATCAGGTTTGGTATTAGAAGCATTGAGATATCACATCTCATGCTATAGGAAGGGTCTCAGGATTGGAATGGGAAGGAGTTGGATATCACATCTCATGCTATAGGAAGGGTCTCAGGTTTGGTAGAAGCATTGAGATATCACATCTCATGCTATAGGCAGGGTCTCAGGATTGGAATGGGAAGAAGTAGTATATGACATCTCATGTCATAGGAAGGGTCTCAGGTTTGGTATAAGCATTGATATATCACATCTCTGCTATCGGAAGGGTCTCGGGATTGGAATGGGAAGGAGTTGGATATCCCATCTCATGTTATAGGAAGGGTCTCAGGTTTGGTATTAGAAGCATTGAGATATAACATCTCATGTTATAGGAAGGGTCTCAGGATTGGAATGGGAAGGACTTGGATATCACATCTCATGCTATAGGGAGGTCTCAGGTTTGATATTAGAAGCATTGAGATATCACATCTCATGCTATCGGAAGGGTCTCAGGATTGGAATGGGAAGGAGTTTTATATCACATCTCATGCCATAGGAAGGGTCTCAGGTTTGGTAGAAGCATTGAGATATCACATCTCATGCTATCGGAAGGGTCTCAGGATTGGATTGGGAAGGAGTTGGATATCCCATCTCATGCTATAGGAAGGGTCTCAGGTTTGGTATTAGAAGCATTGAGATATCACATCTCATGCTATAGGAAGGGTCTCAGGATTGGAATGGGAAGGAGTTGGATATCACATCTCATGCTATAGGAAGGGTCTCAGGTTTCGTATTAGAAGCATTGAGATATCAAGTCTCATGGTATAGGAAGGGTCTCAGAATTGGAATGGGAAGGAGTTGGATATCACATCTCAAGCTATAGGAAGGGTCTCAGGATTGGAATGGGAAGGAGTTTGATATCACATCTCATGCCATAGTATGGGTCTCAGGTTTGGTAGAAGCATTGAGATATCACATCTCATGCTATCGGAACGGTCTCAGGATTGGATTTGGATGGAGTTGGATATCCCATCTCATGCTATAGGAAGGTTCTCAGGTTGGAATGGGAAGGAGTTGGATATCACATCTTATGTTATAGGAAGGGTCTCAGGATTGGAATGGGAAGGACTTGGATATCACATCTCATGCTATAGGAAGGCTCTCAGGTTTGGAAAGGGAAGGAGTTGGATATCACATTTCATATTAGAGGAAGGATCTCAGGTTTGGTATTTGAGGCATTGAGATATCACATCTCATGCTATCGGAAGGGTCTCAGGATTGGAATGGGAAGGAGTTGGATATGATATGATATGATATGGCATTTGTAACGCGCCTATACACAAGTGTTTCAAGGCGCGACGAGGCAGGGAGGGGGGAACAGGGGGAGGACAGACAACGATCCTACTAGGCCAGGTGTCATTCAGACCGCGCAAGTGCAGGGGTAGGGGGAAGGGAAAAGTGCAGTACAAGTAAGTAGAATAGAAATAAATAGATAAATAAATAAATAGGGCCAGCTGGTGGCAAGTGCAAGGTAAGTGCAGACAAGTGCTGGGAAGGGGGGGCTGTAGGGATACAGAGACAGTCCCGCAGTGCAGGGGTTGCCGGAGAGGCAGTGCAAGTGGAGAGTGGCTGGGCCCAGGACCGAGGTCGGTGAGAGTGGCCAAGTTTCAGATTCAGTGCAGAATTTAGTGAAGAATTTAGCAGGGGAGAGGGAGAGAAAAAGCAGAAGCAAAGAGGAAGGTTTTGAGGTGCTTCCAGAACCGGAGATGGTTCTCCTCAAGTTTCAGGGAGGCAGGAAGGCTGTTCCAGGGAGAGGCTCCTGCCGCGGAGAGAGATCTACCCCCAGCTCGTTGCTTCGAGAAGCGGCTGACCCTGAGGGAGTTGGAGACGGATGAGCGAAGGGCTCGGGAAGGAAGATATTTAGGAAGAGAGAGTTGCAGGTATTTAGGCCCCAGGCCCCAGAAGGCCTTGTGGACAATGCAGAGGGTTTTGAACTTAATCCTCACAGCCACTGGGAGCCAGTGTAGAGATTTCAGTCCTGGAGAGATACGGTCCCTGGGCTTGAGGCCAAGGACAAGTCTCGCAGTTCTGTTCTGGATGAGTTGCAGAGGGCGGAGAGTGGAAGCAGGCAGATTAAGATAGAGACTGTTACAGTAGTCCAGCTTAGAGAGAACCAGGGCTCGGGAGACAGTGAGCTTCTGGGGGAAGGAGAGGAAGGGAAGAATACCTCTAAGGAGGTGCAGCTGGTAGTGTGACTTCTTAGAGACGTCAGATATATGAGGAGAGAAGGAGAGTGTGGAGTCAAAGATGACCCCGAGGTTTTTTGCCTTGCAGGTAGGAGCAGGAAGAGGCCCAAGAGAGGCTGGCCAGAGAGCTGCAGGGAAGGAGGGAGTGGGTGTGCCGATGAGTAGAATCTCAGTCTTACTAGTATTAAGGCGGAGGTCGTTAGCAGCACACCATTCCTGGATAGCAGACAGACAGTCAGAGATGAGGGCAGGAGAAGAGGAGGCCGAGGGTAGCCTGAAAATGAGCTGGGTATCGTCCGCATAGCACTGAAAGTTGGGGCAGAGGGCGGCGATGCGGTGGGCAAGAAGTGCCAGATACTGGTTGGTCACATCTCATGCTATAGGAAGGGTCTCAGGTTTGGAACTGGAAGGAGTTGGATATCACATCTCATGCTATAGGGAGGGTCTCAGGTTTGGAAGGGAATTTGGATATCACATCTCATGTTGTAGGAAGGATCTCAAGTTTGGTATTAGAAGCATTGAGATATCACATCTCATGCTATAGGATGGGTCTCAGGATTGGAATGGGAAGGAGTTGGATATCACATCTCATGCTATCGGAAGTGTCTCAGGATTGGAATGGGAAGGAGTTGGATATCACATCTCATGCTATAGGAAGGGTCTCAGGTTTGGAACTGGAAGGAGTTGGATATCACATCTCATGTTATAGGAAGCGTCTCAGGTTTGGTATAAGCATTGAGATATCATATCTCTGCTATCGGAAGTGTCTCAGGATTGGAATGGGAAGGAGTTGGATAGTACATCTCAAGCTATCTCAGGATTGGAATGGGAAGGAGTTTGATATCACATCTCAAGCTATAGGAAGGGTCTCAGGTTTGGAAAGGGAATGATTTGGATTTCACATCTCATGTTATAGGATGGTTCTCATGTTTGGTTTTAGAAGCATTGAGATATCACATCTCATGCTATCGGAAGGGTCTCAGGTTTGGAATGGGAAGGAGTTGGATATCACATATGCTATAGGAAGGGTCTCAGGTTTGGAATGGGAAGGAGTTGGGTATCACATCTCATGTTATAGGAAGGGTCTCAGGTTTGGTATAAGCATTGAGATATCACATCTCTGCTATCGGAAGTGTCTCAGGATTGGAATCGGAAGGAGTTGGATATCCCATCTCATGTTATAGGAAGGGTCTCAGGTTTGGTATTAGAAGCATTGAGATGTCACGTCTCATGCTATAGGAAGGGTCTCAGGATTGCAATAGGAAGGAGTTGGATATCACATCTCATGCTATATGAAGGGTCTCAGGTTTGTTATTACAAGCATTGTGATATTACATCTCATGCTATAGGAAGGGTCTCAGGATTGGATTGGGAAGGAGTCGGATATCACATCTCATGCTATAGGAAGGGTCTCAGGTTTGGAATGGGAAGGATTTGTATATCACATCTTGCTATAGGAAGGCCTCAGGTTTGGTATGAGAAACATTGACATATCACATCTCATGGTATAGGAAGGATCTCAGGATTGGAATGGGAAGGAGTTGGATATCCCATCTCATGTTAATGGAAGGATATCAGGTTTGGTATTAGAAGCATTGAGATATCACATCTCATGCTATAGGAAGGGTCTCAGGATTGGAATGGGAAGGAGTTGGATATCACATCTCATGCTATAGGAAGGGTCTCAGGTTTGGTAGAAGCATTGAGATATCACATCTCATGCTATAGGCAGGGTCTCAGGATTGGAATGGGAAGGAGTAGTATATGACATCTCATGTCATAGGAAGGGTCTCAGGTTTGGTATAAGCATTGACATTTCACATCTCTGCTATCGGAAGGGTCTCGGGATTGGAATGGGAAGGAGTTGGATATCCCATCTCATGTTATAGGAAGGATATCAGGTTTGGTATTAGAAGCATTGAGATATCACATCTCATGCTATAGGAAGGGTCTCAGGATTGGAATGGGAAGGAGTTGGATATCACATCTCATGCTATAGGAAGGGTCTCAGGTTTGGTAGAAGCATTGAGATATCACATCTCATGCTATAGGCAGGGTCTCAGGATTGGAATGGGAAGGAGTAGTATATGACATCTCATGTCATAGGAAGGGTCTCAGGTTTGGTATAAGCATTGATATATCACATCTCTGCTATCGGAAGGGTCTCGGGATTGGAATGGGAAGCAGTTGGATATCCCATCTCATGTTATAGGAAGGGTCTCAGGTTTGGTATTAGAAGCATTGAGATATAACATCTCATGTTATAGGAAGGGTCTCAGGATTGGAATGGGAAGGACTTGGATATCACTTCTCATGCTATAGGGAGGTCTCAGGTTTGATATTAGAAGCATTGAGATATCAGATCTCATGCTATCGGAAGGGTCTCAGGATTGGAATGGGAAGGAGTTGGATATCCCTTCTCATGCTATAGGAAGGGTCTCAGGTTGGAATGGGAAGGATTTGGATATCACATCTCATGTTATAGGAAGGGTCTCAGGATTCAAATGGGAAGGATTTGGATATCACATCTCTTGCTATAGGAAGGGTCTCAGGTTTTTTATTAGAAACATTGAGATATCACATCTCATGCTATAGGAAGGGTTTCAGGATTGGAATGGGAAGGAGTTGGATATCACATCTCATGTTATAGAAAGGGTCTCAGGATTGGAATGGGAAGGATTTGGATATCACATCTCTTGCTATAGGATGGGTCTCAGGTTTTTTATTAGAAGCATTGAGATATCACATCTCATGCTATCGGATGGGTCTCAGGATTGGAATGGGAAGGAGTTGGATATCACATCTCATGCTATAGGAAGGGTCTCAGGTTTGGAACTGGAAGGAGTTGGACATCACATCTCATTTTATAGGAAGCGTCTCAGGTTTGGTATAAGCATTGAGATATCATATCTGTGCTATTGGAAGTGTCTAAGGATTGGAATGGGAAGGAGTTGGATATCACATCTCATGCTATAGGTAGGCTCTCAGGTTTGGAAAGGGAAGGAGTTGGATATCACATTTCATGTTAGAGGAAGGATCTCAGGTTTGGTATTAGAGGCATTGAGATATCACATCTCATGCTATAGGAAGGGTCTCAGGATTGGAATTCGAAGGAGTTGGATATCACATCTCATGCTATAGGAAGGGTCTCAGGTTTGGTATAAGCATTGGGATATCACATCTCATGCTATAGGAAGGGTCTCAGGATTGGAATGGGAAGGAGTTGGATATCACATCTCAAGCTATAGGAAGGGTCTCAGGATTGGAATGGGAAGGAGTTGGATATCACATCTCATGCCATAGTATGGGTCTCAGGTTTGGTAGAAGCATTGGGATATCACATCTCATGCTATCGGAAGGGTATCAGGATTGGATTTGGAAGGAGTTGGATATCCCATCTCATGCTATAGGAAGGGTCTCAGGTTGGAATGGGAAGGAGTTGGATATCACATCTCATGCCATAGTATGGGTCTCAGGTTTGGTATAAGCATTGAGATATCACATTTCTGCTATTGTAAGGGTCTCAGGATTGGAATGGGAAGGAGTTGGATATCACATATGCTATAGGAAGGGTCTCAGGTTTGGTATTAGAAGCATTGAGATATCACATCTCATGCTATAGGAAGGGTCTCAGGATTGGAATGGGAAGGACTTGGATATCCCATCTCATGTTATTGGACGGGTCTCAGGTGTGGTATTAGAAGCATTGAGATATCACATTGCATGCTGTAGGAAGAGTCTCAGGTTTGGAATGGGAAGGAATTGGATATCACATCTCATCTCATAGGAAGGATCTCAGGTTTGCTATTAGAAGCATTGAGATATCACATCTCATGCTATAGGAATGGTCTCAGGATTGGAATGAGAAGGAGTTGGATATTACATTCTTGCTATAGGATGGGTCTCAGGTTTGGAACGGGAAGGAGTTGGATATCACATCTCATGCTTTAAGAAGGGTCTCAGTTTTGGTATTAGAAGCATTGAGATATCACATCTCATGCTATAGGAAGGGTCTCAGGTTTGGTATTACAAGCATTGTCATATTACATCTCATGCTATAGGAAGGGTCTCAGGATTGGATTGGGAAGGAGTCGGATATCACAGCTCACGCTATAGGAAGGGTCTCAGGTTTGGAATGGGAAGGATTTGTATATCACATCTCTTGCTATAGGAAGGGCCTCAGGTTTGGTATGAGAAACATTGAGATATCACATCTCATGCTATAGGAAGGGTCTCAGGTTTGGTATTACAAGCATTGTCATATTACATCTCATGCTATAGGAAGGGTCTCAGGATTGGATTGGGAAGGAGTCGGATATCACAGCTCACGCTATAGGAAGGATCTCAGGATTGGAATAGGAAGGAGTTGGATATCACATCTCATGTTATAGGAAGGATATCAGGTTTGGTATTAGAAGCATTGAGATATCACATCTCATGCTATAGGAAGGGTCTCAGGATTGGAATGGGAAGGAGTTGGATATCCCATCTCATGCTATAGGAAGGGTCTCAGGTTTGGTATTAGAAGCATTGAGATGTCACGTCTCATGCTATAGGAAGGGTCTCAGGATTGGAATAGGAAGGAGTTGGATATCACATCTCATGCTACATGAAGGGACTCAGGTGTGGTATTACAAGCATTGTGATATTACATCTCATGCTATAGGAAGGGTCTCAGTATTGGATTGGGAAGGAGTCGGATATCACATCTCATGCTATAGGAAGGGTCTCAGGTTTGGAATGGGAAGGAATTGGATACACATCTCATGTTATAGGAAGGATCTCAGGTTTGGTATTAGAAGCATTGAGATATCACATATCATGCTATAGGAAGGGTCTCAGGATTGGAATGGGAAAGAGTTGGATATCACATCTCATGCTAAAGGAAAGGTCTCGGGTTTGGAAGGGGAAGGATTTGGATCTCACATATGAATTAGGACGGGTCTCAGGTTTGGTATTAGAAGCATTGAGATATCACATCTCATGGTATAGGAAGGGTCTCGGGATTGGAATGGGAAGGAGTTGGATAGTACATCTCAAGCTATCTCAGGATTGGAATGGGAAGGAGTTTGATATCACATCTCAAGCTATAGGAAGGGTCTCAGGTTTGGAAAGGGAATGATTTGGATTTCACATCTCATGTTATAGGATGGTTCTCATGTTTGGTTTTAGAAGCATTGAGATATCACATCTCATGCTATCGGAAGGGTCTCAGGTTTGGAATGGGAAGGAGTTGGATATCACATATGCTATAGGAAGGGTCTCAGGTTTGGAATGGGAAGGAGTTGGGTATCACATCTCATGTTATAGGAAGGGTCTCAGGTTTGGTATAAGCATTGAGATATCACATCTCTGCTATCGGAAGTGTCTCAGGATTGGAATCGGAAGGAGTTGGATATCCCATCTCATGTTATAGGAAGGGTCTCAGGTTTGGTATTAGAAGCATTGAGATGTCACGTCTCATGCTATAGGAAGGGTCTCAGGATTGCAATAGGAAGGAGTTGGATATCACATCTCATGCTATATGAAGGGTCTCAGGTTTGTTATTACAAGCATTGTGATATTACATCTCATGCTATAGGAAGGGTCTCAGGATTGGATTGGGAAGGAGTCGGATATCACATCTCATGCTATAGGAAGGGTCTCAGGTTTGGAATGGGAAGGATTTGTATATCACATCTTGCTATAGGAAGGCCTCAGGTTTGGTATGAGAAACATTGACATATCACATCTCATGGTATAGGAAGGATCTCAGGATTGGAATGGGAAGGAGTTGGATATCCCATCTCATGTTAATGGAAGGATATCAGGTTTGGTATTAGAAGCATTAAGATATCACATCTCATGCTATAGGAAGGGTCTCAGGTTTGGTAGAAGCATTGAGATATCACATCTCATGCTATAGGCAGGGTCTCAGGATTGGAATGGGAAGGAGTAGTATATGACATCTCATGTCATAGGAAGGGTCTCAGGTTTGGTATAAGCATTGATATATCACATCTCTGCTATCGGAAGGGTCTCGGAATGGGAAGGAGTTGGATATCCCATCTCATGCTATAGGAAGGGTCTCAGGTTTGGTATTAGAAGCATTGAGATATAATATCTCATGTTATAGGAAGGGTCTCAGGATTGGAATGGGAAGGACTTGGATATCACATCTCATGCTATAGGGAGGGTCTCAGGTTTGATATTAGAAGCATTGAGATATCACATCTCATGCTATCGGAAGGGTCTCAGGATTGGAATGGGAAGGAGTTGGATATCACATCTCATGCTAAAGGAAGGGTCTCAGGCTTGGAAGGGGAAGGATTAGGATATTACATCTCATGTTATAGGACGGGTCTCAGGTTTAGTATTAGAAGAATTGAGATATCACATCTCATGGTATAGGAAGGGTCTCACGATTGGAATGGGAAGGAGTTTGATATCACATCTCATGCCATAGGAAGGGTCTCAAGTTTGGTAGAAGCATTGAGATATCACATCTCATGCTATCGGAAGGGTCTCAGGATTGGATTGGGAAGGAGTTGGATATCCCATCTCATGCTATAGGAAGGGTCTCAGGTTTGTTATTACAAGCATTGTGATATTACATCTCATGCTATAGGAAGGGTCTCAGGATTGGATTGGGAAGGAGTCGGATATCACATCTCATGCTATAGGAAGGGTCTCAGGTTTGGAATGGGAAGGATTTGTATATCACATCTTGCTATAGGAAGGCCTCAGGTTTGGTATGAGAAACATTGACATATCACATCTCATGGTATAGGAAGGATCTCAGGATTGGAATGGGAAGGAGTTGGATATCCCATCTCATGTTAATGGAAGGATATCAGGTTTGGTATTAGAAGCATTGAGATATCACATCTCATGCTATAGGAAGGGTCTCAGGATTGGAATGGGAAGGAGTTGGATATCACATCTCATGCTATAGGAAGGGTCTCAGGTTTGGTAGAAGCATTGAGATATCACATCTCATGCTATAGGCAGGGTCTCAGGATTGGAATGGGAAGGAGTAGTATATGACATCTCATGTCATAGGAAGGGTCTCAGGTTTGGTATAAGCATTGACATATCACATCTCTGCTATCGGAAGGGTCTCGGGATTGGAATGGGAAGGAGTTGGATATCCCATCTCATGTTATAGGAAGGATATCAGGTTTGGTATTAGAAGCATTGAGATATCACATCTCATGCTATAGGAAGGGTCTCAGGATTGGAATGGGAAGGAGTTGGATATCACATCTCATGCTATAGGAAGGGTCTCAGGTTTGGTAGAAGCATTGAGATATCACATCTCATGCTATAGACAGGGTCTCAGGATTGGAATGGGAAGGAGTAGTATATGACATCTCATGTCATAGGAAGGGTCTCAGGTTTGGTATAAGCATTGATATATCACATCTCTGCTATCGGAAGGGTCTCGGGATTGGAATGGGAAGGAGTTGGATATCCCATCTCATGTTATAGGAAGGGTCTCAGGTTTGGTATTAGAAGCATTGAGATATAACATCTCATGTTATAGGAAGGGTCTCAGGATTGGAATGGGAAGGACTTGGATATCACTTCTCATGCTATAGGGAGGTCTCAGGTTTGATATTAGAAGCATTGAGATATCAGATCTCATGCTATCGGAAGGGTCTCAGGATTGGAATGGGAAGGAGTTGGATATCCCTTCTCATGCTATAGGAAGGGTCTCAGGTTGGAATGGGAAGGATTTGGATATCACATCTCATGTTATAGGAAGGGTCTCAGGATTCAAATGGGAAGGATTTGGATATCACATCTCTTGCTATAGGAAGGGTCTCAGGTTTTTTATTAGAAACATTGAGATATCACATCTCATGCTATAGGAAGGGTTTCAGGATTGGAATGGGAAGGAGTTGGATATCACATCTCATGTTATAGAAAGGGTCTCAGGATTGGAATGGGAAGGATTTGGATATCACATCTCTTGCTATAGGATGGGTCTCAGGTTTTTTATTAGAAGCATTGAGATATCACATCTCATGCTATCGGATGGGTCTCAGGATTGGAATGGGAAGGAGTTGGATATCACATCTCATGCTATAGGAAGGGTCTCAGGTTTGGAACTGGAAGGAGTTGGACATCACATCTCATTTTATAGGAAGCGTCTCAAGTTTGGTATAAGCATTGAGATATCATATCTGTGCTATTGGAAGTGTCTAAGGATTGGAATGGGAAGGAGTTGGATATCACATCTCATGCTATAGGTAGGCTCTCAGGTTTGGAAAGGGAAGGAGTTGGATATCACATTTCATGTTAGAGGAAGGATCTCAGGTTTGGTATTAGAGGCATTGAGATATCACATCTCATGCTATAGGAAGGGTCTCAGGATTGGAATTCGAAGGAGTTGGATATCACATCTCATGCTATAGGAAGGGTCTCAGGTTTGGTATAAGCATTGGGATATCACATCTCATGCTATAGGAAGGGTCTCAGGATTGGAATGGGAAGGAGTTGGATATCACATCTCAAGCTATAGGAAGGGTCTCAGGATTGGAATGGGAAGGAGTTGGATATCACATCTCATGCCATAGTATGGGTCTCAGGTTTGGTAGAAGCATTGGGATATCACATCTCATGCTATCGGAAGGGTATCAGGATTGGATTTGGAAGGAGTTGGATATCCCATCTCATGCTATAGGAAGGGTCTCAGGTTGGAATGGGAAGGAGTTGGATATCACATCTCATGCCATAGTATGGGTCTCAGGTTTGGTATAAGCATTGAGATATCACATTTCTGCTATTGTAAGGGTCTCAGGATTGGAATGGGAAGGAGTTGGATATCACATTTCAAGCTATAGGAAGGGTCTCAGGTTTGGTATTAGAAGCATTGAGATATCACATCTCATGCTATAGGAAGGGTCTCAGGATTGGAATGGGAAGGACTTGGATATCCCATCTCATGTTATTGGACGGGTCTCAGGTGTGGTATTAGAAGCATTGAGATATCACATTGCATGCTGTAGGAAGAGTCTCAGGTTTGGAATGGGAAGGAATTGGATATCACATCTCATCTCATAGGAAGGATCTCAGGTTTGCTATTAGAAGCATTGAGATATCACATCTCATGCTATAGGAATGGTCTCAGGATTGGAATGAGAAGGAGTTGGATATTACATTCTTGCTATAGGATGGGTCTCAGGTTTGGAACGGGAAGGAGTTGGATATCACATCTCATGCTTTAAGAAGGGTCTCAGTTTTGGTATTAGAAGCATTGAGATATCACATCTCATGCTATAGGAAGGGTCTCAGGTTTGGTATTACAAGCATTGTCATATTACATCTCATGCTATAGGAAGGGTCTCAGGATTGGATTGGGAAGGAGTCGGATATCACAGCTCACGCTATAGGAAGGGTCTCAGGTTTGGAATGGGAAGGATTTTTATATCACATCTCTTGCTATAGGAAGGGCCTCAGGTTTGGTATGAGAAACATTGAGATATCACATCTCATGCTATAGGAAGGGTCTCAGGTTTGGTATTACAAGCATTGTCATATTACATCTCATGCTATAGGAAGGGTCTCAGGATTGGATTGGGAAGGAGTCGGATATCACAGCTCACGCTATAGGAAGGATCTCAGGATTGGAATAGGAAGGAGTTGGATATCACATCTCATGTTATAGGAAGGATATCAGGTTTGGTATTAGAAGCATTGAGATATCACATCTCATGCTATAGGAAGGGTCTCAGGATTGGAATGGGAAGGAGTTGGATATCCCATCTCATGCTATAGGAAGGGTCTCAGGTTTGGTATTAGAAGCATTGAGATGTCACGTCTCATGCTATAGGAAGGGTCTCAGGATTGGAATAGGAAGGAGTTGGATATCACATCTCATGCTACATGAAGGGACTCAGGTGTGGTATTACAAGCATTGTGATATTACATCTCATGCTATAGGAAGGGTCTCAGGATTGGATTGGGAAGGAGTCGGATATCACATCTCATGCTATAGGAAGGGTCTCAGGTTTGGAATGGGAAGGAATTGGATACACATCTCATGTTATAGGAAGGATCTCAGGTTTGGTATTAGAAGCATTGAGATATCACATATCATGCTATAGGAAGGGTCTCAGGATTGGAATGGGAAAGAGTTGGATATCATATCTCATGCTAAAGGAAAGGTCTCGGGTTTGGAAGGGGAAGGATTTGGATCTCACATATGAATTAGGACGGGTCTCAGGTTTGGTATTAGAAGCATTGAGATATCACATCTCATGGTATAGGAAGGGTCTCGGGGTTGGAATGGGAAGGAGTTGGATAGTACATCTCAAGCTATCTCAGGATTGGAATGGGAAGGAGTTTGATATCACATCTCAAGCTATAGGAAGGGTCTCAGGTTTGGAAAGGGAATGATTTGGATTTCACATCTCATGTTATAGGATGGTTCTCATGTTTGGTTTTAGAAGCATTGAGATATCACATCTCATGCTATCGGAAGGGTCTCAGGTTTGGAATGGGAAGGAGTTGGATATCACATATGCTATAGGAAGGGTCTCAGGTTTGGAATGGGAAGGAGTTGGGTATCACATCTCATGTTATAGGAAGGGTCTCAGGTTTGGTATAAGCATTGAGATATCACATCTCTGCTATCGGAAGTGTCTCAGGATTGGAATCGGAAGGAGTTGGATATCCCATCTCATGTTATAGGAAGGGTCTCAGGTTTGGTATTAGAAGCATTGAGATGTCACGTCTCATGCTATAGGAAGGGTCTCAGGATTGCAATAGGAAGGAGTTGGATATCACATCTCATGCTATATGAAGGGTCTCAGGTTTGTTATTACAAGCATTGTGATATTACATCTCATGCTATAGGAAGGGTCTCAGGATTGGATTGGGAAGGAGTCGGATATCACATCTCATGCTATAGGAAGGGTCTCAGGTTTGGAATGGGAAGGATTTGTATATCACATCTTGCTATAGGAAGGCCTCAGGTTTGGTATGAGAAACATTGACATATCACATCTCATGGTATAGGAAGGATCTCAGGATTGGAATGGGAAGGAGTTGGATATCCCATCTCATGTTAATGGAAGGATATCAGGTTTGGTATTAGAAGCATTAATATATCACATCTCATGCTATAGGAAGGGTCTCAGGATTGGAATGGGAAGGAGTTGGATATCACATCTCATGCTATAGGAAGGGTCTCAGGTTTGGTAGAAGCATTGAGATATCACATCTCATGCTATAGGCAGGGTCTCAGGATTGGAATGGGAAGGAGTAGTATATGACATCTCATGTCATAGGAAGGGTCTCAGGTTTGGTATAAGCATTGATATATCACATCTCTGCTATCGGAAGGGTCTCGGAATGGGAAGGAGTTGGATATCCCATCTCATGCTATAGGAAGGGTCTCAGGTTTGGTATTAGAAGCATTGAGATATAATATCTCATGTTATAGGAAGGGTCTCAGGATTGGAATGGGAAGGACTTGGATATCACATCACATGCTATAGGGAGGGTCTCAGGTTTGATATTAGAAGCATTGAGATATCACATCTCATGCTATCGGAAGGGTCTCAGGATTGGAATGGGAAGGAGTTGGATATCACATCTCATGCTAAAGGAAGGGTCTCAGGCTTGGAAGGGGAAGGATTAGGATATTACATCTCATGTTATAGGACGGGTCTCAGGTTTAGTATTAGAAGAATTGAGATATCACATCTCATGGTATAGGAAGGGTCTCACGATTGGAATGGGAAGGAGTTTGATATCACATCTCATGCCATAGGAAGGGTCTCAAGTTTGGTAGAAGCATTGAGATATCACATCTCATGCTATCGGAAGGGTCTCAGGATTGGATTGGGAAGGAGTTGGATATCCCATCTCATGCTATAGGAAGGGTCTCAGGTTTGGTATTAGAAGCATTGAGATATCACATCTCATGCTATAGGAAGGGTCTCACGATTGGAATGGGAAGGAGTTGGATATCACATCTCATGCTATAGGAAGGGTCTCAGGTTTCGTATTAGAAGCATTGAGATATCAAGTCTCATGGTATAGGAAGGGTCTCAGAATTGGAATGGGAAGGAGTTGGATATCACATCTCAAGCTATAGGAAGGGTCTCAGGATTGGAATGGGAAGGTGTTAGGAAAGATTTCGTTATTGTAGGGAACTTTCCTTCCATGTGGCAACCCCTAAACTTTTTGCTATTGTTTTCAACCTGCTTTCTTGACTTTGCCAGAGAAGTGCAGCCTTCTGCCGTACTCCTCTGGGCTTTCGCTCCTTTCTTACGGGGAAACTGACATGCCCTTAAGACAGTCAGTACCGGGGAACGCTGTTTCCCGTAGTTTCTTTTATCGTGTCGCCATTTTAGTGCAACACGACACAAGAGGGCACTGTAAGCTAAGTTACAGCTCTCTTGGGTCTCTAGCCTTCTACAGACCCTAGACACTCTTATAGGATGGTTTTTGGATCGGTGCAAGTCATTCAGGGACTGGGCTGGTGGCAGCGATCATTTGGTTTATTTTGAGCTCCTTTTGCCGTTCTGAGCACCTTTTTGCCGCGAACACAAAAGGGTGGCCCGGCTACCCAAAATGGCCGGACCACGAGGCTCCTTTGTCTCGTCCACTGTCCGTCTTGCTCCCTTTACCTTCCCCCGGGTCAGGCGACCCGGGGCCTTCCTTATTTGGGCATGTAGTTTCCCGCGAAACACGGTTGCTTTCGCGGGCTTCTACATGTCGTTTGAGTGCCCCCAGGATGTGGGCTGGGCTGTCTGGTCCCAATACACATCCTGGGTGCCAGAGAGTCTAGGGTGGTGTGAATGCCTGGGACCACCGTGGTCCGTGATTGGTCCACGTATGGTATGTGTGTTGATGAGCGGATCTCCCATTGGCTCCCCTCCGTTTTGGCGCGAAGGGAACCGTGGATAAGAGGGAGCTGGAAACACCACTGCCATGTCGATCTCCTGAGTTCTTACGAACCCAGGGATACAGGAGCCAAGTATCCTGCGAACACGAGGCTGGACCGAGGAATCGCTGGTGACCCCCTGAAGAACTTCTGCTCCTCATTGCTGTCGTCCGGTGAAGCCCTTTCCACCTAAGATCGAACAAGAAGGCCTGTACTGGCGCTTCGACCTATTGGAATAGCAGGACCAGCTATTCCCGGCACCTTCATCAACTCCTACCGTAAGCCTTCGGAAGTGTCTCTGGGCCATCCAGGTGACTGACCAGCTTACTAAGGAATCCTGCTCTGTAATCGCCGACAGGTTGGGTGGTATTCTGAGTCCGGGGCACGCTCACACGCTTCGTTTGCTTAGCAACCCTAAGCTAGAGGTGAACGGTGCTCGTTTGGCTTGAATACACCCGGCCGTTCCGTTGCCCTGCCGTGGCGACAAAACTGTGCTTGTTTCTTCGATCGGGACGTCTTTTTACTCTGCACGACGACGAGACGTTCCCTGCTCTTCAGAACCTGCCAGAAGCTGCATCTATCGAGGAGAAGCTCGGGCCTGCTTGCTTCGGGGACCGGTGAGTAGATTAGCTAGGATCTGGTCGCCCTCCTGCAGTGCCCCTTGCTTTTCCCCGCTGTAAATACAGCACCCCTTGTCCGTACTCGCGCCCTGCTTCTGCCTCACAGTGGAGGCTGCGCTAGAGTCGCGGACCGTGTTCTCCTTCATTAGGGCACCCTACAGAGCTGTCCAACGTCCTCCGAAGAGCTTCACCTTCTGCCCATTGGCACCGGCGTGTGCAGGTACTTTTGAGCGCTAGGCTCCACTCTTCGTAGGGATTGGACTACCATCCAGTTAGGGGCCTCAGAAGGCGGACATATCACACGCATTGGTTCGCACTGCCTGTTTTCCTTCCCCTGCAGGTGGATAACATATTTCGTGCTGCTAATGCTGTGAAACTGTGTATTCTGTATATATATTGGGTGGATAGTGTATGTGTTGGTTTAATATCGTTGTATATTGCTGCTTTTACTGTGGTTATTAGTTTCAAGGCCTTATAATAAATGTGTATCTATTTTTGATATAAACAACTGTTTGGAGTAGTTTGTAAGCGCTCTTGCTTTGTGTGCTCACTGCGGGCTTTCAGTCACCCTCACCCCTCTTGAGACCTAGTCTTGACCGCCGCGATCGCTACCTTGATTGGTCTGGCTTGTCCAGAGGTTACCCTGTTCCAAGTAATTAGGTTGGCCTTCTGAACTTCTGCGCCACCAGGACAGAGTTCAGAAATCCGTCTTAACAAATTGGTGTACAGCGGTGGGATACGACTGAAGGTATCCAGTGTTGCGCACGAGCTAAGGCGTTTTCAGGTTATTCCAACCAGGACACGCAGTAAAGTATTGAATATAACGTTAAAAAGGCCATAGTCCTATCAACAGTATGGAAACGAATACTTTATTAACCTTAAATGCTTCGAAATCTGAAACATTGAAGAAGATGTGTGCGGAGAGAGGGGTTTCCTCTCAAGGCACTAAATTGGAAATGATCCAGAGAATCGTGGCGTGGCAAGAAGCGCAGCTTGACGCTATAACTTCCGAGGACAGTGCAGAAGGTGGTGGGGCTGCTCTCACTGGCAGAACCGACGGTTCTGCCGCTGCACTGATCCATCACGACCACGAGGACAGGGAGGATGTAATGTCTAACGTTTCCTCTGCCAGTGTTGATGGGGAGGCTATGCTTGAATTCAAGAAGCAAGAGCTGCGGTTTAGGCAGCAGGAGCTTGAATTCAGCATAGCCAAACTGAAAATCGACCAGGCAGAAAAACAAAAAGACAGGGATCACCAGTTGGAACTGGCCAAGCTTCAGTTCGCAAATGGGTCCAAGGGTCCTGGACATGGTTCTGGGGCTTCCTCTCATCCACGGTTTCCAAAAGATCTGCTCAGTGTGTATGAGGAACGAAATGACATTATGGACTGGTTAAATGCGTTTGAGTATGCATGCGAGGTTCAAGAGGTTGATAATGCGGATAAGATTGCATGGTTACTCAGCAGACTGCCCCATTCTGGTTGCAGTGCCATTATGGAAATGTCGAAGGCTGAGCGCGCTGATTTTGCAATGTTGAAGCAGACTCTCATTTTAAAGTTTGGGAAGACTCCGACCCAATATTTGAAAAGGTTTAGAGAGTATAAGAAAAAGGAAGGTGGTACTTGGGTGTCGTATGTAGCTGAGTCCCTGAAAAACTTGACTGGCTGGGTTGAAGGTTATAAGGTTTCTACCTTCGAAGGCATGATCAATCTGGTCATGCTGGAACACATTTTTGCTTCTTCTTCCCCGGAGCTTAAGCAGCATTTGGCCGATTCGAAGGAGATAGATCCTAAGAAGCTGGCCATTGCAGCAGATTTATGGGTGTCACATCGAGTGTCCCATAAGGACAAAACTCATCCTGGTAAGCAGGAGGAAGGGAAAAAGTCCAAAGATATGGAGGGTGGGGAATCTGCTAAATCTTCTTCCCATAAGGGCCACAAAAAGAAAAATAAGGGTAAGCCATACGAGAACTCACAGGGTAGCGGAGGTTCGCCTCCGAAACAGAACTCTGGTTATAATAAGCCTCCCTACGTAAACAGACCCAACGGGGCTTGTTTTTCTTGTGGAGCAACTGACCATGTGAAGGGGGATCCCCGTTGTAAGGTTAGACCTTTGGGGGTCCACTCCGCTAATCTGGCCTTCTCCTCCTACGAGGAAGAAGAGATTACAGGAGCATCCTTCTCCTCAGACTCATTTCCCAGCGGAATAGAGGCTGAGGTAGTTTTAGTGTCCCTGGGTTCCTGGGAGCCTAAAGTCGCAGAGGCGTATGCTAGGATTCCGGATAATACCAAGCACTACTTTAAAGACAGTGTGCTGATCAATGGAGTGGATACTCCAGCTCTTAGGGATAGTGGGTGCAGTCGAACTGTAGTGGATTCTACCTTGGTAGACTCAGAGGAAGTTGCCAGAGCTCCTCTGATGCCCACTAAGTTGGCTGACGGCCCCCTCCGTATGTTTCCCGTGATCCCTGTTAATCTAACTTTAAATGGTACAGCAGTTAGGATTCCAGTGAGCATTCAGAGAAACGTCCCGGGAAAGGTCTTGTTGGGCAATGATCTCAGAGCTCTAGGGCTCGTAGGAGACACTGCCGAAAGACCCTACACACGGTCTCAAGCACGGGCAGCATTGGCCAAGCCCAATACGCCGCCCCAGCCGAAGGGGAAACCCAAGGCGAAAGGAGTCAACAAGTCCCGACGGGGGAAAGAGAATGTTCCCCCGAGCTCGCCTACCACTGCGGTGGAGGGAGTTGGTCAATCGCCCGAGCCTGACGAGGAGGTGGCGATGCCTGAAGTGTTTGACCCCAACGACCATCCTGAACTAAAAGACTTGTTAGTTGAAGGAGGTCCTGATAGGGACGACTTCAGTAAGGGCCAACGTGAGTGCCCATCTCTGGAAGGCCTAAGGAGACAGGCCTGCTCCCAGCTTGAGGGTGAACCTCCTGGGAAGCATCGGATTTATTGGGAAGGTGGACTCCTGTACAGTGAGCCCACAGAGTCTACAGAAGGAGACCATAGGAGGTTGGTGGTTCCCCTTGCTGTTAGACCCTTCCTCCTGCAGTTGGCGCATGAAGTTCCCCTTGCTGGTCACCTTGGAATGAAGAGGACCAAGCAAAGGTTATCTATGCACTTCTACTGGCCCAAGATGGGGGTGCAAGTAGAAAGTCACTGCAGGAGTTGTGCCTCCTGCCAGTTGTCTGGTAAGGTTGGCGCGACAATCCAAGCTCCGTTGGTACCGCTCCCAGTTGTGGGGGTACCATTTGAAAGGGTAGGGATCGACATCGTTGGTCCCCTTGACCCGCAAACATCCTCAGGCAATAGGTTTATCCTGGTGCTGGTCGACCATGCAACCAGGTATCCTGAGGCCATCCCATTAAAGACTGTAACTGCCAAGTCAGTTGCAAAAGCTTTACTCGGCATATTTACTAGGGTTGGCTTCCCTAAAGAAGTTGTGTCAGATCGTGGCAGCAACTTTATGTCGAAGTATATGCAGGCTATGTGGAAAGAATGTGGGGTCACCTACAAGTTCTCTTCTGCATATCACCCCCAGACCAATGGTCTGGTGGAACGTTTCAACAGAACGTTAAAGAGCATGATTGGGGCTCTGGAGGAGCCCCAGAGAAGAAAATGGGATCTTCTTTTACCATGCTTGCTGTTTGCCTACAGAGAGGTACCACAGGAGGGTGTTGGCTTCAGCCCCTTCGAACTTCTGTTCGGTCATCCCGTACGGGGACCCTTAGCCATCGTCAAAGAGGGATGGGAGATGCCCACTCCCCCTGTTACTACCAATGTAGTTGACTATGTGCTAGGGCTCAGAAAACGGATGGTACTCCTGATGGGCTTGGCTAGTGAAAAGTTGAAGGCAGGACAAGCGCTGGTGAAACATTGGTACGACCAGAAAGCTTCCTTAATTCACTTTACCCCTGGTCAGCAAGTCCTGATCATGAACCCTATAAGGCCTCGCGCTTTACAGGACAAATGGTCAGGCCCTTACACAGTGGTGGAGCCCCTGGGTGAGGTGAACTATTTAGTGGACCTTGGAAGGCCTGGACAGGCTCCAAAAGTGTTCCACGTAAATAGGCTGAAGGCTTTCGTCCCAAGAGTCGAAATCGCAGCACTGCTACTGGCGTCAGACGTTGAGGAAGAGGAGTCAGAACCTCTCCCCGACCTGTTCCAAAGCGGTCCTTCAGATAGCTCCGTTGAGGGTGTCCGAGTGGCCCCTCACCTGACTTCTGATCAGCAGGCTGAGGTGAAAAGTTTGCTTAGGCAGTTTTCCCCCCTGTTTTCACAGTCGCCTGGTTTGACACCTTGGTGCAAACATAACATTGACACAGGAGACAGTGTACCTACCAAAAGTAGGGGATACAGGATGTCGGATAAAGTACGGTCTTATATTAAGACCGAGGTCAACAAGATGTTAGACCTTGGGGTGATTGAACCCTCTAGTAGTCCTTGGTCCAGTCCTGTGGTATTGGTTCCAAAGGCAGGCACTTCTGAATTGAGGTTCTGCGTGGATTACAGGGCTCTGAATGCTGTCACCAAGACAGACGCTCACCCCTTGCCTCGAACTGACGAGCTGGTGGATACCTTGGGTGCCTCCAAGTACCTCAGCACGTTTGACCTGACTGCGGGCTATTGGCAAATAGCTTTAGCAGAACATGCCAAGGAGAAGACAGCATTTTCAACTCCCGACGGGCTTTACCAATTCCGGGTAATGCCGTTCGGATTGAAGAATGCACCTGCACTTTCCAGAGGCTTGTGAATCATGTGTTGAATGGGTTGGACGAATTCTGTCTTGCATATCTGGACGATATAGCAGTTTTCAGTGCCACCTGGGAAGACCATGTGAAACACCTCGGGATTGTGCTCCAGGCTCTTCAGAAAGCCCACTTGACCATAAAGGCGAGTAAATGCCAGATTGGACAAGGCTCGGTGGTTTACCTTGGGCATGAAGTAGGTGGAGGAAGGATACAGCCTCTCCCCAGTAAAGTACAAGCAGTACAAGACTGGCCTACCCCCACTACGCAAACCCAAGTGAGAGCCTTCTTAGGACTCACGGGTTATTACCGCAATTTTATGGCAGACTATGGCACCATAGCTGCTCCTCTGACTGCCCTCACAACTCCGAAGAAACCCAAGAAGGTAACTTGGACTGACGAGTGTGAGAAGGCCTTCAATGGCTTAAAAGACTCCTTGTGCCAGGCCCCTGTGCTCAGGGCCCCTGTTTATCAAAGACCTTTTATCGTGCAGACGGATGCCTCTGACACTGGGATAGGAGCTGTACTATCACAAGTAGATGAGAAGGGTAAGGAACACCCTATCGGTTTTATTAGTCGCCAGCTTAAGGACAGAGAGCTCAGATGGTCCACGGTAGAGAAAGAATGTTTCTCTGTTGTGTGGGCCCTAAGGAAGCTGCGGCCCTACCTCTATGGGACCCACTTCACTGTGCAGACTGACCATAAGCCGTTAAAGTGGCTAATGAACATGAAGGGGGAGAATCCAAAGTTGCTTAGGTGGTCCATAAGTCTACAAGGCTTCGACTTCACTATTGAGCATAGACCAGGTGTCCAACATAGCAATGCTGATGGGTTGTCCAGAATGTTTTACCGACCTGAACAAGAGACTCATCCAGGGGTGGATTAGTTCCCCCTGTCCATAGTCTGGGAGGGGCGAGTGTTAGGAAAGATTTCGTTATTGTAGGGAACTTTCCTTCCATGTGGCAACCCCTAAACTTTTTGCTATTGTTTTCAACCTGCTTTCTTGACTTTGCCAGAGAAGTGCAGCCTTCTGTCGTACTCCTCTGGGCTTTCGCTCCTTTCTTACGGGGAAACTGACATGCCCTTAAGACAGTCAGTACCGGGGAACGCTGTTTCCCGTAGTTTCTTTTATCGTGTCGCCATTTTAGTGCAACACGACACAAGAGGGCACTGTAAGCTAAGTTACAGCTCTCTTGGGTCTCTAGCCTTCTACAGACCCTAGACACTCTTATAGGATGGTTTTTGGATCGGTGCAAGTCATTCAGGGACTGGGCTGGTGGCAGCGATCATTTGGTTTATTTTGAGCTCCTTTTGCCGTTCTGAGCACCTTTTTGCCGCGAACACAAAAGGGTGGCCCGGCTACCCAAAATGGCCGGACCACGAGGCTCCTTTGTCTCGTCCACTGTCCGTCTTGCTCCCTTTACCTTCCCCCGGGTCAGGCGACCCGGGGCCTTCCTTATTTGGGCATGTAGTTTCCCGCGAAACACGGTTGCTTTCGCGGGCTTCTACATGTCGTTTGAGTGCCCCCAGGATGTGGGCTGGGCTGTCTGGTCCCAATACACATCCTGGGTGCCAGAGAGTCTAGGGTGGTGTGAATGCCTGGGACCACCGTGGTCCGTGATTGGTCCACGTATGGTATGTGTGTTGATGAGCGGATCTCCCATTGGCTCCCCTCCGTTTTGGCGCGAAGGGAACCGTGGATAAGAGGGAGCTGGAAACACCACTGCCATGTCGATCTCCTGAGTTCTTACGAACCCAGGGATACAGGAGCCAAGTATCCTGCGAACACGAGGCTGGACCGAGGAATCGCTGGTGACCCCCTGAAGAACTTCTGCTCCTCATTGCTGTCGTCCGGTGAAGCCCTTTCCACCTAAGATCGAACAAGAAGGCCTGTACTGGCGCTTCGACCTATTGGAATAGCAGGACCAGCTATTCCCGGCACCTTCATCAACTCCTACCGTAAGCCTTCGGAAGTGTCTCTGGGCCATCCAGGTGACTGACCAGCTTACTAAGGAATCCTGCTCTGTAATCGCCGACAGGTTGGGTGGTATTCTGAGTCCGGGGCACGCTCACACGCTTCGTTTGCTTAGCAACCCTAAGCTAGAGGTGAACGGTGCTCGTTTGGCTTGAATACACCCGGCCGTTCCGTTGCCCTGCCGTGGCGACAAAACTGTGCTTGTTTCTTCGATCGGGACGTCTTTTTACTCTGCACGACGACGAGACGTTCCCTGCTCTTCAGAACCTGCCAGAAGCTGCATCTATCGAGGAGAAGCTCGGGCCTGCTTGCTTCGGGGACCGGTGAGTAGATTAGCTAGGATCTGGTCGCCCTCCTGCAGTGCCCCTTGCTTTTCCCCGCTGTAAATACAGCACCCCTTGTCCGTACTCGCGCCCTGCTTCTGCCTCACAGTGGAGGCTGCGCTAGAGTCGCGGACCGTGTTCTCCTTCATTAGGGCACCCTACAGAGCTGTCCAACGTCCTCCGAAGAGCTTCACCTTCTGCCCATTGGCACCGGCGTGTGCAGGTACTTTTGAGCGCTAGGCTCCACTCTTCGTAGGGATTGGACTACCATCCAGTTAGGGGCCTCAGAAGGCGGACATATCACACGCATTGGTTCGCACTGCCTGTTTTCCTTCCCCTGCAGGTGGATAACATATTTCGTGCTGCTAATGCTGTGAAACTGTGTATTCTGTATATATATTGGGTGGATAGTGTATGTGTTGGTTTAATATCGTTGTATATTGCTGCTTTTACTGTGGTTATTAGTTTCAAGGCCTTATAATAAATGTGTATCTATTTTTGATATAAACAACTGTTTGGAGTAGTTTGTAAGCGCTCTTGCTTTGTGTGCTCACTGCGGGCTTTCAGTCACCCTCACCCCTCTTGAGACCTAGTCTTGACCGCCGCGATCGCTACCTTGATTGGTCTGGCTTGTCCAGAGGTTACCCTGTTCCAAGTAATTAGGTTGGCCTTCTGAACTTCTGCGCCACCAGGACAGAGTTCAGAAATCCGTCTTAACAGAAGGAGTTTGATATCACATCTCATGCCATAATATGGGTCTCAGGTTTGGTAGAAGCATTGAGATATCACATCTCATGCTATCGGAACGGTCTCAGGATTGGATTTGGATGGAGTTGGATATCCCATCTCATGCTATAGGAAGGGTCTCAGGTTGGAATGGGAAGGAGTTGGATATCAAATCTCATTTTATAGGAAGGGTCTCAGGATTGGAATGGGAAGGACTTGGATATCACATCTCATGCTATAGGAAGGCTCTCTGGTTTGGAATGGGAAGGATTTGTATATCACATCTTGCTTTAGGAAGGGCCTCAGGTTTGGTATGAGAAACATTGACATATCACATCTCATGGTATAGGAAGGATCTCAGGATTGGAATGGGAAGGAGTTGGATATCCCATCTCATGTTATAGGAAGGATATCAGGTTTGGTATTAGAAGCATTGAGATATCACATCTCATGCTATAGGAAGGGTCTCAGGATTGGAATGGGAAGGAGTTGGATATCACATCTCATGCTATAGGAAGGGTCTCAGGTTTGGTAGAAGCATTGAGATATCACATCTCATGCTATAGGCAGGGTCTCAGGATTGGAATGGGAAGAAGTAGTATATGACATCTCATGTCATAGGAAGGGTCTCAGGTTTGGTATAAGCATTGATATATCACATCTCTGCTATCGGAAGGGTCTCGGGATTGGAATGGGAAGGAGTTGGATATCCCATCTCATGTTATAGGAAGGGTCTCAGGTTTGGTATTAGAAGCATTGAGATATAACATCTCATGTTATAGGAAGGGTCTCAATTTAGAATGGGAAGGACTTGGATATCACATCTCATGCTATAGGGAGGTCTCAGGTTTGATATTAGAAGCATTGAGATATCACATCTCATGCTATCGGAAGGGTCTCAGGATTGGAATGGGAAGGAGTTTTATATCACATCTCATGCCATAGGAAGGGTCTCAGGTTTGGTAGAAGCATTGAGATATCACATCTCATGCTTTCGGAAGGGTCTCAGGATTGGATTGGGAAGGAGTTGGATATCCCATCTCATGCTATAGGAAGGGTCTCAGGTTTGGTATTAGAAGCATTGAGATATCACATCTCATGCTATAGGAAGGGTCTCAGGATTGGAATGGGAAGGAGTTGGATATCACATCTCAAGCTATAGGAAGGGTCTCAGGATTGGAATGGGAAGGAGGTTGATATCACATCTCATGCTATAGGAAGGGTCTCAGGATTGGATTGGGAAGGAGTCGGATATCACAGCTCACGCTATAGGAAGGGTCTCAGGTTTGGAATGGGAAGGATTTGTATATCACATCTCTTGCTATAGGAAGGGCCTCAGGTTTGGTATGAGAAACATTGAGATATCACATCTCATGCTATAGGAAGGGTCTCAGGTTTGGTATTACAAGCATTGTCATATTACATCTCATGCTATAGGAAGGGTCTCAGGATTGGATTGGGAAGGAGTCGGATATCACAGCTCACGCTATAGGAAGGATCTCAGGATTGGAATAGGAAGGAGTTGGATATCACATCTCATGTTATAGGAAGGATATCAGGTTTGGTATTAGAAGCATTGAGATATCACATCTCATGCTATAGGAAGGGTCTCAGGATTGGAATGGGAAGGAGTTGGATATCCCATCTCATGCTATAGGAAGGGTCTCAGGTTTGGTATTAGAAGCATTGAGATGTCACGTCTCATGCTATAGGAAGGGTCTCAGGATTGGAATAGGAAGGAGTTGGATATCACATCTCATGCTACATGAAGGGACTCAGGTGTGGTATTACAAGCATTGTGATATTACATCTCATGCTATAGGAAGGGTCTCAGGATTGGATTGGGAAGGAGTTGGATATCACATCTCATGCTATAGGAAGGGTCTCAGGTTTGGAATGGGAAGGAATTGGATACACATCTCATGTTATAGGAAGGATCTCAGGTTTGGTATTAGAAGCATTGAGATATCACATATCATGCTATAGGAAGGGTCTCAGGATTGGAATGGGAAAGAGTTGGATATCACATCTCATGCTAAAGGAAAGGTCTCGGGTTTGGAAGGGGAAGGATTTGGATCTCACATATGAATTAGGACGGGTCTCAGGTTTGGTATTAGAAGCATTGAGATATCACATCTCATGGTATAGGAAGGGTCTCGGGATTGGAATGGGAAGGAGTTGGATAGTACATCTCAAGCTATCTCAGGATTGGAATGGGAAGGAGTTTGATATCACATCTCAAGCTATAGGAAGGGTCTCAGGTTTGGAAAGGGAATGATTTGGATTTCACATCTCATGTTATAGGATGGTTCTCATGTTTGGTTTTAGAAGCATTGAGATATCACATCTCATGCTATCGGAAGGGTCTCAGGTTTGGAATGGGAAGGAGTTGGATATCACATATGCTATAGGAAGGGTCTCAGGTTTGGAATGGGAAGGAGTTGGGTATCACATCTCATGTTATAGGAAGGGTCTCAGGTTTGGTATAAGCATTGAGATATCACATCTCTGCTATCGGAAGTGTCTCAGGATTGGAATCGGAAGGAGTTGGATATCCCATCTCATGTTATAGGAAGGGTCTCAGGTTTGGTATTAGAAGCATTGAGATGTCACGTCTCATGCTATAGGAAGGGTCTCAGGATTGCAATAGGAAGGAGTTGGATATCACATCTCATGCTATATGAAGGGTCTCAGGTTTGTTATTACAAGCATTGTGATATTACATCTCATGCTATAGGAAGGGTCTCAGGATTGGATTGGGAAGGAGTCGGATATCACATCTCATGCTATAGGAAGGGTCTCAGGTTTGGAATGGGAAGGATTTGTATATCACATCTTGCTATAGGAAGGCCTCAGGTTTGGTATGAGAAACATTGACATATCACATCTCATGGTATAGGATGGATCTCAGGATTGGAATGGGAAGGAGTTGGATATCCCATCTCATGTTAATGGAAGGATATCAGGTTTGGTATTAGAAGCATTGAGATATCACATCTCATGCTATAGGAAGGGTCTCAGGATTGCAATAGGAAGGAGTTGGATATCACATCTCATGCTATATGAAGGGTCTCAGGTTTGTTATTACAAGCATTGTGATATTACATCTCATGCTATAGCAAGGGTCTCAGGATTGGATTGGGAAGGAGTCGGATATCACATCTCATGCTATAGGAAGGGTCTCAGGTTTGGAATGGGAAGGATTTGTATATCACATCTTGCTATAGGAAGGCCTCAGGTTTGGTATGAGAAACATTGACATATCACATCTCATGGTATAGGAAGGATCTCAGGATTGGAATGGGAAGGAGTTGGATATCCCATCTCATGTTAATGGAAGGATATCAGGTTTGGTATTAGAAGCATTGAGATATCACATCTCATGCTATAGGAAGGGTCTCAGGATTGGAATGGGAAGGAGTTGGATATCACATCTCATGCTATAGGAAGGGTCTCAGGTTTGGTAGAAGCATTGAGATATCACATCTCATGCTATAGGCAGGGTCTCAGGATTGGAATGGGAAGGAGTAGTATATGACATCTCATGTCATAGGAAGGGTCTCAGGTTTGGTATAAGCATTGATATATCACATCTCTGCTATCGGAAGGGTCTCGGAATGGGAAGGAGTTGGATATCCCATCTCATGCTATAGGAAGGGTCTCAGGTTTGGTATTAGAAGCATTGAGATATAATATCTCATGTTATAGGAAGGGTCTCAGGATTGGAATGGGAAGGACTTGGATATCACATCTCATGCTATAGGGAGGGTCTCAGGTTTGATATTAGAAGCATTGAGATATCACATCTCATGCTATCGGAAGGGTCTCAGGATTGGAATGGGAAGGAGTTGGATATCACATCTCATGCTAAAGGAAGGGTCTCAGGCTTGGAAGGGGAAGGATTAGGATATTACATCTCATGTTATAGGACGGGTCTCAGGTTTAGTATTAGAAGAATTGAGATATCACATCTCATGGTATAGGAAGGGTCTCACGATTGGAATGGGAAGGAGTTTGATATCACATCTCATGCCATAGGAAGGGTCTCAAGTTTGGTAGAAGCATTGAGATATCACATCTCATGCTATCGGAAGGGTCTCAGGATTGGATTGGGAAGGAGTTGGATATCCCATCTCATGCTATAGGAAGGGTCTCTGGTTTGGTATTAGAAGCATTGAGATATCACATCTCATGCTATAGGAAGGGTCTCACGATTGGAATGGGAAGGAGTTGGATATCACATCTCATGCTATAGGAAGGGTCTCAGGTTTCGTATTAGAAGCATTGAGATATCAAGTCTCATGGTATAGGAAGGGTCTCAGAATTGGAATGGGAAGGAGTTGGATATCACATCTCAAGCTATAGGAAGGGTCTCAGGATTGGAATGGGAAGGAGTTTGATATCACATCTCATGCCATAATATGGGTCTCAGGTTTGGTAGAAGCATTGAGATATCACATCTCATGCTATCGGAACGGTCTCAGGATTGGATTTGGATGGAGTTGGATATCCCATCTCATGCTATAGGAAGGGTCTCAGGTTGGAATGGGAAGGAGTTGGATATCAAATCTCATTTTATAGGAAGGGTCTCAGGATTGGAATGGGAAGGACTTGGATATCACATCTCATGCTATAGGAAGGCTCTCAGGTTTGGAATGGGAAGGATTTGTATATCACATCTTGCTTTAGGAAGGGCCTCAGGTTTGGTATGAGAAACATTGACATATCACATCTCATGGTATAGGAAGGATCTCAGGATTGGAATGGGAAGGAGTTGGATATCCCATCTCATGTTATAGGAAGGATATCAGGTTTGGTATTAGAAGCATTGAGATATCACATCTCATGCTATAGGAAGGGTCTCAGGATTGGAATGGGAAGGAGTTTGATATCACATCTCATGCCATAGGAAGGGTCTCAAGTTTGGTAGAAGCATTGAGATATCACATCTCATGCTATAGGAAGGGTCTCAGGTTTGGTATTAGAAGCATTGAGATATCACATCTCATGCTATAGGAAGGGTCTCACGATTGGAATGGGAAGGAGTTGGATATCACATCTCATGCTATAGGAAGGGTCTCAGGTTTCGTATTAGAAGCATTGAGATATCAAGTATCATGGTATAGGAAGGGTCTCAGAATTGGAATGGGAAGGAGTTGGATATCACATCTCAAGCTATAGGAAGGGTCTCAGGATTGGAATGGGAAGGAGTTTGATATCACATCTCATGCCATAATATGGGTCTCAGGTTTGGTAGAAGCATTGAGATATCACATCTCATGCTATCGGAACGGTCTCAGGATTGGATTTGGATGGAGTTGGATATCCCATCTCATGCTATAGGAAGGGTCTCAGGTTGGAATGGGAAGGAGTTGGATATCAAATCTCATTTTATAGGAAGGGTCTCAGGATTGGAATGGGAAGGACTTGGATATCACATCTCATGCTATAGGAAGGCTCTCAGGTTTGGAATGGGAAGGATTTGTATATCACATCTTGCTTTAGGAAGGGCCTCAGGTTTGGTATGAGAAACATTGACATATCACATCTCATGGTATAGGAAGGATCTCAGGATTGGAATGGGAAGGAGTTGGATATCCCATCTCATGTTATAGGAAGGATATCAGGTTTGGTATTAGAAGCATTGAGATATCACATCTCATGCTATAGGAAGGGTCTCAGGATTGGAATGGGAAGGAGTTGGATATCACATCTCATGCTATAGGAAGGGTCTCAGGTTTGGTAGAAGCATTGAGATATCACATCTCATGCTATAGGCAGGGTCTCAGGATTGGAATGGGAAGAAGTAGTATATGACATCTCATGTCATAGGAAGGGTCTCAGGTTTGGTATAAGCATTGATATATCACATCTCTGCTATCGGAAGGGTCTCGGGATTGGAATGGGAAGGAGTTGGATATCCCATCTCATGTTATAGGAAGGGTCTCAGGTTTGGTATTAGAAGCATTGAGATATAACATCTCATGTTATAGGAAGGGTCTCAGGATTGGAATGGGAAGGAGTTTTATATCACATCTCATGCCATAGGAAGGGTCTCAGGTTTGGTAGAAGCATTGAGATATCACATCTCATGCTATCGGAAGGGTCTCAGGATTGGATTGGGAAGGAGTTGGATATCCCATCTCATGCTATAGGAAGGGTCTCAGGTTTGGTATTAGAAGCATTGAGATATCACATCTCATGCTATAGGAAGGGTCTCAGGATTGGAATGGGAAGGAGTTGGATATCACATCTCATGCTATAGGAAGGGTCTCAGGTTTCGTATTAGAAGCATTGAGATATCAAGTCTCATGGTATAGGAAGGGTCTCAGAATTGGAATGGGAAGGAGTTGGATATCACATCTCAAGCTATAGGAAGGGTCTCAGGATTGGAATGGGAAGGAGTTTGATATCACATCTCATGCTATAGGAAGGGTCTCAGGATTGGATTGGGAAGGAGTCGGATATCACAGCTCACGCTATAGGAAGGGTCTCAGGTTTGGAATGGGAAGGATTTGTATATCACATCTCTTGCTATAGGAAGGGCCTCAGGTTTGGTATGAGAAACATTGAGATATCACATCTCATGCTATAGGAAGGGTCTCAGGTTTGGTATTACAAGCATTGTCATATTACATCTCATGCTATAGGAAGGGTCTCAGGATTGGATTGGGAAGGAGTCGGATATCACAGCTCACGCTATAGGAAGGATCTCAGGATTGGAATAGGAAGGAGTTGGATATCACATCTCATGTTATAGGAAGGATCTCAGGATTGGAATGGGAAGGAGTTGGATATCCCATCTCATGTTATAGGAAGGATATCAGGTTTGGTATTAGAAGCATTGAGATATCACATCTCATGCTATAGGAAGGGTCTCAGGATTGGAATGGGAAGGAGTTGGATATCACATCTCATGCTATAGGAAGGGTCTCAGGTTTGGTAGAAGCATTGAGATATCACATCTCATGCTATAGGCAGGGTCTCAGGATTGGAATGGGAAGAAGTAGTATATGACATCTCATGTCATAGGAAGGGTCTCAGGTTTGGTATAAGCATTGATATATCACATCTCTGCTATCGGAAGGGTCTCGGGATTGGAATGGGAAGGAGTTGGATATCCCATCTCATGTTATAGGAAGGGTCTCAGGTTTGGTATTAGAAGCATTGAGATATAACATCTCATGTTATAGGAAGGGTCTCAGGATTGGAATGGGAAGGACTTGGATATCACATCTCATGCTATAGGGAGGTCTCAGGTTTGATATTAGAAGCATTGAGATATCGCATCTCATGCTATCGGAAGGGTCTCAGGATTGGAATGGGAAGGAGTTTTATATCACATCTCATGCCATAGGAAGGGTCTCAGGTTTGGTAGAAGCATTGAGATATCACATCTCATGCTATCGGAAGGGTCTCAGGATTGGATTGGGAAGGAGTTGGATATCCCATCTCATGCTATAGGAAGGGTCTCAGGTTTGGTATTAGAAGCATTGAGATATCACATCTCATGCTATAGGAAGGGTCTCAGGATTGGAATGGGAAGGAGTTGGATATCACATCTCATGCTATAGGAAGGGTCTCAGGTTTCGTATTAGAAGCATTGAGATATCAAGTCTCATGGTATAGGAAGGGTCTCAGAATTGGAATGGGAAGGAGTTGGATATCACATCTCAAGCTATAGGAAGGGTCTCAGGATTGGAATGGGAAGGAGTTTGATATCACATCTCATGCTATAGGAAGGGTCTCAGGATTGGATTGGGAAGGAGTCGGATATCACAGCTCACGCTATAGGAAGGGTCTCAGGTTTGGAATGGGAAGGATTTGTATATCACATCTCTTGCTATAGGAAGGGCCTCAGGTTTGGTATGAGAAACATTGAGATATCACATCTCATGCTATAGGAAGGGTCTCAGGTTTGGTATTACAAGCATTGTCATATTACATCTCATGCTATAGGAAGGGTCTCAGGATTGGATTGGGAAGGAGTCGGATATCACAGCTCACGCTATAGGAAGGATCTCAGGATTGGAATAGGAAGGAGTTGGATATCACATCTCATGTTATAGGAAGGATATCAGGTTTGGTATTAGAAGCATTGAGATATCACATCTCATGC
Source organism: Ambystoma mexicanum (assembly GCF_040938575.1). NCBI lineage: Eukaryota > Metazoa > Chordata > Amphibia > Caudata > Ambystomatidae > Ambystoma > Ambystoma mexicanum. The sequence goes on along the minus strand of NW_027182444.1, from coordinate 2,409,772 downwards.
TATAGGAAGGGTCTCAGGATTGGAATGGGAAGGAGTTGGATATCCCATCTCATGCTATAGGAAGGGTCTCAGGTTTGGTATTAGAAGCATTGAGATGTCACGTCTCATGCTATAGGAAGGGTCTCAGGATTGGAATAGGAAGGAGTTGGATATCACATCTCATGCTACATGAAGGGACTCAGGTGTGGTATTACAAGCATTGTGATATTACATCTCATGCTATAGGAAGGGTCTCAGGATTGGATTGGGAAGGAGTCGGATATCACATCTCATGCTATAGGAAGGGTCTCAGGTTTGGAATGGGAAGGAATTGGATACACATCTCATGTTATAGGAAGGATCTCAGGTTTGGTATTAGAAGCATTGAGATATCACATATCATGCTATAGGAAGGGTCTCAGGATTGGAATGGGAAAGAGTTGGATATCACATCTCATGCTAAAGGAAAGGTCTCGGATTTGGAAGGGGAAGGATTTGGATCTCACATATGAATTAGGACGGGTCTCAGGTTTGGTATTAGAAGCATTGAGATATCACATCTCATGGTATAGGAAGGGTCTCGGGATTGGAATGGGAAGGAGTTGGATAGTACATCTCAAGCTATCTCAGGATTGGAATGGGAAGGAGTTTGATATCACATCTCAAGCTATAGGAAGGGTCTCAGGTTTGGAAAGGGAATGATTTGGATTTCACATCTCATGTTATAGGATGGTTCTCATGTTTGGTTTTAGAAGCATTGAGATATCACATCTCATGCTATCGGAAGGGTCTCAGGTTTGGAATGGGAAGGAGTTGGATATCACATATGCTATAGGAAGGGTCTCAGGTTTGGAATGGGAAGGAGTTGGGTATCACATCTCATGTTATAGGAAGGGTCTCAGGTTTGGTACAAGCATTGAGATATCACATCTCTGCTATCGGAAGTGTCTCAGGATTGGAATCGGAAGGAGTTGGATATCCCATCTCATGTTATAGGAAGGGTCTCAGGTTTGGTATTAGAAGCATTGAGATGTCACGTCTCATGCTATAGGAAGGGTCTCAGGATTGCAATAGGAAGGAGTTGGATATCACATCTCATGCTATATGAAGGGTCTCAGGTTTGTTATTACAAGCATTGTGATATTACATCTCATGCTATAGGAAGGGTCTCAGGATTGGATTGGGAAGGAGTCGGATATCACATCTCATGCTATAGGAAGGGTCTCAGGTTTGGAATGGGAAGGATTTGTATATCACATCTTGCTATAGGAAGGCCTCAGGTTTGGTATGAGAAACATTGACATATCACATCTCATGGTATAGGAAGGATCTCAGGATTGGAATGGGAAGGAGTTGGATATCCCATCTCATGTTAATGGAAGGATATCAGGTTTGGTATTAGAAGCATTGAGATATCACATCTCATGCTATAGGAAGGGTCTCAGGATTGGAATGGGAAGGAGTTGGATATCACATCTCAAGCTATAGGAAGGGTCTCAGGATTGGAATGGGAAGGAGTTTGATATCACATCTCATGCCATAATATGGGTCTCAGGTTTGGTAGAAGCATTGAGATATCACATCTCATGCTATCGGAACGGTCTCAGGATTGGATTTGGATGGAGTTGGATATCCCATCTCATGCTATAGGAAGGGTCTCAGGTTGGAATGGGAAGGAGTTGGATATCAAATCTCATTTTATAGGAAGGGTCTCAGGATTGGAATGGGAAGGACTTGGATATCACATCTCATGCTATAGGAAGGCTCTCTGGTTTGGAATGGGAAGGATTTGTATATCACATCTTGCTTTAGGAAGGGCCTCAGGTTTGGTATGAGAAACATTGACATATCACATCTCATGGTATAGGAAGGATCTCAGGATTGGAATGGGAAGGAGTTGGATATCCCATCTCATGTTATAGGAAGGATATCAGGTTTGGTATTAGAAGCATTGAGATATCACATCTCATGCTATAGGAAGGGTCTCAGGATTGGAATGGGAAGGAGTTGGATATCACATCTCATGCTATAGGAAGGGTCTCAGGTTTGGTAGAAGCATTGAGATATCACATCTCATGCTATAGGCAGGGTCTCAGGATTGGAATGGGAAGAAGTAGTATATGACATCTCATGTCATAGGAAGGGTCTCAGGTTTGGTATAAGCATTGATATATCACATCTCTGCTATCGGAAGGGTCTCGGGATTGGAATGGGAAGGAGTTGGATATCCCATCTCATGTTATAGGAAGGGTCTCAGGTTTGGTATTAGAAGCATTGAGATATAACATCTCATGTTATAGGAAGGGTCTCAATTTGGAATGGGAAGGACTTGGATATCACATCTCATGCTATAGGGAGGTCTCAGGTTTGATATTAGAAGCATTGAGATATCACATCTCATGCTATCGGAAGGGTCTCAGGATTGGAATGGGAAGGAGTTTTATATCACATCTCATGCCATAGGAAGGGTCTCAGGTTTGGTAGAAGCATTGAGATATCACATCTCATGCTATCGGAAGGGTCTCAGGATTGGATTGGGAAGGAGTTGGATATCCCATCTCATGCTATAGGAAGGGTCTCAGGTTTGGTATTAGAAGCATTGAGATATCACATCTCATGCTATAGGAAGGGTCTCAGGATTGGAATGGGAAGGAGTTGGATATCACATCTCAAGCTATAGGAAGGGTCTCAGGATTGGAATGGGAAGGAGTTTGATATCACATCTCATGCTATAGGAAGGGTCTCAGGATTGGATTGGGAAGGAGTCGGATATCACAGCTCACGCTATAGGAAGGGTCTCAGGTTTGGAATGGGAAGGATTTGTATATCACATCTCTTGCTATAGGAAGGGCCTCAGGTTTGGTATGAGAAACATTGAGATATCACATCTCATGCTATAGGAAGGGTCTCAGGTTTGGTATTACAAGCATTGTCATATTACATCTCATGCTATAGGAAGGGTCTCAGGATTGGATTGGGAAGGAGTCGGATATCACAGCTCACGCTATAGGAAGGATCTCAGGATTGGAATAGGAAGGAGTTGGATATCACATCTCATGTTATAGGAAGGATATCAGGTTTGGTATTAGAAGCATTGAGATATCACATCTCATGCTATAGGAAGGGTCTCAGGATTGGAATGGGAAGGAGTTGGATATCCCATCTCATGCTATAGGAAGGGTCTCAGATTTGGTATTAGAAGCATTGAGATGTCACGTCTCATGCTATAGGAAGGGTCTCAGGATTGGAATAGGAAGGAGTTGGATATCACATTTCATGCTACATGAAGGGACTCAGGTGTGGTATTACAAGCATTGTGATATTACATCTCATGCTATAGGAAGGGTCTCAGGATTGGATTGGGAAGGAGTTGGATATCACATCTCATGCTATAGGAAGGGTCTCAGGTTTGGAATGGGAAGGAATTGGATACACATCTCATGTTATAGGAAGGATCTCAGGTTTGGTATTAGAAGCATTGAGATATCACATATCATGCTATAGGAAGGGTCTCAGGATTGGAATGGGAAAGAGTTGGATATCACATCTCATGCTAAAGGAAAGGTCTCGGGTTTGGAAGGGGAAGGATTTGGATCTCACATATGAATTAGGACGGGTCTCAGGTTTGGTATTAGAAGCATTGAGATATCACATCTCATGGTATAGGAAGGGTCTCGGGATTGGAATGGGAAGGAGTTGGATAGTACATCTCAAGCTATCTCAGGATTGGAATGGGAAGGAGTTTGATATCACATCTCAAGCTATAGGAAGGGTCTCAGGTTTGGAAAGGGAATGATTTGGATTTCACATCTCATGTTATAGGATGGTTCTCATGTTTGGTTTTAGAAGCATTGAGATATCACATCTCATGCTATCGGAAGGGTCTCAGGTTTGGAATGGGAAGGAGTTGGATATCACATATGCTATAGGAAGGGTCTCAGGTTTGGAATGGGAAGGAGTTGGGTATCACATCTCATGTTATAGGAAGGGTCTCAGGTTTGGTATAAGCATTGAGATATCACATCTCTGCTATCGGAAGTGTCTCAGGATTGGAATCGGAAGGAGTTGGATATCCCATCTCATGTTATAGGAAGGATCTCAGGTTTGGTATTAGAAGCATTGAGATGTCACGTCTCATGCTATAGGAAGGGTCTCAGGATTGCAATAGGAAGGAGTTGGATATCACATCTCATGCTATATGAAGGGTCTCAGGTTTGTTATTACAAGCATTGTGATATTACATCTCATGCTATAGGAAGGGTCTCAGGATTGGATTGGGAAGGAGTCGGATATCACATCTCATGCTATAGGAAGGGTCTCAGGTTTGGAATGGGAAGGATTTGTATATCACATCTTGCTATAGGAAGGCCTCAGGTTTGGTATGAGAAACATTGACATATCACATCTCATGGTATAGGATGGATCTCAGGATTGGAATGGGAAGGAGTTGGATATCCCATCTCATGTTAATGGAAGGATATCAGGTTTGGTATTAAAAGCATTGAGATATCACATCTCATGCTATAGGAAGGGTCTCAGGATTGCAATAGGAAGGAGTTGGATATCACATCTCATGCTATATGAAGGGTCTCAGGTTTGTTATTACAAGCATTGTGATATTACATCTCATGCTATAGCAAGGGTCTCAGGATTGGATTGGGAAGGAGTCGGATATCACATCTCATGCTATAGGAAGGGTCTCAGGTTTGGAATGGGAAGGATTTGTATATCACATCTTGCTATAGGAAGGCCTCAGGTTTGGTATGAGAAACATTGACATATCACATCTCATGGTATAGGAAGGATCTCAGGATTGGAATGGGAAGGAGTTGGATATCCCATCTCATGTTAATGGAAGGATATCAGGTTTGGTATTAGAAGCATTGAGATATCACATCTCATGCTATAGGAAGGGTCTCAGGATTGGAATGGGAAGGAGTTGGATATCACATCTCATGCTATAGGAAGGGTCTCAGGTTTGGTAGAAGCATTGAGATATCACATCTCATGCTATAGGCAGGGTCTCAGGATTGGAATGGGAAGGAGTAGTATATGACATCTCATGTCATAGGAAGGGTCTCAGGTTTGGTATAAGCATTGATATATCACATCTCTGCTATCGGAAGGGTCTCGGAATGGGAAGGAGTTGGATATCCCATCTCATGCTATAGGAAGGGTCTCAGGTTTGGTATTAGAAGCATTGAGATATAATATCTCATGTTATAGGAAGGGTCTCAGGATTGGAATGGGAAGGACTTGGATATCACATCTCATGCTATAGGGAGGGTCTCAGGTTTGATATTAGAAGCATTGAGATATCACATCTCATGCTATCGGAAGGGTCTCAGGATTGGAATGGGAAGGAGTTGGATATCACATCTCATGCTAAAGGAAGGGTCTCAGGCTTGGAAGGGGAAGGATTAGGATATTACATCTCATGTTATAGGACGGGTCTCAGGTTTAGTATTAGAAGAATTGAGATATCACATCTCATGCTATAGGCAGGGTCTCAGGATTGGAATGGGAAGAAGTAGTATATGACATCTCATGTCATAGGAAGGGTCTCAGGTTTGGTATAAGCATTGATATATCACATCTCTGCTATCGGAAGGGTCTCGGGATTGGAATGGGAAGGAGTTGGATATCCCATCTCATGTTATAGGAAGGGTCTCAGGTTTGGTATTAGAAGCATTGAGATATAACATCTCATGCTATCGGAAGGGTCTCAGGATTGGATTGGGAAGGAGTTGGATATCCCATCTCATGCTATAGGAAGGGTCTCAGGTTTGGTATTAGAAGCATTGAGATATCACATCTCATGCTATAGGAAGGGTCTCAGGATTGGAATGGGAAGGAGTTGGATATCACATCTCATGCTATAGGAAGGGTCTCAGGTTTCGTATTAGAAGCATTGAGATATCAAGTCTCATGGTATAGGAAGGGTCTCAGAATTGGAATGGGAAGGAGTTGGATATCACATCTCAAGCTATAGGAAGGGTCTCAGGATTGGAATGGGAAGGAGTTTGATATCACATCTCATGCTATAGGAAGGGTCTCAGGATTGGATTGGGAAGGAGTCGGATATCACAGCTCACGCTATAGGAAGGGTCTCAGGTTTGGAATGGGAAGGATTTGTATATCACATCTCTTGCTATAGGAAGGGCCTCAGGTTTGGTATGAGAAACATTGAGATATCACATCTCATGCTATAGGAAGGGTCTCAGGTTTGGTATTACAAGCATTGTCATATTACATCTCATGCTATAGGAAGGGTCTCAGGATTGGATTGGGAAGGAGTCGGATATCACAGCTCACGCTATAGGAAGGATCTCAGGATTGGAATAGGAAGGAGTTGGATATCACATCTCATGTTATAGGAAGGATCTCAGGATTGGAATGGGAAGGAGTTGGATATCCCATCTCATGTTATAGGAAGGATATCAGGTTTGGTATTAGAAGCATTGAGATATCACATCTCATGCTATAGGAAGGGTCTCAGGATTGGAATGGGAAGGAGTTGGATATCACATCTCATGCTATAGGAAGGGTCTCAGGTTTGGTAGAAGCATTGAGATATCACATCTCATGCTATAGGCAGGGTCTCAGGATTGGAATGGGAAGAAGTAGTATATGACATCTCATGTCATAGGAAGGGTCTCAGGTTTGGTATAAGCATTGATATATCACATCTCTGCTATCGGAAGGGTCTCAGGATTGGAATGGGAAGGAGTTGGATATCCCATCTCATGTTATAGGAAGGGTCTCAGGTTTGGTATTAGAAGCATTGAGATATAACATCTCATGTTATAGGAAGGGTCTCAGGATTGGAATGGGAAGGACTTGGATATCACATCTCATGCTATAGGGAGGTCTCAGGTTTGATATTAGAAGCATTGAGATATCGCATCTCATGCTATCGGAAGGGTCTCAGGATTGGAATGGGAAGGAGTTTTATATCACATCTCATGCCATAGGAAGGGTCTCAGGTTTGGTAGAAGCATTGAGATATCACATCTCATGCTATCGGAAGGGTCTCAGGATTGGATTGGGAAGGAGTTGGATATCCCATCTCATGCTATAGGAAGGGTCTCAGGTTTGGTATTAGAAGCATTGAGATATCACATCTCATGCTATAGGAAGGGTCTCAGGATTGGAATGGGAAGGAGTTGGATATCACATCTCATGCTATAGGAAGGGTCTCAGGTTTCGTATTAGAAGCATTGAGATATCAAGTCTCATGGTATAGGAAGGGTCTCAGAATTGGAATGGGAAGGAGTTGGATATCACATCTCAAGCTATAGGAAGGGTCTCAGGATTGGAATGGGAAGGAGTTTGATATCACATCTCATGCTATAGGAAGGGTCTCAGGATTGGATTGGGAAGGAGTCGGATATCACAGCTCACGCTATAGGAAGGGTCTCAGGTTTGGAATGGGAAGGATTTGTATATCACATCTCTTGCTATAGGAAGGGCCTCAGGTTTGGTATGAGAAACATTGAGATATCACATCTCATGCTATAGGAAGGGTCTCAGGTTTGGTATTACAAGCATTGTCATATTACATCTCATGCTATAGGAAGGGTCTCAGGATTGGATTGGGAAGGAGTCGGATATCACAGCTCACGCTATAGGAAGGATCTCAGGATTGGAATAGGAAGGAGTTGGATATCACATCTCATGTTATAGGAAGGATATCAGGTTTGGTATTAGAAGCATTGAGATATCACATCTCATGCTATAGGAAGGGTCTCAGGATTGGAATGGGAAGGTGTTGGATATCCCATCTCATGCTATAGGAAGGGTCTCAGGTTTGGTATTAGAAGCATTGAGATGTCACGTCTCATGCTATAGGAAGGGTCTCAGGATTGGAATAGGAAGGAGTTGGATATCACATCTCATGCTACATGAAGGGACTCAGGTGTGGTATTACAAGCATTGTGATATTACATCTCATGCTATAGGAAGGGTCTCAGGATTGGATTGGGAAGGAGTCGGATATCACATCTCATGCTATAGGAAGGGTCTCAGGTTTGGAATGGGAAGGAATTGGATACACATCTCATGTTATAGGAAGGATCTCAGGTTTGGTATTAGAAGCATTGAGATATCACATATCATGCTATAGGAAGGGTCTCAGGATTGGAATGGGAAAGAGTTGGATATCACATCTCATGCTAAAGGAAAGGTCTCGGATTTGGAAGGGGAAGGATTTGGATCTCACATATGAATTAGGACGGGTCTCAGGTTTGGTATTAGAAGCATTGAGATATCACATCTCATGGTATAGGAAGGGTCTCGGGATTGGAATGGGAAGGAGTTGGATAGTACATCTCAAGCTATCTCAGGATTGGAATGGGAAGGAGTTTGATATCACATCTCAAGCTATAGGAAGGGTCTCAGGTTTGGAAAGGGAATGATTTGGATTTCACATCTCATGTTATAGGATGGTTCTCATGTTTGGTTTTAGAAGCATTGAGATATCACATCTCATGCTATCGGAAGGGTCTCAGGTTTGGAATGGGAAGGAGTTGGATATCACATATGCTATAGGAAGGGTCTCAGGTTTGGAATGGGAAGGAGTTGGGTATCACATCTCATGTTATAGGAAGGGTCTCAGGTTTGGTACAAGCATTGAGATATCACATCTCTGCTATCGGAAGTGTCTCAGGATTGGAATCGGAAGGAGTTGGATATCCCATCTCATGTTATAGGAAGGGTCTCAGGTTTGGTATTAGAAGCATTGAGATGTCACGTCTCATGCTATAGGAAGGGTCTCAGGATTGCAATAGGAAGGAGTTGGATATCACATCTCATGCTATATGAAGGGTCTCAGGTTTGTTATTACAAGCATTGTGATATTACATCTCATGCTATAGGAAGGGTCTCAGGATTGGATTGGGAAGGAGTCGGATATCACATCTCATGCTATAGGAAGGGTCTCAGGTTTGGAATGGGAAGGATTTGTATATCACATCTTGCTATAGGAAGGCCTCAGGTTTGGTATGAGAAACATTGACATATCACATCTCATGGTATAGGAAGGATCTCAGGATTGGAATGGGAAGGAGTTGGATATCCCATCTCATGTTAATGGAAGGATATCAGGTTTGGTATTAGAAGCATTGAGATATCACATCTCATGCTATAGGAAGGGTCTCAGGATTGGAATGGGAAGGAGTTGGATATCACATCTCAAGCTATAGGAAGGGTCTCAGGATTGGAATGGGAAGGAGTTTGATATCACATCTCATGCCATAATATGGGTCTCAGGTTTGGTAGAAGCATTGAGATATCACATCTCATGCTATCGGAACGGTCTCAGGATTGGATTTGGATGGAGTTGGATATCCCATCTCATGCTATAGGAAGGGTCTCAGGTTGGAATGGGAAGGAGTTGGATATCAAATCTCATTTTATAGGAAGGGTCTCAGGATTGGAATGGGAAGGACTTGGATATCACATCTCATGCTATAGGAAGGCTCTCTGGTTTGGAATGGGAAGGATTTGTATATCACATCTTGCTTTAGGAAGGGCCTCAGGTTTGGTATGAGAAACATTGACATATCACATCTCATGGTATAGGAAGGATCTCAGGATTGGAATGGGAAGGAGTTGGATATCCCATCTCATGTTATAGGAAGGATATCAGGTTTGGTATTAGAAGCATTGAGATATCACATCTCATGCTATAGGAAGGGTCTCAGGATTGGAATGGGAAGGAGTTGGATATCACATCTCATGCTATAGGAAGGGTCTCAGGTTTGGTAGAAGCATTGAGATATCACATCTCATGCTATAGGCAGGGTCTCAGGATTGGAATGGGAAGAAGTAGTATATGACATCTCATGTCATAGGAAGGGTCTCATGTTTGGTATAAGCATTGATATATCACATCTCTGCTATCGGAAGGGTCTCGGGATTGGAATGGGAAGGAGTTGGATATCCCATCTCATGTTATAGGAAGGGTCTCAGGTTTGGTATTAGAAGCATTGAGATATAACATCTCATGTTATAGGAAGGGTCTCAATTTGGAATGGGAAGGACTTGGATATCACATCTCATGCTATAGGGAGGTCTCAGGTTTGATATTAGAAGCATTGAGATATCACATCTCATGCTATCGGAAGGGTCTCAGGATTGGAATGGGAAGGAGTTTTATATCACATCTCATGCCATAGGAAGGGTCTCAGGTTTGGTAGAAGCATTGAGATATCACATCTCATGCTATCGGAAGGGTCTCAGGATTGGATTGGGAAGGAGTTGGATATCCCATCTCATGCTATAGGAAGGGTCTCAGGTTTGGTATTAGAAGCATTGAGATATCACATCTCATGCTATAGGAAGGGTCTCAGGATTGGAATGGGAAGGAGTTGGATATCACATCTCAAGCTATAGGAAGGGTCTCAGGATTGGAATGGGAAGGAGTTTGATATCACATCTCATGCTATAGGAAGGGTCTCAGGATTGGATTGGGAAGGAGTCGGATATCACAGCTCACGCTATAGGAAGGGTCTCAGGTTTGGAATGGGAAGGATTTGTATATCACATCTCTTGCTATAGGAAGGGCCTCAGGTTTGGTATGAGAAACATTGAGATATCACATCTCATGCTATAGGAAGGGTCTCAGGTTTGGTATTACAAGCATTGTCATATTACATCTCATGCTATAGGAAGGGTCTCAGGATTGGATTGGGAAGGAGTCGGATATCACAGCTCACGCTATAGGAAGGATCTCAGGATTGGAATAGGAAGGAGTTGGATATCACATCTCATGTTATAGGAAGGATATCAGGTTTGGTATTAGAAGCATTGAGATATCACATCTCATGCTATAGGAAGGGTCTCAGGATTGGAATGGGAAGGAGTTGGATATCCCATCTCATGCTATAGGAAGGGTCTCAGATTTGGTATTAGAAGCATTGAGATGTCACGTCTCATGCTATAGGAAGGGTCTCAGGATTGGAATAGGAAGGAGTTGGATATCACATTTCATGCTACATGAAGGGACTCAGGTGTGGTATTACAAGCATTGTGATATTACATCTCATGCTATAGGAAGGGTCTCAGGATTGGATTGGGAAGGAGTTGGATATCACATCTCATGCTATAGGAAGGGTCTCAGGTTTGGAATGGGAAGGAATTGGATACACATCTCATGTTATAGGAAGGATCTCAGGTTTGGTATTAGAAGCATTGAGATATCACATATCATGCTATAGGAAGGGTCTCAGGATTGGAATGGGAAAGAGTTGGATATCACATCTCATGCTAAAGGAAAGGTCTCGGGTTTGGAAGGGGAAGGATTTGGATCTCACATATGAATTAGGACGGGTCTCAGGTTTGGTATTAGAAGCATTGAGATATCACATCTCATGGTATAGGAAGGGTCTCGGGATTGGAATGGGAAGGAGTTGGATAGTACATCTCAAGCTATCTCAGGATTGGAATGGGAAGGAGTTTGATATCACATCTCAAGCTATAGGAAGGGTCTCAGGTTTGGAAAGGGAATGATTTGGATTTCACATCTCATGTTATAGGATGGTTCTCATGTTTGGTTTTAGAAGCATTGAGATATCACATCTCATGCTATCGGAAGGGTCTCAGGTTTGGAATGGGAAGGAGTTGGATATCACATATGCTATAGGAAGGGTCTCAGGTTTGGAATGGGAAGGAGTTGGGTATCACATCTCATGTTATAGGAAGGGTCTCAGGTTTGGTATAAGCATTGAGATATCACATCTCTGCTATCGGAAGTGTCTCAGGATTGGAATCGGAAGGAGTTGGATATCCCATCTCATGTTATAGGAAGGATCTCAGGTTTGGTATTAGAAGCATTGAGATGTCACGTCTCATGCTATAGGAAGGGTCTCAGGATTGCAATAGGAAGGAGTTGGATATCACATCTCATGCTATATGAAGGGTCTCAGGTTTGTTATTACAAGCATTGTGATATTACATCTCATGCTATAGGAAGGGTCTCAGGATTGGATTGGGAAGGAGTCGGATATCACATCTCATGCTATAGGAAGGGACTCAGGTTTGGAATGGGAAGGATTTGTATATCACATCTTGCTATAGGAAGGCCTCAGGTTTGGTATGAGAAACATTGACATATCACATCTCATGGTATAGGATGGATCTCAGGATTGGAATGGGAAGGAGTTGGATATCCCATCTCATGTTAATGGAAGGATATCAGGTTTGGTATTAAAAGCATTGAGATATCACATCTCATGCTATAGGAAGGGTCTCAGGATTGCAATAGGAAGGAGTTGGATATCACATCTCATGCTATATGAAGGGTCTCAGGTTTGTTATTACAAGCATTGTGATATTACATCTCATGCTATAGCAAGGGTCTCAGGATTGGATTGGGAAGGAGTCGGATATCACATCTCATGCTATAGGAAGGGTCTCAGGTTTGGAATGGGAAGGATTTGTATATCACATCTTGCTATAGGAAGGCCTCAGGTTTGGTATGAGAAACATTGACATATCACATCTCATGGTATAGGAAGGATCTCAGGATTGGAATGGGAAGGAGTTGGATATCCCATCTCATGTTAATGGAAGGATATCAGGTTTGGTATTAGAAGCATTGAGATATCACATCTCATGCTATCGGAACGGTCTCAGGATTGGATTTGGATGGAGTTGGATATCCCATCTCATGCTATAGGAAGGGTCTCAGGTTGGAATGGGAAGGAGTTGGATATCAAATCTCATTTTATAGGAAGGGTCTCAGGATTGGAATGGGAAGGACTTGGATATCACATCTCATGCTATAGGAAGGCTCTCTGGTTTGGAATGGGAAGGATTTGTATATCACATCTTGCTTTAGGAAGGGCCTCAGGTTTGGTATGAGAAACATTGACATATCACATCTCATGGTATAGGAAGGATCTCAGGATTGGAATGGGAAGGAGTTGGATATCCCATCTCATGTTATAGGAAGGATATCAGGTTTGGTATTAGAAGCATTGAGATATCACATCTCATGCTATAGGAAGGGTCTCAGGATTGGAATGGGAAGGAGTTGGATATCACATCTCATGCTATAGGAAGGGTCTCAGGTTTGGTAGAAGCATTGAGATATCACATCTCATGCTATAGGCAGGGTCTCAGGATTGGAATGGGAAGAAGTAGTATATGACATCTCATGTCATAGGAAGGGTCTCATGTTTGGTATAAGCATTGATATATCACATCTCTGCTATCGGAAGGGTCTCGGGATTGGAATGGGAAGGAGTTGGATATCCCATCTCATGTTATAGGAAGGGTCTCAGGTTTGGTATTAGAAGCATTGAGATATAACATCTCATGTTATAGGAAGGGTCTCAATTTGGAATGGGAAGGACTTGGATATCACATCTCATGCTATAGGGAGGTCTCAGGTTTGATATTAGAAGCATTGAGATATCACATCTCATGCTATCGGAAGGGTCTCAGGATTGGAATGGGAAGGAGTTTTATATCACATCTCATGCCATAGGAAGGGTCTCAGGTTTGGTAGAAGCATTGAGATATCACATCTCATGCTATCGGAAGGGTCTCAGGATTGGATTGGGAAGGAGTTGGATATCCCATCTCATGCTATAGGAAGGGTCTCAGGTTTGGTATTAGAAGCATTGAGATATCACATCTCATGCTATAGGAAGGGTCTCAGGATTGGAATGGGAAGGAGTTGGATATCACATCTCAAGCTATAGGAAGGGTCTCAGGATTGGAATGGGAAGGAGTTTGATATCACATCTCATGCTATAGGAAGGGTCTCAGGATTGGATTGGGAAGGAGTCGGATATCACAGCTCACGCTATAGGAAGGGTCTCAGGTTTGGAATGGGAAGGATTTGTATATCACATCTCTTGCTATAGGAAGGGCCTCAGGTTTGGTATGAGAAACATTGAGATATCACATCTCATGCTATAGGAAGGGTCTCAGGTTTGGTATTACAAGCATTGTCATATTACATCTCATGCTATAGGAAGGGTCTCAGGATTGGATTGGGAAGGAGTCGGATATCACAGCTCACGCTATAGGAAGGATCTCAGGATTGGAATAGGAAGGAGTTGGATATCACATCTCATGTTATAGGAAGGATATCAGGTTTGGTATTAGAAGCATTGAGATATCACATCTCATGCTATAGGAAGGGTCTCAGGATTGGAATGGGAAGGAGTTGGATATCCCATCTCATGCTATAGGAAGGGTCTCAGATTTGGTATTAGAAGCATTGAGATGTCACGTCTCATGCTATAGGAAGGGTCTCAGGATTGGAATAGGAAGGAGTTGGATATCACATTTCATGCTACATGAAGGGACTCAGGTGTGGTATTACAAGCATTGTGATATTACATCTCATGCTATAGGAAGGGTCTCAGGATTGGATTGGGAAGGAGTTGGATATCACATCTCATGCTATAGGAAGGGTCTCAGGTTTGGAATGGGAAGGAATTGGATACACATCTCATGTTATAGGAAGGATCTCAGGTTTGGTATTAGAAGCATTGAGATATCACATATCATGCTATAGGAAGGGTCTCAGGATTGGAATGGGAAAGAGTTGGATATCACATCTCATGCTAAAGGAAAGGTCTCGGGTTTGGAAGGGGAAGGATTTGGATCTCACATATGAATTAGGACGGGTCTCAGGTTTGGTATTAGAAGCATTGAGATATCACATCTCATGGTATAGGAAGGGTCTCGGGATTGGAATGGGAAGGAGTTGGATAGTACATCTCAAGCTATCTCAGGATTGGAATGGGAAGGAGTTTGATATCACATCTCAAGCTATAGGAAGGGTCTCAGGTTTGGAAAGGGAATGATTTGGATTTCACATCTCATGTTATAGGATGGTTCTCATGTTTGGTTTTAGAAGCATTGAGATATCACATCTCATGCTATCGGAAGGGTCTCAGGTTTGGAATGGGAAGGAGTTGGATATCACATATGCTATAGGAAGGGTCTCAGGTTTGGAATGGGAAGGAGTTGGGTATCACATCTCATGTTATAGGAAGGGTCTCAGGTTTGGTATAAGCATTGAGATATCACATCTCTGCTATCGGAAGTGTCTCAGGATTGGAATCGGAAGGAGTTGGATATCCCATCTCATGTTATAGGAAGGATCTCAGGTTTGGTATTAGAAGCATTGAGATGTCACGTCTCATGCTATAGGAAGGGTCTCAGGATTGCAATAGGAAGGAGTTGGATATCACATCTCATGCTATATGAAGGGTCTCAGGTTTGTTATTACAAGCATTGTGATATTACATCTCATGCTATAGGAAGGGTCTCAGGATTGGATTGGGAAGGAGTCGGATATCACATCTCATGCTATAGGAAGGGACTCAGGTTTGGAATGGGAAGGATTTGTATATCACATCTTGCTATAGGAAGGCCTCAGGTTTGGTATGAGAAACATTGACATATCACATCTCATGGTATAGGATGGATCTCAGGATTGGAATGGGAAGGAGTTGGATATCCCATCTCATGTTAATGGAAGGATATCAGGTTTGGTATTAAAAGCATTGAGATATCACATCTCATGCTATAGGAAGGGTCTCAGGATTGCAATAGGAAGGAGTTGGATATCACATCTCATGCTATATGAAGGGTCTCAGGTTTGTTATTACAAGCATTGTGATATTACATCTCATGCTATAGCAAGGGTCTCAGGATTGGATTGGGAAGGAGTCGGATATCACATCTCATGCTATAGGAAGGGTCTCAGGTTTGGAATGGGAAGGATTTGTATATCACATCTTGCTATAGGAAGGCCTCAGGTTTGGTATGAGAAACATTGACATATCACATCTCATGGTATAGGAAGGATCTCAGGATTGGAATGGGAAGGAGTTGGATATCCCATCTCATGTTAATGGAAGGATATCAGGTTTGGTATTAGAAGCATTGAGATATCACATCTCATGCTATAGGAAGGGTCTCAGGATTGGAATGGGAAGGAGTTGGATATCACATCTCATGCTATAGGAAGGGTCTCAGGTTTGGTAGAAGCATTGAGATATCACATCTCATGCTATAGGCAGGGTCTCAGGATTGGAATGGGAAGGAGTAGTATATGACATCTCATGTCATAGGAAGGGTCTCAGGTTTGGTATAAGCATTGATATATCACATCTCTGCTATCGGAAGGGTCTCGGAATGGGAAGGAGTTGGATATCCCATCTCATGCTATAGGAAGGGTCTCAGGTTTGGTATTAGAAGCATTGAGATATAATATCTCATGTTATAGGAAGGGTCTCAGGATTGGAATGGGAAGGACTTGGATATCACATCTCATGCTATAGGGAGGGTCTCAGGTTTGATATTAGAAGCATTGAGATATCACATCTCATGCTATCGGAAGGGTCTCAGGATTGGAATGGGAAGGAGTTGGATATCACATCTCATGCTAAAGGAAGGGTCTCAGGCTTGGAAGGGGAAGGATTAGGATATTACATCTCATGTTATAGGACGGGTCTCAGGTTTAGTATTAGAAGAATTGAGATATCACATCTCATGGTATAGGAAGGGTCTCACGATTGGAATGGGAAGGAGTTTGATATCACATCTCATGCCATAGGAAGGGTCTCAAGTTTGGTAGAAGCATTGAGATATCACATCTCATGCTATCGGAAGGGTCTCAGGATTGGATTGGGAAGGAGTTGGATATCCCATCTCATGCTATAGGAAGGGTCTCAGGTTTGGTATTAGAAGCATTGAGATATCACATCTCATGCTATAGGAAGGGTCTCACGATTGGAATGGGAAGGAGTTGGATATCACATCTCATGCTATAGGAAGGGTCTCAGGTTTCGTATTAGAAGCATTGAGATATCAAGTCTCATGGTATAGGAAGGGTCTCAGAATTGGAATGGGAAGGAGTTGGATATCACATCTCAAGCTATAGGAAGGGTCTCAGGATTGGAATGGGAAGGAGTTTGATATCACATCTCATGCCATAATATGGGTCTCAGGTTTGGTAGAAGCATTGAGATATCACATCTCATGCTATCGGAACGGTCTCAGGATTGGATTTGGATGGAGTTGGATATCCCATCTCATGCTATAGGAAGGGTCTCAGGTTGGAATGGGAAGGAGTTGGATATCAAATCTCATTTTATAGGAAGGGTCTCAGGATTGGAATGGGAAGGACTTGGATATCACATCTCATGCTATAGGAAGGCTCTCAGGTTTGGAATGGGAAGGATTTGTATATCACATCTTGCTTTAGGAAGGGCCTCAGGTTTGGTATGAGAAACATTGACATATCACATCTCATGGTATAGGAAGGATCTCAGGATTGGAATGGGAAGGAGTTGGATATCCCATCTCATGTTATAGGAAGGATATCAGGTTTGGTATTAGAAGCATTGAGATATCACATCTCATGCTATAGGAAGGGTCTCAGGATTGGAATGGGAAGGAGTTTGATATCACATCTCATGCCATAGGAAGGGTCTCAAGTTTGGTAGAAGCATTGAGATATCACATCTCATGCTATCGGAAGGGTCTCAGGATTGGATTGGGAAGGAGTTGGATATCCCATCTCATGCTATAGGAAGGGTCTCAGGTTTGGTATTAGAAGCATTGAGATATCACATCTCATGCTATAGGAAGGGTCTCACGATTGGAATGGGAAGGAGTTGGATATCACATCTCATGCTATAGGAAGGGTCTCAGGTTTCGTATTAGAAGCATTGAGATATCAAGTATCATGGTATAGGAAGGGTCTCAGAATTGGAATGGGAAGGAGTTGGATATCACATCTCAAGCTATAGGA
Organism: Ambystoma mexicanum; assembly: GCF_040938575.1. Lineage (NCBI taxonomy): Eukaryota > Metazoa > Chordata > Amphibia > Caudata > Ambystomatidae > Ambystoma > Ambystoma mexicanum. The sequence continues at coordinate 2,392,008 of NW_027182444.1, read as the reverse complement.
AGGGTCTCAGGATTGGAATGGGAAGGAGTTTGATATCACATCTCATGCCATAATATGGGTCTCAGGTTTGGTAGAAGCATTGAGATATCCCATCTCATGCTATAGGAAGGGTCTCAGGTTGGAATGGGAAGGAGTTGGATATCAAATCTCATTTTATAGGAAGGGTCTCAGGATTGGAATGGGAAGGACTTGGATATCACATCTCATGCTATAGGAAGGCTCTCAGGTTTGGAATGGGAAGGATTTGTATATCACATCTTGCTTTAGGAAGGGCCTCAGGTTTGGTATGAGAAACATTGACATATCACATCTCATGGTATAGGAAGGATCTCAGGATTGGAATGGGAAGGAGTTGGATATCCCATCTCATGTTATAGGAAGGATATCAGGTTTGGTATTAGAAGCATTGAGATATCACATCTCATGCTATAGGAAGGGTCTCAGGATTGGAATGGGAAGGAGTTGGATATCACATCTCATGCTATAGGAAGGGTCTCAGGTTTGGTAGAAGCATTGAGATATCACATCTCATGCTATAGGCAGGGTCTCAGGATTGGAATGGGAAGAAGTAGTATATGACATCTCATGTCATAGGAAGGGTCTCAGGTTTGGTATAAGCATTGATATATCACATCTCTGCTATCGGAAGGGTCTCGGGATTGGAATGGGAAGGAGTTGGATATCCCATCTCATGTTATAGGAAGGGTCTCAGGTTTGGTATTAGAAGCATTGAGATATAACATCTCATGTTATAGGAAGGGTCTCAGGATTGGAATGGGAAGGACTTGGATATCACATCTCATGCTATAGGGAGGTCTCAGGTTTGATATTAGAAGCATTGAGATATCACATCTCATGCTATCGGAAGGGTCTCAGGATTGGAATGGGAAGGAGTTTTATATCACATCTCATGCCATAGGAAGGGTCTCAGGTTTGGTAGAAGCATTGAGATATCACATCTCATGCTATCGGAAGGGTCTCAGGATTGGATTGGGAAGGAGTTGGATATCCCATCTCATGCTATAGGAAGGGTCTCAGGTTTGGTATTAGAAGCATTGAGATATCACATCTCATGCTATAGGAAGGGTCTCAGGATTGGAATGGGAAGGAGTTGGATATCACATCTCATGCTATAGGAAGGGTCTCAGGTTTCGTATTAGAAGCATTGAGATATCAAGTCTCATGGTATAGGAAGGGTCTCAGAATTGGAATGGGAAGGAGTTGGATATCACATCTCAAGCTATAGGAAGGGTCTCAGGATTGGAATGGGAAGGAGTTTGATATCACATCTCATGCTATAGGAAGGGTCTCAGGATTGGATTGGGAAGGAGTCGGATATCACAGCTCACGCTATAGGAAGGGTCTCAGGTTTGGAATGGGAAGGATTTGTATATCACATCTCTTGCTATAGGAAGGGCCTCAGGTTTGGTATGAGAAACATTGAGATATCACATCTCATGCTATAGGAAGGGTCTCAGGTTTGGTATTACAAGCATTGTCATATTACATCTCATGCTATAGGAAGGGTCTCAGGATTGGATTGGGAAGGAGTCGGATATCACAGCTCACGCTATAGGAAGGATCTCAGGATTGGAATAGGAAGGAGTTGGATATCACATCTCATGTTATAGGAAGGATATCAGGTTTGGTATTAGAAGCATTGAGATATCACATCTCATGCTATAGGAAGGGTCTCAGGATTGGAATGGGAAGGAGTTGGATATCCCATCTCATGCTATAGGAAGGGTCTCAGGTTTGGTATTAGAAGCATTGAGATGTCACGTCTCATGCTATAGGAAGGGTCTCAGGATTGAAATAGGAAGGAGTTGGATATCACATCTCATGCTACATGAAGGGACTCAGGTGTGGTATTACAAGCATTGTGATATTACATCTCATGCTATAGGAAGGGTCTCAGGATTGGATTGGGAAGGAGTCGGATATCACATCTCATGCTATAGGAAGGGTCTCAGGTTTGGAATGGGAAGGAATTGGATACACATCTCATGTTATAGGAAGGATCTCAGGTTTGGTATTAGAAGCATTGAGATATCACATATCATGCTATAGGAAGGGTCTCAGGATTGGAATGGGAAAGAGTTGGATATCACATCTCATGCTAAAGGAAAGGTCTCGGGTTTGGAAGGGGAAGGATTTGGATCTCACATATGAATTAGGACGGGTCTCAGGTTTGGTATTAGAAGCATTGAGATATCACATCTCATGGTATAGGAAGGGTCTCGGGATTGGAATGGGAAGGAGTTGGATAGTACATCTCAAGCTATCTCAGGATTGGAATGGGAAGGAGTTTGATATCACATCTCAAGCTATAGGAAGGGTCTCAGGTTTGGAAAGGGAATGATTTGGATTTCACATCTCATGTTATAGGATGGTTCTCATGTTTGGTTTTAGAAGCATTGAGATATCACATCTCATGCTATCGGAAGGGTCTCAGGTTTGGAATGGGAAGGAGTTGGATATCACATATGCTATAGGAAGGGTCTCAGGTTTGGAATGGGAAGGAGTTGGGTATCACATCTCATGTTATAGGAAGGGTCTCAGGTTTGGTATAAGCATTGAGATATCACATCTCTGCTATCGGAAGTGTCTCAGGATTGGAATCGGAAGGAGTTGGATATCCCATCTCATGTTATAGGAAGGGTCTCAGGTTTGGTATTAGAAGCATTGAGATGTCACGTCTCATGCTATAGGAAGGGTCTCAGGATTGCAATAGGAAGGAGTTGGATATCACATCTCATGCTATATGAAGGGTCTCAGGTTTGTTATTACAAGCATTGTGATATTACATCTCATGCTATAGGAAGGGTCTCAGGATTGGATTGGGAAGGAGTCGGATATCACATCTCATGCTATAGGAAGGGTCTCAGGTTTGGAATGGGAAGGATTTGTATATCACATCTTGCTATAGGAAGGCCTCAGGTTTGGTATGAGAAACATTGACATATCACATCTCATGGTATAGGAAGGATCTCAGGATTGGAATGGGAAGGAGTTGGATATCCCATCTCATGTTAATGGAAGGATATCAGGTTTGGTATTAGAAGCATTGAGATATCACATCTCATGCTATAGGAAGGGTCTCAGGATTGGAATGGGAAGGAGTTGGATATCACATCTCATGCTATAGGAAGGGTCTCAGGTTTGGTAGAAGCATTGAGATATCACATCTCATGCTATAGGCAGGGTCTCAGGATTGGAATGGGAAGGAGGAGTATATGACATCTCATGCCATAGGAAGGGTCTCAGGTTTGGTATAAGCATTGATATATCACATCTCTGCTATCGGAAGGGTCTCGGAATGGGAAGGAGTTGGATATCCCATCTCATGCTATAGGAAGGGTCTCAGGTTTGGTATTAGAAGCATTGAGATATAATATCTCTTGTTATAGGAAGGGTCTCAGGATTGGAATGGGAAGGACTTGGATATCACATCTCATGCTATAGGGAGGGTCTCAGGTTTGATATTAGAAGCATTGAGATATCACATCTCATGCTATCGGAAGGGTCTCAGGATTGGAATGGGAAGGAGTTGGATATCACATCTCATGCTAAAGGAAGGGTCTCAGGCTTGGAAGGGGAAGGATTAGGATATTACATCTCATGTTATAGGACGGGTCTCAGGTTTAGTATTAGAAGAATTGAGATATCACATCTCATGCTATAGGCAGGGTCTCAGGATTGGAATGGGAAGAAGTAGTATATGACATCTCATGTCATAGGAAGGGTCTCAGGTTTGGTATAAGCATTGATATATCACATCTCTGCTATCGGAAGGGTCTCGGGATTGGAATGGGAAGGAGTTGGATATCCCATCTCATGTTATAGGAAGGGTCTCAGGTTTGGTATTAGAAGCATTGAGATATAACATCTCATGCTATCGGAAGGGTCTCAGGATTGGATTGGGAAGGAGTTGGATATCCCATCTCATGCTATAGGAAGGGTCTCAGGTTTGGTATTAGAAGCATTGAGATATCACATCTCATGCTATAGGAAGGGTCTCAGGATTGGAATGGGAAGGAGTTGGATATCACATCTCATGCTATAGGAAGGGTCTCAGGTTTCGTATTAGAAGCATTGAGATATCAAGTCTCATGGTATAGGAAGGGTCTCAGAATTGGAATGGGAAGGAGTTGGATATCACATCTCAAGCTATAGGAAGGGTCTCAGGATTGGAATGGGAAGGAGTTTGATATCACATCTCATGCTATAGGAAGGGTCTCAGGATTGGATTGGGAAGGAGTCGGATATCACAGCTCACGCTATAGGAAGGGTCTCAGGTTTGGAATGGGAAGGATTTGTATATCACATCTCTTGCTATAGGAAGGGCCTCAGGTTTGGTATGAGAAACATTGAGATATCACATCTCATGCTATAGGAAGGGTCTCAGGTTTGGTATTACAAGCATTGTCATATTACATCTCATGCTATAGGAAGGGTCTCAGGATTGGATTGGGAAGGAGTCGGATATCACAGCTCACGCTATAGGAAGGATCTCAGGATTGGAATAGGAAGGAGTTGGATATCACATCTCATGTTATAGGAAGGATCTCAGGATTGGAATGGGAAGGAGTTGGATATCCCATCTCATGTTATAGGAAGGATATCAGGTTTGGTATTAGAAGCATTGAGATATCACATCTCATGCTATAGGAAGGGTCTCAGGATTGGAATGGGAAGGAGTTGGATATCACATCTCATGCTATAGGAAGGGTCTCAGGTTTGGTAGAAGCATTGAGATATCACATCTCATGCTATAGGCAGGGTCTCAGGATTGGAATGGGAAGAAGTAGTATATGACATCTCATGTCATAGGAAGGGTCTCAGGTTTGGTATAAGCATTGATATATCACATCTCTGCTATCGGAAGGGTCTCAGGATTGGAATGGGAAGGAGTTGGATATCCCATCTCATGTTATAGGAAGGGTCTCAGGTTTGGTATTAGAAGCATTGAGATATAACATCTCATGTTATAGGAAGGGTCTCAGGATTGGAATGGGAAGGACTTGGATATCACATCTCATGCTATAGGGAGGTCTCAGGTTTGATATTAGAAGCATTGAGATATCGCATCTCATGCTATCGGAAGGGTCTCAGGATTGGAATGGGAAGGAGTTTTATATCACATCTCATGCCATAGGAAGGGTCTCAGGTTTGGTAGAAGCATTGAGATATCACATCTCATGCTATCGGAAGGGTCTCAGGATTGGATTGGGAAGGAGTTGGATATCCCATCTCATGCTATAGGAAGGGTCTCAGGTTTGGTATTAGAAGCATTGAGATATCACATCTCATGCTATAGGAAGGGTCTCAGGATTGGAATGGGAAGGAGTTGGATATCACATCTCATGCTATAGGAAGGGTCTCAGGTTTCGTATTAGAAGCATTGAGATATCAAGTCTCATGGTATAGGAAGGGTCTCAGAATTGGAATGGGAAGGAGTTGGATATCACATCTCAAGCTATAGGAAGGGTCTCAGGATTGGAATGGGAAGGAGTTTGATATCACATCTCATGCTATAGGAAGGGTCTCAGGATTGGATTGGGAAGGAGTCGGATATCACAGCTCACGCTATAGGAAGGGTCTCAGGTTTGGAATGGGAAGGATTTGTATATCACATCTCTTGCTATAGGAAGGGCCTCAGGTTTGGTATGAGAAACATTGAGATATCACATCTCATGCTATAGGAAGGGTCTCAGGTTTGGTATTACAAGCATTGTCATATTACATCTCATGCTATAGGAAGGGTCTCAGGATTGGATTGGGAAGGAGTCGGATATCACAGCTCACGCTATAGGAAGGATCTCAGGATTGGAATAGGAAGGAGTTGGATATCACATCTCATGTTATAGGAAGGATATCAGGTTTGGTATTAGAAGCATTGAGATATCACATCTCATGCTATAGGAAGGGTCTCAGGATTGGAATGGGAAGGTGTTGGATATCCCATCTCATGCTATAGGAAGGGTCTCAGGTTTGGTATTAGAAGCATTGAGATGTCACGTCTCATGCTATAGGAAGGGTCTCAGGATTGGAATAGGAAGGAGTTGGATATCACATCTCATGCTACATGAAGGGACTCAGGTGTGGTATTACAAGCATTGTGATATTACATCTCATGCTATAGGAAGGGTCTCAGGATTGGATTGGGAAGGAGTCGGATATCACATCTCATGCTATAGGAAGGGTCTCAGGTTTGGAATGGGAAGGAATTGGATACACATCTCATGTTATAGGAAGGATCTCAGGTTTGGTATTAGAAGCATTGAGATATCACATATCATGCTATAGGAAGGGTCTCAGGATTGGAATGGGAAAGAGTTGGATATCACATCTCATGCTAAAGGAAAGGTCTCGGATTTGGAAGGGGAAGGATTTGGATCTCACATATGAATTAGGACGGGTCTCAGGTTTGGTATTAGAAGCATTGAGATATCACATCTCATGGTATAGGAAGGGTCTCGGGATTGGAATGGGAAGGAGTTGGATAGTACATCTCAAGCTATCTCAGGATTGGAATGGGAAGGAGTTTGATATCACATCTCAAGCTATAGGAAGGGTCTCAGGTTTGGAAAGGGAATGATTTGGATTTCACATCTCATGTTATAGGATGGTTCTCATGTTTGGTTTTAGAAGCATTGAGATATCACATCTCATGCTATCGGAAGGGTCTCAGGTTTGGAATGGGAAGGAGTTGGATATCACATATGCTATAGGAAGGGTCTCAGGTTTGGAATGGGAAGGAGTTGGGTATCACATCTCATGTTATAGGAAGGGTCTCAGGTTTGGTACAAGCATTGAGATATCACATCTCTGCTATCGGAAGTGTCTCAGGATTGGAATCGGAAGGAGTTGGATATCCCATCTCATGTTATAGGAAGGGTCTCAGGTTTGGTATTAGAAGCATTGAGATGTCACGTCTCATGCTATAGGAAGGGTCTCAGGATTGCAATAGGAAGGAGTTGGATATCACATCTCATGCTATATGAAGGGTCTCAGGTTTGTTATTACAAGCATTGTGATATTACATCTCATGCTATAGGAAGGGTCTCAGGATTGGATTGGGAAGGAGTCGGATATCACATCTCATGCTATAGGAAGGGTCTCAGGTTTGGAATGGGAAGGATTTGTATATCACATCTTGCTATAGGAAGGCCTCAGGTTTGGTATGAGAAACATTGACATATCACATCTCATGGTATAGGAAGGATCTCAGGATTGGAATGGGAAGGAGTTGGATATCCCATCTCATGTTAATGGAAGGATATCAGGTTTGGTATTAGAAGCATTGAGATATCACATCTCATGCTATAGGAAGGGTCTCAGGATTGGAATGGGAAGGAGTTGGATATCACATCTCAAGCTATAGGAAGGGTCTCAGGATTGGAATGGGAAGGAGTTTGATATCACATCTCATGCCATAATATGGGTCTCAGGTTTGGTAGAAGCATTGAGATATCACATCTCATGCTATCGGAACGGTCTCAGGATTGGATTTGGATGGAGTTGGATATCCCATCTCATGCTATAGGAAGGGTCTCAGGTTGGAATGGGAAGGAGTTGGATATCAAATCTCATTTTATAGGAAGGGTCTCAGGATTGGAATGGGAAGGACTTGGATATCACATCTCATGCTATAGGAAGGCTCTCTGGTTTGGAATGGGAAGGATTTGTATATCACATCTTGCTTTAGGAAGGGCCTCAGGTTTGGTATGAGAAACATTGACATATCACATCTCATGGTATAGGAAGGATCTCAGGATTGGAATGGGAAGGAGTTGGATATCCCATCTCATGTTATAGGAAGGATATCAGGTTTGGTATTAGAAGCATTGAGATATCACATCTCATGCTATAGGAAGGGTCTCAGGATTGGAATGGGAAGGAGTTGGATATCACATCTCATGCTATAGGAAGGGTCTCAGGTTTGGTAGAAGCATTGAGATATCACATCTCATGCTATAGGCAGGGTCTCAGGATTGGAATGGGAAGAAGTAGTATATGACATCTCATGTCATAGGAAGGGTCTCATGTTTGGTATAAGCATTGATATATCACATCTCTGCTATCGGAAGGGTCTCGGGATTGGAATGGGAAGGAGTTGGATATCCCATCTCATGTTATAGGAAGGGTCTCAGGTTTGGTATTAGAAGCATTGAGATATAACATCTCATGTTATAGGAAGGGTCTCAATTTGGAATGGGAAGGACTTGGATATCACATCTCATGCTATAGGGAGGTCTCAGGTTTGATATTAGAAGCATTGAGATATCACATCTCATGCTATCGGAAGGGTCTCAGGATTGGAATGGGAAGGAGTTTTATATCACATCTCATGCCATAGGAAGGGTCTCAGGTTTGGTAGAAGCATTGAGATATCACATCTCATGCTATCGGAAGGGTCTCAGGATTGGATTGGGAAGGAGTTGGATATCCCATCTCATGCTATAGGAAGGGTCTCAGGTTTGGTATTAGAAGCATTGAGATATCACATCTCATGCTATAGGAAGGGTCTCAGGATTGGAATGGGAAGGAGTTGGATATCACATCTCAAGCTATAGGAAGGGTCTCAGGATTGGAATGGGAAGGAGTTTGATATCACATCTCATGCTATAGGAAGGGTCTCAGGATTGGATTGGGAAGGAGTCGGATATCACAGCTCACGCTATAGGAAGGGTCTCAGGTTTGGAATGGGAAGGATTTGTATATCACATCTCTTGCTATAGGAAGGGCCTCAGGTTTGGTATGAGAAACATTGAGATATCACATCTCATGCTATAGGAAGGGTCTCAGGTTTGGTATTACAAGCATTGTCATATTACATCTCATGCTATAGGAAGGGTCTCAGGATTGGATTGGGAAGGAGTCGGATATCACAGCTCACGCTATAGGAAGGATCTCAGGATTGGAATAGGAAGGAGTTGGATATCACATCTCATGTTATAGGAAGGATATCAGGTTTGGTATTAGAAGCATTGAGATATCACATCTCATGCTATAGGAAGGGTCTCAGGATTGGAATGGGAAGGAGTTGGATATCCCATCTCATGCTATAGGAAGGGTCTCAGATTTGGTATTAGAAGCATTGAGATGTCACGTCTCATGCTATAGGAAGGGTCTCAGGATTGGAATAGGAAGGAGTTGGATATCACATTTCATGCTACATGAAGGGACTCAGGTGTGGTATTACAAGCATTGTGATATTACATCTCATGCTATAGGAAGGGTCTCAGGATTGGATTGGGAAGGAGTTGGATATCACATCTCATGCTATAGGAAGGGTCTCAGGTTTGGAATGGGAAGGAATTGGATACACATCTCATGTTATAGGAAGGATCTCAGGTTTGGTATTAGAAGCATTGAGATATCACATATCATGCTATAGGAAGGGTCTCAGGATTGGAATGGGAAAGAGTTGGATATCACATCTCATGCTAAAGGAAAGGTCTCGGGTTTGGAAGGGGAAGGATTTGGATCTCACATATGAATTAGGACGGGTCTCAGGTTTGGTATTAGAAGCATTGAGATATCACATCTCATGGTATAGGAAGGGTCTCGGGATTGGAATGGGAAGGAGTTGGATAGTACATCTCAAGCTATCTCAGGATTGGAATGGGAAGGAGTTTGATATCACATCTCAAGCTATAGGAAGGGTCTCAGGTTTGGAAAGGGAATGATTTGGATTTCACATCTCATGTTATAGGATGGTTCTCATGTTTGGTTTTAGAAGCATTGAGATATCACATCTCATGCTATCGGAAGGGTCTCAGGTTTGGAATGGGAAGGAGTTGGATATCACATATGCTATAGGAAGGGTCTCAGGTTTGGAATGGGAAGGAGTTGGGTATCACATCTCATGTTATAGGAAGGGTCTCAGGTTTGGTATAAGCATTGAGATATCACATCTCTGCTATCGGAAGTGTCTCAGGATTGGAATCGGAAGGAGTTGGATATCCCATCTCATGTTATAGGAAGGATCTCAGGTTTGGTATTAGAAGCATTGAGATGTCACGTCTCATGCTATAGGAAGGGTCTCAGGATTGCAATAGGAAGGAGTTGGATATCACATCTCATGCTATATGAAGGGTCTCAGGTTTGTTATTACAAGCATTGTGATATTACATCTCATGCTATAGGAAGGGTCTCAGGATTGGATTGGGAAGGAGTCGGATATCACATCTCATGCTATAGGAAGGGACTCAGGTTTGGAATGGGAAGGATTTGTATATCACATCTTGCTATAGGAAGGCCTCAGGTTTGGTATGAGAAACATTGACATATCACATCTCATGGTATAGGATGGATCTCAGGATTGGAATGGGAAGGAGTTGGATATCCCATCTCATGTTAATGGAAGGATATCAGGTTTGGTATTAAAAGCATTGAGATATCACATCTCATGCTATAGGAAGGGTCTCAGGATTGCAATAGGAAGGAGTTGGATATCACATCTCATGCTATATGAAGGGTCTCAGGTTTGTTATTACAAGCATTGTGATATTACATCTCATGCTATAGCAAGGGTCTCAGGATTGGATTGGGAAGGAGTCGGATATCACATCTCATGCTATAGGAAGGGTCTCAGGTTTGGAATGGGAAGGATTTGTATATCACATCTTGCTATAGGAAGGCCTCAGGTTTGGTATGAGAAACATTGACATATCACATCTCATGGTATAGGAAGGATCTCAGGATTGGAATGGGAAGGAGTTGGATATCCCATCTCATGTTAATGGAAGGATATCAGGTTTGGTATTAGAAGCATTGAGATATCACATCTCATGCTATCGGAACGGTCTCAGGATTGGATTTGGATGGAGTTGGATATCCCATCTCATGCTATAGGAAGGGTCTCAGGTTGGAATGGGAAGGAGTTGGATATCAAATCTCATTTTATAGGAAGGGTCTCAGGATTGGAATGGGAAGGACTTGGATATCACATCTCATGCTATAGGAAGGCTCTCTGGTTTGGAATGGGAAGGATTTGTATATCACATCTTGCTTTAGGAAGGGCCTCAGGTTTGGTATGAGAAACATTGACATATCACATCTCATGGTATAGGAAGGATCTCAGGATTGGAATGGGAAGGAGTTGGATATCCCATCTCATGTTATAGGAAGGATATCAGGTTTGGTATTAGAAGCATTGAGATATCACATCTCATGCTATAGGAAGGGTCTCAGGATTGGAATGGGAAGGAGTTGGATATCACATCTCATGCTATAGGAAGGGTCTCAGGTTTGGTAGAAGCATTGAGATATCACATCTCATGCTATAGGCAGGGTCTCAGGATTGGAATGGGAAGAAGTAGTATATGACATCTCATGTCATAGGAAGGGTCTCATGTTTGGTATAAGCATTGATATATCACATCTCTGCTATCGGAAGGGTCTCGGGATTGGAATGGGAAGGAGTTGGATATCCCATCTCATGTTATAGGAAGGGTCTCAGGTTTGGTATTAGAAGCATTGAGATATAACATCTCATGTTATAGGAAGGGTCTCAATTTGGAATGGGAAGGACTTGGATATCACATCTCATGCTATAGGGAGGTCTCAGGTTTGATATTAGAAGCATTGAGATATCACATCTCATGCTATCGGAAGGGTCTCAGGATTGGAATGGGAAGGAGTTTTATATCACATCTCATGCCATAGGAAGGGTCTCAGGTTTGGTAGAAGCATTGAGATATCACATCTCATGCTATCGGAAGGGTCTCAGGATTGGATTGGGAAGGAGTTGGATATCCCATCTCATGCTATAGGAAGGGTCTCAGGTTTGGTATTAGAAGCATTGAGATATCACATCTCATGCTATAGGAAGGGTCTCAGGATTGGAATGGGAAGGAGTTGGATATCACATCTCAAGCTATAGGAAGGGTCTCAGGATTGGAATGGGAAGGAGTTTGATATCACATCTCATGCTATAGGAAGGGTCTCAGGATTGGATTGGGAAGGAGTCGGATATCACAGCTCACGCTATAGGAAGGGTCTCAGGTTTGGAATGGGAAGGATTTGTATATCACATCTCTTGCTATAGGAAGGGCCTCAGGTTTGGTATGAGAAACATTGAGATATCACATCTCATGCTATAGGAAGGGTCTCAGGTTTGGTATTACAAGCATTGTCATATTACATCTCATGCTATAGGAAGGGTCTCAGGATTGGATTGGGAAGGAGTCGGATATCACAGCTCACGCTATAGGAAGGATCTCAGGATTGGAATAGGAAGGAGTTGGATATCACATCTCATGTTATAGGAAGGATATCAGGTTTGGTATTAGAAGCATTGAGATATCACATCTCATGCTATAGGAAGGGTCTCAGGATTGGAATGGGAAGGAGTTGGATATCCCATCTCATGCTATAGGAAGGGTCTCAGATTTGGTATTAGAAGCATTGAGATGTCACGTCTCATGCTATAGGAAGGGTCTCAGGATTGGAATAGGAAGGAGTTGGATATCACATTTCATGCTACATGAAGGGACTCAGGTGTGGTATTACAAGCATTGTGATATTACATCTCATGCTATAGGAAGGGTCTCAGGATTGGATTGGGAAGGAGTTGGATATCACATCTCATGCTATAGGAAGGGTCTCAGGTTTGGAATGGGAAGGAATTGGATACACATCTCATGTTATAGGAAGGATCTCAGGTTTGGTATTAGAAGCATTGAGATATCACATATCATGCTATAGGAAGGGTCTCAGGATTGGAATGGGAAAGAGTTGGATATCACATCTCATGCTAAAGGAAAGGTCTCGGGTTTGGAAGGGGAAGGATTTGGATCTCACATATGAATTAGGACGGGTCTCAGGTTTGGTATTAGAAGCATTGAGATATCACATCTCATGGTATAGGAAGGGTCTCGGGATTGGAATGGGAAGGAGTTGGATAGTACATCTCAAGCTATCTCAGGATTGGAATGGGAAGGAGTTTGATATCACATCTCAAGCTATAGGAAGGGTCTCAGGTTTGGAAAGGGAATGATTTGGATTTCACATCTCATGTTATAGGATGGTTCTCATGTTTGGTTTTAGAAGCATTGAGATATCACATCTCATGCTATCGGAAGGGTCTCAGGTTTGGAATGGGAAGGAGTTGGATATCACATATGCTATAGGAAGGGTCTCAGGTTTGGAATGGGAAGGAGTTGGGTATCACATCTCATGTTATAGGAAGGGTCTCAGGTTTGGTATAAGCATTGAGATATCACATCTCTGCTATCGGAAGTGTCTCAGGATTGGAATCGGAAGGAGTTGGATATCCCATCTCATGTTATAGGAAGGATCTCAGGTTTGGTATTAGAAGCATTGAGATGTCACGTCTCATGCTATAGGAAGGGTCTCAGGATTGCAATAGGAAGGAGTTGGATATCACATCTCATGCTATATGAAGGGTCTCAGGTTTGTTATTACAAGCATTGTGATATTACATCTCATGCTATAGGAAGGGTCTCAGGATTGGATTGGGAAGGAGTCGGATATCACATCTCATGCTATAGGAAGGGACTCAGGTTTGGAATGGGAAGGATTTGTATATCACATCTTGCTATAGGAAGGCCTCAGGTTTGGTATGAGAAACATTGACATATCACATCTCATGGTATAGGATGGATCTCAGGATTGGAATGGGAAGGAGTTGGATATCCCATCTCATGTTAATGGAAGGATATCAGGTTTGGTATTAAAAGCATTGAGATATCACATCTCATGCTATAGGAAGGGTCTCAGGATTGCAATAGGAAGGAGTTGGATATCACATCTCATGCTATATGAAGGGTCTCAGGTTTGTTATTACAAGCATTGTGATATTACATCTCATGCTATAGCAAGGGTCTCAGGATTGGATTGGGAAGGAGTCGGATATCACATCTCATGCTATAGGAAGGGTCTCAGGTTTGGAATGGGAAGGATTTGTATATCACATCTTGCTATAGGAAGGCCTCAGGTTTGGTATGAGAAACATTGACATATCACATCTCATGGTATAGGAAGGATCTCAGGATTGGAATGGGAAGGAGTTGGATATCCCATCTCATGTTAATGGAAGGATATCAGGTTTGGTATTAGAAGCATTGAGATATCACATCTCATGCTATAGGAAGGGTCTCAGGATTGGAATGGGAAGGAGTTGGATATCACATCTCATGCTATAGGAAGGGTCTCAGGTTTGGTAGAAGCATTGAGATATCACATCTCATGCTATAGGCAGGGTCTCAGGATTGGAATGGGAAGGAGTAGTATATGACATCTCATGTCATAGGAAGGGTCTCAGGTTTGGTATAAGCATTGATATATCACATCTCTGCTATCGGAAGGGTCTCGGAATGGGAAGGAGTTGGATATCCCATCTCATGCTATAGGAAGGGTCTCAGGTTTGGTATTAGAAGCATTGAGATATAATATCTCATGTTATAGGAAGGGTCTCAGGATTGGAATGGGAAGGACTTGGATATCACATCTCATGCTATAGGGAGGGTCTCAGGTTTGATATTAGAAGCATTGAGATATCACATCTCATGCTATCGGAAGGGTCTCAGGATTGGAATGGGAAGGAGTTGGATATCACATCTCATGCTAAAGGAAGGGTCTCAGGCTTGGAAGGGGAAGGATTAGGATATTACATCTCATGTTATAGGACGGGTCTCAGGTTTAGTATTAGAAGAATTGAGATATCACATCTCATGGTATAGGAAGGGTCTCACGATTGGAATGGGAAGGAGTTTGATATCACATCTCATGCCATAGGAAGGGTCTCAAGTTTGGTAGAAGCATTGAGATATCACATCTCATGCTATCGGAAGGGTCTCAGGATTGGATTGGGAAGGAGTTGGATATCCCATCTCATGCTATAGGAAGGGTCTCAGGTTTGGTATTAGAAGCATTGAGATATCACATCTCATGCTATAGGAAGGGTCTCACGATTGGAATGGGAAGGAGTTGGATATCACATCTCATGCTATAGGAAGGGTCTCAGGTTTCGTATTAGAAGCATTGAGATATCAAGTCTCATGGTATAGGAAGGGTCTCAGAATTGGAATGGGAAGGAGTTGGATATCACATCTCAAGCTATAGGAAGGGTCTCAGGATTGGAATGGGAAGGAGTTTGATATCACATCTCATGCCATAATATGGGTCTCAGGTTTGGTAGAAGCATTGAGATATCACATCTCATGCTATCGGAACGGTCTCAGGATTGGATTTGGATGGAGTTGGATATCCCATCTCATGCTATAGGAAGGGTCTCAGGTTGGAATGGGAAGGAGTTGGATATCAAATCTCATTTTATAGGAAGGGTCTCAGGATTGGAATGGGAAGGACTTGGATATCACATCTCATGCTATAGGAAGGCTCTCAGGTTTGGAATGGGAAGGATTTGTATATCACATCTTGCTTTAGGAAGGGCCTCAGGTTTGGTATGAGAAACATTGACATATCACATCTCATGGTATAGGAAGGATCTCAGGATTGGAATGGGAAGGAGTTGGATATCCCATCTCATGTTATAGGAAGGATATCAGGTTTGGTATTAGAAGCATTGAGATATCACATCTCATGCTATAGGAAGGGTCTCAGGATTGGAATGGGAAGGAGTTTGATATCACATCTCATGCCATAGGAAGGGTCTCAAGTTTGGTAGAAGCATTGAGATATCACATCTCATGCTATCGGAAGGGTCTCAGGATTGGATTGGGAAGGAGTTGGATATCCCATCTCATGCTATAGGAAGGGTCTCAGGTTTGGTATTAGAAGCATTGAGATATCACATCTCATGCTATAGGAAGGGTCTCACGATTGGAATGGGAAGGAGTTGGATATCACATCTCATGCTATAGGAAGGGTCTCAGGTTTCGTATTAGAAGCATTGAGATATCAAGTATCATGGTATAGGAAGGGTCTCAGAATTGGAATGGGAAGGAGTTGGATATCACATCTCAAGCTATAGGAAGGGTCTCAGGATTGGAATGGGAAGGAGTTTGATATCACATCTCATGCCATAATATGGGTCTCAGGTTTGGTAGAAGCATTGAGATATCCCATCTCATGCTATAGGAAGGGTCTCAGGTTGGAATGGGAAGGAGTTGGATATCAAATCTCATTTTATAGGAAGGGTCTCAGGATTGGAATGGGAAGGACTTGGATATCACATCTCATGCTATAGGAAGGCTCTCAGGTTTGGAATGGGAAGGATTTGTATATCACATCTTGCTTTAGGAAGGGCCTCAGGTTTGGTATGAGAAACATTGACATATCACATCTCATGGTATAGGAAGGATCTCAGGATTGGAATGGGAAGGAGTTGGATATCCCATCTCATGTTATAGGAAGGATATCAGGTTTGGTATTAGAAGCATTGAGATATCACATCTCATGCTATAGGAAGGGTCTCAGGATTGGAATGGGAAGGAGTTGGATATCACATCTCATGCTATAGGAAGGGTCTCAGGTTTGGTAGAAGCATTGAGATATCACATCTCATGCTATAGGCAGGGTCTCAGGATTGGAATGGGAAGAAGTAGTATATGACATCTCATGTCATAGGAAGGGTCTCAGGTTTGGTATAAGCATTGATATATCACATCTCTGCTATCGGAAGGGTCTCGGGATTGGAATGGGAAGGAGTTGGATATCCCATCTCATGTTATAGGAAGGGTCTCAGGTTTGGTATTAGAAGCATTGAGATATAACATCTCATGTTATAGGAAGGGTCTCAGGATTGGAATGGGAAGGACTTGGATATCACATCTCATGCTATAGGGAGGTCTCAGGTTTGATATTAGAAGCATTGAGATATCACATCTCATGCTATCGGAAGGGTCTCAGGATTGGAATGGGAAGGAGTTTTATATCACATCTCATGCCATAGGAAGGGTCTCAGGTTTGGTAGAAGCATTGAGATATCACATCTCATGCTATCGGAAGGGTCTCAGGATTGGATTGGGAAGGAGTTGGATATCCCATCTCATGCTATAGGAAGGGTCTCAGGTTTGGTATTAGAAGCATTGAGATATCACATCTCATGCTATAGGAAGGGTCTCAGGATTGGAATGGGAAGGAGTTGGATATCACATCTCATGCTATAGGAAGGGTCTCAGGTTTCGTATTAGAAGCATTGAGATATCAAGTCTCATGGTATAGGAAGGGTCTCAGAATTGGAATGGGAAGGAGTTGGATATCACATCTCAAGCTATAGGAAGGGTCTCAGGATTGGAATGGGAAGGAGTTTGATATCACATCTCATGCTATAGGAAGGGTCTCAGGATTGGATTGGGAAGGAGTCGGATATCACAGCTCACGCTATAGGAAGGGTCTCAGGTTTGGAATGGGAAGGATTTGTATATCACATCTCTTGCTATAGGAAGGGCCTCAGGTTTGGTATGAGAAACATTGAGATATCACATCTCATGCTATAGGAAGGGTCTCAGGTTTGGTATTACAAGCATTGTCATATTACATCTCATGCTATAGGAAGGGTCTCAGGATTGGATTGGGAAGGAGTCGGATATCACAGCTCACGCTATAGGAAGGATCTCAGGATTGGAATAGGAAGGAGTTGGATATCACATCTCATGTTATAGGAAGGATATCAGGTTTGGTATTAGAAGCATTGAGATATCACATCTCATGCTATAGGAAGGGTCTCAGGATTGGAATGGGAAGGAGTTGGATATCCCATCTCATGCTATAGGAAGGGTCTCAGGTTTGGTATTAGAAGCATTGAGATGTCACGTCTCATGCTATAGGAAGGGTCTCAGGATTGAAATAGGAAGGAGTTGGATATCACATCTCATGCTACATGAAGGGACTCAGGTGTGGTATTACAAGCATTGTGATATTACATCTCATGCTATAGGAAGGGTCTCAGGATTGGATTGGGAAGGAGTCGGATATCACATCTCATGCTATAGGAAGGGTCTCAGGTTTGGAATGGGAAGGAATTGGATACACATCTCATGTTATAGGAAGGATCTCAGGTTTGGTATTAGAAGCATTGAGATATCACATATCATGCTATAGGAAGGGTCTCAGGATTGGAATGGGAAAGAGTTGGATATCACATCTCATGCTAAAGGAAAGGTCTCGGGTTTGGAAGGGGAAGGATTTGGATCTCACATATGAATTAGGACGGGTCTCAGGTTTGGTATTAGAAGCATTGAGATATCACATCTCATGGTATAGGAAGGGTCTCGGGATTGGAATGGGAAGGAGTTGGATAGTACATCTCAAGCTATCTCAGGATTGGAATGGGAAGGAGTTTGATATCACATCTCAAGCTATAGGAAGGGTCTCAGGTTTGGAAAGGGAATGATTTGGATTTCACATCTCATGTTATAGGATGGTTCTCATGTTTGGTTTTAGAAGCATTGAGATATCACATCTCATGCTATCGGAAGGGTCTCAGGTTTGGAATGGGAAGGAGTTGGATATCACATATGCTATAGGAAGGGTCTCAGGTTTGGAATGGGAAGGAGTTGGGTATCACATCTCATGTTATAGGAAGGGTCTCAGGTTTGGTATAAGCATTGAGATATCACATCTCTGCTATCGGAAGTGTCTCAGGATTGGAATCGGAAGGAGTTGGATATCCCATCTCATGTTATAGGAAGGGTCTCAGGTTTGGTATTAGAAGCATTGAGATGTCACGTCTCATGCTATAGGAAGGGTCTCAGGATTGCAATAGGAAGGAGTTGGATATCACATCTCATGCTATATGAAGGGTCTCAGGTTTGTTATTACAAGCATTGTGATATTACATCTCATGCTATAGGAAGGGTCTCAGGATTGGATTGGGAAGGAGTCGGATATCACATCTCATGCTATAGGAAGGGTCTCAGGTTTGGAATGGGAAGGATTTGTATATCACATCTTGCTATAGGAAGGCCTCAGGTTTGGTATGAGAAACATTGACATATCACATCTCATGGTATAGGAAGGATCTCAGGATTGGAATGGGAAGGAGTTGGATATCCCATCTCATGTTAATGGAAGGATATCAGGTTTGGTATTAGAAGCATTGAGATATCACATCTCATGCTATAGGAAGGGTCTCAGGATTGGAATGGGAAGGAGTTGGATATCACATCTCATGCTATAGGAAGGGTCTCAGGTTTGGTAGAAGCATTGAGATATCACATCTCATGCTATAGGCAGGGTCTCAGGATTGGAATGGGAAGGAGGAGTATATGACATCTCATGCCATAGGAAGGGTCTCAGGTTTGGTATAAGCATTGATATATCACATCTCTGCTATCGGAAGGGTCTCGGAATGGGAAGGAGTTGGATATCCCATCTCATGCTATAGGAAGGGTCTCAGGTTTGGTATTAGAAGCATTGAGATATAATATCTCTTGTTATAGGAAGGGTCTCAGGATTGGATTGGGAAGGAGTCGGATATCACAGCTCACGCTATAGGAAGGGTCTCAGGTTTGGAATGGGAAGGATTTGTATATCACATCTCTTGCTATAGGAAGGGCCTCAGGTTTGGTATGAGAAACATTGAGATATCACATCTCATGCTATAGGAAGGGTCTCAGGTTTGGTATTACAAGCATTGTCATATTACATCTCATGCTATAGGAAGGGTCTCAGGATTGGATTGGGAAGGAGTCGGATATCACAGCTCACGCTATAGGAAGGATCTCAGGATTGGAATAGGAAGGAGTTGGATATCACATCTCATGTTATAGGAAGGATATCAGGTTTGGTATTAGAAGCATTGAGATATCACATCTCATGCTATAGGAAGGGTCTCAGGATTGGAATGGGAAGGAGTTGGATATCCCATCTCATGCTATAGGAAGGGTCTCAGATTTGGTATTAGAAGCATTGAGATGTCACGTCTCATGCTATAGGAAGGGTCTCAGGATTGGAATAGGAAGGAGTTGGATATCACATTTCATGCTACATGAAGGGACTCAGGTGTGGTATTACAAGCATTGTGATATTACATCTCATGCTATAGGAAGGGTCTCAGGATTGGATTGGGAAGGAGTTGGATATCACATCTCATGCTATAGGAAGGGTCTCAGGTTTGGAATGGGAAGGAATTGGATACACATCTCATGTTATAGGAAGGATCTCAGGTTTGGTATTAGAAGCATTGAGATATCACATATCATGCTATAGGAAGGGTCTCAGGATTGGAATGGGAAAGAGTTGGATATCACATCTCATGCTAAAGGAAAGGTCTCGGGTTTGGAAGGGGAAGGATTTGGATCTCACATATGAATTAGGACGGGTCTCAGGTTTGGTATTAGAAGCATTGAGATATCACATCTCATGGTATAGGAAGGGTCTCGGGATTGGAATGGGAAGGAGTTGGATAGTACATCTCAAGCTATCTCAGGATTGGAATGGGAAGGAGTTTGATATCACATCTCAAGCTATAGGAAGGGTCTCAGGTTTGGAAAGGGAATGATTTGGATTTCACATCTCATGTTATAGGATGGTTCTCATGTTTGGTTTTAGAAGCATTGAGATATCACATCTCATGCTATCGGAAGGGTCTCAGGTTTGGAATGGGAAGGAGTTGGATATCACATATGCTATAGGAAGGGTCTCAGGTTTGGAATGGGAAGGAGTTGGGTATCACATCTCATGTTATAGGAAGGGTCTCAGGTTTGGTATAAGCATTGAGATATCACATCTCTGCTATCGGAAGTGTCTCAGGATTGGAATCGGAAGGAGTTGGATATCCCATCTCATGTTATAGGAAGGATCTCAGGTTTGGTATTAGAAGCATTGAGATGTCACGTCTCATGCTATAGGAAGGGTCTCAGGATTGCAATAGGAAGGAGTTGGATATCACATCTCATGCTATATGAAGGGTCTCAGGTTTGTTATTACAAGCATTGTGATATTACATCTCATGCTATAGGAAGGGTCTCAGGATTGGATTGGGAAGGAGTCGGATATCACATCTCATGCTATAGGAAGGGACTCAGGTTTGGAATGGGAAGGATTTGTATATCACATCTTGCTATAGGAAGGCCTCAGGTTTGGTATGAGAAACATTGACATATCACATCTCATGGTATAGGATGGATCTCAGGATTGGAATGGGAAGGAGTTGGATATCCCATCTCATGTTAATGGAAGGATATCAGGTTTGGTATTAAAAGCATTGAGATATCACATCTCATGCTATAGGAAGGGTCTCAGGATTGCAATAGGAAGGAGTTGGATATCACATCTCATGCTATATGAAGGGTCTCAGGTTTGTTATTACAAGCATTGTGATATTACATCTCATGCTATAGCAAGGGTCTCAGGATTGGATTGGGAAGGAGTCGGATATCACATCTCATGCTATAGGAAGGGTCTCAGGTTTGGAATGGGAAGGATTTGTATATCACATCTTGCTATAGGAAGGCCTCAGGTTTGGTATGAGAAACATTGACATATCACATCTCATGGTATAGGAAGGATCTCAGGATTGGAATGGGAAGGAGTTGGATATCCCATCTCATGTTAATGGAAGGATATCAGGTTTGGTATTAGAAGCATTGAGATATCACATCTCATGCTATAGGAAGGGTCTCAGGATTGGAATGGGAAGGAGTTGGATATCACATCTCATGCTATAGGAAGGGTCTCAGGTTTGGTAGAAGCATTGAGATATCACATCTCATGCTATAGGCAGGGTCTCAGGATTGGAATGGGAAGGAGTAGTATATGACATCTCATGTCATAGGAAGGGTCTCAGGTTTGGTATAAGCATTGATATATCACATCTCTGCTATCGGAAGGGTCTCGGAATGGGAAGGAGTTGGATATCCCATCTCATGCTATAGGAAGGGTCTCAGGTTTGGTATTAGAAGCATTGAGATATAATATCTCATGTTATAGGAAGGGTCTCAGGATTGGAATGGGAAGGACTTGGATATCACATCTCATGCTATAGGGAGGGTCTCAGGTTTGATATTAGAAGCATTGAGATATCACATCTCATGCTATCGGAAGGGTCTCAGGATTGGAATGGGAAGGAGTTGGATATCACATCTCATGCTAAAGGAAGGGTCTCAGGCTTGGAAGGGGAAGGATTAGGATATTACATCTCATGTTATAGGACGGGTCTCAGGTTTAGTATTAGAAGAATTGAGATATCACATCTCATGGTATAGGAAGGGTCTCACGATTGGAATGGGAAGGAGTTTGATATCACATCTCATGCCATAGGAAGGGTCTCAAGTTTGGTAGAAGCATTGAGATATCACATCTCATGCTATCGGAAGGGTCTCAGGATTGGATTGGGAAGGAGTTGGATATCCCATCTCATGCTATAGGAAGGGTCTCAGGTTTGGTATTAGAAGCATTGAGATATCACATCTCATGCTATAGGAAGGGTCTCACGATTGGAATGGGAAGGAGTTGGATATCACATCTCATGCTATAGGAAGGGTCTCAGGTTTCGTATTAGAAGCATTGAGATATCAAGTCTCATGGTATAGGAAGGGTCTCAGAATTGGAATGGGAAGGAGTTGGATATCACATCTCAAGCTATAGGAAGGGTCTCAGGATTGGAATGGGAAGGAGTTTGATATCACATCTCATGCCATAATATGGGTCTCAGGTTTGGTAGAAGCATTGAGATATCACATCTCATGCTATCGGAACGGTCTCAGGATTGGATTTGGATGGAGTTGGATATCCCATCTCATGCTATAGGAAGGGTCTCAGGTTGGAATGGGAAGGAGTTGGATATCAAATCTCATTTTATAGGAAGGGTCTCAGGATTGGAATGGGAAGGACTTGGATATCACATCTCATGCTATAGGAAGGCTCTCAGGTTTGGAATGGGAAGGATTTGTATATCACATCTTGCTTTAGGAAGGGCCTCAGGTTTGGTATGAGAAACATTGACATATCACATCTCATGGTATAGGAAGGATCTCAGGATTGGAATGGGAAGGAGTTGGATATCCCATCTCATGTTATAGGAAGGATATCAGGTTTGGTATTAGAAGCATTGAGATATCACATCTCATGCTATAGGAAGGGTCTCAGGATTGGAATGGGAAGGAGTTTGATATCACATCTCATGCCATAGGAAGGGTCTCAAGTTTGGTAGAAGCATTGAGATATCACATCTCATGCTATCGGAAGGGTCTCAGGATTGGATTGGGAAGGAGTTGGATATCCCATCTCATGCTATAGGAAGGGTCTCAGGTTTGGTATTAGAAGCATTGAGATATCACATCTCATGCTATAGGAAGGGTCTCACGATTGGAATGGGAAGGAGTTGGATATCACATCTCATGCTATAGGAAGGGTCTCAGGTTTCGTATTAGAAGCATTGAGATATCAAGTATCATGGTATAGGAAGGGTCTCAGAATTGGAATGGGAAGGAGTTGGATATCACATCTCAAGCTATAGGAAGGGTCTCAGGATTGGAATGGGAAGGAGTTTGATATCACATCTCATGCCATAATATGGGTCTCAGGTTTGGTAGAAGCATTGAGATATCCCATCTCATGCTATAGGAAGGGTCTCAGGTTGGAATGGGAAGGAGTTGGATATCAAATCTCATTTTATAGGAAGGGTCTCAGGATTGGAATGGGAAGGACTTGGATATCACATCTCATGCTATAGGAAGGCTCTCAGGTTTGGAATGGGAAGGATTTGTATATCACATCTTGCTTTAGGAAGGGCCTCAGGTTTGGTATGAGAAACATTGACATATCACATCTCATGGTATAGGAAGGATCTCAGGATTGGAATGGGAAGGAGTTGGATATCCCATCTCATGTTATAGGAAGGATATCAGGTTTGGTATTAGAAGCATTGAGATATCACATCTCATGCTATAGGAAGGGTCTCAGGATTGGAATGGGAAGGAGTTGGATATCACATCTCATGCTATAGGAAGGGTCTCAGGTTTGGTAGAAGCATTGAGATATCACATCTCATGCTATAGGCAGGGTCTCAGGATTGGAATGGGAAGAAGTAGTATATGACATCTCATGTCATAGGAAGGGTCTCAGGTTTGGTATAAGCATTGATATATCACATCTCTGCTATCGGAAGGGTCTCGGGATTGGAATGGGAAGGAGTTGGATATCCCATCTCATGTTATAGGAAGGGTCTCAGGTTTGGTATTAGAAGCATTGAGATATAACATCTCATGTTATAGGAAGGGTCTCAGGATTGGAATGGGAAGGACTTGGATATCACATCTCATGCTATAGGGAGGTCTCAGGTTTGATATTAGAAGCATTGAGATATCACATCTCATGCTATCGGAAGGGTCTCAGGATTGGAATGGGAAGGAGTTTTATATCACATCTCATGCCATAGGAAGGGTCTCAGGTTTGGTAGAAGCATTGAGATATCACATCTCATGCTATCGGAAGGGTCTCAGGATTGGATTGGGAAGGAGTTGGATATCCCATCTCATGCTATAGGAAGGGTCTCAGGTTTGGTATTAGAAGCATTGAGATATCACATCTCATGCTATAGGAAGGGTCTCAGGATTGGAATGGGAAGGAGTTGGATATCACATCTCATGCTATAGGAAGGGTCTCAGGTTTCGTATTAGAAGCATTGAGATATCAAGTCTCATGGTATAGGAAGGGTCTCAGAATTGGAATGGGAAGGAGTTGGATATCACATCTCAAGCTATAGGAAGGGTCTCAGGATTGGAATGGGAAGGAGTTTGATATCACATCTCATGCTATAGGAAGGGTCTCAGGATTGGATTGGGAAGGAGTCGGATATCACAGCTCACGCTATAGGAAGGGTCTCAGGTTTGGAATGGGAAGGATTTGTATATCACATCTCTTGCTATAGGAAGGGCCTCAGGTTTGGTATGAGAAACATTGAGATATCACATCTCATGCTATAGGAAGGGTCTCAGGTTTGGTATTACAAGCATTGTCATATTACATCTCATGCTATAGGAAGGGTCTCAGGATTGGATTGGGAAGGAGTCGGATATCACAGCTCACGCTATAGGAAGGATCTCAGGATTGGAATAGGAAGGAGTTGGATATCACATCTCATGTTATAGGAAGGATATCAGGTTTGGTATTAGAAGCATTGAGATATCACATCTCATGCTATAGGAAGGGTCTCAGGATTGGAATGGGAAGGAGTTGGATATCCCATCTCATGCTATAGGAAGGGTCTCAGGTTTGGTATTAGAAGCATTGAGATGTCACGTCTCATGCTATAGGAAGGGTCTCAGGATTGAAATAGGAAGGAGTTGGATATCACATCTCATGCTACATGAAGGGACTCAGGTGTGGTATTACAAGCATTGTGATATTACATCTCATGCTATAGGAAGGGTCTCAGGATTGGATTGGGAAGGAGTCGGATATCACATCTCATGCTATAGGAAGGGTCTCAGGTTTGGAATGGGAAGGAATTGGATACACATCTCATGTTATAGGAAGGATCTCAGGTTTGGTATTAGAAGCATTGAGATATCACATATCATGCTATAGGAAGGGTCTCAGGATTGGAATGGGAAAGAGTTGGATATCACATCTCATGCTAAAGGAAAGGTCTCGGGTTTGGAAGGGGAAGGATTTGGATCTCACATATGAATTAGGACGGGTCTCAGGTTTGGTATTAGAAGCATTGAGATATCACATCTCATGGTATAGGAAGGGTCTCGGGATTGGAATGGGAAGGAGTTGGATAGTACATCTCAAGCTATCTCAGGATTGGAATGGGAAGGAGTTTGATATCACATCTCAAGCTATAGGAAGGGTCTCAGGTTTGGAAAGGGAATGATTTGGATTTCACATCTCATGTTATAGGATGGTTCTCATGTTTGGTTTTAGAAGCATTGAGATATCACATCTCATGCTATCGGAAGGGTCTCAGGTTTGGAATGGGAAGGAGTTGGATATCACATATGCTATAGGAAGGGTCTCAGGTTTGGAATGGGAAGGAGTTGGGTATCACATCTCATGTTATAGGAAGGGTCTCAGGTTTGGTATAAGCATTGAGATATCACATCTCTGCTATCGGAAGTGTCTCAGGATTGGAATCGGAAGGAGTTGGATATCCCATCTCATGTTATAGGAAGGGTCTCAGGTTTGGTATTAGAAGCATTGAGATGTCACGTCTCATGCTATAGGAAGGGTCTCAGGATTGCAATAGGAAGGAGTTGGATATCACATCTCATGCTATATGAAGGGTCTCAGGTTTGTTATTACAAGCATTGTGATATTACATCTCATGCTATAGGAAGGGTCTCAGGATTGGATTGGGAAGGAGTCGGATATCACATCTCATGCTATAGGAAGGGTCTCAGGTTTGGAATGGGAAGGATTTGTATATCACATCTTGCTATAGGAAGGCCTCAGGTTTGGTATGAGAAACATTGACATATCACATCTCATGGTATAGGAAGGATCTCAGGATTGGAATGGGAAGGAGTTGGATATCCCATCTCATGTTAATGGAAGGATATCAGGTTTGGTATTAGAAGCATTGAGATATCACATCTCATGCTATAGGAAGGGTCTCAGGATTGGAATGGGAAGGAGTTGGATATCACATCTCATGCTATAGGAAGGGTCTCAGGTTTGGTAGAAGCATTGAGATATCACATCTCATGCTATAGGCAGGGTCTCAGGATTGGAATGGGAAGGAGGAGTATATGACATCTCATGCCATAGGAAGGGTCTCAGGTTTGGTATAAGCATTGATATATCACATCTCTGCTATCGGAAGGGTCTCGGAATGGGAAGGAGTTGGATATCCCATCTCATGCTATAGGAAGGGTCTCAGGTTTGGTATTAGAAGCATTGAGATATAATATCTCTTGTTATAGGAAGGGTCTCAGGATTGGAATGGGAAGGACTTGGATATCACATCTCATGCTATAGGGAGGGTCTCAGGTTTGATATTAGAAGCATTGAGATATCACATCTCATGCTATCGGAAGGGTCTCAGGATTGGAATGGGAAGGAGTTGGATATCACATCTCATGCTAAAGGAAGGGTCTCAGGCTTGGAAGGGGAAGGATTAGGATATTACATCTCATGTTATAGGACGGGTCTCAGGTTTAGTATTAGAAGAATTGAGATATCACATATCATGGTATAGGAAGGGTCTCACGATTGGAATGGGAAGGAGTTTGATATCACATCTCATGCCATAGGAAGGGTCTCAAGTTTGGTAGAAGCATTGAGATATCACATCTCATGCTATCGGAAGGGTCTCAGGATTGGATTGGGAAGGAGTTGGATATCCCATCTCATGCTAAAGGAAGGGTCTCAGGTTTGGTATTAGAAGCATTGAGATATCACATCTCATGCTATAGGAAGGGTCTCACGATTGGAATGGGAAGGAGTTGGATATCACATCTCATGCTATAGGAAGGGTCTCAGGTTTCGTATTAGAAGCATTGAGATATCAAGTCTCATGGTATAGGAAGGGTCTCAGAATTGGAATGGGAAGGAGTTGGATATCACATCTCAAGCTATAGGAAGGGTCTCAGGATTGGAATGGGAAGGAGTTGGATATCACATTTCATGCTAAAGGAAGGGTCTCAGGCTTGGAAGGGGAAGGATTAGGATATTACATCTCATGTTATAGGACGGGTCTCAGGTTTAGTATTAGAAGAATTGAGATATCACATCTCATGGTATAGGAAGGGTCTCACGATTGGAATGGGAAGGAGTTTGATATCACATCTCATGCCATAGGAAGGGTCTCAAGTTTGGTAGAAGCATTGAGATATCACATCTCATGCTATCGGAACGGTCTCAGGATTGGATTTGGATGGAGTTGGATATCCCATCTCATGCTATAGGAAGGGTCTCAGGTTGGAATGGGAAGGAGTTGGATATCAAATCTCATTTTATAGGAAGGGTCTCAGGATTGGAATGGGAAGGACTTGGATATCACATCTCATGCTATAGGAAGGCTCTCAGGTTTGGAATGGGAAGGATTTGTATATCACATCTTGCTTTAGGAAGGGCCTCAGGTTTGGTATGAGAAACATTGACATATCACATCTCATGGTATAGGAAGGATCTCAGGATTGGAATGGGAAGGAGTTGGATATCCCATCTCATGTTATAGGAAGGATATCAGGTTTGGTATTAGAAGCATTGAGATATCACATCTCATGCTATAGGAAGGGTCTCAGGATTGGAATGGGAAGGAGTTGGATATCACATCTCATGCTATAGGAAGGGTCTCCGGTTTGGTATAAGCATTGATATATCACATCTCTGCTATCGGAAGGGTCTCGGGATTGGAATGGGAAGGAGTTGGATATCCCATCTCATGTTATATGAAGGGTCTCAGGTTTGGTATTAGAAGCATTGAGATATAACATCTCATGTTATAGGAAGGGTCTCAGGATTGGAATGGGAAGGACTTGGATATCACATCTCATGCTATAGGGAGGTCTCAGGTTTGATATTAGAAGCATTGAGATATCACATCTCATGCTATCGGAAGGGTCTCAGGATTGGAATGGGAAGGAGTTTTATATCACATCTCATGCCATAGGAAGGGTCTCAGGTTTGGTAGAAGCATTGAGATATCACATCTCATGCTATCGGAAGGGTCTCAGGATTGGATTGGGAAGGAGTTGGATATCCCATCTCATGCTATAGGAAGGGTCTCAGGTTTGGTATTAGAAGCATTGAGATATCACATCTCATGCTATAGGAAGGGTCTCAGGATTGGAATGGGAAGGAGTTGGATATCACATCTCATGCTATAGGAAGGGTCTCAGGTTTCGTATTAGAAGCATTGAGATATCAAGTCTCATGGTATAGGAAGGGTCTCAGAATTGGAATGGGAAGGAGTTGGATATCACATCTCAAGCTATAGGAAGGGTCTCAGGATTGGAATGGGAAGGAGTTTGATATCACATCTCATGCCATAGTATGGGTCTCAGGTTTGGTAGAAGCATTGAGATATCACATCTCATGCTATTGGAACGGTCTCAGGATTGGATTTGGATGGAGTTGGATATCCCATCTCATGCTATAGGAAGGTTCTCAGGTTGGAATGGGAAGGAGTTGGATATCACATCTTATGTTATAGGAAGGGTCTCAAGATTGGAATGGGAAGGACTTGGATATCACATCTCATGCTATAGGAAGGCTCTCAGGTTTGGAAAGGGAAGGAGTTGGATATCACATTTCATATTAGAGGAAGGATCTCAGGTTTGGTATTTGAGGCATTGAGATATCACATCTCATGCTATCGGAAGGGTCTCAGGATTGGAATGGGAAGGAGTTGGATATGATATGATATGATATGGCATTTGTAACGCGCCTATACACAAGTGTTTCAAGGCGCAACGAGGCAGGGAGGGGGGAACAGGGGGAGGACAGACAACGATCCTACTAGGCCAGGTGTCATTCAGACTGCGCAAGTGCAGGGGTAGGGGGAAGGGAAAAGTGCAGTACAAGGTAAGTAGAATAGAAATAAATAGATAAATAAATAAATAGGGCCAGCTGGTGGCAAGTGCAAGGTAAGTGCAGACAAGTGCTGGGAAGGGGGGGCTGTAGGGATACAGAGACAGTCCCGCAGTGCAGGGGTTGCCGGAGAGGCAGTGCAAGTGGAGAGTGGCTGGGCCCAGGACCGAGGTCGGTGAGAGTGGCCAAGTTTCAGATTCAGTGCAGAATTTAGTGAAGAATTTAGCAGGGGAGAGGGAGAGAAAAAGCAGAAGCAAAGAGGAAGGTTTTGAGGTGCTTCCGGAACCGGAGATGGTTCTCCTCAAGTTTCAGGGAGGCAGGAAGGC
Organism: Ambystoma mexicanum; assembly: GCF_040938575.1. Classification (NCBI taxonomy): domain Eukaryota; kingdom Metazoa; phylum Chordata; class Amphibia; order Caudata; family Ambystomatidae; genus Ambystoma; species Ambystoma mexicanum. The sequence continues at coordinate 2,362,261 of NW_027182444.1, read as the reverse complement.
TGTTCCAGAGGGAGGCTCCTGCCGCGGAGAGAGATCTACCCCCAGCTCGTTGCTTCGAGAAGCGGCTGACCCTGAGGGAGTTGGAGACGGATGAGCGAAGGGCTCGGGAAGGAAGATATTTAGGAAGAGAGAGTTGCAGGTATTTAGGCCCCAGGCCCCAGAAGGCCTTGTGGACAATGCAGAGGGTTTTGAACTTAATCCTCGCAGCCACTGGGAGCCAGTGTAGAGATTTCAGTCCTGGAGAGATACGGTCCCTGGGCTTGAGGCCAAGGACAAGTCTCGCAGTTCTGTTCTGGATGAGTTGCAGAGGGCGGAGAGTGGAAGCAGGCAGATTAAGATAGAGACTGTTACAGTAGTCCAGCTTCGAGAGAACCAGGGCTCGGGAGACAGTGAGCTTCTGGGGGAAGGAGAGGAAGGGAAGAATACCTCTAAGGAGGTGCAGCTGGTAGTGTGACTTCTTAGAGACGTCAGATATATGAGGAGAGAAGGAGAGTGTGGAGTCAAAGATGACCCCGAGGTTTTTTGCCTTGCAGGTAGGAGCAGGAAGAGGCCCAAGAGAGGCTGGCCAGAGAGCTGCAGGGAAGGAGGGAGTGGGTGTGCCGATGAGTAGAATCTCAGTCTTACTAGCATTAAGGCGGAGGTCGTTAGCAGCACACCATTCCTGGATAGCAGACAGACAGTCAGAGATGAGGGCAGGAGAAGAGGAGGCCGAGGGTAGCCTGAAAATGAGCTGGGTATCGTCCGCATAGCACTGAAAGTTGGGGCAGAGGGCGGCAATGCGGTGGGCAAGAAGTGCCAGATACTGGTTGGTCACATCTCATGCTATAGGAAGGGTCTCAGGTTTGGAACTGGAAGGAGTTGGATATCACATCTCATGCTATAGGGAGGGTCTCAGGTTTGGAAGGGGATTTGGATATCACATCTCATGTTGTAGGAAGGATCTCAAGTTTGGTATTAGAAGCATTGAGATATCACATCTCATGCTATAGGATGGGTCTCAGGATTGGAATGGGAAGGAGTTGGATATCACATCTCATGCTATCGGAAGTGTCTCAGGATTGGAATGGGAAGGAGTTGGATATCACATCTCATGCTATAGGAAGGGTCTCAGGTTTGGAACTGGAAGGAGTTGGATATCACATCTCATGTTATAGGAAGCGTCTCAGGTTTGGTATAAGCATTGAGATATCATATCTCTGCTATCGGAAGTGTCTCAGGATTGGAATGGGAAGGAGTTGGATATCCCATCTCATGTTATAGGACAGGTCTCAGGTTTGGTATTAGAATCATTGAGATATCACATTGCATGCTGTAGGAAGGGTCTAAGGATTGGAATGGGAAGGACTTGGATATCACAACTCATGCTATAGGTAGGCTCTCAGGTTTGGAAAGGGAAGGAGTTGGATATCACATTTCATGTTAGAGGAAGGATCTCAGGTTTGGTATTAGAGGCATTGAGATATCACATCTCATGCCATAGGAAGGGTCTCAGGATTGAAATGGGAAGGAGTTGGATATCACATCTCATGCTATAGGAAGGGTCTCAGGTTTGGTATAAGCATTGAGCTATCACATCTCATGCTATAGGAAGGGTCTCAGGATTGGAATGGGAAGGAGTTGGATATCACATCTCAAGCTATAGGAAGGGTCTCAGGATTGGAATGGAAAGGAGTTTGATATCACATCTCATGCCATAGTATGGTTCTCGGGTTTGGTAGAAGCATTGGGATATCACATCTCATGCTATCGGAAGGGTATCAGGATTGGATTTGGAAGGAGTTGGATATCCCATCTCATTCTATAGGAAGGGTCTCAGGTTGGAATGGGAAGGAGTTGTATATCACATCTCATGTTATAGGAAGGGTCTCAGGATTGGAATGGGAAGGACTTGGATATCACATCTCATGCTATAGGAAGGCTCTCAGGTTTGGAAAGGGAAGGAGTTGGATATCACATTTCATGTTTAAGGTAGGATCTCAGGTTTGGTATTAGAGGCATTGAGATATCACATCTTATGCTATCAGAAGGGTCTCAGGCTTGGAATGGGAAGGAATTGGATATCACATCTCATGCTAAAGGGAGGGTCTCAGGTTTGGAAGGGGAAGGAGTTGGATATCACATTTCATGTTAGAGGAAGGATCTCAGGTTTGGTATTAGAGGCATTGAGATATCACATCTCATGCTATTGGAAGGGTCTCAGGATTGGAATGGGAAGGAGTTGGATATCACATCTCATGCTATAGGAAGGGTCTCAGGTTTAGAACTGGAAGGAGTTGGATATCACATCTCATGCTATAGGAAGGGTCTCAGGATTGGAATGGGAAGGACTTGGATATCCCATCTCATGTTATTGGACGGGTCTCAGGTGTGGTATTAGAAGCATTGAGATATCACATCGCATGCTGTAGGAAGGGTCTCAGGTTTGGAATGGGAAGGAATTGGATATCACATCTCATGTCATAGGAAGGATCTCAGGTTTGCTATTAGAAGCATTGAGATATCACATCTCATGCTATAGGAATGGTCTCAGGATTGGAATGAGAAGGAGTTGGATATTACATTCTTGCTATAGGATGGGTCTCAGGTTTGGAATGGGAAGGAGTTGGATATCACATATGCTATAGGAAGGGCCTCAGGTTTGGAACGGGAAGGAGTTGGATATCACATCTCATGCTTTAAGAAGGGTCTCAGTTTTGGTATTAGAAGCATTGAGATATCACATCTCATGCTATAGGAAGGGTCTCAGGTTTGGTATTACAAGCATTGTGATATTACATCTCATGCTATAGGAAGGGTCTCAGGTTTGGAATGGGAAGGATTTGTATATCACATCTCTTGCTATAGGAAGGGCCTCAGGTTTGGTATTAGAAGCATTGAGATATCATATTTCATGGCATAGGAAGGATCTCAGGATTGGAATAGGAAGGAGTTGGATATCACACCTCATGTTATAGGAAGGATATCAGGTTTGGTATTAGAAGCATTGAGATATCACATCTCATGCTATAGGAAGGGTCTCAGGATTGGAATGGGAAGGAGTTGGATATCACATCTCATGCTATAGGAAGGGTCTCAGGTTTGGTAGAAGCATTGAGATATCATATCTCATGCTATAGGAAGGGTCTCAGGATTGGAATGGGAAGGAGAAGTATATGACATCTCATGCCATAGGAAGGGTCTCAGGTTTGGTATAAGCATTGAGATATCACATCTCTGCTATCGGAAGGGTCTCGGGATTGGAATGGGAAGGAGTTGGATATCCCATCTCATGCTATAGGAAGGGTCTCAGGTTTTGTATTAGAAGCATTGAGATGTCACGTCTCATGCTATAGGAAGGGTCTCAGGATTGGAATAGGAAGGAGTTGGATATCACATCTCATGCTATATGAAGGGACTCAGGTGTGGTATTAAAAGCATTGTGATATTACATCTCATGCTATAGGAAGGGTCTCAGGATTGGATTGGGAAGGAGTCGGATATCACATCTCATGCTATAGGAAGGGTCTCAGGTTTGGAATGGGAAGGAGTTGGATACACATCTCATGTTATAGGAAGGATCTCAGGTTTGGTATTAGAAGCATTGAGATATCACATATTGTTAAGACGGATTTCTGAACTCTGTCCTGGCGGCGCAGAAGTTCAGAAGGCCAACCTAATTACTTGGAACAGGGTAACCTCTGGACGAGCCAGACCAATCAAGGTAGCGATCGCGGCGGTCAAGACTAGGTCTCAAGAGGGGTGAGGGTGACTGAAAGCCCGCAATGAGCACACAAAGCAAGATCACTTACAAACTACTCCAAACAAGTGTTATATAAAAAATATATACACATTTATTTTAAGGCCTTTAAAACAACGACCGTAGCGAGAAAATCACAATATCACAATATTAAACCAACACATACCATATCAACCCAATATATATACAAATACGACAGTCGCAAGCGTTATATGCACGAAATGTGTAGTCCACCTGAAAGGGAAGGAAAACAGGCAGTGCGATACAATGCTTTAGACTCAGTTCGCCTTCAGAGACACCTAACTAGATGGAAGTCCGAGCCCTGCGAAGAGTGGAGCCTTGTGCTCAAAGTACCTGCACGCGCTGGTGCCAACGGGCAAAAGGAGAAGCTCTTCGAAGGAAGTCAGGCAGTTCAGTTCAGTGCACAAAAGAAGAAGAACAGGTTCCGTGACTCAAGCGCAGCCTCCACAGTGGGCAGAAGCAGAGCGCGAGTACGGACAACGGTGCTGTTTTACACAGCGGGGTAAAGCAATGGGCTCCTGCAGGAGGGCGACCAGATCCTAGCTATGCTACTCACCGGTCCCCGATGCAAGCAGACCCAGGCTTCTCCGTGTCAGTTTCAGCAGCTGGCAGGTTCAGAAGAGCAGGGAACGCCTCGTCGTCGTGTTGAGTAAAAAGACGTCCCAATCGAAGAAACCCGCACAGTTTTGTCACCACAGCAGGGCAACGGAGCGGCCGTGTGTATCTGAGCCAAATGTACACTACTCACTTCAGACCTGGGAACGCCAAGTGTACGAAGCGTGTGAGAGTGACAAGGACTCGAAATACTACACAACCTGGCGGCGGTTACAGAGCAAGACTCCCGTGTAAGCTGGTCAGTCAACTGGATGGCCCAGAGACGCTGCCGAAGGCTTACTGGCAGGAGTTGGTGAAGATGCCGAGAATAGCTGTTCCCGCTATTCCAAGGGTCGAAGTACCAGTACAGGCCTTCTGGTTCGATCAAAGGTGAAAAGGGTTTCACAAGGCGACAGCAGTGCAAAGGAGGAGTCCTTCAGCGGGTCACCAGCGATTCCTCGGTCCAGCCTCTTGGTTGCAGGATACTTGGCTCCTGTATTCCTTCGTTCGTGAGAACTCAGGAGATCGACATGGTAGGGGTGTTTCCAGCCCCCTCTTATCCACGGTTCCCTTCGCGCCAAAACGGAGGGGACCCAATGGGAGATCCGCTCATCAACACTCACACCATTCGTGGACCAATCACGGACCACGGTGGTCCCAGGCATTCACACCACCCTAGACTCTCTGGCACCCAGGATGTGTTTTGGGACCAGACATCCCAGCCCACATCCTGGAGGCACACATACGACATGTAGAAGCCCGCGAAAGCATCCTTGTTTCGCGGGAAAGTAGATGCCCAAATAAGGAAGGCCCCGGGTCGGCTCGACCCGGGGAAGGTGAAGGGAGCAAGACGGTCAGCAGACAGGACAAAGGAGCCTCGTGGTCTGGCCATTTTGGGAGCCAGGCCACCATTTTGGGTTAAGCGCGAGAAACGCGCTTAGAACGCCAAAAGGAGCTCAAAACACAAGAAAACGATCGCTGCCACCATTCTCGTCCCTGAATTACTTGCACCGATCAAATACAATCCTAAACGAGTATCTAGGGCCTGTAGAAGGCTAGAGACCCAAGAGAGCTGTAACTTAGCTTACAGTGCCCTCTTGTGTCATGTTGCACTAAAGCCGCAACATGATAAAAGAAACTACGGGAAACAGCGTTCCCCGGTACTGACTGTCTTAAGGGCATGTCAGTTTCCCCGTAAGAAAGGAGCGAAAGCCCAGAGGAGTGCGGCAGAAGGCTGCACTTCTCTGGCAAAGTCAAGAACAAGGTGAAAAACAACAGCAAAAAGTTTAGGGGTTGTCACATGGAAGGAAAATTACCTACAATTACGAAATCTTTCCTAACACTCGCCCCTCCCAGACTATGGACAGGGGGAACTAATCCACCCCTGGATGAGTCTCTTGTTCAGGTCGGTTAAACATTCTGGACAACCCATCAGCATTGCTATGTTGGACACCTGGCCTATGCTCAATAGTGAAGTCGAAGCCTTGTAGACTTATGGACCACCTAAGCAACTTTGGATTCTCCCCCTTCATGTTCATTAGCCACTTTAACGGCTTATGGTCAGTTTGCACAGTGAAGTGGGTCCCATAGAGGTAGGGCCTCAGCTTCCTTAGGGCCCACACAACAGAGAAACATTCTTTCTCTACCATGGACCATCTGAGCTCTCTGTCCTTAAGCTTGCGACTAATAAAACCGATAGGGTGTTCCTTACCCTTCTCATCTACTTGTGATAGTACAGCTCCTATCCCAGTGTCAGAGGCGTCCGTCTGCACGATAAAAGGTCTTTGATAATCAGGGGCCCTGAGGACAGGGGCCTGGCACAAGGAGTCTTTTAAGCCATTGAAGGCCTTCTCACACTCGTCGGTCCAAGTTACCTTCTTGGGTGTCTTCTGAGTTGTGAGGGCAGTCAGAGGGGCAGCTATGGTGCCATAGTCTGCCACAAAATTGCGGTAATACCCCGTGAGTCCTAAGAAGGCTCTCACTTGGGTTTGCGTAGTGGGGGTAGGCCAGTCTTGTACTGCTTGTACTTTACTGGGAAGAGGCTGTATCCTCCCTCCACCTACTTCATGTCCAAGGTAAACCACTGAGCCTTGTCCAATCTGGCATTTACTAGCCTTTATGGTCAGGTGTGCTTTCTGAAGAGCCTGGAGCACAATCCCGAGGTGTTTCACATGGTCTTCCCAGGTGGCACTGAAAACTGCTATATCGTCCAGATATGCAAGACAGAATTCGTCCAACCCATTCAACACATGATTCACAAGCCTCTGGAAAGTGGCAGGTGCATTCTTCAACCCGAACGGCATTACCCGTAATTGGTAAAGGCCGTCTGGCGTAGAAAATGCTGTCTTCTCCTTGGCATGTTCTGCTAAAGCTATTTGCCAATAGCCAGCAGTGAGGTCAAACGTGCTGAGGTACTTGGAGGCACCCAAAGTATCCACCAGCTCATCTGTTCGAGGCAAGGGGTGTGCATCTTTCTTGGTGACAGCATTCAGAGCCCTGTAATCCACGCAGAACCTCAATTCAGAAGTGCCTGCCTTTGGAACCAAAACCACAGGGCTGGACCAAGGACTACTAGAGGGTTCAATCACCCAAAGTTCTAACATCTTGTTGACCTCGGTCTTAATATAAGACCGTACTTTGTCAGACATCCTGTATCCCCTACTTTTGGTAGGTACACTGTCTCCTGTGTCAATGTTATGTTTGCACCAAGGTGTCAAACCAGGCGACTGTGAAAACAGGGGGGAAAACTGCCTAAGCAAACTTTTCACCTCAGCCTGCTGATCAGAAGTCAGGTGAGGGGCCACTCGGACACCCTCAAAGGAGCTATCTGAAGGACCGCTTTGGAACAGGTCGAGGAGAGGTTCAGACTCCTCTTCCTCAACGTCTGAAGCCAGTAGCAGTGCTGCGATTTCGACTCTTGGGACGAAAGCCTTCAGCCTATTCACGTGAAACACTTTTGGAGCCTGTCCAGGCCTTCCAAGGTCCACTAAATAGTTAACCTCACCCAGGGGCTCCACCACTGTGTAAGGGCCTGACCATTTGTCCTGTAAAGCTCGAGGCCTTATGGGATTCATGATCAGGACTTGCTGACCAGGTGTAAAGTTGATGAGGGAAGCTTTCTGGTCGTACCAATGTTTCACCAGCGCTTGCCCTGCCTTCAATTTATCACTAGCCAAGCCCATCAGAAGTACCATCCGTTTTCTGAGCCTTAGCACATAATCAACTACGTTGGTAGTAACAGGGGGAGTGGGCATCTCCCATCCCTCTTTGACGATGGCTAAGGGTCCCCGTACGGGATGACCGAACAGAAGTTCGAAGGGGCTGAAGCCAACACCCTCCTGTGGTACCTCTCGGTAGGCAAACAGTAAGCATGGTAACAGAAGATCCCATTTCTTCTCTGAGGCTCCTCCAGCACCCCAATCATGCTCTTTAACGTTCTGTTGAAACGTTCCACCAGACCATTGGTCTGGGGGTGGTATGCAGAAGAGAACTTGTAGGTGACCCCACATTCTTTCCACATAGCCTGCATATACTTCGACATAAAGTTGCTGCCACGATCTGACACAACGTCTTTAGGGAAGCCAACCCTAGTAAATATGCCGAGCAAAGCTTTTGCAACTGACTTGGCAGTTACAGTTTTCAATGGGATGGCCTCAGGATACCTGGTTGCATGGTCGAGCAGCACCAGGATAAACCTATTGCCCGAGGATGTTTGCGGGTCAAGGGGACCAACGATGTCGATCCCTACTCTTTCAAATGGTACCCCCACAACTGGGAGCGGTACCAACGGAGCTTGGATTGTCTCGCCAACCTTACCAGACAACTGGCAGGAGGCACAACTCCTGCAGTGACTTTCTACTTGCACCCCCATCTTGGGCCAGTAGAAGTGCATGGATAACCTTTGCTTGGTCCTCTTCATACCAAGGTGACCAGCAAGGGGAACTTCATGCGCCAACTGCAGGAGGAAGGGCCTAACAGCAAGGGGAACCACCAACCTCTTATGGTCTCCTTCTGTAGACTCTGTGGGCTCACTATACAGGAGTCCACCTTCCCAATAAATCCTATGCTTCCCAGGAGGTTCACCCTCAAGCTGGGAGCAGGCCTGTCTCCTTAGGCCTTCCAGAGATGGGCACTCACGTTGGCCTTTACTGAATTCGTCCCTATCAGGACCTCCTTCAACTAACAAGTCTTTTAGTTCAGGATGATCGTTGGGGTCGAATACTTCAGGCATCGCCACCTCCTCGTCATGCCCGGGCGATTGACCAACTTCCTCCACCGCAGTGGTAGGCGAGCTCGGGGGAATATTCTCTTTCCCTCGTCGTGACTTGTCGACTCCTTTCGCCTTGGGTTTCCCCTTCGGCTGGGGCGGCGTATTGGACTTGGCCAATGCTGCCCGTGCTTGAGACCGTGTGTAGGGTCTTTCGGCAGTGTCTCCTATGAGCCCTAAAGCTCTGAGATCATTACCTAACAAGACCTTTCCCGGGACGTTTCTCTGAATGCTCACTGGAATCCTGACTGCTGTACCATTTAAAGTAAGATTTACAGGTATTACTGGAAACATACGGAGGGGGCCGTCAGCCAACTTAGTGGGCATCAGAGTAGCTCTGGCAACTTCCTCTGAGTCTACCAAGGTAGAATCCACTACAGTGCGACTGCATCCACTATCCCTAAGAGCTGGAGTATCTACTCCATTGATCAGCACACTGTCTTTAAAGTAGTGCTTGGTATTATCCGGAATCCTAGCATAAGCCTCTGCGACTTTAGGCTCCCAGGAACCCAGGGACACTAAAACTACCTCAGCCTCTATTCCGCTGGGAAATGAGTCTGAGGAGAAGGATGCTCCTGTAATCTCTTCTTCCTCGTAGGAGGAGAAGGCCAGATTAGCGGAGTGGACCCCCAAAGGTCTAACCTTACAACGGGGATCCCCCTTCACGTGGTCAGTTGCTCCACAAGCAAAACAAGATCCATTGGGTCTGTTTACATAGGGAGGCTTATTGTAACCAGAGTTCTGTTTCGGAGGCTGACCTCCACTACCCTGTGAGTTCTCTTGTGTCTTACCCTTGTTTTTCTTTTTGTGGCCCTTATGGGAAGAAGATTTAGCAGATTCTCCACCCTCCATATCTTTGGACTTTCTCCCTTCCTCCTGCTTACCAGGATGAGTTGTGTCCTTATGGGACACTCGATGTGACACCCATAAGTCTGCTGCAATGGCCAGCTTCTTAGGATCTATCTCCTTCGAATCGGCCAAATGCTGCTTAAGCTCCGGGGAAGAAGAAGCAAAAATGTGTTCCAGCATGACAAGATTTATCATGCCTTCGAAGGTAGAAACCTTATAACCTTCGACCCAGCCAGTTAAGTTTTTCAAGGATTCAGTGACATAAGATACCCAAGTACCACCTTCCTTTTTCTTATACTCTCTAAAACGCTTCAAATATTGGGCCGGAGTCTTCCCAAACTTTAAAATGAGAGTTTGCTTTAACATTGCGAAATCAGCTCGCTCAGCCTTCGACATTTCCATAATGGTACTACAGCCAGAATGGGGCAGTCTGCTGAGTAACCAGGCAATCTTATCAGCATTGTCAACTTGTTGAACTTCGCATGCATACTCAAACGCATTCAGCCAGTCCATAATGTCATTCCTTTCTTCATACACACTGAGCAGATCTTTCGGAAACCGTGGATGAGAGGAGGCCCCAGACCCATGTCCAGGACCCTTGGACCCATTTGCAACCTGAAGCTTGGCCAGTTCCAACTGGTGATCCCTGTCCTTTTGTTTTTCTGCCTGTTCGATTTTTAGTTTGGCTATGCTGAATTCAAGCTCCTTCTGCCTAAACCGCAGCTCTTGCTTCTTGAATTCAAGCATAGCCTCCCCATCAGCACTGGCAGAGGAAACATTAGACATCTGGTCCTCCCTGTCCTCGTGGTCGCGATGGAACAGTGCGGCGGCAGAACCGTCAGTTCTACCAGTGAGAGCAGCCCCACCACCTTCCGCATTGTCCTCAGAAGTTATAGCGTCAAGCTGCGCTTCTTGCCACGCCACGATTCTTTGGATCATTTCCAATTTCGTGCCTTGAGAGGAAACACCTCTCTCCGCACACATCGTCTTCAATGTTTCTGATTTGGAAGCATTTAAAGTTAACAAGGTATGTGTTTCCATACAGTTAGATAGGACTATGGCCTTTTTAAAGTTATACTACAACAATTCACTACGTGTCCTGGTTGGAATAACCTGAAATGCCTTAGTTCGTGTGCAACACTGTGTACCTTCAGTCGTATCCCACCGCTGTACACCAATTTGTTAAGACGGATTTCTGAACTCTGTTCTGGCGGCGCAGAAGTTCAGAAGGCCAACCTAATTACTTGGAACAGGGTAACCTCTGGACGAGCCAGACCAATCAAGGTAGCGATCGCGGCGGTCAAGACTAGGTCTCAAGAGGGGTGAGGGTGACTGAAAGCCCGCAATGAGCACACAAAGCAAGATCACTTACAAACTACTCCAAACAGGTGTTATATAAAAAATATATACACATTTATTTTAAGGCCTTTAAAACAACGACCGTAGCGAGAAAATCACAATATCACAATATTAAACCAACACATACCATATCAACCCAATATATATACAAATACGACAGTCGCAAGCGTTATATGCACGAAATGTGTAGTCCACCTGAAAGGGAAGGAAAACAGGCAGTGCGATACAATGCTTTAGACTCAGTTCGCCTTCAGAGACACCTAACTAGATGGAAGTCCGAGCCCTGCGAAGAGTGGAGCCTTGTGCTCAAAGTACCTGCACGCGCTGGTGCCAACGGGCAAAAGGAGAAGCTCTTCGAAGGAAGTCAGGCAGTTCAGTTCAGTGCACAAAAGAAGAAGAACAGGTTCCGTGACTCAAGCGCAGCCTCCACAGTGGGCAGAAGCAGAGCGCGAGTACGGACAAGGGTGCTGTTTTACACAGCGGGGAAAAGCAATGGGCTCCTGCAGGAGGGCGACCAGATCCTAGATATGCTACTCACCGGTCCCCGATGCAAGCAGACCCAGGCTTCTCCGCGTCAGTTTCAGCAGCTGGCAGGTTCAGAAGAGCAGGGAACGCCTCGTCGTCGTGTTGAGTAAAAAGACGTCCCAATCGAAGAAACCCGCACAGTTTTGTCACCACAGCAGGGCAACGGAGCGGCCGTGTGTATCTGAGCCAAATGTACACTACTCACTTCAGATCTGGGAACGCCAAGTGTACGAAGCGTGTGAGAGTGACAAGGACTCGAAATACTACACAACCTGGCGGCGGTTACAGAGCAAGACTCCCGTGTAAGCTGGTCAGTCAACTGGATGGCCCAGAGACGCTTCCGAAGGCTTACTGGCAGGAGTTGGTGAAGATGCCGAGAATAGCTGTTCCTGCTATTCCAAGGGTCGAAGTACCAGTACAGGCCTCCTGGTTCGATCAAAGGTGAAAAGGGTTTCACAAGGCGACAGCAGTGCAAAGGAGGAGTCCTTCAGCGGGTCACCAGCAATTCCTCGGTCCAGCCTCTTGGTTGCAGGATACTTGGCTCCTGTATTCCTTCGTTCGTGAGAACTCAGGAGATCGACATGGTAGTGGTGTTTCCAGCCCCCTCTTATCCACGGTTCCCTTCGCGCCAAAACGGAGGGGACCCAATGGGAGATCCGCTCATCAACACTCACACCATTCGTGGACCAATCACGGACCACGGTGGTCCCAGGCATTCACACCACCCTAGACTCTCTGGCACCCAGGATGTGTATTGGGACCAGACATCCCAGCCCACATCCTGGAGGCACACATACGACATGTAGAAGCCCGCGAAAGCATCCTTGTTTCGCGGGAAAGTAGATGCCCAAATAAGGAAGGCCCCGGGTCGGCTCGACCCGGGGAAGGTGAAGGGAGCAAGACGGTCAGCGGACAGGACAAAGGAGCCTCGTGGTCTGGCCATTTTGGGAGCCAGGCCACCATTTTGGGTTAAGCGTGAGAAACGCGCTTTGAACGCCAAAAGGAGCTCAAAACACAAGAAAAACGATCGCTGCCACCATTCTCGTCCCTGAATTACTTGCACCGATCAAATACAATCCTAAACGAGTATCTAGTATCCTATAGGAAGGGTCTCAGGTTTGGAATGGGAAGCATTTGGATATCACATCTCATGCTATAGGAAGGGCCTCAGGTTTGGTAGAAGCATTGAGATATCACATCTCATGCTATAGGAAGGGCCTCATGATTGGAATGGGAAGGAGTTGGATATCACATCTCATGTAATAGGAAGGGACTCAGGTTTGGTATTAGAAGCACTGAGATATCAGATCTCATCCTTTAGGAAGGGACTCAAGTTTGGTATTTGAAGGAGTGAGATAATAAATCTCATCCTATCGGAAGGGTCTAAGGATTGGAATGGGAAGGAGTTGAATATCACATCTCATGCTATAGGAAGGATCTCAGGATTGGATGGGAAGGAGTTGGATATCACATTTCATGCTATAGGAATGGTCTCAGATTTGGTAGAAGCATTGAGATATCACATGTCATGCTATAGGAAGGGCCTCAGGATTGAATGGGAAGGAGTTGGATATCACATTTCATGCTATGGTAGAAGCATTGAGATATCACATCTCATGCTATAGGAAGGGCCTCATGATTGGAATGGGAAGGAGTTAGATATCACATCTCATGCTATCGGAAAGGTCTCAGGTTTGGTAGAAGCATTGGGATATCACATCTCATGCTATAGGAAGGGTCTCAGGATTGGATTGGGAAGGAGTTGGATATCACATCTCAAGTTATAGGACAGTCTCAGGTTTGGTATTAGAAGCATTGAGATATAACATCTCATGATATAGGACGGGCCTCAGGAATGGAATGGAAAGGAGTTGGATATCACATCTGATGCTAAAGGAAGGGTCTCAGGTTTGGAAGGGGAAGGATTTGGATATCACATCTCAAGTCATAGGACGGGTCTGTGGTTTGGTATTAGAAGCATTGAGATATCATATCTCATGCTATCGGAAGGGTCTCAGGATTGGATTGGGAAGGAGTTGGATATCACATCTCAAGTTATAGGAAGGGTCTCAGGTTTGTTATTAGAAGCATTGAGATATCACATCTCATGATATAGGATGGGTCTCAGGATTGGAATGGGAAGGAGTTAGATATCACATCTCATGCTATAGGAAGGGTCTCAGGTTTGGTAGAAGCATTGGGATATCACATCTCATGCTATAGGAAGGGTCTCAGGAATGGAATGGAAAGGAGTTGGATATCACATCTGATGCTAAAGGAAGGGTCTCAGGTTTGGAAGGGGAAGGATTTGGATATCACATCTCAAGTTATAGGACGCGTCTGTGGGGCGTGGCCTGGAGCCGATGGCGAGCAGAGGCTGATTCGCCGAGCTCCGACCGAGACGCCGTTTTCGAATCATTTTTCTCCGGCTTCAGCGGGTTAGCAGCCCCCTGAAAAGAACGCAGAGGTGTGTGAGGCGATCCCGCACAAAACCTGCCCGAGGGGTCGGACTCTCCGGCCCCCCAGACGCCGGCGCTGATCATCGAACGCACTCCCTCCCCCCGCCGCGCCTGGATCCAAGATGGCGGCTCACAGAACCTAGCGGAGCCACCGCGTAGCACCCCCACCAGCACATCCAGGCGGTGAGCATCGTGGAGGAGCAACACAGCGGAGCGGGCCTCATCCCAACGACCGACCGTGGCTGACACCCGATCCTCGCCCTACTCCTCTATCACCACGTCGGAAGGCCTCGGTCGACACTACGTGCCGGTGTCGCCCTATTTCCGGAGCTCCACCGAGACACAAACTGCATATCGGAGACGGCGGTGGGGAGCTCACCTGCTTCCAACTTTCTCCCCTCCACCGGAGAACTAGCCGAAAACAAACACGCTGCGTATTCCGGGGACAGGAGCACGCAGCGTTATCATCGGCCTCCCCCTACTGGGCCTGCATTCTTCGGCGGGGAGGCCGCTGCCGGGTGGCTGGGCCGGAGGAGCTGCTGGGGCACTGGGCTGCTGTGGCCCGTTGCCTCGCCCAATGTCCTGGAATCAGGAATGACCCGGAAAGCCGCGACGATGCGCCAAGTCACGGAGCAATCGTGAGCACAGCCCCGGCTGCCCTCCCCAACCACAGCCTGCATTGTCCTTGCAGCTGGGCCGCCCAACTGGACTCCTCCACCAAGAGGGGACAACCCCGGCCTTCCCCTCCTGGGCCTACATTCATCTGCAGGGAGGCCGCCGCTGGGTGGCTGGGCCGGAGGAGCTGCTGGGGCACTGGGCTGCTGTGGCCCGTTACTTTGCCCAAAGGCCTGGAAATAAGAAACGGCCCGGAAAGCCGTGACGGTGCGCCAAGCCGCGGAGCAACTGTGAGTACGGCCCCAACTACCCTCCCCAACCACAGCCTGCATTGTCCCCGTGGTTGGGCCGCCCAACTGGACTCCCTCGCCAAGAGGGGACAACTCCTGCCCTAAGCGCCCCAGCACCATCACCCCTAAGCCCAGGGACAGCGACACAGGCGCTAGGACAGCGGATAGAGCACCTGGAAACACGGAAGAGTGCCCCACCTCATGCGCCCTGGACAGACTCCAACTACTGAAATAATAACTCCCCAGGGCACAACCCACCCTAGAACACCACTCCGGGCTACATAAGAGAGCGGCCCTGAACTTCACCCCTCCAGACTCAGGACTCCGGGGCAACCACTATTACGTCCCCAACATGGCCGCCAAAAATAAAACCAGGGCCGCCACCATGGACTCCTTTGTCTCAGCCAGGGCAAAGACTCCCACCCAAGCCAGGGCCAGCTCCACCGAAACCATTCGCTCGCAAGAGACGGACCCCAAAGATAACCACTCCCAGATAATGGATGCTATTGCCTCATTAAAGACTCACATCGACTCCAAGATAGACGAGTTCAAAATAGACATACAACTCATTCGCCAAGATGCCCGCAACTTAACGGAAAGGGTGACGGCCATGGAGAAAACCACAGAGGCGGGGTCCACGGCCGCGGCGACCCTACAATCTGAAATTTCGGACCTGAAAAGGAAGGTCGCATTCCTAGAAGAAAGGGCGGAGGAGGCCGAGGGTCGGGCCAGACGAGGGAACATCAGAATCTTAGGTATCCCGGAGGGGAATGAAGGCCTAAATACCACGTCCTATGTTGAAACCCTGCTGCTACAGGAAATTGGGGCCGGCAAACTGACTCAGGGATTTGCGGTGGAGAGGGCCCACAGGTCCCTACAGAAACGACCCCCCCCTGGATCACACCCACGGCCAATTATAGCCAAGATACTAAACTTCCAGGACAGGGAAACCGTATTAAGATATTCCAGGGAAACTGGCCCTATTATACAGGGCGACGCTAAGATTTCCATATACCCGGACTACACCCAGAAAGTACAAAGGGAGAGGAACTCGTTTGTTCCGATCAAAGCAAGGCTTCGCCAACTGAACCTTAAATACAGATTGCTGTACCCGTCCCGCCTGAAAGTTATCCACAAAGGGCGAGCAATCTTCCTCGAAAATCCGGAAGCGGCCAACATGTGGCTAGAGGACAATAACCTTGCTGACGGTGCAGATAACCCAGGTGGGGAAGACTGAACCTCGGGGGAGCAGAGCCGGACCCCAGGGACCCTCCACACCATCCACACATGAAGCATAAACAGCCGGACCCAAGCAGGTAACCCAATTAACAGTATATCGTATGGAAACGACCCTCGTTTGGCCTCGCCGCCTCGCAGCAACCCCGCCCCCAGCGAAAGAACCAACCGGGCGAGTCTCTGCCCGACCCAACCCGCGCCCGACTCCCGGATGGGTACAGACGGCGCGGGAGCGCCTGAGCACCGCGACATAGTTGTAGTCGCTGGGCGCACCAGTTTGAGTTATGTTATTAGTTCAGTTAGTACCATAGTCTTCGTTTTACTGATGCTTGAAAATACCGGGATGGCCACAGGATACGCCTCAAGAAACGACGAATCAGAGGCCTATCGCTTACAACTTATCAACCACGCTCTGATGCCACACTGGGCCGCCGCGGCTGCCCCCCATGCCAAACCCAGAACACCACACCAATGGCACCACAACTCAATGTCATGACGTGGAACGTAAGGGGAATGGGCTCGTACCTCAGGAGGAACCGCATACAGTCCTACCTCAGAAGGAAGAAAGTCTCGATAGCGATGTTACAGGAGACACACCTCACCGAGGACGCTCTGTCTAAACTGGCAGACCGATGGGAGGGAACTGTGAGAGGATCCCCATATTCCAAATACGCAAGGGGTGTGTTAATATGGATAAACCCAAATGTGCCCTTCCAATTACATGGATGTGAATCTGACAAGGAAGGCAGATACGTAATAATGTGGGGAACTATGGAACAGACCCCGATCTGCTTAGCTAACACATATTTCCCGCAACACGGAATCCCGTCGTACCTCAACACATTGAGCTCCAAGCTGACACACCACCGAGGCCAAACCTTCCTATGGGGAGGAGACTTTAACTGTGTTATGGACACAACTATGGACAGATCGCTTCCTCCCCCCCAATCAAGCAACCCTGCTACCCATGCCATGACGGAAACACTAGACCAACTCAACCTAGTGGACATCTGGAGGATACAACACCCAGCCGATAGGAGTTACTCCCATTACTCAGCCCCACACAACGTCCACACAAGGATAGATTACTTGTTCATTGATCGTGACGAAGCCCCGCTGGCGATAACCACAGAGTATATGGGGAGATCTATTTCCGATCACTCCCCGCTAATTATGCAATGGAGGCAGAGAGGACCCAGACCCCCGATCCCCATGTGGAGAATGCCTTCCGCGACACTAGAGGACCCACAGTTCAGAGAGGACCTTGCCGAGAGACTAGAGGAGTACGTCGATATCAATAAAGGATCCGTCTCCACTTGGAGCACACTGTGGGAAGCCATGAAGGTGGTCACCAGAGGAGAAATCATATCTAGAGCTGGTGGCACCCGCAGGCAACTAAAGGCATCACTTGAGGCCCAAGAATCAGAGATCACCCGCCTGGAGTCCACCCTTGACACCTCCCCAGGAGTCGAAACGGAACTGAAAACGGCCCGAGAAAAATGCCAGCTCTCCTGGGACAGGCTGGAAAAATTTGACTTCGCCACATACACCGCTCGATCCCACAGGGAATCAGACAAACCAGGTAAGCTGTTGGCCTGGTTGTGCAGAAGAGAGCACCCTAAACACTTACCAACAGAAATAATAGATGCAGATGGTGCATCCCACAGGACACAGATGGGGATCAACAAAGCATTTGCCGAGTTTTACTCAAAACTATATGCTCATGAAGCCCGGATCCCCACCACTGAAATAATAGACACCCTGGATGAGATCGACATACCCCAAATATCCAGCGAACAGAGAACTGAACTAGACATGGAAATTACTCCCGACGATATAAGATGGGCCATCAGGTCGCTCGCCACCTCCAAGACCCCAGGTAGCGACGGGCTTACGCCGGAATTTTATAAAGCATACGAGCCCATTCTCACCCCCATCCTACACGAAGTCTACCAGGAAGCTTACACAAACGGGATCCTCCCCAACACCATGAGAGAAACCATAATCATCCCCATGCTTAAGCCCCACAAACCACCCACTGACTGCGACTCATACCGACCCCTGGCCATGCTCAATTACGATAGCAAGATCCTCACCTCAATACTGGCCAGCAGACTTGCTAGAGTGCTAGGGTCCATAATCCATGAGGATCAGAACGGATTTGTCCCAGGTCGCAACACCACAGCCAATTTGAGGAGGCTCCAACACATCATGGCCGAAACTCATGACTCGGACGAAGATCTAGCGATACTGTCACTTGACGCCATTAAGGCCTTTGACTCCATCTACTGGGAGTGGCTGGTGGAGGCCTTGCGGGCTTTTGGCTTCGGAAATGGCTTCATCAGATGGGTCCAGGTTCTCTACAACTCCCCAGTGGCTAGGGTCAAGACAGGCGGAACGGTCTCAGAACCTTGGAAAATACAGAGGGGCACGAGACAAGGATGCCCACTTTCGCCCATGCTGTACACACTGGGACTGGAACCGATTGCCTTATACTTTCGTCAGCAGCTCTTTGACGCCGGCATCAAGGTGGGCAACGTTTATAACATAATATCATTGTACGCTGATGACGTTCTCCTGTACCTAAAAGACCCTGAGTTCAATGCACCGACAGCACTGGAGGTACTCGACAACTATGCGAGATACTCCGGAATCCAATTTAGCAGACACAAATCCTCAGCATTCCCCCTGGCCGGATTGAGAGACGTCTCAGCGGAGGACCTCCCGATCATAGGGATAAAATGGCAACCCGAGAAGTTCAGATACCTGGGGATTAATCTCAGCCACACCCCACAGCTCACACATGAGCACAACACAGAAGCAGCCGTCACCAACCTCCGACGGTCCATAAAATTTTGGTCTAAACTCCCACTGGCAATGGTGGGGAGAGCGGCGATTGTCAAAATGATAATCCTCCCTCGCTTTTTATACTTCTTTGTGAACATTTGCCATTACATACGGCCCCCTTTCTTCAGGAAATTGGAAGCTATTATCAAGGACTTTTTATGGGGACCTCACAGGCATAAATTGTCACTGGCCACACTAACCCTTCCACATAAAGAAGGCGGAATAAAACTTCCAGATCTCCAGCTCTACTACCTGGCCGCCCAGCTCAGTCACATCACGAGATGGCTGTCAGACGAATCTTCAGCTGAACTGGGGCTACTGAAGCAACCCCACACCAACTTAACTCCCAAGGAAACCCTATGGAATCCCCTCTGCTGCTCTTCGGAAACCCCTATGGTCGTCGGGCTTGGCAGACAGATATGGACCAGGACTTGCCACATCAGGAAGGTGCAACACCCATACTCTCCGGACCATCCCATAATGGCAGATGTGTGCAAGAAGGAGGCAGACCTCCCCATAGCAAGGAGGTGGGAGGAAGCCGCGATATACACATGGGGAGACATGTTTGAAGATGGAGTGTTCAGGGACTTCGAATCGATGCAAGAAATCGAAGGGCTACCCAAAGGCCAGTTCCTTTGGTACCATAGGCTCAAACGTACCGCCAAGAATCAGTGGCCCACCTGGCCAGAGGAACCTACCTCGGACCCTCTACTACAAGAAATGTATGACCTCTCTGATGGATGGAGACCTGTCTCCAGGTTATACAACAGGCTCATCGACAAACCTAACCCTAAGGGAGCGACACTGAGGGCAAAATGGGAAGTAGACCTTGCAGCCCCGCTCACTGATAGAGAATGGGAAAGAGCACTAATATTCCCCAAGAAAGTGTCAAGAAACTCCAGATTTGGCCAGATACAGTTGAACGTCCTTTATCGAACTTACATGACCCCCCACAGAGTTGCCTCGTTCAACGCGAAGGTCCCACCGATGTGCCCATGGTGCGGGAACGACAGGGCAGACATGATCCACATGTTCTGGTCCTGCACCAAAGTGATGACACTCTGGTCGAAAGTCAAGCAATCCTGTAGAGACGCCGGCATGGAGCGATACGAATGGTCACCAGGAGAGTGCCTATTGGGTACATACCCCAGACCGAGTAAATTCAAACACCTCGTGAAACTAATGGACATTTCATGTATACTCGTCAAAAGGACCATAGCGATGGCTTGGAAGACACCAGCGGGCCCCAGACATGAGCGCTGGTTAAACGAAATGGCGAGGTGGACGGCTGCGGAGACCAGAGCCTGGCAGGAAGGAACTACATCCAGCGGGGAAGCCACAAGCGGCTCCCTGGTCGCCTGGAGGGCCCTTCTGACGGGCATGCTCTTCGATGCGGACCATAAGCCCCCTTGAACACCTGCTGTGGTTCACAGTAACAGGCTCCCACCATCACAAGGTATATGCCTCCTGCAGCTGTTCCCCTCCACTTCCTGAGAAGTTACACTCTGGACTGAACCACCATCACGAACTCCACTTACTACATCACACGAAGACTATCGTTGTTTAAGATAAGTTTCCTTTTGTTCTTTTCTTTCTCCCCATCTTCTTCTTTTTTTCTCTCTTTTTCACTTGTTCAATTCACGAGTTTGTATTGTTTTACCTTATCACGAAACCAATAAAATACTTTGAAAAAAAAAAAATAGGACGCGTCTGTGGTTTGGTATTAGAAGCATTGAGATATCATATCTCATGCTATCGGAAGGGTCTCAGGATTGGATTGGGAAGGATTTGGATATCACATCTCGTTATAGGAAGGGTCTCAGGTTGGTTATTAGAAGCATTGAGATATCACATCTCATGTTATAGGACAGGTCTCAGGATTGGAATGGGAAGGAGTTGGATATCACATCTCATGCCATAGGAAGGTCTCAGGTTTGGTAGAAGCATTAAGATACCACATCTCATGCTATCGGAAGGGTCTCAGGATTGGATTGGGAAGGAGTTGGATATCCCATCTCATGCTATAGGAAGGGTCACAGGTTGGAATTGGAAGGAGTTGGATATCACATCTCATGCTATAGGAAGGGCCTCAGGATTGGATGGGAAGGAGTTGGATATCACATTTCATGCTATAGGAAGGGTCTCAGATTTGGTAGAAGCATTGAGATATCACATCTCATGCTATAGGAAGGGCCTCATGATTGGAATGGGAAGGAGTTAGATATCACATCTCATGCTATCGGAAAGGTCTCAGGTTTGGTAGAAGCATTGGGATATCACATCTCATGCTATAGGAAGGGTCTCAGGATTGGATTGGGAAGGAGTTGGATATCACATCTCAAGTTATAGGACAGTCTCAGGTTTGGTATTAGAAGCATTGAGATATAACATCTCATGATATAGGACGGGCCTCAGGAATGGAAAGGAAAGGAGTTGGATATCACATCTGATGCTAAAGGAAGGGTCTCAGGTTTGGAAGGGGAAGGATTTGGATATCACATCTCAAGTCATAGGACGGGTCTGTGGTTTGGTATTAGAAGCATTGAGATATCATATCTCATGCTATCGGAAGGGACTCAGGATTGGATTGGGAAGGAGTTGGATATCACATCTCAAGTTATAGGAAGGGTCTCAGGTTTGTTATTAGAAGCATTGAGATATCACATCTCATGATATAGGATGGGTCTCAGGATTGGAATGGGAAGGAGTTAGATATCACATCTCATGCTATAGGAAGGGTCTCAGGTTTGGTAGAAGAATTGGGATATCATATCTCATGCTATAGGAAGGGTCTCAGGAATGGAATGGAAAGGAGTTGGATATCACATCTGATGCTAAAGGAAGGGTCTCAGGTTTGGAAGGGGAAGGATTTGGATATCACATCTCAAGTTATAGGACGCGTCTGTGGTTTGGTATTAGAAGCATTGAGATATCATATCTCATGCTATCGGAAGGGTCTCAGGATTGGATTGGGAAGGATTTGGATATCACATCTCGTTATAGGAAGGGTCTCAGGTTGGTTATTAGAAGCATTGAGATATCACATCTCATGTTATAGGACAGGTCTCAGGATTGGAATGGGAAGGAGTTGGATATCACATCTCATGCCATAGGAAGGTCTCAGGTTTGGTAGAAGCATTAAGATACCACATCTCATGCTATCGGAAGGGTCTCAGGATTGGATTGGGAAGGAGTTGGATATCCCATCTCATGCTATAGGAAGGGTCACAGGTTGGAATTGGAAGGAGTTGGATATCACATCTCATGCTATCGGAAGGGTCTCAGGTTTGGAATGGGAAGGGTTTGGATATCACATCTCTTGCTATAGGAAGGGTGTCAGGTTTTTTATTAGAAACATTGAGATATCACATCTCATGCCATAGGAAGGTCTCAGGTTTGGTAGAAGCATTAAGATATCACATCTCATGCTATCGGAAGGGTCTCAGGATTGGATTGGGAAGGAGTTGGATATCCCATCTCATGCTATAGGAAGGGTCACAGGTTGGAATTCGAAGGAGTTGGATATCACATCTCATGCTATCGGAAGGGTCTCAGGATTGGAATGGGAAGGAGTTTGATATCACATCTCATGCTATAGGGAGGGTCTCAGGTTTTATATTAGAAACATTGAGATATCACATCTCTTGCAATAGGAAGGGTCTCAGGTCTGGTATTAGAAACATTGAGATATCTCATCTCATGGTATAGGAAGGGTCTCAGGATTGGAATCGGAAGGAGTTGGATATCACATCTCATGTTATAGGAAGGGTCTCAGGTTTTGTATTAGAAGCACTGAGATATCAAATCTCATGCTATATGAAGAGACGCAGGATTGGAATGGGAAGAAGTTGGATATCACATATGCTATAGGAAGGGACTCAGGTTTGGAATGGGAAGGATTTGGATATCACATCTCTTGCAATAGGAAGGGTCTCAGGTTTGGTATTTATTAGAAACATTGAGATATCTCATCTCATGGTATAGGAAGGGTATCAGGATTGGAATCGGAAGGAGTTGGATATAACATCTCATGTTATAGGAAGGGTCTCAGGTTTGGTATTAGAAGCACTGAGATATCAAATCTCATGCTAAATGAAGGGACGCAGGATTGGAATGGGAAGGAGTTGGATATCACATCTCATGCTATAGGAACGGTCCAACTTTGGTATTAGAAGCATTGAGATAGCACATCTCATGGAAGGGGCTCAGGATTGGAATGGGAAGGAGTTGGATATCACATCTCATGTTATAGGAATGATCGCAGGTTTGGTATTAAGAGCATTGAGATATCACATCTCATGCTATAGGAAGGGTCTCAGGATTGGATCGGGAAGGAGTTGGATATCACATCTCATGCTATAGGAAGGGCCTCAGGTTTGGTAGAAGCATTGAGATATCACATCTCATGCTATAGGAAGGGCCTCATGATTGGAATGGGAAGGAGTTGGATATCACATCTCATGTAATAGGAAGGGACTCAGGTTTGGTATTAGAAGCACTGAGATATCAGATCTCATCCTTTAGGAAGGGACTCAAGTTTGGTATTTGAAGGAGTGAGATAATAAATCTCATCCTATCCGAAGGGTCTAAGGATTGGAATGGGAAGGAGTTGAATATGACATCTCATGCTATAGGAAGGATCTCAGGATTGGATGGGAAGGAGTTGGATATCACATTTCATGCTATAGGAAGGGTCTCAGATTTGGTAGAAGCATTGAGATATCACATCTCATGCTATAGGAAGGGCCTCATGATTGGAATGGGAAGGAGTTAGATATCACATCTCAAGTTATAGGACAGTCTCAGGTTTGGTATTAGAAGCATTGAGATATAACATCTCATGATATAGGACGGGCCTCAGGAATGGAATGGAAAGGAGTTGGATATCACATCTGATGCTAAAGGAAGGGTCTCAGGTTTGGAAGGGGAAGGATTTGGATATCACATCTCAAGTCATAGGACGGGTCTGTGGTTTGGTATTAGAAGCATTGAGATATCATATCTCATGCTATCGGAAGGGTCTCAGGATTGGATTGGGAAGGAGTTGGATATCACATCTCAAGTTATAGGAAGGGTCTCAGGTTTGTTATTAGAAGCATTGAGATATCACATCTCATGATATAGGACAGTCTCAGGTTTGGTATTAGAAGCATTGAGATATAACATCTCATGATATAGGATGGGTCTCAGGATTGGAATGGGAAGGAGTTAGATATCACATCTCATGCTATAGGAAGGGTCTCAGGTTTGGTAGAAGCATTGGGATATCACATCTCATGCTATAGTAAGGGTCTCAGGAATGGAATGGAAAGGAGTTGGATATCACATCTGATGCTAAAGGAAGGGTCTCAGGTTTGGAAGGGGAAGGATTTGGATATCACATCTCAAGTTATAGGACGCGTCTGTGGTTTGGTATTAGAAGCATTGAGATATCATATCTCATGCTATCGGAAGGGTCTCAGGATTGGATTGGGAAGGATTTGGATATCACATCTCGTTATAGGAAGGGTCTCAGGTTGGTTATTAGAAGCATTGAGATATCACATCTCATGTTATAGGACAGGTCTCAGGATTGGAATGGGAAGGAGTTGGATATCACATCTCATGCCATAGGAAGGTCTCAGGTTTGGTAGAAGCATTAAGATACCACATCTCATGCTATCGGAAGGGTCTCAGGATTGGATTGGGAAGGAGTTGGATATCCCATCTCATGCTATAGGAAGGGTCACAGGTTGGAATTGGAAGGAGTGGGATATCACATCTCATGCTATCGGAAGGGTCTCAGGTTTGGAATGGGAAGGGTTTGGATATCACATCTCTTGCTATAGGAAGGGTGTCAGGTTTTTTATTAGAAACATTGAGATATCACATCTCATGCCATAGGAAGGTCTCAGGTTTGGTAGAAGCATTAAGATATCACATCTCATGCTATCGGAAGGGTCTCAGGATTGGATTGGGAAGGAGTTGGATATCCCATCTCATGCTATAGGAAGGGTCACAGGTTGGAATTCGAAGGAGTTGGATATCACATCTCATGCTATCGGAAGGGTCTCAGGATTGGAATGGGAAGGAGTTTGATATCACATCTCATGCTATAGGGAGGGTCTCAGGTTTTATATTAGAAACATTGAGATATCACATCTAATGCTATCGGAAGGGTCTCAGGATTGGATTGGGAAGGAGTTGGATATCACATTTCATGCAATAGGAAAGGTCTCAGGTTTGGAATGGGAAGGGTTTAGATATCACATCTCTTGCAATAGGAAGGGTCTCAGGTCTGGTATTAGAAACATTGAGATATCTCATCTCATGGTATAGGAAGGGTCTCAGGATTGGAATCGGAAGGAGTTGGATATCACATCTCATGTTATAGGAAGGGTCTCAGGTTTTGTATTAGAAGCACTGAGATATCAAATCTCATGCTATATGAAGAGACGCAGGATTGGAATGGGAAGAAGTTGGATATCACATATGCTATAGGAAGGGACTCAGGTTTGGAATGGGAAGGATTTGGATATCACATCTCTTGCAATAGGAAGGGTCTCAGGTTTGGTATTAGAAACATTGAGATATCTCATCTCATGGTATAGGAAGGGTATCAGGATTGGAATCGGAAGGAGTTGGATATAACATCTCATGTTATAGGAAGGGTCTCAGGTTTGGTATTAGAAGCACTGAGATATCAAATCTCATGCTAAATGAAGGGACGCAGGATTGGAATGGGAAGGAGTTGGATATCACATCTCATGCTATAGGAACGGTCCAACTTTGGTATTAGAAGCATTGAGATAGCACATCTCATGGAAGGGGCTCAGGATTGGAATGGGAAGGAGTTGGATATCACATCTCATGTTATAGGAATGATCGCAGGTTTGGTATTAAGAGCATTGAGATATCACATCTCATGCTATAGGAAGGGTCTCAGGATTGGATCGGGAAGGAGTTGGATATCACATCTCATGCTATAGGAAGGGCCTCAGGTTTGGTAGAAGCATTGAGATATCACATGTCATGCTATAGGAAGGGCCTCATGATTGGAATGGGAAGGAGTTGGATATCACATCTCATGTAATAGGAAGGGACTCAGGTTTGGTATTAGAAGCACTGAGATATCAGATCTCATCCTTTAGGAAGGGACTCAAGTTTGGTATTTGAAGGAGTGAGATAATAAATCTCATCCTATCCGAAGGGTCTAAGGATTGGAATGGGAAGGAGTTGAATATGACATCTCATGCTATAGGAAGGATCTCAGGATTGGATGGGAAGGAGTTGGATATCACATTTCATGCTATAGGAAGGGTCTCAGATTTGGTAGAAGCATTGAGATATCACATCTCATGCTATAGGAAGGGCCTCATGATTGGAATGGGAAGGAGTTAGATATCACATCTCAAGTTATAGGACAGTCTCAGGTTTGGTATTAGAAGCATTGAGATATAACATCTCATGATATAGGACGGGCCTCAGGAATGGAATGGAAAGGAGTTGGATATCACATCTGATGCTAAAGGAAGGGTCTCAGGTTTGGAAGGGGAAGGATTTGGATATCACATCTCAAGTCATAGGACGGGTCTGTGGTTTGGTATTAGAAGCATTGAGATATCATATCTCATGCTATCGGAAGGGTCTCAGGATTGGATTGGGAAGGAGTTGGATATCACATCTCAAGTTATAGGAAGGGTCTCAGGTTTGTTATTAGAAGCATTGAGATATCACATCTCATGATATAGGACAGTCTCAGGTTTGGTATTAGAAGCATTGAGATATAACATCTCATGATATAGGATGGGTCTCAGGATTGGAATGGGAAGGAGTTAGATATCACATCTCATGCTATAGGAAGGGTCTCAGGTTTGGTAGAAGCATTGGGATATCACATCTCATGCTATAGTAAGGGTCTCAGGAATGGAATGGAAAGGAGTTGGATATCACATCTGATGCTAAAGGAAGGGTCTCAGGTTTGGAAGGGGAAGGATTTGGATATCACATCTCAAGTTATAGGACGCGTCTGTGGTTTGGTATTAGAAGCATTGAGATATCATATCTCATGCTATCGGAAGGGTCTCAGGGTTGGATTGGGAAGGATTTGGATATCACATATCGTTATAGGAAGGGTCTCAGGTTGGTTATTAGAAGCATTGAGATATCACATCTCATGTTATAGGACAGGTCTCAGGATTGGAATGGGAAGGAGTTGGATATCACATCTCATGCCATAGGAAGGTCTCAGGTTTGGTAGAAGCATTAAGATATCACATCTCATGCTATCGGAAGGGTCTCAGGATTGGATTGGGAAGGAGTTGGATATCCCATCTCATGCTATAGGAAGGGTCACAGGTTGGAATTCGAAGGAGTTGGATATCACATCTCATGCTATGGGAAGGGTCTCAGGATTGGAATGGGAAGGAGTTGGATATCACATCTCATGCTATAGGGAGGGTCTCAGGTTTTATATTAGAAACATTGAGATATCACATCTAATGCTATCGGAAGGGTCTCAGGATTGGATTGGGAAGGAGTTGGATATCACATTTCATGCAATAGGAAAGGTCTCAGGTTTGGAATGGGAAGGGTTTGGATATCACATCTCTTGCAATAGGAAGGGTCTCAGGTTTTGTATTAGAAGCACTGAGATATCAAATCTCATGCTATATGAAGAGACGCAGGATTGGAATGGGAAGAAGTTGGATATCACATCTCATGCTATAGGAAGGGACTCAGGTTTGGAATGGGAAGGATTTGGATATCACATCTCTTGCAATAGGAAGGGTCTCAGGTTTGGTATTAGAAACATTGAGATATCTCATCTCATGGTATAGGAAGGGTATCAGGATTGGAATCGGAAGGAGTTGGATATAACATCTCATGTTATAGGAAGGGTCTCAGGTTTGGTATCAGAAGCACTGAGATATCAAATCTCATGCTAAATGAAGGGACGCAGGATTGGAATGGGAAGGAGTTGGATATCACATCTCATGCTATAGGAACGGTCCAACTTTGGTATTAGAAGCATTGAGATAGCACATCTCATGGAAGGGGCTCAGGATTGGAATGGGAAGGAGTTGGATATCACATCTCATGTTATAGGAATGATCGCAGGTTTGGTATTAAGAGCATTGAGATATCACATCTCATGCTATAGGAAGGGTCTCAGGATTGGATCGGGAAGGAGTTGGATATCACATCTCATGCTATAGGAAGGGCCTCAGGTTTGGTAGAAGCATTGAGATATCACATCTCATGCTATAGGAAGGGCCTCATGATTGGAATGGGAAGGAGTTGGATATCACATCTCATGTAATAGGAAGGGACTCAGGTTTGGTATTAGAAGCACTGAGATATCAGATCTCATCCTTTAGGAAGGGACTCAAGTTTGGTATTTGAAGGAGTGAGATAATAAATCTCATCCTATCCGAAGGGTCTAAGGATTGGAATGGGAAGGAGTTGAATATGACATCTCATGCTATAGGAAGGATCTCAGGATTGGATGGGAAGGAGTTGGATATCACATTTCATGCTATAGGAAGGGTCTCAGATTTGGTAGAAGCATTGAGATATCACATCTCATGCTATAGGAAGGGCCTCATGATTGGAATGGGAAGGAGTTAGATATCACATCTCAAGTTATAGGACAGTCTCAGGTTTGGTATTAGAAGCATTGAGATATAACATCTCATGATATAGGACGGGCCTTAGGAATGGAATGGAAAGGAGTTGGATATCACATCTGATGCTAAAGGAAGGGTCTCAGGTTTGGAAGGGGAAGGATTTGGATATCACATCTCAAGTCATAGGACGGGTCTGTGGTTTGGTATTAGAAGCATTGAGATATCATATCTCATGCTATCGGAAGGGTCTCAGGATTGGATTGGGAAGGAGTTGGATATCACATCTCAAGTTATAGGAAGGGTCTCAGGTTTGTTATTAGAAGCATTGAGATATCACATCTCATGATATAGGACAGTCTCAGGTTTGGTATTAGAAGCATTGAGATATAACATCTCATGATATAGGATGGGTCTCAGGATTGGAATGGGAAGGAGTTAGATATCACATCTCATGCTATAGGAAGGGTCTCAGGTTTGGTAGAAGCATTGGGATATCACATCTCATGCTATAGTAAGGGTCTCAGGAATGGAATGG
The DNA here is from genome assembly GCF_040938575.1 of Ambystoma mexicanum. Taxonomy (NCBI): domain Eukaryota; kingdom Metazoa; phylum Chordata; class Amphibia; order Caudata; family Ambystomatidae; genus Ambystoma; species Ambystoma mexicanum. The sequence continues at coordinate 2,333,320 of NW_027182444.1, read as the reverse complement.
AAAGGAGTTGGATATCACATCTGATGCTAAAGGAAGGGTCTCAGGTTTGGAAGGGGAAGGATTTGGATATCACATCTCAAGTTATAGGACGCGTCTGTGGTTTGGTATTAGAAGCATTGAGATATCATATCTCATGCTATCGGAAGGGTCTCAGGATTGGATTGGGAAGGATTTGGATATCACATATCGTTATAGGAAGGGTCTCAGGTTGGTTATTAGAAGCATTGAGATATCACATCTCATGTTATAGGACAGGTCTCAGGATTGGAATGGGAAGGAGTTGGATATCACATCTCATGCCATAGGAAGGTCTCAGGTTTGGTAGAAGCATTAAGATATCACATCTCATGCTATCGGAAGGGTCTCAGGATTGGATTGGGAAGGAGTTGGATATCCCATCTCATGCTATAGGAAGGGTCACAGGTTGGAATTCGAAGGAGTTGGATATCACATCTCATGCTATCGGAAGGGTCTCAGGATTGGAATGGGAAGGAGTTGGATATCACATCTCATGCTATAGGGAGGGTCTCAGGTTTTATATTAGAAACATTGAGATATCACATCTAATGCTATCGGAAGGGTCTCAGGATTGGATTGGGAAGGAGTTGGATATCACATTTCATGCAATAGGAAAGGTCTCAGGTTTGGAATGGGAAGGGTTTGGATATCACATCTCTTGCAATAGGAAGGGTCTCAGGTTTTGTATTAGAAGCACTGAGATATCAAATCTCATGCTATATGAAGAGACACAGGATTGGAATGGGAAGAAGTTGGATATCACATCTCATGCTATAGGAAGGGACTCAGGTTTGGAATGGGAAGGATTTGGATATCACATCTCTTGCAATAGGAAGGGTCTCAGGTTTGGTATTAGAAACATTGAGATATCTCATCTCATGGTATAGGAAGGGTATCAGGATTGGAATCGGAAGGAGTTGGATATAACATCTCATGTTATAGGAAGGGTCTCAGGTTTGGTATTAGAAGCACTGAGATATCAAATCTCATGCTAAATGAAGGGACGCAGGATTGGAATGGGAAGGAGTTGGATATCACATCTCATGCTATAGGAACGGTCCAACTTTGGTATTAGAAGCATTGAGATAGCACATCTCATGGAAGGGGCTCAGGATTGGAATTGGAAGGAGTTGGATATCACATCTCATGTTATAGGAATGATCGCAGGTTTGGTATTAAGAGCATTGAGATATCACATCTCAGGCTATAGGAAGGGTCTCAGGATTGGATCGGGAAGGAGTTGGATATCACATCTCATGCTATAGGAAGGGCCTCAGGTTTGGTAGAAGCATTGAGATATCACATCTCATGCTATAGGAAGGGCCTCATGATTGTAATGGGAAGGAGTTGGATATCACATCTCATGTAATAGGAAGGGACTCAGGTTTGGTATTAGAAGCACTGAGATATCAGATCTCATACTTTAGGAAGGGACTCAAGTTTGGTTTTTGAAGGAGTGAGATAATAAATCTCATCCTATCGGAAGGGTCTAAGGATTTGAATGGGAAGGAGTTGAATATCACATCTCATGCTATAGGAAGGATCTCAGGATTGGATGGGAAGGAGTTGGATATCACATTTCATGCTATAGGAAGGGTCTCAGATTTGGTAGAAGCATTGAGATATCACATCTCATGCTATAGGAAGGGCCTCAGGATTGGATGGGAAGGAGTTGGATATCACATTTCATGCTATAGGAAGGGTCTCAGATTTGGTAGAAGCATTGAGATATCACATCTCATGCTATAGGAAGGGCCTCATGATTGGAATGGGAAGGAGTTAGATATCACATCTCATGCTATCGGAAAGGTCTCAGGTTTGGTAGAAGCATTGGGATATCACATCTCATGCTATAGGAAGGGTCTCAGGATTGGATTGGGAAGGAGTTGGATATCACATCTCAAGTTATAGGACAGTCTCAGGTTTGGTATTAGAAGCATTGAGATATAACATCTCATGATATAGGACGGGCCTCAGGAATGGAATGGAAAGGAGTTGGAAATCACATCTGATGCTAAAGGAAGGGTCTCAGGTTTGGAAGGGGAAGGATTTGGATATCACATCTCAAGTCATAGGACGGGTCTGTGGTTTGGTATTAGAAGCATTGAGATATCATATCTCATGCTATCGGAAGGGTCTCAGGATTGGATTGGGAAGGAGTTGGATATCACATCTCAAGTTATAGGAAGGGTCTCAGGTTTGTTATTAGAAGCATTGAGATATCACATCTCATGATATAGGATGGATCTCAGGATTGGAATGGGAAGGAGTTAGATATCACATCTCATGCTATAGGAAGGGTCTCAGGTTTGGTAGAAGCATTGGGATATCACATCTCATGCTATAGGAAGGGTCTCAGGAATGGAATGGAAAGGAGTTGGATATCACATCTGATGCTAAAGGAAGGGTCTCAGGTTTGGAAGGGGAAGGATTTGGATATCACATCTCAAGTTATAGGACGCGTCTGTGGTTTGGTATTAGAAGCATTGAGATATCATATCTCATGCTATCGGAAGGGTCTCAGGATTGGATTGGGAAGGATTTGGATATCACATCTCGTTATAGGAAGGGTCTCAGGTTGGTTATTAGAAGCATTGAGATATCACATCTCATGTTATAGGACAGTCTCAGGTTTGGTATTAGAAGCATTGAGATATCACATCTCATGGTATAGGACAGGTCTCAGGATTGGAATGGGAAGGAGTTGGATATCACATCTCATGCCATAGTAAGGTCTCAGGTTTGGTAGAAGCATTAAGATACCACATCTCATGCTATCGGAAGGGTCTCAGGATTGGATTGGGAAGGAGTTGGATATCCCATCTCATGCTATAGGAAGGGTCACAGGTTGGAATTGGAAGGAGTTGGATATCACATCTCATGCTATCGGAAGGGTCTCAGGTTTGGAATGGGAAGGGTTTGGATATCACATCTCTTGCTATAGGAAGGGTGTCAGGTTTTTTATTATAAACATTGAGATATCACATCTCATGCCATAGGAAGGTCTCAGGTTTGGTAGAAGCATTAAGATATCACATCTCATGCTATCGGAAGGGTCTCAGGATTGGATTGGGAAGGAGTTGGATATCCCATCTCATGCTATAGGAAGGGTCACAGGTTGGAATTCGAAGGAGTTGGATATCACATCTCATGCTATCGGAAGGGTCTCAGGATTGTAATGGGAAGGAGTTTGATATCACATCTCATGCTATAGGGAGGGTCTCAGGTTTTATATTAGAAACATTGAGATATCACATCTAATGCTATCGGAAGGGTCTCAGGATTGGATTGGGAAGGAGTTGGATATCACATTTCATGCATGCAATAGGAAAGGTCTCAGGTTTGGAATGGGAAGGGTTCGGATATCACATCTCTTGCAATAGGAAGGGTCTCAGGTTTTGTATTAGAAGCACTGAGATATCAAATCTCATGCTATATGAAGAGACGCAGGATTGGAATGGGAAGAAGTTGGATATCACATATGCTATAGGAAGGGACTCAGGTTTGGAATGGGAAGGATTTGGATATCACATCTCTTGCAATAGGAAGGGTCTCAGGTTTGGTATTAGAAACATTGAGATATCTCATCTCATGGTATAGGAAGGGTATCAGGATTGGAATCGGAAGGAGTTGGATATAACATCTCATGTTATAGGAAGGGTCTCAGGTTTGGTATTAGAAGCACTGAGATATCAAATCTCATGCTAAATGAAGGGACGCAGGATTGGATTGGGAAGGAGTTGGATATCACATCTCATGCTATAGGAACGGTCCAACTTTGGTATTAGAAGCATTGAGATAGCACATCTCATGGAAGGGGCTCAGAATTGGAATGGGAAGGAGTTGGATATCACATCTCATGTTATAGGAATGATCGCAGGTTTGGTATTAAGAGCATTGAGATATCACATCTCATGCTATAGGAAGGGTCTCAGGATTGGATCGGGAAGGAGTTGGATATCACATCTCATGCTATAGGAAGGGTCTCAGGTTTGGTAGAAGCATTGATATATCACATCTCATGCTATAGGAAGGGCCTCATGATTGGAATGGGAAGGAGTTGGATATCACATCTCATGTTATAGGAACGGACTCAGGTTTGGAAGGGGAAGGATTTGGATATCACATCTCAAGTTATAGGACGGGTCTGTGGTTTGGTATTAGAAGCATTGAGATATCATATCTCATGCTATCGGAAGGGTCTGAGGATTGGATTGGGAAGAAATTGGATATCACATCTCATGTTATAGGAAACATCTCAGGTTTGTTATTAGAAGCATTGAGATATCACATCTCATGTTATAGGACAGTCTCAGGTTTGGTATTAGAAGCATTGAGATATAACATCTCATGGTATAGGACGGGTCTCAGGATTGGAATGGGAAGGAGTTAGATATCACATCTCATGCTATAGGAATGATCCCAGGTTTGGTATTAAGAGCATTGAGATATCACATCTCATACTATAGGAAGGGTCTCAGGTTTGGTAGAAGCATTGAGATATCAAATCTCATGCTACAGGAAGGGCCTCATGATTGGAATGGGAAGGAGTTGGATATCACATCTCATGTTATAGGAAGGGACTCAGGTTTGGTATTAGAAGCACTGAGATATCAGATCTCATCCGTTAGGAAGGGACTCAAGTTTGGTATTTGAAGGAGTGAGATAATAAATCTCATCCTATCGGCCGGGTCTCAGGATTGGAATGGGAAGGAGTTGAATATCACATCTCATGCTATAGGAAGGATCTCAGGTTTGTTAGAAGCATTGAGATATCACATATGCTATAGGAAGGGTCTCAGGATTGGAATGGGAAGGAGTTGGATATCATCTCATGCTATAGGAAGGGTCTCAGGATTGGAATGGGAAGGTGTTGGATATCACATCTCATCCTATAGGAAGGGTCTCAGGTTTGGAATGGGAAGCATTTGGATATCACATCTCTTGCAATAGGAATGATCCAAGGTTTGGTATTAAGAGCATTGAGATATCACATCTCATGCTATAGGAAGGGTCTCAGGATTGGAAAGGGAACGAGTTGGATATCACATCTCATGCTATAGGAAGGGTCTCAGGTTTGGTAGAAGCATTGAGATATCACATCTCATGCTATAGGAAGGTCCTCATGATTGGAATGGGAGGAGTTGGATATCACATCTCAGGCAATCGGAAGGGACTCAGGATTGGAATGGGAAGGAGTTGGATATCACATCTCATGCTATAGGGAGTGTCTCAGGTTTGGTATTAATAGCATTGAGATATCACTTCTCATGCTATAGGAAGGGTCTCAGGATTGGAATGGGAAGGAGTTGGATATCATCTCATGCTATAGGACGGGTCTCAGGATTGGAATGGGAAAGTGTTGGATATCACATCTCATCCTATAGGAAGGGTCTCATGTTTGGAATGGGAAGCATTTGGATACCACATCTCTTGCAATAGGAATGATCCAAGGTTTTGTATTAAGAGCATTGAGATATCACCTCTCATGCTATAGGAAGGGTCTCGGGATTGGAACGGGAAGGAGTTGGATATCACATCTCATGCTATAGGAAGGGTCTCAGGTTTGGTAGAAGCATTGAGATATCACATCTCATGCTATAGGAAGGGCCTCATGATTGGAATGGGAGGAGTTGGATATCACATCTCAGGCTATCGGAAGGGACTCAGGATTGGAATGGGAAGGAGTTGGGTATCACATCTCATGCTATAGGGAGGGTCTCAGGTTTGGTATCAATAACATTGAGATATCACTTCTCATGCTATAGGAAGGGTCTCAGGATTGGATGGGAATAAGTTGGATATCACATCTCATGCCATCGGAAAGGTCTCAGGTTTGGTAGAAGCATTGGGATATCACATCTCATGCTATAGGAAGGGTCTCAGGATTGGAATGTGAAGGAGTTGGACATCACATCTCATGGCAAAGGAAATGTCTCAGGTTTGGAAGGGGAAGGATTTGGATATCACATCTCAAGTTATAGAACGGGTCTGTGGTTTGGTATTAGAAGCATTGAGATATATCTCATGGTATAGTATGGGTCTCAGGATTGGAATGGGAAGGAGTTGGATATCACATCTCATGCTATAGGAAGGGTCTCAGGATTGGAATGGGAAGGACTTGGACATCACATCTCATGTTATAGGAAGGGTCTCAGGTTTGTTATTAGAAGGATTGAGATATCACATCTCATGTTATAGGACAGTCTCAGGTTTGGTATTAGAAACATTGAGATATCACATATCATGGTATAGGACGGGTCTCAGGATTGGAATGGGAAGGAGTTGGATATCACATCTCATGCTATAGGAATGGTCACAGGTTGGAATTCGAAGGAGTTGGATATCACATCTCATGCTATCGGAAGGGTCTCAGGATTGGAATGGGAAGGAGTTGGATATCACATCTCATGCTATAGGGAGGGTCTCAGGTTTTATATTAGAAACATTGAGATCTCACATCTAATGCTATCGGAAGGGTCTCAGGATTGGATTGGGATGGAGTTGGATATCACATTTCATGCAATAGGAAAGGTCTCAGGTTTGGAATGGGAAGGGTTTGGATATCACATCTCTTGCAATAGGAAGGGTCTCAGGTCTGGTATTAGAAACATTGAGATATCACATCTCATGGTATAGGAAGGGTCTCAGGATTGGAATCGGAAGGAGTTGGATATCACATCTCATGTTATAGGAAGGGTCTCAGGTTTTGTATTAGAAGCACTGAGATATCAAATCTCATGCTATATGAAGAGACGCAGGATTGGAATGGGAAGAAGTTGGATATCACATCTCATGCTATAGGAAGGGACTCAGGTTTGGAATGGGAAGGATTTGGATATCACATCTCTTGCAATAGGAAGGGTCTCAGGTTTGGTATTAGAAACATTGAGATATCTCATCTCATGGTATAGGAAGGGTCTCAGGATTGGAATCGGAAGGAGTTGGATATAACATCTCATGTTATAGGAAGGGTCTCAGGTTTGGTATTAGAAGCACTGAGATATCAAATCTCATGCTAAATGAAGGGACGCAGGATTGGAATGGGAAGGAGTTGGATATCACATCTCATGCTATAGGAACGGTCCAACTTTGGTATTAGAAGCATTGAGATAGCACATCTCATGGAAGGGGCTCAGGATTGGAATGGGAAGGAGTTGGATATCACATCTCATGTTATAGGAATGATCGCAGGTTTGGTATTAAGAGCATTGAGATATCACATCTCATGCTATAGGAAGGGTCTCAGGATTGGATCGGGAAGGAGTTGGATATCACATCTCATGCTATAGGAAGGGTCTCAGGTTTGGTAGAAGCATTGATATATCACATCTCATGCTGTAGGAAGGGCCTCATGATTGGAATGGGAAGGAGTTGGATATCACATCTCATGTTATAGGAATGGACTCAGGTTTGGAAGGGGAAGGATTTGGATATCACATCTCAAGTTATAGGACGGGTCTGTGGTTTGGTATTAGAAGCATTGAGATATATCTCATGCTATCGGAAGGGTCTGAGGATTGGATTGGGAAGAAATTGGATATCACATCTCATGTTATAGGAAGGGTCTCAGGATTGGAATGAGAAGGACTTGGACATCACATCTCATGTTATAGGAAACGTCTCAGGTTTGTTATTAGAAGCATTGAGATATCACATCTCATGTTATAGGACAGTCTCAGGTTTGGTATTAGAAGCATTGTGATATAACATCTCATGGTATAGGACGGGTCTCAGGATTGGAATGGGAAGGAGTTAGATATCACATCTCATGCTATAGGAATGATCCCAGGTTTGGTATTAAGAGCATTGAGATATCACATCTCATGCTATAGGAAGGGTCTCAGGTTTGGTAGAAGCATTGAGATATCACATCTCATGCTACAGGAAGGGCCTCATGATTGGAATGGGAAGGAGTTGGATATCACATCTCATGTTATAGGAAGGGACTCAGGTTTGGTATTAGAAGCACTGAGATATCAGATCTCATCCGTTAGGAAGGGACTCAAGTTTGGTATTTGATGGAGTGAGATAATAAATCTCATCCTATCGGCCGGGTCTCAGGATTGGAATGGGAAGGAGTTGAATATCACATCTCATGCTATAGGAAGGATCTCAGGTTTGGTAGAAGCATTGAGATATCACATATGCTATAGGAAGGGTCTCAGGATTGGAATGGGAAGGAGTTGGATATCATCTCATGCTATAGGAAGGGTCTCAGGATTGGAATGGGAAGGTGTTGGATATCACATCTCATCCTATAGGAAGGGTCTCAGGTTTGGAATGGGAAGCATTTGGATATCACATCTCTTGCAATAGGAATGATCCAAGGTTTGGTATTAAGAGCATTGAGATATCACATCTCATGCTATAGGAAGGGTCTCAGGATTGGAAAGGGAAGGAGTTGGATATCACATCTCATGCTATAGGAAGGGTCTCAGGTTTGGTAGAAGCATTGAGATATCACATCTCATGCTATAGGAAGGTCCTCATGATTGGAATGGGAGGAGTTGGATATCACATCTCAGGCAATCGGAAGGGACTCAGGATTGGAATGGGAAGGAGTTGGATATCACATCTCATGCTATAGGGAGGGTCTCAGGTTTGGTATTAATAGCATTGAGATATCACTTCTCATGCTATAGGAAGGGTCTCAGGATTGGAATGGGAAGGAGTTGGATATCATCTCATGCTATAGGACGGGTCTCAGGATTGGAATGGGAAGGTGTTGGATATCACATCTCATGCTATAGGAAGGGTCTCAGGTTTGGTAGAAGCATTGAGATATCACATCTCATGCTATAGGAAGGGCCTCATGATTGGAATGGGAGGAGTTGGATATCACATCTCAGGCTATCGGAAGGGACTCAGGATTGGAATGGGAAGGAGTTGGATATCACATCTCATGCTATAGGGAGGGTCTCAGGTTTGGTATTAATAACATTGAGATATCACTTCTCATGCTATAGGAAGGGTCTCAGGATTGGATGGGAATAAGTTGGATATCACATCTCATGCCATCGGAAAGGTCTCAGGTTTGGTAGAAGCATTGGGATATCACATCTCATGCTATAGGAAGGGTCTCAGGATTGGAATGGGAAGGAGTTGGACATCACATCTCATGGCAAAGGAAATGTCTCAGGTTTGGAAGGGGAAGGATTTGGATATCACATCTCAAGTTATAGGACGGGTCTGTGGTTTGGTATTAGAAGCATTGAGATATATCTCATGGTATAGTATGGGTCTCAGGATTGGAATGGGAAGGATTTGGATATCACATCTCATGCTATAGGAAGGGTCTAAGGATTGGAATGGGAAGGACTTGGACATCACATCACATGTTATAGGAAGGGTCTCAGGTTTGTTATTAGAAGGATTGAGATATCACATCTCATGTTATAGGACAGTCTCAGGTTTGGTATTGGAAGCATTGAGATATCACATCTCATGGTATAGGACGGGTCTCAGTATTGGAATGGGAAGGAGTTGGATATCACATCTCATGCTATAGGAAGGGTCACAGGTTGGAATTCGAAGGAGTTGGATATCACATCTCATGCTATCGGAAGGGTCTCAGGATTGGAATGGGAAGGAGTTGGATATCACATCTCATGCTATAGGGAGGGTCTCAGGTTTGATATTAGAAGCATTGAGATATCACATCTAATGCTATCAGAAGGGTCTCAGGATTGGATTGGGAAGGAGTTGGATATCACATCTCATGCAATAGGAAAGGTCTCAGGTTTGTAATGGGAAGGATTTGGATATCACATCTCTTGCAATAGGAAGGGTCTCAGGTCTGGTATTAGAAACATTGAGATATCACATCTCATGGTATAGGAAGGGATCACATCTCATGCTATAGGAAGGGTCTCAGGATTGGAATGGGAAGGAGTTGGATATCACATCTCAAGCTATAGGAAGGGTCTCAGGATTGGAATGGGAAGGAGTTTGATATCACATCTCATGCCATAGTATGGGTCTCAGGTTTGGTAGAAGCATTGGGATATCACATCTCATGCTATCGGAAGGGTATCAGGATTGGATTTGGAAGGAGTTGGATATCCCATCTCATGCTGTAGGAAGGGTCTCAGGTTGGAATGGGAAGGAGTTGGATATCACATCTCTGCTATCGGAAGTGTCTCATGATTGGGATGGGAAGGAGTTGGATATCACATCTCATGCTATACAAAGTATCTCAGATTTGGAATGGGAAGGAGTTGGATATCCCATCTCATGTTATTATTACGGGTCTCAGGTTTGGTATTAGAAGCATTGCGATATCACATCGCATGCTGTAGGAAGGGTCTCAGGTTTGGAATGGGAAGGAATTGGATATTACATTCTTGCTATAGGAAGGGTCTCATGTTTGGAATGGGAAGGAGTTGGATATCACATATGCTATAGGAACGGTCTCAGGTTTGGAATGGGAAGGAGTTGGGTATCACATCTCATGTTATAGGAAGGGTCTCAGGTTTGGTATAAGCATTGAGATGTCACGTCTCATGCTATAGGAAGGGTCTCAGGATTGCAATAGGAAGGAGTTGGATATCACATCTCATGCTATATGAAGGGACTCAGGTTTGGTATTACAAGCATTGTGATATTACATCTCATGCTATAGGAAGGGTCTCAGGATTGGATTGGGAAGGAGTCGGATATCACATCTCATGCTATAGGAAGGGTCTCAGGTTTGGAATGGGAAGGATTTGTATATCACATCTTGCTATAGGAAGGGCCTCAGGTTTGGTATGAGAAACATTGACATATCACATCTCATGGTATAGGAAGGATCTCAGGATTGGAATGGGAAGGAGTTGGATATCCCATCTCATGTTATAGGAAGGATATCAGGTTTGGTATTAGAAGCATTGAGATATCACATCTCATGCTATAGGAAGGGTCTCAGGATTGGAATGGGAAGGAGTTGGATATCAAATCTCATGCTATAGGAAGGGTCTCAGGTTTGGTAGAAGCATTGAGATATCACATCTCGTGCTATAGGCAGGGTCTCAGGATTGGAATGGGAAGGAGTAGTATATGACATCTCATGTCATAGGAAGGGTCTCAGGTTTGGTATAAGCATTGATATATCACATCTCTGCTATCGGAAGGGTCTCGGGATTGGAATGGGAAGGAGTTGGATATCCCATCTCATGTTATAGGAAGGGTCTCAGGTTTGGTATTAGAAGCATTGAGATATATCTCATGTTATAGGAATGGTCTCAGGATTCAAATGGGAAGGACTTGGATATCACATCTCATGCTATAGGGAGGGTCTCAGGTTTGATATTAGAAGCATTGAGATATCACATCTCATGCTATCGGAAGGGTCTCAGGATTGGAATGGGAAGGAGTTGGATATCACATCTCATGCTAAAGGAAGGGTCTCAGGCTTGGAAGGGGAAGGATTAGGATATTACATCTCATGTTATAGGACTGGTCTCAGGTTTAGTATTAGAAGCATTGAGATATCACATCTCATGGTATAGGAAGGGTCTCAGGATTGGAATGGGAAGGAGTTTGATATCACATCTCATGCCATAGGAAGGGTCTCAAGTTTGGTAGAAGCATTGAGATATCACATCTCATGCTATCGGAAGGGTCTCAGGATTGGATTGGGAAGGAGTTGGATATCCCATCTCATGCTATAGGAAGGGTCTCAGGTTTGGTATTAGAAGCATTGAGATATCACATCTCATGCTATAGGAAGGGTCTCAGGATTGGAATGGGAAGGAGTTGGATATCACATCTCATGCTATAAGAAGGGTCTCAGGTTTCGTATTAGAAGCATTGCGATATCAAGTCTCATGGTATAGGAAGGGTCTCAGAATTGGAATGGGAAGGAGTTGGATATCACATCTCAAGCTATAGGAAGGGTCTCAGGATTGGAATGGGAAGGAGTTTGATATCACATCTCATGCCATAATATGGGTCTCAGGTTTGGTAGAAGCATTGAGATATCACATCTCATGCTATTGGAACAGTCTCAGGATTGGATTTGGATGGAGTTGGATATCCCATCTCATGCTATAGGAAGGGTCTCAGGTTGGAATGGGAAGGAGTTGGATATCACATCTCATTTTATAGGAAGGGTCTCAGGATTGGAATGGGAGGGACTTGAATATCACATCTCATGCTATAGGAAGGCTCTCAGGTTTGGAATGGGAAGGATTTGTATATCACATCTTGCTATAGGAAGGGCCTCAGGTTTGGTATGAGAAACATTGACATATCACATCTCATGGTATAGGAAGGATCTCAGGATTGGAATGGGAAGGAGTTGGATATCCCATCTCATGTTATAGGAAGGATATCAGGTTTGGTATTAGAAGCATTGAGATATCACATCTCATGCTATAGGAAGGGTCTCAGGATTGGAATGGGAAGGAGTTGGATATCACATCTCATGCTATAGGAAGGGTCTCAGGTTTGGTAGAAGCATTGAGATATCACATCTCATGCTATAGGCAGGGTCTCAGGATTGGAATGGGAAGGAGTAGTATATGACATTTCATGTCATAGGAAGGGTCTCAGGTTTGGTATAAGCATTGATATATCACATCTCTGCTATCGGAAGGGTCTCGGGATTGGAATGGGAAGGAGTTGGATATCCCATCTCATGTTATAGGAAGGGTCTCAGGTTTGGTATTAGAAGCATTGAGATATAACATCTCATGTTATAGGAAGGGTCTCAGGATTGGAATGGGAAGGACTTGGATATCACTTCTCATGCTATAGGGAGGTCTCAGGTTTGATATTAGAAGCATTGAGATATCAGATCTCATGCTATCGGAAGGGTCTCAGGATTGGAATGGGAAGGAGTTGGATATCCCTTCTCATGCTATAGGAAGGGTCTCAGGTTGGAATGGGAAGGATTTGGATATCACATCTCATGTTATAGGAAGGGTCTCAGGATTCAAATGGGAAGGATTTGGATATCACATCTCTTGCTATAGGAAGGGTCTCAGGTTTTTTATTAGAAACATTGAGATATCACATCTCATGCTATAGGAAGGGTTTCAGGATTGGAATGGGAAGGAGTTGGATATCACATCTCATGTTATAGAAAGGGTCTCAGGATTGGAATGGGAATGATTTGGATATCACATCTCTTGCTATAGGATGGGTCTCAGGTTTTTTATTAGAAGCATTGAGATATCACATCTCATGCTATCGGATGGGTCTCAGGATTGGAATGGGAAGGAGTTGGATATAACATCTCATGCTATAGGAAGGTTCTCAGGTTTGGAACTGGAAGGAGTTGGACATCACATCTCATTTTATAGGAAGCGTCTCAGGTTTGGTATAAGCATTGAGATATCATATCTGTGCTATTGGAAGTGTCTAAGGATTGGAATGGGAAGGAGTTGGATATCACATCTCATGCTATAGGTAGGCTCTCAGGTTTGGAAAGGGAAGGAGTTGGATATCACATTTCATGTTAGAGGAAGGATCTCAGGTTTGGTATTAGAGGCATTGAGATATCACATCTCATGCTATAGGAAGGGTCTCAGGATTGGAATTCGAAGGAGTTGGATATCACATCTCATGCTATAGGAAGGGTCTCAGGTTTGGTATAAGCATTGGGATATCACATCTCATGCTATAGGAAGGGTCTCAGGATTGGAATGGGAAGGAGTTGGATATCACATCTCAAGCTATAGGAAGGGTCTCAGGATTGGAATGGAAAGGAGTTGGATATCACATCTCATGCCATAGTATGGGTCTCAGGTTTGGTAGAAGCATTGGATATCACATCTCATGCTATCGGAAGGGTATCAGGATTGGATTTGGAAGGAGTTGGATATCCCATCTCATGCTATAGGAAGGGTCTCAGGTTGGAATGGGAAGGAGTTGGATATCACATCTCATGCCATAGTATGGGTCTCAGGTTTGGTATAAGCATTGAGATATCACATTTCTGCTATTGGAAGGGTCTCAGGAATGGAATGGGAAGGAGTTGGATATCACATCTCAAGCTATAGGAAGGGTCTCAGGTTTGGTATTAGAAGCATTGAGATATCACATCTCATGCTATAGGAAGGGTCTCAGGATTGGAATGGGAAGGACTTGGATATCCCATCTCATGTTATTGGACGGGTCTCAGGTGTGGTATTAGAAGCATTGAGATATCACATTGCATGCTGTAGGAAGAGACTCAGGTTTGGAATGGGAAGGAATTGGATATCACATCTCATCTCATAGGAAGGATCTCAGGTTTGCTATTAGAAGCATTGAGATATCACATCTCATGCTATAGGAATGGTCTCAGGATTGGAATGAGAAGGAGTTGAATATTACATTCTTGCTATAGGATGGGTCTCAGGTTTGGAACGGGAAGGAGTTGGATATCACATCTCATGCTTTAAGAAGGGTCTCAGTTTTGGTATTAGAAGCATTGAGATATCACATCTCATGCTATAGGAAGGGTCTCAGGTTTGGTATTACAAGCATTGTCATATTACATCTCATGCTATAGGAAGGGTCTCAGGATTGGAATGGGAAGGAGTTTGATATCACATCTCATGCCATAGTATGGGTCTCAGGTTTGGTAGAAGCATTGGGATATCACATCTCATGCTATCGGAAGGGTATCAGGATTGGATTTGGAAGGAGTTGGATATCCCATCTCATGCTGTAGGAAGGGTCTCAGGTTGGAATGGGAAGGAGTTGGATATCACATCTCTGCTATCGGAAGTGTCTCATGATTGGGATGGGAAGGAGTTGGATATCACATCTCATGCTATACAAAGTATCTCAGATTTGGAATGGGAAGGAGTTGGATATCCCATCTCATGTTATTATTACGGGTCTCAGGTTTGGTATTAGAAGCATTGCGATATCACATCGCATGCTGTAGGAAGGGTCTCAGGTTTGGAATGGGAAGGAATTGGATATTACATTCTTGCTATAGGAAGGGTCTCATGTTTGGAATGGGAAGGAGTTGGATATCACATATGCTATAGGAAGGGTCTCAGGTTTGGAATGGGAAGGAGTTGGGTATCACATCTCATGTTATAGGAAGGGTCTCAGGTTTGGTATAAGCATTGAGATGTCACGTCTCATGCTATAGGAAGGGTCTCAGGATTGCAATAGGAAGGAGTTGGATATCACATCTCATGCTATATGAAGGGACTCAGGTTTGGTATTACAAGCATTGTGATATTACATCTCATGCTATAGGAAGGGTCTCAGGATTGGATTGGGAAGGAGTCGGATATCACATCTCATGCTATAGGAAGGGTCTCAGGTTTGGAATGGGAAGGATTTGTATATCACATCTTGCTATAGGAAGGGCCTCAGGTTTGGTATGAGAAACATTGACATATCACATCTCATGGTATAGGAAGGATCTCAGGATTGGAATGGGAAGGAGTTGGATATCCCATCTCATGTTATAGGAAGGATATCAGGTTTGGTATTAGAAGCATTGAGATATCACATCTCATGCTATAGGAAGGGTCTCAGGATTGGAATGGGAAGGAGTTGGATTTCAAATCTCATGCTATAGGAAGGGTCTCAGGTTTGGTAGAAGCATTGAGATATCACATCTCATGCTATAGGCAGGGTCTCAGGATTGGAATGGGAAGGAGTAGTATATGACATCTCATGTCATAGGAAGGGTCTCAGGTTTGGTATAAGCATTGATATATCACATCTCTGCTATCGGAAGGGTCTCGGGATTGGAATGGGAAGGAGTTGGATATCCCATCTCATGTTATAGGAAGGGTCTCAGGTTTGGTATTAGAAGCATTGAGATATAACATCTCATGTTATAGGAATGGTCTCAGGATTCAAATGGGAAGTACTTGGATATCACATCTCATGCTATAGGGAGGGTCTCAGGTTTGATATTAGAAGCATTGAGATATCACATCTCATGCTATCGGAAGGGTCTCAGGATTGGAATGGGAAGGAGTTGGATATCACATCTCATGCTAAAGGAAGGGTCTCAGGCTTGGAAGGGGAAGGATTAGGATATTACATCTCATGTTATAGGACTGGTCTCAGGTTTAGTATTAGAAGCATTGAGATATCACATCTCATGGTATAGGAAGGGTCTCAGGATTGGAATGGGAAGGAGTTTGATATCACATCTCATGCCATAGGAAGGGTCTCAAGTTTGGTAGAAGCATTGAGATATCACATCTCCTGCTATCGGAAGGGTCTCAGGATTGGATTGGGAAGGAGTTGGATATCCCATCTCATGCTATAGGAAGGGTCTCAGGTTTGGTATTAGAAGCATTGAGATATCACATCTCATGCTATAGGAAGGGTCTCAGGATTGGAATGGGAAGGAGTTGGATATCACATCTCATGCTATAAGAAGGGTCTCAGGTTTCGTATTAGAAGCATTGCGATATCAAGTCTCATGGTATAGGAAGGGTCTCAGAATTGGAATGGGAAGGAGTTGGATATCACATCTCAAGCTATAGGAAGGGTCTCAGGATTGGAATGGGAAGGAGTTTGATATCACATCTCATGCCATAATATGGGTCTCAGGTTTGGTAGAAGCATTGAGATATCACATCTCATGCTATCGGAACAGTCTCAGGATTGGATTTGGATGGAGTTGGATATCCCATCTCATGCTATAGGAAGGGTCTCAGGTTGGAATGGGAAGGAGTTGGATATCACATCTCATTTTATAGGAAGGGTCTCAGGATTGGAATGGGAAGGACTTGGATATCACATCTCATGCTATAGGAAGGCTCTCAGGTTTGGAATGGGAAGGATTTGTATATCACATCTTGCTATAGGAAGGGCCTCAGGTTTGGTATGAGAAACATTGACATATCACATCTCATGGTATAGGAAGGATCTCAGGATTGGAATGGGAAGGAGTTGGATATCCCATCTCATGTTATAGGAAGGATATCAGGTTTGGTATTAGAAGCATTGAGATATCACATCTCATGCTATAGGAAGGGTCTCAGGATTGGAATGGGAAGGAGTTGGATATCACATCTCATGCTATAGGAAGGGTCTCAGGTTTGGTAGAAGCATTGAGATATCACATCTCATGCTATAGGCAGGGTCTCAGGATTGGAATGGGAAGGAGTAGTATATGACATCTCATGTCATAGGAAGGGTCTCAGGTTTGGTATAAGCATTGATATATCACATCTCTGCTATCGGAAGGGTCTCGGGATTGGAATGGGAAGGAGTTGGATATCCCATCTCATGTTATAGGAAGGGTCTCAGGTTTGGTATTAGAAGCATTGAGATATAACATCTCATGTTATAGGAAGGGTCTCAGGATTGGAATGGGAAGGACTTGGATATCACTTCTCATGCTATAGGGAGGTCTCAGGTTTGATATTAGAAGCATTGAGATATCAGATCTCATGCTATCGGAAGGGTCTCAGGATTGGAATGGGAAGGAGTTGGATATCTCTTCTCATGCTATAGGAAGGGTCTCAGGTTGGAATGGGAAGGATTTGGATATCACATCTCATGTTATAGGAAGGGTCTCAGGATTCAAATGGGAAGGATTTGGATATCACATCTCTTGCTATAGGAAGGGTCTCAGGTTTTTTATTAGAAACATTGAGATATCACATCTCATGCTATAGGAAGGGTTTCAGGATTGGAATGGGAAGGAGTTGGATATCACATCTCATGTTATAGAAAGGGTCTCAGGATTGGAATGGGAAGGATTTGGATATCACATCTCTTGCTATAGGATGGGTCTCAGGTTTTTTATTAGAAGCATTGAGATATCACATCTCATGCTATCGGATGGGTCTCAGGATTGGAATGGGAAGGAGTTGGATATCACATCTCATGCTATCGGAAGGGTCTCAGGTTTGGAACTGGAAGGAGTTGGACATCACATCTCATTTTATAGGAAGCGTCTCAGGTTTGGTATAAACATTGAGATATCATATCTGTGCTATTGGAAGTGTCTAAGGATTGGAATGGGAAGGAGTTGGATATCACATCTCATGCTATAGGTAGGCTCTCAGGTTTGGAAAGGGAAGGAGTTGGATATCACATTTCATGTTAGAGGAAGGATCTCAGGTTTGGTATTAGAGGCATTGAGATATCCCATCTCATGCTATAGGAAGGGTCTCAGGATTGGAATTCGAAGGAGTTGGATATCACATTTCATGCTATAGGAAGGGTCTCAGGTTTGGTATAAGCATTGGGATATCACGTCTCATGCTATAGGAAGGGTCTCAGGATTGGAATGGGAAGGAGTTGGATATCACATCTCAAGCTATAGGAAGGGTCTCAGGATTGGAATGGGAAGGAGTTGGATATCACATCTCATGCCATAGTATGGGTCTCAGGTTTGGTAGAAGCATTGGGATATCACATCTCATGCTATCGGAAGGGTATCAGGATTGGATTTGGAAGGAGTTGGATATCCCATCTCATGCTATAGGAAGGGTCTCAGGTTGGAATGGGAAGGTGTTGGATATCACATCTCATGCCATAGTATGGGTCTCAGGTTTGGTATAAGCATTGAGATATCACATTTCTGCTATTGGAAGGGTCTCAGGATTGGAATGGGAAGGACTTGGATATCCCATCTCATGTTATTGGACGGGTCTCAGGTGTGGTATTAGAAGCATTGAGATATCACATTGCATGCTGTAGGAAGAGTCTCAGGTTTGGAATGGGAAGGAATTGGATATCACATCTCATCTCATAGGAAGGATCTCAGGTTTGCTATTAGAAGCATTGAGATATCACATCTCATGCTATAGGAATGGTCTCAGGATTGGAATGAGAAGGAGTTGGATATTACATTCTTGCTATAGGATGGGTCTCAGGTTTGGAACGGGAAGGAGTTGGATATCACATCTCATGCTTTAAGAAGGGTCTCAGTTTTGGTATTAGAAGCATTGAGATATCACATCTCATGCTATAGGAAGGGTCTCAGGTTTGGTATTACAAGCATTGTCATATTACATCTCATGCTATAGGAAGGGTCTCAGGATTGGATTGGGAAGGAGTCGGATATCACAGCTCACGCTATAGGAAGGGTCTCAGGTTTGGAATGGGAAGGATTTGTATATCACATCTCTTGCTATAGGAAGGGCCTCAGGTTTGGTATGAGAAACATTGAGATATCACATCTCATGGTATAGGAAGGATCTCAGGATTGGAATAGGAAGAAGTTGGATATCACATCTCATGTTATAGGAAGGATATCAGGTTTGGTATTAGAAGCATTGAGATATCACATCTCATGCTATAGGAAGGGTCTCAGGATTGGAATGGGAAGGAGTTGGATATCCCATCTCATGCTATAGGAAGGGTCTCAGGTTTGGTATTAGAAGCATTGAGATGTCACGTCTCATGCTATAGGAAGGGTCTCAGGATTGGAATAGGAAGGAGTTGGATATCACATCTCATGCTACATGAAGGGACTCAGGTGTGGTATTACAAGCATTGTGATATTACATCTCATGCTATAGGAAGGGTCTCAGGATTGGATTGGGAAGGAGTCGGATATCACATCTCATGTTATAGGAAGGGTCTCAGGTTTGGAATGGGAAGGAATTGGATACACATCTCATGTTATAGGAAGGATCTCAGGTTTGGTATTAGAAGCATTGAGATATCACATATCATGCTATAGGAAGGGTCTCAGGATTGGAATGGGAAAGAGTTGGATATCACATCTCATGCTAAAGGAAAGGTCTCGGGTTTGGAAGGGGAAGGATTTGGATCTCACATATGTATTAGGACGGGTCTCAGGTTTGGTATTAGAAGCATTGAGATATCACATCTCATGGTATAGGAAGGGTCTCGGGATTGGAATGGGAAGGAGTTGGATAGTACATCTCAAGCTATCTCAGGATTGGAATGGGAAGGAGTTTGATATCACATCTCAAGCTATAGGAAGGGTCTCAGGTTTGGAAAGGGAATGATTTGGATTTCACATCTCATGTTATAGGATGGTTCTCATGTTTGGTTTTAGAAGCATTGAGATATCACATCTCATGCTATCGGAAGGGTCTCAGGTTTGGAATGGGAAGGAGTTGGATATCACATATGCTATAGGAAGGGTCTCAGGTTTGGAATGGGAAGGAGTTGGGTATCACATCTCATGTTATAGGAAGGGTCTCAGGTTTGGTATAAGCATTGAGATATCACATCTCTGCTATCGGAAGTGTCTCAGGATTGGAATCGGAAGGAGTTGGATATCCCATCTCATGTTATAGGAAGGGTCTCAGGTTTGGTATTAGAAGCATTGAGATGTCACGTCTCATGCTATAGGAAGGGTCTCAGGATTGTAATAGGAAGGAGTTGGATATCACATCTCATGCTATATGAAGGGTCTCAGGTTTGGTATTACAAGCATTGTGATATTACATCTCATGCTATAGGAAGGGTCTCAGGATTGGATTGGGAAGGAGTCGGATATCACATCTCATGCTATAGGAAGGGTCTCAGGTTTGGAATGGGAAGGATTTGTATATCACATCTTGCTATAGGAAGGCCTCAGGTTTGGTATGAGAAACATTGACATATCACATCTCATGGTAGAGGAAGGATCTCAGGATTGGAATGGGAAGGAGTTGGATATCCCATCTCATGTTAATGGAAGGATATCAGGTTTGGTATTAGAAGCATTGAGATATCACATCTCATGCTATAGGAAGGGTCTCAGGATTGGAATGGGAAGGAGTTGGATATCACATCTCATGCTATAGGAAGGGTCTCAGGTTTGGTAGAAGCATTGAGATATCACATCTCATGCTATAGGCAGGGTCTCAGGATTGGAATGGGAAGGAGTAGTATATGACATCTCATGTCATAGGAAGGGTCTCAGGTTTGGTATAAGCATTGATATATCACATCTCTGCTATCGGAAGGGTCTCGGAATGGGAAGGAGTTGGATATCCCATCTCATGCTATAGGAAGGGTCTCAGGTTTGGTATTAGAAGCATTGAGATATAATATCTCATGTTATAGGAAGGGTCTCAGGATTGGAATGGGAAGGACTTGGATATCACATCTCATGCTATAGGGAGGGTCTCAGGTTTGATATTAGAAGCATTGAGATATCACATCTCATGCTATCGGAAGGGTCTCAGGATTGGAATGGAAAGGAGTTGGATATCACATCTCATGCTAAAGGAAGGGTCTCAGGCTTGGAAGGGGAAGGATTTGGATATCACATCTCAAGTTATAGGACAGGTCTGTGGTTTGGTATTAGAAGCATTGAGATATATCTCATGGTATAGTATGGGTCTCAGGATTGGAATGGGAAGGATTTGGATATCACATCTCATGCTATAGGAAGGGTCTAAGGATTGGAATGGGAAGGACTTGGACATCACATCACATGTTATAGGAAGGGTCTCAGGTTTGTTATTAGAAGGATTGAGATATCACATCTCATGTTATAGGACAGTCTCAGGTTTGGTATTGGAAGCATTGAGATATCACATCTCATGGTATAGGACGGGTCTCAGTATTGGAATGGGAAGGAGTTGGATATCACATCTCATGCTATCGGAAGGGTCTCAGGATTGGAATGGGAAGGAGTTGGATATCACATCTCATGCTAAAGGAAGGGTCTCAGGCTTGGAAGGGGAAGGATTAGGATATTACATCTCATGTTATAGGACTGGTCTCAGGTTTAGTATTAGAAGCATTGAGATATCACATCTCATGGTATAGGAAGGGTCTCAGGATTGGAATGGGAAGGAGTTTGATATCACATCTCATGCCATAGGAAGGGTCTCAAGTTTGGTAGAAGCATTGAGATATCACATCTCATGCTATCGGAAGGGTCTCAGGATTGGATTGGGAAGGAGTTGGATATCCCATCTCATGCTATAGGAAGGGTCTCAGGTTTGGTATTAGAAGCATTGAGATTTCACATCTCATGCTATAGGAAGGGTCTCAGGATTGGAATGGGAAGGAGTTGGATATCACATCTCATGCTATAAGAAGGGTCTCAGGTTTCGTATTAGAAGCATTGCGATATCAAGTCTCATGGTATAGGAAGGGTCTCAGAATTGGAATGGGAAGGAGTTGGATATCACATCTCAAGCTATAGGAAGGGTCTCAGGATTGGAATGGGAAGGAGTTTGATATCACATCTCATGCCATAATATGGGTCTCAGGTTTGGTAGAAGCATTGAGATATCACATCTCATGCTATCGGAACAGTCTCAGGATTGGATTTGGATGGAGTTGGATATCCCATCTCATGCTATAGGAAGGGTCTCAGGTTGGAATGGGAAGGAGTTGGATATCACATCTCATTTTATAGGAAGGGTCTCAGGATTGGAATGGGAAGGACTTGGATATCACATCTCATGCTATAGGAAGGCTCTCAGGTTTGGAATGGGAAGGATTTGTATATCACATCTTGCTATAGGAAGGGCCTCAGGTTTGGTATGAGAAACATTGACATATCACATCTCATGGTATAGGAAGGATCTCAGGATTGGAATGGGAAGGAGTTGGATATCCCATCTCATGTTATAGGAAGGATATCAGGTTTGGTATTAGAAGCATTGAGATATCACATCTCATGCTATAGGAAGGGTCTCAGGATTGGAATGGGAAGGAGTTGGATATCACATCTCATGCTATAGGAAGGGTCTCAGGTTTGGTAGAAGCATTGAGATATCACATCTCATGCTATAGGCAGGGTCTCAGGATTGGAATGGGAAGGAGTAGTATATGACATCTCATGTCATAGGAAGGGTCTCAGGTTTGGTATAAGCATTGATATATCACATCTCTGCTATCGGAAGGGTCTCGGGATTGGAATGGGAAGGAGTTGGATATCCCATCTCATGTTATAGGAAGGGTCTCAGGTTTGGTATTAGAAGCATTGAGATATAACATCTCATGTTATAGGAAGGGTCTCAGGATTGGAATGGGAAGGACTTGGATATCACTTCTCATGCTATAGGGAGGTCTCAGGTTTGATATTAGAAGCATTGAGATATCAGATCTCATGCTATCGGAAGGGTCTCAGGATTGGAATGGGAAGGAGTTGGATATCCCTTCTCATGCTATAGGAAGGGTCTCAGGTTGGAATGGGAAGGATTTGGATATCACATCTCATGTTATAGGAAGGGTCTCAGGATTCAAATGGGAAGGATTTGGATATCACATCTCTTGCTATAGGAAGGGTCTCAGGTTTTTTATTAGAAACATTGAGATATCACATCTCATGCTATAGGAAGGGTTTCAGGATTGGAATGGGAAGGAGTTGGATATCACATCTCATGTTATAGAAAGGGTCTCAGGATTGGAATGGGAAGGATTTGGATATCACATCTTTTGCTATAGGATGGGTCTCAGGTTTTTTATTAGAAGCATTGAGATATCACATCTCATGCTATCGGATGGGTCTCAGGATTGGAATGGGAAGGAGTTGGATATCACATCTCATGCTATAGGAAGGGTCTCAGGTTTGGAACTGGAAGGAGTTGGACATCACATCTCATTTTATAGGAAGCGTCTCAGGTTTGGTATAAGCATTGAGATATCATATCTGTGCTATTGGAAGTGTCTAAGGATTGAAATGGGAAGGAGTTGGATATCACATCTCATGCTATAGGTAGGCTCTCAGGTTTGGAAAGGGAAGGAGTTGGATATCACATTTCATGATAGAGGAAGGATCTCAGGTTTGGTATTAGAGGCATTGAGATATCACATCTCATGCTATAGGAAGGGTCTCAGGATTGGAATTCGAAGGAGTTGGATATCACATCTCATGCTTTAGGAAGGGTCTCAGGTTTGGTATAAGCATTGGGATATCACATCTCATGCTATAGGAAGGGTCTCAGGATTGGAATGGGAAGGAGTTGGATATCACATCTCAAGCTATAGGAAGGGTCTCAGGATTGGAATGGGAGGGAGTTGGATATCACATCTCAAGCTATAGGAAGGGTCTCAGGTTTGGTATTAGAAGCATTGAGATATCACATCTCATGCTATAGGAAGGGTCTCAGGATTGGAATGGGAAGGACTTGGATATCCCATCTCATGTTATTGGACGGGTCTCAGGTGTGGTATTAGAAGCATTGAGATATCACATTGCATGCTGTAGGAAGAGTCTCAGGTTTGGAATGGGAAGGAATTGGATATCACATCTCATCTCATAGGAAGGATCTCAGGTTTGCTATTAGAAGCATTGAGATATCACATCTCATGCTATAGGAATGGTCTCAGGATTGGAATGAGAAGGAGTTGGATATTACATTCTTGCTATAGGATGGGTCTCAGGTTTGGAACGGGAAGGAGTTGGATATCACATCTCATGCTTTAAGAAGGGTCTCAGTTTTGGTATTAGAAGCATTGAGATATCACATCTCATGCTATAGGAAGGGTCTCAGGTTTGGTATTACAAGCATTGTCATATTACATCTCATGCTATAGGAAGGGTCTCAGGATTGGATTGGGAAGGAGTCGGATATCACAGCTCACGCTATAGGAAGGGTCTCAGGTTTGGAATGGGAAGGATTTGTATATCACATCTCTTGCTATAGGAAGGGCCTCAGGTTTGGTATGAGAAACATTGAGATATCACATCTCATGGTATAGGAAAGATCTCAGGATTGGAATAGGAAGGAGTTGGATATCACATCTCATGTTATAGGAAGGATATCAGGTTTGGTATTAGAAGCATTGAGATATCACATCTCATGCTATAGGAAGGGTCTCAGGATTGGAATGGGAAGGAGTTGGATATCCCATCTCATGCTAGAGGAAGGGTCTCAGGTTTGGTATTAGAAGCATTGAGATGTCACGTCTCATGCTATAGGAAGGGTCTCAGGATTGGAATAGGAAGGAGTTGGATATCACATCTCATGCTACATGAAGGGACTCAGGTGTGGTATTACAAGCATTGTGATATTACATCTCTTGCTATAGGAAGGGTCTCAGGATTGGATTGGGAAGGAGTCGGATATCACATCTCATGCTATAGGAAGGGTCTCAGGTTTGGAATGGGAAGGAATTGGATACACATCTCATGTTATAGGAAGGATCTCAGGTTTGGTATTAGAAGCATTGAGATATCACATATCATGCTATAGGAAGGGTCTCAGGATTGGATTGGGAAAGAGTTGGATATCACATCTCATGCTAAAGGAAAGGTCTCGGGTTTGGAAGGGGAAGGATTTGGATCTAACATATGTATTAGGACGGGTCTCAGGTTTGGTATTAGAAGCATTGAGATATCACATCTCATGGTATAGGAAGGGTCTCGGGATTGGAATGGGAAGGAGTTGGATAGTACATCTCAAGCTATCTCAGGATTGGAATGGGAAGGAGTTTGATATCACATCTCAAGCTATAGGAAGGGTCTCAGGTTTGGAAAGGGAATGATTTGGATTTCACATCTCATGTTATAGGATGGTTCTCATGTTTGGTTTTAGAAGCATTGAGATATCACATCTCATGCTATCGGAAGGGTCTCAGGTTTGGAATGGGAAGGAGTTGGATATCACATCTCATGTTATAGGAAGGGTCTCAGGTTTGGTATAAGCATTGAGATATCACATCTCTGCTATCGGAAGTGTCTCAGGATTGGAATCGGAAGGAGTTGGATATCCCATCTCATGTTATAGGAAGGGTCTCAGGTTTGGTATTAGAAGCATTGAGATGTCACGTCTCATGCTATAGGAAGGGTCTCAGGATTGCAATAGGAAGGAGTTGGATATCACATCTCATGCTATATGAAGGGTCTCAGGTTTGGTATTACAAGCATTGTGATATTACATCTCATGCTATAGGAAGGGTCTCAGGATTGGATTGGGAAGGAGTCGGATATCACATCTCATGCTATAGGAAGGGTCTCAGGTTTGGAATGGGAAGGATTTGTATATCACATCTTGCTATAGGAAGGCCTCAGGTTTGGTATGAGAAACATTGACATATCACATCTCATGGTATAGGAAGGATCTCAGGATTGGAATGGGAAGGAGTTGGATATCCCATCTCATGTTAATGGAAGGATATCAGGTTTGGTATTAGAAGCATTGAGATATCACATCTCATGCTATAGGAAGGGTCTCAGGATTGGATTGGGAAGGAGTTGGATATCACATCTCATGCTATAGGAAGGGTCTCAGGTTTGGTAGAAGCATTGAGATATCACATCTCATGCTATAGGCAGGGTCTCAGGATTGGAATGGGAATGAGTAGTATATGACATCTCATGTCATAGGAAGGGTCTCAGGTTTGGTATAAGCATTGATATATCACATCTCTGCTATCAGAAGGGTCTCGGAATGGGAAGGAGTTGGATATCCCATCTCATGCTATAGGAAGGATCTCAGGTTTGGTATTAGAAGCATTGAGATATATCTCATGGTATAGTATGGGTCTCAGGATTGGAATGGGAAGGATTTGGATATCACATCTCATGCTATAGGAAGGGTCTAAGGATTGGAATGGGAAGGACTTGGACATCACATCACATGATATAGGAAGGGTCTCAGGTTTGTTATTAGAAGGATTGAGATATCACATCTCATGTTATAGGACAGTCTCAGGTTTGGTATTGGAAGCATTGAGATATCACATCTCATGGTATAGGACGGGTCTCAGTATTGGAATGGGAAGGAGTTGGATATCACATCTCATGCTATAGGAAGGGTCACAGGTTGGAATTCGAAGGAGTTGGATATCACATCTCATGCTATCGGAAGGGTCTCAGGATTGGAATGGGAAGGAGTTGGATATCACATTTCATGCTATAGGGAGGGTCTCAGGTTTGATATTAGAAGCATTGAGATATCACATCTAATGCTATCAGAAGGATCTCAGGATTGGATTGGGAAGGAGTTGGATATCACATCTCATGCAATAGGAAAGGTCTCAGGTTTGTAATGGGAAGGATTTGGATATCACATCTCTTGCAATAGGAAGGGTCTCAGGTCTGGTATTAGAAACATTGAGATATCACATCTCATGGTATAGGAAGGGATCACATCTCATGCTATAGGAAGGGTCTCAGGATTGGAATGGGAAGGAGTTGGATATCACATCTCATGCTAAAGGAAGGGTCTCAGGCTTGGAAGGGGAAGGATTAGGATATTACATCTCATGTTATAGGACGGGTCTCAGGTTTAGTATTAGAAGAATTGAGATATCACATCTCATGGTATAGGAAGGGTCTCACGATTGGAATGGGAAGGAGTTTGATATCACATCTCATGCCATAGGAAGGGTCTCAGGATTGGATTGGGAAGGAGTTGGATATCCCATCTCATGGCAAAGGAAATGTCTCAGGTTTGGAAGGGGAAGGATTTGGATATCACATCTCAAGTTATAGGACGGGTCTGTGGTTTGGTATTAGAAGCATTGAGATATATCTCATGGTATAGTATGGGTCTCAGGATTGGAATGGGAAGGATTTGGATATCACATCTCATGCTATAGGAAGGGTCTAAGGATTGGAATGGGAAGGACTTGGACATCACATCACATGATATAGGAAGGGTCTCAGGTTTGTTATTAGAAAGATTGAGATATCACATCTCATGTTATAGGACAGTCTCAGGTTTGGTATTGGAAGCATTGAGATATCACATCTCATGGTATAGGACGGGTCTCAGTATTGGAATGGGAAGGAGTTGGATATCACATCTCATGCTATAGGAAGGGTCACAGGTTGGAATTCGAAGGAGTTGGATATCACATCTCATGCTATCGGAAGGGTCTCAGGATTGGAATGGGAAGGAGTTGGATATCACATCTCATGCTATAGGGAGGGTCTCAGGTTTGATATTAGAAGCATTGAGATATCACATCTAATGCTATCAGAAGGGTCTCAGGATTGGATTGGGAAGGAGTTGGATATCACATCTCATGCAATAGGAAAGGTCTCAGGTTTGTAATGGGAAGGATTTGGATATCACATCTCTTGCAATAGGAAGGGTCTCAGGTCTGGTATTAGAAACATTGAGATATCACATCTCATGGTATAGGAAGGGATCACATCTCATGCTATAGGAAGGGTCTCAGGATTGGAATGGGAAGGAGTTGGATATCACATCTCAAGCTATAGGAAGGGTCTCAGGATTGGAATGGGAAGGAGTTTGATATCACATCTCATGCCATAGTATGGGTCTCAGGTTTGGTAGAAGCATTGGGATATCACATCTCATGCTATCGGAAGGGTATCAGGATTGGATTTGGAAGGAGTTGGATATCCCATCTCATGCTGTAGGAAGGGTCTCAGGTTGGAATGGGAAGGAGTTGGATATCACATCTCTGCTATCGGAAGTGTCTCATGATTGGGATGGGAAGGAGTTGGATATCACATCTCATGCTATACAAAGTATCTCAGATTTGGAATGGGAAGGAGTTGGATATCCCATCTCATGTTATTATTACGGGTCTCAGGTTTGGTATTAGAAGCATTGCGATATCACATCGCATGCTGTAGGAAGGGTCTCAGGTTTGGAATGGGAAGGAATTGGATATTACATTCTTGCTATAGGAAGGGTCTCATGTTTGGAATGGGAAGGAGTTGGATATCACATATGCTATAGGAAGGGTCTCAGGTTTGGAATGGGAAGGAGTTGGGTATCACATCTCATGTTATAGGAAGGGTCTCAGGTTTGGTATAAGCATTGAGATGTCACGTCTCATGCTATAGGAAGGGTCTCAGGATTGCAATAGGAAGGAGTTGGATATCACATCTCATGCTATATGAAGGGACTCAGGTTTGGTATTACAAGCATTGTGATATTACATCTCATGCTATAGGAAGGGTCTCAGGATTGGATTGGGAAGGAGTCGGATATCACATCTCATGCTATAGGAAGGGTCTCAGGTTTGGAATGGGAAGGATTTGTATATCACATCTTGCTATAGGAGGTGCCTCAGGTTTGGTATGAGAAACATTGACATATCACATCTCATGGTAAAGGAAGGATCTCAGGATTGGAATGGGAAGGAGTTGGATATCCCATCTCATGTTATAGGAAGGATATCAGGTTTGGTATTAGAAGCATTAAGATATCACATCTCATGCTATAGGAAGGGTCTCAGGATTGGAATGGGAAGGAGTTGGATATCAAATCTCATGCTATAGGAAGGGTCTCAGGTTTGTTAGAAGCATTGAGATATCACATCTCATGCTATAGGCAGGGTCTCAGGATTGGAATGGGAAGGAGTAGTATATGACATCTCATGTCATAGGAAGGGTCTCAGGTTTGGTATAAGCATTGATATATCACATCTCTGCTATCGGAAGGGTCTCGGGATTGGAATGGGAAGGAGTTGGATATCCCATCTCATGTTATAGGAAGGATCTCAGGTTTGGTATTAGAAGCATTGAGATATAACATCTCATGTTATAGGAATGGTCTCAGGATTCAAATGGGAAGTACTTGGATATCACATCTCATGCTATAGGGAGGGTCTCAGGTTTGATAGTAGAAGCATTGAGATATCACATCTCATGCTATCGGAAGGGTCTCAGGATTGGAATGGGAAGGAGTTGGATATCACATCTCATGCTAAAGGAAGGGTCTCAGGCTTGGAAGGGGAAGGATTAGGATATTACATCTCATGTTATAGGACTGGTCTCAGGTTTAGTATTAGAAGCATTGAGATATCACATCTCATGGTATAGGAAGGGTCTCAGGATTGGAATGGGAAGGAGTTTGATATCACATCTCATGCCATAGGAAGGGTCTCAAGTTTGGTAGAAGCATTGAGATATCACATCTCATGCTATCGGAAGGGTCTCATGATTGGATTGGGAAGGAGTTGGATATCCCATCTCATGCTATAGGAAGGGTCTCAGGTTTGGTATTAGAAGCATTGAGATATCACATCTCATGCTATAGGAAGGGTCTCAGGATTGGAATGGGAAGGAGTTGGATATCACATCTCATGCTATAAGAAGGGTCTCAGGTTTCGTATTAGAAGCATTGCGATATCAAGTCTCATGGTATAGGAAGGGTCTCAGAATTGGAATGGGAAGGAGTTGGATATCACATCTCAAGCTATAGGAAGGGTCTCAGGATTGGAATGGGAAGGAGTTTGATATCACATCTCATGCCATAATATGGGTCTCAGGTTTGGTAGAAGCATTGAGATATCACATCTCATGCTATCTGAACAGTCTCAGGATTGGATTTGGATGGAGTTGGATATCCCATCTCATGCTATAGGAAGGGTCTCAGGTTGGAATGGGAAGGAGTTGGATATCACATCTCATTTTATAGGAAGGGTCTCAGGATTGGAATGGGAAGGACTTGGATATCACATCTCATGCTATAGGAAGGGCCTCAGGTTTGGTATGAGAAACATTGACATATCACATCTCATGGTATAGGAAGGATCTCAGGATTGGAATGGGAAGGAGTTGGATATCCCATCTCATGTTATAGGAAGGATATCAGGTTTGGTATTAGAAGCATTGAGATATAACATCTCATGTCATAGGAAGGGTCTCAGGATTGGAATGGGAAGGACTTGGATATCAATTCTCATGCTATAGGGAGGTCTCAGGTTTGATATTAGAAGCATTGAGATATCACATCTCATGCTATAGGAAGGGTCTCAGGATTGGAATGGGAAGGAGTTGGATATCACATCTCATGCTATAGGAAGGGTCTCAGGTTTGGTAGAAGCATTGAGATATCACATCTCATGCTATAGGCAGGGTCTCAGGATTGGAATGGGAAGGAGTAGTATATGACATCTCATGTCATAGGAAGGGTCTCAGGTTTGGTATAAGCATTGATATATCACATCTCTGCTATCGGAAGGGTCTCGGGATTGGAATGGGAAGGAGTTGGATATCCCATCTCATGTTATAGGAAGGGTCTCAGGTTTGGTATTAGAAGCATTGAGATATAACATCTCATGTCATAGGAAGGGTCTCAGGATTGGAATGGGAAGGACTTGGATATCAATTCTCATGCTATAGGGAGGTCTCAGGTTTGATATTAGAAGCATTGAGATATCAGATCTCATGCTATCGGAAGGGTCTCAGGATTGGAATGGGAAGGAGTTGGATATCCCTTCTCATGCTATAGGAAGGGTCTCAGGTTGGAATGGGAAGGATTTGGATATCACATCTCATGTTATAGGAAGGGTCTCAGGTTTTTTATTAGAAACTTTGAGATATCACATCTCATGCTATAGGAAGGGTTTCAGGATTGGAATGGGAAGGAGTTGGATATCACATCTCATGTTATAGAAAGGGTCTCAGGATTGGAATGGGAAGGATTTGGATATCACATCTCTTGCTATAGGATGGGTCTCAGGTTTTTTATTAGAAGCATTGAGATATCACATCTCATGCTATCGGATGGGTCTCAGGATTGGAATGGGAAGGAGTTGGATATCACATCTCATGCTATAGGAAGGGTCTCAGGTTTGGAACTGGAAGGAGTTGGACATCACATCTCATTTTATAGGAAGCGTCTCAGGTTTGGTATAAGCATTGAGATATCATATCTGTGCTATTGGAAGTGTCTAAGGATTGGAATGGGAAGGAGTTGGATATCACATCTCATGCTATAGGTAGGCTCTCAGGTTTGGAAAGGGAAGGAGTTGGATATCACATTTCATGTTAGAGGAAGGATCTCAGGTTTGGTATTAGAGGCATTGAGATATCACATCTCATGCTATAGGAAGGGTCTCAGGATTGGAATTCGAAGGAGTTGGATATCACATCTCATGCTATAGGAAGGGTCTCAGGTTTGGTATAAGCATTGGGATATCACATCTCATGCTATAGGAAGGGTCTCAGGATTGGAATGGGAAGGAGTTGGATATCACATCTCAAGCTATAGGAAGGGTCTCAGGATTGGAATGGGAAGGAGTTGGATATCACATCTCATGCCATAGTATGGGTCTCAGGTTTGGTAGAAGCATTGGGATATCACATCTCATGCTATCGGAAGGGTATCAGGATTGGATTTGGAAGGAGTTGGATATCCCATCTCATGCTATAGGAAGGGTCTCAGGTTGGAATGGGAAGGAGTTGGATATCACATCTCATGCCATAGTATGGGTCTCAGGTTTGGTATAAGCATTGAGATATCACATTTCTGCTATTGGAAGGGTCTCAGGATTGGAATGGGAAGGAGTTGGATATCACATCTCAAGCTATAGGAAGGGTCTCAGGTTTGGTATTAGAAGCATTGAGATATCACATCTCATGCTATAGGAAGGGTCTCAGGATTGGAATGGGAAGGACTTGGATATCCCATCTCATGTTATTGGACGGGTCTCAGGTGTGGTATTAGAAGCATTGAGATATCACATTGCATGCTGTAGGAAGAGTCTCAGGTTTGGAATGGGAAGGAATTGGATATCACATCTCATCTCATAGGAAGGATCTCAGGTTTGCTATTAGAAGCATTGAGATATCACATCTCATGCTATAGGAATGGTCTCAGGATTGGAATGAGAAGGAGTTGGATATTACATTCTTGCTATAGGATGGGTCTCAGGTTTGGAACGGGAAGGAGTTGGATATCACATCTCATGCTTTAAGAAGGGTCTCAGTTTTGGTATTAGAAGCATTGAGATATCACATCTCATGCTATAGGAAGGGTCTCAGGTTTGGTATTACAAGCATTGTCATATTACATCTCATGCTATAGGAAGGGTCTCAGGATTGGATTGGGAAGGAGTCGGATATCACAGCTCACGCTATAGGAAGGGTCTCAGGTTTGGAATGGGAAGGATTTGTATATCACATCTCTTGCTATAGGAAGGGCCTCAGGTTTGGTATGAGAAACATTGAGATATCACATCTAATGGTATAGGAAGGATCTCAGGATTGGAATAGGAAGGAGTTGGATATCACATCTCATGTTATAGGAAGGATATCAGGTTTGGTATTAGAAGCATTGAGATATCACATCTCATGCTATAGGAAGGGTCTCAGGATTGGAATGGGAAGGAGTTGGATATCCCATCTCATGCTATAGGAAGGGTCTCAGGTTTGGTATTAGAAGCATTGAGATGTCACGTCTCATGCTATAGGAAGGGTCTCAGGATTGGAATAGGAAGGAGTTGGATATCACATCTCATGCTACATGAATGGACTCAGGTGTGGTATTACAAGCATTGTGATATTACATCTCATGCTATAGGAAGGGTCTCAGGATTGGATTGGGAAGGAGTCGGATATCACATCTCATGCTATAGGAAGGGTCTCAGGTTTGGAATGGGAAGGAATTGGATACACATCTCATGTTATAGGAAGGATCTCAGGTTTGGTATTAGAAGCATTGAGATATCACATATCATGCTATAGGAAGGGTCTCAGGATTGGAATGGGAAAGAGTTGGATATCACATCTCATGCTAAAGGAAAGGTCTCGCGTTTGGAAGGGGAAGGATTTGGATCTCACAAATGTATTAGGACGGGTCTCAGGTTTGGTATTAGAAGCATTGAGATATCACATCTCATGGTATAGGAAGGGTCTCGGGATTGGAATGGGAAGGAGTTGGATAGTACATCTCAAGCTATCTCAGGATTGGAATGGGAAGGAGTTTGATATCACATCTCAAGCTATAGGAAGGGTCTCAGGTTTGGAAAGGGAATGATTTGGATTTCACATCTCATGTTATAGGATGGTTCTCATGTTTGGTTTTAGAAGCATTGAGATATCACATCTCATGCTATCGGAAGGGTCTCAGGTTTGGAATGGGAAGGAGTTGGATATCACATATGCTATAGGAAGGGTCTCAGGTTTGGAATGGGAAGGAGTTGGGTATCACATCTCATGTTATAGGAAGGGTCTCAGGTTTGGTATAAGCATTGAGATATCACATCTCTGCTATCGGAAGTGTCTCAGGATTGGAATCGGAAGGAGTTGGATATCCCATCTCATGTTATAGGAAGGGTCTCAGGTTTGGTATTAGAAGCATTGAGATGTCACGTCTCATGCTATAGGAAGGGTCTCAGGATTGCAATAGGAAGGAGTTGGATATCACATCTCATGCTATATGAAGGGTCTCAGGTTTGGTATTACAAGCATTGTGATATTACATCTCATGCTATAGGAAGGGTCTCAGGATTGGATTGGGAAGGAGTCGGATATCACATCTCATGCTATAGGAAGGGTCTCAGGTTTGGAATGGGAAGGATTTGTATATCACATCTTGCTATAGGAAGGCCTCAGGTTTGGTATGAGAAACATTGACATATCACATCTCATGGTATAGGAAGGATCTCAGGATTGGAGTGGGAAGGAGTTGGATATCCCATCTCATGTTAATGGAAGGATATCAGGTTTGGTATTAGAAGCATTGAGATATCACATCTCATGCTATAGGAAGGGTCTCAGGATTGGAATGGGAAGGAGTTGGATATCACATCTCATGATATAGGAAGGGTCTCAGGTTTGGTAGAAGCATTGAGATATCACATCTCATGCTATAGGCAGGGTCTCAGGATTGGAATGGGAAGGAGTAGTATATGACATCTCATGTCATAGGAAGGGTCTCAGGTTTGGTATTAGAAGCATTGAGATATAATATCTCATGTTATAGGAAGGGTCTCAGGATTGGAATGGGAAGGACTTGGATATCACATCTCATGCTATAGGGAGGGTCTCAGGTTTGATATTAGAAGCATTGAGATATCACATCTCATGCTATCGGAAGGGTTTTGGAATGGGAAGGAGTTGGATATCCCATCTCATGCTATAGGAAGGGTCTCAGGTTTGGTATTAGAAGCATTGAGATATAATATCTCATGTTATAGGAAGGGTCTCAGGATTGGAATGGGAAGGACTTGGATATCACATCTCATGCTATAGGGAGGGTCTCAGGTTTGATATTAGAAGCATTGAGATATCACATCTCATGCTATCGGAAGCGTCTCAGGATTGGAATGGGAAGGAGTTGGATATCACATCTCATGCTATCGGAAGGGTCTCGGAATGGGAAGGAGTTGGATATCCCATCTCATGCTATAGGAAGGGTCTCAGGTTTGGTATTAGAAGCATTGAGATATAATATCTCATGTTATAGGAAGGGTCTCAGGATTGGAATGGGAAGGACTTGGATATCACATCTCATGCTATAGGGAGGGTCTCAGGTTTGATATTAGAAGCATTGAGATATCACATCTCATGCTATCGGAAGGGTCTCAGGATTGGATTGGGAAGGAGTTGGATATCCCATCTCATGCTATAGGAAGGGTCTCAGGTTTGGTATTAGAAGCATTGAGATATCACATCTCATGCTATAGGAAGGGTCTCACGATTGGAATGGGAAGGAGTTGGATATCACATCTCATGCTATAGGAAGGGTCTCAGGTTTCGTATTAGAAGCATTGAGATATCAAGTCTCATGGTATAGGAAGGGTCTCAGAATTGGAATGGGAAGGAGTTGGATATCACATCTCAAGCTATAGGAAGGGTCTCAGGATTGGAATGGGAAGGAGTTTGATATCACATCTCATGCCATAATATGGGTCTCAGGTTTGGTAGAAGCATTGAGATATCACATCTCATGCTATCGGAACGGTCTCAGGATTGGATTTGGATGGAGTTGGATATCCCATCTCATGCTATAGGAAGGGTCTCAGGTTGGAATGGGAAGGAGTTGGATATCAAATCTCATTTTATAGGAAGGGTCTCAGGATTGGAATGGGAAGGACTTGGATATCACATCTCATGCTATAGGAAGGCTCTCAGGTTTGGAATGGGAAGGATTTGTATATCACATCTTGCTTTAGGAAGGGCCTCAGGTTTGGTATGAGAAACATTGACATATCACATCTCATGGTATAGGAAGGATCTCAGGATTGGAATGGGAAGGAGTTGGATATCCCATCTCATGTTATAGGAAGGATATCAGGTTTGGTATTAGAAGCATTGAGATATCACATCTCATGCTATAGGAAGGGTCTCAGGATTGGAATGGGAAGGAGTTGGATATCACATCTCATGCTATAGGAAGGGTCTCAGGTTTGGTAGAAGCATTGAGATATCACAT
Source organism: Ambystoma mexicanum (assembly GCF_040938575.1). NCBI lineage: Eukaryota > Metazoa > Chordata > Amphibia > Caudata > Ambystomatidae > Ambystoma > Ambystoma mexicanum. The sequence goes on along the minus strand of NW_027182444.1, from coordinate 2,297,375 downwards.
CTCATGCTATAGGCAGGGTCTCAGGATTGGAATGGGAAGAAGTAGTATATGACATCTCATGTCATAGGAAGGGTCTCAGGTTTGGTATAAGCATTGATATATCACATCTCTGCTATCGGAAGGGTCTCGGGATTGGAATGGGAAGGAGTTGGATATCCCATCTCATGTTATAGGAAGGGTCTCAGGTTTGGTATTAGAAGCATTGAGATATAACATCTCATGTTATAGGAAGGGTCTCAGGATTGGAATGGGAAGGACTTGGATATCACATCTCATGCTATAGGGAGGTCTCAGGTTTGATATTAGAAGCATTGAGATATCACATCTCATGCTATCGGAAGGGTCTCAGGATTGGAATGGGAAGGAGTTTTATATCACATCTCATGCCATAGGAAGGGTCTCAGGTTTGGTAGAAGCATTGAGATATCACATCTCATGCTATCGGAAGGGTCTCAGGATTGGATTGGGAAGGAGTTGGATATCCCATCTCATGCTATAGGAAGGGTCTCAGGTTTGGTATTAGAAGCATTGAGATATCACATCTCATGCTATAGGAAGGGTCTCAGGATTGGAATGGGAAGGAGTTGGATATCACATCTCATGCTATAGGAAGGCTCTCAGGTTTGGAAAGGAAGGAGTTGGATATCACATTTCATATTAGAGGAAGGATCTCAGGTTTGGTATTTGAGGCATTGAGATATCACATCTCATGCTATCGGAAGGGTCTCAGGATTGGAATGGGAAGGAGTTGGATATGATATGATATGATATGGCATTTGTAACGCGCCTATACACAAGTGTTTCAAGGCGCGACGAGGCAGGGAGGGGGGAACAGGGGGAGGACAGACAACGATCCTACTAGGCCAGGTGTCATTCAGACCGCGCAAGTGCAGGGGTAGGGGGAAGGGAAAAGTGCAGTACAAGGTAAGTAGAATAGAAATAAATAGATAAATAAATAAATAGGGCCAGCTGGTGGCAAGTGCAAGGTAAGTGCAGACAAGTGCTGGGAAGGGGGGGCTGTAGGGATACAGAGACAGTCCCGCAGTGCAGGGGTTGCCGGAGAGGCAGTGCAAGTGGAGAGTGGCTGGGCCCAGGACCGAGGTCGGTGAGAGTGGCCAAGTTTCAGATTCAGTGCAGAATTTAGTGAAGAATTTAGCAGGGGAGAGGGAGAGAAAAAGCAGAAGCAAAGAGGAAGGTTTTGAGGTGCTTCCGGAACCGGAGATGGTTCTCCTCAAGTTTCAGGGAGGCAGGAAGGCTGTTCCAGAGGGAGGCTCCTGCCGCGGAGAGAGATCTACCCCCAGCTCGTTGCTTCGAGAAGCGGCTGACCCTGAGGGAGTTGGAGACGGATGAGCGAAGGGCTCGGGAAGGAAGATATTTAGGAAGAGAGAGTTGCAGGTATTTAGGCCCCAGGCCCCAGAAGGCCTTGTGGACAATGCAGAGGGTTTTGAACTTAATCCTCGCAGCCACTGGGAGCCAGTGTAGAGATTTCAGTCCTGGAGAGATACGGTACCTGGGCTTGAGGCCAAGGACAAGTCTCGCAGTTCTGTTCTGGATGAGTTGCAGAGGGCGGAGAGTGGAGGCAGGCAGATTAAGATAGAGACTGTTACAGTAGTCCAGCTTCGAGAGAACCAGGGCTCGGGAGACAGTGAGCTTCTGGGGGAAGGAGAGGAAGGGAAGAATACCTCTAAGGAGGTGCAGCTGGTAGTGTGACTTCTTAGAGACGTCAGATATATGAGGAGAGAAGGAGAGTGTGGAGTCAAAGATGACCCCGAGGTTTTTTGCCTTGCAGGTAGGAGCAGGAAGAGGCCCAAGAGAGGCTGGCCAGAGAGCTACAGGGAAGGAGGGAGTGGGTGTGCCGATGAGTAGAATCTCAGTCTTACTAGCATTAAGGCAGAGGTTGTTAGCAGCACACCATTCCTGGATAGCAGACAGACAGTCAGAGATGAGGGCAGGAGAAGAGGAGGCCGAGGGTAGCCTGAAAATGAGCTGAGTATCGTCCGCATAGCACTGAAAGTTGGGGCAGAGGGCGGCGATGCGGTGGGCAAGAAGTGCCAGATACTGGTTGGTCACATCTCATGCTATAGGAAGGGTCTCAGGTTTGGAACTGGAAGGAGTTGGATATCACATCTCATGCTATAGGGAGGGTCTCAGGTTTGGAAGGGGATTTGGATATCACATCTCATGTTGTAGGAAGGATCTCAAGTTTGGTATTAGAAGCATTGAGATATCACATCTCATGCTATAGGATGGGTCTCAGGATTGGAATGGGAAGGAGTTGGATATCACATCTCATGCTATCGGAAGTGTCTCAGGATTGGAATGGGAAGGAGTTGGATATCACATCTCATGCTATAGGAAGGGTCTCAGGTTTGGTAGAAGCATTGAGATATCACATCTCATGCTATAGGCAGGGTCTCAGGATGGGAATGGGAAGGAGTAGTATATGACATCTCATGTCATAGGAAGGGTCTCAGGTTTGGTATAAGCATTGATATATCACATCTCTGCTATCGGAAGGGTCTCGGAATGGGAAGGATTTGGATATCCCATCTCATGCTATAGGAAGGGTCTCAGGTTTGGTATTAGAAGCATTGAGATATAATATCTCATGTTATAGGAAGGGTCTCAGGATTGGAATGGGAAGGACTTGGATATCACATCTCATGCTATAGGGAGGGTCTCAGGTTTGATATTAGAAGCATTGAGATATCACATCTCATGCTATCGGAAGGGTCTCAGGATTGGAATGGGAAGGAGTTGGATATCACTTCTCATGCTAAAGGAAGGGTCTCAGGCTTGGAAGGGGAAGGATTAGGATATTACATCTCATGTTATAGGACGGGTCTCAGGTTTAGTATTAGAAGAATTGAGATATCACATCTCATGGTATAGGAAGGGTCTCACGATTGGAATGGGAAGGAGTTTGATATCACATCTCATGCCATAGGAAGGGTCTCAAGTTTGGTAGAAGCATTGAGATATCACATCTCATGCTATCGGAAGGGTCTCAGGCTTGGAAGGGGAAGGATTAGGATATTACATCTCATGTTATAGGACTGGTCTCAGGTTTAGTATTAGAAGCATTGAGATATCACATCTCATGGTATAGGAAGGGTCTCAGGATTGGAATGGGAAGGAGTTTGATATCACATCTCATGCCATAGGAAGGGTCTCAAGTTTGGTAGAAGCATTGAGATATCACATCTCATGCTATCGGAAGGGTCTCAGGATTGGATTGGGAAGGAGTTGGATATCCCATCTCATGCTATAGGAAGGGTCTCAGGTTTGGTATTAGAAGCATTGAGATATCACATCTCATGCTATAGGAAGGGTCTCAGGATTGGAATGGGAAGGAGTTGGATATCACATCTCATGCTATAAGAAGGGTCTCAGGTTTCGTATTAGAAGCATTGCGATATCAAGTCTCATGGTATAGGAAGGGTCTCAGAATTGGAATGGGAAGGAGTTGGATATCACATCTCAAGCTATAGGAAGGGTCTCAGGATTGGAATGGGAAGGAGTTTGATATCACATCTCATGCCATAATATGGGTCTCAGGTTTGGTAGAAGCATTGAGATATCACATCTCATGCTATCGGAACAGTCTCAGGATTGGATTTGGATGGAGTTGGATATCCCATCTCATGCTATAGGAAGGGTCTCAGGTTGGAATGGGAAGGAGTTGGATATCACATCTCATTTTATAGGAAGGGTCTCAGGATTGGAATGGGAAGGACTTGGATATCACATCTCATGCTATAGGAAGGGCCTCAGGTTTGGTATGAGAAACATTGACATATCACATCTCATGGTATAGGAAGGATCTCAGGATTGGAATGGGAAGGAGTTGGATATCCCATCTCATGTTATAGGAAGGATATCAGGTTTGGTATTAGAAGCATTGAGATATCACATCTCATGCTATAGGAAGGGTCTCAGGATTGGAATGGGAAGGAGTTGGATATCACATCTCATGCTATAGGAAGGGTCTCAGGTTTGGTAGAAGCATTGAGATATCACATCTCATGCTATAGGCAGGGTCTCAGGATTGGAATGGGAAGGAGTAGTATATGACATCTCATGTCATAGGAAGGGTCTCAGGTTTGGTATAAGCATTGATATATCACATCTCTGCTATCGGAAGGGTCTCGGGATTGGAATGGGAAGGAGTTGGATATCCCATCTCATGTTATAGGAAGGGTCTCAGGTTTGGTATTAGAAGCATTGAGATATAACATCTCATGTCATAGGAAGGGTCTCAGGATTGGAATGGGAAGGACTTGGATATCAATTCTCATGCTATAGGGAGGTCTCAGGTTTGATATTAGAAGCATTGAGATATCAGATCTCATGCTATCGGAAGGGTCTCAGGATTGGAATGGGAAGGAGTTGGATATCCCTTCTCATGCTATAGGAAGGGTCTCAGGTTGGAATGGGAAGGATTTGGATATCACATCTCATGTTATAGGAAGGGTCTCAGGTTTTTTATTAGAAACTTTGAGATATCACATCTCATGCTATAGGAAGGGTTTCAGGATTGGAATGTGAAGGAGTTGGATATCACATCTCATGTTATAGAAAGGGTCTCAGGATTGGAATGGGAAGGATTTGGATATCACATCTCTTGCTATAGGATGGGTCTCAGGTTTTTTATTAGAAGCATTGAGATATCACATCTCATGCTATCGGATGGGTCTCAGGATTGGAATGGGAAGGAGTTGGATATCACATCTCATGCTATAGGAAGGGTCTCAGGTTTGGAACTGGAAGGAGTTGGACATCACATCTCATTTTATAGGAAGCGTCTCAGGTTTGGTATAAGCATTGAGATATCATATCTGTGCTATTGGAAGTGTCTAAGGATTGGAATGGGAAGGAGTTGGATATCACATCTCATGCTATAGGTAGGCTCTCAGGTTTGGAAAGGGAAGGAGTTGGATATCACATTTCATGTTAGAGGAAGGATCTCAGGTTTGGTATTAGAGGCATTGAGATATCACATCTCATGCTATAGGAAGGGTCTCAGGATTGGAATTCGAAGGAGTTGGATATCACATCTCATGCTATAGGAAGGGTCTCAGGTTTGGTATAAGCATTGGGATATCACATCTCATGCTATAGGAAGGGTCTCAGGATTGGAATGGGAAGGAGTTGGATATCACATCTCAAGCTATAGGAAGGGTCTCAGGATTGGAATGGGAAGGAGTTGGATATCACATCTCATGCCATAGTATGGGTCTCAGGTTTGGTAGAAGCATTGGGATATCACATCTCATGCTATCGGAAGGGTATCAGGATTGGATTTGGAAGGAGTTGGATATCCCATCTCATGCTATAGGAAGGGTCTCAGGTTGGAATGGGAAGGAGTTGGATATCACATCTCATGCCATAGTATGGGTCTCAGGTTTGGTATAAGCATTGAGATATCACATTTCTGCTATTGGAAGGGTCTCAGGATTGGAATGGGAAGGAGTTGGATATCACATCTCAAGCTATAGGAAGGGTCTCAGGTTTGGTATTAGAAGCATTGAGATATCACATCTCATGCTATAGGAAGGGTCTCAGGATTGGAATGGGAAGGACTTGGATATCCCATCTCATGTTATTGGACGGGTCTCAGGTGTGGTATTAGAAGCATTGAGATATCACATTGCATGCTGTAGGAAGAGTCTCAGGTTTGGAATGGGAAGGAATTGGATATCACATCTCATCTCATAGGAAGGATCTCAGGTTTGCTATTAGAAGCATTGAGATATCACATCTCATGCTATAGGAATGGTCTCAGGATTGGAATGAGAAGGAGTTGGATATTACATTCTTGCTATAGGATGGGTCTCAGGTTTGGAACGGGAAGGAGTTGGATATCACATCTCATGCTTTAAGAAGGGTCTCAGTTTTGGTATTAGAAGCATTGAGATATCACATCTCATGCTATAGGAAGGGTCTCAGGTTTGGTATTACAAGCATTGTCATATTACATCTCATGCTATAGGAAGGGTCTCAGGATTGGATTGGGAAGGAGTCGGATATCACAGCTCACGCTATAGGAAGGGTCTCAGGTTTGGAATGGGAAGGATTTGTATATCACATCTCTTGCTATAGGAAGGGCCTCAGGTTTGGTATGAGAAACATTGAGATATCACATCTAATGGTATAGGAAGGATCTCAGGATTGGAATAGGAAGGAGTTGGATATCACATCTCATGTTATAGGAAGGATATCAGGTTTGGTATTAGAAGCATTGAGATATCACATCTCATGCTATAGGAAGGGTCTCAGGATTGGAATGGGAAGGAGTTGGATATCCCATCTCATGCTATAGGAAGGGTCTCAGGTTTGGTATTAGAAGCATTGAGATGTCACGTCTCATGCTATAGGAAGGGTCTCAGGATTGGAATAGGAAGGAGTTGGATATCACATCTCATGCTACATGAATGGACTCAGGTGTGGTATTACAAGCATTGTGATATTACATCTCATGCTATAGGAAGGGTCTCAGGATTGGATTGGGAAGGAGTCGGATATCACATCTCATGCTATAGGAAGGGTCTCAGGTTTGGAATGGGAAGGAATTGGATACACATCTCATGTTATAGGAAGGATCTCAGGTTTGGTATTAGAAGCATTGAGATATCACATATCATGCTATAGGAAGGGTCTCAGGATTGGAATGGGAAAGAGTTGGATATCACATCTCATGCTAAAGGAAAGGTCTCGCGTTTGGAAGGGGAAGGATTTGGATCTCACAAATGTATTAGGACGGGTCTCAGGTTTGGTATTAGAAGCATTGAGATATCACATCTCATGGTATAGGAAGGGTCTCGGGATTGGAATGGGAAGGAGTTGGATAGTACATCTCAAGCTATCTCAGGATTGGAATGGGAAGGAGTTTGATATCACATCGAAAGCTATAGGAAGGGTCTCAGGTTTGGAAAGGGAATGATTTGGATTTCACATCTCATGTTATAGGATGGTTCTCATGTTTGGTTTTAGAAGCATTGAGATATCACATCTCATGCTATCGGAAGGGTCTCAGGTTTGGAATGGGAAGGAGTTGGATATCACATATGCTATAGGAAGGGTCTCAGGTTTGGAATGGGAAGGAGTTGGGTATCACATCTCATGTTATAGGAAGGGTCTCAGGTTTGGTATAAGCATTGAGATATCACATCTCTGCTATCGGAAGTGTCTCAGGATTGGAATCGGAAGGAGTTGGATATCCCATCTCATGTTATAGGAAGGGTCTCAGGTTTGGTATTAGAAGCATTGAGATGTCACGTCTCATGCTATAGGAAGGGTCTCAGGATTGCAATAGGAAGGAGTTGGATATCACATCTCATGCTATATGAAGGGTCTCAGGTTTGGTATTACAAGCATTGTGATATTACATCTCATGCTATAGGAAGGGTCTCAGGATTGGATTGGGAAGGAGTCGGATATCACATCTCATGCTATAGGAAGGGTCTCAGGTTTGGAATGGGAAGGATTTGTATATCACATCTTGCTATAGGAAGGCCTCAGGTTTGGTATGAGAAACATTGACATATCACATCTCATGGTATAGGAAGGATCTCAGGATTGGAGTGGGAAGGAGTTGGATATCCCATCTCATGTTAATGGAAGGATATCAGGTTTGGTATTAGAAGCATTGAGATATCACATCTCATGCTATAGGAAGGGTCTCAGGATTGGAATGGGAAGGAGTTGGATATCACATCTCATGATATAGGAAGGGTCTCAGGTTTGGTAGAAGCATTGAGATATCACATCTCATGCTATAGGCAGGGTCTCAGGATTGGAATGGGAAGGAGTAGTATATGACATCTCATGTCATAGGAAGGGTCTCAGGTTTGGTATTAGAAGCATTGAGATATAATATCTAATGTTATAGGAAGGGTCTCAGGATTGGAATGGGAAGGACTTGGATATCACATCTCATGCTATAGGGAGGGTCTCAGGTTTGATATTAGAAGCATTGAGATATCACATCTCATGCTATCGGAAGGGTTTTGGAATGGGAAGGAGTTGGATATCCCATCTCATGCTATAGGAAGGGTCTCAGGTTTGGTATTAGAAGCATTGAGATATAGTATCTCATGTTATAGGAAGGGTCTCAGGATTGGAATGGGAAGGACTTGGATATCACATCTCATGCTATAGGGAGGGTCTCAGGTTTGATATTAGAAGCATTGAGATATCACATCTCATGCTATCGGAAGCGTCTCAGGATTGGAATGGGAAGGAGTTGGATATCACATCTCATGCTATCGGAAGGGTCTCGGAATGGGAAGGAGTTGGATATCCCATCTCATGCTATAGGAAGGGTCTCAGGTTTGGTATTAGAAGCATTGAGATATAATATCTCATGTTATAGGAAGGGTCTCAGGATTGGAATGGGAAGGACTTGGATATCACATCTCATGCTATAGGGAGGGTCTCAGGTTTGATATTAGAAGCATTGAGATATCACATCTCATGCTATCGGAAGGGTCTCAGGATTGGATTGGGAAGGAGTTGGATATCCCATCTCATGCTATAGGAAGGGTCTCAGGTTTGGTATTAGAAGCATTGAGATATCACATCTCATGCTATAGGAAGGGTCTCACGATTGGAATGGGAAGGAGTTGGATATCACATCTCATGCTATAGGAAGGGTCTCAGGTTTCGTATTAGAAGCATTGAGATATCAAGTCTCATGGTATAGGAAGGGTCTCAGAATTGGAATGGGAAGGAGTTGGATATCACATCTCAAGCTATAGGAAGGGTCTCAGGATTGGAATGGGAAGGAGTTTGATATCACATCTCATGCCATAATATGGGTCTCAGGTTTGGTAGAAGCATTGAGATATCACATCTCATGCTATCGGAACGGTCTCAGGATTGGATTTGGATGGAGTTGGATATCCCATCTCATGCTATAGGAAGGGTCTCAGGTTGGAATGGGAAGGAGTTGGATATCAAATCTCATTTTATAGGAAGGGTCTCAGGATTGGAATGGGAAGGACTTGGATATCACATCTCATGCTATAGGAAGGCTCTCAGGTTTGGAATGGGAAGGATTTGTATATCACATCTTGCTTTAGGAAGGGCCTCAGGTTTGGTATGAGAAACATTGACATATCACATCTCATGGTATAGGAAGGATCTCAGGATTGGAATGGGAAGGAGTTGGATATCCCATCTCATGTTATAGGAAGGATATCAGGTTTGGTATTAGAAGCATTGAGATATCACATCTCATGCTATAGGAAGGGTCTCAGGATTGGAATGGGAAGGAGTTGGATATCACATCTCATGCTATAGGAAGGGTCGCAGGTTTGGTAGAAGCATTGAGATATCACATCTCATGCTATAGGCAGGGTCTCAGGATTGGAATGGGAAGAAGTAGTATATGACATCTCATGTCATAGGAAGGGTCTCAGGTTTGGTATAAGCATTGATATATCACATCTCTGCTATCGGAAGGGTCTCGGGATTGGAATGGGAAGGAGTTGGATATCCCATCTCATGTTATAGGAACGGTCTCAGGTTTGGTATTAGAAGCATTGAGATATAACATCTCATGTTATAGGAAGGGTCTCAGGATTGGAATGGGAAGGACTTGGATATCACATCTCATGCTATAGGGAGGTCTCAGGTTTGATATTAGAAGCATTGAGATATCACATCTCATGCTATCGGAAGGGTCTCAGGATTGGAATGGGAAGGAGTTTTATATCACATCTCATGCCATAGGAAGGGTCTCAGGTTTGGTAGAAGCATTGAGATATCACATCTCATGCTATCGGAAGGGTCTCAGGATTGGATTGGGAAGGAGATGGATATCCCATCTCATGCTATAGGAAGGGTCTCAGGTTTGGTATTAGAAGCATTGAGATATCACATCTCATGCTATAGGAAGGGTCTCAGGATTGGAATGGGAAGGAGTTGGATATCACATCTCATGCTAAAGGAAGGCTCTCAGGTTTGGAAAGGAAGGAGTTGGATATCACATTTCATATTAGAGGAAGGATCTCAGGTTTGGTATTTGAGGCATTGAGATATCACATCTCATGCTATCGGAAGGGTCTCAGGATTGGAATGGGAAGGAGTTGGATATGATATGATATGATATGGCATTTGTAACGCGCCTATACACAAGTGTTTCAAGGCGCGACGAGGCAGGGAGGGGGGAACAGGGGGAGGACAGACAACGATCCTACTAGGCCAGGTGTCATTCAAACCGCGCAAGTGCAGGGGTAGGGGGAAGGGAAAAGTGCAGTACAAGGTAAGTAGAATAGAAATAAATAGATAAATAAATAAATAGGGCTAGCTGGTGGCAAGTGCAAGGTAAGTGCAGACAAGTGCTGGGAAGGGGGGGCTGTAGGGATACAGAGACAGTCCCGCAGTGCAGGGGTTGCCGGAGAGGCAGTGCAAGTGGAGAGTGGCTGGGCCCAGGACCGAGGTTGGTGAGAGTGGCCAAGTTTCAGATTCAGTGCAGAATTTAGTGAAGAATTTAGCAGGGGAGACGGAGAGAAAAAGCAGAAGCAAAGAGGAAGGTTTTGAGGTGCTTCCGGAACCGGAGATGGTTCTCCTCAAGTTTCAGGGAGGCAGGAAGGCTGTTCCAGAGGGAGGCTCCTGCCGCGGAGAGAGATCTACCCCCAGCTCGTTGCTTCGAGAAGCGGCTGACCCTGAGGGAGTTGGAGACGGATGAGCGAAGGGCTCGGGAAGGAAGATATTTAGGAAGAGAGAGTTGCAGGTATTTAGGCCCCAGGCCCCAGAAGGCCTTGTGGACAATGCAGAGGGTTTTGAACTTAATCCTCGCAGCCACTGGGAGCCAGTGTAGAGATTTCAGTCCTGGAGAGATACGGTACCTGGGCTTGAGGCCAAGGACAAGTCTCGCAGTTCTGTTCTGGATGAGTTGCAGAGGGCGGAGAGTGGAGGCAGGCAGATTAAGATAGAGACTGTTACAGTAGTCCAGCTTCGAGAGAACCAGGGCTCGGGAGACAGTGAGCTTCTGGGGGAAGGAGAGGAAGGGAAGAATACCTCTAAGGAGGTGCAGCTGGTAGTGTGACTTCTTAGAGACGTCAGATATATGAGGAGAGAAGGAGAGTGTGGAGTCAAAGATGACCCCGAGGTTTTTTGCCTTGCAGGTAGGAGCAGGAAGAGGCCCAAGAGAGGCTGGCCAGAGAGCTACAGGGAAGGAGGGAGTGGGTGTGCCGATGAGTAGAATCTCAGTCTTACTAGCATTAAGGCAGAGGTCGTTAGCAGCACACCATTCCTGGATAGCAGACAGACAGTCAGAGATGAGGGCAGGAGAAGAGGAGGCCGAGGGTAGCCTGAAAATGAGCTGAGTATCGTCCGCATAGCACTGAAAGTTGGGGCAGAGGGCGGCGATGCGGTGGGCAAGAAGTGCCAGATACTGGTTGGTCACATCTCATGCTATAGGAAGGGTCTCAGGTTTGGAACTGGAAGGAGTTGGATATCACATCTCATGCTATAGGGAGGGTCTCAGGTTTGGAAGGGGATTTGGATATCACATCTCATGTTGTAGGAAGGATCTCAAGTTTGGTATTAGAAGCATTGAGATATCACATCTCATGCTATAGGATGGGTCTCAGGATTGGAATGGGAAGGAGTTGGATATCACATCTCATGCTATCGGAAGTGTCTCAGGATTGGAATGGGAAGGAGTTGGATATCACATCTCATGCTATAGGAAGGGTCTCAGGTTTGGTAGAAGCATTGAGATATCACATCTCATGCTATAGGCAGGGTCTCAGGATGGGAATGGGAAGGAGTAGTATATGACATCTCATGTCATAGGAAGGGTCTCAGGTTTGGTATAAGCATTGATATATCACATCTCTGCTATCGGAAGGGTCTCGGAATGGGAAGGAGTTGGATATCCCATCTCATGCTATAGGAAGGGTCTCAGGTTTGGTATTAGAAGCATTGAGATATAATATCTCATGTTATAGGAAGGGTCTCAGGATTGGAATGGGAAGGACTTGGATATCACATCTCATGCTATAGGGAGGGTCTCAGGTTTGATATTAGAAGCATTGAGATATCACATCTCATGCTATCGGAAGGGTCTCAGGATTGGAATGGGAAGGAGTTGGATATCACATCTCATGCTAAAGGAAGGGTCTCAGGCTTGGAAGGGGAAGGATTAGGATATTACATCTCATGTTATAGGACGGGTCTCAGGTTTAGTATTAGAAGAATTGAGATATCACATCTCATGGTATAGGAAGGGTCTCACGATTGGAATGGGAAGGAGTTTGATATCACATCTCATGCCATAGGAAGGGTCTCAAGTTTGGTAGAAGCATTGAGATATCACATCTCATGCTATCGGAAGGGTCTCAGGATTGGATTGGGAAGGAGTTGGATATCCCATCTCATGCTATAGGAAGGGTCTCAGGTTTGGTATTAGAAGCATTGAGATATCACATCTCATGCTATAGGAAGGGTCTCACGATTGGAATGGGAAGGAGTTGGATATCACATCTCATGCTATAGGAAGGGTCTCAGGTTTCGTATTAGAAGCATTGAGATATCAAGTCTCATGGTATAGGAAGGGTCTCAGAATTGGAATGGGAAGGAGTTGGATATCACATCTCAAGCTATAGGAAGGGTCTCAGGATTGGAATGGGAAGGAGTTTGATATCACATCTCATGCCATAATATGGGTCTCAGGTTTGGTAGAAGCATTGAGATATCACATCTCATGCTATCGGAACGGTCTCAGGATTGGATTTGGATGGAGTTGGATTTCCCATCTCATGCTATAGGAAGGGTCTCAGGTTGGAATGGGAAGGAGTTGGATATCAAATCTCATTTTATAGGATGGGTCTCAGGATTGGAATGGGAAGGACTTGGATATCACATCTCATGCTATAGGAAGGCTCTCAGGTTTGGAATGGGAAGGATTTGTATATCACATCTTGCTTTAGGAAGGGCCTCAGGTTTGGTATGAGAAACATTGACATATCACATCTCATGGTATAGGAAGGATCTCAGGATTGGAATGGGAAGGAGTTGGATATCCCATCTCATGTTATAGGAAGGATATCAGGTTTGGTATTAGAAGCATTGAGATATCACATCTCATGCTATAGGAAGGGTCTCAGGATTGGAATGGGAAGGAGTTGGATATCACATCTCATGCTATAGGAAGGGTCTCAGGTTTGGTAGAAGCATTGAGATATCACATCTCATGCTATAGGCAGGGTCTCAGGATTGGAATGGGAAGAAGTAGTATATGACATCTCATGTCATAGGAAGGGTATCAGGTTTGGTATAAGCATTGATATATCACATCTCTGCTATCGGAAGGGTCTCGGGATTGGAATGGGAAGGAGTTGGATATCCCATCTCATGTTATAGGAAGGGTCTCAGGTTTGGTATTAGAAGCATTGAGATATAACATCTCATGTTATAGGAAGGGTCTCAGGATTGGAATGGGAAGGACTTGGATATCACATCTCATGCTATAGGGAGGTCTCAGGTTTGATATTAGAAGCATTGAGATATCACATCTCATGCTATCGGAAGGGTCTCAGGATTGGAATGGGAAGGAGTTTTATATCACATCTCATGCCATAGGAAGGGTCTCAGGTTTGGTAGAAGCATTGAGATATCACATCTCATGCTATCGGAAGGGTCTCAGGATTGGATTGGGAAGGAGTTGGATATCCCATCTCATGCTATAGGAAGGGTCTCAGGTTTGGTATTAGAAGCATTGAGATATCACATCTCATGCTATAGGAAGGGTCTCAGGATTGGAATGGGAAGGAGTTGGATATCACATCTCATGCTATAGGAAGGGTCTCAGGTTTTGTATTAGAAGCATTGAGATATCAAGTTTCATGGTATAGGAAGGGTCTCAGAATTGGAATGGGAAGGAGTTGGATATCACATCTCAAGCTATAGGAAGGGTCTCAGGATTGGAATGGGAAGGAGTTTGATATCACATCTCATGCCATAGTATGGGTCTCAGGTTTGGTAGAAGCATTGAGATATCACATCTCATGCTATCGGAACGGTCTCAGGATTGGATTTGGATGGAGTTGGATATCCCATCTCATGCTATAGGAAGGTTCTCAGGTTGGAATGGGAAGGAGTTGGATATCACATCTTATGTTATAGGAAGAGTCTCAGGATTGGAATGGGAAGGACTTGGATATCACATCTCATGCTATAGGAAGGCTCTCAGGTTTGGAAAGGGAAGGAGTTGGATATCACATTTCATATTAGAGGAAGGATCTCAGGTTTGGTATTTGAGGTATTGAGATATCACATCTCATGCTATCGGAAGGGTCTCAGGATTGGAATGGGAAGGAGTTGGATATGATATGATATGATATGGCATTTGTAACGCGCCTATACACAAGTGTTTCAAGGCGCGACGAGGCAGGGAGGGGGGAACAGGGGGAGGACAGACAACGATCCTACTAGGCCAGGTGTCATTCAGACCGCGCAAGTGCAGGGGTAGGGGGAAGGGAAAAATGCAGTACAAGGTAAGTAGAATAGAAATAAATAGATAAATAAATAAATAGGGCCAGCTGGTGGCAAGTGCAAGGTAAGTGCAGACAAGTGCTGGGAAGGGGGGGCTGTAGGGATACAGAGACAGTCCCGCAGTGCAGGGGTTGCCGGAGAGGCAGTGCAAGTGGAGAGTGGCTGGGCCCAGGACCGAGGTCGGTGAGAGTGGCCAAGTTTCAGATTCAGTGCAGAATTTAGTGAAGAATTTAGCAGGGGAGAGGGAGAGAAAAAGCAGAAGCAAAGAGGAAGGTTTTGAGGTGCTTCCGGAACCGGAGATGGTTCTCCTCAAGTTTCAGGGAGGCAGGAAGTCTGTTCCAGAGGGAGGCTCCTGCCGCGGAGAGAGATCTACCCCCAGCTCGTTGCTTCGAGAAGCGGCTGACCCTGAGGGAGTTGGAGACGGATGAGCGAAGGGCTCGGGAAGGAAGATATTTAGGAAGAGAGAGTTGCAGGTATTTAGGCCCCAGGCCCCAGAAGGCCTTGTGGACAATGCAGAGGGTTTTGAACTTAATCCTCGCAGCCACTGGGAGCCAGTGTAGAGATTTCAGTCCTGGAGAGATACGGTCCCTGGGCTTTAGGCCAAGGACAAGTCTCGCAGTTCTGTTCTGGATGAGTTGCAGAGGGCGGAGAGTGGAGGCAGGCAGATTAAGATAGAGACTGTTACAGTAGTCCAGCTTCGAGAGAACCAGGGCTCGGGAGACAGTGAGCTTCTGGGGGAAGGAGAGGAAGGGAAGAATACCTCTAAGGAGGTGCAGCTGGTAGTGTGACTTCTTAGAGACGTCAGATATATGAGGAGAGAAGGAGAGTGTGGAGTCAAAGATGACCCCGAGGTTTTTTGCCTTGCAGGTAGGAGCAGGAAGAGGCCCAAGAGAGGCTGGCCAGAGAGCTGCAGGGAAGGAGGGAGTGGGTGTGCCGATGAGTAGAATCTCAGTCTTACTAGCATTAAGGCAGAGGTCGTTAGCAGCACACCATTCCTGGATAGCAGACAGACAGTCAGAGATGAGGGCAGGAGAAGAGGAGGCCGAGGGTAGCCTGAAAATGAGCTGGGTATCGTCCGCATAGCACTGAAAGTTGGGGCAGAGGGCGGCGATGCGGTGGGCAAGAAGTGCCAGATACTGGTTGATCACATCTCATGCTATAGGAAGGGTCTCAGGTTTGGAACTGGAAGGAGTTGGATATCACATCTCATGCTATAGGGAGGGTCTCAGGTATGGAAGGGGATTTGGATATCACATCTCATGTTGTAGGAAGGATCTCAAGTTTGGTATTAGAAGCATTGAGATATCACATCTCATGCTATAGGATGGGTCTCAGGATTGGAATGGGAAGGAGTTGGATATCACATCTCATGCTATCGGAAGTGTCTCAGGATTGGAATGGGAATGAGTTGGATATCACATCTCATGCTATAGGAAGGGTCTCAGGTTTGGAACTGGAAGGAGTTGGATATCACATCTCATGTTATAGGAAGCGTCTCAGGTTTGGTATAAGCATTGAGATATCATATCTCTGCTATCGGAAGTGTTTCAGGATTGGAATGGGAAGGAGTTGGATATCCCATCTCATGTTATAGGACGGGTCTCAGGTTTGGTATTAGAATCATTGCGATATCACATTGCATGCTGTAGGAAGGGTCTAAGGATTGGAATGGGAAGGACTTGGATATCACATCTCATGCTATAGGTAGGCTCTCAGGTTTGGAAAGGGAAGGAGTTGGATATCACATTTCATGTTAGAGGAAGGATCTCAGGTTTGGTATTAGAGGCATTGAGATATCACATCTCATGCCATAGGAAGGGTCTCAGGATTGAAATGGGAAGGAGTTGGATATCACATCTCATGCTATAGGAAGGGTCTCAGGTTTGGTATAAGCATTGAGCTATCACATCCCATGCTATAGGAAGGGTCTCATGATTGGAATGGGAAGGAGTTGGATATCACATCTCAAGCTATAGGAAGGGTCTCAGGATTGGAATGGAAAGGAGTTTGATATCACATCTCATGCCATAGTATGGTTCTCAGGTTTGGTAGAAGCATTGGGATATCACATCTCATGCTATCGGAAGGGTATCAGGATTGGATTTGGAAGGAGTTGGATATCCCATCTCATTCTATAGGAAGGGTCTCAGGTTGAAATGGGAAGGAGTTGTATATCACATCTCATGTTATAGGAAGGGTCTCAGGATTGGAATGGGAAGGACTTGGATATCACATCTCATGCTATAGGAAGGCTCTCAGGTTTGGAAAGGGAAGGAGTTGGATATCACATTTCATGTTTAAGGTAGGATCTCAGGTTTGGTATTAGAGGCATTGAGATATCACATCTTATGCTATCAGAAGGGTCTCAGGCTTGGTATGGGAAGGAATTGGATATCACATCTCATGCTAAAGGGAGGGTCTCAGGTTTGGAAGGGGAAGGAGTTGGATATCACATTTCATGTTAGAGGAAGTATCTCAGGTTTGGTATTAGAGGCATTGAGATATCACATCTCATGCTATTGGAAGGGTCTCAGGATTGGAATGGGAAGGAGTTGGATATCACATCTCATGCTATAGGAAGGGTCTCAGGTTTGGAACTGGAAGGAGTTGGATATCACATCTCATGCTATAGGAAGGGTCTCAGGATTGGAATGGGAAGGACTTGGATATCCCATCTCATGTTATTGGACGGGTCTCAGGTGTGGTATTAGAAGCATTGAGATATCACATTGCATGCTGTAGGAAGGGTCTCAGGTTTGGAATGGGAAGGAATTGGATATCACATCCCATGTCATAGGAAGGATCTCAGGTTTGCTATTAGAAGCATTGAGATATCACATCTCATGCTATAGGAATGGTCTCAGGATTGGAATGAGAAGGAGTTGGATATTACATTCTTGCTATAGGATGGGTCTCAGGTTTGGAATGGGAAGGAGTTGGATATCACATATGCTATAAGAAGGGCCTCAGGTTTGGAACGGGAAGGAGTTGGATATCACATCTCATGCTTTAAGAAGGGTCTCAGTTTTGGTATTAGAAGCATTGAGATATCACATCTCATGCTATAGGAAGGGTCTCAGGTTTGGTATTACAAGCATTGTGATATTACATCTCATGCTATAGGAAGGGTCTCAGGATTGGATTGGGAAGGAGTCGGATATCACAGCTCACGCTATAGGAAGGGTCTCAGGTTTGGAATGGGAAGGATTTGTATATCACATCTCTTGCTATAGGAAGGGCCTCAGGTTTGGTATTAGAAGCATTGAGATATCATATTTCATGGCATAGGAAGGATCTCAGGATTGGAATAGGAAGGAGTTGGATATCACACCTCATGTTATAGGAAGGATATCAGGTTTGGTATTAGAAGCATTGAGATATCACATCTCATGCTATAGGAAGGGTCTCAGGATTGGAATGGGAAAGAGTTGGATATCACATCTCATGCTATAGGAAGGGTCTCAGGTTTGGTAGAAGCATTGAGATATCATATCTCATGCTATAGGAAGGGTCTCAGGATTGGAATGGGAAGGAGAAGTATATGACATCTCATGCCATAGGAAGGGTCTCAGGTTTGGTATGAGCATTGAGATATCACATCTCTGCTATCGGAAGGGTCTCGGGATTGGAATGGGAAGGAGTTAGATATCCCATCTCATGCTATAGGAAGGGTCTCAGGTTTTGTATTAGAAGCATTGAGATGTCACGTCTCATGCTATAGGAAGGGTCTCAGGATTGGAATAGGAAGGAGTTGGATATCACATCTCATGCTATATGAAGGGACTCAGGTGTGGTATTAAAAGCATTGTGATATTACATCTCATGCTATAGGAAGGGTCTCAGGATTGGATTGGGAAGGAGTCGGATATCACATCTCATGCTATAGGAAGGGTCTCAGGTTTGGAATGGGAAGGAGTTGGATACACATCTCATGTTATAGGAAGGATCTCAGGTTTGGTATTAGAAGCATTGAGATATCACATATTGTTAAGACGGATTTCTGAACTCAGTCCTGGCGGCGCAGAAGTTCAGAAGGCCAACCTAATTACTTGGAACAGGGTAACCTCTGGACGAGCCAGACCAATCAAGGTAGCGATCGCGGCGGTCAAGACTAGGTCTCAAGAGGGGTGAGGGTGACTGAAAACCCGCAATGAGCACACAAAGCAAGATCACTTACAAACTACTCCAAACAGGTGTTATATAAAAAATATATACACATTTATTTTAAGGCCTTTAAAACAACGACCGTAGCGAGAAAATCACAATATCACAATATTAAACACATACCATATCAACCCAATATATATACAAATACGACAGTCGCAAGCGTTATATGCACGAAATGTGTAGTCCACCTGAAAGGGAAGGAAAACAGGCAGTGCGATACAATGCTTTAGACTCAGTTCGCCTTCAGAGACACCTAACTAGATGGAAGTCCGAGCCCTGCGAAGAGTGGAGCCTTGTGCTCAAAGTACCTGCACGCGCTGGTGCCAACGGGCAAAAGGAGAAGCTCTTCGAAGGAAGTCAGGCAGTTCAGTTCAGTACACAAAAGAAGAAGAACAGGTTCCGTGACTCAAGCGCAGCCTCCACAGTGGGCAGAAGCAGAGCGCGAGTACGGACAAGGGTGCTGTTTTACACAGCGGGGAAAAGCAATGGGCTCCTGCAGGAGGGCGACCAGATCCTAGCTATGCTACTCACCGGTCCCCGATGCAAGCAGACCCAGGCTTCTCCGCGTCAGTTTCAGCAGCTGGCAGGTTCAGAAGAGCAGGGAACGCCTCATCGTCGTGTTGAGTAAAAAGACGTCCCAATCGAAGAAACCCGCACAGTTTTGTCACCACAGCAGGGCAACGGAGCGGCCGTGTGTATCTGAGCCAAATGTACACTACTCACTTCAGACCTGGGAACGCCAAGTGTACGAAGCGTGTGAGAGTGACAAGGACTCGAAATACTACACAACCTGGCGGCGGTTACAGAGCAAGACTCCCGTGTAAGCTGGTCAGTCAACTGGATGGCCCAGAGACGCTTCCGAAGGCTTACTGGCAGGAGTTGGTGAAGATGCCGAGAATAGCTGTTCCCGCTATTCCAAGGGTCGAAGTACCAGTACAGGCCTTCTGGTTCGATCAAAGGTGAAAAGGGTTTCACAAGGCGACAGCAGTGCAAAGGAGGAGTCCTTCAGCGGGTCACCAGCGATTCCTCGGTCCAGCCTCTTGGTTGCAGGATACTTGGCTCCTGTATTCCTTCGTTCGTGAGAACTCAGGAGATCGACATGGTAGGGGTGTTTCCAGCCCCCTCTTATCCACGGTTCCCTTCGCGCCAAAACGGAGGGGACCCAATGGGAGATCCGCTCATCAACACTCACACCATTCGTGGACCAATCACGGACCACGGTGGTCCCAGGCATTCACACCACCCTAGACTCGCACCCAGGATGTGTATTGGGACCAGACATCCCAGCCCACATCCTGGAGGCACACATACGACATGTAGAAGCCCGCGAAAGCATCCTTGTTTCGCGGGAAAGTAGATGCCCAAATAAGGAAGGCCCCGGGTCGGCTCGACCTGGGGAAGGTGAAGGGAGCAAGACGGTCAGCGGACAGGACAAAGGAGCCTCGTGGTCTGGCCATTTTGGGAGCCAGGCCACCATTTTGGGTTAAGCGCGAGAAACGCGCTTAGAACACCAAAAGGAGCTCAAAACACAAGAAAACGATAGCTGCCACCATTCTCGTCCCTGAATTACTTGCACCGATCAAATACAATCCTAAACGAGTATCTAGGGCCTGTAGAAGGCTAGAGACCCAAGAGAGCTGTAACTTAGCTTACAGTGCCCTCTTGTGTCATGTTGCACTAAAGCCGCAACATGATAAAAGAAACTACGGGAAACAGCGTTCCCCGGTACTGACTGTCTTAAGGGCATGTCAGTTTCCCCGTAAGAAAGGAGCGAAAGCCCAGAGGAGTGCGGCAGAAGGCTGCACTTCTCTGGCAAAGTCAAGAACAAGGTGAAAAACAACAGCAAAAAGTTTAGGGGTTGTCACATGGAAGGAAAATTACCTACAATTACGAAATCTTTCCTAACACTCGCCCCTCCCAGACTATGGACAGGGGGAACTAATCCACCCCTGGATGAGTCTCTTGTTCAGGTCGGTTAAACATTCTGGACAACCCATCAGCATTGCTATGTTGGACACCTGGCCTATGCTCAATAGTGAAGTCGAAGCCTTGTAGACTTATGGACCACCTAAGCAACTTTGGATTCTCCCCCTTCATGTTCATTAGCCACTTTAACGGCTTATGGTCAGTTTGCACAGTGAAGTGGGTCCCATAGAGGTAGGGCCTCAGCTTCCTTAGGGCCCACACAACAGAGAAACATTCTTTCTCTACCGTGGACCATCTGAGCTCTCTGTCCTTAAGATGGCAACTAATAAAACCGATAGGGTGTTCCTTACCCTTCTCATCTACTTGTGATAGTACAGCTCCTATCCCAGTGTCAGAGGCGTCCGTCTGCACGATAAAAGGTCTTTGATAATCAGGGGCCCTGAGGGCAGGGGCCTGGCACAAGGAGTCTTTTAAGCCATTGAAGGCCTTCTCACACTCGTCGGTCCAAGTTACCTTCTTGGGTTTCTTCTGAGTTGTGAGGGCAGTCAGAGGGGCAGCTATGGTGCCATAGTCTGCCACAAAATTGCGGTAATACCCCGTGAGTCCTAAGAAGGCTCTCACTTGGGTTTGCGTAGTGGGGGTAGGCCAGTCTTGTACTGCTTGTACTTTACTGGGAAGAGGCTGTATCCTCCCTCCACCTACTTCATGTCCAAGGTAAACCACTGAGCCTTGTCCAATCTGGCATTTACTAGCCTTTATGGTCAGGTGTGCTTTCTGAAGATCCTGGAGCACAATCCCGAGGTGTTTCACATGGTCTTCCCAGGTGGCACTGAAAACTGTTATATCGTCCAGATATGCAAGACAGAATTCGTCCAACCCATTCAACACATGATTCACAAGCCTCTGGAAAGTGGCAGATGCATTCTTCAACCCGAACGGCATTACCCGGAATTGGTAAAGGCCGTCTGGCGTAGAAAATGCTGTCTTCTCCTTGGCATGTTCTGCTAAAGCTATTTGCCAATAGCCAGCAGTGAGGTCAAACGTGCTGAGGTACTTGGAGGCACCCAAAGTATCCACCAGCTCATCTGTTCGAGGCAAGGGGTGTGCATCTGTCTTGGTGACAGCATTCAGAGCCCTGTAATCCACGCAGAACCTCAATTCAGAAGTGCCTGCCTTTGGAACCAAAACCACAGGGCTGGACCAAGGACTACTAGAGGGTTCAATCACCCAAAGTTCTAACATCTTGTTGACCTCGGTCTTAATATAAGACCGTACTTTGTCTGACATCCTGTATCCCCTACTTTTGGTAGGTACACTGTCTCCTGTGTCAATGTTATGTTTGCACCAAGGTGTCAAACCAGGCGACTGTGAAAACAGGGGGGAAAACTGCCTAAGCAAACTTTTCACCTCAGCCTGCTGATCAGAAGTCAGGTGAGGGGCCACTCGGACACCCTCAAAGGAGCTATCTGAAGGACCGCTTTGGAACAGGTCGAGGAGAGGTTCAGACTCCTCTTCCTCAACGTCTGAAGCCAGTAGCAGTGCTGCGATTTCCACTCTTGGGACGAAAGCCTTCAGCCTATTCACGTGAAACACTTTTGGAGCCTGTCCAGGCCTTCCAAGGTCTACTAAATAGTTAACCTCACCCAGGGGCTCCACCACTGTGTAAGGGCCTGACCATTTGTCCTGTAAAGCTCGAGGCCTTATGGGATTTATGATCAGGACTTGCTGACCAGGTGTAAAGTTGATGAGGGAAGCTTTCTGGTCGTACCAATGTTTCACCAGCGCTTGCCCTGCCTTCAATTTATCACTAGCCAAGCCCATCAGAAGTACCATCCGTTTTCTGAGCCTTAGCACATAATCAACTACGTTGGTAGTAACAGGGGGAGTGGGCATCTCCCATCCCTCTTTGACGATGGCTAAGGGTCCCCGTACGGGTTGACCGAACAGAAGTTCGAAGGGGCTGAAGCCAACACCCTCCTGTGGTACCTCTCGGTAGGCAAACAGTAAGCATGGTAACAGAAGATCCCATTTCTTCTCTGAGGCTCCTCCAGCGCCCCAATCATGCTCTTTAACGTTCTGTTGAAACGTTCCACCAGACCATTGGTCTGGGGGTGGTATGCAGAAGAGAACTTGTAGGTGACCCCACATTCTTTCCACATAGCCTGCATATACTTCGACATAAAGTTGCTGCCACGATCTGACACAACTTCTTTAGGGAAGCCAACCCTAGTAAATATGCCGAGCAAAGCTTTTGCAACTGACTTGGCAGTTACAGTTTTCAATGGGATGGCCTCAGGATACCTGGTTGCATGGGCGAGCAGCACCAGGATAAACCTATTGCCCGAGGATGTTTGCGGGTCAAGGGGACCAACGATGTCGATCCCTACCCTTTCAAATGGTACCCCCACAACTGGGAGCGGTACCAACGGAGCTTGGATTGTCGCGCCAACCTTACCAGACAACTGGCAGGAGGCACAACTCCTGCAGTGACTTTCTACTTGCACCCCCATCTTGGGCCAGTAGAAGTGCATGGATAACCTTTGCTTGGTCCTCTTCATACCAAGGTGACCAGCAAGGGGAACTTCATGCGCCAACTGCAGGAGGAAGGGCCTAACAGCAAGGGGAACCACCAACCTCCTATGGTCTCCTTCTGTAGACTCTGTGGGCTCACTATACAGGAGTCCACCTTCCCAATAAATCCTATGCTTCCCAGGAGGTTCACCCTCAAGCTGGGAGCAGGCCTGTCTCCTTAGGCCTTCCAGAGATGGGCACTCACGTTGGCCTTTACTGAATTCGTCCCTATCAGGACCTCCTTCAACTAACAAGTCTTTTAGTTCAGGATGATCGTTGGGGTCGAATACTTCAGGCATCGCCACCTCCTCGTCATGCCCGGGCGATTGACCAACTTCCTCCACCGCAGTGGTAGGCGAGCTCGGGGGAATATTCTCTTTCCCTCGTCGTGACTTGTCGACTCCTTTCGCCTTGGGTTTCCCCTTCGGCTGGGGCGGCGTATTGGACTTGGCCAATGCTGCCCGTGCTTGAGACCGTGTGTAGGGTCTTTCGGCAGTGTCTCCTACGAGCCCTAAAGCTCTGAGATCATTACCTAACAAGACCTTTCCCGGGACGTTTCTCTGAATGCTCACTGGAATCCTGACTGCTGTACCATTTAAAGTAAGATTTACAGGTATTACTGGAAACATACGGAGGGGGCCGTCAGCCAACTTAGTGGGCATCAGAGTAGCTCTGGCAACTTCCTCTGAGTCTACCAAGGTAGAATCCACTACAGTGCGACTGCACCCACTATCCCTAAGAGCTGGAGTATCTACTCCATTGATCAGCACACTGTCTTTAAAGTAGTGCTTGGTATTATCCGGAATCCTAGCATAAGCCTCTGCGACTTTAGGCTCCCAGGAACCCAGGGACACTAAAACTACCTCAGCCTCTATTCCGCTGGGAAATGAGTCTGAGGAGAAGGATGCTCCTGTAATCTCTTCTTCCTCGTAGGAGGAGATGCCAGATTAGCGGAGTGGACCCCCAAAGGTCTAACCTTACAACGGGGATCCCCTTTCACGTGGTCAGTTGCTCCACAAGCAAAACAAGATCCATTGGGTCTGTTTACATAGGGAGGCTTATTGTAACCAGAGTTCTGTTTCGGAGGCTGACCTCCACTACCCTGTGAGTTCTCTTGTGTCTTACCCTTGTTTTTCTTTTTGTGGCCCTTATGGGAAGAAGATTTAGCAGATTCTCCACCCTCCATATCTTTGGACTTTCTCCCTTCCTCCTGCTTACCAGGATGAGTTGTGTCCTTATGGGACACTCGATGTGACACCCATAAGTCTGCTGCAATGGCCAGCTTCTTAGGATCTATCTCCTTCGAATCGGCCAAATGCTGCTTAAGCTCCGGGGAAGAAGAAGCAAAAATGTGTTCCAGCATGACAAGATTTATCATGCCTTCGAAGGTAGAAACCTTATAACCTTCGACCCAGCCAGTTAAGTTTTTCAAGGATTCAGTGACATAAGATACCCAAGTACCACCTTCCTTTTTCTTATACTCTCTAAAACGCTTCAAATATTGGGCCGGAGTCTTCCCAAACTTTAAAATGAGAGTTTGCTTTAACATTGCGAAATCAGCTCGCTCAGCCTTCGACATTTCCATAATGGCACTACAGCTAGAATGGGGCAGTCTGCTGAGTAACCAGGCAATCTTATCAGCATTGTCAACTTGTTGAACTTCACATGCATACTCAAACGCATTCAGCCAGTCCATAATGTCATTCCTTTCTTCATACACACTGAGCAGATCTTTCGGAAACCGTGGATGAGAGGAGGCCCCAGACCCATGTCCAGGACCCTTGGACCCATTTGCAACCTGAAGCTTGGCCAGTTCCAACTGGTGATCCCTGTCCTTTTGTTTTTCTGCCTGTTCGATTTTTAGTTTGGCTATGCTGAATTCAAGCTCCTTCTGCCTAAACCGCAGCTCTTGCTTCTTGAATTCAAGCATAGCCTCCCCATCAGCACTGGCAGAGGAAACATTAGACATCTGGTCCTCCCTGTCCTCGTGGTCGCGATGGAACAGTGCGGCGGCAGAACCGTCGGTTCTACCAGTGAGAGCAGCCCCACCACCTTCCGCATTGTCCTCAGAAGTTATAGCGTCAAGCTGCGCTTCTTGCCACGCCACGATTCTTTGGATCATTTCCAATTTTGTGCCTTGAGAGGAAACACCTCTCTCCGCACACATCTTCTTCAATGTTTCTGATTTGGAAGCATTTAAAGTTAACAAGGTATGTGTTTCCATACTGTTAGATAGGACTTTGGCCTTTTTAAAGTTATACTACAACAATTCACTACGTGTCCTGGTTGGAATAACCTGAAATGCCTTAGTTCGTGTGCAACACTGTATACCTTCAGTCGTATCTCACCGCTGTACACCAATTTGTTAAGACGGATTTCTGAACTCTGTCCTGGCGGCGCAGAAGTTCAGAAGGCCAACCTAATTACTTGGAACAGGGTAACCTCTGGACGAGCCAGACCAATCAAGGTAGCGATCGCGGCGGTCAAGACTAGGTCTCAAGAGGGGTGAGGGTGACTGAAAGCCCGCAATGAGCACACAAAGCAAGATCACTTACAAACTACTCCAAACAGGTGTTATATAAAAAATATATACACATTTATTTTAAGGCCTTTAAAACAACGACCGTAGCGAGAAAATCACAATATCACAATATTAAACCAACACATACCATATCAACCCAATATATATACAAATACGAAAGTCGCAAGCGTTATATGCACGAAATGTGTAGTCCACCTGAAAGGGAAGGAAAACAGGCAGTGCGATACAATGCTTTAGACTCAGTTCGCCTTCAGAGACACCTAACTAGATGGAAGTCCGAGCCCTGCGAAGAGTGGAGCCTTGTGCTCAAAGTACCTGCACGCGCTGGTGCCAACGGGCAAAAGGAGAAGCTCTTTGAAGGAAGTCAGGCAGTTCAGTTCAGTGCACAAAAGAAGAAGAACAGGTTCCGTGACTCAAGCGCAGCCTCCACAGTGGGCAGAAGCAGAGCGCGAGTACGGACAAGGGTGCTGTTTTACACAGCGGGGAAAAGCAATGGGCTCCTGCAGGAGGGCGACCAGATCCTAGATATGCTACTCACCGGTCCCCGATGCAAGCAGACCCAGGCTTCTCTGCGTCAGTTTCAGCAGCTGGCAGGTTCAGAAGAGCAGGGAACGCCTCGTCGTCGTGTTGAGTAAAAAGACGTCCCAATCGAAGAAACCCGCACAGTTTTGTCACCACAGCAGGGCAACGGAGCGGCCGTGTGTATCTGAGCCAAATGTACACTACTCACTTCAGATCTGGGAACGCCAAGTGTACGAAGCGTGTGAGAGTGACAAGGACTCGAAATACTACACAACCTGGCGGCGGTTACAGAGCAAGACTCCCGTGTAAGCTGGTCAGTCAACTGGATGGCCCAGAGACGCTTCCGAAGGCTTACTGGCAGGAGTTGGTGAAGATGCCGAGAATAGCTGTTCCCGCTATTCCAAGGGTCGAAGTACCAGTACAGGCCTCCTGGTTCGATCAAAGGTGAAAAGGGTTTCACAAGGTGACAGCAGTGCAAAGGAGGAGTCCTTCAGCGGGTCACCAGCAATTCCTCGGTCCAGCCTCTTGGTTGCAGGATACTTGGCTCCTGTATTCCTTCGTTCGTGAGAACTCAGGAGATCGACATGGTAGTGGTGTTTCCAGCCCCCTCTTATCCACGGTTCCCTTCGCGCCAAAACGGAGGGGACCCAATGGGAGATCCGCTCATCAACACTCACACCATTCGT
Source organism: Ambystoma mexicanum (assembly GCF_040938575.1). Classification (NCBI taxonomy): domain Eukaryota; kingdom Metazoa; phylum Chordata; class Amphibia; order Caudata; family Ambystomatidae; genus Ambystoma; species Ambystoma mexicanum. The sequence continues at coordinate 2,270,456 of NW_027182444.1, read as the reverse complement.
GGACCAATCACGGACCACGGTGGTCCCAGGCATTCACACCACCCTAGACTCTCTGGCACCCAGGATGTGTATTGGGACCAGACATCCCAGCCCACATCCTGGAGGCACACATACGACATGTAGAAGCCCGCGAAAGCATCCTTGTTTCGCGGGAAAGTAGATGCCCAAATAAGGAAGGCCCCGGGTCGGCTCGACCCGGGGAAGGTGAAGGGAGCAAGACGGTCAGCGGACAGGACAAAGGAGCCTCGTGGTCTGGCCATTTTGGGAGCCAGGCCACCATTTTGGGTTAAGCGCGAGAAACGCGCTTAGAACGCCAAAAGGAGCTGAAAACACAAGAAAACGATCGCTGCCACCATTCTCGTCCCTGAATTACTTGCACCGATCAAATACAATCCTAAACGAGTATCTAGGGCCTGTAGAAGGCTAGAGACCCAAGAGAGCTGTAACTTAGCTTACAGTGCCCTCTTGTGTCATGTTGCACTAAAGCCGCAACATGATAAAAGAAACTACGGGAAACAGCGTTCCCCGGTACTGACTGTCTTAAGGGCATGTCAGTTTCCCCGTAAGAAAGGAGCGAAAGCCCAGAGGAGTGCGGCAGAAGGCTGCACTTCTCTGGCAAAGTCAAGAACAAGGTGAAAAACAACAGCAAAAAGTTTAGGGGTTGTCACATGGAAGGAAAATTACCTACAATTACGAAATCTTTCCTAACACATATCATGCTATAGGAAGGGTCTCAGGAATGGAATGGGAAGGAGTTAGATATCACATCTCATGCTAAAGGAAAGGTCTCGGGTTTGGAAGGGGAAGGATTTGGATCTCACATATGTATTAGGACGGGTCTCAGGTTTGGTATTAGAAGCATTGAGATATCACATCTCATCGTATAGGAAGGGTCTCGGGATTGGAATGGGAAGGAGTTGGATAGCACATCTCAAGCTATCTCAGGATTGGAATGGGAAGGAGTTTGATATCACATCTCAAGCTATAGGAAGGGTCTCAGGTTTGGAAAGGGAATGATTTGGATTTCACATCTCATGTTATAGGATGGTTCTCATGTTTGGTTTTAGAAGCATTGAGATATCACATCTCATTCTATCGGAAGGGTCTCAGGTTTGGAATGGGAAGGAGTTGGATATCACATCTCATGTTATAGGAAGGAACTCAGGTTTGGTATTGGAAGCATTGAGATATCACATCTCATGCTATAGGAAGGGTCTCAGGATTGGAATGGGAAGGAGTTGGATATCCCATCTCATGCTATAGGAAGGGTCTCAGGTTGGAATGGGAAAGAGTTGGATATCACATCTCAAGCAATAGGAAGGGTCTCAGGTTTGGTATTAGAAGCATTGAGATATCAAGTCTCATGGTATAGGAAGGTTCTCAGAATTGGAATGGGAAGGAGTTGGGTATCACATCTCAAGCTATAGGAAGGGTCTCAGGATTGGAATGGGAAGGAGTTGTATATGACATCTCATGCCATAGGAAAGGTCTCAGGTTTGGTATAAGCATTGAGATATCACATCTCTGCTATCGGAAGGGTCTCAGGATTGGAATGGGAAGGAGTTGGATATCCCATCTCATGTTATAGGAAGGGTCTCAGGTGTGGTATTAGAAGCATTGAGATATCACATCGCATGCTGTAGGAAGGGTCTCAGGTTTGGAATGGGAAGGAATTGGATATCACATCTCATGTCATAGGAAAGATCTCAGATTTGCTATTAGAAGCATTGAGATATCACATCTCATGCTATAGGAATGGTCTCAGGATTGGAATGAGAAGGAGTTGGATATTACATTCTTGCTATAGGATATGTCTCAGGTTTGGAATGGGAAGGAGTTGGATATCACATGTGCTATAGGAAGGGCCTCAGGTTTGGAATGGGAAGGAGTTGTATATGACATCTCATGCCATAGGAAAGGTCTCAGGTTTGGTATAAGCATTGAGATATCACATCTCTGCTATCGGAAGGGTCTCAGGATTGGAATGGGAAGGAGTTGGATATCCCATCTCATGTTATAGGAAGGGTCTCAGGTGTGGCATTAGAAGCATTGAGATATCACATCGCATGCTGTAGGAAGGGTCTCAGGTTTGGAATGGGAAGGAATTGGATATCACATCTCATGTCATAGGAAAGATCTCAGATTTGCTATTAGAAGCATTGAGATATCACATCTCATGCTATAGGAATGGTCTCAGGATTGGAATGAGAAGGAGTTGGATATTACATTCTTGCTATAGGATATGTCTCAGGTTTGGAATGGGAAGGAGTTGGATATCACATGTGCTATAGGAAGGGCCTCAGGTTTGGAACGGGAAGGAGTTGGATATCACATCTCATGCTTTAAGAAGGGTCTAAGTTTTGGTATTAGAAGCATTGAGATATCACATCTCATGCTATAGGAAGGGTCTCAGGTTTGGTATTACAAGCATTGTGATATTACATCTCATGCTATAGGAAGGGTCTCAGGATTGGATTGGGAAGGAGTCGGATATCACAGCTCATGCTATAGGAAGGGTCTAAGGTTTGGAATGGGAAGGATTTGTATATCACATCTCTTGCTATAGGAAGGGCCTCAGGTTTGGTATGAGAAACACTGAGATATCACATCTCATGGTATAGGAAGGATCTCAGGATTGGAATAGGAAGGAGTTGGATATCACATCTCATGTTATAGGAAGGATATCAGGTTTGGTATTAGAAGCATTGAGATATCACATCTCATGCTATAGGAAGGGTCTCAGGATTGGAATGGGAAGGAGTTGGATATCACATCTCATGCTATACGAAGGGTCTCAGGTTTGGTAGAAGCATTGAGATATCACATCTCATGCTATAGGAAGGGTCTCAGGATTGGAATGGGAAGGAGAAGTATATGACATCTCATGCCATAGGAAGGGTCTCAGGTTTGGTATAAGCATTGAGATATCACATCTCTGCTATCGGAAGGGTCTCGGGATTGGAATGGGAAGGAGTTGGATATCCCATCTCATGCTATAGGAAGGGTCTCAGGTTTGGTATTAGAAGCATTGAGATGTCACGTCTCATGCTATAGGAAGGGACTCAGGTGTGGTATTACAAGCATTGCGATATTACATCTCATGCTATAGGAAGGGTCTCAGGATTGGATTGGGAAGGAGTCGGATATCAAATCTCATGCTATAGGAAGGGTCTCAGGTTTGGAATGGGAAGGATTTGTATATCACATCTCTTGCTATAGGAAGGGCCTCAGGTTTGGTATGAGAAATATTGAGATATCACATCTCATGGTATAGGAAGGATCTCAGGATTGGAATGGGAAGGAGTTGGATATCCCATCTCATACTATTGGAAGGGTCTCAGGTTTGGTAGAAGCATTGAGATTTCACATCTCATGCTATAGGAAGGGTCTCAGGATTGGAATGGGAAGGAGAAGTATATGACATCTCATATCATAGGAAGGGTCTCAGGTTTGGTATAAGCATTGATATATCACATCTCTGCTATCGGAAGGGTCTCGGGATTGGAATGGGAAGGAGTTGGATATCCTAGCTCATGTTATAGGAAGGGTCTCAGGTTTGGTATTAGAAGCATTGAGATATCACATCTCATGTTATAGGAAGGGTCTCAGGATTGGAATGGGAAGGACTTGGATATCACATCTCATGCTATAGGGAGGGTCTCAGGTTTCATATTAGAAGCATTGAGATATCACATCTCATGCTATCGGAAGGGTCTCAGGATTGGAATGGGAAGGAGTTGGATATCCCATCTCATGCTAAAGGAAGGGTCTCAGGCTTGGAAGGGGAAGGATTGGGATTTTACATCTCATGTTATAGGACGGGTCGCAGGTTTAGTATTAGAAGCATTGAGATATCACATCTCATGGTATAGGAAGGGTCTCAGGATTGGATTTGGAAGGAGTTGGATATCCCATCTCATGCTATAGGAAGGGTCTCAGGTTTGGTATTAGAAGCATTGAGATATCACATCTCATGCTATAGGAAGGGTCTCAGGTTTCGTATTAGAAGCATTGAGATATCAAGTCTCATGGTATAGGAAGGGTCTCAGGATTGGAATGGGAAGGAGTTTGATATCACATCTCATGCCATAGTATGGGTCTCAGGTTTGGTAGAAGCATTGAGATATCACATCTCATGCTATCGGAAGGGTCTCAGGATTGGATATGGATGGAGTTGGATATCCCATCTCATGCTATAGGAAGGGTCTCAGGTTTGGAATGGGAAGAAATTGGATATCACATCTCCTGTCATAGGAAGGATCTCAGGTTTGCTATTAGAAGCATTGAGATATCACATCTCATGCTATAGGAAGGGTCTCAGGATTGGAATGGGAAGGACTTGGATATCCCATCTCATGTTATTGGACGGGTCTCAGGTTTGGTATTAGAAGCATTGAGATATCACATCTCATGCTATAGGAAGGGTCTCAGGATTGGAATGGGAAGGACTTGGATATCCCATCTCATGTTATTGGACGGGTCTCAGGTATGGTATTAGAGGCATTGAGATATCACATCGCATGCTGTAGGAAGGGTCTCAGGTTTGGAATGGGAAGGAATTGGATATCACATCTCATGTCATAGGAAGGATCTCAGGTTTTCTATTAGAAGCATTGAGATATCACATCTCATGCTATAGGAATGGTCTCAGGATTGGAATGAGAAGGAGTTGGATATTACATTTTTGCTATAGGATGGGTATCAGGTTTGGAATGGGAAGGAGTTGGATATCACATATGCTATAGGAAGGGCCTCAGGTTTGGAACGGGAAGGAGTTGGATATCACATCTCATGCTTTAAGAAGGGTCTCAGTTTTGGTATTAGAAGCCTTGAGATATAACATCTCATGCTATAGGAAGGGTCTCAGGTTTGGTATTACAAGCATTGTGATATTACATCTCATGCTATAGGAAGGGTCTCAGGATTGGATTGGGAAGGAGTCGGATATCACAGCTCACGCTATAGGAAGGGTCTCAGGTTTGGAATGGGAAGGATTTGTATATCACATCTCTTGCTATAGGAAGGGCCTCAGGTTTGGTATTAGAAGCATTGGGATATCATATTTCATGGCATAGGAAGGATCTCAGGATTGGAATAGGAAGGAGTTGGATATCACATCTCATGTTATAGGAAGGATATCAGGTTTGGTATTAGAAGCATTGAGATATCACATCTCATGCTATAGGAAGGGTCTCAGGATTGGAATGGGAAGGAGTTGGATATCACATATCATGCTATAGGAAGGGTCTCAGGTTTGGTAGAAGCATTGAGATATCATATCTCATGCTATAGGAAGGGTCTCAGGATTGGAATGGGAAGGAGAAGTATATGACATCTCATGCCATAGGAAGGGTCTCAGGTTTTGTATTAGAAGCATTGAGATGTCACGTCTCATGCTATAGTAAGGGTCTCAGGATTGGAATAGGAAGGAGTTGGATATCACATCTCATGCTATATGAAGGGACTCAGGTGTGGTATTAAAAGCATTGTAATATTACATCTCATGCTATAGGAAGGGTCTCAGGATTGGATTGGGAAGGAGTCGGATATCACATCTCATGCTATAGGAAGGGTCTCAGGTTTGGAATGGGAAGGAGTTGGATACACATCTCATGTTATAGGAAGGATCTCAGGTTTGGTATTAGAAGCATTGAGATATCACATATCATGCTATAGGAAGGGTCTCAGGATTGGAATGGGAAGGAGTTGGATATCACATCTCATGCTAAAGGAAAGGTCTCGGGTTTGGAAGGGGAAGGATTTGGATCTCACATATGTATTAGGACGGGTCTCAGGTTTGGTATTAGAAGCATTGAGATATCACATCTCATGGTATAGGAAGGGTCTCGGGATTGGAATGGGAAGGAGTTGGATAGCACATCTCAAGCTATCTCAGGATTGGAATGGGAAGGAGTTTGATATCACATCTCAAGCTATAGGAAGGGTCTCAGGTTTGGAAAGGGAATGATTTGGATTTCACATCTCATGTTATAGGATGGTTCTCATGTTTGGTTTTAGAAGCATTGAGATATCACATCTCATGCTATCGGAAGGGTCTCAGGTTTGAAATAGGAAGGAGTTGGATATCACATCTCATGTTATAGGAAGGAACTCAGGTTTGGTATTGGAAGCATTGAGATATCACATCTCATGCTATAGGAAGGGTCTCAGGATTGGAATGGGAAGGAGTTGGATATCACATCTCATGCTATAGGAAGGATCTCAGGTTTGGTATTAGAAGCATTGAGATATCACATCTCATGCTATCGGAAGGATCTCAGGTTTGGTATTAGAAGCATTGAGATATCACATCTCATGCTATCAGAAGGGTCTCAGGATTGGAATGGGAAGGATCGGATATCACATCTCATGCTAAAGGGAGGGTCTCAGGTTTGGAAGTGGATGGATTTGGATATCACATCTCATGTTTTAGGAAGGATCTCAGGTTTGGTATTAGAAGCATTGAGATATCACATATCATGCTATCGGAAGGATCTCAGGTTTGGTATTAGAAGCATTGAGATATCACATCTCATGCTATCAGAAGGGTCTCAGGATTGGAATGGGAAGGAGTCGGATATCACATCTCATGCTAAAGGGAGGGTCTCAGGTTTGGAAGTGGAAGGATTTGGATATCACATCTCATGTTATAGGAAGGATCTCAGGTTTGGTATTAGAAGCATTGAGATATCACATCTCATGCTATAGGAAGGGTCTCAGGATTGGAATGGGAAGGAGTTGGATATCACATCTCATGCTAAAGGAAGGGTCTCAGTTTTGGTAGAAGCATTGAGATATCACATCTCATGCTATAGGAAGGGTATCAGGATTGGAATGGGAAGGAGTTGGATATCACATCTCATGCCATAGGAAGGGTCTCAGGTTTCATATAAGCATTGAGATATCACATCTCTGCTATCGGCAGGATCTCAGGATTGGAATGGGAAGGACTTAGCTATCACATCGCATGCTATAAGGAGGGTCTCAGTTTTGATATTAGAAGCATTGAGATATCACATCTCATGCTATCGGAAGGGTCTCAGGATTGGAATGGGAAGGAGCTGGATATCACATCTCATGCTAAAGGAAGGGTCTCAGTTTTGGAAGGGGAAGGATTTGGATATCACATCTCATGTTATAGGACGGGTCTCAGGTTTGGTATTAGAAGCATTGAGATATCACACCTCATGGTATAGGAAGGGTTTCCGGATTGGAATGGGGAGGAGTTGGATATCATATCTCATGCTATAGGAAGGGTCTCAGGATTGGAATGGGAAGGAGTTTGATATCAAATCTCATGCCATAGGAAGGGTCTCAGGTTTGGTATTAGAAGCATTGAGATATCACATCTCATGCTATAGAAAGTGTCTGAGGATTGGAATGGGAAGGAGTTGGATATCACATCTCATGCTATAGGAAGGGTCTCAGGTTTGGTAGAAGCATTGAGATATCACTTCTCATGCTATAGGAAGAGTCTCAGGATTGGAATGGGAAGGAGTTGGATATCACGTCTCATGTTATAGGAAAGGTCTCAGGTTTGGTAGTAGAAACATTGAGATATCAAATCTCATGCTATAGGAAGGGACGCAGGATTGGAATGGGACGGAGTTTATATCACATCTCATGCTATAGGAAGGATCCAGGTTTGGTATTAGAAGCATTGAGATATCACATCTCATGCTATACGAAGGGTCTCAGATTTGGAATGGGAAGGAGTTGGATATCCCATCTCATGTTATAGGAAGGGTCTCAGGATTGGAATTGGAAGGAGTTAGATATCACATCTCATGTTATACGAAGGGTCTCAGGATTGGAATGGGAAGGACTTGGATATCACATCTCATGCTATAGGAAGGCTCTCAGGTTTGGAAAGGGAAGGAGTTGGATATCACATCTCATGCTATTGGGAGGGTCTCAGGTTTGGAAGGTGATTTGGATATCACATCTCATGTGATAGGAAGGATCTCAGGTTTGGTATTAGAAGCATTGAGATATCACATCTCATGCTATCGGATGGGTCTCAGGATTGGAATGGGAAGGAGTTGGATATCACATCTCATGCTATAGGAAGGGTCTCAGGTTTGGAACTGGAAGGAGTTGGATATCACATCTCATGTTATAGGAAGCGTCTCTGGTTTGGTATAAGCATTGAGATATCATATCTCTGCTATTGGAAGTGTCTCAGGATTGGAATGGGAAGGAGTTGGATATCACATCTCATGCTATAGGTAGGCTCTCAGGTTTGGAAAGGGAAGGAGTTGGATATCACATTTCATGTTAGAGGAAGGATCTCAGGTTTGGTATTAGAGGCATTGAGATATCACATCTCATGCTATAGGAAGGGTCTCAGGTTTGGTATAAGCATTGAGATATCACATCGCATGCTGTAGGAAGGGTCTAAGGATTGGAATGGGAAGGACTTGTATATCACATCTCATGCTATAGGTAGGCTCTCAGGTTTGGAAAGGGAAGGAGATGGATATCACATTTCATGTTAGAGGAAGGATCTCAGGTTTGGTATTAGAGGCATTGAGATATCACATCTCATGCTATAGGAAGGGTCTCAGGATTGGAATGGGAAGGAGTTGGATATCACATCTCATGCTATGGGAAGGGTCTCAGGTTTTTTATAAGCATTGAGATGTCACATCTCATGCTATAGGAAGGGTCTCAGGATTGGAATGGGAAGGAGTTGGATATCACATCTCAAGCTATAGGAAGGGTCTCAGGATTGGAATGGGAAGGAGTTTGATATCACATCTCATGCCATAGTATGGGTCTCAGGTTTGGTAGAAGCATTGGGATATCACATTTCATGCTATCGGAAGGGTATCAGGATTGGATTTGGAAGGAGTTGGATATCCCATCTCATGCTATAGGAAGGGTCTCAGGTTGGAATGGGAAGAAGTTGGATATCACATCTCAAGCAATAGGAAGGGTCTCAGGTTTGGTATTAGAAGCATTGAGATATCAAGTCTCATGGTATAGGAAGGGTCTCAGAATTGGAATGGGAAGGAGTTGGGTATCATATCTCATGCCATAGGAAGGGTCTCAGGTTTGGTATTAGAACCATTGAGATATCACATCTCATGCTATAGGAAGGGTCTCAGGATTGGAATGGGAAGGAGTTGGATATCACATCTCATGCCATAGGAAGGGTCTCAGGTTTCGTATAAGCATTGAGATATCACATCTCTGCTATCGGAAGGAGCTCAGGATTGGAATGGGAAGGACTTAGATATCACATCTCATGCTATAAGGAGGGTCTCAGTTTTGATATTAGAAGAATTGAGATATCACATCTCATGCTATCGGAAGGGTCTCAGGATTGGAATGGGAAGGAGCTGGATATCACATCTCATGCTAATGGAAGGGTCTCAGGTTTGGAAGGGGAAGGATTTGGATATCACATTTCCTGTTATAGGTTGGGTCTCAGGTTTGGTATTAGAAGCATTGAGATATCACACCTCATGGTATAGGAAGGGTTTCAGGATTGGAATGGGGAGGAGTTGGATATCATATCTCATGCCATAGGAAGGGTCTCAGGTTTGGTATTAGAACCATTGAGATATCACATCTCATGCTATAGAAAGTGTCTGAGGATTGGAATGGGAAGGAGTTGGATATCACATCTCATGCTATAGGAAGGGTCTCAGGTTTGGTAGAAGCATTGAGATATCACATCCCATGCTATAGGAAGAGTCTCAGGATTGGAATGGGAAGGAGTTCGAAATCACGTCTCATGTTATAGGAAAGGTCTCAGGTTTGGTAGTAGAAACATTGAGATATCAAATCTCATGCTATATGAAGGGACGCAGGATTGGAATGGGACGGAGTTTTATATCACATCTCATGCTATATGAAGGATCCAGGTTTGGTATTAGAAGCATTGAGATATCACATCTCATGCTATAGGAAGAGTCTCAGGATTGGAATGGGAAGGAGTTGGATATCACATCTCATGCCATAGGAAGGGTCTCAGGTTTGGTATAAGCATTGAGATATCACATCTCTGCTATCGGAAGTGTCTCATGATTGTGATGGGAAGGAGTTGGATATCACATTTCATGCTATACGAAGGGTCTCAGATTACTCCTTCCCATTCCAATCCTGAGACCCTTCTGATAGCATGAGATGTGATATCTCAATGTTTCTAATACCAAACCTGAGACCCTTCCTATAGCATGAGATGGGATATCCAACTCCTTCCCAATCCAATCCTGAGACTCTTCCGATAGAATGAGATATGATATCTCAATGCTTCTAATACCAAACCACAGACCCGTCCTATAACTTGAGATGTGATATCCAAATCCTTCCCCTTCCAAACCTGAGACCCTTCCTTTAGCATGAGATGTGATATCCAACTCCTTTCCATTCCAATCCTGAGACCCTTCCTATAGCATGAGATGTGATATCCCAATGCTTCTACCAAACCTGAGACCCTTCCTATAGCATGAGATGTGATATCTAACTCCTTCCCATTCCAATCCTGAGACCCGTCCTATACCATGAGATGTTATATCTCAATGCTTCTAATACCAAACCTGAGACTGTCCTATAACATGAGATATGATATCTCAATGCTTCTAATAACAAACCTGAGACCCTTCCTATAACATGAGATGTGATGTCCAAGCCCTTCCCATTCCAATCCTGAGACCCTTCCTATAACATGAGATGTGATATCCAACTCCTTCCCAATCCAATCCTGAGACCCTTCCGATAGCATGAGATATGATAACTCAATGCTTCTAATACCAAACGACAGACCCGTCCTATAACTGGAGATGTGATATCCAAATCCTTCCCCTTCCAAACCTGAGACCTTTCCTTTAGCATGATATGTGATATCCAACTCCTTCCCATTCCAATCCTGAGACCATTCCGATAGCATGAGATACGATATCCAACTCCTTCCCATTCCAATCATGAGGCCCTTCCTATAGCATGAGATGTGATATCTCAATGCTTCTACCAAATCTGAGACCCTTCCTATAGCACGAAATGTGATATCCAACTCCTTCCCATCCAATCCTGAGACCCTTCCTATAGCATGAGATGTGATATCTAAATGCTATTAATACCAAACCTGAGACCCTCCCTATAGCATGAGATGTGATATCCAACTCCTTCCCATTCCAATCATGAGGCCCTTCCTATAGCATGAGATGTGATATCTCAATGCTTCTACCAAACCTGAGACCCTTCCTATAGCATGAGATGTGATATCCAACTCCTTCCCATTCCAATCCTGAGACCCTTCCTATAGCATGAGATGTGATATATCAATGCTCTTAATACCAAACCTGGGATCATTCCTATTGCGAGAGATGTGATATCCAAATGCTTACATTCCAAACCTGAGACCCTTCCTATAGGATGAGATGTGATATCCAACTCCTTCCCATTCCAATCCTGAGACCCTTCCTATAGCATGAGATGATATCCAACTCCTTCCCATTCCAATCCTGAGACCCTTCCTATAGCATGAGATGTGATATCTCAATGCTTCTACCAAACCTGAGATCCTTCCTATAGCATGAGATGTGAAATTCAACTCCTTCCCATTCCAATCCTGAGACCCTTCCGATAGGATGAGATTTATTATCTCACTCCTTCAAATACCAAACTTGAGTCCCTTCCTAAAGGATGAGATCTGTTATCTCGGTGCTTCTAATACCAAACCTGAGTCCCTTCCTATAACATGAGATGTGATATCCAACTCCTTCCCATTCCAATCTTTCAGGCCCTTCCAATAGCATGAGATGTGATATCTCAATGCTTCTACCAAACCTGAGACCCTTCCTATAGCATGAGATGTGATATCCAACTCCTTCCCATTCCAATCCTGAGACCCTTCCTATAGCATGAGATGTGATATCTCAATGCTCTTAATACCAAACCTGCGATCATTCCTATAACATGAGATGTGATATCCAAGTCCTTCCCATTCCAATCCTGAGCCCTTTCCATGAGATGTGCTATCTCAATGCTTCTAATACCAAAGTTGGACCGTTCCTATAGCATGAGATGTGATATCCAACTCCTTCCCATTCCAATCCTGTGTCCCTTCATTTAGCATGAGAAGTGATATCTCAATGCTATTAATACCAAACCTGAGACCCTCCCTATAGCATGAGATATGATATCCAACTCCTTCCCATTCCAATCCTGAGACCCTTCCGATAGCATGAGATGTGATATCCAACTCCTTCGAATTCCAACCTATGACCCTTCCTATAGCATGAGATGGGATATCCAACTCCTTCCCAATCCAATCCTGAGACCCTTCCGATAGCATGAGATGTGATATCTTAATGCTTCTACCAAACCTGAGACCTTCCTATTGCATGAGATGTGATATCAAACTCCTTCCCATTCCAATCCTGAAACCCTTCCTATAGCATGAGATGTGATATCCAACTCCTTCCCATTCCAATCCTAAGACCCGTCCTATACCATGAGATGTGATATCTCAATGCTTCTAATACCAAACCTGAGACTGTCCTATAACATGAGACGTGACATCTCAATGCTTCTAATACCAAACCTGAGACCCTTCCTATAACATGAGATGGGATATCCAACTCCTTCCCATTCCAATCCTGAGACCCATACTATACCATGAGATATATCTCAATGCTTCTAATACCAAACCACAGACCCGTCCTATAACTTGAGATGTGATATCCAAATCCTTCCCCTTCCAAACCTGAGACCTTTCCTTTAACATGAGATGTGATATCCAACTCCTTCCCATTCCAATCATGAGACCCTTCCTATAGCATGAGATGTGATATCCCAATGCTTCTACCAAACCTGAGACCTTTCCGATAGCATGAGATGTGATATCTAACTCCTTCCCATTCCAATCATGAGGCCCTTCCTATAGCATGAGATGTGATATCCAACTCCTTCCCAATCCAATCCTGAGACCCTTCCGATAGCATGAGATGTGATATCTTAATGCTTCTACCAAACCTGAGACCTTCCTATTGCATGAGATGTGATATCAAACTCCTTCCCATTCCAATCCTGAAACCCTTCCTATAGCATGAGATGTGATATCCAACTCCTTCCCATTCCAATCCTAAGACCCGTCCTATACCATGAGATGTGATATCTCAATGCTTCTAATACCAAACCTGAGACTGTCCTATAACATGAGACGTGACATCTCAATGCTTCTAATACCAAACCTGAGACCCTTCCTATAACATGAGATGGGATATCCAACTCCTTCCCATTCCAATCCTGAGACCCATACTATACCATGAGATATATCTCAATGCTTCTAATACCAAACCACAGACCCATCCTATAACTTGAGATGTGATATCCAAATCCTTCCCCTTCCAAACCTGAGACCTTTCCTTTAACATGAGATGTGATATCCAACTCCTTCCCATTCCAATCATGAGACCCTTCCTATAGCATGAGATGTGATATCCCAATGCTTCTACCAAACCTGAGACCTTTCCGATAGCATGAGATGTGATATCTAACTCCTTCCCATTCCAATCATGAGGCCCTTCCTATAGCATGAGATGTGATATCTCAATGCTTCTACCAAATCTGAGACCCTACCTATAGCATGAGATGTGATATCCAACTCCTTCCCATTCCAATCCTGAGACCCTTCCGATAGCCTGAGATGTGATATCCAACTCCTTTATTCCAATCATGAGGCCCTTCCTATAGCATGAGATGTGATATCTCAATGCTTCTACCAAACCTGAGACCCTTCCTATAGAAGCATTGAGATATCATATCTCATGCAATCGGAAGGGTCTCAGGATTGGATTGGGAAGGAGTTGGATATCACACCTCATGTTATAGGAAGGGTCTCAGGATTGGAATGGGAAGGAATTGGACATCACATCTCATGTTATAGGAAGGGTCTCAGGTTTGTTATTAGAAGCATTGAGATATCACATCTCATGTTATAGGACAGTCTCAGGTTTGGTATTAGAAGCATTGAGATATAACATCTCATGGTATAGGACGGGTCTCAGGATTTGAATGGGAAGGAGTTAGATATCACATCTCATGCTATAGGAAGGGTCTCATTTTTGGTAGAAGCATTGGGATATCACATCTCATGCTAAAGGAAGGGTCTCAGGTTTGGAAGGGGAAGGATTTGGATATCACATCTCAAGTTATAGGACGGGTCTGTGGTTTGGTATTCGAAGCATTGAGATATCATATCTCATGCTATCGGAAGGGTCTCAGGATTGGATTGGGAAGGATTTGGATATCACATCTCGTTATAGGAAGGGTCTCAGGTTGGTTATTAGAAGCATTGAGATATCACATCTCATGTTATAGGACAGTCTCAGGTTTGGTATTAGAAGCATTGAGATATCACACCTCATGGTATAGGACAGGTCTCAGGATTGGAATGGGAAGGAGTTGGATATCACATCTCATGCTATAGGAAGGGTCTCAGGATTGGAATGGGAAGGAGTTTAATATCACATCTCATGCCATAGGAAGGTCTCATGTTTGGTAGAAGCATTAAGATATCACATCTCATGCTATCGGAAGGGTCTCAGGATTGCATTGGGAAGGAGTTGGATATCCCATCTCATGCTATAGGAAGGGTCACAGGTTGGAATTGGAAGGAGTTGGATATCACATCTCATGCTATCGGAAGGGTCTCAGGATTGGAATGAGAAGGAGTTAGATATCACATCTCAAGTTATAGGACGGGTCTGTGGTTTGGTATTAGAAGCATTGAGATATCATATCTCATGCTATCGGAAGGGTCTCAGGATTGGATTGATAAGGAGTTGGATATCACATCTCATGTTATAGGAAGGGTCTCAGGATTGGAATGGGAAGGACTTGTATATCACATCTCATGTTATAGGAAGGGTCTCAGGTTTGGAAGGGGAAGGATTTGGATATCACATCTCAAGTTATAGGCAGTTCTGTGGTTTGGTATTAGAAGCATTGAGATATCATATCTCATGTTATAGGACAGTCTCATGTTTGGTATTAGAAGCACTGAGATATCAAATCTCATGCTATATGAAGAGACGCAGGATTGGAATGTGAAGAAGTTGGATATCACATCTCATGCTATAGGAAGGGACTCAGGTTTGGAATGGGAAGGGTTTGGATATCACATCTCTTGCAATAGGAAGGGTCTCAGGTCTGGTATTAGAAACATTGAGATATCTCATCTCATGGTATAGGAAGGGTCTCAGGATTGGAATCGGAAGGAGTTGGATATCACATCTCATGTTATAGGAAGGGTCTCAGGTTTTGTATTAGAAGCACTGAGATATCAAATCTCATGCTATATGAAGAGACGCAGGAATGGAATGGGAAGAAGTTGGATATCACATCTCATGCTATAGGAAGGGACTCAGGTTTGGAATGGGAAGGATTTGGATATCACATCTCTTGCAATAGGAAGGGTCTCAGGTTTGGTATTAGAAACATTGAGATATCTCATCTCATGGTATAGGAAGGGTATCCGGATTATAATCGGAAGGAGTTGGATATAACATCTCATGTTATAGGAAGGGTCTCAGGTTTGGTATTAGAAGCACTGAGATATCAAATCTCATGCTAAATGAAGGGCCTCATGATTGTAATGGGAAGGAGTTGGATATCACATCTCATGTAATAGGAAGGGACTCAGGTTTGGTATTAGAAGCACTGAGATATCAGATCTCATCCTTTAGGAAGGGACTCAAGTTTGGTATTTGAAGGAGTGAGATAATAAATCTCATCCTATCGGAAGGGTCTAAGGATTGGAATGGGAAGGAGTTGAATATCACATCTCATGCTATAGGAAGGATCTCAGGATTGGATGGGAAGGAGTTGGATATCACATTTCATGCTATAGGAAGGGTCTCAGATTTGGTAGAAGCATTGAGATATCACATCTCATGCTATAGGAAGGGCCTCAGGATTGGATGGGAAGGAGTTGGATATCACATCTCATGCCATAGGAAGGGTCTCAGATTTGGTAGAAGCATTAAGATATCACATCTCATGCTATCGGAAGGGTCTCAGGATTGGATTGGGAGGGAGTTGGATATCACATCTCATGCTATCGGAAAGGTCTCAGGTTTAGTAGAAGCATTGGGATATCACATCTCATGCTATAGGAAGGGTCTCAGGATTGGATTGGGAAGGAGTTGGATATCACATCTCAAGTTATAGGACAGTCTCAGGTTTGGTATTAGAAGCATTGAGATATAACATCTCATGATATAGGACGGGCCTCAGGAATGGAATGGAAAGGAGTTGGATATCACATCTGATGCTAAAGGAAGGGTCTCAGGTTTGGAAGGGGAAGGATTTGGATATCACATCTCAAGTCATAGGACGGGTCTGTGGTTTGGTATTAGAAGCATTGAGATATCATATCTCATGCTATCGGAAGGGTCTCAGGATTGGATTGGGAAGGAGTTGGATATCACATCTCAAGTTATAGGAAGGGTCTCAGGTTTGTTATTAGAAGCATTGAGATATCACATCTCATGATATAGGATGGGTCTCAGGTTGGAATGGGAAGGAGTTGGATATCACATCTCATTGTTATAGAAAGGGTCTCAGGTTTGGTAGAAGCATTGAGATATCACATCTCATGCTATAGGAAGGGTCTCAGGATTGGAATGGGAAGGAGTTGGATATCATCTCATGCTATAGGAAGGGTCTCAGGATTGGAATGGCAAGGAGTTGGATATCACATCTCATCCTATAGGAAGGGTCTCAGGTTTGGTAGAAGCATTGAGATATCACATCTCATGCTATAGGAAGGGCCTCATGATTGGAATGGAAAGGAGTTGGATATCACATCTCAGGCTATTGGAAGGGTCTCAGGATTGGAATGGGAAGGAGTTGGATATCACATCTTATGCTATAGGGAGGGTCTCAGGTTTGGTATTAATAGCATTTAGATATCACATCTCATGCTATAGGAAGGGACTCAGGATTGGATGGGAAGGAGTTGGATATCACATTTCATGCTATCGGAAAGGTCTCAGGTTTGGTAGAAGCATTGGGATATTGTTATTGTTATTGTTATTTTGCACTTATATACCGCCTTATATACCATTGGTATGGTCTGAAGGCGCTGGTAGGTTGAACGCCCTTGGGAACCGAAGTTCAGATCAGTAGAGAGAGTAGGGAGAGTAGGGAGAGTCAAAAGGTGCGTGTGAGCACCGGATATGTGTGCAGCTTGTGCGGTACACGTGTAATAGCTGCTTCTTATCGGTAGGTGTGGTGGTTGAGAGATCAGGAGAATGTGTTCGTTCTGGCAGGATTTATCCGGAACGGATGTGGCTGCGTTAGGCCTGAGGAAAACGCCTGGCTGGGGGTGTGAGACCAGCAGTGTTTACATAGAATGATGTGGAGTAAGCGGTGGATGTTCGTATGAGAACAGTTATACCGAATGGTGTCATAGTATCTCTGTGTTCTAGTTGAGTGGTGATGTGAAGGAGAGAGTAAGCGTGGGGTGTGGTGTGATGGGTTATATGCTCTTTCAGTGTGCAAACTTCTAAATGCAACTTTCCCAGAGAGGGAACTGGGCGAACCTCTAAGTACAATTTTCCATACAGAGTCTATTGGGAACACTTCTAAATTCATTTCATCAGAGAGGGTATTGGCACACTTCAAGTGTAACTCTCGCAGAGGCTATTGGGTACACTTCTAAACGCAATTTTTCATTGAACGTCTACTGGGCACTCTAACTTCAGTTTTCCAGAGAGGCTATTGGGCAAACTTCTATATGCAACTTTCCAGAGTGTCTATTGGATACACTTCTAAAATCAACTTTCACAGATGCTATTGGTAGCACTTCTAAATGCAGCTTTCACAGAGGATATTGGACTCGTATCTAAATTCAATTTTCTACAGAGAGGCTACTGGGCGCACTATAAGATCAATCTCATGCTATAGGAAGGGTCTCATGATTGGAATGGGAAGGAGTTGGATATCACATCTCATGCTAAAGGAAAGGTCTCAGGTTTGGAAGGGGAAGGATTTGGATATCACATCTCAAGTTATAGGACGGGTCTGTGGTTTGGTATTAGAAGCATTGAGATATCATATCTCATGCAATCGGAAGGGTCTCAGGATTGGATTGGGAAGGAGTTGGATATCACACCTCATGTTATAGGAAGGGTCTCAGGATTGGAATGGGAAGGAATTGGACATCACATCTCATGTTATAGGAAGGGTCTCAGGTTTGTTATTAGAAGCATTGAGATATCACATCTCATGTTATAGGACAGTCTCAGGTTTGGTATTAGAAGCATTGAGATATAACATCTCATGGTATAGGACGGGTCTCAGGATTTGAATGGGAAGGAGTTAGATATCACATCTCATGCTATAGGAAGGGTCTCATTTTTGGTAGAAGCATTGGGATATCACATCTCATGCTATAGGAAGGGTCTCAGGATTGGAATGGAAAGGAGTTGGATATCACATCTCATGCTAAAGGAAGGCTCTCAGGTTTGGAAGGGGAAGGATTTGGATATCACACCTCAAGTTATAGGACGGGTCTGTGGTTTGGTATTCGAAGCATTGAGATATCATATCTCATGCTATCGGAAGGGTCTCAGGATTGGATTGGGAAGGATTTGGATATCACATCTCGTTATAGGAAGGGTCTCAGGTTGGTTATTAGAAGCATTGAGATATCACATCTCATGTTATAGGACAGTCTCAGGTTTGGTATTAGAAGCATTGAGATATCACACCTCATGGTATAGGACAGGTCTCAGGATTGGAATGGGAAGGAGTTGGATATCACATCTCATGCTATAGGACAGTCTCAGGTTTCTTATTAGAAGGATTGAGATATCACATCTCATGTTATAGGACAGTCTCAGGTTTGGTATTAGAAGCATTGAGATATCACATCTCATGGTATAGGACGGGTCTCAGGATTGGAATGGGAAGGAGTTGGATATCACATCTCATGCTATAGGAAGGCTCTCAGGTTTGCAAAGGGAAGGAGTTGGATATCACATTTCATGTTAGAGGAAGGATCTCAGGTTTGGTATTTGAGGCATTGAGATATCACATCTCATTCTATCGGAAGGGTCTCAGGATTGGAATGGGAAGGAGTTGGATATCACATCTCATGTTATAGGAAGGGTCTCAGGTTTGGAACTGGAAGGAGTTGGATATCACATCTCATGCTATAGGGAGGGTCTCAGGTTTTTAAGGGGATTTGGATATCACATCTCATGTAGTAGGAAGGATCTCAGGTTTGGTATTAGAAGTATTGAGATATATCTCATGGTATAGTATGGGTCTCAGGATTGGAATGGGAAGGAGTTGGATATCACATCTCATGCTATAGGAAGGGTCTTAGGTTTGGAACTGGAAGGAGTTGGATATCACATCTCATGTTATAGGAAGCTTCTCAGGTTTGGTACAAGCATTGAGATATCATATCTCTGCTATCGGAAGTGTCTCAGGATTGGAATGGGAAGGAGTTGGATATCCCATCTCATGTTATAGGACGGGTCTCAGGTTTGGTATTAGAATCATTGAGATATCACATCGCATGCTGTAGGAAGGGTCTCAGGATTGGAATGGGAAGGAGTTGGATATCCCATCTCATGCTATAGGAAGGGTCTCAGGTTTGGTATAAGAGGCATTGAGATATCACATCTCATGCTATAGGAAGGGTCTCAGGATTGGAATGGGAAGGAGTTGGATATCACATCTCAAGCTATAGGAAGGGTCTCAGGATTGGAATGGAAAGGAGTTTGATATCACATCTCATGCCATAGTATGGGTCTCAGGTTTGGTAGAAGCATTGGGATATCACATCTCATGCTATCGGAAGGGTATCAGGATTGGAATTGGAAGGAGTTGGATATCCCATCTCATGCTATAGGAAGGATCTCAGGTTGGAATGGGAAGGAGTTGGATATCACATCTCATGTTATAGAAAGGGTCTCAGGTTTGGTAGAAGCATTGAGATATCACATCTCAGCTATAGGAAGGGTCTCAGGATTGGAATGGGAAGGAGTTGGATATCATCTCATGCTATAGGAAGGGTCTCAGGATTGGAATGGCAAGGAGTTGGATATCACATCTCATCCTATAGGAAGGGTCTCAGGTTTGGTAGAAGCATTGAGATATCACATCTCATGCTATAGGAAGGGCCTCATGATTGGAATGGAAAGGAGTTGGATATCACATCTCAGGCTATCGGAAGGGTCTCAGGATTGGAATGGGAAGGAGTTGGATATCACATCTCATGCTATAGGGAGGGTCTCAGGTTTGGTATTAATAGCATTTAGATATCACATCTCATGCTATAGGAAGGGTCTCAGGATTGGATGGGAAGGAGTTGGATATCACATTTCATGCTATCGGAAAGGTCTCAGGTTTGGAAGGGGAAGGATTTGGATATCACATCTCAAGTTATAGGACGGGTCTGTGGTTTGGTATTAGAAGCATTGAGATATCATATCTCATGCAATCGGAAGGGTCTCAGGATTGGATTGGGAAGGAGTTGGATATCACACCTCATGTTATAGGAAGGGTCTCAGGATTGGAATGGGAAGGAATCGGACATCACATCTCATGTTATAGGAAGGGTCTCAGGTTTGTTATTAGAAGCATTGAGATATCACATCTCATGTTATAGGACAGTCTCAGGTTTGGTATTAGAAGCATTGAGATATAACATCTCATGGTATAGGACGGGTCTCAGGATTTGAATGGGAAGGAGTTAGATATCACATCTCATGCTATAGGAAGGGTCTCATTTTTGGTAGAAGCATTGGGATATCACATCTCATGCTATAGGAACGGTCTCAGGATTGGAATGGAAAGGAGTTGGATATCACATCTCATGCTAAAGGAAGGGTCTCAGGTTTGGAAGGGGAAGGATTTGGATATCACATCTCAAGTTATAGGACGGGTCTGTGGTTTGGTATTCGAAGCATTGAGATATCATATCTCATGCTATCGGAAAGGTCTCAGGATTGGATTGGGAAGGATTTGGATATCACATCTCGTTATAGGAAGGGTCTCAGGTTGGTTATTAGAAGCATTGAGATATCACATCTCATGTTATAGGACAGTCTCAGGTTTGGTATTAGAAGCATTGAGATATCACACCTCATGGTATAGGACAGGTCTCAGGATTGGAATGGGAAGGAGTTGGATATCACATCTCATGCTATTGGAAGGGTCTCAGGATTGGAATGGGAAGGAGTTTGATATCACATCTCATGCCATAGGAAGGTCTCATGTTTGGTAGAAGCATTAAGATATCCCATCTCATGCTATAGGAAGGGTCACAGGTTGGAATTGGAAGGAGTTGGATATCACATCTCATGCTATCGGAAGGGTCTCAGGTTTGGAATGAGAAGGAGTTAGATATCACATCTCAAGTTATAGGACGGGTCTGTGGTTTGGTATTAGAAGCATTGAGATATCTTATCTCATGCTATCGGAAGGGTCTCAGGATTGGATTGATAAGGAGTTGGATATCACATCTCATGTTATAGGAAGGGTCTCAGGATTGGAATGGGAAGGACTTGTATATCACATCTCATGTTATAGGAAGGGTCTCAGGTTTGGAAGGGGAAGGATTTGGATATCACATCTCAAGTTATAGGCAGGTCTGTGGTTTGGTATTAGAAGCATTGAGATATCATATCTCATGTTATAGGACAGTCTCATGTTTGGTATAAGAAGCACTGATATATCAAATCTCATGCTATATGAAGAGACGCAGGATTGGAATGGGAAGAAGTTGGATATCACATCTCATGCTATAGGAAGGAACTCAGGTTTGGAATGGGAAGGATTTGGATATCACATCTCTTGCAATAGGAAGGGTCTCAGGTTTGGTATTAGAAACATTGAGATATCTCATCTCATGGTATAGGAAGGGTCTCAGGATTGGGATCAGAAGGAGTTGGATATAACATCTCATGATATAGGAAGGGTCTCAGGTTTGGTATTAGAAGCACTGAGATATCAAATCTCATGCTAAATGAAGGGACGCAGGATTGGAATGGGAAGGAGTTGGATATCACATCTCATGCTATAGGAACAGTCCAACTTTGGTATTAGAAGCATTGAGATAGCACATCTCATGGAAGGGGCTCAGGATTGGAATGGGAAGGAGTTGGATATCACATCTCATGTTATAGGAATGATCGCAGGTTTGGTATTAAGAGCATTGAGATATCACATCTCATGCTATAGGAAGTGTCTCAGGATTGGATCGGGAAGGAGTTGGATATCACATCTCATGTTATAGGAAGGGTCTCAGGTTTGGTAGAAGCATTGAGATATCACATCTCATGCTATAGGAAGGGCCTCATGATTGGAATGGGAAGGAGTTGGATATCACTTCCCATGTTATAGGAAGGGACTCAGGTTTGGTATTAGAAGCACTGAGATATCAGATCTCATCCTTTAGGAAGGGACTCAAGTTTGGTATTTGAAGGAGTGAGAAAATAAATATCATCCTATCGGAAGGGTCTCAGGATTGGAATGGGAAGGAGTTGAATATCACATCTCATGCTATAGGAAGGATCTCAGGTTTGGTAGAAGCATTGAGATATCACATCTCATGCTATAGGAAGGGTCTCAGGATTGGAATGGGAAGGAGTTGGATATCATCTCATGCTATAGGAAGGGTCTCAGGATTGGAATGGCAAGGAGTTGGATATCACATCTCATCCTATAGGAAGGGTCTCAGGTTTGGTAGAAGCATTGAGATATCACATCTCATGCTATAGGAAGGGCCTCATGATTGGAATGGGAAGGAGTTGGATATCACATCTCAGGCTATCGGAAGGGTCTCAGGATTGGAATGGGAAGGAGTTGGATATCACATCTCATGCTATAGGGAGGGTCTCAGGTTTGGTATTAATAGCATTTAGATATCACATCTCATGCTATAGGAAGGGCCTCATGATTGGAATGGGAAGGAGTTGTATATCACATCTCAGGCTATCGGAAGGGTCTCAGGATTGGATGGGAAGGACTTGGACATCACATCTCATCCTATAGGGAGGGTCTCAGGTTTGGTAGAAGCATTGAGATATCACATCTCATGCTATAGGAAGGGCCTCATGATTGGAATGGGAAGGAGTTGTATATCACATCTCATGCTATAGGAAGGGCCTCATGATTGAAATGGGAAGGAGTTAGATATCACATCTCATGCTATGGGAAAGGTCTCAGGTTTGGTAGAAGCATTGGGATATCACATCTCATGCTATAGGAAGGGTCTCATGATTGGAATGGGAAGGAGTTGGATATCACATCTCATGTTAAAGGAAAGGTCTCAGGTTTGGAAGGGGAAGGATTTGGATATCACATCTCAAGTTATAGGACGGGTCTGTGGTTTGGTATTAGAAGCATTGAGATATATCTCATGGTATAGTATGGGTCTCAGGATTGGAATGGGAAGGAGTTGGATATCACATCTCATGCTATAGGAAAGGTCTCAGGATTGGAATGGGAAGGACCTGGACATCACATCTCATGTTATAGGAAGGGTCTCAGGTTTGTTATTAGAAGGATTGAGATATCACATCTCATGTTATAGGACAGTCTCAGGTTTGGTATTAGAAGCATTGAGATATCACATCTCATGGTATAGGACGGGTCTCAGGATTGGAATGGGAAGGAGTTGGATATCACATCTCATGCTATAGGAAGGGTTTCAGGATTGGAATGGGAAGGAGTTTGATATCACATCTCATGCAATAGGAAGGTCTCAGGTTTGGTAGAAGCATTAAGATATCACATCTCATGCTATCGGAAGGGTCTCAGGATTGGATTGGGAAGGAGTTGGATATCCCATCTCATGCTATAGGAAGGGTCATAGGTTGGAATTCGAAGGAGTTGGATATCACATCTCGTGCTATCGGAAGGGTCTCAGGATTGGAATGGGAAGGAGTTGGATATCACATCTCATGCTATAGGGAGGGTCTCAGGTTTGGTATTAATAGCATTGAGATATCACTTCTCATGCTAAATGAAGGGACACAGGATTGGAATGGGAAGGAGTTGGATATCACATCGCATGCTATAGGAACGGTCCAACTTTGGTATTAGAAGCATTGAGATAGCACATCTCATGGAAAGGGCTCAGGATTGGAATGGGAAGGAGTTGGATATCACATCTCATGTTATAGGAATGATCGCAGGTTTGGTATTAAGAGCATTGAGATATCACATCTCATGCTATAGGAAGGGTCTCAGGATTGGAATGGGAAGGAGTTGGATATCACATCTCATGCTATAGGAAGGGTCTCAGGTTTGGTAGAAGCATTGAGATATCACATCTCATGCTATTGGAAGGGCCTGAAAGATTGGAATGGGAAGGAGTTGGATATCACATCTCATGTTATAGGAAGGGACTCAGGTTTGGTATTAGAAGCACCGAGATAACAGATCTCATCCTTTAGGAAGGGACTCAAGTTTGGTATTTGAAGGAGTGAGATAATAAATCTCATCCTATCGGAAGGGTCTCAGGATTGGAATGGGAAGGAGTTGAATTTCACATCTCATGCTATAGGAAGGATCTCAGGTTTGGTAGAAGCATTGAGATATCACATCTCATGCTATAGGAAGGGTCTCAGGATTGGAATGGGAAGGAGTTGGATATCATCTCATGCTATAGGAAGGGTCTCAGGATTGGAATGGGAAGGAGTTGGATATCACATCTCATCCTATAGGAAGGGTCTCAGGTTTGGAATGGGAAGCATTTGGATATCACATCTCTCGCAATAGGAATGATCCCAGGTTTGGTATTAAGAGCATTGATATATCACATCTCATGCTATAGGAAGGGTCTCAGGATTGGAATGGGAAGGAGTTGGATATCACATCTCATGCTATAGGAAGGGTCTCAGGTTTGGTAGAAGCATTGAGATATCACATCTCATGCTATAGGAAGGGCCTCATGATTGGAATGGGAAGGAGTTGGATATCACATCTCAGGCTATCGGAAGGGTCTCAGGAATGGAATGGGAAGGAGTTGGATATCACATCTCATGCTATAGGGAGGGTCTCAGGTTTGGTATTAATAGCATTTAGATATCACATCTCATGCTATAGGAAGGGTCTCAGGATTGGATGGGAAGGAGTTGGATATCACATTTCATGCTATAGGAAGGGTCTCAGATTTGGTAGAAGCATTGAGATATCACATCTCATGCTATAGGAAGGGCCTCATGATTGGAATGGGAAGGAGTTGAATATCGTATCTCATGCTATCGGAATGGTCTCAGGATTGGAATGGGAAGGAGTTGGATATCACATATCATGCTAAAGGAAAGGTCTCAGGTTTGGAAGGGGAAGGATTTGGATATCACATCTCAAGTTATAGGACGGGTCTGTCGTTTGGTATTAGAAGCATTGAGTTATCATATCTCATGCTATCGGAAGGGTCTCAGGATTGGATTGGGAAGGAGTTGGATATCACATCTCATGTTATAGGAAGGGTCTCAGGATTGGAATGGGAAGGGCTTGGACATCACATCTCATGTTATAGGAAGGGTCTCAGGTTTGTTATTAGAAGCATTGAGATATCATATCTCATCTTATAGGACAGTCTCAGGTTTGGTATTAGAAGCATTGAGATATAACATCTCATGGTATAGGACGGGTCTCAGGATTGGAATGGGAAGGAGTTAGATATCACATCTCATGCTATAGGAAGGGTCTCAGGTTTGGTAGAAGCATTGGGATATCACATCTCATGCTATAGGAAGGGTCTCAGGATTGGAATGGAAAGGAGTTGGATATCACATCTCATGCTAAAGGAAGGGTCTCAGGTTTGGAAGGGGAAGGATTTGGATATCACATCTCAAGTTATAGGACGGGTCTGTGGTTTGGTATTAGAAGCATTGAGATATCATATCTCATTCCATCGGAAGAGTCTCAGGATTGGATTGGGAAGGAGTTGGCTATCCCATCTCATGCTATAGGAAGGGTCTCAGGTTTGGTATTAGAAACATTGAGATATCACATCTCATGCTATCAGAAGGGTCTCAGGATTGGAATGGGAAGGAGTAATCTGAGACCCTTCGTATAGCATGAGATGTGATATCCAACTCCTTCCCATCACAATCATGAGACACTTCCGATAGCAGAGATGTGATATCTCAATGCTTATACCAAACCTGAGACCCTTCCTATGGCATGAGATGTGATATCCAACTCCTTCCCATTCCAATCCTGAGACTCTTCCCATAGCATGAGATGTGATATCTCAATGCTTCTAATACCAAACCTGGATCCTTCATATAGCATGAGATGTGATATAAAACTCCGTCCCATTCCAATCCTGCGTCCCTTCCTATAGCATGAGATTTGATATCTCAATGTTTCTACTACCAAACCTGAGACCTTTCCTATAACATGAGACGTGATTTCCAACTCCTTCCCATTCCAATCCTGAGACTCTTCCTATAGCATGGGATGTGATATCTCAGTGCTTCTACCAAACCTGAGACCCTTCCTATAGCATGAGATGTGATATCCAACTCCTTCCCATTCCAATCCTCAGACACTTTCTATAGCATGAGATGTGATATCTCAATGGTTCTAATACCAAACCTGAGACCCTTCCTATGGCATGAGATATGATATCCAACTCCTCCCCATTCCAATCCTGAAACCCTTCCTATACCATGAGGTGTAATATCTCAATGCTTCTAATACCAAACCTGAGACCCAACCTATAACAGGAAATGTGATATCCAAATCCTTCCCCTTCCAAACCTGAGACCCTTCCATTAGCATGAGATGTGATATCCAGCTCCTTCCCATTCCAATCCTGAGACCCTTCCGATAGCATGAGATGTGATATCTCAATTCTTCTAATATCAAAACTGAGACCCTCCTTATAGCATGAAATGTGATATCTAAGTCCTTCCCATTCCAATCCTGAGCTCCTTCCGATAGCAGAGATGTGATATCTCAATGCTTATACGAAACCTGAGACCCTTCCTATGGCATGAGATGTGATATCCAACTCCTTCCCATTCCAATCCTGAGACCCTTCCTATAGCATGAGATGTGATATCTCAATGGTTCTAATACCAAACCTGAGACCCTTCCTATGGCATGAGATATGATACCCAACTCCTTCCCATCCCAATTCTGAGACCCTTCCTATACCATGAGACTTGATATCTCAATGCTTCTAATACCAAACCTGAGACCCTTCCTATGGCTTGAGTTGTGATATCCAACTTCTTCCCATTCCAACCTGAGACCCTTCCTATAGCATGAGATGGGATATCCAACTCCTTCCAAATCCAATCCTGATACCCTTCCGATAGCATGAGATGTGATATCCCAATGCTTCTACCAAACCTGAGACCCATACTATGGCATGAGATGTGATATCAAACTCCTTCCCATTCCAATCCTGAGACCCTTCCTATAGCTTGAGATGTGATATCCAACTCCTTCCCATTCCAATCCTGAGACCCTTCCTATAGCATGAGATGTGACATCTCAATGCTTATACCAAACCTGAGACCCTTCCTATAGCATGAGATGTGATATCCAACTCCTTCCCATTCCAATCCTGAGACCCTTCCTATAGCATGAGATGTGATATCTCAATGCCTCTAATACCAAACCTGAGATCCTTCCTCTAACATGAAATGTGATATCCAACTCCTTCCCTTTCCAAACCTGAGAGCCTACCTATAGCATGAGATGTGATATACAAGTCCTTCCCATTCCAATCCTTAGACCCTTCCTACAGCATGCGATGTGATATCTCAATGCTTATACCAAACCTGAGACCCTTCCTATAGCATGAGATGTGATATCCAACTCCTTCCCATTCCAATCCTGAGACCCTTCCTATAGCATGAGATGTGATATCTCAATGCCTCTAATACCAAACCTGAGATCCTTCCTCTAACATGAAATGTGATATCCAACTCCTTCCCATTCCAATCCTGAGACACTTCCAATAGCAGAGATATGATATCTCAATGCTTATACCAAACCAGAGACGCTTCCTATAACATGAGATGTGATATCCAACTCCTTCCAGTTCCAAACCTGAGACCCTTCCTATAGCATGAGATGTGATATCCAACTCCTTCCCATTCCAATCCTGAGACCCATCCGATAGCATGAGATGTGATATCTCAATGCTTCTAATACCAAACCTGAGATCCTTCCTATCACATGAGATGTGATATCCAAATCACCTTCCAAACCTGAGACCCTCCCTATAGCATGAGATGTGATATCCAACTCCTTCCAGTTCCAAACCTGAGACCCTTCCTATAGCATGAGATGTGATATCCAACTCCTTCCCATTCCAATCCTGAGATCCTTCCAATAGCATGAGATGTGATATCTCAATGCCTCTAATACCAAACCTGAGATCCTTCCTCTAACATGAAATGTGATATCCAACTCCTTCCCTTTCCAAACCTGAGAGCCTTCCTATAGCATGAGATGTGATATCCAAGTCCTTCCCATTCCAATCCTGAGACCCTTCGTATAACATGAGATGTGATATCTAACTCCTTCCAATTCCAATCCTGAGACCTTTCCTATAACATGAGATGGGATATCCAAATCCTTCCCATTCCAAATCTGAGACCCTTCGTATAGCATGAGATGTGATATCTCAATGCTTCTAATACCAAACCTGGATCCTTCCTATAGCATGAGATGTGATATAAACTCCGTCCCATTCCAATCCTGCGTCCCTTCCTATAGCATGAGATTTGATATCTCAATGTTTCTACTACCAAACCTGAGACCTTTCCTATAACATGAGACGTGATATCCAACTCCTTCCCATTCCAATCCTGAGACTCTTCCTATAGCATGAGAAGTGATATATCAATGCTTCTACCAAACCTGAGACCCTTCCTATAGCATGAGATGTGATATCCAACTCCTTCCCATTCCAATCCTCAGACACTTTCTATAGCATGAGATGTGATATCTCAATGCTTCTAATACCAAACCTGAGACCCTTCCTATGGCATGAGATTTGATATCAAACTCCTTCCCATTCCAATCCTGAGACCCTTCCTATAGCATGAGATATGATATCCAACTCCTCCCCATTCCAATCCGGAAACCCTTCCTATACCATGAGGAGTGATATCTCAATGCTTCTAATACCAAACCTGAGACCCGTCCTATAACATGAGATGTGATATCCAAATCCTTCCCCTTCCAAAACTGAGACCCTTCTTTTAGCATGCGATGTGATAGCTAAGTCCTTCCCATTCCAATCCTGAGATCCTTCCGATAGCAGAGATGTGATATCTCAATGCTTATATGAAACCTGAGACCCTTCCTATGGCATGAGATGTGATATCCAACTCCTTCCCATTCCAATCCTGATACCCTTCCTATAGCATGAGATGTGATATCTCAATGCTTCTACCAAAACTGAGACCCTTCCTTTAGCATGAGATGTGATATCCAACTCCTTCCCATTCCAATCCTGAGACCCTTCCTATAGCATGAGATGTGATATATCAATGCTTCTAATACCAAACCTGAGATCCTTCCTATAACATGAGATGTGATATCCAAATCCTTCCACTTCCAAACCTGAGACCCTCCCTTTAGCATGAGATGTGATATCCGACTCCTTCCCATTCCAATCCTGAGACCCTTCTGATAGCATGAGATGTGATATCTCAATGCTTCTAATACCAAACCTGAGATCCTTCCAATAGCATGAGATGTGATATCTCAATGCTTCTAATACCAAACCTGAGATCCTTCCTAAAACATGAGATGTGATATCCAAATCCATCCACTTCCAAACCTGAGACCCTCCCTTTAGCATGAGATGTGATATCCGATCCTTCCCATTCCAATCCTGAGACCCTTCTGATAGCATGAGATGTGATATCTCAATGCTTCTAATACCAAACCTGAGATCCTTCCGATAGCATGAGATGTGATATCTCAATGCTTCTAATACCAAACCTGAGATCCTTCCTATAGCATGAGATGTGATATCCAACTCCTTCCCATTCCAATCCTGAGACCCTTACTATAGCATGAGATGTGATATCTCAATGCTTCCAATACCAAACCTGAGTTCCTTCCTATAACATGAGATGTGATATCCAACTCCTTCCTATTTCAAACCTGAGACCCTTCTGATAGCATGAGATGTGATATCTCAATGCTTCTAAAACCAAACATGAGAACCATCCTATAACATGAGATGTGAAATCCAAATCATTCCCTTTCCAAACCTGAGACCCTTCCTATAGCTTGAGATGTGATATCAAACTCCTTCCCATTCCAATCCTGAGATAGCTTGAGATGTGCTATCCAACTCCTTCCCATTCCAATCCCGAGACCCTTCCTATACCATGAGATCTGATATCTCAATGCTTCTAATACCAAACCTGAGACCCGTCCTAATACATATGTGAGATCCAAATCCTTCCCCTTCCAAACCCGAGACCTTTCCTTTAGCATGAGATGTGATATCCAACTCCTTCCCATTCCAATCCTGAGACCCTTCCTATAGCATGATATGTGATATCTCAATGCTTCTAATACCAAATCTGAGATCCTTCCTATAACATGAGATGTGTATCCAACTCCTTCCCATTCCAAACCTGAGACCCTTCCTATAGCATGAGATGTGATATCCGACTCCTTCCCAATCCAATCCTGAGACCCTTCCTATAGCATGAGATGTAATATCACAATGCTTTTAATACCACACCTGAGTCCCTTCATATAGCATGAGATGTGATATCCAACTCCTTCCTATTCCAATCCTGAGACCCTTACTATAGCATGAGACGTGACATCTCAATGCTTCTAATACAAAACCTGAGACCCTTCCTATAGCATGAGATGGGATATCCAACTCCTTCCCATTCCAATCCCGAGACCCTTCCGATAGCAGAGATGTGATATCTCAATGCTTATACCAAACCTGAGACCCTTCCTATGGCATGAGATGTCATATACTTCTCCTTCCCATTCCAATCCTGAGACCCTTCCTATAGCATGAGATATGATATCTCAATGCTTCTACCAAACCTGAGACCCTTCCTATAGCATGAGATGTGATATCCAACTCCTTCCCATTCCAATCCTGAGACCCTTCCTATAGCATGAGATGGGATATCTCAATGCTTCTAATACCAATCCTGATATCCTTCCTAAAACATGAGATGTGATATCCAACTCCTTCCTATTCCAATCCTGAGATCCTTCCTATGCCATGAAATATGATATCCCAATGCTTCTAATACCAAACCTGAGGCCCTTCCTATAGCAAGAGATGTGATATACAAATCCTTCCCATTCCAAACCTGAGACCCTTCCTATAGCGTGAGCTGTGATATCCGACTCCTTCCCAATCCAATCCTGAGACCCTTCCTATAGCATGAGATGTAATATCACAATGCTTGTAATACCAAACCTGAGACCCTTCCTATAGCATGAGATGTGATATCTCAATGCTTCTAATACCAAAACTGAGACCCTTCTTAAAGCATGAGATGTGATATCCAACTCCTTCCCGTTCCAAACCTGAGGCCCTTCCTATAGCATATGTGATATCCAACTCCTTCCCATTCCAAACCTGAGACCCATCCTATAGCAAAAATGTAATATCCAACTCCTTCTCATTCCAATCCTGAGACCATTCCTATAGCATGAGATGTGATATCTCAATGCTTCTAATAGCAAAACTGAGATCCTTCCTATGACATGAGATGTGATATCCAATTCCTTCCCATTCCAAACCTGAGACCCTTCCTACAGCATGCGATGTGATATCTCAATGCCTCTAATACCATACCTGAGACCCGTCCAATAACATGAGATGGGATATCCAAGTCCTTCCCATTCCAATCCTGAGACCCTTCCTATAGCAAGAGATGTGATATCTCAATGCTTCTAATACCAAACCTGAGACCCGTCCAATAACATGAGATGGGATATCCAAGTCCTTCCCATTCCAATCCTGAGACCCTTCCTATAGCATTAGATGTGATATCTCAATGCTTCTAATAGCAAACCTGAGATCCTTCCTATGACATGAGATGTGATATCCAATTTCTTCCCATTCCAAACCTGAGACCCTTCCTATAGCATGAGATGGGATATCCAACTCATCCATATCCAATCCTGAGACCCTTCCGATAGCATGAGATGTGATATCTCAATGCTTCTACCAAACCTGAGACCCATACTATGGCATGAGATGTGATATCAAACTCCTTCCCATTCCAATCCTGAGACCCTTCCTATAGCTTGAGATGTGATATCTAACTCCTTCCCATTCCAATTCTGAGACCCTTCCTATACCATGAGACTTGATATCTCAATGCTTCTAATACGAAACCTGAGACCCTTCCTATAGCATGAGATGTGATATCTCAATGCTTCTAATACCAAACCTGAGAACCTTCCTATAGCATGAGATGGGATATCCAACTCCTTCCCAATCCAATCCTGAGACCCTTCCTATACCATGAGATGTGATATCTCAATGCTTCTAATACTAAACCTGCGACCCGTCCTATAACATGAGATGTAAAATCCCAATCCTTCCCCTTCCAAGCCTGAGACCCTTCCTTTAGCATGAGATGTGATATCCAACTCCTTCCCATTCCAATCCTGAGACCCTTCCGATAGCATGAGATGTGATATCTCAATGCTTCTAATATGAAACCTGAGACCCTCCCTATAGCATGAGATGTGATATCCAAGTCCTTCCCATTCCAATCCTGAGACCCTTCCTATAACATGAGATGTGATATCTCAATGCTTCTAATACCAAACCTGAGACCCTTCCTATAACATGAGCTAGGATATCCAACTCCTTCCCATTCCAATCCTGAGACCCTTCCGATAGCAGAGATGTGATATATCAATGCTTATACCAAACCTGAGACCCTTCCTATGACATGAGATGTCATATACTACTCCTTCCCATTCCAATCCTGAGACCCTTCCTATAGCATGAGATGTGAAATCTCAATGCTTCTACCAAACCTGAGACCCTTCCTATAGCATGAGATGTGATATCCAACTCCTTCCCATTCCAATCCTGAGACCCTTCCTATAGCATGAGATGTGATATCTCAATGCTTCTAATACCAATCCTGATATCCTTCCTAAAACATGAGATGTGATATCCAACTCCTTCCTATTCCAATCCTGAGATCCTTCCTATGCCATGAAATATGATATCCCAATGCTTCTAATACCAAACCTGAGGCCCTTCCTATAGCAAGAGATGTGATATACAAATCCTTCCCATTCCAAACCTGAGACCCTTCCTATAGCGTGAGCTGTGATATCCGACTCCTTCCCAATCCAATCCTGAGACCCTTCCTATAGCATGAGATGTAATATCACAATGCTTGTAATACCAAACCTGAGACCCTTCCTATAGCATGAGATGTGATATCTCAATGCTTCTAATACCAAAACTGAGACCCTTCTTAAAGCATGAGATGTGATATCCAACTCCTTCCCGTTCCAAACCTGAGGCCCTTCCTATAGCATATGTGATATCCAACTCCTTCCCATTCCAAACCTGAGACCCATCCTATAGCAAAAATGTAATATCCAACTCCTTCTCATTCCAATCCTGAGACCATTCCTATAGCATGAGATGTGATATCTCAATGCTTCTAATAGCAAACCTGAGATCCTTCCTATGACATGAGATGTGATATCCAATTCCTTCCCATTCCAAACCTGAGACCCTTCCTACAGCATGCGATGTGATATCTCAATGCCTCTAATACCATACCTGAGACCCGTCCAATAACATGAGATGGGATATCCAAGTCCTTCCCATTCCAATCCTGAGACCCTTCCTATAGCAAGAGATGTGATATCTCAATGCTTCTAATACCAAACCTGAGACCCGTCCAATAACATGAGATGGGATATCCAAGTCCTTCCCATTCCAATCCTGAGACCCTTCCTATAGCATTAGATGTGATATCTCAATGCTTCTAATAGCAAACCTGAGATCCTTCCTATGACATGAGATGTGATATCCAATTTCTTCCCATTCCAAACCTGAGACCCTTCCTATAGCATGAGATGGGATATCCAACTCATCCATATCCAATCCTGAGACCCTTCCGATAGCATGAGATGTGATATCTCAATGCTTCTACCAAACCTGAGACCCATACTATGGCATGAGATGTGATATCAAACTCCTTCCCATTCCAATCCTGAGACCCTTCCTATAGCTTGAGATGTGATATCTAACTCCTTCCCATTCCAATTCTGAGACCCTTCCTATACCATGAGACTTGATATCTCAATGCTTCTAATACGAAACCTGAGACCCTTCCTATAGCATGAGATGTGATATCTCAATGCTTCTAATACCAAACCTGAGACCCTTCCTATAGCATGAGATGGGATATCCAACTCCTTCCCAATCCAATCCTGAGACCCTTCCTATACCATGAGATGTGATATCTCAATGCTTCTAATACTAAACCTGCGACCCGTCCTATAACATGAGATGTAAAATCCCAATCCTTCCCCTTCCAAGCCTGAGACCCTTCCTTTAGCATGAGATGTGATATCCAACTCCTTCCCATTCCAATCCTGAGACCCTTCCGATAGCATGAGATGTGATATCTCAATGCTTCTAATATGAAACCTGAGACCCTCCCTATAGCATGAGATGTGATATCCAAGTCCTTCCCATTCCAATCCTGAGACCCTTCCTATAACATGAGATGTGATATCTCAATGCTTCTAATACCAAACCTGAGACCCTTCCTATAACATGAGCTAGGATATCCAACTCCTTCCCATTCCAATCCTGAGACCCTTCCGATAGCAGAGATGTGATATATCAATGCTTATACCAAACCTGAGACCCTTCCTATGACATGAGATGTCATATACTACTCCTTCCCATTCCAATCCTGAGACCCTTCCTATACCATGAGATGTGATATCTCAATATTTCTCATACCAAACCTGAGGCCCTTCCTATAGCAAGAGATGTGATATACAAATCCTTCCCATTCCAAACCTGAGACCCTTCCTATAGCATGAGATTTGATATCCGACTCCTTCCCAATCCAATCCTGAGACCCTTCCTATAGCATGAGATGTAATATCGCAATGCTTGTAATACCACACCTGAGTCCCTTCCTATAGCATGAGACGTGACATCTCAATGCTTCTAATACCAAACCTGAGACCCTTCCTATAGCATGAGATGGGATATCCAACTCCTTCCCATTCCAATCCCGAGACCCTTGCTATAGCTTGAGATGTGATATCCAACTCCTTCCCATTCCAATCCTGAGACCCTTGCTATAGCTTGAGATGTGATATCCAACTCCTTCCCATTCCAATCCTGAGACCCGTCCTATAGCATGAGATGTGATATCTCAATGCTTATACCAAACCTGAGACCCTTCCTATAGCATGAGATGTGATATCCAACTAGTTCCCATTCCAATCCTGAGACCCTTCCTATAGCATGTGATGTGATATCTCAATGCCTCTAATACCAAACCTGAGATCCTTCCTCTAACATGAAATGTGATATCCAACTCCTTCCCTTTCCAAATCTGAGAGCCTACCTATAGCATGAGATGTGATATCCAAGTCCTTCCCATTCCAATCCTTAGACCATTCCTACAGCATGCGATGTGATATCTCAATGCTTATACCAAACCTGAGACCCTTCCTATAGCATGAGATGTGATATCCAACTCCTTCCCATTCCAATCCTGAGACCCTTCCTATAGCATGAGATGTGATATCTCAATGCCTCTAATACCAAACCTGAGATCCTTCCTCTAACATGAAATGTGATATCCAACTCCTTCCCTTTCCAAACCTGAGAGCCTACCTATAGCATGAGATGTGATATCCAACTCCTTCCCATTCCAATCCTCAGACACTTCCAATAGCAGAGATATGATATCTCAATGCTTATACCAAACCTGAGACGCTTCCTATAAGGAAGGTCTCAGGTTTGGTAGAAGCATTAAGATATCACATCTCATGCTATCGGAAGGGTCTCAGGATTGGATTGGGAAGGAGTTGGATATCCCATCTCATGCTATAGGAAGGGTCACAGGTTGGAATTCGAAGGAGTTGGATATCACATCTCATGCAATAGGAAAGGTCTCAGGTTTTGAATGGGAAGGGTTTGGATATCACATCTCTTGCAATAGGAAGGGTCTCAGGTCTGGTATTAGAAACATTGAGATATCACATCTCATGGTATAGGAAGGGTCTCAGGATTGGAATCGGAAGGAGTTGGATATCACATCTCATGTTATAGGAAGGGTCTCAGGTTTTGTATTAGAAGCACTGAGATATCAAATATCATGCTATATGAAGAGACGCAGGATTGGAATGGGAAGAAGTTGGATATCACATCTCATGCTATAGGAAGGGACTCAGGTTTGGAATGGGAAGGATTTGGATATCACATCTCTTGCAATAGGAAGGGTCTCAGGTTTGGTATTAGAAACATTGAGATATTTCATCTCATGGTATAGGAAGGGTCTCAGGATTGGAATCGGAAGGAGTTGGATATGACATCTCATGTTATAGGAAGGGTCTCAGGTTTGGTATTAGAAGCACTGAGATATCAAATCTCATGCTAAATGAAGGGACGCAGGATTGGAATGGGAAGGAGTTGGAGATCACATCTCATGCTATAGGAACTGTCCAACTTTGGTATTAGAAGCATTGAGATAGCACATCTCATGGAAGGGGCTCAGGATTGGAATGGGAAGGAGTTGGATATCACATCTCATGTTATAGGAATGATCGCAGGTTTGGTATTAAGAGCATTGAGATATCACATCTCATGCTATAGGAAGGGTCTCAGGATTGGATCGGGAAGGAGTTGGATATCACATCTCATGCTATAGGAAGGGTCTCAGGTTTGGTAGAAGCATTGATATATCACGTCTCATGCTATAGGAAGGGCCTCATGATTGGAATGGGAAGGAGTTGGATATCACATCTCATGTTATAGGAACGGACTCAGGTTTGGAAGGGGAAGGATTTGGATATCACATCTCAAGTTATAGGACGGGTCTGTGGTTTGGTATTAGAAGCATTGAGATATCATATCTCATGCTATCGGAAGGGTCTGAGGATTGGATTGGGAAGAAATTGGATATCACATCTCATGTTATAGGAAGGGTCTCAGGATTGGAATGGGAAGGACTTGGACATCACATCTCATATTATAGGAAGGGTCTCAGGTTTGGTATTAGAAGCATTGAGATATAACATCTCATGGTATAGGACGGGTCTCAAAATTGGAATGGGAAGGAGTTAGATATCACATCTCATGCTATAGGAATGATCCCAGGTTTGGTATTAAGAGCATTGAGATATCACATCTCATGCTATAGGAACTGTCTCAGGATTGGTAGAAGCATTGAGATATCACATCTCATGCTACAGGAAGGGCCTCATGATTGGAATGGGAAGGAGCTGGATATCACATCTCATGTTATAGGAAGGGACTCAGGTTTGGTATTAGAAGCACTGAGATATCAGATCTCATCCGTTAGGAAGGGAATCAAGTTTGGTATTTGAAGGAGTGAGATAATAAATCTCATCCTATCGGACGGGTCTCAGGATTGGAATGGGAAGGAGTTGAATATCACATCTCATGCTATAGGAAGGATCTCAGGTTTGGTAGAAGCATTGAGATATCACATATGCTATAGGAAGGATCTCAGGATTGGAATGGGAAGGAGTTGGATATCATCTCATGCTATAGGAAGGGTCTCAGGATTGGAATGGGAAGGTGTTGGATATCACATCTCATCCTATAGAAAGGGTCTCAGGTTTGGAATGGGAAGCATTTGGATATCACATCTCTTGCAATAGGAATGATCCAAGGTTTGGTATTAAGAGCATTGAGATATCACATCTCATGCTATAGGAAGGGTCTCAGGATTGGAAAGGGAAAGAGTTGGATATCACATCTCATGCTATAGGAAGGGTCTCAGGTTTGGTAGAAGCATTGAGATATCACATCTCATGCTATAGGAAGGGCCTCATGATTGGAATGGGAAGGAGTTGGATATCACATCTCATGTAATAGGAAGGGACTCAGGTTTGGTATTAGAAGCACTGAGATATCAGATCTCATCCTTTAGGAAGGGACTCAAGTTTGGTATTTGAAGGAGTGAGATAATAAATCTCATCCTATCGGAAGGGTCTAAGGATTGGAATGGGAAGGAGTTGAATATCACATCTCATGCTATAGGAAGGATCTCAGGATTGGATGGGAAGGAGTTGGATATCACATTTCATGCTATAGGAAGGCTCTCAGATTTGGTAGAAGCATTGAGATATCACATGTCATGCTATAGGAAGGGCCTCAGGATTGAATGGGAAGGAGTTGGATATCACATTTCATGCTATAGGAAGGGTCTCAGATTTGGTAGAAGCATTGAGATATCACATCTCATGCTATAGGAAGGGCCTCATGATTGGAATGGGAAGGAGTTAGATATCACATCTCATGCTATCGGAAAGGTCTCAGGTTTGGTAGAAGCATTGGGATATCACATCTCATGCTATAGGAAGGGTCTCAGGATTGGATTGGGAAGGAGTTGGATATTGCATCTCAAGTTATAGGACAGTCTCAGGTTTGGTATTAGAAGCATTGAGATATAACATCTCATGATATAGGACGGGTCTCAGGAATGGAATGGAAAGGAGTTGGATATCACATCTGATGCTAAAGGAAGGGTCTCAGGTTTGGAAGGGGAAGGATTTGGATATCACATCTCAAGTCATAGGACGGGTCTGTGGTTTGGTATTAGAAGCATTGAGATATCATATCTCATGCTATCGGAAGGGTCTCAGGATTGGATTGGGAAGGAGTTGGATATCACATCTCAAGTTATAGGAAGGGTCTCAGGTTTGTTATTAGAAGCATTGAGATATCACATCTCATGATATAGGGCAGTCTCAGGTTTGGTATTAGAAGCATTGAGATATAACATCTCATGATATAGGACGGGTCTCAGGATTGGAATGGGAAGGAGTTAGATATCACATCTCATGCTATAGGAAGGGTCTCGGGTTTGGTAGAAGCATTGGGATATCACATCTCATGCTATAGGAAGGGTCTCAGGAATGGAATGGAAAGGAGTTGGATATCACATATGATGCTAAAGGAAGGGTCTCAGGTTTGGAAGGGGAGGATTTGGATATCACATCTCAAGTTATAGGACGCGTCTGTGGTTTGGTATTAGAAGCATCGAGATATCATATCTCATGCTATCGGAAGGGTCTCAGGATTGGATTGGGAAGGATTTGGATATCACATCTCGTTATAGGAAGGGTCTCAGGTTGGTTATTAGAAGCATTGAGATATCACATCTCATGTTATAGGACAGTCTCAGGTTTGGTATTAGAAGCATTGAGATATCACATCTCATGGTATAGGACAGGTCTCAGGATTGGAATGGGAAGGAGTTGGATATCACATCTCATGCCATAGGAAGGTCTCAGGTTTGGTAGACGCATTAAGATACCACATCTCATGCTATCGGAAGGGTCTCAGGATTGGATTGGGAAGGAGTTGGATATCCCATCTCATGCTATAGGAAGGGTCACAGGTTGGAATTGGAAGGAGTTGGATATCACATCTCATGCTATCGGAAGGGTCTCAGGTTTTGAATGGGAAAGATTTGGATATCACATCTCTTGCTATAGGAAGGGTGTCAGGTTTTTTATTAGAAACATTGAGATATAACACCTCATGCCATAGGAAGGTCTCAGGTTTGGTAGAAGCATTAAGATATCACATCTCATGCTATCGGAAGGGTCTCAGATTGGATTGGGAAGGAGTTGGATATCCCATCTCATGCTATAGGAAGGGTCACAGGT
Source organism: Ambystoma mexicanum (assembly GCF_040938575.1). Taxonomy (NCBI): domain Eukaryota; kingdom Metazoa; phylum Chordata; class Amphibia; order Caudata; family Ambystomatidae; genus Ambystoma; species Ambystoma mexicanum. The sequence goes on along the minus strand of NW_027182444.1, from coordinate 2,230,568 downwards.
TGGAATTCGAAGGAGTTGGATATCACATCTCATGCTATCGGAAGGGTCTCAGGATTGGAATGGGAAGGAGTTGGATATCACATCTCATGCTATAGGGAGTGTCTCAGGTTTTATATTAGAAACATTGAGATATCACATCTAATGCTATCGGAAGGGTCTCAGGATTGGATAGGGAAGGAGTTGGATATCACATCTCATGCAATAGGAAAGGTCTCAGATTTGGAATGGGAAGGGTTTGGATATCACATCTCTTGCAATAGGAAGGGTCTCAGGTTTGGTATTAGAAACATTGAGATATCTCATCTCATGGTATAGGAAGGGTCTCAGGATTGGAATCGGAAGGAGTTGGATATAACATCTCATGTTATAGGAAGGGTCTCAGGTTTGGTATTAGAAGCACTGAGATATCAAATCTCGAGCTAAATGAAGGGACGCAGGATTGGAATGGGAAGGAGTTGGATATCACATCTCATGCTATAGGAACGGTCCAACTTTGGTATTAGAAGCATTGAGATAGCACATCTCATGGAAGAGGCTCAGGATTGGAATGGGAAGGAGTTGGATATCACATCTCATGTTATAGGAATGATCGCAGGTTTGGTATTAAGAGCATTGAGATATCACATCTCATGCTATAGGAAGGGTCTCAGGATTGGATCGGGAAGGAGTTGGATATCACATCTCATGCTATAGGAAGGGTCTCAGGTTTGGTCGAAGCATTGATATATCACGTCTCATGCTATAGGAAGGGCCTCATGATTGGAATGGGAAGGAGTTGGATATCACATCTCATGTTATAGGAACGGACTCAGGTTTGGAAGGGGAAGGATTTGGATATCACATCTCAAGTTATAGGACGGGTCTGTGGTTTGGTATTAGAAGCATTGAGATATCATATCTCATGCTATCGGAAGGGTCTGAGGATTGGATTGGGAAGGAATTGGATATCACATCTCATGTTATAGGAAGGGTCTCAGGATTGGAATGGATAGCACATCTCAAGCTATCTCAGGATTGGAATGGGAAGGAGTTTGATATCACATCTCATGCTAAAGGGAGGGTCTGAGGTTTGGAAGTGGACGGATTTGGATATCACATCTCACGTTTCTCTACCAAACCTGCCATAGGAAGGATCTCATGAGATGTGATATCCAACTCCTTCCAGTTCCAAACCTGAGACCCTTCCTATAGCATGAGATGTGATATCCAACTCTTTCCCATTCCAATCCTGAGACCCTTCCGATAGCATGAGATGTGATATCTCAATGCCTCTAATACCAAACCTGAGATCCTTCCTCTAACATGAAATGTGATATCCAACTCCTTCCCTTTCCAAACCTGAGAGCCTTCCTATAGCATGAGATGTGATATCCAAGTCCTTCCCATTCCAATCCTGAGACCCTTCCTATAACATGAGATGTGATATCCAACTCCTTCCCATTCCAATCCTTAGACCCTTCCGATAGCATGAGATGTGAAATCTCAATGCTTCTACCAAACCTGAGACCCATACTATGGCATGAGATGTGATATAAAACTCCTTCCCATTCCAATCCTGAGACTCTTCCTATAGCTTGAGATGTGATATCCAACTCCTTCCCATTCCAATTCTGAGACACTTCCTATACAATGAGACTTGATATCTCAATGCTTCAAATACGAAACCTGAGACCCTTCCTATAGCATGAGATGTGATATCTCAATGCTTCTAATACCAAACCTGAGACCCTTCCTATAGCATGAGATGGGATATCCAACTCCTTCCCAATCTAATCCTGAGACCCTTCCTATACCATGAGATGTGATATCTCAATGCTTCTAATACTAAACCTGAGACCCGTCCTATAACATGAGATGTAATATCCTAATCCTTCCCCTTCCAAGCCTGAGACCCTTCCTTTAGCATGAGATGTGATTTCCAACTCCTTCCCATTCCAATCCTGAGACCCTTCCTATAACATGAGATGTGATATCTCAATGCTTCTAATGTGAAACCTGGGACCCTTCCTATAACATGAGATAGGATATCCAACTCCTTCCCATTCCAATCCCGAGACCCTTCCGATGGCAGATATGTGATATATCAATGCTTATACCAAACCTGAGACCCTTCCTATGACATGAGATGTCATATACTACTACTTCCCATTCCAATCCTGAGACCCTTCCTATAGCATGAGATGTGATATCTCAATGCTTCTACCAAACCTGAGACCCTTCCTATAGCATGAGATGTGATATCCAACTCCTTCCCATTCCAATCCTGAGACCCTTCCTATAGCATGAGATGTGATATCTCAATGCTTCTAATACCACACCTGAGACCCTTCCTATAACATGAGATGGGATATCCAACTCCTTCCCATTCCAATCCTGAGACCCTTCCTACAGCATGCGATGTGATATCTCAATGCTTCTAATACCACACCTGAGACCCTTCCTATAACATGAGATGGGATATCCAACTCCTTCCCATTCCAATCCTGAGACCCTTCCGATAGCAGAGATGTGATATCTCAATGCTTATACCAAACCTGAGACCTTTCCTATGGCATGAGATGTCATATACAACTCCTTCCCATTCCAATCCTGAGACCCTTCCTATAGCTTGAGATGTGATACCCAACTCCTTCCCATTCCAATTCTGAGACCCTTCCTATACCATGAGACTTGATATCTCAATGCTTCTAATACCAAACCGGAGACCCTTCCTATTGCATGAGATGGGATATCCAACTCCTTCCCATTCCAATCCTGAGACCCTTCCTATAGCATGAGATGTGATATCTCAATGCTTCCAATACCAAACCTGAGTTCCTTCCTATAACATGAGATGTGATATCCAACTCCTTCCCATTCCAAACCTGAGACCCTTCCGATAGCATGAGATGTGATATCTCAATGCTTCTAAAACCAAACATGAGAACCATCCTATAACATGAGATGTGAAATCCAAATCATTCCCTTTCCAAACCTGAGACCCTTCCTATAGCTTGAGATGTGATATCAAACTCCTTCCCATTCCAATCCTGAGATAGCTTGAGATGTGCTATCCAACTCCTTCCCATTCCAATCCCGAGACCCTTCCTATACCATGAGATGTGATATCTCAATGCTTCTAATACCAAACCTGAGACCCGTCCTAATACATATGTGAGATCCAAATCCTTCCCCTTCCAAACCCGAGACCTTTCCTTTAGCATGAGATGTGATATCCAACTCCTTCCCATTCCAATCATGAGACCCTTCCTATAGCATGATATGTGTTAGGAAAGATTTCGTAATTGTAGGTAATTTTCCTTCCATGTGACAACCCCTAAACTTTTTGCTGTTGTTTTTCACCTTGTTCTTGACTTTGCCAGAGAAGTGCAGCCTTCTGCCGCACTCCTCTGGGCTTTCGCTCCTTTCTTACGGGGAAACTGACATGCCCTTAAGACAGTCAGTACCGGGGAACGCTGTTTCCCGTAGTTTCTTTTATCATGTTGCGGCTTTAGTGCAACATGACACAAGAGGGCACTGTAAGCTAAGTTACAGCTCTCTTGGGTCTCTAGCCTTCTACAGGCCCTAGATACTCGTTTAGGATTGTATTTGATCGGTGCAAGTAATTCAGGGACGAGAATGGTGGCAGCGATCGTTTTCTTGTGTTTTGAGCTCCTTTTGGCGTTCTAAGCGCGTTTCTCGCGCTTAACCCAAAATGGTGGCCTGGCTCCCAAAATGGCCAGACCACGAGGCTCCTTTGTCCTGTCCGCTGACCGTCTTGCTCCCTTCACCTTCCCCGGGTCGAGCCGACCCGGGGCCTTCCTTATTTGGGCATCTACTTTCCCGCGAAACAAGGATGCTTTCGCGGGCTTATACATGTCGTATGTGTGCCTCCAGGATGTGGGCTGGGATGTCTGGTCCCAATACACATCCTGGGTGCCAGAGAGTCTAGGGTGGTGTGAATGCCTGGGACCACCGTGGTCCGTGATTGGTCCACGAATGGTGTGAGTGTTGATGAGCGGATCTCCCATTGGGTTCCTCCGTTTTGGCGCGAAGGGAACCGTGGATAAGAGGGGGCTGGAAACACCACTACCATGTCGATCTCCTGAGTTCTCACGAACGAAGGAATACAGGAGCCAAGTATCCTGCAACCAAGAGGCTGGACCGAGGAATTGCTGGTGACCCGCTGAAGGACTCCTCCTTTGCACTGCTGTCGCCTTGTGAAACCCTTTTCACCTTTGATCGAACCTGGAGGCCTGTACTGGTACTTCGACCCTTGGAATAGCGGGAACAGCTATTCTCGGCATCTTCACCAACTCCTGCCAGTAAGCCTTCTGAAGCGTCTCTGGGCCATCCAGTTGACTGACCAGCTTACACGGGAGTCTTGCTCTGTAACCGCCACCAGGTTGTGTAGTATTTCGAGTCCTTGTCACTCTCACACGCTTCGTACACTTGGTGTTCCCAGATCTGAAGTGAGTAGTGTACATTTGGCTCAGATACACACGGCCGCTCCGTTGCCCTGCTGTGGTGACAAAACTGTGCGGGTTTCTTCGATTGGGACGTCTTTTTACTCAACACGACGACGAGGCGTTCCCTGCTCTTCTGAACCTGTCAGCTGCTGAAACTGACACGGAGAAGCCTGGGTCTGCTTGCATCGGGGACCGGTGAGTAGCATATCTAGGATCTGGTCGCCCTCCTGCAGGAGCCCATTGCTTTTCCCCGCTGTGTAAAACAGCACCCTTGTCCGTACTCGCGCTCTGCTTCTGCCCACTGTGGAGGCTGCGCTTGAGTCACGGAACCTGTTCTTCTTCTTTTGTGCACTGAACTGAACTGCCTGACTTCCTTCGAAGAGCTTCTCCTTTTGCCCGTTGGCACCAGCGCGTGCAGGTACTTTGAGCACAAGGCTCCACTCTTCGCAGGGCTCGGACTTCCATCTAGTTAGGTGTCTCTGAAGGCGAACTGAGTCTAAAGCATTGTATCGCACTGCCTGTTTTCCTTCCCTTTCAGGTGGACTACACATTTCGTGCATATAACGCTTGCGACTGTCGTATTTGTATATATATTGGGTTGATATGGTATGTGTTGGTTTAATATTGTGATATTGTGATTTTCTCGCTACGGTCGTTGTTTTAAAGGCCTTAAAATAAATGTGTATATATTTTTTATATAACACCTGTTTGGAGTAGTTTGTAAGTGATCTTGCTTTGTGTGCTCATTGCGGGCTTTCAGTCAACCTCACCCCTCTTGAGACCTAGTCTTGACCGCCGCGATCGCTACCTTGATTGGTCTGGCTCGTCCAGAGGTTACCCTGTTCCAAGTAATTAGGTTGGCCTTCTGAACTTCTGCGCCGCCAGGACAGAGTTCAGAAATCCGTCTTAACAAATTGGTGTACAGCGGTGGGATACGACTGAAGGTATACAGTGTTGCACACGAACTAAGGCATTTCAGGTTATTCCAACCAGGACACGTAGTGAATTGTTGTAGTATAACTTTAAAAAGGCCATAGTCCTATCTAACAGTATGGAAACACATACCTTGTTAACTTTAAATGCTTCCAAATCAGAAACATTGAAGAAGATGTGTGCGGAGAGAGGTGTTTCCTCTCAAGGCACGAAATTGGAAATGATCCAAAGAATCGTGGCGTGGCAAGAAGCGCAGCTTGACGCTATAACTTCTGAGGACAATGCGGAAGGTGGTGGGGCTGCTCTCACTGGTAGAACCGACGGTTCTGCCGCCGCACTGTTCCATCGCGACCACCAGGACAGGGAGGACCAGATGTCTAATGTTTCCTCTGCCAGTGCTGATGGGGAGGCTATGCTTGAATTCAAGAAGCAAGAGCTGCGGTTTAGGCAGAAGGAGCTTGAATTCAGCATAGCCAAACTAAAAATCGAACAGGCAGAAAAACAAAAGGACAGGGATCACCAGTTGGAACTGGCCAAGCTTCAGGTTGCAAATGGGTCCAAGGGTCCTGGACATGGGTCTGGGGCCTCCTCTCATCCACGGTTTCCGGAAGATCTGCTCAGTGTGTATGAAGAAAGGAATGACATTATGATCTGGCTGAATGCGTTTGAGTATGCATGCGAAGTTCAACAAGTTGACAATGCTGATAAGATTGCCTGGTTACTCAGCAGACTGCCCCATTCTGGCTGTAGTGCCATTATGGAAATGTCGAAGGCTGAGCGAGCTGATTTCGCAATGTTAAAGCAAACTCTCATTTTAAAGTTTGGGAAGACTCCGGCCCAATATTTGAAGCGTTTTAGAGAGTATAAGAAAAAGGAAGGTGGTACTTGGGTATCTTATGTCACTGAATCCTTGAAAAACTTAACTGGCTGGGTCGAAGGTTATAAGGTTTCTACCTTCGAAGGCATGATAAATCTTGTCATGCTGGAACACATTTTTGCTTCTTCTTCCCCGGAGCTTAAGCAGCATTTGGCCGATTCGAAGGAGATAGATCCTAAGAAGCTGGCCATTGCAGCAGACTTATGGGTGTCACATCGAGTGTCCCATAAGGACACAACTCATCCTGGTAAGCAGGAGGAAGGGAGAAAGTCCAAAGATATGGAGGGTGGAGAATCTGCTAAATCTTCTTCCCATAAGGGCCACAAAAAGAAAAACAAGGGTAAGACACAAGAGAACTCACAGGGTAGTGGAGGTCAGCCTCCGAAACAGAACTCTGGTTACAATAAGCCTCCCTATGTAAACAGACCCAATGGATCTTGTTTTGCTTGTGGAGCAACTGACCACATGAAGGGGGATCCCCGTTGTAAGGTTAGACCTTTGGGGGTCCACTCCGCTAATCTGGCCTTCTCCTCCTACGAGGAAGAAGAGATTACAGGAGCATCCTTCTCCTCAGACTCATTTCCCAGCGGAATAGAGGCTGAGGTAGTTTTAGTGTCCCTGGGTTCCTGGGAGCCTAAAGTCGCAGAGGCTTATGCTAGGATTCCGGATAATACCAAGCACTACTTTAAAGACAGTGTGCTGATCAATGGAGTAGATACTCCAGCTCTTAGGGATAGTGGGTGCAGTCGCACTGTAGTGGATTCTACCTTGGTAGACTCAGAGGAAGTTGCCAGAGCTACTCTGATGCCCACTAAGTTGGCTGACGGCCCCCTCCGTATGTTTCCAGTAATACCTGTAAATCTTACTTTAAATGGTACAGCAGTCAGGATTCCAGTGAGCATTCAGAGAAACGTCCCGGGAAAGGTCTTGTTAGGTAATGATCTCAGAGCTTTAGGGCTCGTAGGAGACACTGCCGAAAGACCCTACACACGGTCTCAAGCACGGGCAGCATTGGCCAAGTCCAATACGCCGCCCCAGCCGAAGGGGAAACCCAAGGCGAAAGGAGTCGACAAGTCACGACGAGGGAAAGAGAATATTCCCCCGAGCTCGCCTACCACTGCGGTGGAGGAAGTTGGTCAATCGCCCGGGCATGACGAGGAGGTGGCGATGCCTGAAGTATTCGACCCCAACGATCATCCTGAACTAAAAGACTTGTTAGTTGAAGGAGGTCCTGATAGGGACGAATTCAGTAAAGGCCAACGTGAGTGCCCATCTCTGGAAGGCCTAAGGAGACAGGCCTGCTCCCAGCTTGAGGGTGAACCTCCTGGGAAGCATAGGATTTATTGGGAAGGTGGACTCCTGTATAGTGAGCCCACAGAGTCTACAGAAGGAGACCATAGGAGGTTGGTGGTTCCCCTTGCTGTTAGGCCCTTCCTCCTGCAGTTGGCGCATGAAGTTCCCCTTGCTGGTCACCTTGGTATGAAGAGGACCAAGCAAAGGTTATCCATGCACTTCTACTGGCCCAAGATGGGGGTGCAAGTAGAAAGTCACTGCAGGAGTTGTGCCTCCTGCCAGTTGTCTGGTAAGGTTGGCGCGACAATCCAAGCTCCGTTGGTACCGCTCCCAGTTGTGGGGGTACCATTTGAAAGGGTAGGGATCGACATCGTTGGTCCCCTTGACCCGCAAACATCCTCGGGCAATAGGTTTATCCTGGTGCTGCTCGACCATGCAACCAGGTATCCTGAGGCCATCCCATTGAAAACTGTAACTGCCAAGTCAGTTGCAAAAGCTTTGCTCGGCATATTTACTAGGGTTGGCTTCCCTAAAGAAGTTGTGTCAGATCGTGGCAGCAACTTTATGTCGAAGTATATGCAGGCTATGTGGAAAGAATGTGGGGTCACCTACAAGTTCTCTTCTGCATACCACCCCCAGACCAATGGTCTGGTGGAACGTTTCAACAGAACATTAAAGAGCATGATTGGGGCGCTGGAGGAGCCTCAGAGAAGAAATGGGATCTTCTGTTACCATGCTTACTGTTTGCCTACCGAGAGGTACCACAGGAGGGTGTTGGCTTCAGCCCCTTCGAACTTCTGTTCGGTCATCCCGTACGGGGACCCTTAGCCATCGTCAAAGAGGGATGGGAGATGCCCACTCCCCCTGTTACTACCAACGTAGTTGATTATGTGCTAAGGCTCAGAAAACGGATGGTACTTCTGATGGGCTTGGCTAGTGATAAATTGAAGGCAGGGCAAGCGCTGGTGAAACATTGGTACGACCAGAAAGCTTCCCTCATCAACTTTACACCTGGTCAGCAAGTCCTGATCATGACTCCCATAAGGCCTCGAGCTTTACAGGACAAATGGTCAGGCCCTTACACAGTGGTGGAGCCCCTGGGTGAGGTTAACTATTTAGTGGACCTTGGAAGGCCTGGACAGGCTCCAAAAGTGTTTCACGTGAATAGGCTGAAGGCTTTCGTCCCAAGAGTCAAAATCGCAGCACTGCTACTGGCTTCAGACGTTGAGGAAGAGGAGTCTGAACCTCTCCTCGACCTGTTCCAAAGCGGTCCTTCAGATAGCTCCTTTGAGGGTGTCCGAGTGGCCCCTCACCTGACTTCTGATCAGCAGGCTGAGGTGAAAAGTTTGCTTAGGCAGTTTTCCCCCCTGTTTTCACAGTCGCCTGGTTTGACACCTTGGTGCAAACATAACATTGACACAGGAGACAGTGTACCTACCAAAAGTAGGGGATACAGGATGTCAGACAAAGTACGGTCTTATATTAAGACCGAGGTCAACAAGATGTTAGAACTTTGGGTGATTGAACCCTCTAGTAGTCCTTGGTCCAGCCCTGTGGTTTTGGTTCCAAAGGCAGGCACTTCTGAATTGAGGTTCTGCGTGGATTACAGGGCTCTGAATGCTGTCACCAAGACAGATGCACACCCCTTGCCTCGAACAGATGAGCTGGTGGATACTTTGGGTGCCTCCAAGTACCTCAGCACGTTTGACCTCACTGCTGGCTATTGGCAAATAGCTTTAGCAGAACATGCCAAGGAGAAGACAGCATTTTCTACGCCAGACGGCCTTTACCAATTCCGGGTAATGCCGTTCGGGTTGAAGAATGCACCTGCCACTTTCCAGAGGCTTGTGAATCATGTGTTGAATGGGTTGGACGAATTCTGTCTTGCATATCTGGACGATATAGCAGTTTTCAGTGCCACCTGGGAAGACCATGTGAAACACCTCGGGATTGTGCTCCAGGCTCTTCAGAAAGCACACCTGACCATAAAGGCTAGTAAATGCCAGATTGGACAAGGCTCAGTGGTTTACCTTGGACATGAAGTAGGTGGAGGGAGGATACAGCCTCTTCCCAGTAAAGTACAAGCAGTACAAGACTGGCCTACCCCCACTACGCAAACCCAAGTGAGAGCCTTCTTAGGACTCACGGGGTATTACCGCAATTTTGTGGCAGACTATGGCACCATAGCTGCCCCTCTGACTGCCCTCACAACTCAGAAGAAACCCAAGAAGGTAACTTGGACCGACGAGTGTGAGAAGGCCTTCAATGGCTTAAAAGACTCCTTGTGCCAGGCCCCTGTCCTCAGGGCCCCTGATTATCAAAGACCTTTTATCGTGCAGACGGACGCCTCTGACACTGGGATAGGAGCTGTACTATCACAAGTAGATTAGAAGGGTAAGGAACACCCTATCGGTTTTATTAGTCGCCAGCTTAAGGACAGAGAGCTCAGATGGTCCACGGTAGAGAAAGAATGTTTCTCTGTTGTGTGGGCCCTAAGGAAGCTGAGGCCCTACCTCTATGGGACCCACTTCACTGTGCAAACTGACCATAAGCCGTTAAAGTGGCTAATGAACATGAAGGGGGAGAATCCAAAGTTGCTTAGGTGGTCCATAAGTCTACAAGGCTTCGACTTCACTATTGAGCATAGGCCAGGTGTCCAACATAGCAATGCTGATGGGTTGTCCAGAATGTTTAACCGACCTGAACAAGAGACTCATCCAGGGGTGGATTAGTTCCCCCTGTCCATAGTCTGGGAGGGGCGAGTGTTAGGAAAGATTTCGTAATTGTAGGTAATTTTCCTTCCATGTGACAACCCCTAAACTTTTTGCTGTTGTTTTTCACCTTGTTCTTGACTTTGCCAGAGAAGTGCAGCCTTCTGCCGCACTCCTCTGGGCTTTCGCTCCTTTCTTACGGGGAAACTGACATGCCCTTAAGACAGTCAGTACCGGGGAACGCTGTTTCCCGTAGTTTCTTTTATCATGTTGCGGCTTTAGTGCAACATGACACAAGAGGGCACTGTAAGCTAAGTTACAGCTCTCTTGGGTCTCTAGCCTTCTACAGGCCCTAGATACTCGTTTAGGATTGTATTTGATCGGTGCAAGTAATTCAGGGACGAGAATGGTGGCAGCGATCGTTTTCTTGTGTTTTGAGCTCCTTTTGGCGTTCTAAGCGCGTTTCTCGCGCTTAACCCAAAATGGTGGCCTGGCTCCCAAAATGGCCAGACCACGAGGCTCCTTTGTCCTGTCCGCTGACCGTCTTGCTCCCTTCACCTTCCCCGGGTCGAGCCGACCCGGGGCCTTCCTTATTTGGGCATCTACTTTCCCGCGAAACAAGGATGCTTTCGCGGGCTTCTACATGTCGTATGTGTGCCTCCAGGATGTGGGCTGGGATGTCTGGTCCCAATACACATCCTGGGTGCCAGAGAGTCTAGGGTGGTGTGAATGCCTGGGACCACCGTGGTCCGTGATTGGTCCACGAATGGTGTGAGTGTTGATGAGCGGATCTCCCATTGGGTCCCCTCCGTTTTGGCGCGAAGGGAACCGTGGATAAGAGGGGGCTGGAAACACCCCTACCATGTCGATCTCCTGAGTTCTTCGAACGAAGGAATACAGGAGCCAAGTATCCTGCAACCAAGAGGCTGGACCGAGGAATCGCTGGTGACCCGCTGAAGGACTCCTCCTTTGCACTGCTGTCGCCTTGTGAAACCCTTTTCACCTTTGATCGAACCAGAAGGCCTGTACTGGTACTTCGACCCTTGGAATAGCGGGAACAGCTATTCTCGGCATCTTCACCAACTCCTGCCAGTAAGCCTTCGGAAGCGTCTCTGGGCCATCCAGTTGACTGACCAGCTTACACGGGAGTCTTGCTCTGTAACCGCCGCCAGGTTGTGTAGTGTTTCGAGTCCTTGTCACTCTCACACGCTTCGTACACTTGGCGTTCCCAGGTCTGAAGTGAGTAGTGTACATTTGGCTCAGATACACACGGCCGCTCCGTTGCCCTGCTGTGGTGACAAAACTGTGCGGGTTTCTTCGATTGGGACGTCTTTTTACTCAACACGACGACGAGGCGTTCCCTGCTCTTCTGAACCTGCCAGCTGCTGAAACTGACGTGGAGAAGCCTGGGTCTGCTTGCATCGGGGACCGGTGAGTAGCATAGCTAGGATCTGGTCACCCTCCTGCAGGAGCCCATTGCTTTTCCCCGCTGTGTAAAACAGCACCCTTGTCCGTACTCGCGCTCTGCTTCTGCCCACTGTGGAGGCTGCGCTTGAGTCACGGAACCTGTTCTTCTTCTTTTGTGCACTGAACTGAACTGCCTGACTTCCTTCGAAGAGCTTCTCCTTTTGCCCGTTGGCACCAGCGCGTGCAGGTACTTTGAGCACAAGGCTCCACTCTTCGCAGGGCTCGGACTTCCATCTAGTTAGGTGTCTCTGAAGGCGAACTGAGTCTAAAGCATTGTATCGCACTGCCTGTTTTCCTTCCCTTTCAGGTGGACTACACATTTTGTGCATATAACGCTTGCGACTGTCGTATTTGTATATATATTGGGTTGATATGGTATGTGTTTAATATTGTGATATTGTGATTTTCTCGCTACGGTCGTTGTTTTAAAGGCCTTAAAATAAATGTGTATATATTTTTTATATAACACCTGTTTGGAGTAGTTTGTAAGTGATCTTGCTTTGTGTGCTCATTGCGGGCTTTCAGTCACCCTCACCCCTCTTGAGACCTAGTCTTGACCGCCGCGATCGCTACCTTGATTGGTCTGGCTCGTCCAGAGGTTACCCTGTTCCAAGTAATTAGGTTGGCCTTCTGAACTTCTGCGCCGCCAGGACAGAGTTCAGAAATCCGTCTTAACAATATGTGATATCTCAATGCTTCTAATACCAAACCTGAGATCCTTCCTATAACATGAGATGTGTATCCAACTCCTTCCCATTCCAAACCTGAGACCCTTCCTATAGCATGAGATGTGATATCCGACTCCTTCCCAATCCAATCCTGAGACCCTTCCTATAGCATGAGATGTAATATCACAATGCTTTTAATACCACACCTGAGTCCCTTCATATAGCATGAGATGTGATATCCAACTCCTTCCTATTCCAATCCTGAGACCCTTCCTATAGCATGAGATGTGACATCTCAATGCTTCTAATACAAAACCTGAGACCCTTCCTATAGCATGAGATGGGATATCCAACTCCTTCCCATTCCAATCCCGAGACCCTTCCGATAGCAGAGATGTGATATCTCAATGCTTATACCAAACCTGAGACCCTTCCTATGGCATGAGATGTCAAATACTTCTCCTTCCCATTCCAATCCTGAGACCCTTCCTATAGCATGAGATATGATATCTCAATGCTTCTACCAAACCTGAGACCCTTCCTATAGCATGAGATGTGATATCCAACTCCTTCCCATTCCAATCCTGAGACCCTTCCTATAGCATGAGATGTGATATCTCAATGCTTCTAATACCAAACCTGATATCCTTCCTATAACATGAGGTGTGATATCCAACTCCTTCCTATTCCAATCCTGAGATCCTTCCTATGCCATGAAATATGATATCTCAATGCTTCTAATACCAAACCTGAGGCCCTTCCTATAGCAAGAGATGTGATATACAAATCCTTCCCATTCCAAACCTGAGACCCTTCCTATAGCGTGAGCTGTGATATCCGACTCCTTCCCAATCCAATCCTGAGACCCTTCCTATAGCATGAGATGTAATATCACAATGCTTCTAATACCAAAACTGAGACCCTTCCTATAGCATGAGATGTGATATCAAACTCCTTCCCGTTCCAAACCTGAGGCCCTTCCTATAGCATATGTGATATCCAACTCCTTCCCATTCCAAACCTGAGACCCATCCTATAGCAAGAATGTAATATCCAACTCCTTCTCATTCCAATCCTGAGACCATTCCTATAGCATGAGATGTGATATCTCAATGCTTCTAATAGCAAACCTGAGATCCTTCCTATGACATGAGATGTGATATCCAATTCCTTCCCATTCCAAACCTGAGACCCTTCCTACAGCATGCGATGTGATATCTCAATGCTTCTAATACCACACCTGAGACCCGTCCAATAACATGAGATGGGATATCCAAGTCCTTCCCATTCCAATCCTGAGACCCTTCCTATAGCATGAGATGTGATATCCAACTCCTTCCAGTTCCAAACCTGAGACCCTTCCTATAGCATGAGATGTGATATCCAACTCCTTCCCATTCCAATCCTGAGACCCTTCCAATAGCATGAGATGTGATATCTCAATGCCTCTAATACCAAACCTGAGATCCTTCCTCTAACATGAAATGTGATATCCAACTCCTTCCCCTTCCAAACCTGAGACCCTCCCTTTAGCATGAGATGTGATATCAAATTCCTTCCCATTCCAAGCCTGAGACCCTTCTGATAGCATAAGATGTGATATCTCAATGCCTCCAATACCAAACCTGAGATCCTACCTTAAACATGAAATGTGATATCCAACTCCTTCCCTTTCCAAACCTGAGAGCCTTCCTATAGCATGAGATGTGATATCCAAGTCCTTCCCATTCCAATCCTGAGACCCTTCCTATAACATGAGATGTGATATACAACTCCTTCCCATTCCAACCTGAGACCCTTCCTATAGAATGAGATGGGATATCCAACTCCTTCCAAATCCAATCCTGATACCCTTCCGATAGCATGAGATGTGATATCCCAATGCTTCTACCAAACCTGAGAACCATACTATGGCATGAGATGTGATATCAAACTCCTTTCCATTCCAATCCTGAGACCCTTCCTATAGCTTGAGATGTGATATCCAACTCCTTCCCATTCCAATCCTGAGACCCTTCCTATAGCATGAGATGTGATAGCTCAATGCTTATACCAAACCTGAGACCCTTCCTATAGCATGAGATGTGATATCCAAGTCCTTCCCATTCCAATCCTTAGACCCTTCCTACAGCATGCAATGTGATATCTCAATGATTCTAATACCAAACCTGAGACCCGTCCTATAACATGAGATGGGATATCCAACTCCTTCCCATTCCAATCCTGAGACACTTCCGATAGCAGAGATATGATATCTCAATGCTTATACCAAACCTGAGACGCTTCCTATAACATGAGATGTGATATCCAACTCCTTCCAGTTCCAAACCTGAGACCCTTCCTATAGCATGAGATGTGATATCCAACTCCTTCCCATTCCAATCCTGAGACACTTCCGATAGCATGAGATGTGATATCCAACTCCTTCCCATTCCAATCCTGAGACCCATCCTATAGCATGAGATGTGATATCTCAATGCTTCTAATACCAAACTTGAGATCCTTCCTACAACATGAGATGTGATATCCAAATCCCCTTCCAAACCTGAGACCCTCCCTATAGCATGAGATGTGATATCCAACTCCTTCCAGTTCCAAACCTGAGACCCTTCCTATAGCATGAGATGTGACCAACCAGTATCTGGCACTTCTTGCCCACCGCATCGCCGCCCTCTGCCCCAACTTTCAGTGCTATGCGGACGATACCCAGCTCATTTTCAGGCTACCCTCGGCCTCCTCTTCTCCTGCCCTCATCTCTGACTGTCTGTCTGCTATCCAGGAATGGTGTGCTGCTAACGACCTCCGCCTTAATGCTAGTAAGACTGAGATTCTACTCATCGGCACACCCACTCCCTCCTTCCCTGCAGCTCTCTGGCCAGCCTCTCTTGGGCCTCTTCCTGCTCCTACCTGCAAGGCAAAAAACCTCGGGGTCATCTTTGACTCCACACTCTCCTTCTCTCCTCATATATCTGACGTCTCTAAGAAGTCACACTACCAGCTGCACCTCCTTAGAGGTATTCTTCCCTTCCTCTCCTTCCCCCAGAAGCTCACTGTCTCCCGAGCCCTGGTTCTCTCGAAACTGGACTACTGTAACAGTCTCTATCTTAATCTGCCTGCCTCCACTCTCCGCCCTCTGCAACTCATCCAGAACAGAACTGCAAGACTTGTCCTTGGCCTCAAGCCCAGGGACCGTATCTCTCCAGGACTGAAATCTCTACACTGGCTCCCAGTGGCTGCGAGGATTAAGTTCAAAACCCTCTGCATTGTCCACAAGGCCTTCTGGGGCCTGGGGCCTAAATACCTGCAACTCTCTCTTCCTAAATATCTTCCTTCCCGAGCCCTTCGCTCATCCGTCTCCAACTCCCTCAGGGTCAGCCGCTTCTCGAAGCAACGAGCTGGGGGTAGATCTCTCTCCGCGGCAGGAGCCTCCCTCTGGAACAGCCTTCCTGCCTCCCTGAAACTTGAGGAGAACCATCTCCGGTTCCGGAAGCACCTCAAAACCTTCCTCTTTGCTTCTGCTTTTTCTCTCCCTCTCCCCTGCTAAATTCTTCACTAAATTCTGCACTGAATCTGAAACTTGGCCACTCTCACCGACCTCGGTCCTGGGCCCAGCCACTCTCCACTTGCACTGCCTCTCCGGCAACCCCTGCATTGCGGGACTGTCTCTGTATCCCTACAGCCCCCCCTTCCCAGCACTTGTCTGCACTTACCTTGCACTTGCCACCAGCTGGCCCTATTTATTTATTTATCTATTTATTTCTATTCTACTTACCTTGTACTGCACTTTTCCCTTCCCCCTACCCCTGCACTTGCGCGGTCTGAATGACACCTGGCCTAGTAGGATCGTTGTCTGTCCTCCCCCTGTTCCCCCCTCCCTGCCTCGTCGCGCCTTGAAACACTTGTGTATAGGCGCGTTACAAATGCCATATCATATCATATCATATCCAACTCCTTCCCATTCCAATCCTGAGACCCTTCCGATAGCATGAGATGTGATATCTCAATGCCTCAAATACCAAACCTGAGATCCTTCCTCTAATATGAAATGTGATATCCAACTCCTTCCCTTTCCAAACCTGAGAGCCTTCCTATAGCATGAGATGTGATATCCAAGTCCTTCCCATTCCAATCCTGAGACCCTTCCTATAACATAAGATGTGATATCCAACTCCTTCCCATTCCAACCTGAGAACCTTCCTATAGCATGAGATGGGATATCCAACTCCATCCAAATCCAATCCTGAGACCGTTCCGATAGCATGAGATGTGATATCTCAATGCTTCTACCAAACCTGAGACCCATACTATGGCATGAGATGTGATATCAAACTCTTTCCCATTCCAATCCTGAGACCCTTCCTATAGCTTGAGATGTGATATCCAACTCCTTCCCATTCCAATTCTGAGACCCTTCCTATACCATGAGACTTGATATCTCAATGCTTCTAATACAAAACCTGAGACCCTTCCTATAGCATGAGATGTGATATCCAACTCCTTCCCATTCCAATCCTGAGACCCTTCCTATAGCATGAGATGTGATATCTCAATGCTTCTAATACCAAACCTGAGACCCTTCCTATAGCATGAGATGGGATATCCAACTCCTTCCCAATCCAATCCTGAGACCCTTCCGATAGCATGAGATGTGATATCTCAATGCTTCTACCAAACCTGAGACCCTTCCTATGGCATGAGATGTGATATAAAACTCCTTCCCATTCCAATCCTGAGACCCTTCCGATAGCATGAGATGTGATATCTCAATGCTTCTAATATCAAACCTGAGACCTCCCTATAGCATGAGATGTGATATCCAAGTCCTTCCCATTCCAATCCTGAGACCCTTCCTATAACATGAGATGTTATATCTCAATGCTTCTAATACCAAACCTGAGACCCTTCCTATAACATGAGATGGGATATCCAACTCCTTCCCATTCCAATCCCGAGACCCTTCCGATAGCAGAGATGTGATATATCAATGCTTATACCAAACCTGAGACCCTTCCTATGACATGAGATGTCATATACTACTTCTTCCCATTCCAATCCTGAGACCCTGCCTATAGCATGAGATGTGATATCTCAATGCTTCTACCAAACCTGAGACCCTTCCTATAGCATGAGATGTGATATCCAACTCCTTCCCATTCCAATCCTGAGACCCTTCCTATAGCATGAGATGTGATATCTCAATGCTTCTAATACCAAACCTGATATCCTTCCTATAACATGAGATGGGATATCCAACTCCTTCCCATTCCAATCCTGAGATCCTTCCTATACCATGAGATGTGATATGTCAATGTTTCTCACACCAAACCTGAGGCCCTTCCTAAAGCAAGATGTGATATACAAATCCTTCCCATTCCAAACCTGAGAGCCTTCCTATAGCATGAGATGTGATATCCAAGTCCTTCCCATTCCAATCCTGAGACCCTTCCTATAAAATGAGATTTGATATCCAACTCCTTCCCATTACAACCTGAGACCCTTCCTATAGCATGAGATGGGATATCCAACTCCATCCAAATCCAATCCTGAGACCGTTCCGATAGCATGAGATGTGATATCTCAATGCTTCTACCAAACCTGAGACCCATATTATGGCATGAGATGTGATATCAAACTGCTTCCCATTCCAATCCTGAGACCCTTCCTATAGCTTGAGATGTGATATCCAACTCCTTCCCATTCCAATTCTATGACCCTTCCTATACCATGAGACTTGATATCTCAATGCTTCTAAAACGAAACCTGAGACCCTTCCTATAGCATGAGATGTGATATCCAACTCCTCCCCATTCCAATCGTGAGACCCTTCCTATAGCATGAGATGTGATATCTCAATGCTTCTAATACCAAACCTGAGACCCTTCCTATAGCATGAGATGGGATATCCAACTCCTTCCCAATCCAATCCTGAGACCCTTCCGATAGCATGAGATGTGATATCTCAATGCTTCTACCAAACTTGAGACCCTTCCTATGGCATGAGATGTGATATCAAACTCCTTCCCATTCCAATCGTGAGACCCTTCCTATACCATGAGATGTGATATCTCAATTCTTCTAATACTAAACCTGAGACCCGTCCTATAACATGAGATGTAATATCCTAATCCTTCCCCTTCCAAGCCTGAGACCCTTCCTTTAGCATGAGATGTGATATCCAACTCCTTCCCATTCCAATCCTGAGACCCTTCCGATAGCATGAGATGTGATATCTCAATGCTTCTAATGTCAAACCTGAGACCCTCCCTATAGCATGAGATGTGATATCCAAGTCCTTCCCATTCCAATCCTGAGACCCTTCCTATAACATGAGATATTATATCTCAATGCTTCTAATACCAAACCTGAGACCCTTCCTATAGCATGAGATGGGATATCCAACTCCTTCCCATTCCGAGACCCTTCCGATAGCAGAGATGTGATATATCAATGCTTATACCAAACCTGAGACCCTTCCTATGACATGAGATGTCATATACTACTCCTTCCCATTCCAATCCTGAGACCCTGCCTATAGCATGAGATGTGATATCTCAATGCTTCTACCAAACCTGAGACCCTTCCTATAGCATGAGATGTGATATCCAACTCCTTCCCATTCCAATCCTGAGACCCTTCCTATAGCATGAGATGTGATATCTCAATGCTTCTAATACCAAACCTGATATCCTTCCATTAACATGAGATGGGATATCCAACTCCTTCCCATTCCAATCCTGAGATCCTTCCTATACCATGAGATGTGATATGTCAATGTTTCTCATACCAAACCTGAGGCCTTCCTATAGCAAGATGTGATATACAAATCCTTCCCATTCCAAACCTGAGACCCTTCCTATAGCATGAGATGTGATATCCGACTCCTTCCCAATCCAATCCTGAGACCCTTCCTATAGCATGAGATGTAATATCACAATGCTTGTAATAACAAACCTGAGACCCTTCATATAGCATGAGATGTGATATCCAACTCCTTCCTATTGCAATCCTGAGACCCTTCCTATAGCATGAGACGTGACATCTCAATGCTTCTAATACCAAACCTGAGACCCTTCCTATAACATGAGATGGGATATCCAACTCCTTCCGATTCCAATCCTGAGACACTTCCGATAGCAGAGATGTGATATCTCAATGCTTATACCAAACCTGAGACCCTTCCTATAACATGAGATGTGATACCCAACTCCTTCCCATTCCAAACCTGAGACCCTTCCTATAGCATATGTGATATCCAATTCCTTCCCATTCCAAACCTGAGACCCTTCCGATAGCATGAGATGTGATATCTCAATGCTTCTAAAACCAAACATGAGAACCATCCTATAACATGAGATGTGAAATCCAAATCATTCCCTTTCCAAACCTGAGACCCTTCCTATAGCTTGAGATGTGATATCAAACTCCTTCCCATTCCAATCCTGAGACAGCTTGAGATGTACTATCCAACTCCTTCCCATTCCAATCCCGAGACCCTTCCTATACCATGAGATGTGATATCTCAATGCTTCTAATACCAAACCTGAGACCCGTCCTAATACATATGTGAGATCCAAATCCTTCCCCTTCCAAACCCGAGACCTTTCCTTTAGCATGAGATGTGATATCCAACTCTTTCCCATTCCAATCCTGAGACCCTTCCTATAGCATGATATGTGATATCTCAATGCTTCTAATACCAAACCTGAGATCCTTCCTATAACATGAGATGTGTATCCAATTCCTTCCCATTCCAAACCTGAGACCCTTCCTATAGCATGAGATGTGATATCCGACTCCTTCCCAATCCAATCCTGAGACCCTTCCTATAGCATGAGATGTAATATCACAATGCTTGTAATACCACACCTGAGTCCCTTCATGTAGCATGAGATGTGATATCCAACTCCTTCCTATTCCAATCCTGAGACCCTTCCTATAGCATGAGACGTGACATCTCAATGCTTCTAATACCAAACCTGAGACCCTTCCTATAGCATGAGATGGGATATCCAACTCCTTCCCATTCCAATCCTGAGACCCTTCCTATAGCATGAGATATGATATCTCAATGCTTCTAATACCAAACCTGATATCCTTCCTATAACATGAGATGTGATATCCAACTCCTTCCTATTCCAATCCTGAGATCCTTCCTATACCATGAGATGTGATATCTCAATGTTTCTCATACCAAACCTGAGGCCCTTCCTATAGCAAGAGATGTGATATACAAATCCTTCCCATTCCAAACCTGAGACCCTTCCTATAGCGTGAGCTGTGATATCCGACTCCTTCCCAATCCAATCCTGAGACCCTTCCTATAGCATGAGATGTAATATGACAATGCTTGTAATACCAAACCTGAGACCCTTCCTATAGCATGAGATGTGATATCTCAATGCTTCTAATACCAAAACTGAGACCCTTCTTAAAGCATGAGATGTGATATCCAACTCCTTCCCGTTCCAAACCTGAGACCCATCCTATAGCAAGAATGTAATATCCAACTCCTTCTCATTCCAATCCTGAGACCATTCCTATAGCATGAGATGTGATATCTCAATGCTTCTAATAGCAAACCTGAGATCCTTCCTATGAGATGAGATGTGATATCCAATTCCTTCCCATTCCAAACCTGAGACTCTTCCTACAGCATGCAATGTGATATCTCAATGCTTCTAATACCACACCTGAGACCCGTCCAATAACATGAGATGGGATATCCAAGTCCTTCCCATTCCAATCCTGAGACCCTTCCTATAGCATGAGATGTGATATCTCAATGCTTCTAATACCAAACCTGAGACCCTTCCTATAGCTTGAGATGTGATATCCAACTCCTTCCCATTCCAATCCTGAGACCCTTCCAATAGCAGAAATGTGATATCTCAATGCTTATACCAAACCTGAGACACATACTATGGCATGAGATGTGATATCCAACTCCTTCCCATTCCAACCTGAGACCCTTCCTATAGCATGAGATGGGATATCCAACTCCTTCCAAATCCAATCCTGATACCCTTCCGATAGCATGAGATGTGATATCCCAATGCTTCTACCAAACCTGAGACCCATACTATGGCATGAGATGTGATATCCAACTCCTTCCCATTCCAATCCTGAGATCCTTCCTATAGCTTGAGATGTGATATCCAACTCCTTCCCATTCCAATCCTGAGACCCTTCCTATAGCATGAGATGTGATATCCCAATGCTTATACCAAACCTGAGACCCTTCCTATAGCATGAGATGTGATATCCAACTCCTTCGAATTCCAATCCTGAGACCCTTCCTATAGCATGAGATGTGATATCTCAATGCCTCTAATACCAAACCTGAGATCCTTCCTCTAACATGAAATGTGATATCCAACTCCTTCCCTTTCCAAACCTGAGAGCCTACCTATAGCATGAGATGTGATATCCAGCTCCTTCCCATTCCAATCCTGAGACACTTCCAATAGCACAGATATGATATCTCAATGCTTATACCAAACCTGAGACGCTTCCTATAAAATGAGATGTGATGTCCAACTCCTTCCAGTTCCAAACCTGAGACCCTTCCTATAGCATGAGATGTGATATCCAACTCCTTCCCATTCCAATCCTGAGACCCATCCGATAGCATGAGATGTGATATCTCAATGCTTCTAATAAAAAACCTGAGACCCATCCTATAGCAAGAGATGTGATATCCAAATCCTTCCCATTCCAATCCTGAGACCCTTTCTATAACATGAGATGTGATATCCAACTCCTTCCCATTCCAAATCTGAAACCCTTCCTATAGCATGAGATGTGATATCTCAATGTTTCTAATAAAAAAAACTGAGACCCTTCCTATAGCAAGAGATGTGATATCCAAATCCCTCCCATTTGAATCCTGAGACCCTTCCTATAACATGAGATGTGATATCCAAATCCTTCCCATTCCAACCTGAGACCCTTCCTATAGCATGAGAAGGGATATCCAACTCCTTCCCATTCCAATCCTGAGACCCTTCCGATAGCATGAGATCTGATATCTCAATGCTTCTAATATCAAACCTGAGACCTCCCTATAGCATGAGAAGTGATATCCAAGTCCTTCCCATTCCAATCCTAAGACCCTTCCTATAACATGAGATGTTATATCTCAATGCTTCTAATACCAAACCTGAGACCCTTCCTATAACATGAGATGGGATATCCAACTCCTTCCCATTCCAATCCCGAGACCCTTCCGATAGCAGAGATGTGATATATCAATGCTTATACCAAACCTGAGACCCTTCCTATGACATGAGATGTCATATACTACTCCTTCCCATTCCAATCCTGAGACCCTTCCATGAGATGTGCTATCTCAATGCTTCTAATACCAAAGTTGGACCGTTCCCATAGCATGAGATGTGATATCCAACTCCTTCCCATTCCAATCCTGCGTCCCTTCATTTAGCATGAGATTTGATATCTCAGTGCTTCTAATACCAAACCTGAGACCCTTCCTATAACATGAGATGTTATATCCAACTCCTTCCGATTCCAATCCTGATACCCTTCCTATACCATGAGATGAGATATCTCAATGTTTCTAATACCAAACCTGAGACCCTTCCTATTGCAAGAGATGTGATATCCAAATCCTTCCCATTCCAAACCTGAGTCCCTTCCTATAGCATATGTGATATCCAACTTCTTCCCATTCCAATCATGCGTCTCTTCATATAGCATGAGATTTGATATCTCAGTGCTTCTAATACAAAACCTGAGACCCTTCCTATACCATGAGATGAGATATCTCAATGTTTCTAATACCAGACCTGAGACCCTTCCTATTGCAAGAGATGTGATATCCAAACCCTTCCCATTCCAAACCTGAGACCTTTCCTATTGCATGAAATGTGATATCCAACTCCTTCCCAATCCAATCCTGAGACCCTTCCGATAGCATTAGATGTGATATCTCAATGTTTCTAATATAAAACCTGAGACCCTCCCTATAGCATGAGATGTGATATCAAACTCCTTCCCATTCCAATCCTGAGACCCTTCCGATAGCATGAGATGTGATATCCAACTCCTTCGAATTCCAACCTGTGACCCTTCCTATAGCATGAGATGGGATATCCAACTCCTTCCCAATCCAATCCTGAGACCCTTCCGATAGCATGAGATGTGATATCTTAATGCTTCTACCAAACCTGAGACCTTCCTATGGCATGAGATGTGATATCTCAATGTTTCTAATAAAAAACCTGACACCCTTCCTATAGCAAGAGATGTGATATCCAAACCCTTCCCATTCCAAACCTGAGACCCTTCCGATAGCATGAGATGTGATATCCAACTCCTTCCAATTCCAACCTGTGACCCTTCCTATAGCATGAGATGGGATATCCAACTCCTTCCCAATCCAATCCTGAGACCCTTCCGATAGCATGAGATGTGGTATCTTAATGCTTCTACCAAACCTGAGACCTTCCTATGGCATGAGATGTGATATCCAACTCCTTCCCATTCCAATCCTGAGACCTGTCCTATAACATGAGATGTGATATCTCAATGCTTCTAATAACCAACCTGAGACCCTTCCTATAACGAGATGTGATATCCAAATCCTTCCCAATCCAATCCTGAGACCCTTCCGATAGCATGAGATATGATATCTCAATGCTTCTAATACCAAACCACAGACGCGTCCTATAACTTGAGATGTGATATCCAAATCCTTCCCCTTCCAAACCTGAGACCCTTCCTTTAGCATCAGATGTGATATCCAACTCCTTTCCATTCCATTCCTGAGACCCTTCCTATAGCATGAGATGTGATATCCCAATGCTTCTACCAAACCTGAGACCCTTCCTATAGCATGAGATGTGATATCTAACTCCTTCCCATTCCAATCCTGAGACCCATCCTATATCATGAGATGTGATATCTCAATGCTTCTAATAACAAACCTGAGACCCTTCCTATAACTTGAGATGTGATATCCAACTCCTTCCCAATCCAATCCTGAGACCCTTCCGATAGCATGAGATATGATATCTCAATGCTTCTAATACCAAACCACAGACCCGTCCTATGACTTGAGATGTGATATCCAAATCCTTCCCCTTCCAAACCTAAGACCCTTCCTTTAGCATCAGATGTGATATCCAACTCCTTTCCATTCCATTCCTGAGGCCCGTCCTATATCATGAGATGTTATATCTCAATGCTTCTAATACCAAACCTGAGACTGTCCTATAACTTGAGATGTGATATCCAACTCCTTCCCAATCCAATCCTGAGACCCTTCCTATAGCATGAGATGTGATATCCCAATGCTTCTACCAAACCTGAGACCTTTCCGATAGCATGAGATGTGATATCTAACTCCTTCCCATTCCAATCATGAGGCCCTTCCTATAGCATGAGATGTGATATCTCAATGCTTCTACCAAATCTGAGACCCTTCCTATAGCATGAAATGTGATATCCAACTCCTTCCCATCCAATCCTGAGGCCCTTCCTATAGCATGAGATGTGATATCTCAATGCTTCTAATACCAAACCTGAGACTGTCCTATAACTTGAGATGTGATATCCAACTCCTTCCCATCCAATCCTGAGATCCTTCCTATAGCATGAGATGTGATATCCAACTCCTTCCAATTCCAACCTGTGACCCTTCCTATAGCATGAGATGGGATATCCAACTCCTTCCCAATCCAATCCTGAGACCCTTCCGATAGCATGAGATGTGGTATCTTAATGCTTCTACCAAACCTGAGACCTTCCTATGGCATGAGATGTGATATCCAACTCCTTCCCATTCCAATCCTGAGACCTGTCCTATAACATGAGATGTGATATCTCAATGCTTTTAATAACCAACCTGAGACCCTTCCTATAACGAGATGTGATATCCAAATCCTTCCCAATCTAATCCTGAGACCCTTCCGATAGCATGAGATATGATATCTCAATGCTTCTAATACCAAACCACAGACGCGTCCTATAACTTGAGATGTGATATCCAAATCCTTCCCCTTCCAAACCTGAGACCCTTCCTTTAGCATCAGATGTGATATCCAACTCCTTTCCATTCCATTCCTGAGACCCTTCCTATAGCATGAGATGTGATATCCCAATGCTTCTACCAAACCTGAGACCCTTCCTATAGCATGAGATGTGATATCTAACTCCTTCCCATTCCAATCCTGAGACCCATCCTATATCATGAGATGTGATATCTCAATGCTTCTAATAACAAACCTGAGACCCTTCCTATAACTTGAGATGTGATATCCAACTCCTTCCCAATCCAATCCTGAGACCCTTCCGATAGCATGAGATATGATATCTCAATGCTTCTAATACCAAACCACAGACCCGTCCTATGACTTGAGATGTGATATCCAAATCCTTCCCCTTCCAAACCTGAGACCCTTCCTTTAGCATCAGATGTGATATCCAACTCCTTTCCATTCCATTCCTGAGGCCCGTCCTATATCATGAAATGTTATATCTCAATGCTTCTAATACCAAACCTGAGACTGTCCTATAACTTGAGATGTGATATCCAACTCCTTCCCAATCCAATCCTGAGACCCTTCCTATAGCATGAGATGTGATATCCCAATGCTTCTACCAAACCTGAGACCTTTCCGATAGCATGAGATGTGATATCTAACTCCTTCCCATTCCAATCATGAGGCCCTTCCTATAGCATGAGATGTGATATCTCAATGCTTCTACCAAATCTGAGACCCTTCCTATAGCATGAAATGTGATATCCAACTCCTTCCCATCCAATCCTGAGGCCCTTCCTATAGCATGAGATGTGATATCTCAATGCTTCTAATACCAAACCTGAGACTGTCCTATAATTTGAGATGTGATATCCAACTCCTTCCAATCCAATCCTGAGATCCTTCCTATAGCATGAGATGTGATATTCAACTCCTTCCCATTCCAATCCTTAGACCCTTCCGATAGGATGAGATTTATTATCTCACTCCTTCAAATATCAAACTTGAGTCCCTTCCTAAAGGATGAGATCTGATATCTCAGTGCTTCTAATACCAAACCTGAGTCCCTTCCTATTACATGAGATGTGATATCCAACTCCTTCCCATTCCAATCATGAGGCCCTTCCTATAGCATGAGATGTGATATCTCAATGCTTCTACCAAACCTGAGGCCCTTCCTATAGCATGAGATGTGATATCCAACTCCTTCCCGATCCAATCCTGAGACCCTTCCGATAGCATGAGATCTGATATCTCAATGCTTCTAATATCAAACCTGAGACCTCCCTATAGCATGAGAAGTGATATCCAAGTCCTTCCCATTCCAATCCTGAGACCCTTCCTATAACATGAGATGTTATATCTCAATGCTTCTAATACCAAACCTGAGACCCTTCCTATAACATGAGATGGGATATCCAACTCCTTCCCATTCCAATCCCGAGACCCTTCCGATAGCAGAGATGTGATATATCAATGCTTATACCAAACCTGAGACCCTTCCTATGACATGAGATGTCATATACTACTCCTTCCCATTCCAATCCTGAGGCCCTTCCATGAGATGTGCTATCTCAATGCTTCTAATACCAAAGTTGGACCGTTCCCATAGCATGAGATGTGATATCCAACTCCTTCCCATTCCAATCCTGCGTCCCTTCATTTAGCATGAGATTTGATATCTCAGTGCTTCTAATACCAAACCTGAGACCCTTCCTATAACATGAGATGTTATATCCAACTCCTTCCGATTCCAATCCTGATACCCTTCCTATACCATGAGATGAGATATCTCAATGTTTCTAATACCAAACCTGAGACCCTTCCTATTGCAAGAGATGTGATATCCAAATCCTTCCCATTCCAAACCTGAGTCCCTTCCTATAGCATATGTGATATCCAACTTCTTCCCATTCCAATCATGCGTCTCTTCATATAGCATGAGATTTGATATCTCAGTGCTTCTAATACAAAACCTGAGACCCTTCCTATAACATGAGATGTGATATCCAACTCCTTCCGATTCCAATCCTGAGACCCTTCCTATACCATGAGATGAGATATCTCAATGTTTCTAATACCAGACCTGAGACCCTTCCTATTGCAAGAGATGTGATATCCAAACCCTTCCCATTCCAAACCTGAGACCTTTCCTATTGCATGAAATGTGATATCCAACTCCTTCCCAATCCAATCCTGAGACCCTTCCGATAGCATTAGATGTGAAATCTCAATGTTTCTAATATAAAACCTGAGACCCTCCCTATAGCATGAGATGTGATATCAAACTCCTTCCCATTCCAATCCTGAGACCCTTCCGATAGCATGAGATGTGATATCCAACTCCTTCGAATTCCAACCTGTGACCCTTCCTATAGCATGAGATGGGATATCCAACTCCTTCCCAATCCAATCCTGAGACCCTTCCGATAGCATGAGATGTGATATCTTAATGCTTCTACCAAACCTGAGACCTTCCTATGGCATGAGATGTGATATCTCAATGTTTCTAATAAAAAACCTGACACCCTTCCTATAGCAAGAGATGTGATATCCAAACCCTTCCCATTCCAAACCTGAGACCCTTCCGATAGCATGAGATGTGATATCCAACTCCTTCCAATTCCAACCTGTGACCCTTCCTATAGCATGAGATGGGATATCCAACTCCTTCCCAATCCAATCCTGAGACCCTTCCGATAGCATGAGATGTGGTGCCTTAATGCTTCTACCAAACCTGAGACCTTCCTATGGCATGAGATGTGATATCCATCTCCTTCCCATTCCAATCCTGAGACCTGTCCTATAACATGAGATGTGATATCTCAATGCTTCTAATAACCAACCTGAGACCCTTCCTATAACGAGATGTGATATCCAAATCCTTCCCAATCCAATCCTGAGACCCTTCCGATAGCATGAGATATGATATCTCAATGCTTCTAATACCAAACCACAGACGCGTCCTATAACTTGAGATGTGATATCCAAATCCTTCCCCTTCCAAACCTGAGACCCTTCCTTTAGCATCATATGTGATATCCAACTCCTTTCCATTCCATTCCTGAGACCCTTCCTATAGCATGAGATGTGATATCCCAATGCTTCTACCAAACCTGAGACCCTTCCTATAGCATGAGATGTGATATCTAACTCCTTCCCATTCCAATCCTGAGACCCATCCTATATCATGAGATGTGATATCTCAATGCTTCTAATAACAAACCTGAGACCCTTCCTATAACTTGAGATGTGATATCCAACTCCTTCCCAATCCAATCCTGAGACCCTTCCGATAGCATGAGATATGATATCTCAATGCTTCTAATACCAAACCACAGACCCGTCCTATGACTTGAGATGTGATATCCAAATCCTTCCCCTTCCAAACCTGAGACCCTTCCTTTAGCATCAGATGTGATATCCAACTCCTTTCCATTCCATTCCTGAGGCCCGTCCTATATCATGAGATGTTATATCTCAATGCTTCTAATACCAAACCTGAGACTGTCCTATAACTTGAGATGTGATATCCAACTCCTTCCCAATCCAATCCTGAGACCCTTCCTATAGCATGAGATGTGATATCCCAATGCTTCTACCAAACCTGAGACCTTTCCGATAGCATGAGATGTGATATCTAACTCCTTCCCATTCCAATCATGAGGCCCTTCCTATAGCATGAGATGTGATATCTCAATGCTTCTACCAAATCTGAGACCCTGCCTATAGCATGAAATGTGATATCCAACTCCTTCCCATCCAATCCTGAGGCCCTTCCTATAGCATGAGATGTGATATCTCAATGCTTCTAATACCAAACCTGAGACTGTCCTATAACTTGAGATGTGATATCCAACTCCTTCCCATCCAATCCTGAGATCCTTCCTATAGCATGAGATGTGATATCCAACTCCTTCCAATTCCAACCTGTGACCCTTCCTATAGCATGAGATGGGATATCCAACTCCTTCCCAATCCAATCCTGAGACCCTTCCGATAGCATGAGATGTGGTATCTTAATGCTTCTACCAAACCTGAGACCTTCCTATGGCATGAGATGTGATATCCAACTCCTTCCCATTCCAATCCTGAGACCTGTCCTATAACATGAGATGTGATATCTCAATGCTTCTAATAACCAACCTGAGACCCTTCCTATAACGAGATGTGATATCCAAATCCTTCCCAATCTAATCCTGAGACCCTTCCGATAGCATGAGATATGATATCTCAATGCTTCTAATACCAAACCACAGACGCGTCCTATAACTTGAGATGTGATATCCAAATCCTTCCCCTTCCAAACCTGAGACCCTTCCTTTAGAATCAGATGTGATATCCAACTCCTTTCCATTCCATTCCTGAGACCCTTCCTATAGCATGAGATGTGATATCCCAATGCTTCTACCAAACCTGAGACCCTTCCTATAGCATGAGATGTGATATCTAACTCCTTCCCATTCCAATCCTGAGACCCATCCTATATCATGAGATGTGATATCTCAATGCTTCTAATAACAAACCTGAGACCCTTCCTATAACTTGAGATGTGATATCCAACTCCTTCCCAATCCAATCCTGAGACCCTTCCGATAGCATGAGATATGATATCTCAATGCTTCTAATACCAAACCACAGACCCGTCCTATGATTTGAGATGTGATATCCAAATCCTTCCCCTTCCAAACCTGAGACCCTTCCTTTAGCATCAGATGTGATATCCAACTCCTTTCCATTCCATTCCTGAGGCCCGTCCTATATCATGAAATGTTATATCTCAATGCTTCTAATACCAAACCTGAGACTGTCCTATAACTTGAGATGTGATATCCAACTCCTTCCCAATCCAATCCTGAGACCCTTCCTATAGCATGAGATGTGATATCCCAATGCTTCTACCAAACCTGAGACCTTTCCGATAGCATGAGATGTGATATCTAACTCCTTCCCATTCCAATCATGAGGCCCTTCCTATAGCATGAGATGTGATATCTCAATGCTTCTACCAAATCTGAGACCCTTCCTATAGCATGAAATGTGATATCCAACTCCTTCCCATCCAATCCTGAGGCCCTTCCTATAGCATGAGATGTGATATCTCAATGCTTCTAATACCAAACCTGAGACTGTCCTATAACTTGAGATGTGATATCCAACTCCTTCCCATCCAATCCTGAGATCCTTCCTATAGCATGAGATGTGATATTCAACTCCTTCCCATTCCAATCCTTAGACCCTTCCGATAGGATGAGATTTATTATCTCACTCCTTCAAATACCAAACTTGAGTCCCTTCCTAAAGGATGAGATCTGATATCTCAGTGCTTCTAATACCAAACCTGAGTCCCTTCCTATTACATGAGATGTGATATCCAACTCCTTCCCATTCCAATCATGAGGCCCTTCCTATAGCATGAGATGTGATATCTCAATGCTTCTACCAAACCTGAGGCCCTTCCTATAGCATGAGATGTGATATCCAACTCCTTCCCGATCCAATCCTGAGACCCTTCCTATAGCATGAGATGTGATATCTCAATGCTCTTAATACCAAACCTGCGATCATTCCTATAACATGAGATGTGATATCCAACTCCTTCCCATTCCAATCCTGCGTCCCTTCATTTAGCATGAGATTTGATATCTCAGTGCTTCTAATACCAAACCTGAGACCCTTCCTATAACATGAGATGTTATATCCAACTCCTTCCGATTCCAATCCTGATACCCTTCCTATACCATGAGATGAGATATCTCAATGTTTCTAATACCAAACCTGAGACCCTTCCTATTGCAAGAGATGTGATATCCAAATCCTTCCCATTCCAAACCTGAGTCCCTTTCTATAGCATGAGATGTGATATCCAACTTCTTCCCATTCCAATCCTGCGTCTCTTCATATAGCATGAGATTTGATATCTCAGTGCTTCTAATACAAAACCTGAGACCCTTCCTATAACATGAGATGTGATATCCAACTCCTTCCGATTCCAATCCTGAGACCCTTCCTATACCATGAGATGAGATATCTCAATGGTTCTAATACCAGACCTGAGACCCTTCCTATTGCAAGAGATGTGATATCCAAATCCTTCCCATTCCAAACCTGAGACCTTTCCTATTGCATGAAATGTGATATCCAACTCCTTCCCAATCCAATCCTGAGACCCTTCCGATAGCATTAGATGTGATATCTCAATGTTTCTAATATAAAACCTGAGACCCTCCCTATAGCATGAGATGTGATATCCAACTCCTTCAAATTCCAATCCTGAGACCCTTCCGATAGCATGAGATGTGATATCCAACTCCTTCGAATTCCAACCTGTGACCCTTCCTATAGCATGAGATGGGATATCCAACTCCTTCCAATCCAATCCTGAGACCCTTCCGATAGCATGAGATGTGATATCTTAATGCTTCTACCAAACCTGAGACCTTCCTATGGCATGAGATGTGATATCTCAATGTTTCTAATAAAAAACCTGACACCCTTCCTATAGCAAGAGATGTGATATCCAAACCCTTCCCATTCCAAACCTGAGACCCTTCCGATAGCATGAGATGTGATATCCAACTCCTTCCAATTCCAACCTGTGACCCTTCCTATAGCATGAGATGGGATATCCAACTCCTTCCCAATCCAATCCTGAGACCCTTCCGATAGCATGAGATGTGGTATCTTAATGCTTCTACCAAACCTGAGACCTTCCTATGGCATGAGATGTGATATCCAACTCCTTCCCATCCAATCCTGAGGCCCTTCCTATAGCATGAAATGTGATATCTCAATGCTTCTACCAAATCTGAGACCCTTCCTATAGCATGAAATGTGATATCCAACTCCTTCCCATCCAATCCTGAGATCCTTCCTATAGCATGAGATGTGATATTCAACTCCTTCCCATTCCAATCCTTAGACCCTTCCGATAGGATGAGATTTATTATCTCACTCCTTCAAATACCAAACTTGAGTCCCTTCCTAAAGGATGAGATCTGATATCTCAGTGCTTCTAATACCAAACCTGAGTCCCTTCCTATTACATGAGATGTGATATCCAACTCCTTCCCATTCCAATCATGAGGCCCTTCATTTAGCATGAGATTTGATATCTCAGTGCTTCTAATACCAAACCTGAGACCCTTCCTATAACATGAGATGTTATATCCAACCCCTTCCGATTATAATCCTGATACCCTTCCTATACCATGAGATGAGATATCTCAATGTTTCTAATACCAAACCTGAGACCCTTCCTATTGCAAGAGATGTGATATCCAAATCCTTCCCATTCCAAACCTGAGCCCCTTCCTATAGCATGAGATGTGATATCCAACTTCTTCCCATTCCAATCCTGCGTCTCTTCATATAGCATGAGATTTGATATCTCAGTGCTTCTAATACAAAACCTGAGACCCTTCCTATAACATGAGATGTGATATCCAACTCCTTCCGATTCCAATCCTGAGACCCTTCCTATACCATGAGATGAGATATCTCAATGTTTCTAATACCAGACCTGAGACCCTTCCTATTGCAAGAGATGTGATATCCAAACCCTTCCCATTCCAAACCTGAGACCTTTCCTATTGCATGAAATGTGATATCCAACTCCTTCCCAATCCAATCTCGAGACCCTTCCGATAGCATTAGATGTGATATCTCAATGTTTCTAATATAAAACCTGAGACCCTCCCTATAGCATGAGATGTGATATCCAACTCCTTCCCATTCCAATCCTGAGACCCTTCCGATAGCATGAGATGTGATATCCAACTCCTTCGAATTCCAACCTGTGACCCTTCCTATAGCATGAGATGGGATATCCAACTCCCTCCCAATCCAATCCTGAGACCCTTCTGATAGCATGAGATGTGATATCTTAATGCTTCTACCAAACCTGAGACCTTCCTATGGCATGAGATGTGATATCCAACTCCTTCCCATCCAATCCTGAGGCCCTTCCTATAGCATGAGATGTGATATCTCAATGCTTCTACCAAATCTGAGACCCTTCCTATAGCATGAAATGTGATATCCAACTCCTTCCTATCCAATCCTGAGATCCTTCCTATAGCATGAGATGTGATATTCAACTCCTTCCCATTCCAATCCTTAGACCCTTCCGATAGGATGAGATTTATTATCTCACTCCTTCAAATACCAAACTTGAGTCCCTTCCTAAAGGATGAGATCTGATATCTCAGTGCTTCTAATACCAAACCTGAGTCCCTTCCTATTACATGAGATGTGATATCCAACTCCTTCCCATTACAATCATGAGGCCCTTCATTTAGCATGAGATTTGATATCTCAGTGCTTCTAATACCAAACCTGAGACCCTTCCTATAACATGAGATGTTATATCCAACTCCTTCCGATTATAATCCTGATACCCTTCCTATACCATGAGATGAGATATCTCAATGTTTCTAATACCCAACCTGAGACCCTTCCTATTGCAAGAGATGTGATATCCAAATCCTTCCCATTCCAAACCTGAGTCCCTTCCTATAGCATGAGATGTGATATCCAACTTCTTCCCATTCCAATCCTGCGTCTCTTCATATAGCATGAGATTTGATATCTCAGTGCTTCTAATACAAAACCTGAGACCCTTCCTATAACATGAGATGTGATATCCAACTCCTTCCGATTCCAATCCTGAGACCCTTCCTATACCATGAGATGAGATATCTCAATGTTTCTAATACCAGACCTGAGACCCTTCCTATTGCAAGAGATGTGATATCCAAACCCTTCCCATTCCAAACCTGAGACCTTTCCTATTGCATGAAATGTGATATCCAACTCCTTCCCAATCCAATCCTGAGACCCTTCCGATAGCATTAGATGTGATATCTCAATGTTTCTAATATAAAACCTGAGACCCTCCCTATAGCATGAGATGTGATATCCAACTCCTTCCCATTCCAATCCTGAGACCCTTCCGATAGCATGAGATGTGATATCCAACTCCTTCGAATTCCAACCTGTGACCCTTCCTATAGCATGAGATGGGATATCCAACTCCTTCCCAATCCAATCCTGAGACCCTTCCGATAGCATGAGATGTGATATCTTAATGCTTCTACCAAACCTGAGACCTTCCTATGGCATGAGATGTGATATCTCAATGTTTCTAATAAAAAACCTGACACCCTTCCTATAGCAGGAGATGTGATATCCAAACCCTTCCCATTCCAAACCTGAGACCCTTCCGATAGCATGAGATGTGATATCCAACTCCTTCCAATTCCAACCTGTGACCCTTCCTATAGCATGAGATGGGATATCCAACTCCTTCCCAATCCAATCCTGAGACCCTTCCGATAGCATGAGATGTGGTATCTTAATGCTTCTACCAAACCTGAGACCTTCCTATGGCATGAGATGTGATATCCAACTCCTTCCCATTCCAATCCTGAGACCTGTCCTATACCATGAGATGTGATATCTCAATGCTTTTAATACCAAACCTGAGACTGTCCTATAACATGAGATGTGATATCTCAATGCTTCTAATAACCAACCTGAGACCCTTCCTATAACGATATGTGATATCCAAATCCTTCCCAATCCAATCCTGAGACCCTTCCGATAGCATGAGATATGATATCTCAATGCTTCTAATACCAAACCACAGACGCGTCCTATAACTTGAGATGTGATATCCAAATCCTTCCCCTTCCAAACCTGAGACCCTTCCTTTAGCATCAGATGTGATATCCAACTCCTTTCCATTCCATTCCTGAGACCCTTCCTATAGCATGAGATGTGATATCCCAATGCTTCTACCAAACCTGAGACCCTTCCTATAGCATGAGATGTGATATCTAACTCCTTCCCATTCCAATCCTGAGACCCATCCTATATCATGAGATGTTATATCTCAATGCTTCTAATACCAAACCTGAGACTGTCCTATATCATGAGATGTGATATCTCAATGCTTCTAATAACAAACCTGAGACCCTTCCTATAACTTGAGATGTGATATCCAACTCCTTCCCAATCCAATCCTGAGACCCTTCCGATAGCATGAGATATGATATCTCAATGCTTCTAATACCAAACCACAGACCCGTCCTATGACTTGAGATGTGATATCCAAATCCTTCCCCTTCCAAACCTGAGTCCCTTCCTATAGCATGAGATGTGATATCCAACTTCTTCCCATTCCAATCCTGCGTCTCTTCATATAGCATGAGATTTGATATCTCAGTGCTTCTAATACAAAACCTGAGACCCTTCCTATAACATGAGATGTGATATTCAACTCCTTCCGATTCCAATCCTGAGACCCTTCCTATACCATGAGATGAGATATCTCAATGTTTCTAATACCAGACCTGAGACCCTTCCTATTGCAAGAGATGTGATATCCAAACCCTTCCCATTCCAAACCTGAGACCTTTCCTATTGCATGAATGTGATATCCAACTCCTTCCCAATCCAATCCTGAGACCCTTCCGATAGCATTAGATGTGATATCTCAATGTTTCTAATATAAAACCTGAGACCCTCCCTATAGCATGAGATGTGATATCCAACTCCTTCCCATTCCAATCCTGAGACCCTTCCGATAGCATGAGATGTGATATCCAACTCCTTCGAATTCCAACCTGTGACCCTTCCTATAGCATGAGATGGGATATCCAACTCCTTCCCAATCCAATCCTGAGACCCTTCCGATAGCATGAGATGTGATATCTTAATGCTTCTACCAAACCTGAGACCTTCCTATGGCATGAGATGTGATATCTCAATGTTTCTAATAAAAAACCTGACACCCTTCCTATAGCAAGAGATGTGATATCCAAACCCTTCCCATTCCAAACCTGAGACCCTTCCGATAGCATGAGATGTGATATCCAACTCCTTCCAATTCCAACCTGTGACCCTTCCTATAGCATGAGATGGGATATCCAACTCCTTCCCAATCCAATCCTGAGACCCTTCAGATAGCATGAGATGTGGTATCTTAATGCTTCTACCAAACCTGAGACCTTCCTATGGCATGAGATGTGATATCCAACTCCTTCCCATTCCAATCCTGAGACCTGTCCTATACCATGAGATGTGATATCTCAATGCTTTTAATACCAAACCTGAGACTGTCCTATAACATGAGATGTGATATCTCAATGCTTCTAATAACCAACCTGAGACCCTTCCTATAACGATATGTGATATCCAAATCCTTCCCAATCCAATCCTGAGACCCTTCCGATAGCATGAGATATGATATCTCAATGCTTCTAATACCAAACCACAGACGCGTCCTATAACTTGAGATGTGATATCCAAATATATCCCCTTCCAAACCTGAGACCCTTCCTTTAGCATCAGATGTGATATCCAACTCCTTTCCATTCCATCCCTGAGACCCTTCCTATAGCATGAGATGTGATATCCCAATGCTTCTACCAAACCTGAGACCCTTCCTATAGCATGAGATGTGATATCTAACTCCTTCCCATTCCAATCCTGAGACCCATCCTATATCATGAGATGTTATATCTCAATGCTTCTAATACCAAACCTGAGACTGTCCTATATCATGAGATGTGATATCTCAATGCTTCTAATAACAAACCTGAGACCCTTCCTATAACTTGAGATGTGATATCCAACTCCTTCCCAATCCAATCCTGAGACCCTTCCGATAGCATGAGATATGATATCTCAATGCTTCTAATACCAAACCACAGACCCGTCCTATGACTTGAGATGTGATATCCAAATCCTTCCTCTTCCAAACCTGAGACCCTTCCTTTAGCATCAGATGTGATATCCAACTCCTTTCCATTCCATTCCTGAGGCCCGTCCTATATCATGAGATGTTACATCTCAATGCTTCTAATACCAAACCTGAGACTGTCCTATAACTTGAGATGTGATATCCAACTCCTTCCCAATCCAATCCTGAGAACCTTCCTATAGCATGAGATGTGATATCCCAATGCTTCCACCAAACCTGAGACCTTTCCGATAGCATGAGATGTGATATCTAACTCCTTCCCATTCCAATCATGAGGCCCTTCCTATAGCATGAGATGTGATATCTCAATGCTTCTACCAAATCTGAGACCCTTCCTATAGCATGAAATGTGATATCCAACTCCTTCCCATCCAATCCTGAGATCCTTCCTATAGCATGAGGTGTGATATTCAACTCCTTCCCATTCCAATCCTTAGACCCTTCGGATAGGATGAGATTTATTATCTCACTCCTTCAAATACCAAACTTGAGTCCCTTCATAAAGGATGAGATCTGATATCTCAGTGCTTCTAATACCAAACCTGAGTCCCTTCCTATTACATGAGATGTGATATCCAACTCCTTCCCATTCCAATCATGAGGCCCTTCCTATAGCATGAGATGTGATATCTCAATGCTTCTACCAAACCTGAGGCCCTTCCTATAGCATGAGATGTGATATCCAACTCCTTCCCGATCCAATCCTGAGACCCTTCCTATAGCATGAGATGTGATATCTCAATGCTCTTAATACCAAACCTGCGATCATTCCTATAACATGAGATGTGATATCCAACTCCTTCCCATTCCAATCCTGAGCCCCTTCCATGAGATGTGCTGTCTCAATGCTTCTAATACCAAAGTTGGACCGTTCCTATACCATGAGATGTGATATCCAACTCCTTCCCATTCCAATCCTGCGTCCCTTCATTTAGCAATTGGATTTGAGATCTCAGTGCTTCTAATACCAAACCTGAGACACTTCCTATAACATGAGATGTTATATCCAACTCCTTCCGATTCCAATCCTGAGACCCTTCCTATACCATGAGATGAGATATCTCAATGTTTCTAATACCAAACATGAGACCCTTCCTATTGCAAGAGATGTGATATCCAAATCCTTCCCATTCCAAACCTTTGACCCTTCCTATAGCATGAGATGTGATATCTCAATGTTTCTAGTACCAAACCTAAGACCCTTCCTATTGCAAGAGATGTGATATCCAAATGCGCCCCATTCCAAACCTGCGACCCTTCCTATAGGATGAGATGTGATATCCACTCCTTCCCATTCCAATCCTGAGACCCTCCCT
Source organism: Ambystoma mexicanum (assembly GCF_040938575.1). NCBI lineage: Eukaryota > Metazoa > Chordata > Amphibia > Caudata > Ambystomatidae > Ambystoma > Ambystoma mexicanum. Next base: position 2,192,087 of record NW_027182444.1, on the reverse strand, counting down.
ATAGCATGAGATGTGATATCCAACTCCTTCCCATTCCAATCCGGAGACCCTTCGGATAGCATGAGATGTGATATCCAACTCCTTCGAATTCCAACCTGTGACCCTTCCTATAGCATGAAATGGGATATCCAACTCCTTCCCAATCCAATCCTGAGACCCTTCCGATAGCATGAGATGTGATATCTTAATGCTTCTACCAAACCTGAGACCTTCCTATGGCATGAGATGTGATATCTCAATGTTTCTAATAAAAAACCTGACACCCTTCCTATAGCAAGAGATGTGATATCCAAATCCTTCCCATTCCAAACCTGAGTCCCTTCTGATAGCATGAGATGTGATATCCAACTCCTTCCAATTCCAACCTGTGACCCTTCCTCTAGCTCTCCACTTCCCGAGGCCTTCAAAACAACAAATGAGCTCAATAAGATACAGTGCTCAGAATGCTTTATAACACCTATTATTCAACTTATAGCCGTAACCCGCTAGACGTATTGAAACGTGCTAAAAACTAGCAAAACCAGCTAGAAAATGTACTTTCCTCGCGTTTTGGTAAATGCTAATTCTGTTGCGTTTCCTGTTTGTACAGTGTCCGTGCGTTTGTTCAGTCGAACCTGATGTTTTAATCGTCTCCTATACAAGGGGGATCAAAATGTACTTTGTTTACAGGCTGAAGGTATATTGCTGAAATCTTCAATGCATTATCTGCTTTCCTGACTGTTCTGGAACGTGTATTTGCCATCTGTTAATCCAGTCACCACGTGTCCCTTCTAGTTTACAGGCTGCACTCCCCTGATGATCCCGTTCTCTCCAAAGTAGGCTAATCCAGTTGCTCCTCCTCAGAGGCGTTATTCCTTTCTTTTACTGTTCCCTGCAATTTCGCGTTGCAAGTGCTCGCTTCCCAGCTCTGGTTTGGACGCGTGTTCGCTGCCTTCTCTCCACTTCCCGAGGCCTTCAAAACAACAAATGAGCTCAATAAGATACACAGTGCTCAGAATGCTTTATAACACCTATTATTCAATTTATAGCCGTAACCCGCTAGACGTATTGAAACGTGCTAAAACCTAGCAAAACCAGCTAGAAAATGTACTTTCCTCGCGTTTTGGTAAATGCTAATTCTGTTTCGTTTCCTGTTTGTAGTGTCCGTGCGTTAGTTCGGTTGAACCTGATGTTTTTAACCACTCGTCTCGCATACAAGGAGGATCAAAATGTACTTTGATTACAGGCTGAAGGTATACTGCTGAAATCTTCAATGCATTATCAGCTATCCTGACTGTTCTGGAACGTGTATTTGCCATCTGTTAATCCAGTCACCATCGTCCCTTCTAGTTAACAGGCTGCACTCCCCTGGTGATCCCGTTTTCTCCAAAGTAGGCTAATCCAGTTGCTCCTCCTCAGAGGCGTACTTCCTTTCTATCCTCGCCCTCTGCATCGTTTCTCGTTGCAAACACTTGCTTCCCTGCTCTCTGATTTAGACGCTGTTCCTCCTCAGAGGCGTTCTTCCTTTCTTTTCCTGTTCACTGCAGTTTCGCGTGTCAAGTGCTCGCTTCCCAGCTCTGATTTACACGCGTTTTCCCTGCCTTCTCTCCTCTTCCCGCTGCCTTCAAATCAACAAATGAGCTCATAAAGTGCAGCTTGTAAACTAGAAGGGACGACTGGATTAACAGATGTCACATACACGTTTCAGAACAGTCAGGATAGCTGATAATGCATTGAAGATTTCAGCAGTATCCCTTCAGCCTGTAAACAAAGTACATTTTGATCCTTCTTGTATGGTAGACGAGTGGTTAAAAACATCAGGTTCAACTGAACTAACGCACGGACACTACAAACAGGAAACGAAACAGAATTAGCATTTACCACAACGCGAGGAAAGACATTTTCTAGCTGGTTTTGCTAGTTTTTAGCACGTTTCAATACGTCTAGCGGGTTACGGCTATAAGTTGAATAATGTGTGTTATAAAGCATTCTGAGCAATGTTTATCATATGGAGCTCATTCAGACAGAGAGGAAGAATGCCTCTGAGTAGGAGCAACTGGATTAGCCTACTTTGGCGAGAACGGGATCACCAGGGGAGTGCAGCCTGTTAACTAGAAGGGACGATGGTGACTGGATTAACAGATGGCAAATACACGTTCCAGAACAGTCAGGATAGCTGATAATGCATTGAAGATTTCAGCAGTATACCTTCAGCCTGTAAACAAAGTACATTTTGATCCTCCTTGTATGGGAGACGAGTGGTTAAAAACATCAGGTTCAACTGAACTAACGCACGGACACTACAAACAGGAAACGAAACAGAATTAGCATTTACCAAAGCGCGAGGAAAGTACATTTTCTCGCTGGTTTTGCTAGTTTTTAGCACGCTTCAATACGTCTAGCGGGTTACGGCTATAAGTTGAATAATAGGTGTTATAAAGCATTCTGAGCACTGTGTATCTTATTGAGCTCATTTGTTGTTTTGAAGGCCTCGGAAAGTGGAAAGAAGGCAGCGAACACGCGTCCAAACCAGAGCTGGGAAGCGAGCACTTGCAACGCGAAACTGCAGGGAAGAGTAAAAGAAAAGAAGAACGCCTCTGAGGAGGAGCAACTGGATTAGCCTACTTTGGAGAGAACGGGATCATCAGGGGAGTGAAGCCTGTAAACTAGAAGGGACACATGGTGACTGGATTAACAGATGGCAAATACACGTTCCAGAACAGTCAGGAAAGCAGATAATGCATTGAAGATTTCAGCAGTATACCTTCAGCCTGTAAACAAAGTACATTTTGATCCCCCTTGTATAGGAGACGATAAAAACATCAGGTTCGACTGAACAAACGCACGGACACTGTACAAACAGGAAACGCAACAGAATTAGCATTTACCAAAACGCGAGGAAAGTACATTTTCTAGCTGGTTTTGCTAGTTTTTACCACGTTTCAATACGTCTAGCGGGTTACGGCTATAAGTTGAATAATAGGTCTTATAAAGCATTCTGAGCACTGTGTATCTTATTGAGCTCATTTGTTGTTTTGAAGGCCTCGGAAAGTGGAAAGAAGGCAGCGAACACGCGTCCAAACCAGAGCTGGGAAGCGAGCACTTGCAACGCGAAACTGCAGGGAAGAGTAAAAGAAAAGAAGAACGCCTCTGAGGAGGAGCAACTGGATTAGCCTACTTTGGAGAGAACGGGATCATCAGGGGAGTGAAGCCTGTAAACTAGAAGGGACACATGGTGACTGGATTAACAGATGGCAAATACACGTTCCAGAACAGTCAGGAAAGCAGATAATGCATTGAAGATTTCAGCAGTATACCTTCAGCCTGTAAACAAAGTACATTTTGATCCCCCTTGTATAGGAGACGATAAAAACATCAGGTTCGACTGAACAAACGCACGGACACTGTACAAACAGGAAACGCAACAGAATTAGCATTTACCAAAACGCGAGGAAAGTACATTTTCTAGCTGGTTTTGCTAGTTTTTAGCACGTTTCAATACGTCTAGCGGGTTACGGCTATAAGTTGAATAATGGGTGTTATAAAGCATTCTGAGCACTGTGTATCTTTTGGATCTCATTTGTTGTTTTGAAGGCAGCGGGAAGAAGAGAGAAGGCAGGGAACTCGGGTCTAAATTAGAGGTCCGAGACCAGAAAATCCAGGGTATTCGCTGCAGTGTGTAGGGCCAGAGTTGCATATTTCGTTAGAGTCCAGGTCAGGAACCTGTAGGTTAATGGAAGAAGAAAGCCGAAGAAGGGAGAGACGAGACAGCGAACAGGATCAATCCGGGAGCTAGGAGTGGTGAGAAGTTAGGGAGATCTGAGTCTCAGGATTGGAAAGGGAAGGAGATGGATATCACATGTCATGCCATAGGAAGGGTCTCAGGTTTGGTATTAGAAGCACTGAGATATCACATCTCATGCTATCGGAAGGGTCTCAGGATTGGAATGGGAAGGTGTTGAATATCAAATCTTACGCTATAGGAACGATATCAGGTTTGGTAGAAGCATTGAGATATCACATCTCATGCTATAGGAAGGGTCTCAGGATTGGAATGGGAAGGAGTTGGATATCATATGCTATAGGAAGGGTCTCAGGATTGGAATGGGAAGGAGTTGGATATCACATCTCATCCTATAGGAAGGGTCGCAGGTTTGGAATGGGGCGCATTTGCATATCACATCTCTTGCAATAGGAAGGGTCTCATGTTTGGTATTAGAAACATTGAGATATCTCATCTCATGGTATAGGAAGGGTCTCAGGATTGGAATCGGAAGGAGTTGGATATAACATCACATGTTATAGGAAGTGTCTCAGGTTTGGTATTAGAAAACCTATTGCAAGAGATGTGATATCCAAACCCTTCCCATTCCAAACCTGAGTCCCTTCCTATAGCATGAGATGTGATATCCAACTTCTTCCCATTCCAATCCTGCGTCTCTTCATATAGCATGAGATTTGATATCTCAGTGCTTCTAATACCAAACATGAGACTGTCCTATAACATGAGATATGATATCTCAATGCTTCTAATACCAAACCACAGACCTGCCTATAACTTGAGATGTGATATCCAAATCCTTCCCCTTCCAAACCTGAGACCCTTCCTATAACATGAGATGTGATATACAAGTCCTTCCCATTCCAATCCTGAGACCCTTCCTATAACATGAGATGTGATATCCAACTCCTTATCAATCCAATCCTGAGACCCTTCCGATAGCATGAGATATGTAATCTCAATGCTTCTAATACCAAACCACAGACCCGTCCTATAACTTGAGATGTGATATCTAACTCCTTCTCATTCCAATCCTGAGACCCTTCCGATAGCATGAGATGTGATATCCAACTCCTTCCAATTCCAACCTGTGACCCTTCCTATAGCATGAGATGGGATATCCAACTCCTTCCCAATGCAATCCTGAGACCCTTCCGATAGCATGAGATGTGATATCTTAATGCTTCTACCAAACATGAGACCTTCCTATGGCATGAGATGTGATATCAAACTCCTTCCCATTCCAATCCTGAGACCCTTCCTATAGCATGAGATGTGATATCCAACTCCTTCCCATTCCAATCCTGAGACCTGTCCTATACCATGAGGTGTGATATCTCAATGCTTCTAATACCAAACCTGAGACTGTCCTATAACATGAGATGTGATATCTCAATGCTTCTAATAACCAACCTGAGACCCTTCCTATAACGAGATGTGATATCCAAATCCTTCCCAATCCAATCCTGCAACCCTTCCGATAGCATGAGATATGATATCTCAATGCTTCGAATACCAAACCACAGACCCGTCCTATAACTTGAGATGTGATATCCAAATCCTTCCCCTTCCAAACCTGAGACCCTTCCTTTAGCATGAGATGTGATATCCAACTCCTTTCCATTCCAATCCTGAGACCGTTCCTATAGCATGAGATGTGATATCCCAATGCTTCTACCAAAAATGAGACCCTTCCTATAGCATGAGATGTGATATCTAACTCCTTCCCATTCAAATCCTGAGACCCGTCCTATACCATGAGATGTTATATCTCAATGCTTCTAATACCAAACCTGAGACTGTCCTATAACATGAGATGTGATATCTCAATGCTTCTAATAACAAACCTGAGACCCTTCCTATAACATGAGATGTGATGTCCAATTCCTTCCCATTCCAATCCTGAGACCCTTCCTATAACATGAGGTGTGATATCCAACTCCTTCCCAATCCAATCCTGAGACCCTTCCGATTGCATGAGATATGATATCTCAATGCTTCTATAGGAAGGGTCTCAGGTTTGGTAGAAGCATTGAGATATCACATCTCATGCTATAGGAAGGGCCTCATGATTGGAATGGGAAGGAGTTGGATATCACATCTCAGGCTATCGGAAGGGTCTCAGGATTGGAATGGGAAGGAGTTGGATATCACATCTCATGCTATAGGGAGGGTCTCAGATTTGGTAGAAGCATTGAGATATCACATCTCATGCTATAGGAAGGGCCTCATGATTGGAATGGGAAGGAGTTAGATATCACATCTCATGCTATTGGAAAGGTCTCAGGTTTGGTAGAAGCATTGGGATATCACATCTCATGCTATAGGAAGGGTCTCATGATTGGAATGGGAAGGAGTTGGATATCACATCTCATGTTAAAGGAAAGGTCTCAGGTTTGGAAGGGGAAGGATTTGGATATCACATCTCAAGTTATAGGACGGGTCTGTGGTTTGGTATTAGAAGCATTGAGATATCAAGTCTCATGGTATAAGAAGGGTCTCAGAATTGGAATGGGAAGGAGTTGGATATCACATCTCAAGCTATAGGAAGCGTCTCAGGATTGGAATGGGAAGGAGTTTGATATCACATCTCATGCCATAGTATGGGTCTCAGGTTTGGTAGAAGCATTGGGATATCACATCTCATGCTATCGGAAGGGTATCAGTATTGGATTTGGAAGGAGTTGGATATCCCATCTCATGCTATAGGAAGGGTCTCAGGTTGGAATGGGAAGGAGTTGGATATCACATTTCATGTTATAGGAAGGGTCTCAGGATTGGAATGGGAAGGACTTGGATATTATATCTCATGCTATAGGAAGGCTCTCAGGTTTGGAAGGGGAAGGAGTTGGATATCACATTTCATGTTAGAGGAAGGATCTCAGGTTTGGTATTAGAGGCCTTGAGATATCACATTTCATGCTGTAGGAAGGGTCTCAGGATTGGAATGGGAAGGAGTTGGATATCACATCCCAAGCTATAGGAAGGGTCTCAGGTTTGGTATAAGCATTGAGATATCACATCTCATGCTATAGGAAGGGTCGCAGGATTGGAATGGGAAGAAGTTGGATATCACATCTCATGCTATAGGAAGGGTCTCAGGTTTGGTATAAGCATTGAGATATCACATCTCATGCTATAGGAAGGGTCTCAGGATTGGAATGGGAAGGAGTTGTATATGCCATCTCATGCCATAGGAAGGGTCTCAGGTTTGGTATAAGCATTGAGATATCACATCACATGCTATAGGAAGGGTCTGCGGATTGGAATGGGAAGGACTTGGATATCACATATCATGCTATAGGCAGCGTCTCAGGTTTGGAAAGGGAAGGAGATGGATATCACATTTCATGTTAGAGGTAGGATCTCAGGTTTGGTATTAGAGGCATTGAGATATCACATCTCATGCTATCAGAAGGGTCTCAGGATTGGAATGGGAAGGAGTTGGATATCACATCTCATGCTAAAGGGAGGGTCTCAGGTTTGGAAGGGGAAGGATTTGGAAATCACATCTCATATTATAGGAAGGATCTCAGGTTTGGTATTAGAAGCATTGAGATATCACAGCTCATGCTATCGGAAAGATCTCAGGTTTGGTATAAAAGGCATTGAGATATCACATCTCATGCTATCATAAGGGTCTCAGGATTGGAATGGGAAGGAGTTGGATATCACATCTCATGTTATAGGAAGGATCTCAGGTTTGGTATTGGAAGCATTGAGACATCACATCTCATGCTATAGGAAGGGTCTCAGGATTGGAATGGGAAGGAGTTGGATATCACATCTCATGCTATAGGAAGGGTCTCAGATTTGGTATAAGCATTGAGATATCACATCTCATGCTATAGGAAGGGTCTCAGGATTGGAATGGGAAGGAGTTGTATATGACATCTCAGGCCATAGGAAGGGTCTCAGGTTTGATATAAGCATTGAGATATCACATCTCTGCTATCGGAAGGGTCTCAGGATTGGAATGGGAAGGAGTTGGATATCCCATCTGAGTTGGATATCCCATCTCATGTTATAGGAAGGGTCTCAGGTATGGTATTAGAAGCATTGAGATATCACATCTCATGCTATAGGAAGGGTCTCAGGATTGAAACGGGGAGGACTTGGATGCCACATCTCATGCTATAGGGAGGGTCTCAAGTTTGATATTAGAAGCATTGAGATATCAAGTCTCATGGTATAGGAAGGGTCTCAGAATTGGAATGGGAGGAAGTTGGATATCACATCTCAAGCTATAGGAAGGGTCTCAGGATTGGATTGGGAAGGAGTTGGATATCACATCTCATGTTATAGGAAGGATCTCAGGTTTGGTATTAGAAGCATTGAGACATCACATCTCATGCTATAGGAAGGGTCTCAGGATTGGAATGGGAAGGAGTTGGATATCACATCTCATGCTATAGGAAGGGTCTCAGATTTGGTATAAGCATTGAGATATCACATCTCATGCTATAAGGAGTTGGATATCACATCTCAAGCTATAGGAAGGGTCTCAGGTTTGGTATAAGCATTGAGATATCACATCTCATGCTATAGGAAGGGTCTCAGGATTGGAATGGGAAGGAGTTGGATAACACATCTCATGTTATAGGAAAGATCTCAGGTTTGGTATTAGAAGCATTGATACATCACATCTCATGTTATAGGAAGGGTCTCGGGATTGGAATGGGAAGAAGTTGGATATCACATCTCATGCTATAGGAAAGGTCTCAGGTTTGGAAGGGGAAGGAGTTGGATATCCAATCTCATGTTATAGGACTGGTCTCATGTTTGGTATTAGAAGCATTGAGATATCACATTGCATGCTGTAGGAAGGTTCTCAGGTTTGGAATGGGGAGGAATTGGATATCACATCTCATGTCATAGGAAGGATCTCAGGTTTGGTATTAGAAGCATTGAGATATCACATCTCATGCTGTAGGAATGGTCTCAGGGTTGGAATGGGAAGGAGTTGGATATTACATTCTTGCTATAGGAAGGGTCTCATGTTTGGAATGGGAAGGAGTTGGATATCCCATCTCATGCTATAGGTAGGCTCTCAGGTTTGGTATAAGCATTGAGATATCACATCTCATGCTATAGGAAGGGTCTCAGGATTGGAATGGGAAGGATTTGGATATCACATCTTATGCTATAGGAAGGGTCTCAGGTTTGGTATAAGCATGGAGATATCACTTCTCATGCTATAGGAAGGGTCTCAGGATTGGAATGGGAAGGAGTTGGATATCACATCTCATGCTATAGGAAGGGTCTGAGATTTGGTATAAACATTGAGATATCACATCTCATGCTATAGGAAGGGTCTCAGGATTGGAATGGGAAGGATTTGGATATCACATCTTATGCTATAGGAAGGGTCTCAGGTTTGGTATAAGCATGGAGATATCACTTCTCATGCTATAGGAAGGGTCTCAGGATTGGAATGGGAAGGAGTTGGATATCACATCTCATGCTATAGGAAGGGTCTGAGATTTGGTATAAACATTGAGATATCACATCTCATGCTATAGGAAGGGTCTCAGGATTGGAATGGGAAGGAGTTGTATATGACATCTCAGGCCATAGGAAGGGTCTCAGGTTTGGTATAAGCATTGAGATATCACATCTCTGCTATTGGAAGGGTCTCAGGATTGGAATGGCAAGGAGTTGGATATCCCATCTCATGTTATAGGAAGGGTCTCAGGTTTGGTATTAGAAGCATTGAGATATCACATCTCATGCTATAGGAAGGGTCTCAGGATTGGAATGGGAAGGACTTGGATGTCACATCTCATGCTATAGGGAGGGTCTCAAGTTTGATATTAGAAGCATTGAGATAACAAATCTCATGATATCGGAAGGGTCTCAGGATTGGAATGGGAAGGAGTTGGATATCACATCTCATGATAAAGGAAGGGTCTAAGGTTTGGAAGGGGAAGGATTTGGATATCACATCTCATGTTATAGGACGGGTCTCAGGTTTGGTATTAGAAGCATTGAGATATCAAGTCTCATGGTATAAGAAGGGTCTCAGAATTGGAATGGGAAGGAGTTGGATATCACATCTCAAGCTATAGGAAGCGTCTCAGGATTGGAATGGGAAGGAATTTGATATCACATCTCATGGCATAGTATGGGTCTCAGGTTTGGTAGAAGCATTGGGATATCACATCTCATGCTATCGGAAGGGTATCAGTATTGGATTTGGAAGGAGTTGGATATCCCATCTCATGCTATAGGAAGGGTCTCAGGTTAGAATGGGAAGGTGTTGGATATCACATTTCATGTTATAGGAAGGGTCTCAGGATTGGAATGGTAAGGACTTGGATATCATATCTCATGCTATAGGAAGGCTCTCAGGTTTGGAAGGGGAAGGAGTTGGATATCACATTTCATGTTAGAGGAAGGATCTCAGGTTTGGTATTAGAGGCCTTGAGATATCACATCTCATGCTATAGGAAGGGTCTCAGGATTGGAATGGGAAGGAGTTGGATATCACATCCCAAGCTATAGGAAGGGTCTCAGGTTTGGTATAAGCATTGAGATATCACATCTCATGCTATAGGAAGGGTCTCAGGATTGGAATGGGAAGAAGTTGGATATCACATCTCATGCTATAGGAAGGGTCTCAGGTTTGGTATAAGCATTGAGATATCACATCTCATGCTATAGGAAGGGTCTCAGGATTGGAATGGGAAGGAGTTGTATATGCCATCTCATGCCATAGGAAGGGTCTCAGGTTTGGTATAAGCATTGAGATATCACATCACATGCTATAGGAAGGGTCTCAGGATTGGAATGGGAAGGACTTGGATATCACATATCATGCTATAGGCAGGGTCTCAGGTTTGGAAAGGGAAGGAGATGGATATCACATTTCATGTTAGAGGTAGGATCTCAGGTTTGGTATTAGAGGCATTGAGATATCACATCTCATCCTATCAGAAGGGTCTCAGGATTGGAATGGGAAGGAGTTGGATATCACATCTCATGCTAAAGGGAGGGTCTCAGGTTTGGAAGGGGAAGGATTTGGAAATCACATCTCATATTATAGGAAGGATCTCAGGTTTGGTGTTAGAAGCATTGAGATATCAAATCTCATGCTATCGGAAGGATCTCAGGTTTGGTATAAGAGGCATTGAGATATCACATCTCATGCTATCATAAAGGTCTCAGGATTGGAATGGGAAGGAGTTGGATATCACATCTCATGTTATAGGAAGGATCTCAGGTTTGGTATTGGAAGCACTGAGACATCACATCTCATGCTATAGGAAGGGTCTCAGGATTGGAATGGGAAGGAGTTGGATATCACATCTCATGCTATAGGAAGGGTCTCAGATTTGGTATAAGCATTGAGATATCACATCTCATGCTATAGGAAGGGTCTCAGGATTGGAATGGGAAGGAGTTGTATATGACATCTCAGGCCATAGGAAGGGTCTCAGGTTTGATATAAGCATTGAGATATCACATCTCTGCTATCGGAAGGGTCTCAGGATTGGAATGGGAAGGAGTTGGATATCCCATCTGAGTTGGATATCCCATCTCATGTTATAGGAAGGGTCTCAGGTTTGGTATTAGAAGCATTGAGATATCACATCTCATGCTATAGGAAGGGTCTCAGGATTGGAATGGGAAGGAGTTGGATATCACATCTCATGATAAAGGAAGGGTCTAAGGTTTGGAAGGGGAAGGACTTGGATGTCACATCTCATGCTATAGGGAGGGTCTCAAGTTTGATATTAGAAGCATTGAGATAACAAATGTCATGATATCGGAAGGGACTCAGGATTGGAATGGGAAGGAGTTGGATATCACATCTCATGATAAAGGAAGGGTCTAAGGTTTGGAAGGGGAAGGATTTGGATATCACATCTCATGTTATAGGACGGGTCTCAGGTTTGGTATTAGAAGCATTGAGATATCAAGTCTCATGGTATAGGAAGGGTCTCAGAATTGGAATGGGAAGAAGTTGGATATCACATCTCAAGCTATAGGAAGGGTCTCAGGATTGGAATGGGAAGGAGTTTGATATCACATCTCATGCCATAGTATGGGTCTCAGGTTTGGTAGAAGCATTGGGATATCACATCTCATGCTATCGGAAGGGTATCAGTATTGGATTTGGAAGGAGTTGGATATCCCATCTCATGCTATAGGAAGGGTCTCAGGTTGGAATGGGAAGGAGTTGGATATCACATTTCATGTTATAGGAAGGGTCTCAGGATTGGAATGGGAAGGACTTGGATATCATATCTCATGCTATAGGAAGGCTCTCAGGTTTGGAAGGGGAAGGAGTTGGATATCACATTTCATGTTAGAGGAAGGATCTCAGGTTTGGTATTAGAGGCCTTGAGATATCACATCTCATGCTATAGGAAGGGTCTCAGGATTGGAATGGGAAGGAGTTGGATATCACATCCCAAGCTATAGGAAGTGTCTCAGGTTTGGTATAAGCATTGAGATATCACATCTCATGCTATAGGAAGGGTCTCAGGATTGGAATGGGAAGAAGTTGGATATCACATCTCATGCTATAGGAAGGGTCTCAGGTTTGGTATAAGCATTGAGATATCACATCTCATGCTATAGGAAGGGTCTCAGGATTGGAATGGGAAGGAGTTGTATATGCCATCTCATGCCATAGGAAGGGTCTCAGGTTTGGTATAAGCATTGAGATATCACATCACATGCTATAGGAAGGGTCTCAGGATTGGAATGGGAAGGACTTGGATATCACATATCATGCTATAGGCAGGGTCTCAGGTTTGGAAAGGGAAGGAGATGGATATCACATTTCATGTTAGAGGTAGGATCTCAGGTTTGGTATTAGAGGCATTGAGATATCACATCTCATGCTATCAGAAGGGTCTCAGGATTGGAATGGGAAGGAGTTGGATATCACATCTCATGCTAAAGGGAGGGTCTCAGGTTTGGAAGGGGAAGGATTTGGAAATCACATCTCATATTATAGGAAGGATCTCAGGTTTGGTATTAGAAGCATTGAGATATCACATCTCATGCTATCGGAAGGATCTCAGGTTTGGTATAAGAGGCATTGAGATATCACATCTCATGCTATCATAAGGGTCTCAGGATTGGAATGGGAAGGAGTTGGATATCACATCTCATGTTATAGGAAGGATCTCAGGTTTGGTATTGGAAGCATTGAGACATCACATCCCATGCTATAGGAAGGGTCTCAGGATTGGAATGGGAAGGAGTTGGATATCACATCTCATGCTATAGGAAGGGTCTCAGATTTGGTATAAGCATTGAGATATCACATCTCATGCTATAGGAAGGGTCTCAGGATTGGAATATTGGAATGGGAAGGAGTTGTATATGACATCTTAGGCCATAGGAAGGGTCTCAGGTTTGATATAAGCATTGAGATATCACATCTCTGCTATCGGAAGGGTCTCAGGATTGGAATGGGAAGGAGTTGGATATCCCATCTGAGTTGGATATCCCATCTCATGTTATAGGAAGGGTCTCAGGTTTGGTATTAGAAGCATTGAGATATCACATCTCATGCTATAGGAAGGGTCTCAGGATTGGAATGGGGAGGACTTGGATGTCACATCTCATGCTATAGGGAGGGTCTCAAGTTTGATATTAGAAGCATTGAGATAACAAATGTCATGATATCGGAAGGGTCTCAGGATTGGAATGGGAAGGAGTTGGATATCACATCTCATGATAAAGGAAGGGTCTAAGGTTTGGAAGGGGAAGGATTTGGATATCACATCTCATGTTATAGGACGGGTCTCAGGTTTGGTATTAGAAGCATTGAGATATCAAGTCTCATGGTATAGGAAGGGTCTCAGAATTGGAATGGGAAGAAGTTGGATATCACATCTCAAGCTATAGGAAGGGTCTCAGGATTGGAATGGGAAGGAGTTTGATATCACATCTCATGCCATAGTATGGGTCTCAGATTTGGTAGAAGCATTGGGATATCACATCTCATGCTATCGGAATGGTATCAGTATTGGATTTGGAAGGAGTTGGATATCCCATCTCATGCTATAGGAAAGGTCTCAGGTTGGAATGGGATGGAGTTGGATATCACATTTCATGTTATAGGAAGGGTCTCAGGATTGGAATGGGAAGGACTTGGATATCATATCTCATGCTATAGGAAGGCTCTCAGGTTTGGAAGTGGAAGGAGTTGGATATCACATTTCATGTTAGAGGAAGGATCTCAGTTTTGGTATTAGAGGCCTTGAGATATCACATCTCATGCTATAGGAAGGGTCTCAGGATTGGAATGGGAAGGAGTTGGATATCACATCTCAAGCTATAGGAAGGGTCTCAGGTTTGGTATAAGCATTGAGATATCACATCTCATGCTATAGGAAGGGTCTCAGGATTGGAATGGGAAGGAGTTGGATATCACATCTCATGTTATAGGAAAGATCTCAGGTTTGGTATTAGAAGCATTGAGACATCACATCTCATGTTATAGGAAGGGTCTCAGGATTGGAATGGGAAGAAGTTGGATATCACATCTCATGCTATAGGAAGGGTCTCAGGTTTGGAAGGGGAAGGAGCTGGATATCCAATCTCATGTTATAGGACTGGTCTCAGGTTTGGTATTAGAAGCATTGAGATATCACATTGCATGCTGTAGGAAGGTTCTCAGGTTTGGAATGGGGAGGAATTGGATATCACATCTCATGTCATAGGAAGGGTCTCAGGTTTGGTATTAGAAGCATTGAGATATCACATCTCATGCTATAGGAATGGTCTCAGGGTTGGAATGGGAAGGAGTTGGATATTACATTCTTGCTATAGGAAGGGTCTCATGTTTGGAATGGGAAGGAGTTGGATATCACATATGCTATAGGAAGGGTCTCAGGTTTGGAACGGGAAGGAGTTGGATATCCGATCTCATGTTATAGGAAGGGTCTCAGGTTTGGAATAAGCATTGAGATATCACATCTCTGCTATCAGAAGTGTCTCAGGATTGGAATGGGAAGGAGTTGGATATCCCATCTCATTTTATAGGACGGGTCTCAGGTTTGTTATTAGAATCATTGAGATATCATATTGCACACTGCAGGAAGGGTCTAAGGATTGGAATGGGAAGGACTTGGATATCACATCTCATGCTATAGATAGGCTCTCAGATTTGGAAAGGGAAGGAGTTGGATATCACATTTCATGTTAGAGGAAGGATCTCAGGTTTGGTATTAGAGGCATTGAGATATCACATCTCATGCTATAGGAAGCGTCTCAGGATTGGAATGGGAAGGAGTTGGGTATCACATCTCATGCTATAGGAAGGGTCTCATGTTTGGTATAAGCATTGAGATATCACATCTCTGCTATCGGAAGGGTCTCAGGATTGGATTGGGAAGGAGTTGGATATCCCTTCTCATGCTATAGGAAGGGTCTCAGGATTGGAATGGGAAGAAGTTGGATATCACATCTCATGCTATAGGAAGGGTCTCAGGTTTGGTATAAGCATTGAGATATCACATCTCATGCTATAGGAAGGGTCTCAGGATTGGAATGGGAAGGAGTTGTATATGCCATCTCATGCCATAGGAAGGGTCTCAGGTTTGGTATAAGCATTGAGATATCACATCACATGCTATAGGAAGGGTCTCAGGATTGGAATGGGAAGGACTTGGATATCACATATCATGCTATAGGCAGGGTCTCAGGTTTGGAAAGGGAAGGAGATGGATATCACATTTCATGTTAGAGGTAGGATCTCAGGTTTGGTATTAGAGGCATTGAGATATCACATCTCATGCTATCAGAAGGGTCTCAGGATTGGAATGATAAGGAGTTGGATACCACATCTCATGCTAAAGGGAGGGTCTCAGGTTTGGAAGGGAAAGGATTTGGAAATCACATCTCATATTATAGGAAGGATCTCAGGTTTGGTATTAGAAGCATTGAGATATCACATCTCATGCTATCGGAAGGATCTCAGGTTTGGTATAAGAGGCATTGAGATATCACATCTCATGCTATCATAAGGGTCTCAGGATTGGAATGGGAAGGAGTTGGAAATCACATCTCATGTTATAGGAAGGATCTCAGGTTTGGTATTGGAAGCATTGAGACATCACATCTCATGCTATAGGAAGGGTAGGGTCTCAGGATTGGAATGGGAAGGAGTTGGATATCACATCTCATGCTATAGGAAGGGTCTCAGGTTTGGTATAAGCATTGAGATATCACATCTCATGCTATCAGAAGGGTCTCAGGATTGGAATGGGAAGGAGTTGTATATGACATCTCAAGCCATAGGAAGGGTCTCAGGTTTGGTATAAGCTTTGAGATATCACATCTCTGCTATCGGAAGGGTCTCAGGATTGGAATGGGAAGGAGTTGGATATCCCATCTCATGGTATAGGAAGAGTCTCAGGTTTGGTATTAGAAGCATTGAGATATCACATCTCATGCTATAGGAAGTGTCTCAGGATTGGAATGGGAAGGACTTGGATATCACATCTCATGCTATAGGGAGGGTCTCAAGTTTGATATTAGAAGCATTGAGATATCACATCTCGTGCTATAGGAAGGGTCTCAGGATTGGAATGGGAAGGAGTAGGATATCACATCTCATGCTATAGGAAGGATCTCAGGTTTGGTATAAGCATTGAGATATCACATCTCTTCTATCGGAAGGGTCTCAGGATTGGAATGGGAAGGAGTTGGATTTTCCCATCTCATGTTATAGGAAGGGTCTCAGGTTTGGTATTAGAAGCATTGAGATATCACATCTCATGCTATAGGAAGGGTCTCAGGATTGGAATGGGAAGGACTTGGATATCACATCTCATGCTATAGGGAGGGTCTCAAGTTTGATATTAGAAGCATTGAGATATCACATCTCATGATATCGGAAGGGTCTCAGGATTGGAATGGGAAGGAGTTGGATATCACATCTCATCATAAAGGAAGGGTCTAAGGTTTGGAAGGGGAAGGATTTGGATATCACATCTCATGTTATAGGACGGGTCTCAGGTTTGGTATTAGAAGCACTGAGATATCAAGTCTCATGGTATAGGAAGGGTCTCAGAATTGGAATGAGAAGAAGTTGGATATCACATCTCAAGCTATAGGAAGGGTCTCAGGATTGGAATGGGAAGGAGTTTGATATCACATCTCATGCAATAGTATGGGTCTCAGGTTTGGTATAAGCATTGGGATATCACATCTCATGCTATCGGAAGGGTATCAGGATTGGATTTGGAAGGAGTTGGACATCCCATCTCATGCTATAGGAAGGGTCTCAGGTTGGAATGGGAAGGAGTTGGATATCACATCTCATGTTATAGGAAGGGTCTCAGGATTGGAATGGGAAGGACTTGGATATCACATCTCATGCTATAGGAAGGCTCTCAGGTTTGGAAGGGGAAAGAGTTGGATATCACATTTCATGTTAGAGGTAGGTTCTCAGGTTTGGTATTAGAGGCATTGAGATATCACATCTCATGCTATCAGAAGAGTCTCAGGATTGGAATGGGAAGGAGTTGGATATCACATCTCATGCTAAAGGGAGGGTCTCAGGTTTGGAAGGGGAAGGATTTGGATATCACATCTCATGTTATAGGTAGGATCTCAGGTTTGGTATTAGAAGCATTGAGATATCACATCTCATGCTATCGGAAGGATCTCAGGTTTGGTATTAGAAGCATTGAGATATCACATCTCATGCTATCAGAATGGTCTCAGGATTGGAATCGGAAGGAGTTGGATATCACATCTCATGCTAAAGGGAGGGTCTCAGGTTTGGAAGGGGAAGGATTTGGATATCACATCTCATGTTATCGGAAGGATCTCAGGTTTGGTATTAGAAGTATTGAGATATCACATCTCATGCTATAGGAAGGGTCTCAGGATTGGAATGGGAAGGACTTGGATATCACATCTCATGCTATAGGGAGGGTCTCAAGTTTGATATTAGAAGCATTGAGATATCACATCTCATGCTATAGGAAGGGTCTCAGGATTGGAATGGAAGGAGTTGGATATCACATCTCATGTTTTAGGAAGGATCTCAGGTTTGGTATTAGAAGCATTGAGACATCACATCTCATGCTATAGGAAGGGTCTCAATATTGGAATGGGAAGGAGTTGGATATCACATCTCATGCTATATGAAGGGTCTCAGGTTTGGTATAAGCATTGAGATATCACATCTCATGCTATAGGAAGGGTCTCAGGATTGGAATGGGAAGGAGTTGCATATGACATCTCATGCCGTAGGAAGGGTCTCAGGTTTGGAATAAGCATTGAGATATCACATCTCTGCTATCGGAAGGGTCTCAGGATTGGAATGGGAAGGAGTTGGATATCCCATCTCATGTTATAGGAAGAGTCTCAGGTTTGGTATTAGAAGCATTGAGATATCACATCTCATGCTATAGGAAGGGTCTCAGGATTGGAATGGGAAGGAGTTGGATATCACATCTCATGCTATAGGAAGGGTCTCAGGTTTGGTATAAGCAGTGAGATATCACATCTCATGCTATAGGAAGTGTCTCAGGATTGGAATGGGAAGAAGTTGGATATCACATCTCATGTTATAGGAAGGATCTCAGGTTTGGTATAAGCATTGAGATATCACATCTCTGTTATCGGAAGGGTCTCAGGATTGGAATGGGAAGGAGTTGGATATTCCCATCTCATGTTATAGGAAGGGTCTCAGGTTTGGTATTAGAAGCATTGAGATATCACATCTCATGCTATAGGAAGGGTCTCAGGATTGGAATGGGAAGGACTTGGATATCACATCTCATGCTATAGGGAGGGTCTCAGGATTGGAATGGGAAGGAGTTGGATATCACATCTCATGATAAAGGAAGGGTCTAAGGTTTGGAAGGGGAAGGATTTGGATATAACATCTCATGTTATAGGAGTGGTCTCAGGTTTGGTATTAGAAGCATTGAGATATCAAGTCTCATGGTATAGGAAGGGTCTCAGAATTGGAATGGGAAGGAGTTGGATATCACATCTCATTCTATAGGAAGGGTCTCAGGATTGGATTGGGAAGGAGTTTGATATCACATCTCATGCCATAGTATGGGTCTCAGGTTTGGTATTAGAGGCATTGAGATATCACATCTCATGCTATCAGAAGGGTCTCAGGATTGGAATGGGAAGGAGTTGGATATCACATCTCATGCTAAAGGGAGGGTCTCAGGTTTGGAAGGGGAAGGATTTGGATATCACATCTCATGTTATAGGAAGGATCTCAGGTTTGGTATTAGAAGCATTGAGATATCACATCTCATGCTATCGGAAGGATCTCAGGTTTGGTATTAGAAGCATTGAGATATCACATCTCATGCTATCAGAAGGGTCTTAGGATTGGAATGGGAAGGAGTTGGATATCACATCTCATGCTAAAGGGAGGGTCTCAGGTTTGGAAGGGGAAGGATTTGGATATCACATCTTATGTTATCGGAAGGATCTCAGGTTTGGTATTAGAAGTATTGAGATATCACATCTCATGCTATAGGAAGGGTCTCAGGATTGGAATGGGAAGGAGTTGGATATCACATCTCAAGCTATAGGAAGGGTCTCAGGTTTGGTATATGCATTGAGATATCACATCTCATGCTATAGGAAGGGTCTCAGGATTGGAATGGGAAGGAGTTGGATATCACATCTCATGTTATAGGAAAGATTTCAGGTTTGGTATTAGAAGCATTGAGACATCACATCTCATGTTATAGGAAGGGTCTCAGGATTGGAATGGGAAGAAGTTGGATATCACATCTCATGCTATAGGAAGGGTCTCAGTTTTGGCATAAGCATTGAGATATCACATCTCATGCTATAGGAAGGGTCTCAGGATTGGAATGGGAAGGAGTTGTATATGACATCTCATGCCATAGGAAGGGTCTCAGGTTTGGTATAAGCATTGAGATATCACATCACATGCTATAGGATGGGTCTCAGGATTGGAATGGGAAGGACTTGGATATCACATCTCATGCTATCAGAAGGGTCTCAGGATTGGAATGGGAAGGAGTTGGATATCACATCTCATGCTAAAGGTAGGGTCTCAGGTTTGGAAGGGGAAGGATTTGGATATCACATCTCATGTTTTAGGAAGGATCTCAGGTTTGGTATTAGAAGCATTGAGATATCACATCTCATGCTATCGGAAGTATCTCAGGTTTGGTATTAGAGGCATTGAGATATCACATCTCATGCTATCATAAGGGTCTCAGGATTGGAATGGGAAGGAGTTGGATATCACATCTCATGCTAAAGGGAGGGTCTCAGGTTTGGAAGGGGAAGGATTTGAATATCACATCACATGTTATAGGAAGGATCTCAGGTTTGGTATTAGAGGCATTGAGATATCACATCTCATGCTATCGGAAGGGTCTCATGATTGGAATGGGAAGTAGTTGGATATCACATCTCATGCTATAGGAAGGGTCTCAGGTTTGGAACGGGAAGGACTTGGATATCACATCTCATGTTATAGGAAGAGTCTCAGGTTTGGTATAAGCATTGAGATATCACATCTCTGCAATCGGAAGTGTCTCAGGATTGGGATGGGAAGGATTTGGATATCACATCTCATGCTATAGGAAGGGTCTCAGGTTTGGAACGGGAAGGAATTGGATATCACATCTCATGTTATAGGAAGAGTCTCAGGTTTGGTATAAGCATTGAGATATCACATCTCTGCAATCGGAAGTGTCTCAGGATTGGAACGGGAAGGAGTTGGATATCCCATCTCATGTTATAGGACTGTTCTCAGGTTTGGTATTAGAAGCATTGAGATATCACATCGCATGCTGTAGGAAGGGTCTCAGGTTTGGAATGGGAAGGAATTGGATATCACATCTCATGTCATAGGAAGGATCTCAGGTTTGGTATTAGAAGCATTGAGATATCAAGTCTCATGGTATAGGAAGGGTCTCAGATTTGGAATGGGAAGAAGTTGGATATCACATCTCAAGCTATAGGAAGGGTCTCAGGATTGGAATGGGAAGGAGTTTGATATCACATCTCATGCCATAGTATGGGTCTCAGATTTGGTAGAAGCATTGGGATATCACATCTCATGCTATCGGAATGGTATCAGTATTGGATTTAGAAGGAGTTGGATATCCCATCTCATGCTATAGGAAAGGTCTCAGGTTGGAATGGGATGGAGTTGGATATCACATTTCATGTTATAGGAAGGGTCTCAGGATTGGAATGGGAAGGACTTGGATATCATATCTCATGCTATAGGAAGGCTCTCAGGTTTGGAAGGGGAAGGAGTTGGATATCACATTTCATGTTAGAGGAAGGATCTCAGGTTTGGTATTAGAGGCCTTGAGATATCACATCTCATGCTATAGGAAGGGTCTCAGGATTGGAATGGGAAGGAGTTGGATATCACATCTCAAGCTATAGGAAGGGTCTCAGGTTTGGTATAAGCATTGAGATATCACATCTCATGCTATAGTAAGGGTCTCAGGATTGGAATGGGAAGGAGTTGGATATCACATCTCATGTTATAGGAAAGATCTCAGGTTTGGTTTTAGAAGCATTGAGACATCACATCTCATGTCATAGGAAGGGTCTCAGGATTGGAATGGGAAGAAGTTGGATATCACATCTCATGCTATAGGAAGGTTCTCAGGTTTGGAAGGGGAAGGAGCTGGATATCCAATCTCATGTTATAGGACTGGTCTCAGGTTTGGTATTAGAAGCATTGAGATATCACATCGCATGCTGTAGGAAGGTTCTCAGGTTTGGAATGGGGAGGAATTGGATATCACATCTCATGTCATAGGAAGGATCTCAGGTTTGGTATTAGAAGCATTGAGATATCACATCTCATGCTATAGGAATGGTCTCAGGGTTGGAATGGGAAGGAGTTGGATATTACATTCTTGCTATAGGAAGGGTCTCATGTTTGGAATGGGAAGGAGTTGGATATCACATATGCTATAGGAAGGGTCTCAGGTTTGGAACGGGAAGGAGTTGGATATCCGATCTCATGTTATAGGAAGGGTCTCAGGTTTGGTATAAGCATTGAGATATCACATCTCTGCTATCAGAAGTGTCTCAGGATTGGAATGGGAAGGAGTTGGATATCCCATCTCATTTTATAGGACGGGTCTCAGGTTTGTTATTAGAATCATTGAGATATCATATTGCACGCTGCAGGAAGGGTCTAAGGATTGGAATGGGAAGGACTTGGATATCACATCTCATGCTATAGATAGGCTCTCAGATTTGGAAAGGGAAGGAGTTGGATATCACATTTCATGTTAGAGGAAGGATCTCAGGTTTGGTATTAGAGGCATTGAGATATCACATCTCATGCTATAGGAAGCGTCTCAGGATTGGAATGGGAAGGAGTTGGGTATCACATCTCATGCTATAGGAAGGGTCTCATGTTTGGTATAAGCATTGAGATATCACATCTCTGCTATCGGAAGGGTCTCAGGATTGGATTGGGAAGGAGTTGGATATCCCTTCTCATGCTATAGGAAGGGTCTCAGGATTGGAATGGGAAGAAGTTGGATATCACATCTCATGCTATAGGAAGGGTCTCAGGTTTGGTATAAGCATTGAGATATCACATCTCATGCTATAGGAAGGGTCTCAGGATTGGAATGGGAAGGAGTTGTATATGCCATCTCATGCCATAGGAAGGGTCTCAGGTTTGGTATAAGCATTGAGATATCACATCACATGCTATAGGAAGGGTCTCAGGATTGGAATGGGAAGGACTTGGATATCACATATCATGCTATAGGCAGGGTCTCAGGTTTGGAAAGGGAAGGAGATGGATATCACATTTCATGTTAGAGGTAGGATCTCAGGTTTGGTATTAGAGGCATTGAGATATCACATCTCATGCTATCAGAAGGGTCTCAGGATTGGAATGATAAGGAGTTGGATATCACATCTCATGCTAAAGGGAGGGTCTCAGGTTTGGAAGGGAAAGGATTTGGAAATCACATCTCATATTATAGGAAGGATCTCAGGTTTGGTATTAGAAGCATTGAGATATCACATCTCATGCTATCGGAAGGATCTCAGGTTTGGTATAAGAGGCATTGAGATATCACATCTCATGCTATCATAAGGGTCTCAGGATTGGAATGGGAAGGAGTTGGATATCACATCTCATGTTATAGGAAGGATCTCAGGTTTGGTATTGGAAGCATTGAGACATCACATCTCATGCTATAGGAAGGGTCTCAGGATTGGAATGGGAAGGAGTTGGATATCACATCTCATGCTATAGGAAGGGTCTCAGGTTTGGTATAAGCATTGAGATATCACATCTCATGCTATCGGAAGGGTCTCAGGATTGGAATGGGAAGGAGTTGTATATGACATCTCAAGCCATAGGAAGGGTCTCAGGTTTGGTATAAGCTTTGAGATATCACATCTCTGCTATCGGAAGGGTCTCAGGATTGGAATGGGAAGGAGTTGGATATCCCATCTCATGGTATAGGAAGAGTCTCAGGTTTGGTATTAGAAGCATTGAGATATCACATCTCATGCTATAGGAAGTGTCTCAGGATTGGAATGGGAAGGACTTGGATATCACATCTCATGCTATAGGGAGGGTCTCAAGTTTGATATTAGAAGCATTGAGATATCACATCTCATGCTATAGGAAGGGTCTCAGGATTGGAATGGGAAGGAGTAGGATATCACATCTCATGCTATAGGAAGGATCTCAGGTTTGGTATAAGCATTGAGATATCACATCTCTTCTATCGGAAGGGTCTCAGGATTGGAATGGGAAGGAGTTGGATTTTCCCACCTCATGTTATAGGAAGGGTCTCAGGTTTGGTATTAGAAGCATTGAGATATCACATCTCATGCTATAGGAAGGGTCTCAGGATTGGAATGGGAAGGACTTGGATATCACATCTCATGCTATAGGGAGGGTCTCAAGTTTGATATTAGAAGCATTGAGATATCACATCTCATGATATCGGAAGGGTCTCAGGATTGGAATGGGAAGGAGTTGGATATCACATCTCATCATAAAGGAAGGGTCTAAGGTTTGGAAGGGGAAGGATTTGGATATCACATCTCATGTTATAGGACGGGTCTCAGGTTTGGTATTAGAAGCACTGAGATATCAAGTCTCATGGTATAGGAAGGGTCTCAGAATTGGAATGAGAAGGAGTTGGATATCACATCTCAAGCTATAGGAAGGGTCTCAGGATTGGAATGGGAAGGAGTTTGATATCACATCTCATGCAATAGTATGGGTCTCAGGTTTGGTATAAGCATTGGGATATCACATCTCATGCTATCGGAAGGGTATCAGGATTGGATTTGGAAGGAGTTGGATATCCCATCTCATGCTATAGGAAGGGTCTCAGGTTGGAATGGGAAGGAGTTGGATATCACATCTCATGTTATAGGAAGGGTCTCAGGATTGGAATGGGAAGGACTTGGATATCACATCTCATGCTATAGGAAGGATCTCAGGTTTGGAAGGGGAAAGAGTTGGATATCACATTTCATGTTAGAGGTAGGATCTCAGGTTTGGTATTAGAGGCATTGAGATATCACATCTCATGCTATCAGAAGGGTCTCAGGATTGGAATGTGAAGGAGTTGGATATCACATCTCATGCTAAAGGGAGGGTCTCAGGTTTGGAAGGGGAAGGATTTGGATATCACATCTCATGTTATAGGTAGGATCTCAGGTTTGGTATTAGAAGCATTGAGATATCACATCTCATGCTATCGGAAGGATCTCAGGTTTGGTATTAGAAGCATTGAGATATCACATCTCATGCTATCAGAATGGTCTCAGGATTGGAATTGGCAGGAGTTGGATATCACATCTCATGCTAAAGGGATGGTCTCAGGTTTGGAAGGGGAAGGATTTGGATATCACATCTCATGTTATCGGAAGGATCTCAGGTTTGGTATTAGAAGTATTGAGATATCACATCTCATGCTATAGGAAGGGTCTCAGGATTGGAATGGGAAGGACTTGGATATCACATCTCATGCTATAGGGAGGGTCTCAAGTTTGATATTAGAAGCATTGAGATATCACATCTCATGCTATAGGAAGGGTCTCAGGATTGGAATGGAAGGAGTTGGATATCACATCTCATGTTTTAGGAAGGATCTCAGGTTTGGTATTAGAAGCATTGAGACATCACATCTCATGCTATAGGAAGGGTCTCAATATTGGAATGGGATGGAGTTGGATATCACATCTCATGCTATATGAAGGGTCTCAGGTTTGGTATAAGCATTGAGATATCACATCTCATGCTATAGGAAGGGTCTCAGGATTGGAATGGGAAGGAGTTGTATATGACATCTCATGCCGTAGGAAGGGTCTCAGGTTTGGTATAAGCATTGAGATATCACATCTCTGCTATCGGAAGGGTCTCAGGATTGGAATGGGAAGGAGTTGGATATCCCATCTCATGTTATAGGAAGAGTCTCAGGTTTGGTATTAGAAGCATTGAGATATCACATCTCATGCTTTAGGAAGGGTCTCAGGATTGGAATGGGAAGGAGTTGGATATCACATCTCATGCTATAGGAAGGGTCTCAGGTTTGGTATAAGCAGTGAGATATCACATCTCATGCTATAGGAAGTGTCTCAGGATTGGAATGGGAAGAAGTTGGATATCACATCTAATGTTATAGGAAGGATCTCAGGTTTGGTATAAGCATTGAGATATCACATCTCTGTTATCGGAAGGGTCTCAGGATTGGAATGGGAAGGAGTTGGATATTCCCATCTCATGTTATAGGAAGGGTCTCAGGTTTGGTATTAGAAGCATTGAGATATCACATCTCATGCTATAGGAAGGGTCTCAGGATTGGAATGGGAAGGACTTGGATATCACATCTCATGCTATAGGGAGGGTCTCAGGATTGGAATGGGAAGGAGTTGGATATCACATCTCATGATAAAGGAAGGGTTTAAGGTTTGGAAGGGGAAGGATTTGGATATCACATCTCATGTTATAGGACGGGTCTCAGGTTTGGTATTAGAAGCATTGAGATATCAAGTCTCATGGTATAGGAAGGGTCTCAGAATTGGAATGGGAAGGAGTTGGATATCACATCTCATTCTACAGGAAGGGTCTCAGGATTGGAATGGGAAGGAGTTTGATATCACATCTCATGCCATAGTATGGGTCTCAGGTTTGGTAGAAGCATTGGGATATCACATCTCATGCTATCGGAAGGTTATCAGGATTGGATTTGGAAGGAGTTGGATATCCCATCTCATGCTATAGGAAGGGTCTCAGGTTGGAATGGGAAGGAGTTGGATATCACATCTCATGTTATAGGAAGGGTCTCAGGATTGGAATGGGAAGGACTTGGATATCACATCTCATGCTATAGGTAGGCTCTCAGGTTTGGAAGGGGAAAGAGTTGGATATCACATTTCATGTTAGAGGTAGGATCTCAGGTTTGGTATTAGAGGCATTGAGATATCACATCTCATGCTATCAGAAGGGTCTCAGGATTGGAATGGGAAGGAGTTGGATATCACATCTCATGCTAAAGGGAGGGTCTCAGGTTTGGAAGGGGAAGGATTTGGATATCACATCTCATGTTATAGGAAGGATCTCAGGTTTGGTATTAGAAGCATTGAGATATCACATCTCATGCTATCGGAAGGATCTCAGGTTTGGTATTAGAAGCATTGAGATATCACATCTCATGCTATCAGAAGGGTCTTAGGATTGGAATGGGAAGGAGTTGGATATCACATCTCATGCTAAAGGGAGGGTCTCAGGTTTGGAAGGGGAAGGATTTGGATATCACATTTTATGTTATCGGAAGGATCTCAGGTTTGGTATTAGAAGTATTGAGATATCACATCTCATGCTATAGGAAGGGTCTCAGGATTGGAATGGGAAGGAGTTGGATATCACATCTCAAGCTATAGGAAGGGTCTCAGGTTTGGTATATGCATTGAGATATCACATCTCATGCTATAGGAAGGGTCTCAGGATTGGAATGGGAAGGAGTTGGATATCACATCTCATGTTATAGGAAAGATTTCAGGTTTGGTATTAGAAGCATTGAGACATCACATCTCATGTTATAGGAAGGGTCTCAGGATTGGAATGGGAAGAAGTTGGATATCACATCTCATGCTATAGGAAGGGTCTCAGGTTTGGCATAAGCATTGAGATATCACATCTCATGCTATAGGAAGGGTCTCAGGATTGGAATGGAAGGAGTTGTATATGACATCTCATGCCATAGGAAGGGTCTCAGGTTTGGTATAAGCATTGAGATATCACATCACATGCTATAGGATGGGTCTCAGGATTGGAATGGGAAGGACTTGGATATCACATCTCATGCTATCAGAAGGGTCTCAGGATTGGAATGGGAAGGAGTTGGATATCACATCTCATGCTAAAGGTAGGGTCTCAGGTTTGGAAGGGGAAGGATTTGGATATCACATCTCATGTTATAGGAAGGATCTCAGGTTTGGTATTAGAAGCATTGAGATATCACATCTCATGCTATCGGAAGTATCTCAGGTTTGGTATTAGAGGCATTGAGATATCACATCTCATGCTATCATAAGGGTCTCAGGATTGGAATGGGAAGGAGTTGGATATCACATCTCATGCTAAAGGGAGGGTCTCAGGTTTGGAAGGGGAAGGATTTGAATATCACATCACATGTTATAGGAAGGATCTCAGGTTTGGTATTAGAGGCATTGAGATATCACATCTCATGCTATCGGAAGGGTCTCATGATTGGAATGGGAAGGAGTTGGATATCACATCTCATGCTATAGGAAGGGTCTCAGGTTTGGAACGGGAAGGAGTTGGATATCACATCTCATGTTATAGGAAGAGTCTCAGGTTTGGTATAAGCATTGAGATATCACATCTCTGCAATCGGAAGTGTCTCAGGATTGGGATGGGAAGGATTTGGATATCACATCTCATGCTATAGGAAGGGTCTCAGGTTTGGAACGGGAAGGAGTTGGATATCACATCTCATGTTATAGGAAGAGTCTCAGGTTTGGTATAAGCATTGAGATATCACATCTCTGCAATCGGAAGTGTCTCAGGATTGGAACGGGAAGGAGTTGGATATCCCATCTCATGTTATAGGACTGTTGTTCTCAGGTTTGGTATTAGAAGCATTGAGATATCACATCGCATGCTGTAGGAAGGGTCTCAGGTTTGGAATGGGAAGGAATTGGATATCACATCTCATGTCATAGGAAGGATCTCAGGTTTGATATTAGAAGCATTGAGATATCACATCTCATGCTATAGGAATGGTCTCATGATTGGAATGGGAAGGAGTTGGATATTACATTCTTGCTATGGGAAGGGTCTCATGTTTGGAATTGGAAGGAGTTGGATATCACATATGCTATAGGAAGGGTCTCAGGTTTGGAATGGGAAGGAGTTGGATATCACTTCTCATGTTATAGGAAGGGTCTCAGGTTTGGTATAAGCATTGAGATATCACATCTCTGCTATCGGAAGTGTCTCAGGATTGGAATGGGAAGGAGTTGAATATCCCATCTCATGTTATAGGACGGGTCTCAGGTTTGTTATTAGAATCATTGAGATATCATATTGCATGCTATAGGAAGGGTCTAAGGATTGGAATGGGAAGGACTTGGATATCACATCTCATGCTATAGGTAGGTCTCAGGTTTGGAAAGGGAAGGAGTTGGATATCACATTTCATGTTAGAGGAAGGATCTCAGGTTTGGTATTAGAGGCATTGAGATATCACATCTCATGCTATAGGAAGGGTCTCAGGATTGGAATGGGCAGGAGTTGGATATCACAGCTCATGCTATAGGAAGGGTCTCAGGTTGGGTATAAGCATTGAGATATCACATCTCATGCTATAGGAAGGGTCTCAGGATTGGAATGGGAAGGATATGTATATGACATCTCATGCCATAGGAAGGGTCTCAGGTTTGGTATAAGCATTGAGATATCACATCTCTGCTTTTGGAAGGGTCTCAGGATTGGAATGGGAAGGAGTTGGATATCCCATCTCATGTTATAGGAAGAGTCTCAGGTTTGGTATTAGAAGCATTGAGATATCACATCTCATGCTATAGGAAGTGTCTCAGGATTGGAATGGGAAGGAATTGGATATCACATCTCATGCTATAGGGAGGGTCTCAAGTTTGATATTAGAAGCATTGAGATATCACATCTCATGCTATAGGAAGGGTCTCAGGATTGGAATGGAAGGAGTTGGATATCACATCTCATGTTATAGGAAGGATCTCAGGTTTGGTATTAGAAGCATTGAGACATCACATCTCATGCTATAGGAAGGGTCTCAGGATTGTAATGGGAAGGAGTTGGATATCACATCTCATGCTATATGAAGGGTCTCAGGTTTGGTATAAGCATTGAGATATCACATCTCATGCTATAGGAAGGGTCTCAGGATTGGAATGGGAAGGAGTTGTATATGACATCTCATGCCGTAGGAAGGGTCTCAGGTTTGGTATAAGCATTGAGATATCACATCTCTGCTATCGGAAGGGTCTCAGGATTGGAATGGGAAGGAGTTGGATATCCCATCTCATGTTATAGGAAGAGTCTCAGGTTTGGTATTAGAAGCATTGAGATATCACATCTCATGCTTTAGGAAGGGTCTCAGGATTGGAATGGGAAGGAGTTGGATATCACATCTCATGCTATAGGAAGGGTCTCAGGTTTGGTATAAGCAGTGAGATATCACATCTCATGCTATAGGAAGTGTCTCAGGATTGGAATGGGAAGAAGTTGGATATCACATCTAATGTTATAGGAAGGATCTCAGGTTTGGTATAAGCATTGAGATATCACATCTCTGTTATCGGAAGGGTCTCAGGATTGGAATGGGAAGGAGTTGGATATTCCCATCTCATGTTATAGGAAGGGTCTCAGGTTTGGTATTAGAAGCATTGAGATATCACATCTCATGCTATAGGAAGGGTCTCAGGATTGGAATGGGAAGGACTTGGATATCACATCTCATGCTATAGGGAGGGTCTCAGGATTGGAATGGGAAGGAGTTGGATATCACATCTCATGATAAAGGAAGGGTTTAAGGTTTGGAAGGGGAAGGATTTGGATATCACATCTCATGTTATAGGACGGGTCTCAGGTTTGGTATTAGAAGCATTGAGATATCAAGTCTCATGGTATAGGAAGGGTCTCAGAATTGGAATGGGAAGGAGTTGGATATCACATCTCATTCTACAGGAAGGGTCTCAGGATTGGAATGGGAAGGAGTTTGATATCACATCTCATGCCATAGTATGGGTCTCAGGTTTGGTAGAAGCATTGGGATATCACATCTCATGCTATCGGAAGGTTATCAGGATTGGATTTGGAAGGAGTTGGATATCCCATCTCATGCTATAGGAAGGGTCTCAGGTTGGAATGGGAAGGAGTTGGATATCACATCTCATGTTATAGGAAGGGTCTCAGGATTGGAATGGGAAGGACTTGGATATCACATCTCATGCTATAGGTAGGCTCTCAGGTTTGGAAGGGGAAAGAGTTGGATATCACATTTCATGTTAGAGGTAGGATCTCAGGTTTGGTATTAGAGGCATTGAGATATCACATCTCATGCTATCAGAAGGGTCTCAGGATTGGAATGGGAAGGAGTTGGATATCACATCTCATGCTAAAGGGAGGGTCTCAGGTTTGGAAGGGGAAGGATTTGGATATCACATCTCATGTTATAGGAAGGATCTCAGGTTTGGTATTAGAAGCATTGAGATATCACATCTCATGCTATCGGAAGGATCTCAGGTTTGGTATTAGAAGCATTGAGATATCACATCTCATGCTATCAGAAGGGTCTTAGGATTGGAATGGGAAGGAGTTGGATATCACATCTCATGCTAAAGGGAGGGTCTCAGGTTTGGAAGGGGAAGGATTTGGATATCACATTTTATGTTATCGGAAGGATCTCAGGTTTGGTATTAGAAGTATTGAGATATCACATCTCATGCTATAGGAAGGGTCTCAGGATTGGAATGGGAAGGAGTTGGATATCACATCTCAAGCTATAGGAAGGGTCTCAGGTTTGGTATATGCATTGAGATATCACATCTCATGCTATAGGAAGGGTCTCAGGATTGGAATGGGAAGGAGTTGGATATCACATCTCATGTTATAGGAAAGATTTCAGGTTTGGTATTAGAAGCATTGAGACATCACATCTCATGTTATAGGAAGGGTCTCAGGATTGGAATGGGAAGAAGTTGGATATCACATCTCATGCTATAGGAAGGGTCTCAGGTTTGGCATAAGCATTGAGATATCACATCTCATGCTATAGGAAGGGTCTCAGGATTGGAATGGAAGGAGTTGTATATGACATCTCATGCCATAGGAAGGGTCTCAGGTTTGGTATAAGCATTGAGATATCACATCACATGCTATAGGATGGGTCTCAGGATTGGAATGGGAAGGACTTGGATATCACATCTCATGCTATCAGAAGGGTCTCAGGATTGGAATGGGAAGGAGTTGGATATCACATCTCATGCTAAAGGTAGGGTCTCAGGTTTGGAAGGGGAAGGATTTGGATATCACATCTCATGTTATAGGAAGGATCTCAGGTTTGGTATTAGAAGCATTGAGATATCACATCTCATGCTATCGGAAGTATCTCAGGTTTGGTATTAGAGGCATTGAGATATCACATCTCATGCTATCATAAGGGTCTCAGGATTGGAATGGGAAGGAGTTGGATATCACATCTCATGCTAAAGGGAGGGTCTCAGGTTTGGAAGGGGAAGGATTTGAATATCACATCACATGTTATAGGAAGGATCTCAGGTTTGGTATTAGAGGCATTGAGATATCACATCTCATGCTATCGGAAGGGTCTCATGATTGGAATGGGAAGGAGTTGGATATCACATCTCATGCTATAGGAAGGGTCTCAGGTTTGGAACGGGAAGGAGTTGGATATCACATCTCATGTTATAGGAAGAGTCTCAGGTTTGGTATAAGCATTGAGATATCACATCTCTGCAATCGGAAGTGTCTCAGGATTGGGATGGGAAGGATTTGGATATCACATCTCATGCTATAGGAAGGGTCTCAGGTTTGGAACGGGAAGGAGTTGGATATCACATCTCATGTTATAGGAAGAGTCTCAGGTTTGGTATAAGCATTGAGATATCACATCTCTGCAATCGGAAGTGTCTCAGGATTGGAACGGGAAGGAGTTGGATATCCCATCTCATGTTATAGGACTGTTGTTCTCAGGTTTGGTATTAGAAGCATTGAGATATCACATCGCATGCTGTAGGAAGGGTCTCAGGTTTGGAATGGGAAGGAATTGGATATCACATCTCATGTCATAGGAAGGATCTCAGGTTTGATATTAGAAGCATTGAGATATCACATCTCATGCTATAGGAATGGTCTCATGATTGGAATGGGAAGGAGTTGGATATTACATTCTTGCTATGGGAAGGGTCTCATGTTTGGAATTGGAAGGAGTTGGATATCACATATGCTATAGGAAGGGTCTCAGGTTTGGAATGGGAAGGAGTTGGATATCACTTCTCATGTTATAGGAAGGGTCTCAGGTTTGGTATAAGCATTGAGATATCACATCTCTGCTATCGGAAGTGTCTCAGGATTGGAATGGGAAGGAGTTGAATATCCCATCTCATGTTATAGGACGGGTCTCAGGTTTGTTATTAGAATCATTGAGATATCATATTGCATGCTATAGGAAGGGTCTAAGGATTGGAATGGGAAGGACTTGGATATCACATCTCATGCTATAGGTAGGTCTCAGGTTTGGAAAGGGAAGGAGTTGGATATCACATTTCATGTTAGAGGAAGGATCTCAGGTTTGGTATTAGAGGCATTGAGATATCACATCTCATGCTATAGGAAGGGTCTCAGGATTGGAATGGGCAGGAGTTGGATATCACAGCTCATGCTATAGGAAGGGTCTCAGGTTGGGTATAAGCATTGAGATATCACATCTCATGCTATAGGAAGGGTCTCAGGATTGGAATGGGAAGGATATGTATATGACATCTCATGCCATAGGAAGGGTCTCAGGTTTGGTATAAGCATTGAGATATCACATCTCTGCTTTTGGAAGGGTCTCAGGATTGGAATGGGAAGGAGTTGGATATCCCATCTCATGTTATAGGAAGAGTCTCAGGTTTGGTATTAGAAGCATTGAGATATCACATCTCATGCTATAGGAAGTGTCTCAGGATTGGAATGGGAAGGAATTGGATATCACATCTCATGCTATAGGGAGGGTCTCAAGTTTGATATTAGAAGCATTGAGATATCACATCTCATGCTATAGGAAGGGTCTCAGGATTGGAATGGAAGGAGTTGGATATCACATCTCATGTTATAGGAAGGATCTCAGGTTTGGTATTAGAAGCATTGAGACATCACATCTCATGCTATAGGAAGGGTCTCAGGATTGTAATGGGAAGGAGTTGGATATCACATCTCATGCTATATGAAGGGTCTCAGGTTTGGTATAAGCATTGAGATATCACATCTCATGCTATAGGAAGGGTCTCAGGATTGGAATGGGAAGGAGTTGTATATGACATCTCATGCCGTAGGAAGGGTCTCAGGTTTGGTATAAGCATTGAGATATCACATCTCTGCTATCGGAAGGGTCTCAGGATTGGAATGGGAAGGAGTTGGATATCCCATCTCATGTCATAGGACGGGTCTCAGGTTTGTTATTAGAATCATTGAGATATCATATTGCATGCTATAGGAAGGGTCTAAGGATTGGAATGGGAACGACTTGGATATCACATCTCATGCTATAGGTAGGCTCTCAGGTTTGGAAAGGGAAGGAGTTGGATATCACATTTCATGTTAGAGGAAGGATCTCAGGTTTGGTATTAGAGGCATTGAGATATCACATCTCATGCTATAGGAAGGGTCTCAGGATTGGAATGGGAAGGAGTTAGATATCACATCTCATGCTATAGGAAGGGTCTCAGGTTTGGTATAAGCATTGAGATATCACATCTCATGCTATAGGAAGGGTCTCAGGATTGGAATGGGAAGGATATGTATATGACATCTCATGCCATAGGAAGGGTCTCAGGTTTGGTATAAGCATTGAGATATCACATCTCTGCTTTTGGAAGGGTCTCAGGATTGGAATGGGAAGGAGTTGGATATCCCATCTCATGTTTTGGTATTAGAAGCATTGAGATATCACATCTCATGCTATAGGAAGTGTCTCAGGATTGGAATGGGAAGGACATGGATATCACATCTCATGCTATAGGGAGGGTCTCAAGTTTGATATTAGAAGCATTGAGATATCACATTTCATGCTATAGGAAGGGTCTCAGGATTGGAATGGAAGGAGTTGGATATCACATCTCATGTTTTAGGAAGGATCTCAGGTTTGGTATTAGAAGCATTGAGACATCACATCTCATGCTATAGGAAGGGTCTCAGGATTGGAATGGGAAGGAGTTGGATATCACATCTCATGCTATAGGAAGGGTCTCAGGTTTGGTATAAGCATTGAGATATCACATCTCATGCTATAGGAAGGGTCTCAGGATTGGAATGGGAAGGAGTTGTATATGACATCTCATGCCGTAGGAAGGGTCTCAGGTTTGGTATAAGCATTGAGATATCACATCTCTGCTATCGGAAGGGTCTCAGGATTGGAATGCGAAGGAGTTGGATATCCCATCTCATGTTATAGGAAGAGTCTCAGGTTTGGTATTAGAAGCATTGAGATATCACATCTCATGCTATAGGAAGGGTCTCAGGATTGGAATGGGAAGGAGTTGGATATCACATCTCATGCTATAGGAAGGGTCTCAGGTTTGGTATAAGCATTGAGATATCACATCTCATGCTATAGGAAGGGTCTCAGGATTGGAATGGGAAGGAGTTGGATATCACATCTCATGTTATAGGAAGGATCTCAGGTTTGGTATTAGAAGCATTGAGACATCACATCTCATTCTATAGGAAGGGTCTCAGGATTGGAATGGGAAGGAGTTGTATATGACATCTCATGCCATAGGAAGGGTCTCAGGTTTGGTATAAGCATTGAGATATCACATCTCTGCTATCGGAAGGGTCTCAGGATTGGAATGGGAAGGAGTTGGATATCCCATCTCATGTTATAGGAAGGGTCTCATGAATGGAATGGGAAGGACTTGGATATCACATCTCATGCTATAGGAAGGCTCTCAGGTTTGGAAGGGGAAAGAGTTGGATTTCACATTTCATGTTAGAGGTAGGATCTCAGGTTTGGTATTAGAGGCATTGAGATATCACATCTCATGCTATCAGAAGGGTCTCAGGATTGGAATGGGAAGGAGTTGGATATCACATCGCATGCTAAAGGGAGGGTCTCAGGTTTGGAAGGGGAAGGATTTGGATATCACATCTCATGTTATAGGAAGGATCTCAGGTTTGGTATTAGAAGCATTGAGATATCACATCTCATGCTATCAGAAGGGTCTCAGGATAGGAATGGGAAGGAGTTGGATATCACATCTCATGCTAAAGGGAGGGTCTCAGGTTTGGAAGGGGAAGGATTTGGATATCACATCTCATGTTATCGGAAGGATCTCAGGTTTGGTATTAGAAGTATTGAGATATCACATCTCATGCTATAGGAAGGGTCTCAGGATTGGAATGGGAAGGAGTTGGATATCACATCTCATGCTAAAGGAAGGGTCTCAGGTTTGGTAGAAGCATTGAGATATCACATCTCATGCTCTAGGAAGGGTCTCAGGATTGGAATGGGAAGGACTTAGATATCACATATCATGCTATAGGGAGGGTCTCAGTTTTGATATTAGAAGCATTGAGATATCACATCTCATGCTATCGGAAGTGTCTCAGGATTGGAATGGGAAGGAGCTGGATATCACATCTCATGCTAAAGGAAGGGTCTCAGGTTTGGAACGGGAAGGAGTTGGATATCACATCTCATGTTATAGGAAGGGTCTCAGGTTTGGTATAAGCATTGAGATATCACATCTCTGCTATCGGAAGTGTCTCAGGATTGGAATGGGAAGGAGTTGGATATCCCATCTCATGTTATAGGACGGGTCTCAGGTTTGTTATTAGAATCATTGAGATATCATATTGCATGCTGTAGGAAGGGTCTAAGGATTGGAATGGGAAGGACTTGGATATCACATCTCATGCTATAGATAGGCTCTCGGGTTTGGAAAGGGAAGGAGTTGGATATCACATTTCATGTTAGAGGAAGGATCTCAGGTTTGGTATTAGAGGCATTGAGATATCACATCTCATGCTATAGGAAGGGTCTCAGGTTGAAATGGGAAGGAGTTGGATATCACATCTCATGTTATAGGAAGGGTCTCAGGATTGGAATGGGAAGGACTTGGATATCACATCTCATGCTATAGGAAGGCTCTCAGGTTTGGAAGGGGAAAGAGTTGGATATCACATTTCATGTTAGAGGTAGGATCTCAGGTTTGGTATTAGAGGCAATGAGATATCACATCTCATGCTATCAGAAGGGTCTCAGGATTGGAATGGGAAGGAGTTGGATATCACATCTCATGCTAAAGGGAGGGTCTCAGGTTTGGAAGGGGAAGGATTTGGATATCACATCTCATGCTATAGGAAGGCTCTCAGGTTTGGAAGGGGAAAGAGTTGGATATCACATTTCATGTTAGAGGTAGGATCTCAGGTTTGGTATTAGAGGCAATGAGATATCACATCTCATGCTATCAGAAGTGTCTCAGGATTGGAATGGGAAGGAGCTGGATATCACATCTCATGCTAAAGGAAGGGTCTCAGGTTTGGAACGGGAAGGAGTTGGATATCCGATCTCATGTTATAGGAAGGGTCTCAGGTTTGGTATAAGCATTGAGATATCACATCTCTGCTATCGGAAGTGTCTCAGGATTGGAATGGGAAGGAGTTGGATATCCCATCTCATGTTATAGGACGGGTCTCAGGATTGTTATTAGAATCATTGAGATATCATATTGCATGCTGTAGGAAGGGTCTAAGGATTGGAATGGGAAGGACTTGGATATCACATCTCATGCTATGGATAGGCTCTCAGGTTTGGAAAGGGAAGGAGTTGGATATCACATTTCATGTTAGAGGAAGGATCTCAGGTTTGGTATTAGAGGGATTGAGATATCACATCTCATGCTATAGGAAGGGTCTCAGGATTGGAATGGGAAGGAGTTGGATATCACATCTCATGTTATAGGAAGGGTCTCAGGTTTGGTATAAGCATTGAGATATCACATCTCATGCTATAGGAAGGGTCTCAGGATTGGAATGGAAGGAGTTGGATATCACATCTCATGTTATAGGAAGGATCTCAGGTCTGGTATTAGAAGCATTGAGACATCACATCTCATGCTATAGGAAGTGTCTCAGGATTGGAATGGGAAGGACTTGGATATCACATCTCATGCTATAGGCAGGGTCTCAGGTTTGGAAAGGGAAGGAGATGGATATCACATTTCATGTTAGAGGTAGGATCTCAGGTTTGGTATTAGAGGCATTGAGATATCACATCTCATGCTATAGGAAGGGTCTCAGGTTGGAATAGGAAGGAGTTGGATATCACATCTCATGTTATAGGAATGGTCTCAGGATTGGAATGGGAAGGACTTGGATATCACATCTCATGCTATAGGAAGGCTCTCAGGTTTGGAAGGGGAAATAGTTGGATATCACATTTCATGTTAGAGGTAGGATCTCAGGTTTGGTATTAGAGGCAATGAGATATCACATCTCATGCTATCAGAAGGGTCTCAGGATTGGAATGGGAAGGAGTTGGATATCACATCTCATGCTAAAGGGAGGGTCTCAGGTTTGGAAGGGGAAGGATTTGGATATCACATCTCATGTTATAGGAAGGATCTCAGGTTTGGTATTAGAAGCATTGAGATATCACATCTCATGCTATCGGAAGGATCTCAGGTTTGGTATTAGAAGCATTGAGATATCACATCTCATGCTATCAGAAGGTTCTGTGGATTGGAATGGGAAGGAGTTGGATATCACATCTCATGCTAAAGGGAGGGTCTCAGCTTTGGAAGGGGAAGGATTTGGATATCACATCTCATGTTATCGGAAGGATCTCAGGTTTGGTATTAGAAGTATTGAGATATCACATCTCATGCTATAGGAAGGGTCTCAGGATTGGAATGGGAAGGAGTTGGATATCACATCTCATGCTAAAGGAAGGGTCTCAGGTTTGGTAGAAGCATTGAGATATCACATCTCATGCTATAGGAAGGGTCTCAGGATTGGAATGGGAAGGACTTAGATATCACATATCATGCTATAGGGAGGGTCTCAGTTTTGATATTAGAAGCATTGAGATATCACATCTCATGCTATCGGAAGTGTCTCAGGATTGGAATGGGAAGGAGCTGGATATCACATCTCATGCTAAAGGAAGGGTCTCAGGTTTGGAACGGGAAGGAGTTGGATATCCGATCTCATGTTATAGGAAGGGTCTCAGGTTTGGTATAAGCATTGAGATATCACATCTCTGCTATCGGAAGTGTCTCAGGATTGGAATGGGAAGGAGTTTGATATCCCATCTCATGTTATAGGACGGGTCTCAGGATTGTTATTAGAATCATTGAGATATCATATTGCATGCTGTAGGAAGGGTCTAAGGATTGGAATGGGAAGGACTTGGATATCACATCTCATGCTATGGATAGGCTCTCAGGTTTGGAAAGGGAAGGAGTTGGATATCACATTTCATGTTAGAGGAAGGATCTCAGGTTTGGTATTAGAGGCATTGAGATATCACATCTCATGCTATAGGAAGGGTCTCAGGATTGGAATGCGAAGGAGTTGGATATCACATCTCATGTTATAGGAAGGGTCTCAGGTTTGGTATAAGCATTGAGATATCACATCTCATGCTATAGGAAGGGTCTCAGGATTGGAATGGAAGGAGTTGGATATCACATCTCATGTTATAGGAAGGATCTCAGGTTTGGTATTAGAAGCATTGAGACATCACATCTCATGCTATAGGAAGTGTCTCAGGATTGGAATGGGAAGGACTTGGATATCACATCTCATGCTATAGGCAGGGTCTCAGGTTTGGAAAGGGAAGGAGATGGATATCACATTTCATGTTAGAGGTAGGATCTCAGGTTTGGTATTAGAGGCATTGAGATATCACATCTCATGCTATCAGAAGGGTCTCAGGATTGGAATGGGAAGGAGTTGGATATCACATTTCATGCTAAAGGGAGGGTCTCAGGTTTGGAAGGGGAAGGATTTGGAAATCACATCTCATATTATAGGAAGGATCTCAGGTTTGGTATTAGAAGCATTGAGATATCACATCTCATGCTATCGGAAGGATCTCAGGTTTGGTATAAGAGGCATTGAGATATCACATCTCATGCTATCATAAGGGTCTCAGGATTGGAATGGGAAGGAGTTGGATATCACATCTCATGTTATAGGAAGGATCGAAGGTTTGGTATTAGAAGCATTGAGACATCACATCTCATGCTATAGGAAGGGTCTCAGGATTGGAATGGGAAAGAGTTGGATATCACATCTCATGCTATAGGAAGGGTCTCAGATTTGGTATAAGCATTGAGATATCACATCTCATGCTATAAGGAGTTGGATATCACATCTCAAGCTATAGGAAGGGTCTCAGGTTTGGTATAAGCATTGAGATATCACATCTCATGCTATAGGAAGGGTCTCAGGTTGGAATGGGAAGGAGTTGGATATCACATCTCATGTTATAGGAAGGGTCTCAGGATTGGAATGGGAAGGACTTGGATATCACATCTCATGCTATAGGTAGGCTCTCAGGTTTGGAAGGGGAAAGAGTTGGATATCACATTTCATGTTAGAGGTAGGATCTCAGGTTTGGTATTAGAGGCATTGAGATATCACATCTCATGCTATCAGAAGGGTCTCAGGATTGGAATGGGAAGGAGTTGGATATCACATCTCATGCTAAAGGGAGGGTCTCAGGTTTGGAAGGGGAAGGATTTGGATATCACATCTCATGTTATAGGAAGGATCTCAGGTTTGGTATTAGAAGCATTGAGATATCACATCTCATGCTATCGGAAGGATCTCAGGTTTGGTATTAGAAGCATTGAGATATCACATCTCATGCTATCAGAAGGGTCTTAGGATTGGAATGGGAAGGAGTTGGATATCACATCTCATGCTAAAGGGAGGGTCTCAGGTTTGGAAGGGGAAGGATTTGGATATCACATTTTATGTTATCGGAAGGATCTCAGGTTTGGTATTAGAAGTATTGAGATATCACATCTCATGCTATAGGAAGGGTCTCAGGATTGGAATGGGAAGGAGTTGGATATCACATCTCAAGCTATAGGAAGGGTCTCAGGTTTGGTATATGCATTGAGATATCACATCTCATGCTATAGGAAGGGTCTCAGGATTGGAATGGGAAGGAGTTGGATATCACATCTCATGTTATAGGAAAGATTTCAAGTTTGGTATTAGAAGCATTGAGACATCACATCTCATGTTATAGGAAGGGTCTCAGGATTGGAATGGGAAGAAGTTGGATATCACATCTCATGCTATAGGAAGGGTCTCAGGTTTGGCATAAGCATTGAGATATCACATCTCATGCTATAGGAAGGGTCTCAGGATTGGAATGGGAAGGAGTTGTATATGACATCTCATGCCATAGGAAGGGTCTCAGGTTTGGTATAAGCATTGAGATATCACATCACATGCTATAGGATGGGTCTCAGGATTGGAATGGGAAGGACTTGGATATCACATCTCATGCTATCAGAAGGGTCTCAGGATTGGAATGGGAAGGAGTTGGATATCACATCTCATGCTAAAGGTAGGGTCTCAGGTTTGGAAGGGGAAGGATTTGGATATCACATCTCATGTTATAGGAAGGATCTCAGGTTTGGTATTAGAAGCATTGAGATATCACATCTCATGCTATCGGAAGTATCTCAGGTTTGGTATTAGAGGCATTGAGATATCACATCTCATGCTATCATAAGGGTCTCAGGATTGGAATGGGAAGGAGTTGGATATCACATCTCATGCTAAAGGGAGGGTCTCAGGTTTGGAAGGGGAAGGATTTGAATATCACATCACATGTTATAGGAAGGATCTCAGGTTTGGTATTAGAGGCATTGAGATATCACATCTCATGCTATCGGAAGGGTCTCATGATTGGAATGGGAAGGAGTTGGATATCACATCTCATGCTATAGGAAGGGTCTCAGGTTTGGAACGGGAAGGAGTTGGATATCACATCTCATGTTATAGGAAGAGTCTCAGGTTTGGTATAAGCATTGAGATATCACATCTCTGCAATCGGAAGTGTCTCAGGATTGGGATGGGAAGGATTTGGATATCACATCTCATGCTATAGGAAGGGTCTCAGGTTTGGAACGGGAAGGAGTTGGATATCACATCTCATGTTATAGGAAGAGTCTCAGGTTTGGTATAAGCATTGAGATATCACATCTCTGCAATCGGAAGTGTCTCAGGATTGGAACGGGAAGGAGTTGGATATCCCATCTCATGTTATAGGACTGTTGTTCTCAGGTTTGGTATTAGAAGCATTGAGATATCACATCGCATGCTGTAGGAAGGGTCTCAGGTTTGGAATGGGAAGGAATTGGATATCACATCTCATGTCATAGGAAGGATCTCAGGTTTGATATTAGAAGCATTGAGATATCACATCTCATGCTATAGGAATGGTCTCATGATTGGAATGGGAAGGAGTTGGATATTACATTCTTGCTATGGGAAGGGTCTCATGTTTGGAATTGGAAGGAGTTGGATATCACATATGCTATAGGAAGGGTCTCAGGTTTGGAATGGGAAGGAGTTGGATATCACTTCTCATGTTAT
This sequence comes from Ambystoma mexicanum, assembly GCF_040938575.1. Classification (NCBI taxonomy): domain Eukaryota; kingdom Metazoa; phylum Chordata; class Amphibia; order Caudata; family Ambystomatidae; genus Ambystoma; species Ambystoma mexicanum. Next base: position 2,150,466 of record NW_027182444.1, on the reverse strand, counting down.
AGGAAGGGTCTCAGGTTTGGTATAAGCATTGAGATATCACATCTCTGCTATCGGAAGTGTCTCAGGATTGGAATGGGAAGGAGTTGGATATCCCATCTCATGTTATAGGACGGGTCTCAGGTTTGTTATTAGAATCATTGAGATATCATATTGCATGCTATAGGAAGGGTCTAAGGATTGGAATGGGAAGGACTTGGATATCACATCTCATGCTATAGGTAGGTCTCAGGTTTGGAAAGGGAAGGAGTTGGATATCACATTTCATGTTAGAGGAAGGATCTCAGGTTTGGTATTAGAGGCATTGAGATATCACATCTCATGCTATAGGAAGGGTCTCAGGATTGGAATGGGCAGGAGTTGGATATCACAGCTCATGCTATAGGAAGGGTCTCAGGTTGGGTATAAGCATTGAGATATCACATCTCATGCTATAGGAAGGGTCTCAGGATTGGAATGGGAAGGATATGTATATGACATCTCATGCCATAGGAAGGGTCTCAGGTTTGGTATAAGCATTGAGATATCACATCTCTGCTTTTGGAAGGGTCTCAGGATTGGAATGGGAAGGAGTTGGATATCCCATCTCATGTTATAGGAAGAGTCTCAGGTTTGGTATTAGAAGCATTGAGATATCACATCTCATGCTATAGGAAGTGTCTCAGGATTGGAATGGGAAGGAATTGGATATCACATCTCATGCTATAGGGAGGGTCTCAAGTTTGATATTAGAAGCATTGAGATATCACATCTCATGCTATAGGAAGGGTCCAGGATTGGAATGGAAGGAGTTGGATATCACATCTCATGTTATAGGAAGGATCTCAGGTTTGGTATTAGAAGCATTGAGACATCACATCTCATGCTATAGGAAGGGTCTCAGGATTGTAATGGGAAGGAGTTGGATATCACATCTCATGCTATATGAAGGGTCTCAGGTTTGGTATAAGCATTGAGATATCACATCTCATGCTATAGGAAGGGTCTCAGGATTGGAATGGGAAGGAGTTGTATATGACATCTCATGCCGTAGGAAGGGTCTCAGGTTTGGTATAAGCATTGAGATATCACATCTCTGCTATCGGAAGGGTCTCAGGATTGGAATGGGAAGGAGTTGGATATCCCATCTCATGTCATAGGACGGGTCTCAGGTTTGTTATTAGAATCATTGAGATATCATATTGCATGCTATAGGAAGGGTCTAAGGATTGGAATGGGAAGGACTTGGATATCACATCTCATGCTATAGGTAGGCTCTCAGGTTTGGAAAGGGAAGGAGTTGGATATCACATTTCATGTTAGAGGAAGGATCTCAGGTTTGGTATTAGAGGCATTGAGATATCACATCTCATGCTATAGGAAGGGTCTCAGGATTGGAATGGGAAGGAGTTAGATATCACATCTCATGCTATAGGAAGGGTCTCAGGTTTGGTATAAGCATTGAGATATCACATCTCATGCTATAGGAAGGGTCTCAGGATTGGAATGGGAAGGATATGTATATGACATCTCATGCCATAGGAAGGGTCTCAGGTTTGGTATAAGCATTGAGATATCACATCTCTGCTTTTGGAAGGGTCTCAGGATTGGAATGGGAAGGAGTTGGATATCCCATCTCATGTTTTGGTATTAGAAGCATTGAGATATCACATCTCATGCTATAGGAAGTGTCTCAGGATTGGAATGGGAAGGACATGGATATCACATCTCATGCTATAGGGAGGGTCTCAAGTTTGATATTAGAAGCATTGAGATATCACATTTCATGCTATAGGAAGGGTCTCAGGATTGGAATGGAAGGAGTTGGATATCACATCTCATGTTTTAGGAAGGATCTCAGGTTTGGTATTAGAAGCATTGAGACATCACATCTCATGCTATAGGAAGGGTCTCAGGATTGGAATGGGAAGGAGTTGGATATCACATCTCATGCTATAGGAAGGGTCTCAGGTTTGGTATAAGCATTGAGATATCACATCTCATGCTATAGGAAGGGTCTCAGGATTGGAATGGGAAGGAGTTGTATATGACATCTCATGCCGTAGGAAGGGTCTCAGGTTTGGTATAAGCATTGAGATATCACATCTCTGCTATCGGAAGGGTCTCAGGATTGGAATGCGAAGGAGTTGGATATCCCATCTCATGTTATAGGAAGAGTCTCAGGTTTGGTATTAGAAGCATTGAGATATCACATCTCATGCTATAGGAAGGGTCTCAGGATTGGAATGGGAAGGAGTTGGATATCACATCTCATGCTATAGGAAGGGTCTCAGGTTTGGTATAAGCATTGAGATATCACATCTCATGCTATAGGAAGGGTCTCAGGATTGGAATGGGAAGGAGTTGGATATCACATCTCATGTTATAGGAAGGATCTCAGGTTTGGTATTAGAAGCATTGAGACATCACATCTCATTCTATAGGAAGGGTCTCAGGATTGGAATGGGAAGGAGTTGTATATGACATCTCATGCCATAGGAAGGGTCTCAGGTTTGGTATAAGCATTGAGATATCACATCTCTGCTATCGGAAGGGTCTCAGGATTGGAATGGGAAGGAGTTGGATATCCCATCTCATGTTATAGGAAGGGTCTCATGATTGGAATGGGAAGGACTTGGATATCACATCTCATGCTATAGGAAGGCTCTCAGGTTTGGAAGGGGAAAGAGTTGGATTTCACATTTCATGTTAGAGGTAGGATCTCAGGTTTGGTATTAGAGGCATTGAGATATCACATCTCATGCTATCAGAAGGGTCTCAGGATTGGAATGGGAAGGAGTTGGATATCACATCTCATGCTAAAGGGAGGGTCTCAGGTTTGGAAGGGGAAGGATTTGGATATCACATCTCATGTTATAGGAAGGATCTCAGGTTTGGTATTAGAAGCATTGAGATATCACATCTCATGCTATCAGAAGGGTCTCAGGATAGGAATGGGAAGGAGTTGGATATCACATCTCATGCTAAAGGGAGGGTCTCAGGTTTGGAAGGGGAAGGATTTGGATATCACATCTCATGTTATCGGAAGGATCTCAGGTTTGGTATTAGAAGTATTGAGATATCACATCTCATGCTATAGGAAGGGTCTCAGGATTGGAATGGGAAGGAGTTGGATATCACATCTCATGCTAAAGGAAGGGTCTCAGATTTGGTAGAAGCATTGAGATATCACATCTCATGCTCTAGGAAGGGTCTCAGGATTGGAATGGGAAGGACTTAGATATCACATATCATGCTATAGGGAGGGTCTCAGTTTTGATATTAGAAGCATTGAGATATCACATCTCATGCTATCGGAAGTGTCTCAGGATTGGAATGGGAAGGAGCTGGATATCACATCTCATGCTAAAGGAAGGGTCTCAGGTTTGGAACGGGAAGGAGTTGGATATCACATCTCATGTTATAGGAAGGGTCTCAGGTTTGGTATAAGCATTGAGATATCACATCTCTGCTATCGGAAGTGTCTCAGGATTGGAATGGGAAGGAGTTGGATATCCCATCTCATGTTATAGGACGGGTCTCAGGTTTGTTATTAGAATCATTGAGATATCATATTGCATGCTGTAGGAAGGGTCTAAGGATTGGAATGGGAAGGACTTGGATATCACATCTCATGCTATAGATAGGCTCTCGGGTTTGGAAAGGGAAGGAGTTGGATATCACATTTCATGTTAGAGGAAGGATCTCAGGTTTGGTATTAGAGGCATTGAGATATCACATCTCATGCTATAGGAAGGGTCTCAGGTTGAAATGGGAAGGAGTTGGATATCACATCTCATGTTATAGGAAGGGTCTCAGGATTGGAATGGGAAGGACTTGGATATCACATCTCATGCTATAGGAAGGCTCTCAGGTTTGGAAGGGGAAAGAGTTGGATATCACATTTCATGTTAGAGGTAGGATCTCAGGTTTGGTATTAGAGGCAATGAGATATCACATCTCATGCTATCAGAAGGGTCTCAGGATTGGAATGGGAAGGAGTTGGATATCACATCTCATGCTAAAGGGAGGGTCTCAGGTTTGGAAGGGGAAGGATTTGGATATCACATCTCATGTTATAGGAAGGATCTCAGGTTTGGTATTAGAAGCATTGAGATATCACATCTCATGCTATCAGAAGGATCTCAGGTTTGGTATTAGAAGCATTGAGATATCACATCTCATGCTATCAGAAGGTTCTCAGGATTGGAATGGGAAGGAGTTGGATATCACATCTCATGCTAAAGGGAGGGTCTCAGGTTTAAAAGGGGAGGGATTTGGATATCACATCTCATGTTATCGGAAGGATCTCAGGTTTGGTATTAGAAGTATTGAGATATCACATCTCATGCTATAGGAAGGGTCTCAGGATTGGAATGGGAAGGAGTTGGATATCACATCTCATGCTAAAGGAAGGGTCTCAGGTTTGGTAGAAGCATTGAGATATCACATCTCATGCTATAGGAAGGGTCTCAGGATTGGAATGGGAAGGACTTAGATATCACATATCATGCTATAGGGAGGGTCTCAGTTTTGATATTAGAAGCATTGAGATATCACATCTCATGCTATCAGAAGTGTCTCAGGATTGGAATGGGAAGGAGCTGGATATCACATCTCATGCTAAAGGAAGGGTCTCAGGTTTGGAACGGGAAGGAGTTGGATATCCGATCTCATGTTATAGGAAGGGTCTCAGGTTTGGTATAAGCATTGAGATATCACATCTCTGCTATCGGAAGTGTCTCAGGATTGGAATGGGAAGGAGTTGGATATCCCATCTCATGTTATAGGACGGGTCTCAGGATTGTTATTAGAATCATTGAGATATCATATTGCATGCTGTAGGAAGGGTCTAAGGATTGGAATGGGAAGGACTTGGATATCACATCTCATGCTATGGATAGGCTCTCAGGTTTGGAAAGGGAAGGAGTTGGATATCACATTTCATGTTAGAGGAAGGATCTCAGGTTTGGTATTAGAGGGATTGAGATATCACATCTCATGCTATAGGAAGGGTCTCAGGATTGGAATGGGAAGGAGTTGGATATCACATCTCATGTTATAGGAAGGGTCTCAGGTTTGGTATAAGCATTGAGATATCACATCTCATGCTATAGGAAGGGTCTCAGGATTGGAATGGAAGGAGTTGGATATCACATCTCATGTTATAGGAAGGATCTCAGGTCTGGTATTAGAAGCATTGAGACATCACATCTCATGCTATAGGAAGTGTCTCAGGATTGGAATGGGAAGGACTTGGATATCACATCTCATGCTATAGGCAGGGTCTCAGGTTTGGAAAGGGAAGGAGATGGATATCACATTTCATGTTAGAGGTAGGATCTCAGGTTTGGTATTAGAGGCATTGAGATATCACATCTCATGCTATAGGAAGGGTCTCAGGTTGGAATGGGAAGGAGTTGGATATCACATCTCATGTTATAGGAATGGTCTCAGGATTGGAATGGGAAGGACTTGGATATCACATCTCATGCTATAGGAAGGCTCTCAGGTTTGGAAGGGGAAATAGTTGGATATCACATTTCATGTTAGAGGTAGGATCTCAGGTTTGGTATTAGAGGCAATGAGATATCACATCTCATGCTATCAGAAGGGTCTCAGGATTGGAATGGGAAGGAGTTGGATATCACATCTCATGCTAAAGGGAGGGTCTCAGGTTTGGAAGGGGAAGGATTTGGATATCACATCTCATGTTATAGGAAGGATCTCAGGTTTGGTATTAGAAGCATTGAGATATCACATCTCATGCTATCGGAAGGATCTCAGGTTTGGTATTAGAAGCATTGAGATATCACATCTCATGCTATCAGAAGGTTCTGTGGATTGGAATGGGAAGGAGTTGGATATCACATCTCATGCTAAAGGGAGGGTCTCAGCTTTGGAAGGGGAAGGATTTGGATATCACATCTCATGTTATCGGAAGGATCTCAGGTTTGGTATTAGAAGTATTGAGATATCACATCTCATGCTATAGGAAGGGTCTCAGGATTGGAATGGGAAGGAGTTGGATATCACATCTCATGCTAAAGGAAGGGTCTCAGGTTTGGTAGAAGCATTGAGATATCACATCTCATGCTATAGGAAGGGTCTCAGGATTGGAATGGGAAGGACTTAGATATCACATATCATGCTATAGGGAGGGTCTCAGTTTTGATATTAGAAGCATTGAGATATCACATCTCATGCTATCGGAAGTGTCTCAGGATTGGAATGGGAAGGAGCTGGATATCACATCTCATGCTAAAGGAAGGGTCTCAGGTTTGGAACGGGAAGGAGTTGGATATCCGATCTCATGTTATAGGAAGGGTCTCAGGTTTGGTATAAGCATTGAGATATCACATCTCTGCTATCGGAAGTGTCTCAGGATTGGAATGGGAAGGAGTTTGATATCCCATCTCATGTTATAGGACGGGTCTCAGGATTGTTATTAGAATCATTGAGATATCATATTGCATGCTGTAGGAAGGGTCTAAGGATTGGAATGGGAAGGACTTGGATATCACATCTCATGCTATGGATAGGCTCTCAGGTTTGGAAAGGGAAGGAGTTGGATATCACATTTCATGTTAGAGGAAGGATCTCAGGTTTGGTATTAGAGGCATTGAGATATCACATCTCATGCTATAGGAAGGGTCTCAGGATTGGAATGCGAAGGAGTTGGATATCACATCTCATGTTATAGGAAGGGTCTCAGGTTTGGTATAAGCATTGAGATATCACATCTCATGCTATAGGAAGGGTCTCAGGATTGGAATGGAAGGAGTTGGATATCACATCTCATGTTATAGGAAGGATCTCAGGTTTGGTATTAGAAGCATTGAGACATCACATCTCATGCTATAGGAAGTGTCTCAGGATTGGAATGGGAAGGACTTGGATATCACATCTCATGCTATAGGCAGGGTCTCAGGTTTGGAAAGGGAAGGAGATGGATATCACATTTCATGTTAGAGGTAGGATCTCAGGTTTGGTATTAGAGGCATTGAGATATCACATCTCATGCTATCAGAAGGGTCTCAGGATTGGAATGGGAAGGAGTTGTATATCACATTTCATGCTAAAGGGAGGGTCTCAGGTTTGGAAGGGGAAGGATTTGGAAATCACATCTCATATTATAGGAAGGATCTCAGGTTTGGTATTAGAAGCATTGAGATATCACATCTCATGCTATCGGAAGGATCTCAGGTTTGGTGTAAGAGGCATTGAGATATCACATCTCATGCTATCATAAGGGTCTCAGGATTGGAATGGGAAGGAGTTGGATATCACATCTCATGTTATAGGAAGGATCTCAGGTTTGGTATTAGAAGCATTGAGACATCACATCTCATGCTATAGGAAGGGTCTCAGGATTGGAATGGGAAAGAGTTGGATATCACATCTCATGCTATAGGAAGGGTCTCAGATTTGATATAAGCATTGAGATATCACATCTCATGCTATAAGGAGTTGGATATCACATCTCAAGCTATAGGAAGGGTCTCAGGTTTGGTATAAGCATTGAGATATCACATCTCATGCTATAGGAAGGGTCTCAGGATTGGAATGGGAAGGAGTTGGATATCACATCTCATGTTATAGGAAAGATCTCAGGTCTGGTATTAGAAGCATTGGGACATCACATCTCATGTTATAGGAAGGGTCTCAGGATTGGAATGGGAAGAAGTTGGATATCACATCTCATGCTATAGGAAGGGTCTCAGGTTTGGAAGGGGAAGGAGTTGGATATCCAATCTCATGTTATAGGACTGGTCTCAGGTTTGGTATTAGAAGCATTGAGATATCACATTGCATGCTGTAGGAAGGTTCTCAGGTTTGGAATGGGGAGGAATTGGATATCACATCTCATGTCATAGGAAGGATCTCAGGTTTGGTATTAGAAGCATTGAGATATCACATCTCATGCTATAGGAATGGTCTCAGGGTTGGAATGGGAAGGAGTTGGATATTACATTCTTGCTATAGGAAGGGTCTCATGTTTGGAATGGGAAGGAGTTGGATATCCCATCTCATGTTAAAGGACGGGCCTCTGGTTTGGTATTAGAATCATTGAGATATCACATCGCATGCTGTAGGAAGGGTCTAAGGATTGGAATGGGATGGACTTGGATATCACATCTCATGCTATAGGTAGGCTCTCAGGTTTGGTATAAGCATTGAGATATCACATCTCATGCTATAGGAAGGGTCTCACGATTGGAATGGGAAGGATTTGGATATCACATCTTATGCTATAGGAAGGGCCTCAGGTTTGGTATAAGCATGGAGATATCACTTCTCATGCTATAGGAAGGGTCTCAGGATTGGAATGGGAAGGAGTTGGATATCACATCTCATGCTATAGGAAGGGTCTCAGATTTGGTATAAGCATTGAGATATCACATCTCATGCTATAGGAAGGGTCTCAGGATTGGAATGGGAAGGAGTTGTATATGACATCTCAGGCCATAGGAAGGGTCTCAGGTTTGGTATAAGCATTGAGATATCACATCTCTGCTATCGGAAGGGTCTCAGGATTGGAATGGGAAGGAGTTGGATATCCCATCTCATGTTATAGGAAGGGTCTCAGGTTTGGTATTAGAAGCATTGAGATATCACATCTCATGCTATAGGAAGGGTCTCAGGATTGGAATGGGAAGGACTTGGATGTCACATCTCATGCTATCGGGAGGGTCTCAAGTTTGATATTAGAAGCATTGAGTTAACAAATCTCATGATATCGGAAGGGTCTCAGGATTGGAATGGGAAGGAGTTGGATATCACATCTCATGATAAAGGAAGGGTCTAAGGTTTGGAAGGGGAAGGATTTGGATATCACATCTCATGTTATAGGACGGGTCTCAGGTTTGGTATTAGAAGCATTGAGATATCAAGTCTCATGGTATAAGAAGGGTCTCAGAATTGGAATGGGAAGGAGTTGGATATCACATCTCAAGCTATAGGAAGCGTCTCAGGATTGGAATGGGAAGGAGTTTGATATCACATCTCATGCCATAGTATGGGTCTCAGGTTTGGTAGAAGCATTGGGATATCACATCTCATGCTATCGGAAGGGTATCAGTATTGGATTTGGAAGGAGTTGGATATCCCATCTCATGCTATAGGAAGGGTCTCGGGTTGGAATGGGAAGGAGTTGGATATCACATTTCTTGTTATAGGAAGGGTCTCAGGATTGGAGTATGAAGGACTTGGATATCATACCTCATGCTATAGGAAGGCTCGCAGGTTTGGAAGGGGAAGGAGTTGGATATCACATTTCATGTTAGAGGAAGGATCTCAGGTTTGGTATTAGAGGCCTTGAGATATCACATCTCATGCTATAGGAAGGGTCTCAGGATTGGAATGGGAAGGAGTTGGATATCACATCCCAAGCTATAGGAAGGGTCTCAGGTTTGGTATAAGCATTGAGATATCACACCTCATGCTATAGGAAGGGTCTCAGGATTGGAATGGGAAGAAGTTGGATATCACATCTCATGCTATAGGAAGGGTCTCAGGTTTGGTATAAGCATTGAGATATCACATCTCATGCTATAGGAAGGGTCTCAGGATTGGAATGGGAAGGAGTTGTATATGCCATCTCATGCCATAGGAAGGGTCTCAGGTTTGGTATAAGCATTGAGATATCACATCTCATGCTATAGGAAGGGTCTCAGGATTGGAATGGGAAGGAGTTGGATATCACATCTCATGCTAAAGGGAGGGTCTCAGGTTTGGAAGGGGAAGGATTTGGAAATCACATCTCATATTATAGGAAGGATCTCAGGTTTGGTATTAGAAGCATTGAGATATCACATCTCATGCTATCGGAAGGATCTCAGGTTTGGTATAAGAGGCATTGAGATATCAAATCTCATGCTATCATAAGGGTCTCAGGATTGGAATGGGAAGGATTTGGAAATCACATCTCATGTTATAGGAAGGATCTCAGGTTTGGTATTGGAAGCATTGAGACATCACATCTCATGCTATAGGAAGGGTCTCAGGATTGGAATGGGAAGGAGTTGGATATCACATCTCATGCTATAGGAAGGGTCTCAGGTTTGGTATAAGCATTGAGATATCACATCTCATGCTATCGGAAGGGTCTCAGGATTGGAATGGGAAGGAGTTGTATATGACATCTCAAGCCATAGGAAGGGTCTCAGGTTTGGTATAAGCTTTGAGATATCACATCTCTGCTATCGGAAGGGTCTCAGGATTGGAATGGGAAGGAGTTGGATATCCCATCTCATGTTATAGGAAGAGTCTCAGGTTTGGTATTAGAAGCATTGAGATATCACATCTCATGCTATAGGAAGTGTCTCAGGATTGGAATGGGAAGGACTTGGATATCACATCTCATGCTATAGGGAGGGTCTCAAGTTTGATATTAGAAGCATTGAGATATCACATCTCATGCTATAGGAAGGGTCTCAGGATTGGAATGGGAAGGAGTAGGATATCACATCTCATGCTATAGGAAGGATCTCAGGTTTGGTATAAGCATTGAGATATCACATCTCTTCTATCGGAAGGGTCTCAGGATTGGAATGGGAAGTAGTTGGATATTCCCATCTCATGTTATAGGAAGGGTCTCAGGTTTGGTATTAGAAGCATTGAGATATCACATCTCATGCTATAGGAAGGGTCTCAGGATTGGAATGGGAAGGACTTGGATATCACATCTCATGCTATAGGGAGGGTCTCAAGTTTGATATTAGAAGCATTGAGATATCACATCTCATGATATCGGAAGGGTCTCAGGATTGGAATGGGAAGGAGTTGGATATCACATCTCATCATAAAGGAAGGGTCTAAGGTTTGGAAGGGGAAGGATTTGGATATCACATCTCATGTTATAGGACGGGTCTCAGGTTTGGTATTAGAAGCACTGAGATATCAAGTCTCATGTTATAGGAAGGGTCTCAGAATTGGAATGAGAAGGAGTTGGATATCACATCTCATGCTATCGGAAGGGTATCAGGATTGGATTTGGAAGGAGTTGGATATCCCATCTCATGCTATAGGAAGGGTCTCAGGTTGGAATGGGAAGGAGTTGGATATCACATCTCATGTTATAGGAAGGGTCTCAGGATTGGAATGGGAAGGACTTGGATATCACATCTCATGCTATAGGAAGGCTCTCAGGTTTGGAAGGGGAAAGAGTTGGATATCACATTTCATGTTAGAGGTAGGATCTCAGGTTTGGTATTAGAGGCATTGAGATATCACATCTCATGCTATCAGAAGGGTCTCAGAATTGGAATGGGAAGGAGTTGGATATCACATCTCATGCTAAAGGGAGGGTCTCAGGTTTGTAAGGGGAAGGATTTGGATATCACATCTCATGTTATAGGAAGGATCTCAGGTTTGGTATTAGAAGCATTGAGATATCACATCTCATGCTATCGGAAGGATCTCAGGTTTGGTATTAGAAGCATTGAGATATCACATCACATGCTATCAGAATGGTCTCAGGATTGGAATCGGAAGGAGTTGGATATCACATCTCATGCTAAAGGGAGGGTCTCAGGTTTGGAAGGGGAAGGATTTGGATATCACATCTCATGTTATCGGAAGGATCTCAGGTTTGGTATTAGAAGTATTGAGATATCACATCTCATGCTATAGGAAGGGTCTCAGGATTGGAATGGGAAGGACTTGGATATCACATCTCATGCTATAGGGAGGGTCTCAAGTTTGATATTAGAAGCATTGAGATATCACATCTCATGCTATAGGAAGGGTCTCAGGATTGGAATGGAAGGAGTTGGATATCACATCTCATGTTTTAGGAAGGATCTCAGGTTTGGTATTAGAAGCATTGAGATATCACATCTCATGCTATAGGAAGGGTCTCAGGATTGGAATGGGAAGGAGTTGGATATCACATCTCATGCTATATGAAGGGTCTCAGGTTTGGTATAAGCATTGAGATATCACATCTCATGCTATAGGAAGGGTCTCAGGATTGGAATGGGAAGGAGTTGTATATGACATCTCATGCCGTAGGAAGGGTCTCAGGTTTGGTATAAGCATTGAGATATCACATCTCTGCTATCTGAAGGGTCTCAGGATTGGAATGGGAAGGAGTTGGATATCCCATCTCATGTTATAGGAAGAGTCTCAGGTTTGGTATTAGAAGCATTGAGATATCACATCTCATGCTATAGGAAGGGTCTCAGGATTGGAATGGGAAGGAGTTGGATATCACATCTCATGCTATAGGAAGGGTCTCAGGTTTGGTATAAGCAGTGAGATATCACATCTCATGCTATAGGAAGTGTCTCAGGATTGGAATGGGAAGAAGTTGGATATCACATCTCATGTTATAGGAAGGATCTCAGGTTTGGTATAAGCATTGAGATATCACATCTCTGTTATCGGAAGGGTCTCAGGATTGGAATGGGAAGGAGTTGGATATTCCCATCTCATGTTATAGGAAGGGTCTCAGGTTTGGTATTAGAAGCATTGAGATAGCACATCTCATGCTATTGGAAGGGTCTCAGGATTGGAATGGGAAGGACTTGGATATCACATCTCATTCTTTAGGGAGGGTCTCAGGATTGGAATGGGAAGGAGTTGGATATCACATCTCATGATAAAGGAAGGGTCTAAGGTTTGGAAGGGGAAGGATTTGGATATCACATCTCATGTTATAGGACGGGTCTCAGGTTTGGTATTAGAAGCATTGAGATATGAAGTCTCATGGTATAGGAAGGGTCTCAGAATTGGAATGGGAAGGAGTTGGATATCACATCTCATTCTATAGGAAGGGTCTCAGGATTGGAATGGGAAGGAGTTTGATATCACATCTCATGCCATAGCATGGGTCTCAGGTTTGGTAGAAGCATTGGGATATCACATCTCATGCTATTGGAAGGTTATCAGGATTGGATTTGGAAGGAGTTGGATATCCCATCTCATGCTATAGGAAAGGGCCTCAGGCTGGAATGGGAAGGAGTTAGATATCACATCTCATGTTATAGGAAGGGTCTCAGGATTGGAATGGGAAGGACTTGGATATCACATCTCATGCTATAGGTAGGCTCTCAGGTTTGGAAGGGGAAAGAGTTGGATATCACATTTCATGTTAGAAGTAGGATCTCAGGTTTGGTATTAGAGGCATTGAGATATCACATCTCATGCTATCAGAAGGGTCTCAGGATTGGAATGGGAAGGAGTTGGATATCACATCTCATGCTAAAGGGAGGGTCTCAGGTTGGGAAGGGGAAGGATTTGGATATCACATCTCATGTTATAGGAAGGATCTCAGGTTTGGTATTAGAAGCATTGAGATATCACATCTCATGCTATCGGAAGGATCTCAGGTTTGGTATTAGAAGCATTGAGATGTCACATCTCATGCTATCAGAAGGGTCTTAGGATTGGAATGGGAAGGAGTTGGATATCACATCTCATGCTAAAGGGAGGGTCTCAGGTTTGGAAGGGGAAGGATTTGGATATCACATCTTATGTTATCGGAAGGATCTCAGGTTTGGTATTAGAAGTATTGAGATATCACATCTCATGCTATAGGAAGGGTCTCAGGATTGGAATGGGAAGGAGCTGGATATCACATCTCAAGCTATAGGAAGGGTCTCAGGTTTGGTATATGCATTGAGATATCACATCTCATGCTATAGGAAGGGTCTCAGGATTGGAATGGGAAGGAGTTCGATATCACATCTCATGTTATAGGAAAGATTTCAGGTTTGGTATTAGAAGCATTGAGACATCACATCTCATGTTATAGGAAGGGTCTCAGGATTGGAATGGGAAGAAGTTGGATATCACATCTCATGCTATAGGAAGGGTCTCAGGTTTGGCATAAGCATTGAGATATCACATCTCATGCTATAGGAAGGGTCTCAGGATTGGAATGGGAAGGAGTTGTATATGACATCTCATGCCATAGGAAGGGTCTCAGGTTTGGTATAAGCATTGAGATATCACATCACATGCTATAGGAAGGGTCTCAGGATTGGAATGGGAAGGACTTGGATATCACATCTCATGCTATCAGAAGGGTCTCAGGATTGGAATGGGAAGGAGTTGGATATCACATCTCATGTTAAAGGTAGGGTCTCAGGTTTGGAAGGGGAAGGATTTGGATATCACATCTCATGTTATAGGAAGGATCTCAGGTTTGGTATTAGAAGCATTGAGATATCACATCTCATGCTATCGGAAGTATCTCAGGTTTGGTATTAGAGGCATTGAGATATCACATCTCATGCTATCATAAGGGTCTCAGGATTGGAATGGGAAGGAGTTGGATATCACATCTCATGCTAAAGGGAGGGTCTCAGGTTTAGAAGGGGAAGGATTTGAATATCACATCACATGTTATAGGAAGGATCTCAGGTTTGGTATTAGAAGCATTGAGATATCACATCTCATGCTATAGGAAGGGTCTCAGGTTTGGAACGGGAAGGAGTTGGATATCACATCTCATGTTATAGGAAAGATCTCAGGTTTGGTATTAGAAGCATTGAGACATCACATCTCTGCAATCGGAATTGTCTCAGGATTGGGATGGGAAGGCGTTGGATATCACATCTCATGTTATAGGAAAGATCTCAGGTTTGGTATTAGAAGCATTGAGACATCACATCTCATGTTATAGGAAGGGTCTCAGAATTGGAATGGGAAGAAGTTGGATATCACATCTCATGCTATAGGAAAGGTCTCAGGTTTGGTATAAGCATTGAGATATCACATCTCATGCTATAGGAAGGGTCTCAGGATTGGAATGGGAAGGAGTTGTATATGACATCTCATGCCATAGGAAGGGTCTCAGGTTTGGTATAAGCATTGAGATATCACATCACATGCTATAGGAAGGGTCTCAGGATTGGAATGGGAAGGACTTGGATATCACATCTCATGCTATAGGCAGGGTCTCAGGTTTGGAAAGGGAAGGAGTTGGATATCACATTTCATGTTAGAGGTAGGATCTCAGGTTTGGTATTAGAGGCATTGAGATATCACATCTCATGCTATCAGAAGGGTCTCAGGATTGGAATGGGAAGGAGTTGGATATCATATCTCATGCTAAAGGGAGGGTCTCAGGTTTGGAAAGGGAAGGATTTGGATATCACATCTCATGTTATAGGAAGGATCTCAGGTTTTGTATTAGAAGCATTGAGATATCACATCTCATGCTATCGGAAGTATCTCAGGTTTGGTATTAGAGGCATCGAGATATCACATCTCATGCTATCGTAAGGGTCTCAGGATTGGAATGGGAAGGAGTTGGATATCACATCTCATGCTAAAGGGAGGGTCTCAGGTTTGGAAGGGGAAGGATTTGAATATCACATCACATGTTATAGGAAGGATCTCAGGTTTGGTATTAGAAGCATTGAGATATCACATCTCATGCTATCGGAATGGTCTCAGGATTGGAATGGGAAGGAGTTGGATATCACATCTCATGCTATAGGAAGGGTCTCAGGTTTGGAACGGGAAGGAGTTGTATATCACATCTCATGTTTAGGGAAAGATCTCAGGTTTGGTATTAGAAGCATTGAGACATCACATCTCTGCAATCGGAAGTGTCTCAGGATTAGGATGGGAAGGAGTTGGATATCACATCTCATGTTATAGGAAATATCTCAGGTTTGGTATTAGAAGCATTGAGACATCACATCTCATGCTATAGGAAGGGTCTCAGGATTGGAATGGGAAGGAGTTGGATATCACATCTGTTAAGACGGATTTCTGAACTCTGTCCTGGTGGCGCAGAAGTTCAGAAGGCCAACCTAATTACTTGGAACAGGGTAACCTCTGGACAAGCCAGACCAATCAAGGTAGCGATCGCGGCGGTCAAGACTAGGTCTCAAGAGGGGTGAGGGTGACTGAAAGCCTGCAGTGAGCACACAAAGCAAGAGCGCTTACAAACTACTCCAAACAGTTGTTTATATCAAAAATAGATACACATTTATTATAAGGCCTTGAAACTAATAACCACAGTAAAAGCAGCAATATACAACGATATTAAACCAACACATACACTATCCACCCAATATATATACAGAATACACAGTTTCACAGCATTAGCAGCACGAAATATGTTATCCACCTGCAGGGGAAGGAAAACAGGCAGTGCGAACCAATGCGTGTGATATGTCCGCCTTCTGAGGCCCCTAACTGGATGGTAGTCCAATCCCTACGAAGAGTGGAGCCTAGCGCTCAAAAGTACCTGCACACGCCGGTGCCAATGGGCAGAAGGTGAAGCTCTTCGGAGGACGTTGGACAGCTCTGTAGGGTGCCCTAATGAAGGAGAACACGGTCCGCGACTCTAGCGCAGCCTCCACTGTGAGGCAGAAGCAGGGCGCGAGTACGGACAAGGGGTGCTGTATTTACAGCGGGGAAAAGCAAGAGGCACTGCAGGAGGGCGACCAGATCCTAGCTAATCTACTCACCGGTCCCCGAAGCAAGCAGGCCCGAGCTTCTCCTCGATAGATGCAGCTTCTGGCAGGTTCTGAAGAGCAGGGAACGTCTCGTCGTCGTGCAGAGTAAAAAGACGTCCCGATCGAAGAAACAAGCACAGTTTTGTCGCCACGGCAGGGCAACGGAACGGCCGGGTGTATTCAAGCCAAACGAGCACCGTTCACCTCTAGCTTAGGGTTGCTAAGCAAACGAAGCGTGTGAGCGTGCCCCGGACTCAGAATACCACCCAACCTGTCGGCGATTACAGAGCAGGACTCCTTAGTAAGCTGGTCAGTCAACTGGATGGCCCAGAGACACTTCCGAAGGCTTACGGCAGGAGTTGATGAAGGTGCCGGGAATAGCTGGTCCTGCTATTCCAATAGGTCGAAGCGCCAGTACAGGCCTTCTTGTTCGATCTTAGGTGGAAAGGGCTTCACCGGACGACAGCAATGAGGAGCAGAAGTTCTTCAGGGGGTCACCAGCGATTCCTCGGTCCAGCCTCGTGTTCGCAGGATACTTGGCTCCTGTATCCCTGGGTTCGTAAGAACTCAGGAGATCGACATGGCAGTGGTGTTTCCAGCTCCCTCTTATCCACGGTTCCCTTCGCGCCAAAACGGAGGGGAGCCAATGGGAGATCCGCTCATCAACACACATACCATACGTGGACCAATCACGGACCACGGTGGTCCCAGGCATGCACACCACCCTAGACTCTCTGGCACCCAGGATGTGTATTGGGACCAGACAGCCCAGCCCACATCCTGGGGGCACTCAAACGACATGTAGAAGCCCGCGAAAGCAACCGTGTTTCGCGGGAAACTACATGCCCAAATAAGGAAGGCCCCGGGTCGCCTGACCCGGGGGAAGGTAAAGGGAGCAAGACGGACAGTGGACGAGACAAAGGAGCCTCGTGGTCCGGCCATTTTGGGTAGCCGGGCCACCCTTTTGTGTTCGCGGCAAAAAGGTGCTCAGAACGGCAAAAGGAGCTCAAAATAAACCAAATGATCGCTGCCACCAGCCCAGTCCCTGAATGACTTGCACCGATCCAAAAACCATCCTACAAGAGTGTCTAGGGTCTGTAGAAGGCTAGAGACCCAAGAGAGCTGTAACTTAGCTTACAGTGCCCTCTTGTGTCGTGTTGCACTAAAATGGCGACACGATAAAAGAAACTACGGGAAACAGCGTTCCCCGGTACTGACTGTCTTAAGGGCATGTCAGTTTCCCCGTAAGAAAGGAGCGAAAGCCCAGAGGAGTACGGCAGAAGGCTGCACTTCTCTGGCAAAGTCAAGAAAACAGGTTGAAAACAATAGCAAAAAGTTTAGGGGTTGCCACATGGAAGGAAAGTTCCCTACAATAACGAAATCTTTCCTAACACTCGCCCCTCCCAGACTATGGACAGGGGGAACTAATCCACCCCTGGATGAGTCTCTTGTTCAGGTCGGTAAAACATTCTGGACAACCCATCAGCATTGCTATGTTGGACACCTGGCCTATGCTCAATAGTGAAGTCGAAGCCTTGTAGACTTATGGACCACCTAAGCAACTTTGGATTCTCCCCCTTCATGTTCATTAGCCACTTTAACGGCTTATGGTCAGTCTGCACAGTGAAGTGGGTCCCATAGAGGTAGGGCCGCAGCTTCCTTAGGGCCCACACAACAGAGAAACATTCTTTCTCTACCGTGGACCATCTGAGCTCTCTGTCCTTAAGCTGGCGACTAATAAAACCGATAGGGTGTTCCTTACCCTTCTCATCTACTTGTGATAGTACAGCTCCTATCCCAGTGTCAGAGGCATCCGTCTGCACGATAAAAGGTCTTTGATAATCAGGGGCCCTGAGCACAGGGGCCTGGCACAAGGAGTCTTTCAAGCCATTGAAGGCCTTCTCACACTCGTCAGTCCAAGTTACCTTCTTGGGTTTCTTCGGAGTTGTGAGGGCAGTCAGAGGAGCAGCTATGGTGCCATAGTCTGCTACAAAATTGCGGTAATAACCCGTGAGTCCTAAAAAGGCTCTCACTTGGGTTTGCGTAGTGGGGGTAGGCCAGTCTTGTACTGCTTGTACCTTACTGGATAGAGGCTGTCTCCTCCCTCCAACTACTTCATGTCCAAGGTAAACCACTGAGCCTTGTCCATTTTGGTGAGGGGCCACTTGGACACCCTCAAAAGAGCTAACTGAAGGACTGCTTGGGAACAGGTCGGGGAGAGGTTCAGACTCCTCTTCCTCAACATCTGAAGCCAGTAGCAGTGCTGCGATTTCGACGCTTGGGCCGAAAGCCTTCAGCCTATTCACGGGAAGCACTTTTGGAGCCTGTCCAGGCCTTCCAAGGTCCACTGAATAGTTAACCTCACCCAGGGGCTCCACCACTGGGCAAGGGCCTGACCATTTGTCCTGTAAAGCTCGCGGCCTTATGAGATTCATGATCAGGACTTGCTGACCAAGTGTAAAGTTGATGAGGGAAGCTTTCTGGTCGTACCAATGTTTCACCAGCGCTTGCCCTGCCTTCAATTTATCACTAGCCAAGCCCACCAGAAGTACCATCCCTTTTCTGAGCCCTAGCACATAATCAACTACATTGGTAGTAACAGGGGGAGTGGGCATCTCCCATCCCTCTTTGATGATGGCTAAGGGTCCCCGTACGGGATGACCGAACAGAAGTTCGAAGGGGCTGAAGCCAACACCCTCCTGTGGTACCTCTCTGTAGGCAAACAGTAAGCATGAAGCAAGAAGATCCCATTTTCTTCTCTGAGGCTCCTCCAGAGCCCCAATCATGCTCTTTAACGTCCTGTTGAAACGCCCCCCCAGACCATCGGTCTGGGGGCGGTATGCAGAAGAGAACCTGTAGGTGACCCCACATTCTTTCCACATAGCCTGCCTATACTTCGACATAAAGTTGCTGCCATGATCCGACACAACTTCTTTAGGGAAGCCAACCCTAGTAAACATGCCGAGTAAAGCTTCTGCAACTGGCTTGGCAGTTACAGTTGTAAATGGGACGGCCTCAGGATACCTGGTTGCATGGTCGACCAGCACCAGGATAAACCTATTGCCTGAGGATGTTTGCGGGTCAAGGGGACCAACGATGTCGATCCCTACCCTTTCAAATGGTACCCCCACAACTGGGAGCGGTACCAACGGAGCTTGGATTGTCGCGCCAACCTTACCAGACAACTGGCAGGAGGCACAACTCCTGCAGTGACTTTCTACTTGCACCCCCATCTTGGGCCAGTAGAAGTGCATGGATAACCTTTGCTTGGTCCTCCTTATACCAAGGTGACCAGCAAGGGGAACTTCATGCGCCAACTGCAGGAGGAAGGGTCTAACAGCAAGGGGAACCACCAACCTCCTATGGTCTCCTTCTGTAGACTCTGTGGGCTCACTATACAGGAGTCCACCTTCCTGGTAAATCCTATGTATCCCAGGAGGTTCACCCTCAAGCTGGGAGCAGGCCTGTCTCCTTAGGCCTTCCAGAGATGGGCACTCACGTTGGCCCTTACTGAAGTCGTCCCTATCAGGACCTCCTTCAACTAACAAGTCTTTTAGTTCAGGATGGTCGTTGGGGTCGAACACTTCAGGCATCGCCACCTCCTCGTCAGGCTCGGGCGATTGACCAACTCCCTCCACCGCAGTGGTAGGCGAGCTCGGGGGAATATTCTCTTTCCCCCGTCGGGACTTGTTGACTCCTTTCGCCTTGGGTTTCCCCTTCGGCTGGGGCGGCGTATTGGACTTGGCCAATGCTGCCCGTGCTTGAGACCGTGTGTAGGGTCTTTCGGCAGTGTCTCCTACGAGCCCTAGAGCTCTGAGATCATTGCCCAACAAGACCTTTCCCGGGACGTTTCTCTGAATGCTCACTGGAATCCTAACTGCTGTACCATTTAAAGTTAGATTAACAGGGATCACGGGAAACATACGGAGGGGGCCGTCAGCCAACTTAGTGGGCATCAGAGGAGCTCTGGCAACTTCCTCTGAGTCTACCAAGGTAGAATCCACTACAGTTCGACTGCACCCACTATCCCTAAGAGCTGGAGTATCCACTCCATTGATCAGCACACTGTCTTTAAAGTAGTGCTTGGTATTATCCGGAATCCTAGCATACGCCTCTGCGACTTTAGGCTCCCAGGAACCCAGGGACACTAAAACTACCTCAGCCTCTATTCCGCTGGGAAATGAGTCTGAGGAGAAGGATGCTCCTGTAATCTCTTCTTCCTCGTAGGAGGAGAAGGCCAGATTAGCGGAGTGGACCCCCAAAGGTCTAACCTTACAACGGGGATCCCCCTTCACATGGTCAGTTGCTCCACAAGAAAAACAAGCCCCATTGGGTCTGTTTACGTAGGGAGGCTTATTATAACCAGAGTTCTGTTTCGGAGGCGAACCTCCGCTACCCTGTGAGTTCTCGTATGGCTTACCCTTATTTTTCTTTTTGTGGCCCTTTTGGGAAGAAGATTTAGCAGATTCCCCACCCACCACATCCTTGTACTTTTTCCCTTCCTCCTGCTTATCAGGATGAGTTTTGTCCTTATGGGACACTCGATGTGACACCCATAAGTCTGCTGCAATGGCCAGCTTCTTAGGATCTATCTCCTTCGAATCGGCCAAATGCTGCTTAAGCTCCGGGGAAGAAGAAGCAAAAATGTGTTCCAGCATGACCAGATTGATCATGCCTTCGAAGGTAGAAACCTTATAACCTTCAACCCAGCCAGTCAAGTTTTTCAGGGACTCAGCTACATACGACACCCAAGTACCACCTTCCTTTTTCTTATACTCTCTAAACCTTTTTAAATATTGGGTCGGAGTCTTCCCAAACTTTAAAATGAGAGTCTGCTTCAACATTGCAAAATCAGCGCGCTCAGCCTTCGACATTTCCATAATGGCACTGCAACCAGAATGGGGCAGTCTGCTGAGTAACCATGCAATCTTATCCGCATTATCAACCTCTTGAACCTCGCATGCATACTCAAACGCATTTAACCAGTCCATAATGTCATTTCGTTCCTCATACACACTGAGCAGATCTTTTGGAAACCGTGGATGAGAGGAAGCCCCAGAACCATGTCCAGGACCCTTGGACCCATTTGCGAACTGAAGCTTGGCCAGTTCCAACTGGTGATCCCTGTCTTTTTGTTTTTCTGCCTGGTCGATTTTCAGTTTGGCTATGCTGAATTCAAGCTCCTGCTGCCTAAACCGCAGCTCTTGCTTCTTGAATTCAAGCATAGCCTCCCCATCAACACTGGCAGAGGAAACGTTAGACATTACATCCTCCCTGTCCTCGTGGTCGTGATGGATCAGTGCAGCGGCAGAACCGTCGGTTCTGCCAGTGAGAGCAGCCCCACCACCTTCTGCACTGTCCTCGGAAGTTATAGCGTCAAGCTGCGCTTCTTGCCACGCCACGATTCTCTGGATCATTTCCAATTTAGTGCCTTGAGAGGAAACCCCTCTCTCTGCACACATCTTCTTCAATGTTTCAGATTTCGAAGCATTTAAGGTTAATAAAGTATTCGTTTCCATACTGTTGATAGGACTATGGCCTTTTTAACGTTATATTCAATACTTTACTGCATGTCCTGGTTGGAATAACCTGAAAACGCCTTAGCTCGTGCGCAACACTGGATACCTTCAGTCGTATCCCACCGCTGTACACCAATTTGTTAAGACGGATTTCTGAACTCTGTCCTGGTGGCGCAGAAGTTCAGAAGGCCAACCTAATTACTTGGAACAGGGTAACCTCTGGACAAGCCAGACCAATCAAGGTAGCGATCGCGGCGGTCAAGACTAGGTCTCAAGAGGGGTGAGGGTGACTGAAAGCCCGCAGTGAGCACACAAAGCAAGAGCGCTTACAAACTACTCCAAACAGTTGTTTATATCAAAAATAGATACACATTTATTATAAGGCCTTGAAACTAATAACCACAGTAAAAGCAGCAATATACAACGATATTAAACCAACACATACACTATCCACCCAATATATATACAGAATACACAGTTTCACAGCATTAGCAGCACGAAATATGTTATCCACCTGCAGGGGAAGGAAAACAGGCAGTGCGAACCAATGCGTGTGATATGTCCGCCTTCTGAGGCCCCTAACTGGATGGTAGTCCAATCCCTACGAAGAGTGGAGCCTAGCGCTCAAAAGTACCTGCACACGCCGGTGCCAATGGGCAGAAGGTGAAGCTCTTCGGAGGACGTTGGACAGCTCTGTAGGGTGCCCTAATGAAGGAGAACACGGTCCGCGACTCTAGCGCAGCCTCCACTGTGAGGCAGAAGCAGGGCGCGAGTACGGACAAGGGGTGCTGTATTTACAGCGGGGAAAAGCAAGAGGCACTGCAGGAGGGCGACCAGATCCTAGCTAATCTACTCACCGGTCCCCGAAGCAAGCAGGCCCGAGCTTCTCCTCGATAGATGCAGCTTCTGGCAGGTTCTGAAGAGCAGGGAACGTCTCGTCGTCGTGCAGAGTAAAAAGACGTCCCGATCGAAGAAACAAGCACAGTTTTGTCGCCACGGCAGGGCAACGGAACGGCCGGGTGTATTCAAGCCAAACGAGCACCGTTCACCTCTAGCTTAGGGTTGCTAAGCAAACGAAGCGTGTGAGCGTGCCCCGGACTCAGAATACCACCCAACCTGTCGGCGATTACAGAGCAGGACTCCTTAGTAAGCTGGTCAGTCAACTGGATGGCCCAGAGACACTTCCGAAGGCTTACGGCAGGAGTTGATGAAGGTGCCGGGAATAGCTGGTCCTGCTATTCCAATAGGTCGAAGCGCCAGTACAGGCCTTCTTGTTCGATCTTAGGTGGAAAGGGCTTCACCGGACGACAGCAATGAGGAGCAGAAGTTCTTCAGGGGGTCACCAGCGATTCCTCGGTCCAGCCTCGTGTTCGCAGGATACTTGGCTCCTGTATCCCTGGGTTCGTAAGAACTCAGGAGATCGACATGGCAGTGGTGTTTCCAGCTCCCTCTTATCCACGGTTCCCTTCGCGCCAAAACGGAGGGGAGCCAATGGGAGATCCGCTCATCAACACACATACCATACGTGGACCAATCACGGACCACGGTGGTCCCAGGCATGCACACCACCCTAGACTCTCTGGCACCCAGGATGTGTATTGGGACCAGACAGCCCAGCCCACATCCTGGGGGCACTCAAACGACATGTAGAAGCCCGCGAAAGCAACCGTGTTTCGCGGGAAACTACATGCCCAAATAAGGAAGGCCCCGGGTCGCCTGACCCGGGGGAAGGTAAAGGGAGCAAGACGGACAGTGGACGAGACAAAGGAGCCTCGTGGTCCGGCCATTTTGGGTAGCCGGGCCACCCTTTTGTGTTCGCGGCAAAAAGGTGCTCAGAACGGCAAAAGGAGCTCAAAATAAACCAAATGATCGCTGCCACCAGCCCAGTCCCTGAATGACTTGCACCGATCCAAAAACCATCCTACAAGAGTGTCTAGGGTCTGTAGAAGGCTAGAGACCCAAGAGAGCTGTAACTTAGCTTACAGTGCCCTCTTGTGTCGTGTTGCACTAAAATGGCGACACGATAAAAGAAACTACGGGAAACAGCGTTCCCCGGTACTGACTGTCTTAAGGGCATGTCAGTTTCCCCGTAAGAAAGGAGCGAAAGCCCAGAGGAGTACGGCAGAAGGCTGCACTTCTCTGGCAAAGTCAAGAAAACAGGTTGAAAACAATAGCAAAAAGTTTAGGGGTTGCCACATGGAAGGAAAGTTCCCTACAATAACGAAATCTTTCCTAACAACATCTCATGCTATATGAAGGGTCTCAGGTTTGGTATAAGCATTGAGATATCACATCTCATGCTATAGGAAGGGTCTCAGGATTGGAATGGGAAGGAGTTGTATATGACATCTCATGCCGTAGGAAGGGTCTCAGGTTTGGTATAAGCATTGAGATATCACATCTCTGCTATCTGAAGGGTCTCAGGATTGGAATGGGAAGGAGTTGGATATCCCATCTCATGTTATAGGAAGAGTCTCAGGTTTGGTATTAGAAGCATTGAGATATCACATCTCATGCTATAGGAAGGGTCTCAGGATTTGAATGGAAGGAGTTGGATATCACATCTCATGTTTTAGGAAGGATCTCAGGTTTGGTATTAGAAGCATTGAGACATCACATCTCATGCTATAGAAAGGGTCTCAGGATTGGAATGGGAAGGAGTTGGATATCACATCTCATGCTATATGAAGGGTCTCAGGTTTGGTATAAGCATTGAGATATCACATCTCATGCTATAGGAAGGGTCTCAGGATTGGAATGGGAAGGAGTTGGATATCACATCTCATGCTAAAGGGAGGGTCTCAGGTTTAGAAGGGGAAGGATTTGAATATCACATCAGATGTTATAGGAAGGATCTCAGGTTTGGTATTAGAAGCATTGAGATATCACATCTCATGCTATAGGGAGGGTCTCAGGTTTGGAACGGGAAGGAGTTGGATATCACATCTCATGTTATAGGAAAGATCTCAGGTTTGGTATTAGAAGCATTGAGACATCACATCTCTGCAATCGGAAGTGTCTCAGGATTGGGATGGGAAGGCGTTGGATATCACATCTCATGTTATAGGAAAGATCTCAGGTTTGGTATTAGAAGCATTGAGACATCACATCTCATGTTATAGGAAGGGTCTCAGAATTGGAATGGGAAGAAGTTGGATATCACATCTCATGCTATAGGAAAGGTCTCAGGTTTGGTATAAGCATTGAGATATCACATCTCATGCTATAGGAAGGGTCTCAGGATTGGAATGGGAAGGAGTTGTATATGACATCTCATGCCATAGGAAGGGTCTCAGGTTTGGTATAAGCATTGAGATATCACATCACATGCTATAGGAAGGGTCTCAGGATTGGAAAGGGAAGGACTTGGATATCACATCTCATGCTATAGGCAGGGTCTCAGGTTTGGAAAGGGAAGGAGTTGGATATCACATTTCATGTTAGAGGTAGGATCTCAGGTTTGGTATTAGAGGCATTGAGATATCACATCTCATGCTATCAGAAGGGTCTCAGGATTGGAATGGGAAGGAGTTGGATATCACATCTCATGCTAAAGGGAGGGTCTCAGGTTTGGAAAGGGAAGGATTTGGATATCACATCTCATGTTATAGGAAGGATCTCAGGTTTTGTATTAGAAGCATTGAGATATCACATCTCATGCTATCGGAAGTATCTCAGGTTTGGTATTAGAGGCATTGAGATATCACATCTCATGCTATCGTAAGGGTCTCAGGATTGGAATGGGAAGGAGTTGGATATCACATCTCATGCTAAAGGGAGGGTCTCAGGTTTGGAAGGGGAAGGATTTGAATATCACATCACATGTTATAGGAAGGATCTCAGGTTTGGTATTAGAAGCATTGAGATATCACATCTCATGCTATCGGAATGGTCTCAGGATTGGAATGGGAAGGAGTTGGATATCACATCTCATGCTATAGGAAGGGTCTCAGGTTTGGAACGGGAAGGAGTTGTATATCACATCTCATGTTTAGGGAAAGATCTCAGGTTTGGTATTAGAAGCATTGAGACATCACATCTCTGCAATCGGAAGTGTCTCAGGATTAGGATGGGAAGGAGTTGGATATCACATCTCATGTTATAGGAAATATCTCAGGTTTGGTATTAGAAGCATTGAGACATCACATCTCATGCTATAGGAAGGGTCTCAGGATTGGAATGGGAAGGAGTTGGATATCACATCTCATGCTATATGAAGGGTCTCAGGTTTGGTATAAGCATTGAGATATCACATCTCATGCTATAGGAAGGGTCTCAGGATTGGAATGGGAAGGAGTTGTATATGACATCTCATGCCGTAGGAAGGGTCTCAGGTTTGGTATAAGCATTGAGATATCACATCTCTGCTATCTGAAGGGTCTCAGGATTGGAATGGGAAGGAGTTGGATATCCCATCTCATGTTATAGGAAGAGTCTCAGGTTTGGTATTAGAAGCATTGAGATATCACATCTCATG
Organism: Ambystoma mexicanum; assembly: GCF_040938575.1. Classification (NCBI taxonomy): domain Eukaryota; kingdom Metazoa; phylum Chordata; class Amphibia; order Caudata; family Ambystomatidae; genus Ambystoma; species Ambystoma mexicanum. The sequence goes on along the minus strand of NW_027182444.1, from coordinate 2,124,073 downwards.
CTATAGGAAGGGTCTCAGGATTGGAATGGAAGGAGTTGGATATCACATCTCATGTTTTAGGAAGGATCTCAGGTTTGGTATTAGAAGCATTGAGACATCACATCTCATGCTATAGGAAGGGTCTCAGGATTGGAATGGGAAGGAGTTGGATATCACATCTCATGCTATATGAAGGGTCTCAGGTTTGGTATAAGCATTGAGATATCACATCTCATGCTATAGGAAGGGTCTCAGGATTGGAATGGGAAGGAGTTGTATATGACATCTCATGCCGTAGGAAGGGTTTCAGGTTTGGTATAAGCATTGAGATATCACATCTCTGCTATCTGAAGGGTCTCAGGATTGGAATGGGAAGGAGTTGGATATCCCATCTCATGTTATAGGAAGAGTCTCAGGTTTGGTATTAGAAGCATTGAGATATCACATCTCATGCTATAGGAAGGGTCTCAGGATTGGAATGGGAAGGAGTTGGATATCACATCTCATGCTATAGGAAGGGTCTCAGGTTTGGTATAAGCAGTGAGATATCACATCTCATGCTATAGGAAGTGTCTCAGGATTGGAATGGGAAGAAGTTGGATATCACATCTCATGTTATAGGAAGGATCTCAGGTTTGGTATAAGCATTGAGATATCACATCTCTGTTATCGGAAAGGGTCTCAGGATTGGAATGGGAAGGAGTTGGATATTCCCATCTCATGTTATAGGAAGGGTCTCAGGTTTGGTATTAGAAGCATTGAGATAGCACATCTCATGCTATTGGAAGGGTCTCAGGATTGGAATGGGAAGGACTTGGATATCACATCTCATTCTTTAGGGAGGGTCTCAGGATTGGAATGGGAAGGAGTTGGATATCACATCTCATGATAAAGGAAGGGTCTAAGGTTTGGAAGGGGAAGGATTTGGATATCACATCTCATGTTATAGGACGGGTCTCAGGTTTGGTATTAGAAGCATTGAGATATCAAGTCTCATGGTATAGGAAGGGTCTCAGAATTGGAATAGGAAGGAGTTGGATATCACATCTCATTCTATAGGAAGGGTCTCAGGATTGGAATGGGAAGGAGTTTGATATCACATCTCATGCCATAATATGGGTCTCAGGTTTGGTAGAAGCATTGGGATATCACATCTCATGCTATCGGAAGGTTATCAGGATTGGATTTGGAAGGAGTTGGATATCCCATCTCATGCTATAGGAAGGGTCTCAGGTTGGAATGGGAAGGAGTTGGATATCACATCTCATGTTATAGGAAGGGTCTCAGGATTGGAATGGGAAGGACTTGGATATCACATCTCATGCTATAGGTAGGCTCTCAGGTTTGGAAGGGGAAAGAGTTGGATATCACATTTCATGTTAGAGGTATGATCTCAGGTTTGGTATTAGAGGCATTGAGATATCACATCTCATGCTATCAGAAGGGTCTCAGGATTGGAATGGGAAGGAGTTGGATATCACATCTCATGCTAAAGGGAGGGTCTCAGGTTTGGAAGGGGAAGGATTTGGATATCACATCTCATGTTATAGGAAGGATCTCAGGTTTGGTATTAGAAGCATTGAGATATCACATCTCATGCTATCGGAAGGATCTCAGGTTTGGTATTAGAAGCATTGAGATGTCACATCTCATGCTATCAGAAGGGTCTTAGGATTGGAATGGGAAGGAGTTGGATATCACATCTCATGCTAAAGGGAGGGTCTCAGGTTTGGAAGGGGAAGGATTTGGATATCACATCTTATGTTTTAGGAAGGATCTCAGGTTTGGTATTAGAAGTATTGAGATATCACATCTCATGCTATAAGAAGGGTCTCAGGATTGGAATGGGAAGGAGTTGGATATCACATCTCATGCTATATGAAGGGTCTCAGGTTTGGTATAAGCATTGAGATATCACATCTCATGCTATAGGAAGGGTCTCAGGATTGGAATGGGAAGGAGTTGTATATGACATCTCATGCCGTAGGAAGGGTCTCAGGTTTGGTATAAGCATTGAGATATCACATCTCTGCTATCTGAAGGGTCTCAGGATTGGAATGGAAAGGAGTTGGATATCCCATCTCATGTTATAGGAAGAGTCTCAGGTTTGGTATTAGAAGCATTGAGATATCACATCTCATGCTATAGGAAGGGTCTCAGGATTGGAATGGGAAGGAGTTGGATATCACATCTCATGCTATAGGAAGGGTCTCAGGTTTGGTATAAGCAGTGAGATATCACATCTCATGCTATAGGAAGTGTCTCAGGATTGGAATGGGAAGAAGTTGGATATCACATCTCATGTTATAGGAAGGATCTCAGGTTTGGTATAAGCATTGAGATATCACATCTCTGTTATCGGAAGGGTCTCAGGATTGGAATGGGAAGGAGTTGGATATTCCCATCTCATGTTATAGGAAGGGTCTCAGGTTTGGTATTAGAAGCATTGAGATAGCACATCTCATGCTATTGGAAGGGTCTCAGGATTGGAATGGGAAGGACTTGGATATCACATCTCATTCTTTAGGGAGGGTCTCAGGATTGGAATGGGAAGGAGTTGGATATCACATCTCATGATAAAGGAAGGGTCTAAGGTTTGGAAGGGGAAGGATTTGGATATCACATCTCATGTTATAGGACGGGTCTCAGGTTTGGTATTAGAAGCATTGAGATATCAAGTCTCATGGTATAGGAAGGGTCTCAGAATTGGAATGGGAAGGAGTTGGATATCACATCTCATTCTATAGGAAGGGTCTCAGGATTGGAATGGGAAGGAGTTTGATATCACATCTCATGCCATAGTATGGGTCTCAGGTTTGGTAGAAGCATTGGGATATCACATCTCATGCTATCGGAAGGTTATCAGGATTGGATTTGGAAGGAGTTGGATATCCTATCTCATGCTATAGGAAGGGTCTCAGGTTGGAATGGGAAGGAGTTGGATATCACATCTCATGTTATAGGAAGGGTCTCAGGATTGGAATGGGAAGGACTTGGATATCACATCTCATGCTATAGGTAGGCTCTCAGGTTTGGAAGGGGAAAGAGTTGGATATCACATTTCATGTTAGAGGTAGGATCTCAGGTTTGGTATTAGAGGCATTGAGATATCACATCTCATGCTATCAGAAGGGTCTCAGGATTGGAATGGGAAGGAGTTGGATATCACATCTCATGCTAAAGGGAGGGTCTCAGGTTTGGAAGGGGAAGGATTTGGATATCACATCTCATGTTATAGGAAGGATCTCAGGTTTGGTATTAGAAGCATTGAGATATCACATCTCATGCTATCGGAAGGATCTCAGGTTTGGTATTAGAAGCATTGAGATGTCACATCTCATGCTATCAGAAGGGTCTTAGGATTGGAATGGGAAGGAGTTGGATATCACATCTCATGCTAAAGGGAGGGTCTCAGGTTTGGAAGGGGAAGGATTTGGATATCACATCTTATGTTATCGGAAGGATCTCAGGTTTGGTATTAGAAGTATTGAGATATCACATCTCATGCTATAGGAAGGGTCTCAGGATTGGAATGGGAAGGAGTTGGATATCACATCTCAAGCTATAGGAAGGGTCTCAGGTTTGGTATATGCATTGAGATATCACATCTCATGCTATAGGAAGGGTCTCAGGATTGGAATGGGAAGGAGTTCGATATCACATCTCATGTTATAGGAAAGATTTCAGGTTTGGTATTAGAAGCATTGAGACATCACATCTCATGTTATAGGAAGGGTCTCAGGATTGGAATGGGAAGAAGTTGGATATCACATCTCATGCTATAGGAAGGGTCTCAGGTTTGGCATAAGCATTGAGATGTCACATCTCATGCTATAGGAAGGGTCTCAGGATTGGAATGGGAAGGAGTTGTATATGACATCTCATGCCATACGAAGGGTCTCAGGTTTGGTATAAGCATTGAGATATCACATCACATGCTATAGGAAGGGTCTCAGGATTGGAATGGGAAGGACTTGGATATCACATCTCATGCTATCAGAAGGGTCTCAGGATTGGAATGGGAAGGAGTTGGATATCACATCTCATGCTAAAGGGAGGGTCTCAGGTTTAGAAGGGGAAGGATTTGAATATCACATCACATGTTATAGGAAGGATCTCAGGTTTGGTATTAGAAGCATTGAGATATCACATCTCATGCTATAGGAAGGGTCTCAGGTTTGGAACGGGAAGGAGTTGGATATCACATCTCATGTTATAGGAAAGATCTCAGGTTTGGTATTAGAAGCATTGAGACATCACATCTCTGCAATCGGAAGTGTCTCAGGATTGGGATGGGAAGGCGTTGGATATCACATCTCATGTTATAGGAAAGATCTCAGGTTTGGTATTAGAAGCATTGAGACATCACATCTCATGTTATAGGAAGGGTCTCAGAATTGGAATGGGAAGAAGTTGGATATCACATCTCATGCTATAGGAAAGGTCTCAGGTTTGGTATAAGCATTGAGATATCACATCTCATGCTATAGGAAGGGTCTCAGGATTGGAATGGGAAGGAGTTGTATATGACATCTCATGCCATAGGAAGGGTCTCAGGTTTGGTATAAGCATTGAGATATCACATCACATGCTATAGGAAGGGTCTCAGGATTGGAATGGGAAGGACTTGGATATCACATCTCATGCTATAGGCAGGGTCTCAGGTTTGGAAAGGGAAGGAGTTGGATATCACATTTCATGTTAGAGGTAGGATCTCAGGTTTGGTATTAGAGGCATTGAGATATCACATCTCATGCTATCAGAAGGGTCTCAGGATTGGAATGGGAAGGAGTTGGATATCACATCTCATGCTAAAGGGAGGGTCTCAGGTTTGGAAAGGGAAGGATTTGGATATCACATCTCATGTTATAGGAAGGATCTCAAGTTTTGTATTAGAAGCATTGAGATATCACATCTCATGCTATCGGAAGTATCTCAGGTTTGGTATTAGAGGCATTGAGATATCACATCTCATGCTATCGTAAGGGTCTCAGGATTGGAATGGGAAGGAGTTGGATATCACATCTCATGCTAAAGGGAGGGTCTCAGGTTTGGAAGGGGAAGGATTTGAATATCACATCACATGTTATAGGAAGGATCTCAGGTTTGGTATTAGAAGCATTGAGATATCACATCTCATGCTATCGGAATGGTCTCAGGATTGGAATGGGAAGGAGTTGGATATCACATCTCATGCTATAGGAAGGGTCTCAGGTTTGGAACGGGAAGGAGTTGTATATCACATCTCATGTTTAGGGAAAGATCTCAGGTTTGGTATTAGAAGCATTGAGACATCACATCTCTGCAATTCGAAGTGTCTCAGGATTAGGATGGGAAGGAGTTGGATATCACATCTCATGTTATAGGAAATATCTCAGGTTTGGTATTAGAAGCATTGAGACATCACATCTCATGCTATAGGAAGGGTCTCAGGATTGGAATGGGAAGGAGTTGGATATCACATCTCATGCTATATGAAGGGTCTCAGGTTTGGTATAAGCATTGAGATATCACATCTCATGCTATAGGAAGGGTCTCAGGATTGGAATGGGAAGGAGTTGTATATGAAATCTCATGCCGTAGGAAGGGTCTCAGGTTTGGTATAAGCATTGAGATATCACATCTCTGCTATCTGAAGGGTCTCAGGATTGGAATGGGAAGGAGTTGGATATCCCATCTCATGTTATAGGAAGAGTCTCAGGTTTGGTATTAGAAGCATTGAGATATCACATCTCATTCTATAGGAAGGGTCTCAGGATTGGAATGGAAGGAGTTGGATATCACATCTCATGTTTTAGGAAGGATCTCAGGTTTGGTATTAGAAGCATTGAGACATCACATCTCATGCTATAGGAAGGGTCTCAGGATTGGAATGGGAAGGAGTTGGATATCACATCTCATGCTATATGAAGGGTCTCAGGTTTGGTATAAGCATTGAGATATCACATCTCATGCTATAGGAAGGGTCTCAGGATTGGAATGGGAAGGAGTTGTATATGACAGCTCATGCCGTAGGAAGGGTCTCAGGTTTGGTATAAGCATTGAGATATCACATCTCTGCTATCTGAAGGGTCTCAGGATTGGAATTGGAAGGAGTTGGATATCCCATCTCATGTTATAGGAAGAGTCTCAGGTTTGGTATTAGAAGCATTGAGATATCACATCTCATGCTATAGGAAGGGTCTCAGGATTGGAATGGGAAGGAGTTGGATATCACATCTCATGCTATAGGAAGGGTCTCAGGTTTGGTATAAGCAGTGAGATATCACATCTCATGCTATAGGAAGTGTCTCAGGATTGGAATGGGAAGAAGTTGGATATCACATCTCATTCTTTAGGGAGGGTCTCAGGATTGGAATGGGAAGGAGTTGGATATCACATCTCATGATAAAGGAAGGGTCTAAGGTTTGGAAGGGGAAGGATTTGGATATCACATCTCATGTTATAGGACGGGTCTCAGGTTTGGTATTAGAAGCATTGAGATATCAAGTCTCATGGTATAGGAAGGGTCTCAGAATTGGAATGGGAAGGAGTTGGATATCACATCTCATTCTATAGGAAGGGTCTCAGGATTGGAATGGGAAGGAGTTTGATATCACATCTCATGCCATAGTATGGGTCTCAGGTTTGGTAGAAGCATTGGGATATCACATCTCATGCTATCGGAAGGTTATCAGGATTGGATTTGGAAGGAGTTGGATATCCCATCTCATGCTATAGGAAGGGTCTCAGGTTGGAATGGGAAGGAGTTGGATATCACATCTCATGCTATATGAAGGGTCTCAGGTTTGGTATAAGCATTGAGATATCACATCTCATGCTATAGGAAGGGTCTCAGGATTGGAATGGGAAGGAGTTGTATATGACAGCTCATGCCGTAGGAAGGGTCTCAGGTTTGGTATAAGCATTGAGATATCACATCTCTGCTATCTGAAGGGTCTCAGGATTGGAATTGGAAGGAGTTGGATATCCCATCTCATGTTATAGGAAGGATCTCAGGTTTGGTATAAGCATTGAGATATCACATCTCTGTTATCGGAAAGGGTCTCAGGATTGGAATGGGAAGGAGTTGGATATTCCCATCTCATGTTATAGGAAGGGTCTCAGGTTTGGTATTAGAAGCATTGAGATAGCACATCTCATGCTATTGGAAGGGTCTCAGGATTGGAATGGGAAGGACTTGGATATCACATCTCATTCTTTAGGGAGGGTCTCAGGATTGGAATGGGAAGGAGTTGGATATCACATCTCATGATAAAGGAAGGGTCTAAGGTTTGGAAGGGGAAGGATTTGGATATCACATCTCATGTTATAGGACGGGTCTCAGGTTTGGTATTAGAAGCATTGAGATATCAAGTCTCATGGTATAGGAAGGGTCTCAGAATTGGAATGGGAAGGAGTTGGATATCACATCTCATTCTATAGGAAGGGTCTCAGGATTGGAATGGGAAGGAGTTTGATATCACATCTCATGCCATAGTATGGGTCTCAGGTTTGGTAGAAGCATTGGGATATCACATCTCATGCTATCGGAAGGTTATCAGGATTGGATTTGGAAGGAGTTGGATATCCCATCTCATGCTATAGGAAGGGTCTCAGGTTGGAATGGGAAGGAGTTGGATATCACATCTCATGTTATAGGAAGGGTCTCAGGATTGGAATGGGAAGGACTTGGATATCACATCTCATGCTATAGGTAGGCTCTCAGGTTTGGAAGGGGAAAGAGTTGGATATCACATTTCATGTTAGAGGTAGGATCTCAGGTTTGGTATTAGAGGCATTGAGATATCACATCTCATGCTATCAGAAGGGTCTCAGGATTGGAATGGGAAGGAGTTGGATATCACATCTCATGCTAAAGGGAGGGTCTCAGGTTTGGAAGGGGAAGGATTTGGATATCACATCTCATGTTATAGGAAGGATCTCAGGTTTGGTATTAGAAGCATTGAGATATCACATCTCATGCTATCGGAAGGATCTCAGGTTTGGTATTAGAAGCATTGAGATGTCACATCTCATGCTATCAGAAGGGTCTTAGGATTGGAATGGGAAGGAGTTGGATATCACATCTCATGCTAAAGGGAGGGTCTCAGGTTTGGAAGGGGAAGGATTTGGATATCACATCTTATGTTATCGGAAGGATCTCAGGTTTGGTATTAGAAGTATTGAGATATCACATCTCATGCTATAGGAAGGGTCTCAGGATTGGAATGGGAAGGAGTTGGATATCACATCTCAAGCTATAGGAAGGGTCTCAGGTTTGGTATATGCATTGAGATATCACATCTCATGCTATTAGAAGGGTCTCAGGATTGGAATGGGAAGGAGTTCGATATCACATCTCATGTTATAGGAAAGATTTCAGGTTTGGTATTAGAAGCATTGAGACATCACATCTCATGTTATAGGAAGGGTCTCAGGATTGGAATGGGAAGAAGTTGGATATCACATCTCATGCTATAGGAAGGGTCTCAGGTTTGGCATAAGCATTGAGATATCACATCTCATGCTATAGGAAGGGTCTCAGGATTGGAATGGGAAGGAGTTGTATATGACATCTCATGCCATAGGAAGGGTCTCAGGTTTGGTATAAGCATTGAGATATCACATCACATGCTATAGGAAGGGTCTCAGGATTGGAATGGGAAGGACTTGGATATCACATCTCATGCTATCAGAAGGGTCTCAGGATTGGAATGGGAAGGAGTTGGATATCACATCTCATGTTAAAGGTAGGGTCTCAGGTTTGGAAGGGGAAGGATTTGGATATCACATCTCATGTTATAGGAAGGATCTCAGGTTTGGTATTAGAAGCATTGAGATATCACATCTCATGCTATCGGAAGTATCTCAGGTTTGGTATTAGAGGCATTGAATTATCACATCTCATGCTATCATAAGGGTCTCAGGATTGGAATGGGAAGGAGTTGGATATCACATCTCATGCTAAAGGGAGGGTCTCAGGTTTAGAAGGGGAAGGATTTGAATATCACATCACATGTTATAGGAAGGATCTCAGGTTTGGTATTAGAAGCATTGAGATATCACATCTCATGCTATCGGAATGGTCTCAGGATTGGAATGGGAAGGAGTTGGATATCACATCTCATGCTATAGGAAGGGTCTCAGGTTTGGAACGGGAAGGAGTTGGATATCACATCTCATGTTATAGGAAAGATCTCAGGTTTGGTATTAGAAGCATTGAGACATCACATCTCTGCAATCGGAAGTGTCTCAGGATTGGGATGGGAAGGCGTTGGATATCACATCTCATGTTATAGGAAAGATCTCAGGTTTGGTATTAGAAGCATTGAGACATCACATCTCATGTTATAGGAAGGGTCTCAGAATTGGAATGGGAAGAAGTTGGATATCACATCTCATGCTATAGGAAAGGTCTCAGGTTTGGTATAAGCATTGAGATATCACATCTCATGCTATAGGAAGGGTCTCAGGATTGGAATGGGAAGGAGTTGTATATGACATCTCATGCCATAGGAAGGGTCTCAGGTTTGGTATAAGCATTGAGATATCACATCACATGCTATAGGAAGGGTCTCAGGATTGGAATGGGAAGGACTTGGATATCACATCTCATGCTATAGGCAGGGTCTCAGGTTTGGAAAGGGAAGGAGTTGGATATCACATTTCATGTTAGAGGTAGGATCTCAGGTTTGGTATTAGAGGCATTGAGATATCACATCTCATGCTATCAGAAGGGTCTCAGGATTGGAATGGGAAGGAGTTGGATATCACATCTCATGCTAAAGGGAGGGTCTCAGGTTTGGAAGGGGAAGGATTTGGATATCACATCTCATGTTATAGGAAGGATCTCAGGTTTTGTATTAGTAGCATTGAGATATCACATCTCATGCTATCGGAAGTATCTCAGGTTTGGTATTAGAGGCATTGAGATATCACATCTCATGCTATCGTAAGGGTCTCAGGATTGGAATGGGAAGGAGTTGGATATCACATCTCATGCTAAAGGGAGGGTCTCAGGTTTGGAAGGGGAAGGATTTGAATATCACATCACATGTTATAGGAAGGATCTCAGGTTTGGTATTAGAAGCATTGAGATATCACATCTCATGCTATCGGAATGGTCTCAGGATTGGAATGGGAAGGAGTTGGATATCACATCTCATGCTATAGGAAGGGTCTCAGGTTTGGAACGGGAAGGAGTTGTATATCACATCTCATGTTTAGGGAAAGATCTCAGGTTTGGTATTAGAAGCATTGAGACATCACATCTCTGCAATCGGAAGTGTCTCAGGATTAGGATGGGAAGGAGTTGGATATCACATCTCATGTTATAGGAAAGATCTCAGGTTTGGTATTAGAAGCATTGAGACATCACATCTCATGTTATAGGAAGGGTCTCATGATTGGAATGGGAAGAAGTTGGATATCACATCTCATGCTATAGGAAGGGTCTCAGGTTTGGTATAAGCATTGAGATATCACATCTCATGCTATCGGAAGTATCTCAGGTTTGGTATTAGAGGCATTGAGATATCACATCTCATGCTATCATAAGGGTCTCAGGATTGGAATGGGAAGGAGTTGGATATCACATCTCATGCTAAAGGGAGGGTCTCACGTTTGGAAGGGGAAGGATTTGAATATCACATCACATGTTATAGGAAGGATCTCAGGTTTGGTATTAGAGGCATTGAGATATCACATCTCATGCTATAGGAAGGGTCTCATGATTGGAATGGGAAGCAGTTAAATATCACATCTCATGCTATAGGAAGGGTCTCAGGTTTGGAACGGGAAGGAGTTGGATATCACATCTCATGTTATAGGAAGAGTCTCAGGATTGGTATAAGCATTGAGATATCACATCTCTGCAATCGGAAGTGTCTCAGGATTGGGATGGGAAGGATTTGGATATCACATCTCATGCTATAGGAAGGGTCTCAGGTTTGGAACGGGAAGGAGTTGGATATCACATCTCATGTTATAGGAAGAGTCTCAGGTTTGGTATAAGCATTGAGATATCACATCTCTGCAATCGGAAGTGTCTCAGTATTGGAACGGGAAGGAGTTGGATATCCCATCTCATGTTATAGGACTGGTCTCAGGTTTGGTATTAGAAGCATTGATATATCACATCGCATGCTGTAGGAAGGGTCTCAGGTTTGGAATGGGAAGGAATTGGATATCACATCTCATGTCATAGGAAGGATCTCAGGTTTGCTATTAGAAGCATTGAGATATCACATCTCATGCTATAGGAATGGTCTCAGGATTGGAATGGGAAGGAGTTGGATATTACATTCTTGCTATGGGAAGGGTCTCATGTTTGGAATTGGAAGGAGTTGGATATCACATATGCTATAGGAAGGGTCTCAGGTTTGGAATGGGAAGGAGTTGGATATCACATCTCATGTTATAGGAAGGGTCTCAGGTTTGGTATAAGCATTGAGATATCACATCTCTGCTATCGGAAGTGTCTCAGGATTGGAATGGGAAGGAGTTGGATATCCCATCTCATGTTATATGACGGGTCTCAGGTTTGAAAAGGGAAGGAGTTGGATATCACATTTCATGTTAGAGGAAGGATCTCAGGTTTGGTATTAGAGGCATTGAGATATCACATCTCATGCTATAGGAAGGGTCTCGGGATTGGAATGGGAAGGAGTTGGATATCACATCCCATGCTATAGGAAGGGTCTCAGGTTTGGTATAAGCATTGAGATATCACATCTCATGCTATAGGAAGGGTCTCAGGATTGGAATGGGAAGGATATGTATATGACATCTCATGCCATAGGAAGGGTCTCAGGTTTGGTATAAGCATTGAGATATCACATCTCTGCTTTTGGAAGGGTCTCAGAATTGGAATGGGAAGGAGTTGGATATCCCATCTCATGTTATAGGAAGAGTCTCAGGTTTGGTATTAGAAGCATTGAGATATCACATCTCATGCTATAGCAAGTGTCTCAGGATTGGAATGGGAAGGAATTGGATATCACATCTCATGCTATAGGGAGGGTCTCAAGTTTGATATAAGAAGCATTGAGATATCACATCTCATGCTATAGGAAGGGTCTCAGGATTGGAATGGAAGGAGTTGGATATCACATCTCATGTTATAGGAAGGATCTCAGGTTTGGTATTAGAAGCATTGAGACATCACATCTCATGCTATAGGAAGGGTCTCAGGATTGTAATGGGAAGGAGTTGGATATCACATCTCATGCTATATGAAGGGTCTCAGGTTTGGTATAAGCATTGAGATATCACATCTCATGCTATAGGAAGGGTCTCAGGATTGGAATGGGAAGGAGTTGTATATGACATCTCATGCCGTAGGAAGGGTCTCAGGTTTGGTATAAGCATTGAGATATCACATCTCTGCTATCGGAAGGGTCTCAGGATTGGAATGGGAAGGAGTTGGATATCCCATCTCATGTCATAGGACGGGTCTCAGGTTTGTTATTAGAATCATTGAGATATCATATTGCATGCTATAGGAAGGGTCTAAGGATTGGAATGGGAAGGACTTGGATATCACATCTCATGCTATAGGTAGGCTCTCAGGTTTGGAAAGGGAAGGAGTTGGATATCACATTTCATGTTAGAGGAAGGATCTCAGGTTTGGTATTAGAGGCATTGAGATATCACATCTCATGCTATAGGAAGGGTCTGAGGATTGGAATGGGAAGGAGTTGGATATCACATCTCATGCTATAGGAAGGGTCTCAGGTTTGGTATAAACATTGAGATATCACATCTCATGCTATAGGAAGGGTCTCAGGATTGGAATGGGAAGGATATGTATATGACATCTCATGCCATAGGAAGGGTCTCAGGTTTGGTATGAGCATTGAGATATCACATCTCTGCTTTTGGAAGGGTCTCAGAATTGGAATGGGAAGGAGTTGGATATCCCATCTCATGTTATAGGAAGAGTCTCAGGTTTGGTATTAGAAGCATTGAGATATCACATCTCATGCTATAGCAAGTGTCTCAGGATTGGAATGGGAAGGAATTGGATATCACATCTCATGCTATAGGGAGGGTCTCAAGTTTGATATTAGAAGCATTGAGATATCACATCTCATGCTATAGGAAGGGTCTCAGGATTGGAATGGAAGGAGTTGGATATCACATCTCATGTTATAGGAAGGATCTCAGGTTTGGTATTAGAAGCATTGAGACATCACATCTCATGGTATAGGAAGGGTCTCAGGATTGTAATGGGAAGGAGTTGGATATCACATCTCATGCTATATGAAGGGTCTCAGGTTTGGTATAAGCATTGAGATATCACATCTCATGCTATAGGAAGGGTCTCAGGATTGGAATGGGAAGGAGTTGTATATGACATCTCATGCCGTAGGAAGGGTCTCAGGTTTGGTATAAGCATTGAGATATCACATCTCTGCTATCGGAAGGGTCTCAGGATTGGAATGTGAAGGAGTTGCATATCCCATCTCATGCTAAAGGGAGGGTCTCAGGTTTGGAAGGGGAAGGATTTGAATATCACATCACATGTTATAGGAAGGATCTCAGGTTTGGTATTAGAGGCATTGAGATATCACATCTCATGCTATCGGAAGGGTCTCATGATTGGAATGGGAAGGAGTTAAATATCACATCTCATGCTACAGGAAGGGTCTCAGGTTTGGAACGGGAAGGAGTTGGATATCACATCTCATGTTATAGGAAGAGTCTCAGGTTTGGTATAAGCATTGAGATATCACATCTCTGCAATTGGAAGTGTCTCAGGATTGGGATGGGAAGGATTTGGATATCACATCTCATGCTATAGGAAGGGTCTCAGGTTTGGAACGGGAAGGAGTTGGATATCACATCTCATGTTATAGGAAGAGTCTCAGGTTTGGTATAAGCATTGAGATATCACATCTCTGCAATCGGAAGTGTCTCAGTATTCGAACGGGAAGGAGTTGGATATCCCATCTCATGTTATAGGACTGGTCTCAGGTTTGGTATTAGAAGCATTGAGATATCACATTGCATGCTGTAGGAAGGGTCTCAGGTTTGGAATGGGAAGGAATTGGATATCACATCTCATGTCATAGGAAGGATCTCAGGTTTGGTATTAGAAGCATTGAGATATCACATCTCATGCTATAGGAATGGTCTCAGGATTGGAATGGGAAGGAGTTGGATATTACATTCTTGCTATGGGAAGGGTCTCATGTTTGGAATTGGAAGGAGTTGGATATCACATATGCTATAGGAAGGGTCTCAGGTTTGGAATGGGAAGGAGTTGGATATCACATCTCATGTTATAGGAAGGGTCTCAGGTTTGGTATAAGCATTGAGATATCACATCTCTGCTATCGGAAGTGTCTCAGGATTGGAATGTGAAGGAGTTGGATATCCCATCTCATGTTATAGGACGGGTCTCAGGTTTGAAAAGGGAAGGAGTTGGATATCACATTTCATGTTAGAGGAAGGATCTCAGGTTTGGTATTAGAGGCATTGAGATATCACATCTCATGCTATAGGAAGGGTCTCAGGATTGGAATGGGAAGGAGTTGGATATCACATCTCATGCTATAGGAAGGGTCTCAGGTTTGGTATAAGCATTGAGATATCACATCTCATGCTATAGCAAGTGTCTCAGGATTGGAATGGGAAGGAATTGGATATCACATCTCATGCTATAGGGAGGGTCTCAAGTTTGATATTAGAAGCATTGAGATATCACATCTCATGCTATAGGAAGGGTCTCAGGATTGGAATGGAAGGAGTTGGATATCACATCTCATGTTATAGGAAGGATCTCAGGTTTGGTATTAGAAGCATTGAGACATCACATCTCATGCTATAGGAAGGGTCTCAGGATTGTAATGGGAAGGAGTTGGATATCACATCTCATGCTATATGAAGGGTCTCAGGTTTGGTATAAGCATTGAGATATCACATCTCATGCTATAGGAAGGGTCTCAGGATTGGAATGGGAAGGAGTTGTATATGACATCTCATGCCGTAGGAAGGGTCTCAGGTTTGGTATAAGCATTGAGATATCACATCTCTGCTATCGGAAGGGTCTCAGGATTGGAATGGGAAGGAGTTGGATATCCCATCTCATGTCATAGGACGGGTCTCAGGTTTGTTATTAGAATCATTGAGATATCATATTGCATGCTATAGGAAGGGTCTAAGGATTGGAATGGGAAGGACTTGGATATCACATCTCATGCTATAGGTAGGCTCTCAGGTTTGGAAAGGGAAGGAGTTGGATATCACATTTCATGTTAGAGGAAGGATCTCAGGTTTGGTATTAGAGGCATTGAGATATCACATCTCATACTATAGGAAGGGTCTCAGGATTGGAATGGGAAGGAGTTGGATATCACATCTCATGCTATAGGAAGGGTCTCAGGTTTGGTATAAGCATTGAGATATCACATCTCATGCTATAGGAAGGGTCTCAGGATTGGAATGGGAAGGATATGTATATGACATCTCATGCCATAGGAAGGTCTCAGGTTTGGTATGAGCATTGAGATATCACATCTCTGCTTTTGGAAGGGTCTCAGAATTGGAATGGGAAGGAGTTGGATATCCCATCTCATGTTATAGGAAGAGTCTCAGGTTTGGTATTAGAAGCATTGAGATATCACATCTCATGCTATAGCAAGTGTCTCAGGATTGGAATGGGAAGGAATTGGATATCACATCTCATGCTATAGGGAGGGTCTCAAGTTTGATATTAGAAGCATTGAGATATCACATCTCATGCTATAGGAAGGGTCTCAGGATTGGAATGGAAGGAGTTGGATATCACATCTCATGTTATAGGAAGGATCTCAGGTTTGGTATTAGAAGCATTGAGACATCACATCTCATGCTATAGGAAGGGTCTCAGGATTGTAATGGGAAGGAGTTGGATATCACATCTCATGCTATATGAAGGGTCTCAGGTTTGGTATAAGCATTGAGATATCACATCTCATGCTATAGGAAGGGTCTCAGGATTGGAATGGGAAGGAGTTGTATATGACATCTCATGCCGTAGGAAGGGTCTCAGGTTTGGTATAAGCATTGAGATATCACATCTCTGCTATCGGAAGGGTCTCAGGATTGGAATGGGAAGGAGTTGGATATCCCATCTCATGTCATAGGACGGGTCTCAGGTTTGTTATTAGAATCATTGAGATATCATATTGCATGCTATAGGAAGGGTCTAAGGATTGGAATGGGAAGGACTTGGATATCACATCTCATGCTATAGGTAGGCTCTCAGGTTTGGAAAGGGAAGGAGTTGGATATCACATTTCATGTTAGAGGAAGGATCTCAGGTTTGGTATTAGAGGCATTGAGATATCACATCTCATGCTATAGGAAGGGTCTCAGGATTGGAATGGGAAGGAGTTGGATATCACATCTCATGCTATAGGAAGGGTCTCAGGTTTGGTATAAGCATTGAGATATCACATCTCATGCTATAGGAAGGGTCTCAGGATTGGAATGGGAAGGATATGTATATGACATCTCATGCCATAGGAAGGTCTCAGGTTTGGTATGAGCATTGAGATATCACATCTATGCTTTTGGAAGGGTCTCAGAATTGGAATGGGAAGGAGTTGGATATCCCATCTCATGTTATAGGAAGAGTCTCAGGTTTGGTATTAGAAGCATTGAGATATCACATCTCATGCTATAGCAAGTGTCTCAGGATTGGAATGGGAAGGAATTGGATATCACATCTCATGCTATAGGGAGGGTCTCAAGTTTGATATTAGAAGCATTGAGATATCACATCTCATGCTATAGGAAGGGTCTCAGGATTGGAATGGAAGGAGTTGGATATCACATCTCATGTTATAGGAAGGATCTCAGGTTTGGTATTAGAAGCATTGAGACATCACATCTCATGCTATAGGAAGGGTCTCAGGATTGTAATGGGAAGGAGTTGGATATCACATCTCATGCTATATGAAGGGTCTCAGGTTTGGTATAAGCATTGAGATATCACATCTCATGCTATAGGAAGGGTCTCAGGATTGGAATGGGAAGGAGTTGTATATGACATCTCATGCCGTAGGAAGGGTCTCAGGTTTGGTATAAGCATTGAGATATCACATCTCTGCTATCGGAAGGGTCTCAGGATTGGAATGGGAAGGAGTTGCATATCCCATCTCATGTCATAGGACGGGTCTCAGGTTTGTTATTAGAATCATTGAGATATCATATTGCATGCTATAGGAAGGGTCTAAGGATTGGAATGGGAAGGACTTGGATATCACATCTCATGCTATAGGTAGGCTCTCAGGTTTGGAAAGGGAAGGAGTTGGATATCACATTTCATGTTAGAGGAAGGATCTCAGGTTTGGTATTAGAGGCATTGAGATATCACATCTCATGCTATAGGAAGGGTCTCAGGATTGGAATGGGAAGGAGTTAGATATCCCATCTCATGCTATAGGAAGGGTCTCAGGTTTGGTATAAGCATTGAGATATCACATCTCATGCTATAGGAAGGGTCTCAGGATTGGAATGGGAAGGATATGTATATGACATCTCATGCCATAGGAAGGGTCTCAGGTTTGGTATAAGCATTGAGATATCACATCTCTGCTTTTGGAAGGGTCTCAGGATTGGAATGGGAAGGAGTTGGATATCCCATCTCATGTTATAGGAAGAGTCTCAGGTTTGGTATTAGAAGCATTGAGATATCACATCTCATGCTATAGGAAGTGTGTCAGGATTGGAATGGGAAGGACTTGGATATCACATCTCATGCTATAGGGAGGGTCTCAAGTTTGATATTAGAAGCATTGAGATATCACATCTCATGCTATAGGAAGGGTCTCAGGATTGGAATGGAAGGAGTTGGATATCACATCTCATGTTTTAGGAAGGATCTCAGGTTTGGTATTAGAAGCATTGAGACATCACATCTCATGCTATAGGAAGGGTCTCAGGATTGGAATGGGAAGGAGTTGGATATCCCATCTCATGTTATAGGAAGAGTCTCAGGTTTGGTATTAGAAGCATTGAGATATCACATCTCATGCTATAGGAAGGGTCTCAGGACTGGAATGGGAAGGAGTTGGATATCACATCTCATGCTATAGGAAGGGTCTCAGGTTTGGTATAAGCATTGAGATATCACATCTCATGCTATAGGAAGGGTCTCAGGATTGGAATGGGAAGGAGTTGGATATCACATCTCATGTTATAGGAAGGATCTCAGGTTTGGTATTAGAAGCATTGAGACATCACATCTCATGATATAGGAAGGGTCTCAGGACTGGAATGGGAAGGAGTTGTATATGACATCTCATGCCGTAGGAAGGGTCTCAGGTTTGGTATAAGCATTGAGATATCACATCTCTGCTATCGGAAGGGTCTCAGGATTGGAATGGGAAGGAGTTGGATATCCCATCTCATGTTATAGGAAGGGTCTCATGATTGCAATGGGAAGGACTTGGATATCACATCTCATGCTATAGGAAGGCTCTCAGGTTTGGAAGGGGAAAGAGTTGGATATCACATTTCATGTTAGAGGTAGGATCTCAGGTTTGGTATTAGAGGCATTGAGATATCACATCTCATGCTATCAGAAGGGTCTCAGGATTGGAATGGGAAGGAGTTGGATATCACATCTCATGCTAAAGGGAGGGTCTCAGGTTTGGAAGGGGAAGGATTTGGATATCACATCTCATGTTATAGGAAGGATCTCAGGTTTGGTATTAGAAGCATTGAGATATCACATCTCATGCTATCAGAAGGGTCTCAGGATAGGAATGGGAAGGAGTTGGATATCACATCTCATGCTAAAGGGAGGGTCTTAGGTTTGGAAGGGGAAGGATTTGGATATCACATCTCATGTTATCGGAAGGATCTCAGGTTTGGTATTAGAAGTATTGAGATATCACATCTCATGCTATAGGAAGGGTCTCAGGATTGGAATGGGAAGGAGTTGGATATCACATCTCATGCTAAAGGAAGGGTCTCAGGTTTGGTAGAAGCATTGAGATATCACATCTCATGCTATAGGAAGGGTCTCAGGATTGGAATGGGAAGGACTTAGATATCACATATCATGCTATAGGGAGGGTCTCAGTTTTGATATTAGAAGCATTGAGATATCACATCTCATGCTATCGGAAGTGTCTCAGGATTGGAATGGGAAGGAGCTGGATATCACATCTCATGCTAAAGGAAGGGTCTCAGGTTTGGAACGGGAAGGAGTTGGATATCACATCTCATGTTATAGGAAGGGTCTCAGGTTTGGTATAAGCATTGAGATATCACATCTCTGCTATCGGAAGTGTCTCAGGATTGGAATGGGAAGGAGTTGGATATCCCATCTCATGTTATAGGACGGGTCTCAGGTTTGTTATTAGAATCATTGAGATATCATATTGCATGCTGTAGGAAGGGTCTAAGGATTGGAATGGGAAGGACTTGGATATCACATCTCATGCTATAGATAGGCTCTCAGGTTTGGAAAGGGAAGGAGTTGGATATCACAATTAATGTTAGAGGAAGGATCTCAGGTTTGGTATTAGAGGCATTGAGATATCACATCTCAAGGGTCTCAGGTTGGAATGGGAAGGAGTTGGATATCACATCTCATGTTATAGGAAGGGTCTCAGGATTGGAATGGGAAGGACTTGGATATCACATCTCATGCTATAGGAAGGCTCTCAGGTTTGGAAGGGGAAGAGTTGGATATCACATTTCATGTTAGAGGTAGGATCTCAGGTTTGGTATTAGAGGCAATGAGATATCACATCTCATGCTATCAGAAGGGTCTCAGGATTGGAATGGGAAGGAGTTGGATATCACATCTCATGCTAAAGGGAGGGTCTCAGGTTTGGAAGGGGAAGGATTTGGATATCACATCTCATGTTATAGGAAGGATCTCAGGTTTGGTATTAGAAGCATTGAGATATCACATCTCATGCTATCGGAAGGATCTCAGGTTTGGTATTAGAAGCATTGAGATATCACATCTCATGCTATCAGAAGGTTCTCAGGATTGGAATGGGAAGGAGTTGGATATCACATCTCATGCTAAAGGGAGGGTATCAGGTTTGGAAGGGGAAGGATTTGGATATCACATCTCATGTTATCGGAAGGATCTCAGGTTTGGTATTAGAAGTATTGAGATATCACATCTCATGCTATCAGAAGGGTCTCAGGATTGGAATGGGAAGGAGTTGGATATCACATCTCATGCTAAAGGGAGGGTCTCAGGTTTGGAAGGGGAAGGATTTGGATATCACATCTCATGTTATAGGAAGGGTCTCAGGTTTGGTATTAGAAGCATTGAGATATCACATCTCATGCTATCAGAAGGTTCTCAGGATTGGAATGGGAAGGAGTTGGATATCACATCTCATGCTAAAGGGAGGGTATCAGGTTTGGAAGGGGAAGGATTTGGATATCACATCTCATGTTATCGGAAGGATCTCAGGTTTGGTATTAGAAGTATTGAGATATCACATCTCATGCTATCGGAAGTGTCTCAGGATTGGAATGGGAAGGAGCTGGATATCACATCTCATGCTAAAAGAAGGGTCTCAGGTTTGGAACGGGAAGGAGTTGGATATCCGATCTCATGTTATAGGAAGGGTCTCAGGTTTGGTATAAGCATTGAGATATCACATCTCTGCTATCGGAAGTGTCTCAGGATTGGAATGGGAAGGAGTTGGATATCCCATCTCATGTTATAGGATGGGTCTCAGGATTGTTATTAGAATCATTGAGATATCATATTGCATGCTGTAGGAAGGGTCTAAGGATTGGAATGGGAAGGACTTGGATATCACATCTCATGCTATGAATAGGCTCTCAGGTTTGGAAAGGGAAGGAGTTGGATATCACATTTCATGTTAGAGGAAGGATCTCAGGTTTGGTATTAGAGGCATTGAGATATCACATCTCATGCTATAGGAAGGGTCTCAGGATTGGAATGGGAAGGAGTTGGATATCACATCTCATGTTATAGGAAGGGTCTCAGGTTTGGTATAAGCATTGAGATATCACATCTCATGCTATAGGAAGGGTCTCAGGATTGTAATGGAAGGAGTTGGATATCACATCTCATGTTAGAGGTAGGATCTCAGGTTTGGTATTAGAGGCATTGAGATATGACATCTCATGCCATCAGAAGGGTCTCAGGATTGGAATGGGAAGTAGTTGGATATCACATCTCATGCTAAAGGGAGGGTCTAAGGTTTGGAAGGGGAAGGATTTGGACATCACATCTCATGTTATTGGAAGGATCTGAGGTTTGGTATTAGAAGCATTGAAATATCACATCTCATGCTATCTGAAGGGTCTCAGGTTTGGTATAAGCATTGAGATATCACATCTCTGCTATCGGAAGGGTCTCAGGATTGGAATGGGAAGGATTTGGATATCACATCTCATGTTATAGGAAGGGTCTCAGGTTTGGTATTAGAAGCATTGAGATATCACATCTCATGCTATAGGAAGGGTCACAGGAATGGAATGGGAAGGACTTGGATATCACATCTCATGATAAAGGAAGGGTCTAAGGTTTGGAAGGGGAAGGATTTGGATATCACATCTCATGTTATTGGACCGGTCTCAGGTTTGGTATTAGAAGCATTGAGATATCAAGTCTCATGGTATAGGACGGGAGTTTGATATCACATCTCATGCCATGGTATGGGTCTCAGGTTTTGTGATGCATAAAATGTGATATTGGGATATCACATCTCATGCTATCGGAAGGGTATCAGGATTGGAT
This sequence comes from Ambystoma mexicanum, assembly GCF_040938575.1. Taxonomy (NCBI): domain Eukaryota; kingdom Metazoa; phylum Chordata; class Amphibia; order Caudata; family Ambystomatidae; genus Ambystoma; species Ambystoma mexicanum. The sequence continues at coordinate 2,102,373 of NW_027182444.1, read as the reverse complement.
TTGGAAGGAGTTGGATATCCCATCTCATGCTATAGGAAGGGTCTCAGGTTGGATTAGAAGGAGTTGGATATCACATCTCATGTTATAGGAAGGGTCTCAGGATTGGAATGGGAAGGACTTGGATATCACATCTCATGTTATAGGAAGGATCTCAGGTTTGGTATTAGAAGCATTGAGATATCACATCTCATGCTATAGGAAGGGTCTCAGGATTGGAATGTGAAGGATTTGGATATCACATCTCATGCTAAAGGAAGGGTCTCAGGTTTGGTATAAGCATTGAGATATCACATCTCTGCTATCGGAAGGGTCTAATTATTGGATTGGGAAGGAATTGGATATCCCTTCTCATGCTATAGGAAGGGTCTCAGGTTGGAATGGGAAGGAGTTGGATATCACATCTCATGTTATAGGAAGGGTCTCAAGATTGAAATGGGAAGGATTTGGATATCACATCTCTTGCTATAGGAAGGGTCTCAGGTTTTTTATTAGAAACATTGAGATATCACATCTCATGCTATAGGAAGGGTTTCAGTATTGGAATGGGAAGGATTTGGATATCACATCTCATGCTAAAGGAAGGGTCTCAGGTTTGGAAGGGGAAGGATTTGGATATCATATCTCATGTTATAGGACGGGTCCCAGGTTTGGTATTAGAAGCATTGAGATATCACATCTCATGGTATAGGAAGGGTCTCAGGATTGGAATGGGAAGGAGTTGGATCTCCCTTCTCATGCTACAGGAAGGGTCTCAGGTTGGAATGGGAAGGAGTTGGATATCACATCTCGTTATAGGAAGGGTCTCAGGATTGGAATGGGAAGGAATTGGATATCACATCTCTTGCTATAGGAAGGGTCTCAGGTTTGGAAGGGGAAGGATTTGGATATCATATCTCATGTTATAGGACGGGTCCCAGGTCTGGTATTAGAAGCATTGAGATATCACATCTCATGCTATAGGAGGAGTCTCAGGATTGGAATGGGAAGGAGTTGGATATCATGTCTCATGTTATAGGAAGGGTCTCAGGATTGGAATGGGAAGGAGTTGAATATCACATCTCATGCTAAAGGAAGGGTATCAGGTTTGATATAAGCATTGAGATATCACATCTCATGCTATAGGAAGGAACTCAGGATTGGAATGGGAAGGAGTTGGATATCACATCTAATGCCATAGGAAGGGTCATCAGGTTTTGTATAAGCATTGAGATATCACATCTCTGCTATCGGAAGGGTCTCAGGATAGGAATGGGAAGGACTTAGAATTCACATCTCATACTATAGGGAGGGTCTCAGTTTTGATATTAGAAGCATTGAGCTATCACATCTCATGCTATCGGAAGGGTCTCAGGATTGGAATGGGATGGAGTTGGATATCACATCTCAAGCTATCTCAGGATTGGAATGGGAAGGAGTTTGATATTTCATCTCAAGCTATAGGAAGGGTCTCAGGTTTGGAAAGGGAAGGATTTGGATTTCACATCTCATGTTATAGGATGGTTCTCATGTTTGGTTTTAGGAGCATTGAGATATCACATCTCATGCTATCGGAAGGGTCTCAGGTTTGGAAAGGGAAGGATTTGGATTTCACATGTTATAGGATGGTTCTCAGGTTTGGTTTTAGAAGCATTAAATTATAACATCTCATGCTATAGCAAGGGTCTCAGGTTTGGAATGGGAAGGAGTTGGATATCACATCTCTGCTATCTGAAGGGTCTCAGGATTGGAATGGGAAGGAGTTGGATATCCCATCTCGTTATAGGAATGGTCTCAGGTTTGGTATTAGAAGCAATGAGATATCACATCTCATGCTATAGGAAGGGTCTAAGGTTTGGAAGGGGAAGGATTTGGACATCATATCTCATGTTATTGGAAGGATCTCAGGTTTGGTATTAGAAGCATGGAGATATCACATCTCATGCTATCGGAAGGGTCTCAGGTTTGGTATAAGCATTGAGATATCACATCTCTGCTATCGGAAGGGTCTCAGGATTGGAATGGGAAGGATTTGGATATCACACTTCATGTTATAGGAAGGGTCTCAGGTTTGGTATTAGAAGCATTGAGATATCACATCTCATGCTATAGGAAGGGTCTCAGGATTGGAATGGGAAGGACTTGGATATCACATCTCATGTTATAGGAAGGGTCTCAGGTTTGGTATTAGAAGCATTGCGATATCACATCTCATGCTATAGGAAGGGTCTCAGGAATGGAATGGGAAGGACTTGGATATCACATCTCATGATAAAGGAAGGGTCTAAGGTTTGGAAGGGGAAGGATTTGGATATCACATCTCATGTTATTGGACCGGTCTCAGGTTTGGTATTAGAAGCATTGAGATATCAAGTCTCATGGTATAGGACGGGAGTTTGATATCACATCTCATGCCATGGTATGGGTCTCAGGTTTTGTAGAAGCATTGGGATATCACATCTCATGCTATCGGAAGGGTATCAGGATTGGATTTGGAAGGAGTTGGATATCCCATCTCATGCTATAGGAAGGGTCTCAGGTTGGAATAGAAGGAGTTGGATATCACATCTCATGTTATAGGAAGGGTCTCAGGATTGGAATGGGAAGGACTTGGATATCACATCTCATGCTGAAGGAAGGGTCTCAGGTTTGGAAAAGGAAGGAGTTGGATATCACATTTCATGTTAGAGGTAGGATCTCAGGTTTGGTATTAGAGGCATTGAGATATCACATCTCATGCTATCAGAAGGGTATCAGGATTGGAATGGGAAGGAGTTGGATATCACATCTCATGCTAAAGGGAGGGTCTCAGGTTTGGAATGGGAAGGATTTGGATATCACATCTCATGTTATAGGAAGGACCTCAGGTTTGGTATTAGAAGCATTTAGATATCACATCTCATGCTATAGGAAGGGTCTCAGGATTGGAATGGGAAGGAGTTGGATATCACATCTCATGCTATGGGAAGGGTCTCAGGTTTGGTATAAGCATTGAAATATCACATCTCTGCTATCGGAAGGGTCTCAGGATTGGAATGGGAAGGACTTAGATATCACATCTAATGCTATAGGGAGGGTCTCAGTTTTGATATTAGAAGCATTGAGATATCACATCTCATGCTATAGGAAGGGTCTCAGGATTGGAATGGGAGGAGCTGGATATCACATCTCATGCTAAAGGAAGGGTCTCAGGTTTGGAAGGGGAAGGATTTGGATATCACATCTCATGTTATAGGACGGGTCTCAGGTTTGGTATTAGAAACATTGTGATATCACATCTCATGCTATAGGATGTGTCTCAGGATTGGAATGGGAAGGAGTTGGATATCACATATCATGCTATAGGAAGGGTTTCAGGTTTGGTAGAAGCATTGAGATATCATATCTCATGCTATAGGAAGAGTCTCAGGTTTGGGAAGGGAAGGATTTGGATTTCACATCTCATGTTATAGGATGGTTCTCATGTTTGGTTTTTGAAGCATTGAGATATCACATCTCATGCGATCGGAAGGGTCTCAGGTTTGGAATGGGAAGGAGTTGGATATCACATCTCATGTTATAGGAAGGGTCTCAGGTTTGGAATGGGAAGGAGTTGGATATGACATCTCTTGTTATAGGGAGGGTCTCAAGATTTGAATGGTAAGGAGTTGGATATCACATCTCATGCTATAGGAAGGGTCTCAGGTTTGGAATAAGCATTGAGATATCACATCTCTGCTATCGGAAGGGTCTCAGGATTGGATTGGGAAGGAGTTGGATATCCCTTCTCATGCTATAGGAAGGGTCTCAGGTTGGAATGGGAAGGAGTTGGATATCACATCTCATGTTATATACAGGAAGGGTCTCAGGATTGGAATGGGAAGGATTTGGATATCACATCTCTTGCTATAGGAAGGGTCTCAGGTTTTTTATTAGAAACATTGAGATATCACATCTCATGCTATAGGAAGGGTTTTAGGATTGGAATGGGAAGTATTTGGATATCACATCTCATGCTAAAGGAAGGGTCTCAGGTTTGGAAGGGGAAGGATTTGGATATCACATCTCATCCAATAGGAAGGGTCTCAGGTTTGGAATGGGAAGGAATTGGATATCACATCTCATGTTATAGGAAGGGTCTCAGGTTTTTTATTAGAAACATTGAGATATCACATCTCATGTTATAGGACGGTTCCCAGGTTTGGTATTAGAAGCAATGAGATATCACATCTCATGGTATAGGATGGGTCTCAGGGTTGGAATGGGAAGGAGTTGGACATCATATCTCATGTTATTGGAAGGATCTCAGGTTTGGTATTAGAAGCATGGAGATATCACATCTCATGCTATCGGAAGGGTCTAAGGTTTGGAAGGGGAAGGATTTGGACATCATATCTCATGTTATTGGAAGGATCTCAGGTTTGGTATTAGAAGCATGGAGATATCACATCTCATGCTATCGGAAGGGTCTCAGGTTTGGTATAAGCATTGAGATATCACATCTCTGCTATCGGAAGGGTCTCAGGATTGGAATGGGAAGGATTTGGATATCACACTTCATGTTATAGGAAGGGTCTCAGGTTTGGTATTAGAAGCATTGAGATATCACATCTCTGCTATCGGAAGGGTCTCAGGATTGGAATGGGAAGGATTTGGATATCACACTTCATGTTATAGGAAGGGTCTCAGGTTTGGTATTAGAAGCATTGAGATATCACATCTCATGCTATAGGAAGGGTCTCAGGATTGGAATGGGAAGGACTTGGATATCACATCTCATGTTATAGGAAGGGTCTCAGGTTTGGTATTAGAAGCATTGAGATATCACATCTCATGCTATAGGAAGGGTCTCAGGAATGGAATGGGAAGGACTTGGATATCACATCTCATGATAAAGGAAGGGTCTAAGGTTTGGAAGGGGAAGGATTTGGATATCACATCTCATGTTATTGGACCGGTCTCAGGTTTGGTATTAGAAGCATTGAGATATCAAGTCTCATGGTATAGGACGGGAGTTTGATATCACATCTCATGCCATGGTATGGGTCTCAGGTTTTGTAGAAGCATTGGGATATCACATCTCATGCTATCGGAAGGGTATCAGGATTGGATTTGGAAGGAGTTGGATATCCCATCTCATGCTATAGGAAGGGTCTCAGGTTGGAATAGAAGGAGTTGGATATCACATCTCATGTTATAGGAAGGGTCTCAGGATTGGAATGGGAAGGACTTGGATATCACATCTCATGCTGAAGGAAGGGTCTCAGGTTTGGAAAAGGAAGGAGTTGGATATCACATTTCATGTTAGAGGTAGGATCTCAGGTTTGGTATTAGAGGCATTGAGATATCACATCTCATGCTATCAGAAGGGTATCAGGATTGGAATGGGAAGGAGTTGGATATCACATCTCATGCTAAAGGGAGGGTCTCAGGTTTGGAATGGGAAGGATTTGGATATCACATCTCATGTTATAGGAAGGACCTCAGGTTTGGTATTAGAAGCATTTAGATATCACATCTCATGCTATAGGAAGGGTCTCAGGATTGGAATGGGAAGGAGTTGGATATCACATCTCATGCTATGGGAAGGGTCTCAGGTTTGGTATAAGCATTGAAATATCACATCTCTGCTATCGGAAGGGTCTCAGGATTGGAATGGGAAGGACTTAGATATCACATCTAATGCTATAGGGAGGGTCTCAGTTTTGATATTAGAAGCATTGAGATATCACATCTCATGCTATCGGAAGGGTCTCAGGATTGGAATGGGAGGAGCTGGATATCACATCTCATGCTAAAGGAAGGGTCTCAGGTTTGGAAGGGGAAGGATTTGGATATCACATCTCATGTTATAGGACGGGTCTCAGGTTTGGTATTAGAAGCATTGTGATATCACATCTCATGCTATAGGATGTGTCTCAGGATTGGAATGGGAAGGAGTTGGATATCACATATCATGCTATAGGAAGGGTTTCAGGTTTGGTAGAAGCATTGAGATATCATATCTCATGCTATAGGAAGAGTCTCAGGTTTGGGAAGGGAAGGATTTGGATTTCACATCTCATGTTATAGGATGGTTCTCATGTTTGGTTTTTGAAGCATTGAGATATCACATCTCATGCGATCGGAAGGGTCTCAGGTTTGGAATGGGAAGGAGTTGGATATCACATCTCATGTTATAGGAAGGGTCTCAGGTTTGGAATGGGAAGGAGTTGGATATGACATCTCTTGTTATAGGGAGGGTCTCAGGATTTGAATGGTAAGGAGTTGGATATCACATCTCATGCTATAGGAAGGGTCTCAGGTTTGGAATAAGCATTGAGATATCACATCTCTGCTATCGGAAGGGTCTCAGGATTGGATTGGGAAGGAGTTGGATATCCCTTCTCATGCTATAGGAAGGGTCTCAGGTTGGAATGGGAAGGAGTTGGATATCACATCTCATGTTATATACAGGAAGCGTCTCAGGATTGGAATGGGAAGGATTTGGATATCACATCTCTTGCTATAGGAAGGGTCTCAGGTTTTTTATTAGAAACATTGAGATATCACATCTCATGCTATAGGAAGGGTTTTAGGATTGGAATGGGAAGTATTTGGATATCACATCTCATGCTAAAGGAAGGGTCTCAGGTTTGGAAGGGGAAGGATTTGGATATCACATCTCATCCAATAGGAAGGGTCTCAGGTTTGGAATGGGAAGGAATTGGATATCACATCTCATGTTATAGGAAGGGTCTCAGGTTTTTTATTAGAAACATTGAGATATCACATCTCATGTTATAGGACGGTTCCCAGGTTTGGTATTAGAAGCAATGAGATATCACATCTCATGGTATAGGATGGGTCTCAGGGTTGGAATGTGAAGGAGTTGGATATCACATCTCATCCAATAGGAAGGGTCTCAGGTTTGGAATGGGAAGGAATTGGATATCACATCTCATGTCATAGGAAGGATCTCAGGTTTGGTATTAGAAGCATTGATATATCACATCTCATGCTATAGGAATGGTCTCAGGATTGGAATGGGTAGGAGTTGGATATTACATTCTTGCTATAGGAAGGGTCTCATGTTTGGAATGGGAAGGAGTTGGATATCACATATGCTATAGGAAGTGTCTCAGGTTTGGAACGGGAAGGAGTTGGATATCACATCTCATGTTATAGGAAGGGTCTCAGGTTTGGTATAAGCCTTTGAGATATCACATCTCTGCTATCAGGAGTGGCTCAGGATTGGACTGGGAAGGAGTTGGATATCCCATCTCATGTTAAAGGACGGGTCTCTGGTTTGGTATTAGAATCATTGAGATATCACATCGCATGCTGTAGGAAGGGTCTAAGGATTGGAATGGGATGGACTTGGATATCACATCTCATGCTATAGGTAGGCTCTCAGGTTTGGTATAAGCATTGAGATATCACATCTCATGCTATAGGAAGGGTCTCAGGATTGGAATGGGAAGGATTTGGATATCACATCTCATGCTATAGGAAGGGTCTCAGGTTTGGTATAAGCATGGAGATATCACTTCTCATGCTATAGGAAGGGTCTCAGGATTGGAATGGGAAGGTGTTGGATATCACATCTCATGCTATAGGAAGGGTCTCAGATTTGGTATAAGCATTGAGATATCACATCTCACGCTATAGGAAGGGTCTCAGGATTGGAATGGGAAGGAGTTGTATATGACATCTCAGGCCATAGGAAGGGTCTCAGGTTTGGTATAAGCATTGAGATATCACATCTCTGCTATCGGAAGGGTCTCAGGATTGGAATGGGAAGGAGTTGGATATCCCATCTCATGTTATAGGAAGGGTCTCAGGTTTGGTATTAGAAGCATTGAGATATCACATCTCATTCTATAGGAAGGGTCTCAGGATTGGAATGGGAAGGACTTGGATGTCACATCTCATGCTATAGGGAGGGTCTCAAGTTTGATATTAGAAGCATTGAGATAACAAATCTCATGATATCGGAAGGGTCTCAGGATTGGAATGCGAAGGAGTTGGATATCACATCTCATGATAAAGGAAGGGTCTAAGGTTTGGAAGGGGAAGGATTTGGATATCACATCTCATGTTATAGGACGGGTCTCAGGTTTGGTATTAGAAGCATTGAGATATCAAGTCTCATGGTATAAGAAGGGTCTCAGAATTGGAATGGGAAGGAGTTGGATATCACATCTCAAGCTATAGGAAGCGTCTCAGGATTGGAATGGGAAGGAGTTTGATATCACATCTCATGCCATAGTATGGGTCTCAGGTTTGGTAGAAGCATTGGGATATCACATCTCATGCTATCGGAAGGGTATCAGTATTGGATTTAGAAGGAGTTGGATATCCCATCTCATGCTATAGGAAGGGTCTCAGGTTGGAATGGGAAGGAGTTGGATATCACATTTCATGTTATAGGAAGGGTCTCAGGATTGGAATGGGAAGGACTTGGATATCATATCTCATGCTATAGGAAGGCTCTCAGGTTTGGAAGGGGAAGGAGTTGGATATCACATTTCATGTTAGAGGAAGGATCTCAGGTTTTGTATTAGAGGCCTTGAGATATCACATCTCATGCTATAGGAAGGGTCTCAGGATTGGAATGGGAAGGAGTTGGATATCACATCTCATGCTATAGGAAGGGTCTCAGGTTTGGTATAAGCATTGAGATATCACATCTCATGCTATAGGAAGGGTCTCAGGGTTGGAATGGGAAGGAGTTGTATATGACATCTCATGCCATAGGAAGGGTCTCAGGTTTGGTATAAGCATTGAGATATCACATATCATGCTATAGGAAGGGTCTCAGGGTTGGAATGGGAAGGAGTTGTATATGACATCTTATGCCATAGGAAGGGTCTCAGGTTTGGTATCAGCATTGAGATATCACATCACATGCTATAGGAAGGGTCTCAGGATTGGAATGGGAAGGACTTGGATATCACATCTCATGCTATAGGCAGGGTCTCAGGTTTGGAAAGGGAAGGAGATGGATATCACATTTCATGTTAGAGGTAGGATCTCAGGTTTGGTATTAGAGGCATTGAGATATCACATCTCATGCTATCAGAAGGGTCTCAGGATTGGAATGGGAAGGAGTTGGATATCACATTTCATGCTAAAGGGAGGGTCTCAGGTTGGGAAGGGGAAGGATTTGGAAATCACATCTCATATTATAGGAAGGATCTCAGGTTTGGTATTAGAAGCATTGAGATATCACATCTCATGCTATCGGAAGGATCTCAGGTTTGGTATAAGAGGCATTGAGATATCACATCTCATGCTATCATAAGGGTCTCAGGATTGGAATGGGAAGGAGTTGGATATCACATCTCATGTTATAGGAAGGATCTCAGGTTTGGTATTAGAAGCATTGAGACATCACATCTCATGCTATAGGAAGGGTCTCAGGATTGGAATGGGAAGGAGTTGGATATCACATCTCATGCTATAGGAAGGGTCTCAGATTTGGTATAAGCATTGAGATATCACATCTCATGCTATAAGGAGTTGGATATCACATCTCAAGCTATAGGAAGGGTCTCAGGTTTGGTATAAGCATTGAGATATCACATCTCATGCTATAGGAAGGGTCTCAGGATTGGAATGGGAAAGAGTTGGATATCACATCTCATGTTATAGGAAAGATCTCAGGTTTGGTATTAGAAGCATTGAGACATCACATCTCATGTTATAGGAAGGGTCTCAGGATTGGAATGGGAAGAAGTTGGATATCACATCTCATGCTATGGGAAGGGTCTCAGGTTTGGAAGGGGAAGGAGTTGGATATCCAATCTCATGTTATAGGACTGGTCTCAGGTTTGGTATTAGAAGCATTGAGATATCACATTGCATGCTGTAGGAAGGTTCTCAGGTTTGGAATGGGGAGGAATTGGATATCACATCTCATGTCATAGGAAGGATCTCAGGTTTGGTATTAGAAGCATTGAGATATCACATCTCATGCTATAGGAATGGTCTCAGGGTTGGAATGGGAAGGAGTTGGATATTACATTCTTGCTATAGGAAGGGTCTCATGTTTGGAATGGGAAGGAGTTGGATATTCCATCTCATGTTAAAGGACGGGTCTCTGGTTTGGTATTAGAATCATTGAGGTATCACATCGCATGCTGTAGGAAGGGTCTAAGGATTGGAATGGGATGGACTTGGATATCACATCTCATGCTATAGGTAGGCTCTCAGGTTTGGTATAAGCATCGAGATATCACATCTCATGCTATATGAAGGGTCTCAGGATTGGAACGGGAAGGATTTGGATATCACATCTTATGCTATAGGAAGGGTCTCAGGTTTGGTATAAGCATGGAGATATCACTTCTCATGCTATAGGAAGGGTCTCATGATTGGAATGGGAAGGAGTTGGATATCACATCTCATGCTATAGGAAGGGTCTCAGATTTGGTATAAGCATTGAGATATCACATCTCATGCTATAGGAAGGGTCTCAGGATTGGAATGGGAAGGAGTTGTATATGACATCTCAGGCCATAGGAAGGGTCTCAGGTTTGGTATAAGCATTGAGATATCACATCTCTGCTATCGGAAGGGTCTCAGGATTGGAATGGGAAGGAGTTGGATATCCCATCTCATGTTATAGGAAGGGTCTCAGGTTTGGTATTAGAAGCATTGAGATATCACATCTCATGCTATAGGAAGGGTCTCAGGATTGGAATGGGAAGGACTTGGATGTCACATCTCATGCTATAGGGAGGGTCTCAAGTTTGATATTAGAAGCATTGAGATAACAAATCTCATGATATCGGAAGGGTCTCAGGATTGGAATGGGAATGAGTTGGATATCACAACTCATGATAAAGGAAGGGTCTAAGGTTTGGAAGGGGAAGGATTTGGATATCACATCTCATGTTATAGGACGGGTCTCAGGTTTGGTATTAGAAGCATTGAGATATCAAGTCTCATGGTATAAGAAGGGTCTCAGAATTGGAATGGGAAGGAGTTGGATATCACATCTAAAGCTATAGGAAGCGTCTCAGGATTGGAATGGGAACGAGTTTGATATCACATCTCATGCCATAGTATGGGTCTCAGGTTTGGTAGAAGCATTGGGATATCCCATCTCATGCTATAGGAAGGGTCTCAGGTTGGAATGGGAAGGAGTTGGATATCACATTTCATGTTATAGGAAGGGTCTCAGGATTGGAATGGGAAGGACTTGGATATCATATCTCATGCTATAGGAAGGCTCTCAGGTTTGGAAGGGGAAGGAGTTGGATATCACATTTCATGTTAGAGGAAGGATCTCAGGTTTGGTATTAGAGGCCTTGAGATATCACATCTCATGCTATAGGAAGGGTCTCAGGATTGGAATGGGAAGGAGTTGGATATCACATCCCAAGCTATAGGAAGGGTCTCAGGTTTGGGATAAGCATTGAGATATCAGATCTCATGCTATAGGAAGGGTCTCAGGATTGGAATGGGAAGAAGTTGGATATCACATCTCATGCTATAGGAAGGGTCTCAGGATTGGAATGGGAAGGAGTTGGATATCCCATCTGAGTTGGATATCCCATCTCATGTTATAGGAAGGGTCTCAGGTTTGGTATTAGAAGCATTGAGATATCACATCTCATGCTATAGGAAGGGTCTCAGGATTGGAATGGGGAGGACTTGGATGTCACATCTCATGCTATAGGGAGGGTCTCAAGTGTGATATTAGAAGCATTGAGATAACAAATGTCATGATATCGGAAGGGTCTCAGGATTGGAATGGGAAGGAGTTGGATATCACATCTCATGATAAAGGAAGGGTCTAAGGTTTGGAAGGGGAAGGATTTGGATATCACATCTCATGTTATAGGACGGGTCTCATGTTTGGTATTAGAAGCATTGAGATATCAAGTCTCATGGTATAGGAAGGGTCTCAGAATTGGAATGGGAAGAAGTTGGATATCACATCTCAAGCTATAGGAAGGGTCTCAGGATTGGAATGGGAAGGAGTTTGATATCACATCTCATGCCATAGTATGGGTCTCAGATTTGGTAGAAGCATTGGGATATCACATCTCATGCTATCGGAATGGTATCAGTATTGGATTTGGAAGGAGTTGGATATCCCATCTCATGCTTTAGGAAAGGTCTCAGGTTGGAATGGGATGGAGTTGGATATCACATTTCATGCTATAGGAAGGCTCTCAGGTTTGCAAAGGGAAGGAGTTGGATATCACATTTCATGTTAGAGGAAGGATCTCAGGTTTGGTATTAGAGGCCTTAAGATATCACATCTCATGCTATAGGAAGGGTCTCAGGATTGGAATGGGAAGGAGTTGGATATCACATCCCAAGCTATAGGAAGGGTCTCAGGTTTGGTATAAGCATTGAGATATCACATCTCATGCTATAGGAAGGGTCTCAGGATTGGAATGGGAAGAAGTTGGATATCACATCTCATGCTATAGGAAGGGTCTCAGGTTTGGTATAAGCATTGAGATATCACATCTCATGCTATAGGAAGGGTCTCAGGATTGGAATGGGAAGGAGTTGTATATGCCATCTCATGCCATAGGAAGGGTCTCAGGTTTGGTATAAGCATTGAGATATCACATCACATGCTATAGGAAGGGTCTCAGGATTGGAATGGGAAGGACTTGGATATCACATATCATGCTATAGGCAGGGTCTCAGGTTTGGAAAGGGAAGGAGATGGATATCACATTTCATGTTAGAGGTAGGATCTCAGGTTTGGTATTAGAGGCATTGAGATATCACATCTCATGCTATCAGAAGGGTCTCAGGATTGGAATGGGAAGGAGTTGGATATCACATCTCATGCTAAAGGGAGGGTCTCAGGTTTGGAAGGGGAAGGATTTGGAAATCACATCTCATATTATAGGAAGGATCTCAGGTTTGGTATTAGAAGCATTGAGATATCACATCTCATGCTATCGGAAGGATCTCAGGTTTGGTATAAGAGGCATTGAGATATCACATCTCATGCTATAGGAAGGGTCTCAGGATTGGAACGGGAAGGATTTGGATATCACATCTTATGCTATAGGAAGGGTCTCAGGTTTGGTATAAGCATGGAGATATCACTTCTCATGCTATAGGAAGGGTCTCATGATTGGAATGGGAAGGAGTTGGATATCACATCTCATGCTATAGGAAGGGTCTCAGATTTGGTATAAGCATTGAGATATCACATCTCATGCTATAGGAAGGGTCTCAGGATTGGAATGGGAAGGAGTTGTATATGACATCTCAGGCCATAGGAAGGGTCTCAGGTTTGGTATAAGCATTGAGATATCACATCTCTGCTATCGGAAGGGTCTCAGGATTGGAATGGGAAGGAGTTGGATATCCCATCTCATGTTATAGGAAGGGTCTCAGGTTTGGTATTAGAAGCATTGAGATATCACATCTCATGCTATAGGAAGGGTCTCAGGATTGGAATGGGAAGGACTTGGATGTCACATCTCATGCTATAGGGAGGGTCTCAAGTTTGATATTAGAAGCATTGAGATAACAAATCTCATGATATCGGAAGGGTCTCAGGATTGGAATGGGAAGGAGTTGGATATCACAACTCATGATAAAGGAAGGGTCTAAGGTTTGGAAGGGGAAGGATTTGGATATCACATCTCATGTTATAGGACGGGTCTCAGGTTTGGTATTAGAAGCATTGAGATATCAAGTCTCATGGTATAAGAAGGGTCTCAGAATTGGAATGGGAAGGAGTTGGATATTACATCTCAAGCTATAGGAAGCGTCTCAGGATTGGAATGGGAAGGAGTTTGATATCACATCTCATGCCAAGTATGGGTCTCAGGTTTGGTAGAAGCATTGGGATATCACATCTCATGCTATCGGAAGGGTATCAGTATTGGATTTGGAAGGAGTTGGATATCCCATCTCATGCTATAGGAAGGGTCTCAGGTTGGAATGGGAAGGAGTTGGATATCACATTTCATGTTATAGGAAGGGTCTCAGGATTGGAATGGGAAGGACTTGGATATCATATCTCATGCTATAGGAAGGCTCTCAGGTTTGGAAGGGGAAGGAGTTGGATATCACATTTCATGTTAGAGGAAGGATCTCAGGTTTGGTATTAGAGGCCTTGAGATATCACATCTCATGCTATAGGAAGGGTCTCAGGATTGGAATGGGAAGGAGTTGGATATCACATCCCAAGCTATAGGAAGGGTCTCAGGTTTGGGATAAGCATTGAGATATCAGATCTCATGCTATAGGAAGGGTCTCAGGATTGGAATGGGAAGAAGTTGGATATCACATCTCATGCTATAGGAAGGGTCTCAGGATTGGAATGGGAAGGAGTTGGATATCCCATCTGAGTTGGATATCCCATCTCATGTTATAGGAAGGGTCTCAGGTTTGGTATTAGAAGCATTGAGATATCACATCTCATGCTATAGGAAGGGTCTCAGGATTGGAATGGGGAGGACTTGGATGTCACATCTCATGCTATAGGGAGGGTCTCAAGTGTGATATTAGAAGCATTGAGATAACAAATGTCATGATATCGGAAGGGTCTCAGGATTGGAATGGGAAGGAGTTGGATATCACATCTCATGATAAAGGAAGGGTCTAAGGTTTGGAAGGGGAAGGATTTGGATATCACATCTCATGTTATAGGACGGGTCTCAGGTTTGGTATTAGAAGCATTGAGATATCAAGTCTCATGGTATAGGAAGGGTCTCAGAATTGGAATGGGAAGAAGTTGGATATCACATCTCAAGCTATAGGAAGGGTCTCAGGATTGGAATGGGAAGGAGTTTGATATCACATCTCATGCCATAGTATGGGTCTCAGATTTGGTAGAAGCATTGGGATATCACATCTCATGCTATCGGAATGGTATCAGTATTGGATTTGGAAGGAGTTGGATATCCCATCTCATGCTTTAGGAAAGGTCTCAGGTTGGAATGGGATGGAGTTGGATATCACATTTCATGCTATAGGAAGGCTCTCAGGTTTGCAAAGGGAAGGATTTGGATATCACATTTCATGTTAGAGGAAGGATCTCAGGTTTGGTATTAGAGGCCTTGAGATATCACATCTCATGCTATAGGAAGGGTCTCAGGATTGGAATGGGAAGGAGTTGGATATCACATCCCAAGCTATAGGAAGGGTCTCAGGTTTGATATAAGCATTGAGATATCACATCTCTGCTATCGGAAGGGTCTCAGGATTGGAATGGGAAGGAGTTGGATATCCCATCTGAGTTGGATATCCCATCTCATGTTATAGGAAGGGTCTCAGGTTTGGTATTAGAAGCATTGAGATATCACATCTCATGCTATAGGAAGGGTCTCAGGATTGGAATGGGGAGGACTTGGATGTCACATCTCATGCTATAGGGAGGGTCTCAAGTTTGATATTAGAAGCATTGAGATAACAAATGTCATGATATCGGAAGGGTCTCAGGATTGGAATGGGAAGGAGTTGGATATCACATCTCATGATAAAGGAAGGGTCTAAGGTTTGGAACGGGAAGGATTTGGATATCACATCTCATGTTATAGGACGGGTCTCAGGTTTGGTATTAGAAGCATTGAGATATCAAGTCTCATGGTATGGGAAGGGTCTCAGAATTGGAATGGGAAGAAGTTGGATATCACATCTCAAGCTATAGGAAGGGTCTCAGGATTGGAATGGGAAGGAGTTTGATATCACATCTCATGCCATAGTATGGGTCTCAGATTTGGTAGAAGCATTGGGATATCACATCTCATGCTATCGGAATGGTATCAGTATTGGATTTGGAAGGAGTTGGATATCCCATCTCATGCTTTAGGAAAGGTCTCAGGTTGGAATGGGATGGAGTTGGATATCACATTTCATGTTATAGGAAGGGTCTCAGGATTGGAATGGGAAGGACTTGGATATCATATCTCATGCTATAGGAAGGCTCTCAGGTTTGGAAGGGGAAGGAGTTGGATATCACATTTCATGTTAGAGGAAGGATCTCAGGTTTGGTATTAGAGGCCTTGAGATATCACATCTCATGCTATAGGAAGGGTCTCAGGATTGGAATGGGAAGGAGTTGGATATCACATCTCAAGCTATAGGAAGGGTCTCAGGTTTGGTATAAGCATTGAGATATCACATCTCATGCTATAGGAAGGGTCTCAGGATTGGAAAGGGAAGGAGTTGGATATCACATCTCATGTTATAGGAAAGATCTCAGGTTTGGTATTAGAAGCATTGAGACATCACATCTCATGTTATAGGAAGGGTCTCAGGATTGGAATGGGAGGAGGTTGGATATCACATCTCATGCTATAGGAAGGGTCTCAGGTTTGGAAGGGGAAGGAGCTGGATATCCAATCTCATGTTATAGGACTGGTCTCAGGTTTGGTATTAGAAGCATTGAGATATCACATCGCATGCTGTAGGAAGGTTCTCAGGTTTGGAATGGGGAGGAATTGGATATCACATCTCATGTCATAGGAAGGATCTCAGGTTTGGTATTAGAAGCATTGAGATATCACATCTCATGCTATAGGAATGGTCTCAGGGTTGGAATGGGAAGGAGTTGGATATTACATTCTTGCTATAGGAAGGGTCTCATGTTTGGAATGGGAAGGAGTTGGATATCACATATGCTATAGGAAGGGTCTCAGGTTTGGAACGGGAAGGAGTTGGATATCCGATCTCATGTTATAGGAAGGGTCTCAGGTTTGGTATAAGCATTGAGATATCACATCTATGCTATCAGAAGTGTCTCAGGATTGGAATGGGAAGGAGTTGGATATCCCATCTCATTTTATAGGACGGGTCTCAGGTTTGCTATTAGAATCATTGAGATATCATATTGCACGCTGCAGGAAGGGTCTAAGGATTGGAATGGGAAGGACTTGGATATCACATCTCATGCTATAGATAGGCTCTCAGATTTGGAAAGGGAAGGAGTTGGATATCACATTTCATGTTAGAGGAAGGATCTCAGGTTTGGTATTAGAGGCATTGAGATATCACATCTCATGCTATAGGAAGCGTCTCAGGATTGGAATGGGAAGGAGTTGGGTATCACATCTCATGCTATAGGAAGGGTCTCATGTTTGGTATAAGCATTGAGATATCACATCTCTGCTATCGGAAGGGTCTCAGGATTGGATTGGGAAGGAGTTGGATATCCCTTCTCATGCTATAGGAAGGGTCTCAGGTTGGAATGGGAAGGAGTTGGATATCACATCTCATGTTATATACAGGAAGGGTCTCAGGATTGGAATGGGAAGGATTTGGATATCACATCTCTTGCTATAGGAAGGGTCTCAGGTTTTTTATTAGAAACATTGAGATATCACATCTCATGCTAAAGGAAGGGTCTCAGGTTTGGAAGGGGAAGGATTTGGATATCACATCTCATCCAATAGGAAGGGTCTCAGGTTTGGAATGGGAAGGAATTGGATATCACATCTCATGTTATAGGAAGGGTCTCAGGTTTTTTATTAGAAACATTGAGATATCACATCTCATGTTATAGGACGGTTCCCAGGTTTGGTATTAGAAGCATTGAGATATCACATCTCATGGTATAGGAAGGGTCTCAGGGTTGGAATGGGAAGGAGTTGGATATCACATCTCATCCAATAGGAAGGGTCTCAGGTTTGGAATGGGAAGGAATTGGATATCACATCTCATGTTATAGGAAGGATCTCAGGTTTGGTATTAGAAGCATTGAGATATCACATCTCATGCTATAGGAAGGGTCTCAGGATTGGAATGTGAAGGATTTGGATATCACATCTCATGCTAAAGGAAGGGTCTCAGGTTTGGTAGAAGCATTGAGATATCACATCTCATGCTATAGGAAGGGTCTCAGGATTTGAATGGCAAGGAGTTGGATATCACATCTCATGCCATAGGAAGGGTCTCAGGTTTGGTATAAGCATTGAGATATCACATCTCTGCTATCGGAAGGTTCTCAGGATTGGATTGGGAAGGAGTTGGATATCCCTTCTCATGCTATAGGAAGTGTCTCAGGTTGGAATGGGAAGGAGTTGGATATCACATCTCTTGCTATAGGAAGGGTCTCAGGATTGGAATGGGAAGGATTTGGATATCACATCTCATGTCATAGGAAGGATCTCAGGTTTGGTATTAGAAGCATTGATATATCACATCTCATGCGATAGGAATGGTCTCAGGATTGGAATGGGTAGGAGTTGGATATTACATTCTTGCTATAGGAAGGGTCTCATGTTTGGAATGGGAAGGAGTTGGATATCACATATGCTATAGGAAGTGTCTCAGGTTTGGAACGGGAAGGAGTTGGATATCACATCTCATGTTATAGGAAGGGTCTCAGGTTTGGTATAAGCATTGAGATATCACATCTCTGCTATCAGGAGTGGCTCAGGATTGGAATGGGAAGGAGTTGGATATCCCATCTCATGTTAAAGGACGGGTCTCTGGTTTGGTATTAGAATCATTGAGATATCACATCGCATGCTGTAGGAAGGGTCTAAGGATTGGAATGGGATGGACTTGGATATCACATCTCATGCTATAGGTAGGCTCTCAGGTTTGGTATAAGCATTGAGATATCACATCTCATGCTATAGGAAGGGTCTCAGGATTGGAATGGGAAGGATTTGGATATCACATCTCATGCTATAGGAAGGGTCTCAGGTTTGGTATAAGCATGGAGATATCACTTCTCATGCTATAGGAAGGGTCTCAGGATTGGAATGGGAAGGAGTTGTATATGACATCTCAGGCCATAGGAAGGGTCTCAGGTTTGGTATAAGCATTGAGATATCACATCTCTGCTATCGGAAGGGTCTCAGGATTGGAATGGGAAGGAGTTGGATATCCCATCTCATGTTATAGGAAGGGTCTCAGGTTTGGTATTAGAAGCATTGAGATATCACATCTCATGCTATAGGAAGGGTCTCAGGATTGGAATCGGAAGGACTTGGATGTCACATCTCAGGCTATAGGGAGGGTCTCAAGTTTGATATTAGAAGCATTGAGATAACAAATCTCATGCTATCGGAAGGGTCTCAGGATTGGAATGGGAAGGAGTTGGATATCACATCTCATGATAAAGGAAGGGTCTAAGGTTTGGAAGGGGAAGGATTTGGATATCACATCTCATGTTATAGGACGGGTCTCAGGTTTGGTATTAGAAGCATTGAGATATCAAGTCTCATGGTATAAGAAGGGTCTCAGAATTGGAATGGGAAGGAGTTGGATATCACATCTCAAGCTATAGGAAGCGTCTCAGGATTGGAATGGGAAGGAGTTTGATATCACATCTCATGCCATAGTATGGGTCTCAGGATTGGTAGAAGCATTGGGATATCACATCTCATGCTATCGGAAGGGTATCAGTATTGGATTTGGAAGGAGTTGGATATCCCATCTCATGCTATAGGAAGGGTCTCAGGTTGGAATGGGAAGGAGTTGGATATCACATTTCATGTTATAGGAAGGGTCTCAGGATTGGAATGGGAAGGACTTGGATATCATATCTCATGCTATAGGAAGGCTCTCAGGTTTGGAAGGGGAAGGAGTTGGATATCACATTTCATGTTAGAGGAAGGATCTCAGGTTTGGTATTAGAGGCCTTGAGATATCACATCTCATGCTATAGGAAGGGTCTCAGGATTGGAATGGGAAGGAGTTGGATATCACATCTCAAGCTATAGGAAGGGTCTCAGGTTTGGTATAAGCATTGAGATATCACATCTCATGCTATAGGAAGGGTCTCAGGATTGGAATGGGAAGAAGTTGGATATCACATCTCATGCTATAGGAAGGGTCTCAGGTTTGGTATAAGCATTGAGATATCACATCTCATGCTATAGGAAGGGTCTCAGGGTTGGAATGGGAAGGAGTTGTATATGACATCTCATGCCATAGGAAGGGTCTCAGGTTTGGTATAAGCATTGAGATATCACATCACGTGCTATAGGAAGGGTCTCAGGATTGGAATGGGAAGGACTTGGATATCACATCTCATGCTATAGGCAGGGTCTCAGGTTTGGAAAGGGAAGGAGATGGATATCACATTTCATGTTAGAGGTAGGATCTCAGGTTTGGTATTAGAGGCATTGAGATATCACATCTCATGCTATCAGAAGGGTCTCAGGATTGGAATGGGAAGGAGTTGGATATCACATTTCATGCTAAAGGGAGGGTCTCAGGTTTGGAAGGGGAAGGATTTGGAAATCACATCTCATATTATAGGAAGGATCTCAGGTTTGGTATTAGAAGCATTGAGATATCACATCTCATGCTATCGGAAGGATCTCAGGATTGGTAAAAGAGGCATTGAGATATCACATCTCATGCTATCATAAGGGTCTCAGGATTGGAATGGGAAGGAGTTGGATATCACATCTCATGTTATAGGAAGGATCTCAGGTTTGGTATTAGAAGCATTGAGACATCACATCTCATGCTATAGGAAGGGTCTCAGGATTGGAATGGGAAGGAGTTGGATATCACATCTCATGCTATAGGAAGGGTCTCAGATTTGGTATAAGCATTGAGATATCACATCTCATGCTATAAGGAGTTGGATATCACATCTCAAGCTATAGGAAGGGTCTCAGGTTTGGTATAAGCATTGAGATATCACATCTCATGCTATAGGAAGGGTCTCAGGATTGGAATGGGAAGGAGTTGGATATCACATCTCATGTTATAGGAAAGATCTCAGGTTTGGTATTAGAAGCATTGGGACATCACATCTCATGTTATAGGAAGGGTCTCAGGATTGGAATGGGAAGAAGTTGGATATCACATCTCATGCTATAGGAAGGGTCTCAGGTTTGGAAGGGGAAGGAGTTGGATATCCAATCTCATGTTATAGGACTGGTCTCAGGTTTGGTATTAGAAGCATTGAGATATCACATTGCATGCTGTAGGAAGGTTCTCAGGTTTGGAATGGGGAGGAATTGGATATCACATCTCATGTCATAGGAAGGATCTCAGGTTTGGTATTAGAAGCATTGAGATATCACATCTCATGCTATAGGAATGGTCTCAGGGTTGGAATGGGAAGGAGTTGGATATTACATTCTTGCTATAGGAAGGGTCTCATGTTTGGAATGGGAAGGAGTTGGATATCCCATCTCATGTTAAAGGACGGGCCTCTGGTTTGGTATTAGAATCATTGAGATATCACATTGCATGCTGTAGGAAGGGTCTAAGGATTGGAATGGGATGGACTTGGATATCACATCTCATGCTATAGGTAGGTTCTCAGGTTTGGTATAAGCATTGAGATATCACATCTCATGCTATAGGAAGGGTCTCAGGATTGGAATGGGAAGGATTTGGATATCACATCTTATGCTATAGGAAGGGTCTCAGGTTTGGTATAAGCATGGAGATATCACTTCTCATGCTATAGGAAGGGTCTCAGGATTGGAATGGGAAGGAGTTGGATATCACATCTCATGCTATAGGAAGGGTCTCAGATTTGGTATAAGCATTGAGATATCACATCTCATGCTATAGGAAGGGTCTCAGGATTGGAATGGGAAGGAGTTGTATATGACATCTCAGGCCATAGGAAGGGTCTCAGGTTTGGTATAAGCATTGAGATATCACATCTCTGCTATCGGAAGGGTCTCAGGATTGGAATGGAAAGGAGTTGGATATCCCATCTCATGTTATAGGAAGGGTCTCAGGTTTGGTATTAGAAGCTTTGAGATATCACATTTCATGCTATAGGAAGGGTCTCAGGATTGGAATGGGAAGGAGTTGGATATCACATCTCATGCTATAGGAAGGGTCTCAGATTTGGTATAAGCATTGAGATATCACATCTCATGCTATAGGAAGGGTCTCAGGATTGGAATGGGAAGGAGTTGTATATGACATCTCAGGCCATAGGAAGGGTCTCAAGTTTGGTATAAGCATTGAGATATCACATCTCTGCTATCGGAAGGGTCTCAGGATTGGAATGGAAAGGAGTTGGATATCCCATCTCATGTTATAGGAAGGGTCTCAGGTTTGGTATTAGAAGCTTTGAGATATCACATCTCATGCTATAGGAAGGGTCTCAGGATTGGAATGGGAAGGAGTTGGATATCACATCTCATGATAAAGGAAGGGTCTAAGGTTTGGAAGGGGAAGGATTTGGATATCACATCTCATGTTATAGGACGGGTCTCAGGTTTGGTATTAGAAGCATTGAGATATCAAGTCTCATGGTATAAGAAGGGTCTCAGAATTGGAATGGGAAGGAGTTGGATATCACATCTCAAGCTATAGGGAGCGTTTCAGGATTGGAATGGGAAGGAGTTTGATATCACATCTCATGCCATAGTATGGGTCTCAGGTTTGGTAGAAGCATTGGGATATCACATCTCATGCTATCGGAAGGGTATCAGTATTGGATTTGGAAGGAGTTGGATATCCCATCTCATGCTATAGGAAGGGTCTCAGGTTGGAATGGGAAGGAGTTGGATATCACATTTCATGTTATAGGAAGGGTCTAAGGATTGGAATGGGAAGGACTTGGATATCATATCTCATGCTATAGGAAGGCTCTCAGGTTTGGAAGGGGAAGGAGTTGGATATCACATTTCATGTTAGAGGAAGGATCTCAGGTTTGGTATTAGAGGCCTTGAGATATCACATCTCATGCTATAGGAAGGGTCTCAGGATTGGAATGGGAAGGAGTTGGATATCACATCTCAAGCTATAGGAAGGGTCTCAGGTTTGGTATAAGCATTGAGATATCACATCTCATGCTATAGGAAGGGTCTCAGGATTGGAATGGGAAGAAGTTGGATATCACATCCCATGCTATAGGAAGGGTCTCAGGTTTGGTATAAGCATTGAGATATCACATCTCATGCTATAGGAAGGGTCTCAGGATTGGAATGGGAAGGAGTTGTATATGCCATCTCATGCCATAGGAAGGGTCTCAGGTTTGGTATAAGCATTGAGATATCACATCACATGCTATAGGAAGGGTCTCAGGACTGGAATGGGAAGGACTTGGATATCACATATCATGCTATAGGCAGGGTCTCAGGTTTGGAAAGGGAAGGAGATGGATATCACATTTCATGTTAGAGGTAGGATCTCAGGTTTGGTATTAGAGGCATTGAGATATCACATCTCATGCTATCAGAAGGGTCTCAGGATTGGAATGGGAAGGAGATGGATATCACATCTCATGCTAAAGGGAGGGTCTCAGGTTTGGAAGGGGAAGGATTTGGAAATCACATCTCATATTATAGGAATGATCTCAGGTTTGGTATTAGAAGCATTGAGATATCACATCTCATGCGATCGGAAGGATCTCAGGTTTGGTATAAGAGGCATTGAGATATCACATCTCATGCTATCATAAGGGTCTCAGGATTGGAATGGGAAGGAGTTGGATATCACATCTCATGTTATAGGAAGGATCTCAGGTTTGGTATTGGAAGCATTGAGACATCACATCTCATGCTATAGGAAGGGTCTCAGGATTGGAATGGGAAGGAGTTGGATATCACATCTCATGCTATAGGAAGGGTCTCAGGTTTGGTATAAGCATTGAGATATCACATCTCATGCTATCGGAAGGGTCTCAGGATTGGAATGGGAAGGAGTTGATTATGACATCTCAAGCCATAGGAAGGGTCTCAGGTTTGGTATAAGCTTTGAGATATCACATCTCTGCTATCGGAAGGGTCTCAGGATTGGAATGGGAAGGAGTTGGATATCCCATCTCATGTTATAGGAAGAGTCTCAGGTTTGGTATTAGAAGCATTGAGATATCACATCTCATGCTATAGGAAGTGTCTGAGGATTGGAATGGGAAGGACTTGGATATCACATCTCATGCTATAGGGAGGGTCTCAAGTTTGATATTAGAAGCATTGAGATATCACATGTCATGCTATAGGAAGGGTCTCAGGATTGGAATGGGAAGGAGTAGGATATCACATCTCATGCTATAGGAAGGATCTCAGGTTTGGTATAAGCATTGAGATATCACATCTCTTCTATCGGAAGGGTCTCAGGATTGGAATGGGAAGGAGTTGGATATTCCCATCTCATGTTATAGGAAGAGTCTCAGGTTTGGTATTAGAAGCATTGAGATATCACATCTCATGCTATAGGAAGGGTCTCAGGATTGGAATGGGAAGGACTTGGATATCACATCTCATGCTATAGGGAGGGTCTCAAGTTTGATATTAGAAGCATTGAGATATCACATCTCATGCTATCGGAAGGGTATCAGGATTGGATTTGGAAGGAGTTGGATATCCCATCTCATGCTATAGGAAGGGTCTCAGGTTGGAATGGGAAGGAGTTGGATATCACATCTCATGTTATAGGAAGGGTCTCAGGATTGGAATGGGAAGGACTTGGATATCACATCTCATGCTATAGGAAGGCTCTCAGGTTTGGAAGGGGAAAGATATGGATATCACATTTCATGTTAGAGGTAGGGGGGTCTCAGGATTGGAATGGGAAGGAGTTGGATATCACATCTCATCATAAAGGAAGGGTCTAAGGTTTGGAAGGGGAAGGATTTGGATATCACATCTCATGTTATAGGACGGGTCTCAGGTTTGGTATTAGAAGCACTGAGATATCAAGTCTCATGGTATAGGAAGGGTCTCAGAATTGGAATGAGAAGGAGTTGGATATCACATCTCAAGCTATAAGAAGGGTCTCAGGATTGGAATGGGAAGGAGTTTGATATCACATCTCATGCAATAGTATGGGTCTCAGGTTTGGTATAAGCATTGGGATATCACATCTCATGCTATCGGAAGGGTATCAGGATTGGATTTGGAAGGAGTTGGTTATCCCATCTCATGCTATAGGAAGGGTCTCAGGTTGGAATGGGAAGGAGTTGGATATCACATCTCATGTTATAGGAAGGGTCTCAGGATTGGAATGGGAAGGACTTGGATATCACATCTCATGCTATAGGAAGGCTCTCAGGTTTGGAAGGGGAAAGAGTTGGATATCACATTTCATGTTAGAGGTAGGATCTCAGGTTTGGTATTAGAGGCATTGAGATATCACATCTCATGCTATCAGAAGGGTCTCAGGATTGGAATGGGAAGGAGTTGGATATCACATCTCATGCTAAAGGGAGGGTCTCAGGTTTGGAAGGGGAAGGATTTGGATATCACATCTCATGTTATAGGAAGGATCTCAGGCTTGGTATTAGAAGCATTGAGATATCACATCTCATGCTATCGGAAGGATCTCAGGTTTGGTATTAGAAGCATTGAGATATCACATATCATGCTATCAGAATGGTCTCAGGATTGGAATCGGAAGGAGTTGGATATCACATCTCATGCTAAAGGGAGGGTCTCAGGTTTGGAAGGGGAAGGATTTGGATATCACATCTCATGTTATCGGAAGGATCTCAGGTTTGGTATTAGAAGTATTGAGATATCACATCTCATGCTATAGGAAGGGTCTCAGGATTGGAATGGGAAGGACTTGGATATCACATCTCATGCTATAGGGAGGGTCTCAAGTTTGATATTAGAAGCATTGAGATATCACATCTCATGCTATAGGAAGGGTCTCAGGATTGGAATGGAAGGAGTTGGATATCACATCTCATGTTTTAGGAAGGATCTCAGGTTTGGTATTAGAAGCATTGAGACATCACATCTCATGCTATAGGAAGGGTCTCAGGATTGGAATGGGAAGGAGTTGGATATCACATCTCATGCTATATGATGGGTCTCAGGTTTGGTATAAGCATTGAGATATCACATCTCATGCTATAGGAAGGGTCTCAGGATTGGAATGGGAAGGAGTTGTATATGACATCTCATGCCGTAGGAAGGGTCTCAGAATTGGTATAAGCATTGAGATATCACATCTCTGCTATCGGAAGGGTCTCAGGATTGGAATGGGAAGGAGTTGGATATCCCATCTCATGTTATAGGAAGAGTCTCAGGTTTGGTATTAGAAGCATTGAGATATCAAATCTCATGCTATAGGAAGGGTTTCAGGATTGGAATGGGAAGGAGTTGGATATCACATCTCATGCTATAGGAAGGGTCTCAGGTTTGGTATAAGCAGTGAGATATCACATCTCATGCTATAGGAAGTGTCTCAGGATTGGAATGGGAAGAAGTTGGATATCACATCTCATGTTATAGGAAGGATCTCAGGTTTGGTATAAGCATTGAGATATCACATCTCTGTTATCGGAAGGGTCTCAGGATTGGAATGGGAAGGAGTTGGATATTCCCATCTCATGTTATAGGAAGGGTCTCAGGTTTGGTATTAGAAGCATTGAGATATCACATCTCATGCTATAGGAAGGGTCTCAGGATTGGAATGGGAAGGACTTGGATATCACATCTCATGCTATAGGGAGGGTCTCAGGATTGGAATGGGAAGGAGTTGGATATCACATCTCATGATAAAGGAAGGGTCTAAGGTTTGGAAGGGGAAGGATTTGGATATCACATCTCATGTTATAGGACGGGTCTCAGGTTTGGTATTAGAAGCATTGAGATATCAAGTCTCATGGTATAGGAAGGGTCTCAGTATTGGAATGGGAAGGAGTTGGATATCACATCTCATTCTATAGGAAGGGTCTCAGGATTGGAATGGGAAGGAGTTTGATATCACATCTCATGCCATAGTATGGGTCTCAGGTTTGGTAGAAGCATTGGGATATCACATCTCATGCTATCGGAAGGTTATCAGGATTGGATTTGGAAGGAGTTGGATATCCCATCTCATGCTATAGGAAGGGTCTCAGGTTGGAATGGGAAGGAGTTGGATATCACATCTCATGTTATAGGAAGGGTCTCAGGATTGCAATGGGAAGGACTTGGATATCACATCTCATGCTATAGGTAGGCTCTCAGGTTTGGAAGGGGAAAGAGTTGGATATCACATTTCATGTTAGAGGTAGGATCTCAGGTTTGGTATTAGAGGCATTGAGATATCACATCTCATGCTATCGGAAGGATCTCAGGTTTGGTATTAGAAGCATTGATATATCACATCTCATGCTATCAGAAGGGTCTTAGGATTGGAATGGGAAGGAGTTGGATATCACATCTCATGCTAAAGGGAGGGTCTCAGGTTTGGAAGGGGAAGGATTTGGATATCACATCTTATGTTATCGGAAGGATCTCAGGTTTGGTATTAGAAGTATTGAGATATCACATCTCATGCTATAGGAAGGGTCTCAGGATTGGAATGGGAAGGAGTTGGATATCACATCTCAAGCTATAGGAAGGGTCTCAGGTTTGGTATATGCAATGAGATATCACATCTCATGCTATAGGAAGGGTCTCAGGATTGGAATGGGAAGGAGTTGGATATCACATCTCATGTTATAGGAAAGATTTCAGGTTTGGTATTAGAAGCATTGAGACATCACATCTCATGTTATAGGAAGGGTCTCAGGATTGGAATGGGAAGAAGTTGAATATCACATCTCATGCTATAGGAAGGGTCTCAGGTTTGGCATAAGCATTGAGATATCACATCTCATGCTATAGGAAGGGTCTCAGGATTGGAATGGGAAGGAGTTGTATATGACATCTCATGCCATAGGAAGGGTCTCAGGTTTGGTATAAGCATTGAGATATCACATCACATGCTATAGGAAGGGTCTCAGGATTGGAATGGGAAGGAATTGGATATCACATCTCATGCTATCAGAAGGGTCTCAGGATTGGAATGGGAAGGAGTTGGATATCACATCTCATGCTAAAGGTAGGGTCTCAGGTTTGGAAGGGGAAGGATTTGGATATCACATCTCATGTTATAGGAAGGATCTCAGGTTTGGTATTAGAAGCATTGAGATATCACATCTCATGCTATCGGAAGTATCTCAGGTTTGGTATTAGAGGCATTGAGATATCACATCTCATGCTATCATAAGGGTCTCAGGATTGGAATGGGAAGGAGTTGGATATCACATCTCATGCTAAAGGGAGGGTCTCAGGTTTGGAAGGGGAAGGATTTGAATATCACATCACATGTTATAGGAAGGATCTCAGGTTTGGTATTAGAGGCATTGAGATATCACATCTCATGCTATCGGAAGGGTCTCATGATTGGAATGGGAAGGAGTTGGATATCACATCTCATGCTATAGGAAGGGTCTCAGGTTTGGAACGGGAAGGAGTTGGATATCACATCTCATGTTATAGGAAAAGTCTCAGGTTTGGTATAAGCATTGAGATATCACATCTCTGCAATCGGAAGTGTCTCAGGATTGGAACGGGAATGAGTTGGATATCACATCTCATGTTATAGGAAGAGTCTCAGGTTTGGTATAAGCATTGAGATATCACATCTCTGCAATCGGAAGTGTCTCAGGATTGGAACGGGAAGGAGTTGGATATCCCATCTCATGTTATAGGACTGGTCTCAGGTTTGGTATTAGAAGCATTGAGATATCACATTGCATGCTGTAGGAAGGGTCTCAGGTTTGGAATGGGAAGGAATTGGATATCACATCTCATGTCATAGGAAGGATCTCAGGTTTGGTATTAGAAGCATTGAGATATCACATCTCACGCTATAGGAATGGTCTCAGGATTGGAATGGGAAGGAGTTGGATATTACATTCTTGCTATGGGAAGGGTCTCATGTTTGGAATTGGAAGGAGTTGGATATCACATATGCTATAGGAAGTGTCTCAGGTTTGGAATGGGAAGGATTTGGATATCACATCTCATGTTATAGGAAGGGTCTCAGGTTTGGTATAAGCATTGAGATATCACATCTCTGCTATCGGAAGTGTCTCAGGATTGGAATGGGAAGGAGTTTGATATCACATCTCATGCCATAGTATGGGTCTCAGGTTTGGTAGAAGCATTGGGATATCACATCTCATGCTATCGGAAGGTTATCAGGATTGGATTTGGAAGGAGTTGGATATCCCATCTCATGCTATAAGAAGGGTCTCAGGTTGGAATGGGAAGGAGTTGGATATCACATCTCATGTTATAGGAAGGGTCTCAGGATTGGAATGGGAAGGACTTGGATATCACATCTCATGCTATAGGTAGGCTCTCAGGTTTGGAAGGGAAAAGAGTTGGATATCACATTTCATGTTAGAGGTAGGATCTCAGGTTTGGTATTAGAGGCATTGAGATATCACATCTCATGCTATCATAAGGGTCTCAGGATTGGAATGGGAAGGAGTTGGATATCACATCTCATGCTAAAGGGAGGGTCTCAGGTTTGGAAGGGGAAGGATTTGAATATCACATCACATGTTATAGGAAGGATCTCAGGTTTGTATTAGAGGCATTGAGATATCACATCTCATGCTATCGGAAGGGTCTCATGATTGGAATGGGAAGGAGTTGGATATCACATCTCATGCTATAGGAAGGGTCTCAGGTTTGGAACGGGAAGGAGTTGGATATCACATCTCATGTTATAGGAAGAGTCTCAGGTTTGGTATAAGCATTGAGATATCACATCTCTGCAATCGGAAGTGTCTCAGGATTGGAACGGGAAGGAGTTGGATATCACATCTCATGTTATAGGAAGAGTCTCAGGTTTGGTATAAGCATTGAGATATCACATCTCTGCAATCGGAAGTGTCTCAGGATTGGAACGGGAAGGAGTTGGATATCCCATCTCATGTTATAGGACTGGTCTCAGGTTTGGTATTAGAAGCATTGAGATATCACATTGCATGCTGTAGGAAGGGTCTCAGGTTTGGAATGGGAAGGAATTGGATATCACATCTCATGTCATAGGAAGGATCTCAGGTTTGGTATTAGAAGCATTGAGATATCACATCTCATGCTATAGGAATGGTCTCAGGATTGGAATGGGAAGGAGTTGGATATTACATTCTTGCTATGGGAAGGGTCTCATGTTTGGAATTGGAAGGAGATGGATATCACATATGCTATAGGAAGGGTCTCAGGTTTGGAATGGGAAGGATTTGGATATCACATCTCATGTTATAGGAAGGGTCTCAGGTTTGGTATAAGCATTGAGATATCACATCTCTGCTATCGGAAGTGTCTCAGGATTGGAATGGGAAGGAGTTTGATATCACATCTCATGCCATAGTATGGGTCTCAGGTTTGGTAGAAGCATTGGAATATCACATCTCATGCTATCGGAAGGTTATCAGGATTGGATTTGGAAGGAGTTGGATATCCCATCTCATGCTATAGGAAGGGTCTCAGGTTGGAATGGGAAGGAGTTGGATATCACATCTCATGTTATAGGAAGGGTCTCAGGATTGGAATGGGAAGGACTTGGATATCACATCTCATGCTATAGGTAGGCTCTCAGGTTTGGAAGGGGAAAGAGTTGGATATCACATTTCATGTTAGAGGTAGGATCTCAGGTTTGGTATTAGAGGCATTGAGATATCACATCTCATGCTATCGGAAGGATCTCAGGTTTGGTATTAGAAGCATTGATATATCACATCTCATGCTATCAGAAGGGTCTTAGGATTGGAATGGGAAGGAGTTGGATATCACATCTCATGCTAAAGGGAGGGTCTCAGGTTTGGAAGGGGAAGGATTTGGATATCACATCTTATGTTATCGGAAGGATCTCAGGTTTGGTATTAGAAGTATTGAGATATCACATCTCATGCTATAGGAAGGGTCTCAGGATTGGAATGGGAAGGATCTCAAGCTATAGGAAGGGTCTCAGGTTTGGTATATGCATTGAGATATCACATCTCATGCTATAGGAAGGGTCTCAGGATTGGAATGGGAAGGAGTTGGATATCACATCTCATGTTATAGGAAAGATTTCAGGTTTGGTATTAAAAGCATTGAGACATCACATCTCATGTTATAGGAAGGGTCTCAGGATTGGAATGGGAAGAAGTTGGATATCACATCTCATGCTATAGGAAGGGTCTCAGGTTTGGCATAAGCATTGAGATATCACATCTCATGCTATAGGAAGGGTCTCAGGATTGGAATGGGAAGGAGTTGTATATGACATCTCATGCCATAGGAAGGGTCTCAGGTTTGGTATAAGCACTGAGCTTATCACATCACATGCTATAGGAAGGGTCTCAGGATTGGAATGGGAAGGACTTGGATATCACATCTCATGCTATCAGAAGGGTCTCAGGATTGGAATGGGAAGGAGTTGGATATCACATCTCATGCTAAAGGTAGGGTCTCAGGTTTGGAAGGGGAAGGATTTGGATATCACATCTCATGTTATAGGAAGGATCTCAGGTTTGGTATTAGAAGCATTGAGATATCACATCTCATGCTATCGGAAGTATCTCAGGTTTGGTATTAGAGGCATTGAGATATCACATCTCATGCTATCATAAGGGTCTCAGGATTGGAATGGGAAGGAGTTGGATATCACATCTCATGCTAAAGGAAGGGTCTCAGGTTTGGAACGGGAAGGAGTTGGATATCACATCTCATGTTATAGGAAGAGTCTCAGGTTTGGTATAAGCATTGAGATATCACATCTCTGCAATCGGAAGTGTCTCAGGATTGGAACGGGAAGGAGTTGGATATCACATCTCATGTTATAGGAAGAGTCTCAGGTTTGGTATAAGCATTGAGATATCACATCTCTGCAATCGGAAGTGTCTCAGGATTGGAACGGGAAGGAGTTGGATATCCCATCTCATGTTATAGGACTGGTCTCAGGTTTGGTATTAGAAGCATTGAGATATCACATTGCATGCTGTAGGAAGGGTCTCAGGTTTGGAATTGGAAGGAGTTGGATATCACATATGCTATAGGAAGGGTCTCAGGTTTGAAATGGGAAGGATTTGGATATCACATCTCATGTTATAGGAAGGGTCTCAGGTTTGGTATAAGCATTGAGATATCACATCTCTGCTATCGGAAGTGTCTCAGGATTGGAATGGGAAGGAGTTGGATATCCCATCTCATGTTATAGGACTGGTCTCAGGTTTGTTATTAGAATCATTGAGATATCATATTGCATGCTATAGGAAGGGTCTAAGGATTGGAATGGGAAGGACTTGGATATCACATCTCATGCTATAGGTAGGCTCTCAGGTTTGGAAAGGGAAGGAGTTGGATATCACATTTCATGTTAGAGGAAGGATCTCAGGTTTGGTATTAGAGGCATTGAGATATCACATCTCATGCTATAGGAAGGGTCTCAGGATTGGAATGGGAAGGAGTTGGATATCACATCTTATGCTATAGGAAGGGTCTCAGGTTTGGTATAAGCATTGAGATATCACATCTCATGCTATAGGAAGGGTCTCAGGATTGGAATGGGAAGGATATGTATATGACATCTCATGCCATAGGAAGGGTCTCAGGTTTGGTATAAGCATTGCGATATCACATCTCTGCTTTTGGAAGGGTCTCAGGATTGGAATGGGAAGGAGTTGGATATCCCATCTCATGTTATAGGAAGAGTCTCAGGTTTGGTATTAGAAGCATTGAGATATCACATCTCATGCTATAGGAAGTGTCTCAGGATTGGAATGGGAAGGAGTTGGATATCCCATCTCATGTTATAGGAAGGGTCTCAGGTTTGGTATTAGAAGCATTGAGATATCACATCTCATGCTATAGGAAGGGTCTCAGGATTGGAATGGGAAGGACTTGGATGTCACATCTCATGCTATAGGGAGGGTCTCAAGTTTGATATTAGAAGCATTGAGATAACAAATCTCATGCTATCGGAAGGGTCTCAGGATTGGAATGGGAAGGAGTTGGATATCACATCTCATGATAAAGGAAGGGTCTAAGGTTTGGAAGGGGAAGGATTTGGATATCACATCTCATGTTATAGGACGGGTCTCAGGTTTGGTATTAGAAGCATTGAGATATCAAGTCTCATGGTATAAGAAGGGTCTCAGAATTGGAATGGGAAGGAGTTGGATATCACATCTCAAGCTATAGGAAGCGTCTCAGGATTGGAATGGGAAGGAGTTTGATATCACATCTCATGCTATAGGAAGGCTCTCAGGTTTGGAAGGGGAAGGAGTTGGATATCACATTTCATGTTAGATGAAGGATCTCAGGTTTGGTATTAGAGGCCTTGAGATATCACATCTCATGCTATAGGAAGGGTCTCAGGATTGGAATGGGAAGGATTTGGATATCACATCTCATGTCATAGGAAGGATCTCAGGTTTGGTATTAGAAGCATTTATATATCACATCTCATGCTATAGGAATGGTCTCAGGATTGGAATGGGTAGGAGTTGGATATTACATTCTTGGTATAGGAAGGGTCTCATGTTTGGAATGGGAAGGAGTTGGATATCACATATGCTATAGGAAGTGTCTCAGGTTTGGAACGGGAAGGAGTTGGATATCACATCTCATGTTATAGGAAGGGTCTCAGGTTTGGTATAAGCATTGAGATATCACACCTCTGCTATCAGGAGTGGCTCAGGATTGGAATGGGAAGGAGTTGGATATCCCATCTCATGTTAAAGGACGGGTCTCTGGTTTGGTATTAGAATCATTGAGATATCACATCGCATGCTGTAGGAAGGGTCTAAGGATTGGAATGGGATGGACTTGGATATCACATCTCATGCTATAGGTAGGCTCTCAGGTTTGGTATAAGCATTGAGATATCACATCTCATGCTATAGGAAGGGTCTCAGGATTGGAATGGGAAGGATTTGGATATCACATCTCATGCTATAGGATGGGTCTCAGGTTTGGTATAAGCATGGAGATATCACTTCTCATGCTATAGGAAGGGTCTCAGGATTGGAATGGGAAGGAGTTGTATATGACATCTCAGGCCATAGGAAGGGTCTCAGGTTTGGTATAAGCATTGAGATATCACATCTCTGCTATCGGAAGGGTCTCAGGATTGGAATGGTAAGGAGTTGGATATCCCATCTCATGTTATAGGAAGGGTCTCAGGTTTGGTATTAGAAGCATTGAGATATCACATCTCATGCTATAGGAAGGGTCTCAGGATTGGAATGGGAAGGACTTGGATGTCACATCTCATGCTATAGGGAGGGTCTCAAGTTTGATATTAGAAGCATTGAGATAACAAATCTCATGCTATCGGAAGGGTCTCAGGATTGGAATGGGAAGGAGTTGGATATCACATCTCATGATAAAGGAAGGGTCTAAGGTTTGGAAGGGGAAGGATTTGGATATCACATCTCATGTTATAGGACGGGTCTCAGGTTTGGTATTAGAAGCACTGAGATATCAAGTCTCATGGTATAAGAAGGGTCTCAGAATTGGAATGGGAAGGAGTTGGATATCACATCTCAAGCTATAGGAAGCGTCTCAGGATTGGAATGGGAAGGAGTTTGATATCACATCTCATGCCATAGTATGGGTCTCAGGTTTGGTAGAAGCATTGGGATATCACATCTCATGCTATCGGAAGGGTATCAGTATTGGATTTGGAAGGAGTTGGATATCCCATCTCATGCTATAGGAAGGGTCTCAGGTTGGAATGGGAAGGAGTTGGATATCACATTTCATGTTATAGGAAGGGTCTCAGGATTGGAATGGGAAGGACTTGGATATCATATCTCATGCTATAGGAAGGCTCTCAGGTTTGGAAGGGGAAGGAGTTGGATATCACATTTCATGTTAGAGGAAGGATCTCAGGTTTGGTATTAGAGGCCTTGAGATATCACATCTCATGCTATAGGAAGGGTCTCAGGATTGGAATGGGAAGGAGTTGGATATCACATCTCAAGCTATAGGAAGGGTCTCAGGTTTGGTATAAGCATTGAGATATCACATCTCATGCTATAGGAAGGGTCTCAGGATTGGAATGGGAAGAAGTTGGATATCACATCTCATGCTATAGGAAGGGTCTCAGGTTTGGTATAAGCATTGAGATATCACATCTCATGCTATAGGAAGGGTCTCAGGGTTGGAATGGGAAGGAGTTGTATATAACATCTCATGCCATAGGAAGGGTCTCAGGTTTGGTATAAGCATTGATATATCACATCACATGCTATAGGAAGGGTCTCAGGATTGGAATGGGAAGGACTTGGATATCACATCTCATGCTATAGGCAGGGTCTCAGGTTTGGAAAGGGAAGGAGATGGATATCACATTTCATGTTAGAGGTAGGATCTCAGGTTTGGTATTAGAGGCATTGAGATATCACATCTCATGCTATCAGAAGGGTCTCAGGATTGGAATGGGAAGGAGTTGGATATCACATTTCATGCTAAAGGGAGGGTCTCAGGTTTGGAAGGGGAAGGATTTGGAAATCACATCTCATATTATAGGAAGGATCTCAGGTTTGGTATTAGAAGCATTGAGATATCACATCTCATGCTATCGGAAGGATCTCAGGTTTGGTATAAGAGGCATTGAGATATCACATCTCATGCTATCATAAGGGTCTCAGGATTGGAATGGGAAGGAGTTGGATATCACATCTCATGTTATAGGAAGGATCTCAGGTTTGGTATTAGAAGCATTGAGACATCACATCTCATGCTATAGGAAGGGTCTCAGGATTGGAATGGGAAGGAGTTGGATATCACATCTCATGCTATAGGAAGGGTCTCAGATTTGGTATAAGCATTGAGATATCACATCTCATGCTATAAGGAGTTGGATATCACATCTCAAGCTATAGGAAGGGTCTCAAGTTTGGTATAAGCATTGAGATATCACATCTCATGCTATAGGAAGGGTCTCAGGATTGGAATGGGAAGGAGTTGGATATCACATCTCAAGCTATAGGAAGGGTCTCAGGTTTGGTATAAGCATTGAGATATCACATCTCATGCTATAGGAAGGATCTCAGGATTGGAATGGGAAGAAGTTGGATATCACATCTCATGCTATAGGAAGGGTCTCAGGTTTGGTATAAGCATTGAGATATCACATCTCATGCTATAGGAAGGGTCTCAGGGTTGGAATGGGAAGGAGTTGTATATGACATCTCATGCCATAGGAAGGGTCTCAGGTTTGGTATAAGCATTGATATATCACATCACATGCTATAGGAAGGGTCTCAGGATTGGAATGGGAAGGACTTGGATATCACATCTCATGCTATAGGCAGGGTCTCAGGTTTGGAAAGGGAAGGAGATGGATATCACATTTCATGTTAGAGGTAGGATCTCAGGTTTGGTATTAGAGGCATTGAGATATCACATCTCATGCTATCAGAAGGGTCTCAGGATTGGAATGGGAAGGAGTTGGATATCACATTTCATGCTAAAGGGAGGGTCTCAGGTTTGGAAGGGGAAGGATTTGGAAATCACATCTCATATTATAGGAAGGATCTCAGGTTTGGTATTAGAAGCATTGAGATATCACATCTCATGCTATCGGAAGGATCTCAGGTTTGGTATAAGAGGCATTGAGACATCACATCTCATGCTATAGGAAGGGTCTCAGGATTGGAATGGGAAGGAGTTGGATATCACATCTCATGCTATAGGAAGGGTCTCAGGATTGGAATGGGAAGGAGTTGGATATCACATCTCATGTTATAGGAAGGATCTCAGGTTTGGTATTAGAAGCATTGAGACATCACATCTCATGCTATAGGAAGGGTCTCAGGATTGGAATGGGAAGGAGTTGGATATCACATCTCATGCTATAGGAAGGGTCTCAGATTTGGTATAAGCATTGAGATATCACATCTCATGCTATAAGGAGTTGGATATCACATCTCAAGCTATTGGAAGGGTCTCAGGTTTGGTATAAGCATTGAGATATCACATCTCATGCTATAGGAAGGTTCTCAGGATTGGAATGGGAAGGAGATGGATATCACATCTCATGTTATAGGAAAGATCTCAGGTTTGGTATTAGAAGCATTGGGACATCACATCTCATGTTATAGGAAGGGTCTCAGGATTGGAATGGGAAGAAGTTGGATATCACATCTCATGCTATAGGAAGGGTCTCAGGTTTGGAAGGGGAAGGAGTTGGATATCCAATCTCATGTTATAGGACTGGTCTCAGGTTTGGTATTAGAAGCATTGAGATATCACATTGCATGCTGTAGGAAGGTTCTCAGGTTTGGAATGGGGAGGAATTGGATATCACATCTCATGTCATAGGGAGGATCTCAGGTTTGGTATTAGAAGCATTGAGATATCACATCTCATGCTATAGGAATGGTCTCATGTTTGGAATGGGAAGAAGTTGGATATCCCATCTCATGTTAAAGGACGGGCCTCTGGTTTGGTATTAGAATCATTGAGATATCACATCGCATGCTGTAGGAAGGGTCTAAGGATTGGAATGGGATGGACTTGGATATCACATCTCATGCTATAGGTAGGCTCTCAGGTTTGGTATAAGCATTGAGATGTCACATCTCATGCTATAGGAAGGGTCTCAGGATTGGAATGGGAAGGATTTGGATATCACATCTTATGCTATAGGTAGGCTCTCAGGTTTGGTATAAGCATTGAGATGTCACATCTCATGCTATAGGAAGGGTCTCAGGATTGGAATGGGAAGGAGTTGTATATGACATCTCAGGCCATAGGAAGGGTCTCAGGTTTGGTATAAGCATTGAGATATCACATCTCTGCTATCGGAAGGGTCTCAGGATTGGAATGGGAAGGAGTTGGATATCCCATCTCATGTTATAGGAAGGGTCTCAGGTTTGGTATTAGAAGCATTGAGATATCACATCCCATGCTATAGGAAGGGTCTCAGGATTGGAATGGGAAGGACTTGGATGTCACATCTCATGCTATAGGGAGGGTCTCAGGTTTGGTATAAGCATTGATATATCACATCACATGCTATAGGAAGGGTCTCAGGATTGGAATGGGAAGGACTTGGATATCACATCTCATGCTATAGGCAGGGCCTCAGGTTTGGAAAGGGAAGGAGATGGATATCACATTTCATGTTAGAGGTAGGATCTCAGGTTTGGTATTAGAGGCATTGAGATATCACATCTCATGCTATCAGAAGGGTCTCAGGATTGGAATGGGAAGGAGTTGGATATCACATTTCATGCTAAAGGGAGGGTCTCAGGTTTGGAAGGGGAAGGATTTGGAAATCACATCTCATATTATAGGAAGGATCTCAGGTTTGGTATTAGAAGCATTGAGATATCACATCTCATGCTATCGGAAGGATCTCAGGTTTGGTATAAGAGGCATTGAGATATCACATCTAATGCTATCATAAGGGTCTCAGGATTGGAATGGGAAGGAGTTGGATATCACATCTCATGTTATAGGAAGGATCTCAGGTTTGGTATTAGAAGCATTGAGACATCACATCTCATGCTATAGGAAGGGTTTCAGGATTGGAATGGGAAGGAGTTGGATATCACATCTCATGCTATAGGAAGGGTCTCAGATTTGGTATAAGCATTGAGATATCACATCTCATGCTATAAGGAGTTGGATATCACATCTCAAGCTATAGGAAGGGTCTCAGGTTTGGTACAAGCATTGAGATATCACATCTCATGCTATAGGAAGGGTCTCAGGATTGGAATGGGAAGGAGTTGGATATCACATCTCATGTTATAGGAAAGATCTCAGGTTTGGAATTAGAAGCATTGGGCCATCACATCTCATGTTATAGGAAGGGTCTCAGGATTGGAATGGGAAGAAGTTGGATATCACATCTCATGCTATAGGAAGGGTCTCAGGTTTGGAAGGGGAAGGAGTTGGATATCCAATCTCATGTTATAGGACTGGTCTCAGGTTTGGTATTAGAAGCATTGAGATATCACATTGCATGCTGTAGGAAGGTTCTCAGGTTTGGAATGGGGAGGAATTGGATATCACATCTCATGTCATAGGGAGGATCTCAGGTTTGTTATTAGAAGCATTGAGATGTCACATCTCATGCTATAGGAATGGTCTCAGGGTTGGAATGGGAAGGAGTTGGATATTACATTCTTGCTATAGGAAGGGTCTCATGTTTGGAATGGGAAGAAGTTGGATATCCCATCTC
This sequence comes from Ambystoma mexicanum, assembly GCF_040938575.1. Taxonomy (NCBI): domain Eukaryota; kingdom Metazoa; phylum Chordata; class Amphibia; order Caudata; family Ambystomatidae; genus Ambystoma; species Ambystoma mexicanum. The sequence goes on along the minus strand of NW_027182444.1, from coordinate 2,063,601 downwards.
ATGTTAAAGGACGGGCCTCTGGTTTGGTATTAGAATCATTGAGATATCACATCGCATGCTGTAGGAAGGGTCTAAGGATTGGAATGGGATGGACTTGGATATCACATCTCATGCTATAGGTAGGCTCTCAGGTTTGGTATAAGCATTGAGATATCACATCTCATGCTATAGGAAGGGTCTCAGGATTGGAATGGGAAGGATTTGGATATCACATCTTATGCTATAGGAAGGGTCTCAGGTTTGGTATAAGCATAGAGATATCACTTCTCATGCTATAGGAAGGGTCTCAGGATTGGAATGGGAAGGAGTTGGATATCACATCTCATGCTATAGGAAGGGTCTCAGATTTGGTATAAGCATTGAGATATCACATCTCATGCTATAGGAAGGGTCTCAGGATTGGAATGGGAAGGAGTTGTATATGACATCTCAGGCCATAGGAAGGGTCTCAGGTTTGGTATAAGCATTGAGATATCACATCTCTGCTATCGGAAGGGTCTCAGGATTGGAATGGGAAGGAGTTGGATATCCCATCTCATGTTATAGGAAGGGTCTCAGGTTTGGTATTAGAAGCATTGAGATATCACATCTCATGCTATAGGAAGGGTCTCAGGATTGGAATGGGAAGGACTTGGATGTCACATCTCATGCTATAGGGAGGGTCTCAAGTTTGATATTATAAGCATTGAGATAACAAATCTCATGATATCGGAAGGGTCTCAGGATTGGAATGGGAAGGAGTTGGATATCACATCTCATGATAAAGGAAGGGTCTAAGGTTTGGAAGGGGAAGGATTTGGATATCACATCTCATGTTATAGGACGGGTCTCAGGTTTGGTATTAGAAGCATTGAGATATCAAGTTTCATGGTATAAGAAGGGTCTCAGAATTGGAATGGGAAGGAGTTGGATATCACATCTCAAGCTATAGGGAGCGTCTCAGGATTGGAATGGGAAGGAGTTTGATATCACATCTCATGCCATAGTATGGGTCTCAGGTTTGGTAGAAGCATTGGGATATCACATCTCATGCTATCGGAAGGGTATCAGTATTGGATTTGGAAGGAGTTGGATATCCCATCTCATGCTATAGGAAGGGTCTCAGGATTGGAATGGGAAGGAGTTGGATATCACATCTCATGCAATAGTATGGGTCTCAGGTTTGGTATAAGCATTGGGATATCACATCTCATGCTATCGGAAGGGTATCAGGATTGGATTTGGAAGGAGTTGGATATCCCATCTCATGCTATAGGAAGGGTCTCAGGTTGGAATGGGAAGGAGTTGGATATCACATCTCATGTTATAGGAAGGGTCTCAGGATTGGAATGGGAAGGACTTGGATATCACATCTCATGCTATAGGAAGGCTCTCAGGTTTGGAAGGGGAAAGAGTTGGATATCACATTTCATGTTAGAGGTAGGATCTCAGGTTTGGTATTAGAGGCATTGAGATATCACATCTCATGCTATCAGAAGGGTCTCAGGATTGGAATGGGAAGGAGTTGGATATCACATCTCATGCTAAAGGGAGGGTCTCAGGTTTGGAAGGGGAAGGATTTGGATATCACATCTCATGTTATAGGAAGGATCTCAGGCTTGGTATTAGAAGCATTGAGATATCACATCTCATGCTATCGGAAGGATCTCAGGTTTGGTATTAGAAGCATTGAGATATCACATATCATGCTATCAGAATGGTCTCAGGATTGGAATCGGAAGGAGTTGGATATCACATCTCATGCTAAAGGGAGGGTCTCAGGTTTGGAAGGGGAAGGATTTGGATATCACATCTCATGTTATCGGAAGGATCTCAGGTTTGGTATTAGAAGTATTGAGATATCACATCTCATGCTATAGGAAGGGTCTCAGGATTGGAATGGGAAGGACTTGGATATCACATCTCATGCTATAGGGAGGGTCTCAAGTTTGATATTAGAAGCATTGAGATATCACATCTCATGCTATAGGAAGGGTCTCAGGATTGGAATGGAAGGAGTTGGATATCACATCTCATGTTTTAGGAAGGATCTCAGGTTTGGTATTAGAAGCATTGAGACATCACATCTCATGCTATAGGAAGGGTCTCAGGATTGGAATGGGAAGGAGTTGGATATCACATCTCATGCTATATGATGGGTCTCAGGTTTGGTATAAGCATTGAGATATCACATCTCATGCTATAGGAAGGGTCTCAGGATTGGAATGGGAAGGAGTTGTATATGACATCTCATGCCGTAGGAAGGGTCTCAGAATTGGTATAAGCATTGAGATATCACATCTCTGCTATCGGAAGGGTCTCAGGATTGGAATGGGAAGGAGTTGGATATCCCATCTCATGTTATAGGAAGAGTCTCAGGTTTGGTATTAGAAGCATTGAGATATCAAATCTCATGCTATAGGAAGGGTTTCAGGATTGGAATGGGAAGGAGTTGGATATCACATCTCATGCTATAGGAAGGGTCTCAGGTTTGGTATAAGCAGTGAGATATCACATCTCATGCTATAGGAAGTGTCTCAGGATTGGAATGGGAAGAAGTTGGATATCACATCTCATGTTATAGGAAGGATCTCAGGTTTGGTATAAGCATTGAGATATCACATCTCTGTTATCGGAAGGGTCTCAGGATTGGAATGGGAAGGAGTTGGATATTCCCATCTCATGTTATAGGAAGGGTCTCAGGTTTGGTATTAGAAGCATTGAGATATCACATCTCATGCTATAGGAAGGGTCTCAGGATTGGAATGGGAAGGACTTGGATATCACATCTCATGCTATAGGGAGGGTCTCAGGATTGGAATGGGAAGGAGTTGGATATCACATCTCATGATAAAGGAAGGGTCTAAGGTTTGGAAGGGGAAGGATTTGGATATCACATCTCATGTTATAGGACGGGTCTCAGGTTTGGTATTAGAAGCATTGAGATATCAAGTCTCATGGTATAGGAAGGGTCTCAGTATTGGAATGGGAAGGAGTTGGATATCACATCTCATTCTATAGGAAGGGTCTCAGGATTGGAATGGGAAGGAGTTTGATATCACATCTCATGCCATAGTATGGGTCTCAGGTTTGGTAGAAGCATTGGGATATCACATCTCATGCTATCGGAAGGTTATCAGGATTGGATTTGGAAGGAGTTGGATATCCCATCTCATGCTATAGGAAGGGTCTCAGGTTGGAATGGGAAGGAGTTGGATATCACATCTCATGTTATAGGAAGGGTCTCAGGATTGCAATGGGAAGGACTTGGTTATCACATCTCATGCTATAGGTAGGCTCTCAGGTTTGGAAGGGGAAAGAGTTGGATATCACATTTCATGTTAGAGGTAGGATCTCAGGTTTGGTATTAGAGGCATTGAGATATCACATCTCATGCTATCGGAAGGATCTCAGGTTTGGTATTAGAAGCATTGATATATCACATCTCATGCTATCAGAAGGGTCTTAGGATTGGAATGGGAAGGAGTTGGATATCACATCTCATGCTAAAGGGAGGGTCTCAGGTTTGGAAGGGGAAGGATTTGGATATCACATCTTATGTTATCGGAAGGATCTCAGGTTTGGTATTAGAAGTATTGAGATATCACATCTCATGCTATAGGAAGGGTCTCAGGATTGGAATGGGAAGGAGTTGGATATCACATCTCAAGCTATAGGAAGGGTCTCAGGTTTGGTATATGCAATGAGATATCACATCTCATGCTATAGGAAGGGTCTCAGGATTGGAATGGGAAGGAGTTGGATATCACATCTCATGTTATAGGAAAGATTTCAGGTTTGGTATTAGAAGCATTGAGACATCACATCTCATGTTATAGGAAGGGTCTCAGGATTGGAATGGGAAGAAGTTGTATATCACATCTCATGCTATAGGAAGGGTCTCAGGTTTGGCATAAGCATTGAGATATCACATCTCATGCTATAGGAAGGGTCTCAGGATTGGAATGGGAAGGAGTTGTATATGACATCTCATGCCATAGGAAGGGTCTCAGGTTTGGTATAAGCATTGAGATATCACATCACATGCTATAGGAAGGGTCTCAGGATTGGAATGGGAAGGAATTGGATATCACATCTCATGCTATCAGAAGGGTCTCAGGATTGGAATGGGAAGGAGTTGGATATCACATCTCATGCTAAAGGTAGGGTCTCAGGTTTGGAAGGGGAAGGATTTGGATATCACATCTCATGTTATAGGAAGGATCTCAGGTTTGGTATTAGAAGCATTGAGATATCACATCTCATGCTATCGGAAGTATCTCAGGTTTGGTATTAGAGGCATTGAGATATCACATCTCATGCTATCATAAGGGTCTCAGGATTGGAATGGGAAGGAGTTGGATATCACATCTCATGCTAAAGGGAGGGTCTCAGGTTTGGAAGGGGAAGGATTTGAATATCACATCACATGTTATAGGAAGGATCTCAGGTTTGGTATTAGAGGCATTGAGATATCACATCTCATGCTATCGGAAGGGTCTCATGATTGGAATGGGAAGGAGTTGGATATCACATCTCATGCTATAGGAAGGGTCTCAGGTTTGGAACGGGAAGGAGTTGGATATCACATCTCATGTTATAGGAAAAGTCTCAGTTTTGGTATAAGCATTGAGATATCACATCTCTGCAATCGGAAGTGTCTCAGGATTGGAACGGGAAGGAGTTGGATATCACATCTCATGTTATAGGAAGAGTCTCAGCTTTGGTATAAGCATTGAGATATCACATCTCTGCAATCGGAAGTGTCTCAGGATTGGAACGGGAAGGAGTTGGATATCCCATCTCATGTTATAGGACTGGTCTCAGGTTTGGTATTAGAAGCATTGAGATATCACATTGCATGCTGTAGGAAGGGTCTCAGGTTTGGAATGGGAAGGAATTGGATATCACATCTCATGTCATAGGAAGGATCTCAGGTTTGGTATTAGAAGCATTGAGATATCACATCTCACGCTATAGGAATGGTCTCAGGATTGGAATGGGAAGGAGTTGGATATTACATTCTTGCTATGGGAAGGGTCTCATGTTTGGAATTGGAAGGAGTTGGATATCACATATGCTATAGGAAGTGTCTCAGGTTTGGAATGGGAAGGATTTGGATATCACATCTCATGTTATAGGAAGGGTCTCAGGTTTGGTATAAGCATTGAGATATCACATCTCTGCTATCGGAAGTGTCTCAGGATTGGAATGGGAAGGAGTTTGATATCACATCTCATGCCATAGTATGGGTCTCAGGTTTGGTAGAAGCATTGGGATATCACATCTCATGGTATCGGAAGGTTATCAGGATTGGATTTGGAAGGAGTTGGATATCCCATCTCATGCTATAGGAAGGGTCTCAGGTTGGAATGGGAAGGAGTTGGATATCACATCTCATGTTATAGGAAGGGTCTCAGGATTGGAATGGGAAGGACTTGGATATCACATCTCATGCTATAGGTAGGCTCTCAGGTTTGGAAGGGGAAAGAGTTGGATATCACATTTCATGTTAGAGGTAGGATCTCAGGTTTGGTATTAGAGGCATTGAGATATCACATCTCATGCTATCATAAGGGTCTCAGGATTGGAATGGGAAGGAGTTGGATATCACATCTCATGCTAAAGGGAGGGTCTCAGGTTTGGAAGGGGAAGGATTTGAATATCACATCACATGTTATAGGAAGGATCTCAGGTTTGGTATTAGAGGCATTGAGATATCACATCTCATGCTATCGGAAGGGTCTCATGATTGGAATGGGAAGGAGTTGGATATCACATCTCATGCTATAGGAAGGGTCTCAGGTTTGGAACGGGAAGGAGTTGGATATCACATCTCATGTTATAGGAAGAGTCTCAGGTTTGGTATAAGCATTGAGATATCACATCTCTGCAATCGGAAGTGTCTCAGGATTGGAACGGGAAGGAGTTGGATATCACATCTCATGTTATAGGAAGAGTCTCAGGTTTGGTATAAGCATTGAGATATCACATCTCTGCAATCGGAAGTGTCTCAGGATTGGAACGGGAAGGAGTTGGATATCCCATCTCATGTTATAGGACTGGTCTCAGGTTTGGTATTAGAAGCATTGAGATATCACATTGCATGCTGTAGGAAGGGTCTCAGGTTTGGAATGGGAAGGAATTGGATATCACATCTCATGTCATAGGAAGGATCTCAGGTTTGGTATTAGAAGCATTGAGATATCACATCTCATGCTATAGGAATGGTCTCAGGATTGGAATGGGAAGGAGTTGGATATTACATTCTTGCTATGGGAAGGGTCTCATGTTTGGAATTGGAAGGAGATGGATATCACATATGCTATAGGAAGGGTCTCAGGTTTGGAATGGGAAGGATTTGGATATCACATCTCATGTTATAGGAAGGGTCTCAGGTTTGGTATAAGCATTGAGATATCACATCTCTGCTATCGGAAGTGTCTCAGGATTGGAATGGGAAGGAGTTTGATATCACATCTCATGCCATAGTATGGGTCTCAGGTTTGGTAGAAGCATTGGAATATCACATCTCATGCTATCGGAAGGTTATCAGGATTGGATTTGGAAGGAGTTGGATATCCCATCTCATGCTATAGGAAGGGTCTCAGGTTGGAATGGGAAGGAGTTGGATATCACATCTCATGTTATAGGAAGGGTCTCAGGATTGGAATGGGAAGGACTTGGATATCACATCTCATGCTATAGGTAGGCTCTCAGGTTTGGAAGGGGAAAGAGTTGGATATCACATTTCATGTTAGAGGTAGGATCTCAGGTTTGGTATTAGAGGCATTGAGATATCACATCTCATGCTATCGGAAGGATCTCAGGTTTGGTATTAGAAGCATTGATATATCACATCTCATGCTATCAGAAGGGTCTTAGGATTGGAATGGGAAGGAGTTGGATATCACATCTCATGCTAAAGGGAGGGTCTCAGGTTTGGAAGGGGAAGGATTTGGATATCACATCTTATGTTATCGGAAGGATCTCAGGTTTGGTATTAGAAGTATTGAGATATCACATCTCATGCTATAGGAAGGGTCTCAGGATTGGAATGGGAAGGATCTCAAGCTATAGGAAGGGTCTCAGGTTTGGTATATGCATTGAGATATCACATCTCATGCTATAGGAAGGGTCTCAGGATTGGAATGGGAAGGAGTTGGATATCACATCTCATGTTATAGGAAAGATTTCAGGTTTGGTATTAAAAGCATTGAGACATCACATCTCATGTTATAGGAAGGGTCTCAGGATTGGAATGGGAAGAAGTTGGATATCACATCTCATGCTATAGGAAGGGTCTCAGGTTTGGCATAAGCATTGAGATATCACATCTCATGCTATAGGAAGGGTCTCAGGATTGGAATGGGAAGGAGTTGTATATGACATCTCATGCCATAGGAAGGGTCTCAGGTTTGGTATAAGCACTGAGCTTATCACATCACATGCTATAGGAAGGGTCTCAGGATTGGAATGGGAAGGACTTGGATATCACATCTCATGCTATCAGAAGGGTCTCAGGATTGGAATGGGAAGGAGTTGGATATCACATCTCATGCTAAAGGTAGGGTCTCAGGTTTGGAAGGGGAAGGATTTGGATATCACATCTCATGTTATAGGAAGGATCTCAGGTTTGGTATTAGAAGCATTGAGATATCACATCTCATGCTATCGGAAGTATCTCAGGTTTGGTATTAGAGGCATTGAGATATCACATCTCATGCTATCATAAGGGTCTCAGGATTGGAATGGGAAGGAGTTGGATATCACATCTCATGCTAAAGGAAGGGTCTCAGGTTTGGAACGGGAAGGAGTTGGATATCACATCTCATGTTATAGGAAGAGTCTCAGGTTTGGTATAAGCATTGAGATATCACATCTCTGCAATCGGAAGTGTCTCAGGATTGGAACGGGAAGGAGTTGGATATCACATCTCATGTTATAGGAAGAGTCTCAGGTTTGGTATAAGCATTGAGATATCACATCTCTGCAATCGGAAGTGTCTCAGGATTGGAACGGGAAGGAGTTGGATATCCCATCTCATGTTATAGGACTGGTCTCAGGTTTGGTATTAGAAGCATTGAGATATCACATTGCATGCTGTAGGAAGGGTCTCAGGTTTGGAATTGGAAGGAGTTGGATATCACATATGCTATAGGAAGGGTCTCAGGTTTGAAATGGGAAGGATTTGGATATCACATCTCATGTTATAGGAAGGGTCTCAGGTTTGGTATAAGCATTGAGATATCACATCTCTGCTATCGGAAGTGTCTCAGGATTGGAATGGGAAGGAGTTGGATATCCCATCTCATGTTATAGGACTGGTCTCAGGTTTGTTATTAGAATCATTGAGATATCATATTGCATGCTATAGGAAGGGTCTAAGGATTGGAATGGGAAGGACTTGGATATCACATCTCATGCTATAGGTAGGCTCTCAGGTTTGGAAAGGGAAGGAGTTGGATATCACATTTCATGTTAGAGGAAGGATCTCAGGTTTGGTATTAGAGGCATTGAGATATCACATCTCATGCTATAGGAAGGGTCTCAGGATTGGAATGGGAAGGAGTTGGATATCACATCTTATGCTATAGGAAGGGTCTCAGGTTTGGTATAAGCATTGAGATATCACATCTCATGCTATAGGAAGGGTCTCAGGATTGGAATGGGAAGGATATGTATATGACATCTCATGCCATAGGACGGGTATCAGGTTTGGTATAAGCATTGCGATATCACATCTCTGCTTTTGGAAGGGTCTCAGGATTGGAATGGGAAGGAGTTGGATATCCCATCTCATGTTATAGGAAGAGTCTCAGGTTTGGTATTAGAAGCATTGAGATATCACATCTCATGCTATAGGAAGTGTCTCAGGATTGGAATGGGAAGGAGTTGGATATCCCATCTCATGTTATAGGAAGGGTCTCAGGTTTGGTATTAGAAGCATTGAGATATCACATCTCATGCTATAGGAAGGGTCTCAGGATTGGAATGGGAAGGACTTGGATGTCACATCTCATGCTATAGGGAGGGTCTCAAGTTTGATATTAGAAGCATTGAGATAACAAATCTCATGCTATCGGAAGGGTCTCAGGATTGGAATGGGAAGGAGTTGGATATCACATCTCATGATAAAGGAAGGGTCTAAGGTTTGGAAGGGGAAGGATTTGGATATCACATCTCATGTTATAGGACGGGTCTCAGGTTTGGTATTAGAAGCATTGAGATATCAAGTCTCATGGTATAAGAAGGGTCTCAGAATTGGAATGGGAAGGAGTTGGATATCACATCTCAAGCTATAGGAAGCGTCTCAGGATTGGAATGGGAAGGAGTTTGATATCACATCTCATGCTATAGGAAGGCTCTCAGGTTTGGAAGGGGAAGGAGTTGGATATCACATTTCATGTTAGATGAAGGATCTCAGGTTTGGTATTAGAGGCCTTGAGATATCACATCTCATGCTATAGGAAGTGTCTCAGGATTGCAATGGGAAGGATTTGGATATCACATCTCATGTCATAGGAAGGATCTCAGGTTTGGTATTAGAAGCATTTATATATCACATCTCATGCTATAGGAATGGTCTCAGGATTGGAATGGGTAGGAGTTGGATATTACATTCTTGGTATAGGAAGGGTCTCATGTTTGGAATGGGAAGGAGTTGGATATCACATATGCTATAGGAAGTGTCTCAGGTTTGGAACGGGAAGGAGTTGGATATCACATCTCATGTTATAGGAAGGGTCTCAGGTTTGGTATAAGCATTGAGATATCACACCTCTGCTATCAGGAGTGGCTCAGGATTGGAATGGGAAGGAGTTGGATATCCCATCTCATGTTAAAGGACGGGTCTCTGGTTTGGTATTAGAATCATTGAGATATCACATCGCATGCTGTAGGAAGGGTCTAAGGATTGGAATGGGATGGACTTGGATATCACATCTCATGCTATAGGTAGGCTCTCAGGTTTGGTATAAGCATTGAGATATCACATCTCATGCTATAGGAAGGGTCTCAGGATTGGAATGGGAAGGATTTGGATATCACATCTCATGCTATAGGATGGGTCTCAGGTTTGGTATAAGCATGGAGATATCACTTCTCATGCTATAGGAAGGGTCTCAGGATTGGAATGGGAAGGAGTTGTATATGACATCTCAGGCCATAGGAAGGGTCTCAGGTTTGGTATAAGCATTGAGATATCACATCTCTGCTATCGGAAGGGTCTCAGGATTGGAATGGTAAGGAGTTGGATATCCCATCTCATGTTATAGGAAGGGTCTCAGCTTTGGTATTAGAAGCATTGAGATATCACATCTCATGCTATAGGAAGGGTCTCAGGATTGGAATGGGAAGGACTTGGATGTCACATCTCATGCTATAGGGAGGGTCTCAAGTTTGATATTAGAAGCATTGAGATAACAAATCTCATGCTATCGGAAGGGTCTCAGGATTGGAATGGGAAGGAGTTGGATATCACATCTCATGATAAAGGAAGGGTCTAAGGTTTGGAAGGGGAAGGATTTGGATATCACATCTCATGTTATAGGACGGGTCTCAGGTTTGGTATTAGAAGCACTGAGATATCAAGTCTCATGGTATAAGAAGGGTCTCAGAATTGGAATGGGAAGGAGTTGGATATCACATCTCAAGCTATAGGAAGCGTCTCAGGATTGGAATGGGAAGGAGTTTGATATCACATCTCATGCCATAGTATGGGTCTCAGGTTTGGTAGAAGCATTGGGATATCACATCTCATGCTATCGGAAGGGTATCAGTATTGGATTTGGAAGGAGTTGGATATCCCATCTCATGCTATAGGAAGGGTCTCAGGTTGGAATGGGAAGGAGTTGGATATCACATTTCATGTTATAGGAAGGGTCTCAGGATTGGAATGGGAAGGACTTGGATATCATATCTCATGCTATAGGAAGGCTCTCAGGTTTGGAAGGGGAAGGAGTTGGATATCACATTTCATGTTAGAGGAAGGATCTCAGGTTTGGTATTAGAGGCCTTGAGATATCACATCTCATGCTATAGGAAGGGTCTCAGGATTGGAATGGGAAGGAGTTGGATATCACATCTCAAGCTATAGGAAGGGTCTCAGGTTTGGTATAAGCATTGAGATATCACATCTCATGCTATAGGAAGGGTCTCAGGATTGGAATGGGAAGAAGTTGGATATCACATCTCATGCTATAGGAAGGGTCTCAGGTTTGGTATAAGCATTGAGATATCACATCTCATGCTATAGGAAGGGTCTCAGGGTTGGAATGGGAAGGAGTTGTATATAACATCTCATGCCATAGGAAGGGTCTCAGGTTTGGTATAAGCATTGATATATCACATCACATGCTATAGGAAGGGTCTCAGGATTGGAATGGGAAGGACTTGGATATCACATCTCATGCTATAGGCAGGGTCTCAGGTTTGGAAAGGGAAGGAGATGGATATCACATTTCATGTTAGAGGTAGGATCTCAGGTTTGGTATTAGAGGCATTGAGATATCACTTCTCATGCTATCAGAAGGGTCTCAGGATTGGAATGGGAAGGAGTTGGATATCACATTTCATGCTAAAGGGAGGGTCTCAGGTTTGGAAGGGGAAGGATTTGGAAATCACATCTCATATTATAGGAAGGATCTCAGGTTTGGTATTAGAAGCATTGAGATATCACATCTCATGCTATCGGAAGGATCTCAGGTTTGGTATAAGAGGCATTGAGATATCACATCTCATGCTATCATAAGGGTCTCAGGATTGGAATGGGAAGGAGTTGGATATCACATCTCATGTTATAGGAAGGATCTCAGGTTTGGTATTAGAAGCATTGAGACATCACATCTCATGCTATAGGAAGGGTCTCAGGATTGGAATGGGAAGGAGTTGGATATCACATCTCATGCTATAGGAAGGGTCTCAGATTTGGTATAAGCATTGAGATATCACATCTCATGCTATAAGGAGTTGGATATCACATCTCAAGCTATAGGAAGGGTCTCAAGTTTGGTATAAGCATTGAGATATCACATCTCATGCTACAGGAAGGGTCTCAGGATTGGAATGGGAAGGAGTTGGATATCACATCCCAAGCTATAGGAAGGGTCTCAGGTTTGGTATAAGCATTGAGATATCACATCTCATGCTATAGGAAGGATCTCAGGATTGGAATGGGAAGAAGTTGGATATCACATCTCATGCTATAGGAAGGGTCTCAGGTTTGGTATAAGCATTGAGATATCACATCTCATGCTATAGGAAGGGTCTCAGGGTTGGAATGGGAAGGAGTTGTATATGACATCTCATGCCATAGGAAGGGTCTCAGGTTTGGTATAAGCATTGATATATCACATCACATGCTATAGGAAGGGTCTCAGGATTGGAATGGGAAGGACTTGGATATCACATCTCATGCTATAGGCAGGGTCTCAGGTTTGGAAAGGGAAGGAGATGGATATCACATTTCATGTTAGAGGTAGGATCTCAGGTTTGGTATTAGAGGCATTGAGATATCACATCTCATGCTATCAGAAGGGTCTCAGGATTGGAATGGGAAGGAGTTGGATATCACATTTCATGCTAAAGGGAGGGTCTCAGGTTTGGAAGGGGAAGGATTTGGAAATCACATCTCATATTATAGGAAGGATCTCAGGTTTGGTATTAGAAGCATTGAGATATCACATCTCATGCTATCGGAAGGATCTCAGGTTTGGTATAAGAGGCATTGAGATATCACATCTCATGCTATCATAAGGGTCTCAGGATTGGAATGGGAAGGAGTTGGATATCACATCTCATGTTATAGGAAGGATCTCAGGTTTGGTATTAGAAGCATTGAGACATCACATCTCATGCTATAGGAAGGGTCTCAGGATTGGAATGGGAAGGAGTTGGATATCACATCTCATGCTATAGGAAGGGTCTCAGATTTGGTATAAGCATTGAGATATCACATCTCATGCTATAAGGAGTTGGATATCACATCTCAAGCTATAGGAAGGGTCTCAGGTTTGGTATAAGCATTGAGATATCACATCTCATGCTATAGGAAGGTTCTCAGGATTGGAATGGGAAGGAGATGGATATCACATCTCATGTTATAGGAAAGATCTCAGGTTTGGTATTAGAAGCATTGGGACATCACATCTCATGTTATAGGAAGGGTCTCAGGATTGGAATGGGAAGAAGTTGGATATCACATCTCATGCTATAGGAAGGGTCTCAGGTTTGGAAGGGGAAGGAGTTGGATATCCGATCTCATGTTATAGGACTGGTCTCAGGTTTGGTATTAGAAGCATTGAGATATCACATTGCATGCTGTAGGAAGGTTCTCAGGTTTGGAATGGGGAGGAATTGGATATCACATCTCATGTCATAGGGAGGATCTCAGGTTTGGTATTAGAAGCATTGAGATATCACATCTCATGCTATAGGAATGGTCTCAGGGTTGGAATGGGAAGGAGTTGGATATTACATTCTTGCTATAGGAAGGGTCTCATGTTTGGAATGGGAAGAAGTTGGATATCCCATCTCATGTTAAAGGACGGGCCTCTGGTTTGGTATTAGAATCATTGAGATATCACATCGCATGCTGTAGGAAGGGTCTAAGGATTGGAATGGGATGGACTTGGATATCACATCTCATGCTATAGGTAGGCTCTCAGGTTTGGTATAAGCATTGAGATGTCACATCTCATGCTATAGGAAGGGTCTCAGGATTGGAATGGGAAGGATTTGGATATCACATCTTATGCTATAGGAAGGGTCTCAGGTTTGGTATAAGCATAGAGATATCACTTCTCATGCTATAGGAAGGGTCTCAGGATTGGAATGGGAAGGAGTTGGATATCACATCTCATGCTATAGGAAGGGTCTCAGATTTGGTATAAGCATTGAGATATCACATCTCATGCTATAGGAAGGGTCTCAGGATTGGAATGGGAAGGAGTTGTATATGACATCTCAGGCCATAGGAAGGGTCTCAGGTTTGGTATAAGCATTGAGATATCACATCTCTGCTATCGGAAGGGTCTCAGGATTGGAATGGGAAGGAGTTGGATATCCCATCTCATGTTATAGGAAGGGTCTCAGGTTTGGTATTAGAAGCATTGAGATATCACATCCCATGCTATAGGAAGGGTCTCAGGATTGGAATGGGAAGGACTTGGATGTCACATCTCATGCTATAGGGAGGGTCTCAGGTTTGGTATAAGCATTGATATATCACATCACATGCTATAGGAAGGGTCTCAGGATTGGAATGGGAAGGACTTGGATATCACATCTCATGCTATAGGCAGGGTCTCAGGTTTGGAAAGGGAAGGAGATGGATATCACATTTCATGTTAGAGGTAGGATCTCAGGTTTGGTATTAGAGGCATTGAGATATCACATCTCATGCTATCAGAAGGGTCTCAGGATTGGAATGGGAAGGAGTTGGATATCACATTTCATGCTAAAGGGAGGGTCTCAGGTTTGGAAGGGGAAGGATTTGGAAATCACATCTCATATTATAGGAAGGATCTCAGGTTTGGTATTAGAAGCATTGAGATATCACATCTCATGCTATCGGAAGGATCTCAGGTTTGGTATAAGAGGCATTGAGATATCACATCTAATGCTATCATAAGGGTCTCAGGATTGGAATGGGAAGGAGTTGGATATCACATCTCATGTTATAGGAAGGATCTCAGGTTTGGTATTAGAAGCATTGAGACATCACATCTCATGCTATAGGAAGGGTTTCAGGATTGGAATGGGAAGGAGTTGGATATCACATCTCATGCTATAGGAAGGGTCTCAGATTTGGTATAAGCATTGAGATATCACATCTCATGCTATAAGGAGTTGGATATCACATCTCAAGCTATAGGAAGGGTCTCAGGTTTGGTACAAGCATTGAGATATCACATCTCATGCTATAGGAAGGGTCTCAGGGATGGAATGGGAAGGAGTTGGATATCACATCTCATGTTATAGGAAAGATCTCAGGTTTGGAATTAGAAGCATTGGGCCATCACATCTCATGTTATAGGAAGGGTCTCAGGATTGGAATGGGAAGAAGTTGGATATCACATCTCATGCTATAGGAAGGGTCTCAGGTTTGGAAGGGGAAGGAGTTGGATATCCAATCTCATGTTATAGGACTGGTCTCAGGTTTGGTATTAGAAGCATTGAGATATCACATTGCATGCTGTAGGAAGGTTCTCAGGTTTGGAATGGGGAGGAATTGGATATCACATCTCATGTCATAGGGAGGATCTCAGGTTTGTTATTAGAAGCATTGAGATGTCACATCTCATGCTATAGGAATGGTCTCAGGGTTGGAATGGGAAGGAGTTGGATATTACATTCTTGCTATAGGAAGGGTCTCATGTTTGGAATGGGAAGAAGTTGGATATCCCATCTCATGTTAAAGGACGGGCCTCTGGTTTGGTATTAGAATCATTGAGATATCACATCGCATGCTGTAGGAAGGGTCTAAGGATTGGAATGGGATGGACTTGGATATCACATCTCATGCTATAGGTAGGCTCTCAGGTTTGGTATAAGCATTGAGATATCACATCTCATGCTATAGGAAGGGTCTCAGGATTGGAATGGGAAGGATTTGGATATCACATCTTATGCTATAGGAAGGGTCTCAGGTTTGGTATAAGCATAGAGATATCACTTCTCATGCTATAGGAAGGGTCTCAGGATTGGAATGGGAAGGAGTTGGATATCACATCTCATGCTATAGGAAGGGTCTCAGATTTGGTATAAGCATTGAGATATCACATCTCATGCTATAGGAAGGGTCTCAGGATTGGAATGGGAAGGAGTTGTATATGACATCTCAGGCCATAGGAAGGGTCTCAGGTTTGGTATAAGCATTGAGATATCACATCTCTGCTATCGGAAGGGTCTCAGGATTGGAATGGGAAGGAGTTGGATATCCCATCTCATGTTATAGGAAGGGTCTCAGGTTTGGTATTAGAAGCATTGAGATATCACATCTCATGCTATAGGAAGGGTCTCAGGATTGGAATGGGAAGGACTTGGATGTCACATCTCATGCTATAGGGAGGGTCTCAAGTTTGATATTATAAGCATTGAGATAACAAATCTCATGATATCGGAAGGGTCTCAGGATTGGAATGGGAAGGAGTTGGATATCACATCTCATGATAAAGGAAGGGTCTAAGGTTTGGAAGGGGAAGGATTTGGATATCACATCTCATGTTATAGGACGGGTCTCAGGTTTGGTATTAGAAGCATTGAGATATCAAGTTTCATGGTATAAGAAGGGTCTCAGAATTGGAATGGGAAGGAGTTGGATATCACATCTCAAGCTATAGGGAGCGTCTCAGGATTGGAATGGGAAGGAGTTTGATATCACATCTCATGCCATAGTATGGGTCTCAGGTTTGGTAGAAGCATTGGGATATCACATCTCATGCTATCGGAAGGGTATCAGTATTGGATTTGGAAGGAGTTGGATATCCCATCTCATGCTATAGGAAGGGTCTCAGGTTGGAATGGGAAGGAGTTGGATATCACATGTCATGTTATAGGAAGGGTCTCAGGATTGGAATGGGAAGGACTTGGATATCATATCTCATGCTATAGGAAGGCTCTCAGGTTTGGAAGGGGAAGGAGTTGGATATCACATTTCATGTTAGAGGAAGGATCTCAGGTTTGGTATTAGAGGCCTTGAGATATCACATCTCATGCTATAGGAAGGGTCTCAGGATTGGAATGGGTAGGAGTTGGATATCACATCTCAAGCTATAGGAAGGGTCTCAGGTTTGGTATAAGCATTGAGATATCACATCTCATGCTATAGGAAGGGTCTCAGGATTGGAATGGGAAGAAGTTGGATATCACATCCCATGCTATAGGAAGGGTCTCAGGTTTGGTATAAGCATTGAGATATCACATCTCATGCTATAGGAAGGGTCTCAGGATTGGAATGGGAAGGAGTTGTATATGCCATCTCATGCCATAGGAAGGGTCTCAGGTTTGGTATAAGCATTGAGATATCACATCACATGCTATAGGAAGGGTCTCAGGATTGGAATGGGAAGGACTTGGATATCACATATCATGCTATAGGCAGGGTCTCAGGTTTGGAAAGGGAAGGAGATGGATATCACATTTCATGTTAGAGGTAGGATCTCAGGTTTGGTATTAGAGGCATTGAGATATCACATCTCATGCTATCAGAAGGGTCTCAAGATTGGAATGGGAAGGAGTTGGATATCACATCTCATGCTAAAGGGAGGGTCTCAGGTTTGGAAGGGGAAGGATTTGGAAATCACATCTCATATTATAGGAAGGATCTCAGGTTTGGTATTAGAAGCATTGAGATATCACATCTCATGCTATCGGAAGGATCTCAGGTTTGGTATAAGAGGCATTGAGATATCACATCTCATGCTATCATAAGGGTCTCAGGATTGGAATGGGAAGGAGTTGGATATCACATCTCATGTTATAGGAAGGATCTCAGGTTTGGTATGGGAAGCATTGAGACATCACATCTCATGCTATAGGAAGGGTCTCAGGATTGGAATGGGAAGGAGTTGGATATCACATCTCATGCTATCGGAAGGGTCTCAGGATTGGAATGGGAAGGAGTTGTATATGACATCTCAAGCCATAGGAAGGGTCTCAGGTTTGGTATAAGCTTTGAGATATCACATCTCTGCTATCGGAAGGGTCTCAGGATTGGAATGGGAAGGAGTTGGATATCCCATCTCATGTTATAGGAAGAGTCTCAGGTTTGGTATTAGAAGCATTGAGATATCACATCTCATGCTATAGGAAATGTCTGAGGATTGGAATGGGAAGGACTTGCATATCACATCTCATGTTATAGGGAGGGTCTCAAGTTTGATATTAGAAGCATTGAGATATCACATCTCATGCTATAGGAAGGGTCTCAGGATTGGAATGGGAAGGAGTAGGATATCACATCTCATGCTATAGGAAGGATCTCAGGTTTGGTATAAGCATTGAGATATCACATCTCTTCTATCGGAAGGGTCTCAGGATTGGAATGGGAAGGAGTTGGATATTCCCATCTCATGTTATAGGAAGGGTCTCAGGTTTGGTATTAGAAGCATTGAGATATCACATCTCATGCTATAGGAAGGGTCTCAGGATTGGAATGGGAAGGACTTGGATATCACATCTCATGCTATAGGGAGGGTCTCAAGTTTGATATTAGAAGCATTGAGATATCACATTTCATGATATCGGAAGGGTCTCAGGATTGGAAGGGGAAGGATTTGGATATCACATCTCATGTTATAGGACGGGTCTCAGGTTTGGTATTAGAAGCACTGAGATATCAAGTCTCATGGTATAGGAAGGGTCTCAGAATTGGAATGAGAAGGAGTTGGATATCACATCTCAAGCTATAGGAAGGGTCTCAGGATTGGAATGGGAAGGAGTTTGATATCACATCTCATGCTATCGGAAGGATCTCAGGTTTGGTATAAGAGGCATTGAGATATCACATCTCATGCTATCATAAGGGTCTCAGGATTGGAATGGGAAGGAGTTGGATATCACATCTCATGTTATAGGAAGGATCTCAGGTTTGGTATTAGAAGCATTGAGACATCACATCTCATGCTATAGGAAGGGTCTCAGGATTGGAATGGGAAGGAGTTGGATATCACATCTCATGCTATAGGAAGGGTCTCAGATTTGGTATAAGCATTGAGATATCACATCTCATGCTATAAGGAGTTGGATATCACATCTCAAGCTATAGGAAGGGTCTCAGGTTTGGTATAAGCATTGAGATATCACATCTCATGCTATAGGAAGGGTCTCAGGATTGGAATGGGAAGGAGTTGGATATCACATCTCAAGCTATAGGAAGGGTCTCAGGTTTGGTATAAGCATTGAGATATCACATCTCATGCTATAGGAAGGGTCTCAGGATTGGAATGGGAAGAAGTTGGATATCACATCTCATGCTATAGGAAGGGTCTCAGGTTTGGTATAAGCATTGAGATATCACATCTCATGCTATAGGAAGGGTCTCAGGGTTGGAATGGGAAGGAGTTGTATATGACATCTCATGCCATATGAAGGGTCTCAGGTTTGGTATAAGCATTGATATATCACATCACATGCTATAGGAAGGGTCTCAGGATTGGAATGGGAAGGACTTGGATATCACATCTCATGCTATAGGCAGGGTCTCAGGTTTGGAAAGGGAAGGAGATGGATATCACATTTCATGTTAGAGGTAGGATCTCAGGTTTGGTATTAGAGGCATTGAGATATCACATCTCATGCTATCAGAAGGGTCTCAGGATTGGAATGGGAAGGAGTTGGATATCACATTTCATGCTAAAGGGAGGGTCTCAGGTTTGGAAGGGGAAGGATTTGGAAATCACATCTCATATTATAGGAAGGATCTCAGGTTTGGTATTAGAAGCATTGAGATATCACATCTCATGCTATCGGAAGGATCTCAGGTTTGGTATAAGAGGCATTGAGATATCACATCTCATGCTATCATAAGGGTCTCAGGATTGGAATGGGAAGGAGTTGGATATCACATCTCATGTTATAGGAAGGATCTCAGGTTTGGTATTAGAAGCATTGAGACATCACATCTCATGCTATAGGAAGTGTCTCAGGATTGGAATGGGAAGGAGTTGGATATCACATCTCATGCTATAGGAAGGGTCTCAGATTTGGTATAAGCATTGAGATATCACATCTCATGCTATAAGGAGTTGGATATCACATCTCAAGCTATAGGAAGGGTCTCAGGTTTGGTATAAGCATTGAGATATCACATCTCATGCTATAGGAAGGGTCTCAGGATTGGAATGGGAAGGAGTTGGATATCACATCTCATGTTATAGGAAAGATCTCAGGTTTGGTATTAGAAGCATTGGGACATCACATCTCATGTTATAGGAAGGGTCTCAGGATTGGAATGGGAAGAAGTTGGATATCACATCTCATGCTATAGGAAGGGTCTCAGGTTTGGAAGGGGAAGGAGTTGGATATCCAATCTCATGTTATAGGACTGGTCTCAGGTTTGGTATTAGAAGCATTGAGATATCACATTGCATGCTGTAGGAAGGTTCTCAGGTTTGGAATGGGGAGGAATTGGATATCACATCTCATGTCATAGGGAGGATCTCAGGTTTGGTATTAGAAGCATTGAGATATCACATCTCATGCTATAGGAATGGTCTCAGGGTTGGAATGGGAAGGAGTTGGATATTACATTCTTGCTATAGGAAGGGTCTCATGTTTGGAATGGGAAGAAGTTGGATATCCCATCTCATGTTAAAGGACGGGCCTCTGGTTTGGTATTAGAATCATTGAGATATCACATCGCATGCTGTAGGAAGGGTCTAAGGATTGGAATGGGATGGACTTGGATATCACATCTCATGCTATAGGTAGGCTCTCAGGTTTGGTATAAGCATTGAGATATCACATCTCATGCTATAGGAAGGGTCTCAGGATTGGAATGGGAAGGATTTGGATATCACATCTTATGCTATAGGAAGGGTCTCAGGTTTGGTATAAGCATAGAGATATCACTTCTCATGCTATAGGAAGGGTCTCAGGATTGGAATGGGAAGGAGTTGGATATCACATCTCATGCTATAGGAAGGGTCTCAGATTTGGTATAAGCATTGAGATATCACATCTCATGCTATAGGAAGGGTCTCAGGATTGGAATGGGAAGGAGTTGTATATGACATCTCAGGCCATAGGAAGGGTCTCAGGTTTGGTATAAGCATTGAGATATCACATCTCTGCTATCGGAAGGGTCTCAGGATTGGAATGGGAAGGAGTTGGATATCCCATCTCATGTTATAGGAAGGGTCTCAGGTTTGGTATTAGAAGCATTGAGATATCACATCCCATGCTATAGGAAGGGTCTCAGGATTGGAATGGGAAGGACTTGGATGTCACATCTCATGCTATAGGGAGGGTCTCAGGTTTGGTATAAGCATTGATATATCACATCACATGCTATAGGAAGGGTCTCAGGATTGGAATGGGAAGGACTTGGATATCACATCTCATGCTATAGGCAGGGTCTCAGGTTTGGAAAGGGAAGGAGATGGATATCACATTTCATGTTAGAGGTAGGATCTCAGGTTTGGTATTAGAGGCATTGAGATATCACATCTCATGCTATCAGAAGGGTCTCAGGATTGGAATGGGAAGGAGTTGGATATCACATTTCATGCTAAAGGGAGGGTCTCAGGTTTGGAAGGGGAAGGATTTGGAAATCACATCTCATATTATAGGAAGGATCTCAGGTTTGGTATTAGAAGCATTGAGATATCACATCTCATGCTATCGGAAGGATCTCAGGTTTGGTATAAGAGGCATTGAGATATCACATCTCATGCTATCATAAGGGTCTCAGGATTGGAATGGGAAGGAGTTGGATATCACATCTCATGTTATAGGAAGGATCTCAGGTTTGGTATTAGAAGCATTGAGACATCACATCTCATGCTATAGGAAGGGTTTCAGGATTGGAATGGGAAGGAGTTGGATATCACATCTCATGCTATGGGAAGGGTCTCAGATTTGGTATAAGCATTGAGATATCACATCTCATGCTATAAGGAGTTGGATATCACATCTCAAGCTATAGGAAGGGTCTCAGGCTTGGTATAAGCATTGAGATATCACATCTCATGCTATAAGGAGTTGGATATCACATCTCAAGCTATAGGAAGGGTCTCAGGTTTGGTATAAGCATTGAGATATCACATCTCATGCTATAGGAAGGGTCTCAGGATTGGAATGGGAAGGAGTTGGATATCACATCTCATGTTATAGGAAAGATCTCAGGTTTGGTATTAGAAGCATTGGGACATCACATCTCATGTTATAGGAAGGGTCTCAGGATTGGAATGGGAAGAAGTTGGATATCACATCTCATGCTATAGGAAGGGTCTCAGGTTTGGAAGGGGAAGGAGTTGGATATCCAATCTCATGTTATAGGACTGGTCTCAGGTTTGGTATTAGAAGCATTGAGATATCACATTGCATGCTGTAGGAAGGTTCTCAGGTTTGGAATGGGGAGGAATTGGATATCACATCTCATGTCATAGGGAGGATCTCAGGTTTGGTATTAGAAGCATTGAGATATCACATCTCATGCTATAGGAATGGTCTCAGGGTTGGAATGGGAAGGAGTTGGATATTACATTCTTGCTATAGGAAGGGTCTCATGTTTGGAATGGGAAGAAGTTGGATATCCCATCTCATGTTAAAGGACGGGCCTCTGGTTTGGTATTAGAATCATTGAGATATCACATCGCATGCTGTAGGAAGGGTCTAAGGATTGGAATGGGATGGACTTGGATATCACATCTCATGCTATAGGTAGGCTCTCAGGTTTGGTATAAGCATTGAGATATCACATCTCATGCTATAGGAAGGGTCTCAGGATTGGAATGGGAAGGATTTGGATATCACATCTTATGCTATAGGAAGGGTCTCAGGTTTGGTATAAGCATAGAGATATCACTTCTCATGCTATAGGAAGGGTCTCAGGATTGGAATGGGAAGGAGTTGGATATCACATCTCATGCTATAGGAAGGGTCTCAGATTTGGTATAAGCATTGAGATATCACATCTCATGCTATAGGAAGGGTCTCAGGATTGGAATGGGAAGGAGTTGTATATGACATCTCAGGCCATAGGAAGGGTCTCAGGTTTGGTATAAGCATTGAGATATCACATCTCTGCTATCGGAAGGGTCTCAGGATTGGAATGGGAAGGAGTTGGATATCCCATCTCATGTTATAGGAAGGGTCTCAGGTTTGGTATTAGAAGCATTGAGATATCACATCCCATGCTATAGGAAGGGTCTCAGGATTGGAATGGGAAGGACTTGGATGTCACATCTCATGCTATAGGGAGGGTCTCAGGTTTGGTATAAGCATTGATATATCACATCACATGCTATAGGAAGGGTCTCAGGATTGGAATGGGAAGGACTTGGATATCACATCTCATGCTATAGGCAGGGTCTCAGGTTTGGAAAGGGAAGGAGATGGATATCACATTTCATGTTAGAGGTAGGATCTCAGGTTTGGTATTAGAGGCATTGAGATATCACATCTCATGCTATCAGAAGGGTCTCAGGATTGGAATGGGAAGGAGTTGGATATCACATTTCATGCTAAAGGGAGGGTCTCAGGTTTGGAAGGGGAAGGATTTGGAAATCACATCTCATATTATAGGAAGGATCTCAGGTTTGGTATTAGAAGCATTGAGATATCACATCTCATGCTATCGGAAGGATCTCAGGTTTGGTATAAGAGGCATTGAGATATCACATCTCATGCTATCATAAGGGTCTCAGGATTGGAATGGGAAGGAGTTGGATATCACATCTCATGTTATAGGAAGGATCTCAGGTTTGGTATTAGAAGCATTGAGACATCACATCTCATGCTATAGGAAGGGTTTCAGGATTGGAATGGGAAGGAGTTGGATATCACATCTCATGCTATGGGAAGGGTCTCAGATTTGGTATAAGCATTGAGATATCACATCTCATGCTATAAGGAGTTGGATATCACATCTCAAGCTATAGGAAGGGTCTCAGGCTTGGTATAAGCATTGAGATATCACATCTCATGCTATAGGAAGGGTCTCAGGATTGGAATGGGAAGGAGTTGGATATCACATCTCATGTTATAGGAAAGATCTCAGGTTTGGAATTAGAAGCATTGGGCCATCACATCTCATGTTATAGGAAGGGTCTCAGGATTGGAATGGGAAGAAGTTGGATATCACATCTCATGCTATAGGAAGGGTCTCAGGTTTGGAAGGGGAAGGAGTTGGATATCCAATCTCATGTTATAGGACTGGTCTCAGGTTTGGTATTAGAAGCATTGAGATATCACATTGCATGCTGTAGGAAGGTTCTCAGGTTTGGAATGGGGAGGAATTGGATATCACATCTCATGTCATAGGGAGGATCTCAGGTTTGGTATTAGAAGCATTGAGATGTCACATCTCATGCTATAGGAATGGTCTCAGGGTTGGAATGGGAAGGAGTTGGATATTACATTCTTGCTATAGGAAAGGTCTCATGTTTGGAATGGGAAGAAGTTGGATATCCCATCTCATGTTAAAGGACGGGCCTCTGGTTTGGTATTAGAATCATTGAGATATCACATCGCATGCTGTAGGAAGGGTCTAAGGATTGGAATGGGATGGACTTGGATATCACATCTCATGCTATAGGTAGGCTCTCAGGTTTGGTATAAGCATTGAGATATCACATCTCATGCTATAGGAAGGGTCTCAGGATTGGAATGGGAAGGATTTGGATATCACATCTTATGCTATAGGAAGGGTCTCAGGTTTGGTATAAGCATAGAGATATCACTTCTCATGCTATAGGAAGGGTCTCAGGATTGGAATGGGAAGGAGTTGGATATCACATCTCATGCTATAGGAAGGGTCTCAGATTTGGTATAAGCATTGAGATATCACATCTCATGCTATAGGAAGGGTCTCAGGATTGGAATGGGAAGGAGTTGTATATGACATCTCAGGCCATAGGAAGGGTCTCAGGTTTGGTATAAGCATTGAGATATCACATCTCTGCTATCGGAAGGGTCTCAGGATTGGAATGGGAAGGAGTTGGATATCCCATCTCATGTTATAGGAAGGGTCTCAGGTTTGGTATTAGAAGCATTGAGATATCACATCTCATGCTATAGGAAGGGTCTCAGGATTGGAATGGGAAGGACTTGGATGTCACATCTCATGCTATAGGGAGGGTCTCAAGTTTGATATTATAAGCATTGAGATAACAAATCTCATGATATCGGAAGGGTCTCAGGATTGGAATGGGAAGGAGTTGGATATCACATCTCATGATAAAGGAAGGGTCTAAGGTTTGGAAGGGGAAGGATTTGGATATCACATCTCATGTTATAGGACGGGTCTCAGGTTTGGTATTAGAAGCATTGAGATATCAAGTTTCATGGTATAAGAAGGGTCTCAGAATTGGAATGGGAAGGAGTTGGATATCACATCTCAAGCTATAG
Source organism: Ambystoma mexicanum (assembly GCF_040938575.1). Taxonomy (NCBI): domain Eukaryota; kingdom Metazoa; phylum Chordata; class Amphibia; order Caudata; family Ambystomatidae; genus Ambystoma; species Ambystoma mexicanum. The sequence goes on along the minus strand of NW_027182444.1, from coordinate 2,038,548 downwards.
GGAGCGTCTCAGGATTGGAATGGGAAGGAGTTTGATATCACATCTCATGCCATAGTATGGGTCTCAGGTTTGGTAGAAGCATTGGGATATCACATCTCATGCTATCGGAAGGGTATCAGTATTGGATTTGGAAGGAGTTGGATATCCCATCTCATGCTATAGGAAGGGTCTCAGGTTGGAATGGGAAGGAGTTGGATATCACATGTCATGTTATAGGAAGGGTCTCAGGATTGGAATGGGAAGGACTTGGATATCATATCTCATGCTATAGGAAGGCTCTCAGGTTTGGAAGGGGAAGGAGTTGGATATCACATTTCATGTTAGAGGAAGGATCTCAGGTTTGGTATTAGAGGCCTTGAGATATCACATCTCATGCTATAGGAAGGGTCTCAGGATTGGAATGGGAAGGAGTTGGATATCACATCTCAAGCTATAGGAAGGGTCTCAGGTTTGGTATAAGCATTGAGATATCACATCTCATGCTATAGGAAGGGTCTCAGGATTGGAATGGGAAGAAGTTGGATATCACATCCCATGCTATAGGAAGGGTCTCAGGTTTGGTATAAGCATTGAGATATCACATCTCATGCTATAGGAAGGGTCTCAGGATTGGAATGGGAAGGAGTTGTATATGCCATCTCATGCCATAGGAAGGGTCTCAGGTTTGGTATAAGCATTGAGATATCACATCACATGCTATAGGAAGGGTCTCAGGATTGGAATGGGAAGGACTTGGATATCACATATCATGCTATAGGCAGGGTCTCAGGTTTGGAAAGGGAAGGAGATGGATATCACATTTCATGTTAGAGGTAGGATCTCAGGTTTGGTATTAGAGGCATTGAGATATCACATCTCATGCTATCAGAAGGGTCTCAAGATTGGAATGGGAAGGAGTTGGATATCACATCTCATGCTAAAGGGAGGGTCTCAGGTTTGGAAGGGGAAGGATTTGGAAATCACATCTCATATTATAGGAAGGATCTCAGGTTTGGTATTAGAAGCATTGAGATATCACATCTCATGCTATCGGAAGGATCTCAGGTTTGGTATAAGAGGCATTGAGATATCACATCTCATGCTATCATAAGGGTCTCAGGATTGGAATGGGAAGGAGTTGGATATCACATCTCATGTTATAGGAAGGATCTCAGGTTTGGTATTGGAAGCATTGAGACATCACATCTCATGCTATAGGAAGGGTCTCAGGATTGGAATGGGAAGGAGTTGGATATCACATCTCATGCTATCGGAAGGGTCTCAGGATTGGAATGGGAAGGAGTTGTATATGACATCTCAAGCCATAGGAAGGGTCTCAGGTTTGGTATAAGCTTTGAGATATCATATCTCTGCTATCGGAAGGGTCTCAGGATTGGAATGGGAAGGAGTTGGATATCCCATCTCATGTTATAGGAAGAGTCTCAGGTTTGGTATTAGAAGCATTGAGATATCACATCTCATGCTATAGGAAATGTCTGTGGATTGGAATGGGAAGGACTTGCATATCACATCTCATGCTATAGGGAGGGTCTCAAGTTTGATATTAGAAGCATTGAGATATCACATCTCATGGTATAGGAAGGGTCTCAGGATTGGAATGGGAAGGAGTAGGATATCACATCTCATGCTATAGGAAGGATCTCAGGTTTGGTATAAGCATTGAGATATCACATCTCTTCTATCGGAAGGGTCTCAGGATTGGAATGGGAAGGAGTTGGATATTCCCATCTCATGTTATAGGAAGGGTCTCAGGTTTGGTATTAGAAGCATTGAGATATCACATCTCATGCTATAGGAAGGGTCTCAGGATTGGAATGGGAAGGACTTGGATATCACATCTCATGCTATAGGGAGGGTCTCAAGTTTGATATTAGAAGCATTGAGATATCACATCTCATGATATCGGAAGGGTCTCAGGATTGGAAGGGGAAGGATTTGGATATCACATCTCATGTTATAGGACGGGTCTCAGGTTTGGTATTAGAAGCACTGAGATATCAAGTCTCATGGTATAGGAAGGGTCTCAGAATTGGAATGAGAAGGAGTTGGATATCACATCTCAAGCTATAGGAAGGGTCTCAGGATTGGAATGGGAAGGAGTTTGATATCACATCTCATGCAATAGTATGGGTCTCAGGTTTGGTATAAGCATTGGGATATCACATCTCATGCTATCGGAAGGGTATCAGGATTGGATTTGGAAGGAGTTGGATATCCCATCTCATGCTATAGGAAGGGTCTCAGGATTGGAATGGGAAGGACTTGGATATCACATATCATGCTATAGGCAGGGTCTCAGGTTTGGAAAGGGAAGGAGATGGATATCACATTTCATGTTAGAGGTAGGATCTCAGGTTTGGTATTAGAGGCATTGAGATATCACATCTCATGCTATCAGAAGGGTCTCAGGATTGGAATAGGAAGGAGTTGGATATCACATCTCATGCTAAAGGGAGGGTCTCAGGTTTGGAAGGGGAAGGATTTGGAAATCACATCTCATATTATAGGAAGGATCTCAGGTTTGGTATTAGAAGCATTGAGATATCACATCTCATGCTATCGGAAGGATCTCAGGTTTGGTATAAGAGGCATTGAGATATCACATCTCATGCTATCATAAGGGTCTCAGGATTGGAATGGGAAGGAGTTGGATATCACATCTCATGTTATAGGAAGGATCTCAGGTTTGGTATTGGAAGCATTGAGACATCACATCTCATGCTATAGGAAGGGTCTCAGGATTGGAATGGGAAGGAGTTGGATATCACATCTCATGCTATAGGAAGGGTCTCAGGTTTGGTATAAGCATTGAGATATCACATCTCATGCTATCGGAAGGGTCTCAGGATTGGAATGGGAAGGAGTTGTATATGACATCTCAAGCCATAGGAAGGGTCTCAGGTTTGGTATAAGCTTTGAGATATCACATCTCTGCTATCGGAAGGGTCTCAGGATTGGAATGGGAAGGAGTTGGATATCCCATCTCATGTTATAGGAAGAGTCTCAGGTTTGGTATTAGAAGCATTGAGATATCACATCTCATGCTATAGGAAATGTCTGAGGATTGGAATGGGAAGGACTTGGATATCACATCTCATGCTATAGGGAGGGTCTCAAGTTTGATATTAGAAGCATTGAGATATCACATCTCATGCTATAGGAAGGGTCTCAGGATTGGAATGGGAAGGAGTAGGATATCACATCTCATGCTATAGGAAGGATCTCAGGTTTGGTATAAGCATTGAGATATCACATCTCTTCTATCGGAAGGGTCTCAGGATTGGAATGGGAAGGAGTTGGATATTCCCATCTCATGTTATAGGAAGGGTCTCAGGTTTGGTATTAGAAGCATTGAGATATCACATCTCATGATATCGGAAGGGTCTCAGGATTGGAATGGGAAGGAGTTGGATATCACATCTCATCATAAAGGAAGGGTCTAAGGTTTGGAAGGGGAAGGATTTGGATATCACATCTCATGTTATAGGACGGGTCTCAGGTTTGGTATTAGAAGCACTGAGATATCAAGTCTCATGGTATAGGAAGGGTCTCAGAATTGCAATGAGAAGGAGTTGGATATCACATCTCAAGCTATAGGAAGGGTCTCAGGATTGGAATGGGAAGGAGTTTGATATCACATCTCATGCAATAGTATGGGTCTCAGGTTTGGTATAAGCATTGGGATATCACATCTCATGCTATCGGAAGGGTATCAGGATTGGATTTGGAAGGAGTTGGATATCCCATCTCATGCTATAGGAAGGGTCTCAGGATTGGAATGAGAAGGACTTGGATATCACATCTCATTCTATAGGAAGGCTCTCAGGTTTGGAAGGGGAAAGAGTTGGATATCACATTTCATGTTAGAGGTAGGATCTCAGGTTTGGTATTAGAGGCATTGAGATATCACATCACATGCTATCAGAAGGGTCTCAGGATTGGAATGGGAAGGAGTTGGATATCACATCTCATGCTAAAGGGAGGGTCTCAGGTTTGGAAGGGGAAGGATTTGGATATCACATCTCATGTTATAGGAAGGATCTCAGGTTTGGTATTAGAAGCATTGAGATATCACATCTCATGCTATCGGAAGGATCTCAGGTTTGGTATTAGAAGCATTGAGATATCACATCTCATGCTATCAGAATGGTCTCAGGATTGGAATCGGAAGGAGTTGGATATCACATCTCATGCTAAAGGGAGGGTCTCAGGTTTGGAAGGGGAAGGATTTGGATATCACATCTCATGTTATCGGAAGGATCTCAGGTTTGGTATTAGAAGTATTGAGATATCACATCTCATGCTATAGGAAGGGTCTCAGGATTGGAATGGGAAGGACTTGGATATCACATCTCATGCTATAGGGAGGGTCTCAAGTTTGATATTAGAAGCATTGACATTTCACGTCTCATGCTATAGGAATGGTCTCAGGATTGGAATGGAAGGAGTTGGATATCACATCTCATGTTTTAGGAAGGATCTCAGGTTTGGTATTAGAAGCATTGAGACATCACATCTCATGCTATAGGAAGGGTCTCAGGATTGGAATGGGAAGGAGTTGGATATCACATCTCATGCTATATGAAGGGTCTCAGGTTTGGTATAAGCATTGAGATATCACATCTCATGCTATAGGAAGGGTCTCAGGATTGGAATGGGAAGGAGTTGTATATGACATCTCATGCCGTAGGAAGGGTCTCAGGTTTGGTATAAGCATTGAGATATCACATCTCTGCTATCGGAAGGGTCTCAGGATTGGAATGGGAAGGAGTTGGATATCCCATCTCATGTTATAGGAAGAGTCTCAGGTTTGGTATTAGAAGCATTGAGATATCAAATCTCATGCTATAGGAAGGGTCTCAGGATTGGAATGGGAAGGAGTTGGATATCACATCTCATGCTATAGGAAGGGTCTCAGGTTTGGTATAAGCAGTGAGATATCACATCTCATGCTATAGGAAGTGTCTCAGGATTGGAATGGGAAGAAGTTGGATATCACATCTCATGTTATAGGAAGGATCTCAGGTTTGGTATAAGCATTGAGATATCACATCTCTGTTATCGGAAGGGTCTCAGGATTGGAATGGGAAGGAGTTGGATATTCCCATCTCATGTTATAGGAAGGGTCTCAGGTTTGGTATTAGAAGCATTGAGATATCACATCTCATGCTATAGGAAGGGTCTCAGGATTGGAATGGGAAGGACTTGGATATCACATCTCATGCTATAGGGAGGGTCTCAGGATTGGAATGGGAAGGAGTTGGATATCACATCTCATGATAAAGGAAGGGTCTAAGGTTTGGAAGGGGAAGGATTTGGATATCACATCTCATGTTATAGGACGGGTCTCAGGTTTGGTATTAGAAGCATTGAGATATCAAGTCTCATGGTATAGGAAGGGTCTCAGAATTGGAATGGGAAGGAGTTGGATATCACATCTCATTCTATAGGAAGGGTCTCAGGATTGGAATGGGAAGGAGTTTGATATCACATCTCATGCCATAGTATGGGTCTCAGGTTTGGTAGAAGCATTGGGATATCACATCTCATGCTATCGGAAGGTTATCAGGATTGGATTTGGAAGGAGTTGGATATCCCATCTCATGCTATAGGAAGGGTCTCAGGTTGGAATGGGAAGGAGTTGGATATCACATCTCATGTTATAGGAAGGGTCTCAGGATTGGAATGGGAAGGACTTGGATATCACATCTCATGCTATAGGTAGGCTCTTAGGTTTGGAAGGGGAAAGAGTTGGATATCACATTTCATGTTAGAGGTAGGATCTCAGGTTTGGTATTAGAGGCATTGAGATATCACATCTCATGCTATCGGAAGGATCTCAGGTTTGGTATTAGAAGCATTGAGATATCACATCTCATGCTATCAGAAGGGTCTTAGGATTGGAATGGGAAGGAGTTGGATATCACATCTCATGCTAAAGGGAGGGTCTCAGGTTTGGAAGGGGAAGGATTTGGATATCACATCTTATGTTATCGGAAGGATCTCAGGTTTGGTATTAGAAGTATTGAGATATCACATCTCATGCTATAGGAAGGGCCTCAGGATTGGAATGGGAAGGAGTTGGATATCACATCTCATGCTATAGGAAGGGTCTCAGGATTGGAATGGGAAGGAGTTGGATATCACATCTCATGTTATAGGAAAGATTTCAGGTTTGGTATTAGAAGCATTGAGACATCACATCTCATGTTATAGGAAGGGTCTCAAGATTGGAATGGGAAGACGTTGGATATCACATCTCATGCTATAGGAAGGGTCTCAGGTTTGGCATAAGCATTGAGATATCACATCTCATGCTATAGGAAGGGTCTCAGGATTGGAATGGCAAGGAGTTGTATATGACATCTCATGCCATAGGAAGGGTCTCAGGTTTGGTATAAGCATTGAGATATCACATCACATGCTATAGGAAGGGTCTCAGGATTGGAATGGGAAGGACTTGGATATCACATCTCATGCTATCAGAAGGGTCTCAGGATTGGAATGGGAAGGAGTTGGATATCACATCTCATGCTAAAGGTAGGGTCTCAGGTTTGGAAGGGGAAGGATTTGGATATCACATCTCATGTTATAGGAAGGATCTCAGGTTTGGTATTAGAAGCATTGAGATATCACATCTCATGCTATCGGAAGTATCTCAGGTTTGGTATTAGAGGCATTGAGATATCACATCTCATGCTATCATAAGGGTCTCAGGATTGGAATGGGAAGGAGTTGGATATCACATCTCATGCTAAAGGGAGGGTCTCAGGTTTGGAAGGGGAAGGATTTGAATATCACATCACATGTTATAGGAAGGATCTCAGGTTTGGTATTAGAGGCATTGAGATATCACATCTCATGCTATCGGAAGGGTCTCATGATTGGAATGGGAAGGAGCTGGATATCACATCTCATGCTATAGGAAGGGTCTCAGGTTTGGAACGGGAAGGAGTTGGATATCACATCTCATGTTATAGGAAGAGTCTCAGGTTTGGTATAAGCATTGAGATATCACATCTCTGCAATCGGAAGTGTCTCAGGATTGGAACGGGAAGGAGTTGGATATCACATCTCATGTTATAGGAAGAGTCTCAGGTTTGGTATAAGCATTGATATATCACATCTCTGCAATCGGAAGTGTCTCAGGATTGGAACGGGAAGGAGTTGGATATCCCATCTCATGTTATAGGACTCATCTCAGGTTTGGTATTAGGAGCATTGAGATATCACATCGCATGCTGTAGGAAGGGTCTCAGCTTTGGAATGGGAAGGAATTGGATATCACATCTCATGTCATAGGAAGGATCTCAGGTTTGGTATTAGAAGCATTGAGATATCACATCTCATGCTATAGGAATGGTCTCAGGATTGGAATGGGAAGGAGTTGGATATTACATTCTTGCTATGGGAAGGGTCTCATGTTTGGAATTGGAAGGAGTTGGATATCACATATGCTATAGGAAGGGTCTCAGGTTTGGAATGGGAAGGAGTTGGATATCACATCTCATGTTATAGGAAGGGTCTCAGGTTTGGTATAAGCATTGAGATATCACATCTCTACTATCGGAAGTGTCTCAGGATTGGAATGGGAAGGAGTTGGATATCCCATCTCATGTTATCGGATGGGCCTCAGGTTTGTTATTAGAATCATTGAGATATCATATTGCATGCTATAGGAAGGGTCTAAGGATTGGAATGGGAAGGACTTGGATATCACATCTCATGCTATAGGTAGGCTCTCAGGTTTGGAAAGGGAAGGAGTTGGATATCACATTTCATGTTAGAGGAAGGATCTCAGGTTTGGTATTAGAGGCATTGAGATATCACATCTCATGCTATAGGAAGGGTCTCAGGATTGGAATGGGAAGGAGTTGGATATCACATCTCATGCTATAGGAAGGGTCTCAGGTTTGGTATAAGCATTGAGATATCACATCTCATGCTATAGGAAGGGTCTCAGGATTGGAATGGGAAGGATATGTATATGACATCTCATGCCTTAGGAAGGGTCTCAGGTTTGGTATAAGCATTGAGATATCACATCTCTGCTTTTGGAAGGGTCTCAGGATTGGAATGGGAAGGAGTTGGATATCCCATCTCATGTTAACGGAAGAGTCTCAGGTTTGGTATTAGAAGCATTGAGATATCACATCTCATGCTATAGGAAGTGTCTCAGGATTGGAATGGGAAGGAGTTGGATATCCCATCTCATGTTATAGGAAGGGTCTCAGGTTTGGTATTAGAAGCATTGAGATATCACATCTCATGCTATAGGAAGGGTTTCAGGATTGGAATGGGAAGGACTTGGATGTCACATCTCATGCTATAGGGAGGGTCTCAAGTTTGATATTAGAAGCATTGAGATAACAAATCTCATGCTATCGGAAGGGTCTCAGGATTGGAATGGGAAGGAGTTGGATATCACATCTCATGATAAAGGAAGGGTCTAAGGTTTGGAAGGGGAAGGATTTGGATATCACATCTCATGTTATAGGAAGGATCTCAGGTTTGGTATTAGAAGCATTGAGATATCACATCTCATGCTATCGGAAGGATCTCAGGTTTGGTATTAGAAGCATTGAGATATCACATCTCATGCTATATGAAGGGTCTCAGGTTTGGTATAAGCATTGAGATATCACATCTCATGCTATAGGAAGGGTCTCAGGATTGGAATTGGAAGGAGTTGGATATCACATCTCATGCTAAAGGTAGGGTCTCAGGTTTGGAAGGGGAAGGATTTGGATATCACATCTCATGTTATAGGAAGGATCTCAGGTTTGGTATTAGAAGCATTGAGATATCACATCTCATGCTATCGGAAGTATCTCAGGTTTGGTATTAGAGGCATTGAGATATCACATCTCATGCTATCATAAGGGTCTCAGGATTGGAATGGGAAGGAATTGGATATCACATCTCATGCTAAAGGGAGGGTCTCAGGTTTGGAAGGGGAAGGATTTGAATATCACATCACATGTTATAGGAAGGATCTCAGGTTTGGTATTAGGGGCATTGAGATATCACATCTCATGCTATCGGAAGGGTCTCATGATTGGAATGGGAAGGAGCTGGATATCACATCTCATGCTATAGGAAGGGTCTCAGGTTTAGAATGGGAAGGAGTTGGATATCACATCTCATGTTATAGGAAGAGTCTCAGGTTTGGTATAAGCATTGAGATATCACATCTCTGCAATCGGAAGTGTCTCAGGATTGGAACGGGAAGGAGTTGGATATCTTATCTCATGTTATAGGAAGAGTCTCAGGTTTGGTATAAGCATTGAGATATCACATCTCTGCAATCGGAAGTGTCTCAGGATTGGAACGGGAAGGAGTTGGATATCCCATCTCATGTTATAGGACTGGTCTCAGGTTTGGTATTAGAAGCATTGAGATATCACATCGCATGCTGTAGGAAGGGTCTCAGGTTTGGAATGGGAAGGAATTGGATATCACATCTCATGTCATAGGAAGGATCTCAGGTTTGGTATTAGAAGCATTGAGATATCACATCTCATGCTATAGGAATGATCTCAGGATTGGAATGGGACGGAGTTGGATATTACATTCTTGCTATGGGAAGGGTCTCATGTTTGGAATTGGAAGGAGTTGGATATCACATATGCTATAGGAAGGGTCTCAGGTTTGGAATGGGAAGGAGTTGGATATCACATCTCATGTTATAGGAAGGGTCTCAGGTTTGGTATAAGCATTGAGATATCACATCTCTGCTATCGGAAGGGTCTCAGGATTGGAATGGGAAGGAGTTGGATATTCCCATCTCATGTTATAGGAAGGGTCTCAGGTTTGGTATTAGAAGCATTGAGATATCACATCTCATGCTATAGGAAGGGTCTCAGGATTGGAATGGGAAGGACTTGGATATCACATCTCATGCTATAGGGAGGGTCTCAAGTTTGATATTAGAAGCATTGAGATATCACATCTCATGATATCGGAAGGGTCTCAGGATTGGAATGGGAAGGAGTTGGATATCACATCTCATCATAAAGGAAGGGTCTAAGGTTTGGAAGGGGAAGGATTTGGATATCACATCTCATGTTATAGGACGGGTCTCAGGTTTGGTATTAGAAGCACTGAGATATCAAGTCTCATGGTATAGGAAGGGTCTCAGAATTGGAATGAGAAGGAGTTGGATATCACATCTCAAGCTATAGGAAGGGTCTCAGGATTGGAATGGGAAGGAGTTTGATATCACATCTCATGCAATAGTATGGGTCTCAGGTTTGGTATAAGCATTGGGATATCACATCTCATGCTATCGGAAGGGTATCAGGATTGGATTTGGAAGGAGTTGGATATCCCATCTCATGCTATAGGAAGGGTCTCAGGATTGGAATGGGAAGGACTTGGATATCACATATCATGCTATAGGCAGGGTCTCAGGTTTGGAAAGGGAAGGAGATGGATATCACATTTCATGTTAGAGGTAGGATCTCAGGTTTGGTATTAGAGGCATTGAGATATCACATCTCATGCTATCAGAAGGGTCTCAGGATTGGAATAGGAAGGAGTTGGATATCACATCTCATGCTAAAGGGAGGGTCTCAGGTTTGGAAGGGGAAGGATTTGGAAATCACATCTCATATTATAGGAAGGATCTCAGGTTTGGTATTAGAAGCATTGAGATATCACATCTCATGCTATCGGAAGGATCTCAGGTTTGGTATAAGAGGCATTGAGATATCACATCTCATGCTATCATAAGGGTCTCAGGATTGGAATGGGAAGGAGTTGGATATCACATCTCATGTTATAGGAAGGATCTCAGGTTTGGTATTGGAAGCATTGAGACATCACATCTCATGCTATAGGAAGGGTCTCAGGATTGGAATGGGAAGGAGTTGGATATCACATCTCATGCTATAGGAAGGGTCTCAGGTTTGGTATAAGCATTGAGATATCACATCTCATGCTATCGGAAGGGTCTCAGGATTGGAATGGGAAGGAGTTGTATATGACATCTCAAGCCATAGGAAGGGTATCAGGTTTGGTATAAGCTTTGAGATATCACATCTCTGCTATCGGAAGGGTCTCAGGATTGGAATGGGAAGGAGTTGGATATCCCATCTCATGTTATAGGAAGAGTCTCAGGTTTGGTATTAGAAGCATTGAGATATCACATCTCATGCTATAGGAAATGTCTGAGGATTGGAATGGGAAGGACTTGGATATCACATCTCATGCTATAGGGAGGGTCTCAAGTTTGATATTAGAAGCATTGAGATATCACATCTCATGCTATAGGAAGGGTCTCAGGATTGGAATGGGAAGGAGTAGGATATCACATCTCATGCTATAGGAAGGATCTCAGGTTTGGTATAAGCATTGAGATATCACATCTCTTCTATCGGAAGGGTCTCAGGATTGGAATGGGAAGGAGTTGGATATTCCCATCTCATGTTATAGGAAGGGTCTCAGGTTTGGTATTAGAAGCATTGAGATATCACATCTCATGCTATAGGAAGGGTCTCAGGATTGGAATGGGAAGGACTTGGATATCACATCTCATGCTATAGGGAGGGTCTCAAGTTTGATATTAGAAGCATTGAGATATCACATCTCATGATATCGGAAGGGTCTCAGGATTGGAATGGGAAGGAGTTGGATATCACATCTCATCATAAAGGAAGGGTCTAAGGTTTAGAAGGGGAAGGATTTGGATATCACATCTCATGTTATAGGACGGGTCTCAGGTTTGGTATTAGAAGCACTGAGATATCAAGTCTCATGGTATAGGAAGGGTCTCAGAATTGCAATGAGAAGGAGTTGGATATCACATCTCAAGCTATAGGAAGGGTCTCAGGATTGGAATGGGAAGGAGTTTGATATCACATCTCATGCAATAGTATGGGTCTCAGGTTTGGTATAAGCATTGGGATATCACATCTCATGCTATCGGAAGGGTATCAGGATTGGATTTGGAAGGAGTTGGATATCCCATCTCATGCTATAGGAAGGGTCTCAGGATTGGAATGGGAAGGACTTGGATATCACATCTCATGCTATAGGAAGGCTCTCAGGTTTGGAAGGGGAAAGAGTTGGATATCACATTTCATGTTAGAGGTAGGATCTCAGGTTTGGTATTAGAGGCATTGAGATATCACATCACATGCTATCAGAAGGGTCTCAGGATTGGAAGGGGAAGGAGTTGGATATCACATCTCATGCTAAAGGGAGGGTCTCAGGTTTGGAAGGGGAAGTATTTGGATATCACATCTCATGTTATAGGAAGGATCTCAGGTTTGGTATTAGAAGCATTGAGATATCACATCTCATGCTATCGGAAGGATCTCAGGTTTGGTATTAGAAGCATTGAGATATCACATCTCATGCTATCAGAATGGTCTCAGGATTGGAATCGGAAGGAGTTGGATATCACATCTCATGCTAAAGGGAGGGTCTCAGGTTTGGAAGGGGAAGGATTTGGATATCACATCTCATGTTATCGGAAGGATCTCAGGTTTGGTATTAGAAGTATTGAGATATCACATCTCATGCTATAGGAAGGGTCTCAGGATTGGAATGGGAAGGACTTGGATATCACATCTCATGCTATAGGGAGGGTCTCAAGTTTGATATTAGAAGCATTGAGATATCACATCTCATGCTATAGGAAGGGTCTCAGGATTGGAATGGAAGGAGTTGGATATCACATCTCATGTTTTAGGAAGGATCTCAGGTTTGGTATTAGAAGCATTGAGACATCACATCTCATGCTATAGGAAGAGTCTCAGGATTGGAATGGGAAGGAGTTGGATATCACATCTCATGCTATATGAAGGGTCTCAGGTTTGGTATAAGCATTGAGATATCACATCTCATGCTATAGGAAGGGTCTCAGGATTGGAATGGGAAGGAGTTGTATATGACATCTCATGCCGTAGGAAGGGTCTCAGGTTTGGTATAAGCATTGAGATATCACATCTCTGCTATCGGAAGGGTCTCAGGATTGGAATGGGAAGGAGTTGGATATCCCATCTCATGTTATAGGAAGAGTCTCAGGTTTGGTATTAGAAGCATTGAGATATCAAATCTCATGCTATAGGAAGGGTCTCAGGATTGGAATGGGAAGGAGTTGGATATCACATCTCATGCTATAGGAAGGGTCTCAGGTTTGGTATAAGCAGTGAGATATCACATCTCATGCTATAGGAAGTGTCTCAGGATTGGAATGGGAAGAAGTTGGATATCACATCTCATGTTATAGGAAGGATCTCAGGTTTGGTATAAGCATTGAGAGATCACATCTCTGTTATCGGAAGGGTCTCAGGATTGGAATGGGAAGGAGTTGGATATTCCCATCTCATGTTATAGGAAGGGTCTCAGGTTTGGTATTAGAAGCATTGAGATATCACATCTCATGCTATAGGAAGGGTCTCAGGATTGGAATGGGAAGGACTTGGATATCACATCTCATGCTATAGGGAGGGTCTCAGGATTGGAATGGGAAGGAGTTGGATATCACATCTCATGATAAAGGAAGGGTCTAAGGTTTGGAAGGGGAAGGATTTGGATATCACATCTCATGTTATAGGACGGGTCTCAGGTTTGGTATTAGAAGCATTGAGATATCAAGTCTCATGGTATAGGAAGGGTCTCAGAATTGGAATGGGAAGGAGTTGGATATCACATCTCATTCTATAGGAAGGGTCTCAGGATTGGAATGGGAAGGAGTTTGATATCACATCTCATGCCATAGTATGGGTCTCAGGTTTGGTAGAAGCATTGGGATATCACATCTCATGCTATCGGAAGGTTATCAGGATTGGATTTGGAAGAAGTTGGATATCCCATCTCATGCTATAGGAAGGGTCTCAGGTTGGAATGGGAAGGAGTTGGATATCACATCTCATGTTATAGGAAGGGTCTCAGGTTTGGTATTAGAGGCATTGAGATATCACATCTCATGCTATCGGAAGGATCTCAAGTTTGGTATTAGAAGCATTGAGATATCACATCTCATGCTATCAGAAGGGTCTTAGGATTGGAATGGGAAGGAGTTGGATATCACATCTCATGCTAAAGGGAGGGTCTCAGGTTTGGAAGGGGAAGGATTTGGATATCACATCTTATGTTATCGGAAGGATCTCAGGTTTGGTATTAGAAGTATTGAGATATCACATCTCATGCTATAGGAAGGGCCTCAGGATTGGAATGGGAAGGAGTTGGATATCACATCTCATGCTATAGGAAGGGTCTCAGGATTGGAATGGGAAGGAGTTGGATATCACATCTCATGTTATAGGAAAGATTTCAGGTTTGGTATTAGAAGCATTGAGACATCACATCTCAGGTTATAGGAAGGGTCTCAGGATTGGAATGGGAAGAAGTTGGATATCACATCTCATGCTATAGGAAGGGTCTCAGGTTTGGCATAAGCATTGAGATATCACATCTCATGCTATAGGAAGGGTCTCAGGATTGGAATGGCAAGGAGTTGTATATGACATCTCATGCCATAGGACGGGTCTCAGGTTTGGTATAAGCATTGAGATATCACATCACATGCTATAGGAAGGGTCTCAGGATTGGAATGGGAAGGACTTGGATATCACATCTCATGCTATCAGAAGGGTCTCAGGATTGAAATGGGAAGGAGTTGGATATCACATCTCATGCTAAAGGTAGGGTCTCAGGTTTGGAAGGGGAAGGATTTGGATATCACATCTCATGTTATAGGAAGGATCTCAGGTTTGGTATTAGAAGCATTGAGATATCACATCTCATGCTATCGGAAGTATCTCAGGTTTGGTATTAGAGGCATTGAGATATCACATCTCATGCTATCATAAGGGTCTCAGGATTGGAATGGGAAGGAGTTGGATATCACATCTCATGCTAAAGGGAGGGTCTCAGGTTTGGAAGGGGAAGGATTTGAATATCACATCACATGTTATAGGAAGGATCTCAGGTTTGGTATTAGAGGCATTGAGATATCACATCTCATGCTATCGGAATGGTCTCATGATTGGAATGGGAAGGAGCTGGATATCACATCTCATGCTATAGGAAGGGTCTCAGGTTTGGAACGGGAAGGAGTTGGATATCACATCTCATGTTATAGGAAGAGTCTCAGGTTTGGTATAAGCATTGAGATATCACATCTCTGCAATCGGAAGTGTCTCAGGATTGGAACGGGAAGGAGTTGGATATCACATCTCATGTTATAGGAAGAGTCTCAGGTTTGGTATAAGCATTGAGATATCACATCTCTGCAATCGGAAGTGTCTCAGGATTGGAACGGGAAGGAGTTGGATATCCCATCTCATGTTATAGGACTGGTCTCAGGTTTGGTATTAGAAGCATTGAGATATCACATCGCATGCTGTAGGAAGGGTCTCAGGTTTGGAATGGGAAGGAATTGGATATCACATCTCATGTCATAGGAAGGATCTCAGGTTTGGTATTAGAAGCATTGAGATATCACATCTCATGCTATAGGAATGGTCTCAGGATTGGAATGGGAAGGAGTTGGATATTACATTCTTGCTATGGGAAGGGTCTCATGTTTGGAATTGGAAGGAGTTGGATATCACATATGCTATAGGAAGGGTCTCAGGTTTGGAATGGGAAGGAGTTGGATATCACATCTCATGTTATAGGAAGGGTCTCAGGTTTGGTATAAGCATTGAGATATCACATCTCTACTATCGGAAGTGTCTCAGGATTGGAATGGGAAGGAGTTGGATATCCCATCTCATGTTATCGGATGGGCCTCAGGTTTGTTATTAGAATCATTGAGATATCATATTGCATGCTATAGGAAGGGTCTAAGGATTGGAATGGGAAGGACTTGGATATCACATCTCATGCTATAGGTAGGCTCTCAGGTTTGGAAAGGGAATGAGTTGGATATCACATTTCATGTTAGAGGAAGGATCTCAGGTTTGGTATTAGAGGCATTGAGATATCACATCTCATGCTATAGGAAGGGTCTCAGGATTGGAATGGGAAGGAGTTGGATATCACATCTCATGCTATAGGAAGGGTCTCAGGTTTGGTATAAGCATTGAGATATCACATCTCATGCTATAGGAAGGGTCTCAGGATTGGAATGGGAAGGATATGTATATGACATCTCATGCCTTAGGAAGGGTCTCAGGTTTGGTATAAGCATTGAGATATCACATCTCTGCTTTTGGAAGGGTCTCAGGATTGGAATGGGAAGGAGTTGGATATCCCATCTCATGTTAACGGAAGAGTCTCAGGTTTGGTATTAGAAGCATTGAGATATCACATCTCATGCTATAGGAAGTGTCTCAGGATTGGAATGGGAAGGAGTTGGATATCCCATCTCATGTTATAGGAAGGGTCTCAGGTTTGGTATTAGAAGCATTGAGATATCACATCTCATGCTATAGGAAGGGTTTCAGGATTGGAATGGGAAGGACTTGGATGTCACATCTCATGCTATAGGGAGGGTCTCACGTTTGATATTAGAAGCATTGAGATAACAAATCTCATGCTATCGGAAGGGTCTCAGGATTGGAATGGGAAGGAGTTGGATATCACATCTCATGATAAAGGAAGGGTCTAAGGTTTGGAAGGGGAAGGATTTGATATCACATCTCATGTTATAGGAAGGATCTCAGGTTTGGTATTAGAAGCATTGAGATATCACATCTCATGCTATCGGAAGGATCTCAGGTTTGGTATTAGAAGCATTGAGATATCACATCTCATGCTATATGAAGGGTCTCAGGTTTGGTATAAGCATTGAGATATCACATCTCATGCTATAGGAAGGGTCTCAGGATTGGAATGGGAAGGAGTTGGATATCACATCTCATGCTAAAGGTAGGGTCTCAGGTTTGGAAGGGGAAGGATTTGGATATCACATCTCATGTTATAGGAAGGATCTCAGGTTTGGTATTAGAAGCATTGAGATATCACATCTCATGCTATCGGAAGTATCTCAGGTTTGGTATTAGAGGCATTGAGATATCACATCTCATGCTATCAGAAGGGTCTCAGGATTGGAATGGGAAGGAGTTGGATATCACATCTCATGCTAAAGGGAGGGTCTCAGGTTTGGAAGGGGAAGGATTTGAATATCACATCACATGTTATAGGAAGGATCTCAGGTTTGGTATTAGAGGCATTGAGATATCACATCTCATGCTATCGGAAGGGTCTCATGATTGGAATAGGAAGGAGCTGGATATCACATCTCATGCTATAGGAAGGGTCTCAGGTTTGGAACGGGAAGGAGTTGGATATCACATCTCATGTTATAGGAAGAGTCTCAGGTTTGGTATAAGCATTGAGATATCACATCTCTGCAATCGGAAGTGTCTCAGGATTGGAACGGGAAGGAGTTGGATATCCCATCTCATGTTATAGGACTGGTCTCAGGTTTGGTATTAGAAGCATTGAGATATCACATCGCATGCTGTAGGAAGGGTCTCAGGTTTGGAATGGGAAGGAATTGGATATCACATCTCATGTCATAGGAAGGATCTCAGGTTTGGTATTAGAAGCATTGAGATATCACATCTCATGCTATAGGAATGGTCTCAGGATTGGAATGGGACGGAGTTGGATATTACATTCTTGCTATGGGAAGGGTCTCATGTTTGGAATTGGAAGGAGTTGGATATCACATATGCTATAGGAAGGGTCTCAGGTTTGGAATGGGAAGGAGTTGGATATCACATCTCATGTTATAGGAAGGGTCTCAGGTTTGGTATAAGCATTGAGATATCACATCTCTGCTATCGGAAGTGTCTCAGGATTGGAATGGGAAGGAGTTGGATATCCCATCTCATGTTATAGGACGGGCCTCAGGTTTGTTATTAGAATCATTGAGATATCATATTGCATGCTATAGGAAGGGTCTAAGGATTGGAATGGGAAGGACTTGGATATCACATCTCATGCTATAGGTAGGCTCTCAGGTTTTGAAAGGGAAGGAGTTGGAAATCACATTTCATGTTAGAGGAAGGATCTCAGGTTTGGTATTAGAGGCATTGAGATATCACATCTCATGCTATAGGAAGGGTCTCAGGATTGGAATGGGAAGGAGTTGGATATCACATCTCATGCTATAGGAAGGGTCTCAGGTTTGGTATAAGCATTGAGATATCACATCTCATGCTATAGGAAGGGTCTCAGGATTGGAATGGGAAGGATATGTATATGACATCTCATGCCATAGGAAGGGTCTCAGGTTTGGTATAAGCATTGAGATATCACATCTCTGCTTTTGGAAGGGTCTCAGGATTGGAATGGGAAGGAGTTGGATATCCCATCTCATGTTAACGGAAGAGTCTCAGGTTTGGTATTAGAAGCATTGAGATATCACATCTCATGCTATAGGAAGTGTCTCAGGATTGGAATGGGAAGGAGTTGGATATCCCATCTCATGTTATAGGAAGGGTCTCAGGTAAGGTATTAGAAGCATTGAGATATCACATCTCATGCTATAGGAAGGGTCTCAGGATTGGAATGGGAAGGACTTGGATGTCACATCTCATGCTATAGGGAGGGTCTCAAGTTTGATATTAGAAGCATTGAGATAACAAATCTCATGCTATCGGAAGGGTCTCAGGATTGGAATGGGAAGGAGTTGGATATCACATCTCATGATAAAGGAAGGGTCTAAGGTTTGGAAGGGGAAGGATTTGGATATCACATCTCATGTTATAGGAAGGATCTCAGGTTTGGTATTAGAAGCATTGAGATATCACATCTCATGCTATCGGAAGGATCTCAGGTTTGGTATTAGAAGCATTGAGATATCACATCTCATGCTATCAGAATGGTCTCAGGATTGGAATCGGAAGGAGTTGGATATCACATCTCATGCTAAAGGGAGGGTCTCAGGTTTGGAAGGGGAAGGATTTGGATATCACATCTCATGTTATCGGAAGGATCTCAGGTTTGGTATTAGAAGTATTGAGATATCACATCTCATGCTATAGGAAGGGTCTCAGGATTGGAATGGGAAGGACTTGGATATCACATCTCATGCTATAGGGAGGGTCTCAAGTTTGATATTAGAAGCATTGAGATATCACATCTCATGCTATAGGAAGGGTCTCAGGATTGGAATGGAAGGAGTTGGATATCACATCTCATGTTTTAGGAAGGATCTCAGGTTTGGTATTAGAAGCATTGAGACATCACATCTCATGCTATAGGAAGGGTCTCAGGATTGGAATGCGAAGGAGTTGGATATCACATCTCATGCTATATGAAGGGTCTCAGGTTTGGTATAAGCATTGAGATATCACATCTCATGCTATAGGAAGGGTCTCAGGATTGGAATGGGAAGGAGTTGTATATGACATCTCATGCCGTAGGAAGGGTCTCAGGTTTGGTATAAGCATTGAGATATCACATCTCTGCTATCGGAAGGGTCTCAGGATTGGAATGGGAAGGAGTTGGATATCCCATCTCATGTTATAGGAAGAGTCTCAGGTTTGGTATTAGAAGCATTGAGATATCAAATCTCATGCTATAGGAAGGGTCTCAGGATTGGAATGGGAAGGAGTTGGATATCACATCTCATGCTATAGGAAGGGTCTCAGGTTTGGTATAAGCAGTGAGATATCACATCTCATGCTATAGGAAGTGTCTCAGGATTGGAATGGGAAGAAGTTGGATATCACATCTCATGTTATAGGAAGGATCTCAGGTTTGGTATAAGCATTGAGATATCACATCTCTGTTATCGGAAGGGTCTCAGGATTGGAATGGGAAGGAGTTGGATATTCCCATCTCATGTTATAGGAAGGGTCTCAGGTTTGGTATTAGAAGCATTGAGATATCACATCTCATGCTATAGGAAGGGTCTCAGGATTGGAATGGGAAGGACTTGGATATCACATCTCATGCTATAGGGAGGGTCTCAGGATTGGAATGGGAAGGAGTTGGATATCACATCTCATGATAAAGGAAGGGTCTAAGGTTTGGAAGGGGAAGGATTTGGATATCACATCTCATGTTATAGGACGGGTCTCAGGTTTGGTATTAGAAGCATTGAGATATCAAGTCTCATGGTATAGGAAGGGTCTCAGAATTGGAATGGGAAGGAGTTGGATATCACATCTCATTCTATAGGAAGGGTCTCAGGATTGGAATGGGAAGGAGTTTGATATCACATCTCATGCCATAGTATGGGTCTCAGGTTTGGTAGAAGCATTGGGATATCACATCTCATGCTATCGGAAGGTTATCAGGATTGGATTTGGAAGGAGTTGGATATCCCATCTCATGCTATAGGAAGGGTCTCAGGTTGGAATGGGAAGGAGTTGGATATCACATCTCATGTTATAGGAAAGGTCTCAGGATTGGAATGGGAAGGACTTGGATATCACATCTCATGCTATAGGTAGGCTCTCAGGTTTGGAAGGGGAAAGAGTTGGATATCACATTTCATGTTAGAGGTAGGATCTCAGGTTTGGTATTAGAGGCATTGAGATATCACATCTCATGCTATCGGAAGGATCTCAGGTTTGGTATTAGAAGCATTGAGATATCACATCTCATGCTATCAGAAGGGTCTTAGGATTGGAATGGGAAGGAGTTGGATATCACATCTCATGCTAAAGGGAGGGTCTCAGGTTTGGAAGGGGAAGGATTTGGATATCACATCTTATGTTATCGGAAGGATCTCAGGTTTGGTATTAGAAGTATTGAGATATCACATCTCATGCTATAGGAAGGGTCTCAGGATTGGAATGGGAAGGAGTTGGATATCACATCTCATGCTATAGGAAGGGTCTCAGGATTGGAATGGGAAGGAGTTGGATATCACATCTCATGTTATAGGAAAGATTTCAGGTTTGGTATTAGAAGCATTGAGACATCACATCTCATGTTATAGGAAGGGTCTCAGGATTGGAATGGGAAGAAGTTGGATATCACATCTCATGCTATAGGAAGGGTCTCGGGGTTTGGCATAAGCATTGAGATATCACATCTCATGCTATAGGAAGGGTCTCAGGATTGGAATGGCAAGGAGTTGTATATGACATCTCATGCCATAGGAAGGGTCTCAGGTTTGGTATAAGCATTGAGATATCACATCACATGCTATAGGAAGGGTCTCAGGATTGGAATGGGAAGGACTTGGATATCACATCTCATGCTATCAGAAGGGTCTCAGGATTGGAATGGGAAGGAGTTGGATATCACATCTCATGCTAAAGGTAGGGTCTCAGGTTTGGAAGGGGAAGGATTTGGATATCACATCTCATGTTATAGGAAGGATCTCAGGTTTGGTATTAGAAGCATTGAGATATCACATCTCATGCTATCGGAATTATCTCAGGTTTGGTATTAGAGGCATTGAGATATCACATCTCATGCTATCATTAGGGTCTCAGGATTGGAATGGGAAGGAGTTGGATATCACATCTCATGCTAAAGGGAGGGTCTCAGGTTTGGAAGGGGAAGGATTTGAATATCACATCACATGTTATAGGAAGGATCTCAGGTTTGGTATTAGAGGCATTGAGATATCACATCTCATGCTATCGGAAGGGTCTCATGATTGGAATGGGAAGGAGCTGGATATCACATCTCATGCTATAGGAAGGGTCTCAGGTTTGGAACGGGAAGGAGTTGGATATCACATCTCATGTTATAGGAAGAGTCTCAGGTTTGGTATAAGCATTGAGATATCACATCTCTGCAATCGGAAGTGTCTCAGGATTGGAACGGGAAGGAGTTGGATATCACATCTCATGTTATAGGAAGAGTCTCAGGTTTGGTATAAGCATTGAGGTATCACATCTCTGCAATCGGAAGTGTCTCAGGATTGGAACGGGAAGGAGTTGGATATCCCATCTCATGTTATAGGACTGGTCTCAGGTTTGGTATTAGAAGCATTGAGATATCACATCGCATGCTGTAGGAAGGGTCTCAGGTTTGGAATGGGAAGGAATTGGATATCACATCTCATGTCATAGGAAGGATCTCAGGTTTGGTATTAGAAGCATTGAGATATCACATCTCATGCTATAGGAATGGTCTCAGGATTGGAATGGGAAGGAGTTGGATATTACATTCTTGCTAGGGGAAGGGTCTCATGTTTGGAATTGGAAGGAGTTGGATATCACATATGCTATAGGAAGGGTCTCAGGTTTGGAATGGGAAGGAGTTGGATATCACATCTCATGTTATAGGAAGGGTCTCAGGTTTGGTATAAGCATTGAGATATCACATCTCTGCTATCGGAAGTGTCTCAGTATTGGAATGGGAAGGAGTTGGATATCCCATCTCATGTTATAGGACGGGCCTCAGGTTTGTTATTAGAATCATTGAGATATCATATTGCATGCTATAGGAAGGGTCTAAGGATTGGAATGGGAAGGACTTGGATATCACATCTCATGCTATAGGTAGGCTCTCAGGTTTGGAAAGGGAAGGAGTTGGATATCACATTTCATGTTAGAGGAAGGATCTCAGGTTTGGTATTAGAGGCATTGAGATATCACATCTCATGCTATAGGAAGGGTCTCAGGATTGGAATGGGAAGGAGTTGGATATCACATCTCATGCTATAGGAAGGGTCTCAGGTTTGGTATAAGCATTGAGATATCACATCCCATGCTATAGGAAGGGTCTCAGGATTGGAATGGGAAGGATATGTATATGACATCTCATGCCATAGGAAGGGTCTCAGGTTTGGTATAAGCATTGAGATATCACATCTCTGCTTTTGGAAGGGTCTCAGGATTGGAATGGGAAGGAGTTTGATATCACATCTCATGCCATAGTATGGGTCTCAGGTTTGGTAGAAGCATTGGGATATCACATCTCATGCTATCGGAAGGTTATCAGGATTGGATTTGGAAGGAGTTGGATATCCCATCTCATGCTATAGGAAGGGTCTCAGGTTGGAATGGGAAGGAGTTGGATATCACATCTCATGTTATAGGAAGGGTCTCAGGATTGGAATGGGAAGGACTTGGATATCACATCTCATGCTATAGGTAGGCTCTCAGGTTTGGAAGGGGAAAGAGTTGGATATCACATTTCATGTTAGAGGTAGGATCTCAGGTTTGGTATTAGAGGCATTGAGATATCACATCTCATGCTATCGGAAGGATCTCAGGTTTGGTATTAGAAGCATTGAGATATCACATCTCATGCTATCAGAAGGGTCTTAGGATTGGAATGGGAAGGAGTTGGATATCACATCTCATGCTAAAGGGAGGGTCTCAGGTTTGGAAGGGGAAGGATTTGGATATCACATCTTATGTTATCGGAAGGATCTCAGGTTTGGTATTAGAAGTATTGAGATATCACATCTCATGCTATAGGAAGGGTCTCAGGATTGGAATGGGAAGGAGTTGGATATCACATCTCAAGCTATAGGAAGGGTCTCAGGTTTGGTATATGCATTGAGATATCACATCTCATGCTATAGGAAGGGTCTCAGGATTGGAATGGGAAGGAGTTGGATATCACATCTCATGTTATAGGAAAGATTTCAGGTTTGGTATTAGAAGCATTGAGACATCACATCTCATGTTATAGGAAGGGTCTCAGGATTGGAATGGGAAGAAGTTGGATATCACATCTCATGCTATAGGAAGGGTCTCAGGTTTGGCATAAGCATTGAGATATCACATCTCATGCTATAGGAAGGGTCTCAGGATTGGAATGGGAAGGAGTTGTATATGACATCTCATGCCATAGGAAGGGTCTCAGGTTTGGTATAAGCATTGAGATATCACATCACATGCTATAGGAAGGATCTCAGGATTGGAATGGGAAGGACTTGGATATCACATCTCATGCTATCAGAAGGGTCTCAGGATTGGAATGGGAAGGAGTTGGATATCACATCTCATGCTAAAGGTAGGGTCACAGGTTTGGAAGGGGAAGGATTTGGATATCACATCTCATGTTATAGGAAGGATCTCAGGTTTGATATTAGAAGCATTGAGATATCACATCTCATGCTATCGGAAGTATCTCAGGTTTGGTATTAGAGGCATTGAGATATCACATCTCATGCTATCATAAGGGTCTCAGGATTGGAATGGGAAGGAGTTGGATATCACATCTCATGCTAAAGGGAGGGTCTCAGGTTTGGAAGGGGAAGGATTTGAATATCACATCACATGTTATAGGAAGGATCTCAGGTTTGGTATTAGAGGCATTGAGATATCACATCTCATGCTATCGGAAGGGTCTCATGATTGGAATGGGAAGGAGCTGGATATCACATCTCATGCTATAGGAAGGGTCTCAGGTTTGGAACGGGAAGGAGTTGGATATCACATCTCATGTTATAGGAAGAGTCTCAGGTTTGGTATAAGCATTGAGATATCACATCTCTGCAATCGGAAGTGTCTCAGGATTGGAACGGGAAGGAGTTGGATCTCACATCTCATGTTATAGGAAGAGTATCAGGTTTGGTATAAGCATTGAGATATCACATCTCTGCAATCGGAAGTGTCTCAGGATTGGAACGGGAAGGAGTTGGATATCCCATCTCATGTTATAGGACTGGTCTCAGGTTTGGTATTAGAAGCATTGAGATATCACATCGCATGCTGTAGGAAGGGTCTCAGGTTTGGAATGGGAAGGAATTGGATATCACATCTCATGTCATAGGAAGGATCTCAGGTTTGGTATTAGAAGCATTGAGATATCACATCTCATGCTATAGGAATGGTCTCAGGATTGGAATGGGAAGGAGTTGGATATTACATTCTTGCTATGGGAAGGGTCTCATGTTTGGAATTGGAAGGAGTTGGATATCACATATGCTATAGGAAGGGTCTCAGGTTTGGAATGGGAAGGAGTTGGATATCACATCTCATGTTATAGGAAGGGTGTCAGGTTTGGTATAAGCATTGAGATATCAGATCTCTGCTATCGGAAGTGTCTCAGGATTGGAATGGGAAGGAGTTGGATATCCCATCTCATGTTATAGGACGGGTCTCAGGTTTGTTATTAGAATCATTGAGATATCATATTGCATGCTATAGGAAGGGTCTAAGGATTGGAATGGGAAGGACTTGGATATCACATCTCATGCTATAGGTAGGCTCTCAGGTTTGGAAAGGGAAGGATATGTATATGACATCTCATGCCATAGGAAGGGTCTCAGGTTTGGTATAAGCATTGAGATATCACATCTCTGCTTTTGGAAGGGTCTCAGGATTGGAATGGGAAGGAGTTGGATATCCCATCTCATGTTATAGGAAGAGTCTCAGGTTTGGTATTAGAAGCATTGAGATATCACATCTCATGCTATAGGAAGTGTCCCAGGATTGGAATGGGAAGGAGATGGATATCCCATCTCATGTTATAGGAAGGGTCTCAGGTTTGGTATTAGAAGCATTGAGATATCACATCTCATGCTATAGGAAGGGTCTCAGGATTGGAATGGGAAGGACTTGGATGTCACATCTCATGCTATAGGGAGGGTCTCAAATTTGATATTAGAAGCATTGAGATAACAAATCTCATGCTATCGGAAGGGTCTCAGGATTGGAATGGGAAGGAGTTGGATATCACATCTCATGATAAAGGAAGGGTCTAAGGTTTGGAAGGGGAAGGATTTGGATATCACATCTCATGTTATAGGACGGGTCTCAGGTTTGGTATTAGAAGCATTGAGATATCAAGTCTCATGGTATAAGAAGGGTCTCAGAATTGGAATGGGAAGGAGTTGGATATCACATCTCAAGCTATAGGAAGCGTCTCAGGATTGGAATGGGAAGGAGTTTGATATCACATCTCATGCTATAGGAAGGGTCTCAGGTTGAAATGGGAAGGAGTTGGATATCACATTTCATGTTATAGGAAGGGTCTCAGGATTGGAATGGGAAGGACTTGGATATCATATCTCATGCTATAGGAAGGCTCTCAGGTTTGGAAGGGGAAGGAGTTGGATATCACATTTCATGTTAGAGGAAGGATCTCAGGTTTGGTATTAGAGGCCTTGAGATATCACATCTCATGCTATAGGAAGGGTCTCAGGATTGGAATGGGAAGGAGTTGGATATCACATCTCAAGCTATAGGAAGGGTCTCAGGTTTGGTATAAGCATTGAGATATCACATCTCATGCTATAGGAAGGGTCTCAGGATTGGAATGGGAAGAAGTTGGATATCACATCTCATGCTATAGGAAGGGTCTCAGGTTTGGTATAAGCATTGGGATATCACATCTCATGCTATCGGAAGGGTATCAGTATTGGATTTGGAAGGAGTTGGATATCCCATCTCATGCTATAGGAAGCGTCTCAGGTTGGAATGGGAAGGAGTTGGATATCACATTTCATGTTATAGGAAGGGTCTCAGGATTGGAATGGGAAGAAGTTGGGTATCACATCTCATGCTATAGGAAGGGTCTCAGGTTTGGTATAAGCATTGAGATATCACATCTCTGCTTTTGGAAGGGTCTCAGGATTGGAATGGGAAGGAGTTGGATATCCCATCTCATGTTATAGGAAGAGTCTCAGGTTTGGTATTAGAAGCATTGAGATATCACATCTCATGCTATAGGAAGGGTCTCAGGATTGGAATGGGAAGGACTTGGATGTCACATCTCATGCTACAGGGAGGGTCTCAAATTTGATATTAGAAGCATTGAGATAACAAATCTCATGCTATCGGAAGGGTCTCAGGATTGGAATGGGAAGTAGTTGGATATCACATCTCATGATAAAGGAAGGGTCTAAGGTTTGGAAGGGGAAGGATTTGGATATCACATCTCATGTTATAGGAAGGGTCTCAGGTTTGGTATTAGAAGCATTGAGATATCACATCTCATGCTATAGGAAGGGTCTCAGGATTGGAATGGGAAGGACTTGGATGTCACATCTCATGCTATAGGGAGGGTCTCAAATTTGATATTAGAAGCATTGAGATAACAAATCTCATGCTATCGGAAGGGACTCAGGATTGGAATGGGAAGGAGTTGGATATCACATCTCATGATAAAGGAAGGGTCTAAGGTTTGGAAGGGGAAGGATTTGGATATCACATCTCATGTTATAGGACGGGTCTCAGGTTTGGTATTAGAAGCATTGAGATATCACATCTCATGCTATAGGAAGGGTCTCAGGATTGGAATGGGAAGGACTTGGATGTCACATCTCATGCTATAGGGAGGGTCTCAAATTTGATATTAGAAGCATTGAGATAACAAATCTCATGCTATTGGAAGGGTCTCAGGATTGGAATGGGAAGGAGTTGGATATCACATCTCATGATAAAGGAAGGGTCTAAGGTTTGGAAGGGGAAGGATTTGGATATCACATCTCATGTTATAGGACGGGTCTCAGGTTTGGTATTAGAAGCATTGAGATATCAAGTCTCATGGTATAAGAAGGGTCTCAGAATTGGAATGGGAAGGAGTTGGATATCACATCTCAAGCTATAGGAAGCGTCTCAGGTTGGAATGGGAAGGAGTTGGATATCACATTTCATGTTATAGGAAGGGTCTCAGGATTGGAATGGGAAGGACTTGGATATCATATCTCATGCTATAGGAAGGCTCTCAGGTTTGGAAGGGCAAGGAGTTGGATATCACATTTCATGTTAGACGAAGGATCTCAGGTTTGGTATTAGAGGACTTGAGATATCACATCTCATGCTATAGGAAGGGTCTCAGGATTGGAATGGGAAGGAGTTGGATATCACATCTCAAGCTATAGGAAGGGTCTCAGGTTTGGTATAAGCATTGAGATATCACATCTCATGCTATAGGAAGGGTCTCAGGATTGGAATGGGAAGAAGTTGGATATCACATCTCATGCTATAGGAAGGGTCTCAGGTTTGGTATAAGCATTGGGATATCACATCTCATGCTATCGGAAGGGTATCAGTATTGGATTTGGAAGGAGTTGGATATCCCATCTCATGCTATAGGAAGGGTCTCAGGTTGGAATGGGAAGGAGTTGGATATCACATTTCATGTTATAGGAAGGGTCTCAGGATTGGAATGGGAAGAAGTTGGATATCACATCTCATGCTATAGGAAGGGTCTCAGGTTTGGTATAAGCATTGAGATATCACATCTCATGCTATAGGAAGGTTCTCAGGGTTGGAATGGGAAGGAGTTCTATATGACATCTCATGCCATAGGAAGGGTCTCAGGTTTGGTATAAGCATTGAGATATCACATCACATGCTATAGGAAGGGTCTCAGGATTGGAATGGGAAGGACTTGGATATCACATCTCATGCTATAGGCAGGGTCTCAGGTTTGGAAAGGGAAGGAGATGGATATCACATTTCATGTTAGAGGTAGGATCTCAGGTTTGGTATTAGAGGCATTGAGATATCACATCTCATGCTATCAGAAGGGTCTCAGGATTGGAATGGGAAGGAGTTGGATATCACATTTCATGCTAAAAGGGAGGGTCTCAGGTTTGGAAGAGGAAGGATTTGGAAATCACATCTCATATTATAGGAAGGATCTCAGGTTTGGTATTAGAAGCATTGAGATATCACATCTCATGCTATCGGAAGGATCTCAGGTTTGGTATAAGAGGCACTGAGATATCACATCTCATGCTATCATAAGGGTCTCAGGATTGGAATGGGAAGGAGTTGGATATCACATCTCATGTTATAGGAAGGATCTCAGGTTTGGTATTAGAAGCATTGAGACATCACATCTCATGCTAAAGGAAGGGTCTCAGGATTGGAATGGGAAGGAGTTGGATATCACATCTCATGCTATAGGAAGGGTCTCAGATTTCGTATAAGCATTGAGATATCACATCTCATGCTATAAGGAGTTGGATATCACATCTCAAGCTATAGGAAGGGTCTCAGGTTTGGTATAAGCATTGAGATATCACATCTCATGCTATAGGAAGGGTCTCAGGATTGGAATGGGAAGGAGTTGGATATCACATCTCATGTTATAGGAAAGATCTCAGGTTTGGTATTAGAAGCATTGGGACATCACATCTCATGTTATAGGAAGGGTCTCAGGATTGGAATGGGAAGAAGTTGGATATCACATCTCATGCTATAGGAAGGGTCTCAGGTTTGGAAGGGGAAGGAGTTGGATATCCAATCTCATGTTATAGGACTGGTCTCAGGTTTGGTATTAGAAGCATTGAGATATCACATTGCATGCTGTAGGAAGGTTCTCAGGTTTGGAATGGGGAGGGATTGGATATCACATCTCATGTCATAGGAAGGATCTCAGGTTTGGTATTAGAGGCATTGAGATATCACATCTCATGCTATAGGAATGGTCTCAGGGTTGGAATGGGAAGGAGTTGGATATTACATTCTTGCTATAGGAAGGGTCTCATGTTTGGAATGGGAAGGAGTTGGATATCCCATCTCATGTTAAAGGACGGGCCTCTGGTTTGGTATTAGAATCATTGAGATATCACATCGCATGCTGTAGGAAGGGTCTAAGGATTGGAATGGGATGGACTTGGATATCACATCTCATGCTATAGGTAGGCTCTCAGGTTTGGTATAAGCATTGAGATATCACATCTCATGCTATAGGAAGGGTCTCAGGATTGGAATGGGAAGGATTTGGATATCACATCTTATGCTATAGGAAGGGTCTCAGGTTTGGTATAAGCATGGAGATATCACTTCTCATGCTATAGGAAGGGTCTCTGGATTGGAATGGGAAGGAGTTGGATATCACATCTCATGCTATAGGAAGGGTCTCAGATTTGGTATAAGCATTGAGATATCCCATCTCATGCTATAGGAAGGGTCTCAGGATTCGAATGGGAAGGAGTTGTATATGACATCTCAGGCCATAGGAAGGGTCTCAGGTTTGGTATAAGCATTGAGATATCACATCTCTGCTATCGGAAGGGTCTCAGGATTGGAATGGGAAGGAGTTGGATATCCCATCTCATGTTATAGGAAGGGTCTCAGGTTTGGTATTAGAAGCATTGAGATATCACATCTCATGCTATAGGAAGGGTCTCAGGATTGGAATGGGAAGGACTTGGATGTCACATCTCATGCTATAGGGAGGGTCTCAAGTTTGATATTAGAAGCATTGAGATAACAAATCTCATGATATCGGAAGGGTCTCAGGATTGGAATGGGAAGGAGTTGGATATCACATCTCATGATAAAGGAAGGGTCTAAGGTTTGGAAGGGGAAGGATTTGGATATCACATCTCATGTTATAGGACGGGTCTCAGGTTTGGTATTAGAAGCATTGAGATATCAAGTCTCATGGTATAAGAAGGGTCTCAGAATTGGAATGGGAAGGAGTTGGATATCACATCTCAAGCTATAGGGAGCGTCTCAGGATTGGAATGGGAAGGAGTTTGATATCACATCTCATGCCATAGTATGGGTCTCAGGTTTGGTAGAAGCATTGGGATATCACATCTCATGCTATCGGAAGGGTATCAGTATTGGATTTGGAAGGAGTTGGATATCCCATCTCATGCTATAGGAAGGGTCTCAGGTTGGAATGGGAAGGAGTTGGATATCACATTTCATGTTATAGGAAGGGTCTCAGGATTGGAATGGGAAGGACTTGGATATCATATCTCATGCTATAGGAAGGCTCTCAGGTTTGGAAGGGGAAGGAGTTGGATATCACATTTCATGTTAGAGGAAGGATCTCAGGTTTGGTATTAGAGGCCTTGAGATATCACATCTCATGCTATAGGAAGGGTCTCAGGATTGGAATGGGAAGGAGTTGGATATCACATCTCAAGCTATAGGAAGGGTCTCAGGTTTGGTATAAG
Organism: Ambystoma mexicanum; assembly: GCF_040938575.1. Lineage (NCBI taxonomy): Eukaryota > Metazoa > Chordata > Amphibia > Caudata > Ambystomatidae > Ambystoma > Ambystoma mexicanum. Next base: position 2,007,845 of record NW_027182444.1, on the reverse strand, counting down.
CATTGAGATATCACATCTCATGCTATAGGAAGGGTCTCAGGATTGGAATGGGAAGAAGTTGGATATCACATCTCATGCTATAGGAAGGGTCTCAGGTTTGGTATAAGCATTGAGATATCACATCTCATGCTATAGGAAGGGTCTCAGGATTGGAATGGGAAGGAGTTGTATATGCCATCTCATGCCATAGGAAGGGTCTCAGGTTTGGTATAAGCATTGAGATATCACATCACATGCTATAGGAAGGGTCTCAGGATTGGAATGGGAAGGACTTGGATATCACATATCATGCTATAGGCAGGGTCTCAGGTTTGGAAAGGGAAGGAGATGGATATCACATTTCATGTTAGAGGTAGGATCTCAGGTTTGGTATTAGAGGCATTGAGATATCACATCTCATGCTATCAGAAGGGTCTCAGGATTGGAATGGGAAGGAGTTGGATATCACATCTCATGCTAAAGGGAGGGTCTCAGGTTTGGAAGGGGAAGGATTTGGAAATCACATCTCATATTATAGGAAGGATCTCAGGTTTGGTATTAGAAGCATTGAGATATCACATCTCATGCTATCGGAAGGATCCCAGGTTTGGTATAAGAGGCATTGAGATATCACATCTCATGCTATCATAAGGGTCTCAGGATTGGAATGGGAAGGAGTTGGATATCACATCTCATGTTATAGGAAGGATCTCAGGTTTGGTATTGGAAGCATTGAGACATCACATCTCATGCTATAGGAAGGGTCTCAGGATTGGAATGGGAAGGAGTTGGATATCACATCTCATGCTATAGGAAGGGTCTCAGGTTTGGTATAAGCATTGAGATATCACATCTCATGCTATCGGAAGGGTCTCAGGATTGGAATGGGAAGGAGTTGTATATGACATCTCAAGCCATAGGAAGGGTCTCAGGTTTGGTGTAAGCTTTGAGATATCACATCTCTGCTATCGGAAGGGTCTCAGGATTGGAAAGGGAAGGAGTTGGATATCCCATCTCATGTTATAGGAAGAGTCTCAGGTTTGGTATTAGAAGCATTGGGATATCACATCTCATGCTATAGGAAGTGTCTCAGGATTGGAATAGGAAGGACTTGGATATCACATCTCATGCTATAGGGAGGGTCTCAAGTTTGATATTATAAGCATTGAGATATCACATCTCATGCTATAGGAAGGGTCTCAGGATTGGAATGGGAAGGAGTAGGATATCACATCTCATGCTATAGGAAGGATCTCAGGTTTGGTATAAGCATTGAAATATCACATCTCTTCTATCAGAAGGGTCTCAGGATTGGAATGGGAAGGAGTTGGATATTCCCATCTCATGTTATAGGAAGGGTCTCAGGTTTGGTATTAGAAGCATTGAGATATCACATCTCATGCTATAGGAAGGGTCTCAGGATTGGAATGGGAAGGACTTGGATATCACATCTCCTGCTATAGGGAGGGTCTCAAGTTTGATATTAGAAGCATTGAGATATCACATCTCATGATATCGGAAGGGTCTCAGGATTGGAATGGGAAGGAGTTGGATATCACATCTCATCATAAAGGAAGGGTCTAAGGTTTGGAAGGGGAAGGATTTGGATATCACATCTCATGTTATAGGACGGGTCTCAGGTTTGGTATTAGAAGCACTGAGATATCAAGTCTCATGGTATAGGAAGGGTCTCAGAATTGGAATGAGAAGGAGTTGGATATCACATCTCAAGCTATAGGAAGGGTCTCAGGATTGGAATGGGAAGGAGTTTGATATCACATCTCATGCAATAGTATGGGTCTCAGGTTTGGTATAAGCATTGTGATATCACATCTCATGCTATCGGAAGGGTATCAGGATTGGATTTGGAAGGAGTTGGATATCCCATCTCATGCTATAGGAAGGGTCTCAGGTTGGAATGGGAAGGAGTTGGATATCACATCTCATGTTATAGGAAGGGTCTCAGGATTGGAATGGGAAGGACTTGGATATCACATCTCATGCTATAGGAAGGCTCTCAGGTTTGGAAGGGGAAAGAGTTGGATATCACATTTTATGTTAGAGGTAGGATCTCAGGTTTGGTATTAGAGGCATTGAGATATCACATCTCATGCTATCAGAAGGGTCTCAGGATTGGAATGGGAAGGAGTTGGATATCACATCTCATGCTAAAGGGAGGGTCTCAGGTTTGGAAGGGGAAGGATTTGGATATCACATCTCATGTTATAGGAAGGATCTCAGGTTTGGTATTAGAAGCATTGAGATATCACATCTCATGCTATCGGAAGGATCTCAGGTTTGGTATTAGAAGCATTGAGATATCACATCTCATGCGATAGGAAGGGTCTCAGGATTGGAATGGGAAGGACTTGGATATCACATCTCATGCTATAGGGAGGGTCTCAAGTTTGATATTAGAAGCATTGAGATATCACATCTCATGCTATAGGAAGGGTCTCAGGATTGGAATGGAAGGAGTTGGATATCACATCTCATGTTTTAGGAAGGATCTCAGGTTTGGTATTAGAAGCATTGAGACATCACATCTCATGCTATAGGAAGGGTCTCAGGATTGGAATGGGAAGGAGTTGGATATCACATCTCATGCTATATGAAGGGTCTCAGGTTTGGTATAAGCATTGAGATATCACATCTCATGCTATAGGAAGGGTCTCAGGATTGGAATGGGAAGGAGTTGTATATGACATCTCATGCCGTAGGAAGGGTCTCAGCTTTGGTATAAGCATTGAGATATCACATCTCTGCTATCGGAAGGGTCTCAGGATTGGAATGGGAAGGAGTTGGATATCCCATCTCATGTTATAGGAAGAGTCTCAGGTTTGGTATTAGAAGCATTGAGATATCACATCTCATGCTATAGGAAGGGTCTCAGGATTGGAATGGGAAGGAGTTGGATATCACATCTCATGCTATAGGAAGGGTCTCAGGTTTGGTATAAGCAGTGAGATATCACATCTCATGCTATAGGAAGTGTCTCAGGATTGGAATGGGAAGAAGTTGGATATCACATCTCATGTCATAGGAAGGATCTCAGGTTTGGTATAAGCATTGAGATATCACATCTCTGTTATCGGAAGGGTCTCAGGATTGGAATGGGAAGGAATTGGATATTCCCATCTCATGTTATAGGAAGGGTCTCAGGTTTGGTATTAGAAGCATTGAGATATCACATCTCATGCTATAGGAAGGGTCTCAGGATTGGAATGGGAAGGACTTGGATATCACATCTCATGCTATAGGGAGGGTCTCAGGATTGGAATGGGAAGGAGTTGGATATCACATCTCATGATAAAGGAAGGGTCTAAGGTTTGGAAGGGGAAGGATTTGGATATCACATCTCATGTTATAGGACGGGTCTCAGGTTTGGTATTAGAAGCATTGAGATATCACATCTCATGCTATAGGAAGGGTCTCAGGATTGGAATGGGAAGGACTTGGATATCACATCTCATGCTATAGGAAGGCTCTCAGGTTTGGAAGGGGAAAGAGTTGGATATCACATTTCATGTTAGAGGTAGGATCTCAGGTTTGGTATTAGAGGCATTGAGATATCACATCTCATGCTATCAGAAGGGTCTCAGGATTGGAATGGGAAGGAGTTGGATATTACATCTCATGCTAAAGGGAGGGTCTCAGGTTTGGAAGGGGAAGGATTTGGATATCACATCTCATGTTATAGGAAGGATCTCAGGTTTGGTATTAGAAGCATTGAGATATCACATCTCATGCTATCGGAAGGATCTCAGGTTTGGTATTAGAAGCATTGAGATATCACATCTCATGCTATCAGAATGGTCTCAGGATTGGAATCGGAAGGAGTTGGATATCACATCTCATGCTAAAGGGAGGGTCTCAAGTTTGATATTAGAAGCATTGAGATATCACATCTCATGCTATAGGAAGGGTCTCAGAATTGGAATGGAAGGAGTTGGATATCACATCTCATGTTTTAGGAAGGATCTCAGGTTTGGTATTAGAAGCATTGAGACATCACATCTCATGCTATAGGAAGGGTCTCAGGATTGGAATGGGAAGGAGTTGGATATCACATCTCATGCTATATGAAGGGTCTCAGGTTTGGTATAAGCATTGAGATATCACATCTCATGCTATAGGAAGGGTCTCAGGATTGGAATGGGAAGGAGTTGTATATGACATCTCATGCCGTAGGAAGGGTCTCAGGTTTGGTATAAGCATTGAGATATCACATCTCTGCTATCGGAAGGGTCTCAGGATTGGAATGGGAAGGAGTTGGATATCCCATCTCATGTTATAGGAAGAGTCTCAGGTTTGGTATTAGAAGCATTGAGATATCACATCTCATGCTATAGGAAGGGTCTCAGGATTGGAATGGGAAGGAGTTGGATATCACATCTCATGCTATAGGAAGGGTCTCAGGTTTGGTATACGCAGTGAGATATCACATCTCATGCTATAGGAAGTGTCTCAGGATTGGAATGGGAAGAAGTTGGATATCACATCTCATGTCATAGGAAGTATCTCAGGTTTGGTATAAGCATTGAGATATCACATCTCTGTTATCGGAAGGGTCTCAGGATTGGAATGGGAAGGAATTGGATATTCCCATCTCATGTTATAGGAAGGGTCTCAGGTTTGGCATTAGAAGCATTGAGATATCACATCTCATGCTATAGGAAGGGTCTCAGGATTGGAATGGGAAGGACTTGGATATCACATCTCATGCTATAGGGAGGGTCTCAGGATTGGAATGGGAAGGAGTTGGATATCACATCTCATGATAAAGGAAGGGTCTAAGGTTTGGAAGGGGAAGGATTTGGATATCACATCTCATGTTATAGGACGGGTCTCGGGTTTGGTATTAGAAGCATTGAGATATCAAGTCTCATGGTATAGGAAGGGTCTCAGAATTGGAATGGGAAGGAGTTGGATATCACATCTCATTCTATAGGAAGGGTCTCAGGATTGGAATGGGAAGGAGTTTGATATCACATCTCATGCCATAGTATGGGTCTCAGGTTTGGTAGAAGCATTGGGATATCACATCTCATGCTATCGGAAGGTTATCAGGATTGGATTTGGAAGGAGTTGGATATCCCATCTCATGCTATAGGAAGGGTCTCAGGTTGGAATGGGAAGGAGTTGGATATCACATCTCATGTTATAGGAAGGGTCTCAGGATTGGAATGGGAAGGACTTGGATATCACATCTCATGCTATAGGTAGGCTCTCAGGTTTGGAAGGGGAAAGAGTTGGATATCACATTTCATGTTAGAGGTAGGATCTCAGGTTTGGTATTAGAGGCATTGAGATATCACATCTCATGCTATCAGAAGGGTCTCAGGATTGGAATGGGAAGGAGTTGGATATCACATCTCATGCTAAAGGGAAGGTCTCAGGTTTGGAAGGGGAAGGATTTGGATATTACATCTCATGTTATAGGAAGGATCTCAGGTTTGGTATTAGAAGCATTGAGATATCACATCTCATGCTATCGGAAGGATCTCAGGTTTGGTATTAGAAGCATTGAGATATCACATCTCATGCTATCAGAAGGGTCTTAGGATTGGAATGGGAAGGAGTTGGATATCACATCTCATGCTAAAGGGAGGGTCTCAGGTTTGGAAGGGGAAGGATTTGGATATCACATCTTATGTTATCGGAAGGATCTCAGGTTTGGTATTAGAAGTATTGAGATATCACATCTCATGCTATAGGAAGGGTCTCAGGATTGGAATGGGAAGGAGTTGGATATCACATCTCAAGCTATAGGAAGGGTCTCAGGTTTGTTATATGCATTGAGATATCACATCTCATGCTATAGGAAGGGTCTCAGGATTGGAATGGGAAGGAGTTGGATATCACATCTCATGTTATAGGAAAGATTTCAGGTTTGGTATTAGAAGCATTGAGACATCACATCTCATGTTATAGGAAGGGTCTCAGGATTGGAATGGGAAGAAGTTGGATATCACATCTCATGCTATAGGAAGGGTCTCAGGTTTGGCATAAGCATTGAGATATCACATCTCATGCTATAGGAAGGGTCTCAGGATTGGAATGGGAAGGAGTTGTATATGACATCTCAAGCCATAGGAAGGGTCTCAGGTTTGGTATAAGCATTGAGATATCACATCACATGCTATAGGAAGGGTCTCAGGATTGGAATGGGAAGGACTTGGATATCACATCTCATGCTATCAGAAGGGTCTCAGGATTGGAATGGGAAGGAGTTGGATATCACATCTCATGCTAAAGGTAGGGTCTCAGGTTTGGAAGGGGAAGGATTTGGATATCACATCTCATGTTATAGGAAGGATCTCAGGTTTGGTATTAGAAGCATTGAGATATCACATCTCATGCTATCGGAAGTATCTCAGGTTTGGTATTAGAGGCATTGAGATATCACATCTCATGCTATCATAAGGGTCTCAGGATTGGAATGGGAAGGAGTTGGATATCACATCTCATGCTAAAGGGAGGGTCTCAGGTTTGGAAGGGGAAGGATTTGAATATCACATCACATGTTATAGGAAGGATCTCAGGTTTGGTATTAGAAGCATTGAGATATCACATCTCATGCTATCGGAATGGTCTCAGGATTGGAATGGGAAGGAGTTGGATATCACATCTCATGCTATAGGAAGGGTCTCAGGTTTGGAACGGGAAGTAGTTGGATATCACATCTCATGTTATAGGAAAGATCTCAGGTTTGGTATTAGAAGCATTGAGACATCACATCTCTGCAATCGGAAGTGTCTCAGGATTGGGATGGGAAGGCGTTGGATAACACATCTTATGTTATAGGAAAGATCTCAGGTTTGGTATTAGAAGCATTGAGACATCACATCTCATGTTATAGGAAGGGTCTCAGGATTGGAATGGGAAGGAGTTGTATATGACATCTCATGCCATAGGAAGGGTCTCAGGTTTGGTATAAGCATTGAGATATCAGATCTCATGCTATAGGAAGGGTCTCAGGATTGGAATGGGAAGGAGTTGTATATGACATCTCATGCCATAGGAAGGGTCTCAGGTTTGGTATAAGCATTGAGATATCACATCACATGCTATAGGAAGGGTCCCAGGATTGGAATGGGAAGGACTTGGATATCACATCTCATGCTATAGGCAGGGTCTCAGGTTTGGAAAGGGAAGGAGTTGGATATCACATTTCATGTTAGAGGTAGGATCTCAGGTTTGGTATTAGAGGCATTGAGATATCACATCTCATGCTATCAGAAGGGTCTCAGGATTGGAATGGGAAGGAGTTGGATATCACATCTCATGCTAAAGGGAGGGTCTCAGGTTTGGAAGGGGAAGGATTTGGATATCACATCTCATGTTATAGGAAGGATCTCAGGTTTTGTTTTAGAAACATTGAGATATCACATCTCATGCTATCGGAAGTATCTCAGGTTTGGTATTAGAGGCACTGAGATATCACATCTCATGCTATCGTAAGGGTCTCAGGATTGGAATGGGAAGGAGTTGGATATCACATCTCATGCTAAAGGGAGGGTCTCAGGTTTGGAAGGGGAAGGATTTGAATATCACATCACATGTTATAGGAAGGATCTCAGGTTTGGTATTAGAAGCATTGAGATATCACATCTCATGCTATCGGAATGGTCTCAGGATTGGAATGGGAAGGAGTTGGATATCACATCTCATGCTATAGGAAGGGTCTCAGGTTGGGAACGGGAAGGAGTTGGATATCACATCTCATGTTTAAGGAAAGATCTCAGGTTTGGTATTAGAAGCATTGAGACATCACATCTCTGCAATCGGAAGTGTCTCAGGATTAGGATGGGAAGGAGTTGGATATCACATCTCATGTTATAGGAAGGGTCTCAGGTTTGGTATTAGAAGCATTAAGACATCACATCTCATGTTATAGGAAGGGTCTCATGATTGGAATGGGAAGAAGTTGGATATCACATCTCATGCTATAGGAAGGGTCTCAGGTTTGGTATAAGCATTGAGATATCACATCTCATGCTATAGGAAGGGTCTCAGGATTGGAATGGGAAGGACTTGGATATCACATCTCATGCTATAGGCAGGGTCTCAGGTTTGGAAAGGGAAGGAGTTGGATATCACATTTCATGTTAGAGGTAGGATCTCAGGTTTGGTATTAGAGGCATTGAGATATCACATCTCATGCTATCAGAAGGGTCTCAGGATTGGAATGGGAAGGAGTTAGATATCACATCTCATGCTAAAGGGAGGGTCTCAGGTTTGGCAGGGGAAGGATTTGGATATCACATCTCATGTTATAGGAAGGATCTCAGGTTTGGTATTAGAAGCATTGAGATATCATATCTCATGCTATCGGAAGTATCTCAGGTTTGGTATTAGAGGCATTGAGATATCACATCTCATGCTATCATAAGGATCTCAGGATTGGAATGGGAAGGAGTTGGATATCACATCTCATGCTAAAGGGAGGGTCTCAGGTTTGGAAGGGGAAGGATTTCAATATCACATCACATGTTATAGGAAGGATCTCAGGTTTGGTATTAGAGGCATTGAGATATCACATCTCATGCTATCGGAAGGGTCTCAGGATTGGAATGGGAAGGAGTTGGATATCACATCTCATGCTATAGGAAGGGTCTCAGGTTTGGAACGGGAAGGAGTTGGATATCACATCTCATGTTATAGGAAGAGTCTCAGGTTTGGTATAAGCATTGAGATATCACATCTCTGCAATCGGAAGTGTCTCAGGATTGGGATGGGAAGGATTTGGATATCACATCTCATGCTATAGGAAGGGTCTCAGGTTTGGAACGGGAAGGAGTTGGATATCACATCTCATGTTATAGGAAGAGTCTCAGGTTTGGTATAAGCATTGAGATATCACATCTCTGCAATCGGAAGTGTCTCAGGATTGGAACGGGAAGGAGTTGGATATCCCATCTCATGTTATAGGACTGGTCTCAGGTTTGGTATTAGAAGCATTGAGATATCACATCGCATGCTGTAGGAAGGGTCTCAGGTTTGGAATGGGAAGGAATTGGATATCACATCTCATGTCATAGGAAGGATCTCAGGTTTCGTATTAGAAGCATTGAGATATCACATCTCATGCTATAGGAATGGTCTCAGGATTGGAATGGGAAGGAGTTGGATATCACATCTCATGTTATAGGACGGGTCTCAGGTTTGTTATTAGAATCATTGAGATATCATATTGCATGCTATAGGAAGGGTCTAAGGATTGGAATGGGAAGGACTTGGATATCACATCTCATGCTATAGGTAGGCTCTCAGGTTTGGAAAGGGAAGGAGTTGGATATCACATCACATGTTATAGGAAGGATCTCCGGTTTGGTATTAGAAGCATTGAGATATCACATCTCATGCTATCGGAATGGTCTCAGGATTGGAATGGGAAGGAGTTGGATATCACATCTCATGCTATAGGAAGGGTCTCAGGTTTGGAACGGGAAGGAGTTGGATATCACATCTCATGTTATAGGAAAGATCTCAGGTTTGGTATTAGAAGCATTGAGACATCACATCTCTGCAATCGGAAGTGTCTCAGGATTGGGATGGGAAGGCGTTGGATATCACATCTTATGTTATAGGAAAGATCTCAGGTTTGGTATTAGAAGCATTGAGACATCACATCTCATGTTATAGGAAGGGTCTCAGAATTGGAATGGGAAGAAGTTGGATATCACATCTCATGCTATAGGAAGGGTCTCAGGTTTGGTATAAGCATTGAGATATCAGATCTCATGCTATAGGAAGGGTCTCAGGATTGGAATGGGAAGGAGTTGTATATGACATCTCATGCCATAGGAAGGGTCTCAGGTTTGGTATAAGCATTGAGATATCACATCACATGCTATAGGAAGGGTCTCAGGATTGGAATGGGAAGGACTTGGATATCACATCTCATGCTATAGGCAGGGTCTCAGGTTTGGAAAGGGAAGGAGTTGGATATCACATTTCATGTTAGAGGTAGGATCTCAGGTTTGGTATTAGAGGCATTGAGATATCACATCTCATGCTATCAGAAGGGTCTCAGGATTGGAATGGGAAGGAGTTGGATATCACATCTCATGCTAAAGGGAGGGTCTCAGGTTTGGAAGGGGAAGGATTTGGAAATCACATCTCATATTATAGGAAGGATCTCAGGTTTGGTATTAGAAGCATTGAGATATCACATCTCATGCTATCGGAAGGATCTCAGGTTTGGTATAAGAGGCATTGAGATATCACATCTCATGCTATCATAAGGGTCTCAGGATTGGAATGGGAAGGAGTTGGATATCACATCTCATGTTATAGGAAGGATCTCAGGTTTGGTATTGGAAGCATTGAGACATCACATCTCATGCTATAGGAAGGGTCTCAGGATTGGAATGGGAAGGAGTTGGATATCACATCTCATGCTATAGGAAGGGTCTCAGGTTTGGTATAAGCATTGAGATATCACATCTCATGCTATCGGAAGGGTCTCAGGATTGGAATGGGAAGGAGTTGTATATGACATCTCAAGCCATAGGAAGGGTCTCAGGTTTGGTGTAAGCATTGAGATATCACATCTCATGCTATAGGAAGGGTCTCAGGATTGGAATGGGAAGGAGTTGTATATGACATCTCATGCCGTAGGAAGGGTCTCAGGTTTGGTATAAGCATTGAGATATCACATCTCTGCTATCGGAAGGGTCTCAGGATTGGAATGGGAAGGAGTTGGATATCCCATCTCATGTTATAGGAAGAGTCTCAGGTTTGGTATTAGAAGCATTGAGATATCACATCTCATGCTATAGGAAGGGTCTCAGGATTGGAATGGGAAGGAGTTGGATATCACATCTCATGCTATAGGAAGGGTCTCAGGTTTGGTATACGCAGTGAGATATCACATCTCATGCTATAGGAAGTGTCTCAGGATTGGAATGGGAAGAAGTTGGATATCACATCTCATGTCATAGGAAGTATCTCAGGTTTGGTATAAGCATTGAGATATCACATCTCTGTTATCGGAAGGGTCTCAGGATTGGAATGGGAAGGAATTGGATATTCCCATCTCATGTTATAGGAAGGGTCTCAGGTTTGGCATTAGAAGCATTGAGATATCACATCTCATGCTATAGGAAGGGTCTCAGGATTGGAATGGGAAGGACTTGGATATCACATCTCATGCTATAGGGAGGGTCTCAGGATTGGAATGGGAAGGAGTTGGATATCACATCTCATGATAAAGGAAGGGTCTAAGGTTTGGAAGGGGAAGGATTTGGATATCACATCTCATGTTATAGGACGGGTCTCGGGTTTGGTATTAGAAGCATTGAGATATCAAGTCTCATGGTATAGGAAGGGTCTCAGAATTGGAATGGGAAGGAGTTGGATATCACATCTCATTCTATAGGAAGGGTCTCAGGATTGGAATGGGAAGGAGTTTGATATCACATCTCATGCCATAGTATGGGTCTCAGGTTTGGTAGAAGCATTGGGATATCACATCTCATGCTATCGGAAGGTTATCAGGATTGGATTTGGAAGGAGTTGGATATCCCATCTCATGCTATAGGAAGGGTCTCAGGTTGGAATGGGAAGGAGTTGGATATCACATCTCATGTTATAGGAAGGGTCTCAGGATTGGAATGGGAAGGACTTGGATATCACATCTCATGCTATAGGTAGGCTCTCAGGTTTGGAAGGGGAAAGAGTTGGATATCACATTTCATGTTAGAGGTAGGATCTCAGGTTTGGTATTAGAGGCATTGAGATATCACATCTCATGCTATCAGAAGGGTCTCAGGATTGGAATGGGAAGGAGTTGGATATCACATCTCATGCTAAAGGGAAGGTCTCAGGTTTGGAAGGGGAAGGATTTGGATATTACATCTCATGTTATAGGAAGGATCTCAGGTTTGGTATTAGAAGCATTGAGATATCACATCTCATGCTATCGGAAGGATCTCAGGTTTGGTATTAGAAGCATTGAGATATCACATCTCATGCTATCAGAAGGGTCTTAGGATTGGAATGGGAAGGAGTTGGATATCACATCTCATGCTAAAGGGAGGGTCTCAGGTTTGGAAGGGGAAGGATTTGGATATCACATCTTATGTTATCGGAAGGATCTCAGGTTTGGTATTAGAAGTATTGAGATATCACATCTCATGCTATAGGAAGGGTCTCAGGATTGGAATGGGAAGGAGTTGGATATCACATCTCAAGCTATAGGAAGGGTCTCAGGTTTGGTATATGCATTGAGATATCACATCTCATGCTATAGGAAGGGTCTCAGGATTGGAATGGGAAGGAGTTGGATATCACATCTCATGTTATAGGAAAGATTTCAGGTTTGGTATTAGAAGCATTGAGACATCACATCTCATGTTATAGGAAGGGTCTCAGGATTGGAATGGGAAGAAGTTGGATATCACATCTCATGCTATAGGAAGGGTCTCAGGTTTGGCATAAGCATTGAGATATCACATCTCATGCTATAGGAAGGGTCTCAGGATTGGAATGGGAAGGAGTTGTATATGACATCTCAAGCCATAGGAAGGGTCTCAGGTTTGGTATAAGCATTGAGATATCACATCACATGCTATAGGAAGGGTCTCAGGATTGGAATGGGAAGGACTTGGATATCACATCTCATGCTATCAGAAGGGTCTCAGGATTGGAATGGGAAGGAGTTGGATATCACATCTCATGCTAAAGGTAGGGTCTCAGGTTTGGAAGGGGAAGGATTTGGATATCACATCTCATGTTATAGGAAGGATCTCAGGTTTGGTATTAGAAGCATTGAGATATCACATCTCATGCTATCGGAAGTATCTCAGGTTTGGTATTAGAGGCATTGAGATATCACATCTCATGCTATCATAAGGGTCTCAGGATTGGAATGGGAAGGAGTTGGATATCACATCTCATGCTAAAGGGAGGGTCTCAGGTTTGGAAGGGGAAGGATTTGAATATCACATCACATGTTATAGGAAGGATCTCAGGTTTGGTATTAGAAGCATTGAGATATCACATCTCATGCTATCGGAATGGTCTCAGGATTGGAATGGGAAGGAGTTGGATATCACATCTCATGCTATAGGGAGGGTCTCAGGTTTGGAACGGGAAGTAGTTGGATATCACATCTCATGTTATAGGAAAGATCTCAGGTTTGGTATTAGAAGCATTGAGACATCACATCTCTGCAATCGGAAGTGTCTCAGGATTGGGATGGGAAGGCGTTGGATAACACATCTTATGTTATAGGAAAGATCTCAGGTTTGGTATTAGAAGCATTGAGACATCACATCTCATGTTATAGGAAGGGTCTCAGGATTGGAATGGGAAGGAGTTGTATATGACATCTCATGCCATAGGAAGGGTCTCAGGTTTGGTATAAGCATTGAGATATCAGATCTCATGCTATAGGAAGGGTCTCAGGATTGGAATGGGAAGGAGTTGTATATGACATCTCATGCCATAGGAAGGGTCTCAGGTTTGGTATAAGCATTGAGATATCACATCACATGCTATAGGAAGGGTCCCAGGATTGGAATGGGAAGGACTTGGATATCACATCTCATGCTATAGGCAGGGTCTCAGGTTTGGAAAGGGAAGGAGTTGGATATCACATTTCATGTTAGAGGTAGGATCTCAGGTTTGGTATTAGAGGCATTGAGATATCACATCTCATGCTATCAGAAGGGTCTCAGGATTGGAATGGGAAGGAGTTGGATATCACATCTCATGCTAAAGGGAGGGTCTCAGGTTTGGAAGGGGAAGGATTTGGATATCACATCTCATGTTATAGGAAGGATCTCAGGTTTTGTTTTAGAAACATTGAGATATCACATCTCATGCTATCGGAAGTATCTCAGGTTTGGTATTAGAGGCACTGAGATATCACATCTCATGCTATCGTAAGGGTCTCAGGATTGGAATGGGAAGGAGTTGGATATCACATCTCATGCTAAAGGGAGGGTCTCAGGTTTGGAAGGGGAAGGATTTGAATATCACATCACATGTTATAGGAAGGATCTCAGGTTTGGTATTAGAAGCATTGAGATATCACATCTCATGCTATCGGAATGGTCTCAGGATTGGAATGGGAAGGAGTTGGATATCACATCTCATGCTATAGGAAGGGTCTCAGGTTGGGAACGGGAAGGAGTTGGATATCACATCTCATGTTTAAGGAAAGATCTCAGGTTTGGTATTAGAAGCATTGAGACATCACATCTCTGCAATCGGAAGTGTCTCAGGATTAGGATGGGAAGGAGTTGGATATCACATCTCATGTTATAGGAAGGGTCTCAGGTTTGGTATTAGAAGCATTAAGACATCACATCTCATGTTATAGGAAGGGTCTCATGATTGGAATGGGAAGAAGTTGGATATCACATCTCATGCTATAGGAAGGGTCTCAGGTTTGGTATAAGCATTGAGATATCACATCTCATGCTATAGGAAGGGTCTCAGGATTGGAATGGGAAGGACTTGGATATCACATCTCATGCTATAGGCAGGGTCTCAGGTTTGGAAAGGGAAGGAGTTGGATATCACATTTCATGTTAGAGGTAGGATCTCAGGTTTGGTATTAGAGGCATTGAGATATCACATCTCATGCTATCAGAAGGGTCTCAGGATTGGAATGGGAAGGAGTTAGATATCACATCTCATGCTAAAGGGAGGGTCTCAGGTTTGGCAGGGGAAGGATTTGGATATCACATCTCATGTTATAGGAAGGATCTCAGGTTTGGTATTAGAAGCATTGAGATATCATATCTCATGCTATCGGAAGTATCTCAGGTTTGGTATTAGAGGCATTGAGATATCACATCTCATGCTATCATAAGGATCTCAGGATTGGAATGGGAAGGAGTTGGATATCACATCTCATGCTAAAGGGAGGGTCTCAGGTTTGGAAGGGGAAGGATTTCAATATCACATCACATGTTATAGGAAGGATCTCAGGTTTGGTATTAGAGGCATTGAGATATCACATCTCATGCTATCGGAAGGGTCTCAGGATTGGAATGGGAAGGAGTTGGATATCACATCTCATGCTATAGGAAGGGTCTCAGGTTTGGAACGGGAAGGAGTTGGATATCACATCTCATGTTATAGGAAGAGTCTCAGGTTTGGTATAAGCATTGAGATATCACATCTCTGCAATCGGAAGTGTCTCAGGATTGGGATGGGAAGGATTTGGATATCACATCTCATGCTATAGGAAGGGTCTCAGGTTTGGAACGGGAAGGAGTTGGATATCACATCTCATGTTATAGGAAGAGTCTCAGGTTTGGTATAAGCATTGAGATATCACATCTCTGCAATCGGAAGTGTCTCAGGATTGGAACGGGAAGGAGTTGGATATCCCATCTCATGTTATAGGACTGGTCTCAGGTTTGGTATTAGAAGCATTGAGATATCACATCGCATGCTGTAGGAAGGGTCTCAGGTTTGGAATGGGAAGGAATTGGATATCACATCTCATGTCATAGGAAGGATCTCAGGTTTCGTATTAGAAGCATTGAGATATCACATCTCATGCTATAGGAATGGTCTCAGGATTGGAATGGGAAGGAGTTGGATATCACATCTCATGTTATAGGACGGGTCTCAGGTTTGTTATTAGAATCATTGAGATATCATATTGCATGCTATAGGAAGGGTCTAAGGATTGGAATGGGAAGGACTTGGATATCACATCTCATGCTATAGGTAGGCTCTCAGGTTTGGAAAGGGAAGGAGTTGGATATCACATCACATGTTATAGGAAGGATCTCCGGTTTGGTATTAGAAGCATTGAGATATCACATCTCATGCTATCGGAATGGTCTCAGGATTGGAATGGGAAGGAGTTGGATATCACATCTCATGCTATAGGAAGGGTCTCAGGTTTGGAACGGGAAGGAGTTGGATATCACATCTCATGTTATAGGAAAGATCTCAGGTTTGGTATTAGAAGCATTGAGACATCACATCTCTGCAATCGGAAGTGTCTCAGGATTGGGATGGGAAGGCGTTGGATATCACATCTTATGTTATAGGAAAGATCTCAGGTTTGGTATTAGAAGCATTGAGACATCACATCTCATGTTATAGGAAGGGTCTCAGAATTGGAATGGGAAGAAGTTGGATATCACATCTCATGCTATAGGAAGGGTCTCAGGTTTGGTATAAGCATTGAGATATCAGATCTCATGCTATAGGAAGGGTCTCAGGATTGGAATGGGAAGGAGTTGTATATGACATCTCATGCCATAGGAAGGGTCTCAGGTTTGGTATAAGCATTGAGATATCACATCACATGCTATAGGAAGGGTCTCAGGATTGGAATGGGAAGGACTTGGATATCACATCTCATGCTATAGGCAGGGTCTCAGGTTTGGAAAGGGAAGGAGTTGGATATCACATTTCATGTTAGAGGTAGGATCTCAGGTTTGGTATTAGAGGCATTGAGATATCACATCTCATGCTATCAGAAGGGTCTCAGGATTGGAATGGGAAGGAGTTGGATATCACATCTCATGCTAAAGGGAGGGTCTCAGGTTTGGAAGGGGAAGGATTTGGAAATCACATCTCATATTATAGGAAGGATCTCAGGTTTGGTATTAGAAGCATTGAGATATCACATCTCATGCTATCGGAAGGATCTCAGGTTTGGTATAAGAGGCATTGAGATATCACATCTCATGCTATCATAAGGGTCTCAGGATTGGAATGGGAAGGAGTTGGATATCACATCTCATGTTATAGGAAGGATCTCAGGTTTGGTATTGGAAGCATTGAGACATCACATCTCATGCTATAGGAAGGGTCTCAGGATTGGAATGGGAAGGAGTTGGATATCACATCTCATGCTATAGGAAGGGTCTCAGGTTTGGTATAAGCATTGAGATATCACATCTCATGCTATCGGAAGGGTCTCAGGATTGGAATGGGAAGGAGTTGTATATGACATCTCAAGCCATAGGAAGGGTCTCAGGTTTGGTGTAAGCTTTGAGATATCACATCTCTGCTATCGGAAGGGTCTCAGGATTGGAATGGGAAGGAGTTGGATATCCCATCTCATGTTATAGGAAGAGTCTCAGGTTTGGTATTAGAAGCATTGGGATATCACATCTCATGCTATAGGAAGTGTCTCAGGATTGGAATAGGAAGGACTTGGATATCACATCTCATGCTATAGGGAGGGTCTCAAGTTTGATATTATAAGCATTGAGATATCACATCTCATGCTATAGGAAGGGTCTCAGGATTGGAATGGGAAGGAGTAGGATATCACATCTCATGCTATAGGAAGGATCTCAGGTTTGGTATAAGCATTGAGATATCACATCTCATGCTATAGGAAGGGTCTCAGGATTGGAATGGGAAGGACTTGGATATCACATCTCCTGCTATAGGGAGGGTCTCAAGTTTGATATTAGAAGCATTGAGATATCACATCTCATGATATCGGAAGGGTCTCAGGATTGGAATGGGAAGGAGTTGGATATCACATCTCATCATAAAGGAAGGGTCTAAGGTTTGGAAGGGGAAGGATTTGGATATCACATCTCATGTTATAGGACGGGTCTCAGGTTTGGTATTAGAAGCACTGAGATATCAAGTCTCATGGTATAGGAAGGGTCTCAGAATTGGAATGAGAAGGAGTTGGATATCACATCTCAAGCTATAGGAAGGGTCTCAGGATTGGAATGGGAAGGAGTTTGATATCACATCTCATGCAATAGTATGGGTCTCAGGTTTGGTATAAGCATTGTGATATCACATCTCATGCTATCGGAAGGGTATCAGGATTGGATTTGGAAGGAGTTGGATATCCCATCTCATGCTATAGGAAGGGTCTCAGGTTGGAATGGGAAGGAGTTGGATATCACATCTCATGTTATAGGAAGGGTCTCAGGATTGGAATGGGAAGGACTTGGATATCACATCTCATGCTATAGGAAGGCTCTCAGGTTTGGAAGGGGAAAGAGTTGGATATCACATTTTATGTTAGAGGTAGGATCTCAGGTTTGGTATTAGAGGCATTGAGATATCACATCTCATGCTATCAGAAGGGTCTCAGGATTGGAATGGGAAGGAGTTGGATATCACATCTCATGCTAAAGGGAGGGTCTCAGGTTTGGAAGGGGAAGGATTTGGATATCACATCTCATGTTATAGGAAGGATCTCAGGTTTGGTATTAGAAGCATTGAGATATCACATCTCATGCTATCGGAAGGATCTCAGGTTTGGTATTAGAAGCATTGAGATATCACATCTCATGCTATGATATGATATGATATGATATGATATGGTATTTGTAACGCGCCTATACACGAGTGTTTCAAGGCGCGACGAGGCAGGGAGGGGGGGAAACAAGGGGAAGACAGACAAACGATCCTACTAGGCCAGGTGTCATTCAGATCGCGCAAGTGCAGAGGTAAGGGGAAAAGGAGAAGTGCAGGGGGAGGAGGTGGGGGGGAAAGTGCAATACAGGGTAAGTAGCGCAATAAAATAATAAATAATAAATAAAAGGGCCAGCTGGTGGCAAGTGCGAGGTAAGTGCAGAGCAAGTGCTGGGAAGGGGGCTGTAGGGATGCAGTGACAGTCCCGCAGTGCAGGGGGAGCCAGGGAGGCAGTGCAAGTGGAGAGTGGCTGGGCCCTGGGCCGAGGTCACAGAGTGGCCCAGATGCAGGTTAAGTGCAGACTTCGAAGGGGAGTTAAGCAGGTTTAGCAGGGGAGAGGGAGAGAGAAGGCAGAAGCGAAGAGGAAGGGTCTCAGGATTGGAATGGGAAGGACTTGGATATCACATCTCATGCTATAGGGAGGGTCTCAAGTTTGATATTAGAAGCATTGAGATATCACATCTCATGCTATAGGAAGGGTCTCAGGATTGGAATGGAAGGAGTTGGATATCACATCTCATGTTTTAGGAAGGATCTCAGGTTTGGTATTAGAAGCATTGAGACATCACATCTCATGCTATAGGAAGGGTCTCAGGATTGGAATGGGAAGGAGTTGGATATCACATCTCATGCTATATGAAGGGTCTCAGGTTTGGTATAAGCATTGAGATATCACATCTCATGCTATAGGAAGGGTCTCAGGATTGGAATGGGAAGGAGTTGTATATGACATCTCATGCCGTAGGAAGGGTCTCAGCTTTGGTATAAGCATTGAGATATCACATCTCTGCTATCGGAAGGGTCTCAGGATTGGAATGGGAAGGAGTTGGATATCCCATCTCATGTTATAGGAAGAGTCTCAGGTTTGGTATTAGAAGCATTGAGATATCACATCTCATGCTATAGGAAGGGTCTCAGGATTGGAATGGGAAGGAGTTGGATATCACATCTCATGCTATAGGAAGGGTCTCAGGTTTGGTATAAGCAGTGAGATATCACATCTCATGCTATAGGAAGTGTCTCAGGATTGGAATGGGAAGAAGTTGGATATCACATCTCATGTCATAGGAAGGATCTCAGGTTTGGTATAAGCATTGAGATATCACATCTCTGTTATCGGAAGGGTCTCAGGATTGGAATGGGAAGGAATTGGATATTCCCATCTCATGTTATAGGAAGGGTCTCAGGTTTGGTATTAGAAGCATTGAGATATCACATCTCATGCTATAGGAAGGGTCTCAGGATTGGAATGGGAAGGACTTGGATATCACATCTCATGCTATAGGGAGGGTCTCAGGATTGGAATGGGAAGGAGTTGGATATCACATCTCATGATAAAGGAAGGGTCTAAGGTTTGGAAGGGGAAGGATTTGGATATCACATCTCATGTTATAGGACGGGTCTCAGGTTTGGTATTAGAAGCATTGAGATATCACATCTCATGCTATAGGAAGGGTCTCAGGATTGGAATGGGAAGGACTTGGATATCACATCTCATGCTATAGGAAGGCTCTCAGGTTTGGAAGGGGAAAGAGTTGGATATCACATTTCATGTTAGAGGTAGGATCTCATGTTTGGTATTAGAGGCATTGAGATATCACATCTCATGCTATCAGAAGGGTCTCAGGATTGGAATGGGAAGGAGTTGGATATCACATCTCATGCTAAAGGGAGGGTCTCAGGTTTGGAAGGGGAAGGATTTGGATATCACATCTCATGTTATAGGAAGGATCTCAGGTTTGGTATTAGAAGCATTGAGATATCACATCTCATGCTATCGGAAGGATCTCAGGTTTGGTATTAGAAGCATTGAGATATCACATCTCATGCTATCAGAATGGTCTCAGGATTGGAATCGGAAGGAGTTGGATATCACATCTCATGCTAAAGGGAGGGTCTCAAGTTTGATATTAGAAGCATTGAGATATCACATCTCATGCTATAGGAAGGGTCTCAGAATTGGAATGGAAGGAGTTGGATATCACATCTCATGTTTTAGGAAGGATCTCAGGTTTGGTATTAGAAGCATTGAGACATCACATCTCATGCTATAGGAAGGGTCTCAGGATTGGAATGGGAAGGAGTTGGATATCACATCTCATGCTATATGAAGGGTCTCAGGTTTGGTATAAGCATTGAGATATCACATCTCATGCTATAGGAAGGGTCTCAGGATTGGAATGGGAAGGAGTTGTATATGACATCTCATGCCGTAGGAAGGGTCTCAGGTTTGGTATAAGCATTGAGATATCACATCTCTGCTATCGGAAGGGTCTCAGGATTGGAATGGGAAGGAGTTGGATATCCCATCTCATGTTATAGGAAGAGTCTCAGGTTTGGTATTAGAAGCATTGAGATATCACATCTCATGCTATAGGAAGGGTCTCAGGATTGGAATGGGAAGGAGTTGGATATCACATCTCATGCTATAGGAAGGGTCTCAGGTTTGGTATACGCAGTGAGATATCACATCTCATGCTATAGGAAGTGTCTCAGGATTGGAATGGGAAGAAGTTGGATATCACATCTCATGTCATAGGAAGTATCTCAGGTTTGGTATAAGCATTGAGATATCACATCTCTGTTATCGGAAGGGTCTCAGGATTGGAATGGGAAGGAATTGGATATTCCCATCTCATGTTATAGGAAGGGTCTCAGGTTTGGCATTAGAAGCATTGAGATATCACATCTCATGCTATAGGAAGGGTCTCAGGATTGGAATGGGAAGGACTTGGATATCACATCTCATGCTATAGGGAGGGTCTCAGGATTGGAATGGGAAGGAGTTGGATATCACATCTCATGATAAAGGAAGGGTCTAAGGTTTGGAAGGGGAAGGATTTGGATATCACATCTCATGTTATAGGACGGGTCTCGGGTTTGGTATTAGAAGCATTGAGATATCAAGTCTCATGGTATAGGAAGGGTCTCAGAATTGGAATGGGAAGGAGTTGGATATCACATCTCATTCTATAGGAAGGGTCTCAGGATTGGAATGGGAAGGAGTTTGATATCACATCTCATGCCATAGTATGGGTCTCAGGTTTGGTAGAAGCATTGGGATATCACATCTCATGCTATCGGAAGGTTATCAGGATTGGATTTGGAAGGAGTTGGATATCCCATCTCATGCTATAGGAAGGGTCTCAGGTTGGAATGGGAAGGAGTTGGATATCACATCTCATGTTATAGGAAGGGTCTCAGGATTGGAATGGGAAGGACTTGGATATCACATCTCATGCTATAGGTAGGCTCTCAGGTTTGGAAGGGGAAAGAGTTGGATATCACATTTCATGTTAGAGGTAGGATCTCAGGTTTGGTATTAGAGGCATTGAGATATCACATCTCATGCTATCAGAAGGGTCTCAGGATTGGAATGGGAAGGAGTTGGATATCACATCTCATGCTAAAGGGAAGGTCTCAGGTTTGGAAGGGGAAGGATTTGGATATTACATCTCATGTTATAGGAAGGATCTCAGGTTTGGTATTAGAAGCATTGAGATATCACATCTCATGCTATCGGAAGGATCTCAGGTTTGGTATTAGAAGCATTGAGATATCACATCTCATGCTATCAGAAGGGTCTTAGGATTGGAATGGGAAGGAGTTGGATATCACATCTCATGCTAAAGGGAGGGTCTCAGGTTTGGAAGGGGAAGGATTTGGATATCACATCTTATGTTATCGGAAGGATCTCAGGTTTGGTATTAGAAGTATTGAGATATCACATCTCATGCTATAGGAAGGGTCTCAGGATTGGAATGGGAAGGAGTTGGATATCACATCTCAAGCTATAGGAAGGGTCTCAGGTTTGGTATATGCATTGAGATATCACATCTCATGCTATAGGAAGGGTCTCAGGATTGGAATGGGAAGGAGTTGGATATCACATCTCATGTTATAGGAAAGATTTCAGGTTTGGTATTAGAAGCATTGAGACATCACATCTCATGTTATAGGAAGGGTCTCAGGATTGGAATGGGAAGAAGTTGGATATCACATCTCATGCTATAGGAAGGGTCTCAGGTTTGGCATAAGCATTGAGATATCACATCTCATGCTATAGGAAGGGTCTCAGGATTGGAATGGGAAGGAGTTGTATATGACATCTCAAGCCATAGGAAGGGTCTCAGGTTTGGTATAAGCATTGAGATATCACATCACATGCTATAGGAAGGGTCTCAGGATTGGAATGGGAAGGACTTGGATATCACATCTCATGCTATCAGAAGGGTCTCAGGATTGGAATGGGAAGGAGTTGGATATCACATCTCATGCTAAAGGTAGGGTCTCAGGTTTGGAAGGGGAAGGATTTGGATATCACATCTCATGTTATAGGAAGGATCTCAGGTTTGGTATTAGAAGCATTGAGATATCACATCTCATGCTATCGGAAGTATCTCAGGTTTGGTATTAGAGGCATTGAGATATCACATCTCATGCTATCATAAGGGTCTCAGGATTGGAATGGGAAGGAGTTGGATATCACATCTCATGCTAAAGGGAGGGTCTCAGGTTTGGAAGGGGAAGGATTTGAATATCACATCACATGTTATAGGAAGGATCTCAGGTTTGGTATTAGAAGCATTGAGATATCACATCTCATGCTATCGGAATGGTCTCAGGATTGGAATGGGAAGGAGTTGGATATCACATCTCATGCTATAGGAAGGGTCTCAGGTTTGGAACGGGAAGTAGTTGGATATCACATCTCATGTTATAGGAAAGATCTCAGGTTTGGTATTAGAAGCATTGAGACATCACATCTCTGCAATCGGAAGTGTCTCAGGATTGGGATGGGAAGGCGTTGGATAACACATCTTATGTTATAGGAAAGATCTCAGGTTTGGTATTAGAAGCATTGAGACATCACATCTCATGTTATAGGAAGGGTCTCAGGATTGGAATGGGAAGGAGTTGTATATGACATCTCATGCCATAGGAAGGGTCTCAGGTTTGGTATAAGCATTGAGATATCAGATCTCATGCTATAGGAAGGGTCTCAGGATTGGAATGGGAAGGAGTTGTATATGACATCTCATGCCATAGGAAGGGTCTCAGGTTTGGTATAAGCATTGAGATATCACATCACATGCTATAGGAAGGGTCCCAGGATTGGAATGGGAAGGACTTGGATATCACATCTCATGCTATAGGCAGGGTCTCAGGTTTGGAAAGGGAAGGAGTTGGATATCACATTTCATGTTAGAGGTAGGATCTCAGGTTTGGTATTAGAGGCATTGAGATATCACATCTCATGCTATCAGAAGGGTCTCAGGATTGGAATGGGAAGGAGTTGGATATCACATCTCATGCTAAAGGGAGGGTCTCAGGTTTGGAAGGGGAAGGATTTGGATATCACATCTCATGTTATAGGAAGGATCTCAGGTTTTGTTTTAGAAACATTGAGATATCACATCTCATGCTATCGGAAGTATCTCAGGTTTGGTATTAGAGGCACTGAGATATCACATCTCATGCTATCGTAAGGGTCTCAGGATTGGAATGGGAAGGAGTTGGATATCACATCTCATGCTAAAGGGAGGGTCTCAGGTTTGGAAGGGGAAGGATTTGAATATCACATCACATGTTATAGGAAGGATCTCAGGTTTGGTATTAGAAGCATTGAGATATCACATCTCATGCTATCGGAATGGTCTCAGGATTGGAATGGGAAGGAGTTGGATATCACATCTCATGCTATAGGAAGGGTCTCAGGTTGGGAACGGGAAGGAGTTGGATATCACATCTCATGTTTAAGGAAAGATCTCAGGTTTGGTATTAGAAGCATTGAGACATCACATCTCTGCAATCGGAAGTGTCTCAGGATTAGGATGGGAAGGAGTTGGATATCACATCTCATGTTATAGGAAGGGTCTCAGGTTTGGTATTAGAAGCATTAAGACATCACATCTCATGTTATAGGAAGGGTCTCATGATTGGAATGGGAAGAAGTTGGATATCACATCTCATGCTATAGGAAGGGTCTCAGGTTTGGTATAAGCATTGAGATATCACATCTCATGCTATAGGAAGGGTCTCAGGATTGGAATGGGAAGGACTTGGATATCACATCTCATGCTATAGGCAGGGTCTCAGGTTTGGAAAGGGAAGGAGTTGGATATCACATTTCATGTTAGAGGTAGGATCTCAGGTTTGGTATTAGAGGCATTGAGATATCACATCTCATGCTATCAGAAGGGTCTCAGGATTGGAATGGGAAGGAGTTAGATATCACATCTCATGCTAAAGGGAGGGTCTCAGGTTTGGCAGGGGAAGGATTTGGATATCACATCTCATGTTATAGGAAGGATCTCAGGTTTGGTATTAGAAGCATTGAGATATCATATCTCATGCTATCGGAAGTATCTCAGGTTTGGTATTAGAGGCATTGAGATATCACATCTCATGCTATCATAAGGATCTCAGGATTGGAATGGGAAGGAGTTGGATATCACATCTCATGCTAAAGGGAGGGTCTCAGGTTTGGAAGGGGAAGGATTTCAATATCACATCACATGTTATAGGAAGGATCTCAGGTTTGGTATTAGAGGCATTGAGATATCACATCTCATGCTATCGGAAGGGTCTCAGGATTGGAATGGGAAGGAGTTGGATATCACATCTCATGCTATAGGAAGGGTCTCAGGTTTGGAACGGGAAGGAGTTGGATATCACATCTCATGTTATAGGAAGAGTCTCAGGTTTGGTATAAGCATTGAGATATCACATCTCTGCAATCGGAAGTGTCTCAGGATTGGGATGGGAAGGATTTGGATATCACATCTCATGCTATAGGAAGGGTCTCAGGTTTGGAACGGGAAGGAGTTGGATATCACATCTCATGTTATAGGAAGAGTCTCAGGTTTGGTATAAGCATTGAGATATCACATCTCTGCAATCGGAAGTGTCTCAGGATTGGAACGGGAAGGAGTTGGATATCCCATCTCATGTTATAGGACTGGTCTCAGGTTTGGTATTAGAAGCATTGAGATATCACATCGCATGCTGTAGGAAGGGTCTCAGGTTTGGAATGGGAAGGAATTGGATATCACATCTCATGTCATAGGAAGGATCTCAGGTTTCGTATTAGAAGCATTGAGATATCACATCTCATGCTATAGGAATGGTCTCAGGATTGGAATGGGAAGGAGTTGGATATCACATCTCATGTTATAGGACGGGTCTCAGGTTTGTTATTAGAATCATTGAGATATCATATTGCATGCTATAGGAAGGGTCTAAGGATTGGAATGGGAAGGACTTGGATATCACATCTCATGCTATAGGTAGGCTCTCAGGTTTGGAAAGGGAAGGAGTTGGATATCACATCACATGTTATAGGAAGGATCTCCGGTTTGGTATTAGAAGCATTGAGATATCACATCTCATGCTATCGGAATGGTCTCAGGATTGGAATGGGAAGGAGTTGGATATCACATCTCATGCTATAGGAAGGGTCTCAGGTTTGGAACGGGAAGGAGTTGGATATCACATCTCATGTTATAGGAAAGATCTCAGGTTTGGTATTAGAAGCATTGAGACATCACATCTCTGCAATCGGAAGTGTCTCAGGATTGGGATGGGAAGGCGTTGGATATCACATCTTATGTTATAGGAAAGATCTCAGGTTTGGTATTAGAAGCATTGAGACATCACATCTCATGTTATAGGAAGGGTCTCAGAATTGGAATGGGAAGAAGTTGGATATCACATCTCATGCTATAGGAAGGGTCTCAGGTTTGGTATAAGCATTGAGATATCAGATCTCATGCTATAGGAAGGGTCTCAGGATTGGAATGGGAAGGAGTTGTATATGACATCTCATGCCATAGGAAGGGTCTCAGGTTTGGTATAAGCATTGAGATATCACATCACATGCTATAGGAAGGGTCTCAGGATTGGAATGGGAAGGACTTGGATATCACATCTCATGCTATAGGCAGGGTCTCAGGTTTGGAAAGGGAAGGAGTTGGATATCACATTTCATGTTAGAGGTAGGATCTCAGGTTTGGTATTAGAGGCATTGAGATATCACATCTCATGCTATCAGAAGGGTCTCAGGATTGGAATGGGAAGGAGTTGGATATCACATCTCATGCTAAAGGGAGGGTCTCAGGTTTGGAAGGGGAAGGATTTGGAAATCACATCTCATATTATAGGAAGGATCTCAGGTTTGGTATTAGAAGCATTGAGATATCACATCTCATGCTATCGGAAGGATCTCAGGTTTGGTATAAGAGGCATTGAGATATCACATCTCATGCTATCATAAGGTTCTCAGGATTGGAATGGGAAGGAGTTGGATATCACATCTCATGTTATAGGAAGGATCTCAGGTTTGGTATTGGAAGCATTGAGACATCACATCTCATGCTATAGGAAGGGTCTCAGGATTGGAATGGGAAGGAGTTGGATATCACATCTCATGCTATAGGAAGGGTCTCAGGTTTGGTATAAGCATTGAGATATCACATCTCATGCTATCGGAAGGGTCTCAGGATTGGAATGGGAAGGAGTTGTATATGACATCTCAAGCCATAGGAAGGGTCTCAGGTTTGGTGTAAGCTTTGAGATATCACATCTCTGCTATCGGAAGGGTCTCAGGATTGGAATGGGAAGGAGTTGGATATCCCATCTCATGTTATAGGAAGAGTCTCAGGTTTGGTATTAGAAGCATTGGGATATCACATCTCATGCTATAGGAAGTGTCTCAGGATTGGAATAGGAAGGACTTGGATATCACATCTCATGCTATAGGGAGGGTCTCAAGTTTGATATTATAAGCATTGAGATATCACATCTCATGCTATAGGAAGGGTCTCAGGATTGGAATGGGAAGGAGTAGGATATCACATCTCATGCTATAGGAAGGATCTCAGGTTTGGTATAAGCATTGAGATATCACATCTCTTCTATCAGAAGGGTCTCAGGATTGGAATGGGAAGGAGTTGGATATTCCCATCTCATGTTATAGGAAGGGTCTCAGGTTTGGTATTAGAAGCATTGAGATATCACATCTCATGCTATAGGAAGGGTCTCAGGATTGGAATGGGAAGGACTTGGATATCACATCTCCTGCTATAGGGAGGGTCTCAAGTTTGATATTAGAAGCATTGAGATATCACATCTCATGATATCGGAAGGGTCTCAGGATTGGAATGGGAAGGAGTTGGATATCACATCTCATCATAAAGGAAGGGTCTAAGGTTTGGAAGGGGAAGGATTTGGATATCACATCTCATGTTATAGGACGGGTCTCAGGTTTGGTATTAGAAGCACTGAGATATCAAGTCTCATGGTATAGGAAGGGTCTCAGAATTGGAATGAGAAGGAGTTGGATATCACATCTCAAGCTATAGGAAGGGTCTCAGGATTGGAATGGGAAGGAGTTTGATATCACATCTCATGCAATAGTATGGGTCTCAGGTTTGGTATAAGCATTGTGATATCACATCTCATGCTATCGGAAGGGTATCAGGATTGGATTTGGAAGGAGTTGGATATCCCATCTCATGCTATAGGAAGGGTCTCAGGTTGGAATGGGAAGGAGTTGGATATCACATCTCATGTTATAGGAAGGGTCTCAGGATTGGAATGGGAAGGACTTGGATATCACATCTCATGCTATAGGAAGGCTCTCAGGTTTGGAAGGGGAAAGAGTTGGATATCACATTTTATGTTAGAGGTAGGATCTCAGGTTTGGTATTAGAGGCATTGAGATATCACATCTCATGCTATCAGAAGGGTCTCAGGATTGGAATGGGAAGGAGTTGGATATCACATCTCATGCTAAAGGGAGGGTCTCAGGTTTGGAAGGGGAAGGATTTGGATATCACATCTCATGTTATAGGAAGGATCTCAGGTTTGGTATTAGAAGCATTGAGATATCACATCTCATGCTATCGGAAGGATCTCAGGTTTGGTATTAGAAGCATTGAGATATCACATCTCATGCTATGATATGATATGATATGATATGATATGGTATTTGTAACGCGCCTATACACGAGTGTTTCAAGGCGCGACGAGGCAGGGAGGGGGGGAAACAAGGGGAAGACAGACAAACGATCCTACTAGGCCAGGTGTCATTCAGATCGCGCAAGTGCAGAGGTAAGGGGAAAAGGAGAAGTGCAGGGGGAGGAGGTGGGGGGGAAAGTGCAATACAGGGTAAGTAGCGTAATAAAATAATAAATAATAAATAAAAGGGCCAGCTGGTGGCAAGTGCGAGGTAAGTGCAGAGCAAGTGCTGGGAAGGGGGCTGTAGGGATGCAGTGACAGTCCCGCAGTGCAGGGGGAGCCAGGGAGGCAGTGCAAGTGGAGAGTGGCTGGGCCCTGGGCCGAGGTCACAGAGTGGCCCAGATGCAGGTTAAGTGCAGACTTCGAAGGGGAGTTAAGCAGGTTTAGCAGGGGAGAGGGAGAGAGAAGGCAGAAGCGAAGAGGAAGGGTCTCAGGATTGGAATGGGAAGGACTTGGATATCACATCTCATGCTATAGGGAGGGTCTCAAGTTTGATATTAGAAGCATTGAGATATCACATCTCATGCTATAGGAAGGGTCTCAGGATTGGAATGGAAGGAGTTGGATATCACATCTCATGTTTTAGGAAGGATCTCAGGTTTGGTATTAGAAGCATTGAGACATCACATCTCATGCTATAGGAAGGGTCTCAGGATTGGAATGGGAAGGAGTTGGATATCACATCTCATGCTATATGAAGGGTCTCAGGTTTGGTATAAGCATTGAGATATCACATCTCATGCTATAGGAAGGGTCTCAGGATTGGAATGGGAAGGAGTTGTATATGACATCTCATGCCGTAGGAAGGGTCTCAGCTTTGGTATAAGCATTGAGATATCACATCTCTGCTATCGGAAGGGTCTCAGGATTGGAATGGGAAGGAGTTGGATATCCCATCTCATGTTATAGGAAGAGTCTCAGGTTTGGTATTAGAAGCATTGAGATATCACATCTCATGCTATAGGAAGGGTCTCAGGATTGGAATGGGAAGGAGTTGGATATCACATCTCATGCTATAGGAAGGGTCTCAGGTTTGGTATAAGCAGTGAGATATCACATCTCATGCTATAGGAAGTGTCTCAGGATTGGAATGGGAAGAAGTTGGATATCACATCTCATGTCATAGGAAGGATCTCAGGTTTGGTATAAGCATTGAGATATCACATCTCTGTTATCGGAAGGGTCTCAGGATTGGAATGGGAAGGAATTGGATATTCCCATCTCATGTTATAGGAAGGGTCTCAGGTTTGGTATTAGAAGCATTGAGATATCACATCTCATGCTATAGGAAGGGTCTCAGGATTGGAATGGGAAGGACTTGGATATCACATCTCATGCTATAGGGAGGGTCTCAGGATTGGAATGGGAAGGAGTTGGATATCACATCTCATGATAAAGGAAGGGTCTAAGGTTTGGAAGGGGAAGGATTTGGATATCACATCTCATGTTATAGGACGGGTCTCAGGTTTGGTATTAGAAGCATTGAGATATCACATCTCATGCTATAGGAAGGGTCTCAGGATTGGAATGGGAAGGACTTGGATATCACATCTCATGCTATAGGAAGGCTCTCAGGTTTGGAAGGGGAAAGAGTTGGATATCACATTTCATGTTAGAGGTAGGATCTCAGGTTTGGTATTAGAGGCATTGAGATATCACATCTCATGCTATCAGAAGGGTCTCAGGATTGGAATGGGAAGGAGTTGGATATCACATCTCATGCTAAAGGGAGGGTCTCAGGTTTGGAAGGGGAAGGATTTGGATATCACATCTCATGTTATAGGAAGGATCTCAGGTTTGGTATTAGAAGCATTGAGATATCACATCTCATGCTATCGGAAGGATCTCAGGTTTGGTATTAGAAGCATTGAGATATCACATCTCATGCTATCAGAATGGTCTCAGGATTGGAATCGGAAGGAGTTGGATATCACATCTCATGCTAAAGGGAGGGTCTCAGGTTTGGAAGGGGAAGGATTTGGATATCACATCTCATGTTATCGGAAGGATCTCAGGTTTGGTATTAGAAGTATTGAGATATCACATCTCATGCTATAGGAAGGGTCTCAGGATTGGAATGGGAAGGACTTGGATATCACATCTCATGCTATAGGGAGGGTCTCAAGTTTGATATTAGAAGCATTGAGATATCACATCTCATGCTATAGGAAGGGTCTCAGGATTGGAATGGAAGGAGTTGGATATCACATCTCATGTTTTAGGAAGGATCTCAGGTTTGGTATTAGAAGCATTGAGACATCACATCTCATGCTATAGGAAGGGTCTCAGGATTGGAATGGGAAGGAGTTGGATATCACATCTCATGCTATATGAAGGGTCTCAGGTTTGGTATAAGCATTGAGATATCACATCTCATGCTATAGGAAGGGTCTCAGGATTGGAATGGGAAGGAGTTGTATATGACATCTCATGCCGTAGGAAGGGTCTCAGGTTTGGTATAAGCATTGAGATATCACATCTCTGCTATCGGAAGGGTCTCAGGATTGGAATGGGAAGGAGTTGGATATCCCATCTCATGTTATAGGAAGAGTCTCAGGTTTGGTATTAGAAGCATTGAGATATCACATCTCATGCTATAGGAAGGGTCTCAGGATTGGAATGGGAAGGAGTTGGATATCACATCTCATGCTATAGGAAGGGTCTCAGGTTTGGTATAAGCAGTGAGATATCACATCTCATGCTATAGGAAGTGTCTCAGGATTGGAATGGGAAGAAGTTGGATATCACATCTCATGTCATAGGAAGGATCTCAGGTTTGGTATAAGCATTGAGATATCACATCTCTGTTATCGGAAGGGTCTCAGGATTGGAATGGGAAGGAATTGGATATTCCCATCTCATGTTATAGGAAGGGTCTCAGGTTTGGCATTAGAAGCATTGAGATATCACATCTCATGCTATAGGAAGGGTCTCAGGATTGGAATGGGAAGGACTTGGATATCACATCTCATGCTATAGGGAGGGTCTCAGGATTGGAATGGGAAGGAGTTGGATATCACATCTCATGATAAAGGAAGGGTCTAAGGTTTGGAAGGGGAAGGATTTGGATATCACATCTCATGTTATAGGACGGGTCTCGGGTTTGGTATTAGAAGCATTGAGATATCAAGTCTCATGGTATAGGAAGGGTCTCAGAATTGGAATGGGAAGGAGTTGGATATCACATCTCATTCTATAGGAAGGGTCTCAGGATTGGAATGGGAAGGAGTTTGATATCACATCTCATGCCATAGTATGGGTCTCAGGTTTGGTAGAAGCATTGGGATATCACATCTCATGCTATCGGAAGGTTATCAGGATTGGATTTGGAAGGAGTTGGATATCCCATCTCATGCTATAGGAAGGGTCTCAGGTTGGAATGGGAAGGAGTTGGATATCACATCTCATGTTAGAGGTAGGAACCCAGGTTTGGTATTAGAGGCATTGAGATATCACATCTCATGCTATCAGAAGGGTCTCAGGATTGGAATGGGAAGGAGTTAGATATCACATCTCATGCTAAAGGGAGGGTCTCAGGTTTGGCAGGGGAAGGATTTGGATATCACATCTCATGTTATAGGAAGGATCTCAGGTTTGGTATTAGAAGCATTGAGATATCATATCTCATGCTATCGGAAGTATCTCAGGTTTGGTATTAGAGGCATAGAGATATCACATCTCATGCTATCATAAGGATCTCAGGATTGGAATGGGAAGGAGTTGGATATCACATCTCATGCTAAAGGGAGGGTCTCAGGTTTGGAAGGGGAAGGATTTCAATATCACATCACATGTTATAGGAAGGATCTCAGGTTTGGTATTAGAGGCATTGAGATATCACATCTCATGCTATCGGAAGGGTCTCAGGATTGGAATGGGAAGGAGTTGGATATCACATCTCATGCTATAGGAAGGGTCTCAGGTTTGGAACGGGAAGGAGTTGGATATCACATCTCATGTTATAGGAAGAGTCTCAGGTTTGGTATAAGCATTGAGATATCACATCTCTGCAATCGGAAGTGTCTCAGGATTGGGATGGGAAGGATTTGGATATCACATCTCATGCTATAGGAAGGGTCTCAGGTTTGGAACGGGAAGGAGTTGGATATCACATCTCATGTTATAGGAAGAGTCTCAGGTTTGGTATAAGCATTGAGATATCACATCTCTGCAATCGGAAGTGTCTCAGGATTGGAACGGGAAGGAGTTGGATATCCCATCTCATGTTATAGGACTGGTCTCAGGTTTGGTATTAGAAGCATTGAGATATCACATCGCATGCTGTAGGAAGGGTCTCAGGTTTGGAATGGGAAGGAATTGGATATCACATCTCATGTCATAGGAAGGATCTCAGGTTTCGTATTAGAAGCATTGAGATATCACATCTCATGCTATAGGAATGGTCTCAGGATTGGAATGGGAAGGAGTTGGATATCACATCTCATGTTATAGGACGGGTCTCAGGTTTGTTATTAGAATCATTGAGATATCATATTGCATGCTATAGGAAGGGTCTAAGGATTGGAATGGGAAGGACTTGGATATCACATCTCATGCTATAGGTAGGCTCTCAGGTTTGGAAAGGGAAGGAGTTGGATATCACATCACATGTTATAGGAAGGATCTCCGGTTTGGTATTAGAAGCATTGAGATATCACATCTCATGCTATCGGAATGGTCTCAGGATTGGAATGGGAAGGAGTTGGATATCACATCTCATGCTATAGGAAGGGTCTCAGGTTTGGAACGGGAAGGAGTTGGATATCACATCTCATGTTATAGGAAAGATCTCAGGTTTGGTATTAGAAGCATTGAGACATCACATCTCTGCAATCGGAAGTGTCTCAGGATTGGGATGGGAAGGCGTTGGATATCACATCTTATGTTATAGGAAAGATCTCAGGTTTGGTATTAGAAGCATTGAGACATCACATCTCATGTTATAGGAAGGGTCTCAGAATTGGAATGGGAAGAAGTTGGATATCACATCTCATGCTATAGGAAGGGTCTCAGGTTTGGTATAAGCATTGAGATATCAGATCTCATGCTATAGGAAGGGTCTCAGGATTGGAATGGGAAGGAGTTGTATATGACATCTCATGCCATAGGAAGGGTCTCAGGTTTGGTATAAGCATTGAGATATCACATCACATGCTATAGGAAGGGTCTCAGGATTGGAATGGGAAGGACTTGGATATCACATCTCATGCTATAGGCAGGGTCTCAGGTTTGGAAAGGGAAGGAGTTGGATATCACATTTCATGTTAGAGGTAGGATCTCAGGTTTGGCATTAGAGGCATTGAGATATCACATCTCATGCTATCAGAAGGGTCTCAGGATTGGAATGGGAAGGAGTTGGATATCACATCTCATGCTAAAGGGAGGGTCTCAGGTTTGGAAGGGGAAGGATTTGGAAATCACATCTCATATTATAGGAAGGATCTCAGGTTTGGTATTAGAAGCATTGAGATATCACATCTCATGCTATCGGAAGGATCTCAGGTTTGGTATAAGAGGCATTGAGATATCACATCTCATGCTATCATAAGGGTCTCAGTATTGGAATGGGAAGGAGTTGGATATCACATCTCATGTTATAGGAAGGATCTCAGGTTTGGTATTGGAAGCATTGAGACATCACATCTCATGCTATAGGAAGGGTCTCAGGATTGGAATGGGAAGGAGTTGGATATCACATCTCATGCTATAGGAAGGGTCACAGGTTTGGTATAAGCATTGAGATATCACATCTCATGCTATCGGAAGGGTCTCAGGATTGGAATGGGAAGGAGTTGTATATGACATCTCAAGCCATAGGAAGGGTCTCAGGTTTGGTGTAAGCTTTGAGATATCACATCTCTGCTATCGGAAGGGTCTCAGGATTGGAATGGGAAGGAGTTGGATATCCCATCTCATGTTATAGGAAGAGTCTCAGGTTTGGTATTAGAAGCATTGGGATATCACATCTCATGCTATAGGAAGTGTCTCAGGATTGGAATAGGAAGGACTTGGATATCACATCTCATGCTATAGGGAGGGTCTCAAGTTTGATATTATAAGCATTGAGATATCACATCTCATGCTATAGGAAGGGTCTCAGGATTGGAATGGGAAGGAGTAGGATATCACATCTCATGCTATAGGAAGGATCTCAGGTTTGGTATAAGCATTGAGATATCACATCTCTTCTATCAGAAGGGTCTAAGGATTGGAATGGGAAGGAGTTGGATATTCCCATCTCATGTTATAGGAAGGGTCTCAGGTTTGGTATTAGAAGCATTGAGATATCACATCTCATGCTATAGGAAGGGTCTCAGGATTGGAATGGGAAGGACTTGGATATCACATCTCCTGCTATAGGGAGGGTCTCAAGTTTGATATTAGAAGCATTGAGATATCACATCTCATGATATCGGAAGGGTCTCAGGATTGGAATGGGAAGGAGTTGGATATCACATCTCATCATAAAGGAAGGGTCTAAGGTTTGGAAGGGGAAGGATTTGGATATCACATCTCATGTTATAGGACGGGTCTCAGGTTTGGTATTAGAAGCACTGAGATATCAAGTCTCATGGTATAGGAAGGGTCTCAGAATTGGAATGAGATGGAGTTGGATATCACATCTCAAGCTATAGGAAGGGTCTCAGGATTGGAATGGGAAGGAGTTTGATATCACATCTCATGCAATAGTATGGGTCTCAGGTTTGGTATAAGCATTGTGATATCACATCTCATGCTATCGGAAGGGTATCAGGATTGGATTTGGAAGGAGTTGGATATCCCATCTCATGCTATAGGAAGGGTCTCAGGTTGGAATGGGAAGGAGTTGGATATCACATCTCATGTTATAGGAAGGGTCTCAGGATTGGAATGGGAAGGACTTGGATATCACATCTCATGCTATAGGAAGGCTCTCAGGTTTGGAAGGGGAAAGAGTTGGATATCACATTTTATGTTAGAGGTAGGATCTCAGGTTTGGTATTAGAGGCATTGAGATATCACATCTCATGCTATCAGAAGGGTCTCAGGATTGGAATGGGAAGGAGTTGGATATCACATCTCATGCTAAAGGGAGGGTCTCAGGTTTGGAAGGGGAAGGATTTGGATATCACATCTCATGTTATAGGAAGGATCTCAGGTTTGGTATTAGAAGCATTGAGATATCACATCTCATGCTATCGGAAGGATCTCAGGTTTGGTCTTAGAAGCATTGAGATATCACATCTCATGCTATGATATGATATGATATGATATGATATGATATGGTATTTGTAACGCGCCTATACACGAGTGTTTCAAGGCGCGACGAGGCAGGGAGGGGGGAAACAAGGGGAAGACAGACAAACGATCCTACTAGGCCAGGTGTCATTCAGATCGCGCAAGTGCAGAGGTAAGGGGAAAAGGAGAAGTGCAGGGGGAGGAGGTGGGGGGGGAAGTGCAATACAGGGTAAGTAGCGTAATAAAATAATAAATAATAAATAAAAGGGCCAGCTGGTGGCAAGTGCGAGGTAAGTGCAGAGCAAGTGCTGGGAAGGGGGCTGTAGGGATGCAGTGACAGTCCCGCAGTGCAGGGGGAGCCAGGGAGGCAGTGCAAGTGGAGAGTGACTGGGCCCTGGGCCGAGGTCACAGAGTGGCCCAGATGCAGGTTAAGTGCAGACTTCGAAGGGGAGTTAAGCAGGTTTAGCAGGGGAGAGGGAGAGAGAAGGCAGAAGCGAAGAGGAAGGGTCTCAGGATTGGAATGGGAAGGACTTGGATATCACATCTCATGCTATAGGGAGGGTCTCAAGTTTGATATTAGAAGCATTGAGATATCACATCTCATGCTATAGGAAGGGTCTCAGGATTGGAATGGAAGGAGTTGGATATCACATCTCATGTTTTAGGAAGGATCTCAGGTTTGGTATTAGAAGCATTGAGACATCACATCTCATGCTATAGGAAGGGTCTCAGGATTGGAATGGGAAGGAGTTGGATATCACATCTCATGCTATATGAAGGGTCTCAGGTTTGGTATAAGCATTGAGATATCACATCTCATGCTATAGGAAGGGTCTCAGGATTGGAATGGGAAGGAGTTGTATATGACATCTCATGCCGTAGGAAGGGTCTCAGCTTTGGTATAAGCATTGAGATATCACATCTCTGCTATCGGAAGGGTCTCAGGATTGGAATGGGAAGGAGTTGGATATCCCATCTCATGTTATAGGAAGAGTCTCAGGTTTGGTATTAGAAGCATTGAGATATCACATCTCATGCTATAGGAAGGGTCTCAGGATTGGAATGGGAAGGAGTTGGATATCACATCTCATGCTATAGGAAGGGTCTCAGGTTTGGTATAAGCAGTGAGATATCACATCTCATGCTATAGGAAGTGTCTCAGGATTGGAATGGGAAGAAGTTGGATATCACATCTCATGTCATAGGAAGGATCTCAGGTTTGGTATAAGCATTGAGATATCACATCTCTGTTATCGGAAGGGTCTCAGGATTGGAATGGGAAGGAATTGGATATTCCCATCTCATGTTATAGGAAGGGTCTCAGGTTTGGTATTAGAAGCATTGAGATATCACATCTCATGCTATAGGAAGGATCTCAGGATTGGAATGGGAAGGACTTGGATATCACATCTCATGCTATAGGGAGGGTCTCAGGATTGGAATGGGAAGGAGTTGGATATCACATCTCATGATAAAGGAAGGGTCTAAGGTTTGGAAGGGGAAGGATTTGGATATCACATCTCATGTTATAGGACGGGTCTCAGGTTTGGTATTAGAAGCATTGAGATATCACATCTCATGCTATAGGAAGGGTCTCAGGATTGGAATGGGAAGGAGTTGGATATCACATCTCATGCTAAAGGGAGGGTCTCAGGTTTGGAAGGGGAAGGATTTGGATATCACATCTCATGTTATAGGAAGGATCTCAGGTTTGGTATTAGAAGCATTGAGATATCACATCTCATGCTATCGGAAGGATCTCAGGTTTGGTATTAGAAGCATTGAGATATCACATCTCATGCTATCAGAATGGTCTCAGGATTGGAATCGGAAGGAGTTGGATATCACATCTCATGCTAAAGGGAGGGTCTCAGGTTTGGCAGGGGAAGGATTTGGATATCACATCTCATGTTATCGGAAGGATCTCAGGTTTGGTATTAGAAGTATTGAGATATCACATCTCATGCTATAGGAAGGGTCTCAGGATTGGAATGGGAAGGACTTGGATATCACATCTCATGCTATAGGGAGGGTCTCAAGTTTGATATTAGAAGCATTGAGATATCACATCTCATGCTATAGGAAGGGTCTCAGGATTGGAATGGAAGGAGTTGGATATCACATCTCATGTTTTAGGAAGGATCTCAGGTTTGGTATTAGAAGCATTGAGACATCACATCTCATGCTATAGGAAGGGTCTCAGGATTGGAATGGGAAGGAGTTGGATATCACATCTCATGCTATATGAAGGGTCTCAGGTTTGGTATAAGCATTGAGATATCACATCTCATGCTATAGGAAGGGTCTCAGGATTGGAATGGGAAGGAGTTGTATATGACATCTCATGCCGTAGGAAGGGTCTCAGGTTTGGTATAAGCATTGAGATATCACATCTCTGCTATCGGAAGGGTCTCAGGATTGGAATGGGAAGGAGTTGGATATCCCATCTCATGTTATAGGAAGAGTCTCAGGTTTGGTATTAGAAGCATTGAGATATCACATCTCATGCTATAGGAAGGGTCTCAGGATTGGAATGGGAAGGAGTTGGATATCACATCTCATGCTATAGGAAGGGTCTCAGGTTTGGTATAAGCAGTGAGATATCAGATCTCATGCTATAGGAAGTGTCTCAGGATTGGAATGGGAAGAAGTTGGATATCACATCTCATGTCATAGGAAGGATCTCAGGTTTGGTATAAGCATTGAGATATCACATCTCTGTTATCGGAAGGGTCTCAGGATTGGAATGGGAAGGAATTGGATATTCCCATCTCATGTTATAGGAAGGGTCTCAGGTTTGGCATTAGAAGCATTGAGATATCACATCTCATGCTATAGGAAGGGTCTCAGGATTGGAATGGGAAGGACTTGGATATCACATCTCATGCTATAGGGAGGGTCTCAGGATTGGAATGGGAAGGAGTTGGATATCACATCTCATGATAAAGGAAGGGTCTAAGGTTTGGAAGGGGAAGGATTTGGATATCACATCTCATGTTATAGGACGGGTCTCGGGTTTGGTATTAGAAGCATTGAGATATCACATCTCTGTTATCGGAAGGGTCTCAGGATTGGAATGGGAAGGAATTGGATATTCCCATCTCATGTTATAGGAAGGGTCTCAGGTTTGGCATTAGAAGCATTGAGATATCACATCTCATGCTATAGGAAGGGTCTCAGGATTGGGATGGGAAGGATTTGGATATCACATCTCATGCTATAGGAAGGGTCTCAGGTTTGGAACGGGAAGGAGTTGGATATCACATCTCATGTTATAGGAAGAGTCTCAGGTTTGGTATAAGCATTGAGATATCACATCTCTGCAATCGGAAGTGTCTCAGGATTGGAACGGGAAGGAGTTGGATATCCCATCTCATGTTATAGGACTGGTCTCAGGTTTGGTATTAGAAGCATTGAGATATCACATCGCATGCTGTAGGAAGGGTCTCAGGTTTGGAATGGGAAGGAATTGGATATCACATCTCATGTCATAGGAAGGATCTCAGGTTTCGTATTAGAAGCATTGAGATATCACATCTCATGCTATAGGAATGGTCTCAGGATTGGAATGGGAAGGAGTTGGATATCACATCTCATGTTATAGGACGGGTCTCAGGTTTGTTATTAGAATCATTGAGATATCATATTGCATGCTATAGGAAGGGTCTAAGGATTGGAATGGGAAGGACTTGGATATCACATCTCATGCTATAGGTAGGCTCTCAGGTTTGGAAAGGGAAGGAGTTGGATATCACATCACATGTTATAGGAAGGATCTCCGGTTTGGTATTAGAAGCATTGAGATATCACATCTCATGCTATCGGAATGGTCTCAGGATTGGAATGGGAAGGAGTTGGATATCACATCTCATGCTATAGGAAGGGTCTCAGGTTTGGAACGGGAAGGAGTTGGATATCACATCTCATGTTATAGGAAAGATCTCAGGTTTGGTATTAGAAGCATTGAGACATCACATCTCTGCAATCGGAAGTGTCTCAGGATTGGGATGGGAAGGCGTTGGATATCACATCTTATGTTATAGGAAAGATCTCAGGTTTGGTATTAGAAGCATTGAGACATCACATCTCATGTTATAGGAAGGGTCTCAGAATTGGAATGGGAAGAAGTTGGATATCACATCTCATGCTATAGGAAGGGTCTCAGGTTTGGTATAAGCATTGAGATATCAGATCTCATGCTATAGGAAGGGTCTCAGGATTGGAATGGGAAGGAGTTGTATATGACATCTCATGCCATAGGAAGGGTCTCAGGTTTGGTATAAGCATTGAGATATCACATCACATGCTATAGGAAGGGTCTCAGGATTGGAATGGGAAGGACTTGGATATCACATCTCATGCTATAGGCAGGGTCTCAGGTTTGGAAAGGGAAGGAGTTGGATATCACATTTCATGTTAGAGGTAGGATCTCAGGTTTGGTATTAGAGGCATTGAGATATCACATCTCATGCTATCAGAAGGGTCTCAGGATTGGAATGGGAAGGAGTTGGATATCACATCTCATGCTAAAGGGAGGGTCTCAGGTTTGGAAGGGGAAGGATTTGGAAATCACATCTCATATTATAGGAAGGATCTCAGGTTTGGTATTAGAAGCATTGAGATATCACATCTCATGCTATCGGAAGGATCTCAGGTTTGGTATAAGAGGCATTGAGATATCACATCTCATGCTATCATAAGGTTCTCAGGATTGGAATGGGAAGGAGTTGGATATCACATCTCATGTTATAGGAAGGATCTCAGGTTTGGTATTGGAAGCATTGAGACATCACATCTCATGCTATAGGAAGGGTCTCAGGATTGGAATGGGAAGGAGTTGGATATCACATCTCATGCTATAGGAAGGGTCTCAGGTTTGGTATAAGCATTGAGATATCACATCTCATGCTATCGGAAGGGTCTCAGGATTGGAATGGGAAGGAGTTGTATATGACATCTCAAGCCATAGGAAGGGTCTCAGGTTTGGTGTAAGCTTTGAGATATCACATCTCTGCTATCGGAAGGGTCTCAGGATTGGAATGGGAAGGAGTTGGATATCCCATCTCATGTTATAGGAAGAGTCTCAGGTTTGGTATTAGAAGCATTGGGATATCACATCTCATGCTATAGGAAGTGTCTCAGGATTGGAATAGGAAGGACTTGGATATCACATCTCATGCTATAGGGAGGGTCTCAAGTTTGATATTATAAGCATTGAGATATCACATCTCATGCTATAGGAAGGGTCTCAGGATTGGAATGGGAAGGAGTAGGATATCACATCTCATGCTATAGGAAGGATCTCAGGTTTGGTATAAGCATTGAGATATCACATCTCTTCTATCAGAAGGGTCTCAGGATTGGAATGGGAAGGAGTTGGATATTCCCATCTCATGTTATAGGAAGGGTCTCAGGTTTGGTATTAGAAGCATTGAGATATCACATCTCATGCTATAGGAAGGGTCTCAGGATTGGAATGGGAAGGACTTGGATATCACATCTCCTGCTATAGGGAGGGTCTCAAGTTTGATATTAGAAGCATTGAGATATCACATCTCATGATATCGGAAGGGTCTCAGGATTGGAATGGGAAGGAGTTGGATATCACATCTCATCATAAAGGAAGGGTCTAAGGTTTGGAAGGGGAAGGATTTGGATATCACATCTCATGTTATAGGACGGGTCTCAGGTTTGGTATTAGAAGCACTGAGATATCAAGTCTCATGGTATAGGAAGGGTCTCAGAATTGGAATGAGAAGGAGTTGGATATCACATCTCAAGCTATAGGAAGGGTCTCAGGATTGGAATGGGAAGGAGTTTGATATCACATCTCATGCAATAGTATGGGTCTCAGGTTTGGTATAAGCATTGTGATATCACATCTCATGCTATCGGAAGGGTATCAGGATTGGATTTGGAAGGAGTTGGATATCCCATCTCATGCTATAGGAAGGGTCTCAGGTTGGAATGGGAAGGAGTTGGATATCACATCTCATGTTATAGGAAGGGTCTCAGGATTGGAATGGGAAGGACTTGGATATCACATCTCATGCTATAGGAAGGCTCTCAGGTTTGGAAGGGGAAAGAGTTGGATATCACATTTTATGTTAGAGGTAGGATCTCAGGTTTGGTATTAGAGGCATTGAGATATCACATCTCATGCTATCAGAAGGGTCTCAGGATTGGAATGGGAAGGAGTTGGATATCACATCTCATGCTAAAGGGAGGGTCTCAGGTTTGGAAGGGGAAGGATTTGGATATCACATCTCATGTTATAGGAAGGATCTCA
This sequence comes from Ambystoma mexicanum, assembly GCF_040938575.1. NCBI lineage: Eukaryota > Metazoa > Chordata > Amphibia > Caudata > Ambystomatidae > Ambystoma > Ambystoma mexicanum. The sequence continues at coordinate 1,965,961 of NW_027182444.1, read as the reverse complement.
GGTTTGGTATTAGAAGCATTGAGATATCACATCTCATGCTATCGGAAGGATCTCAGGTTTGGTATTAGAAGCATTGAGATATCACATCTCATGCTATGATATGATATGATATGATATGATATGGTATTTGTAACGCGCCTATACACGAGTGTTTCAAGGCGCGACGAGGCAGGGAGGGGGGGAAACAAGGGGAAGACAGACAAACGATCCTACTAGGCCAGGTGTCATTCAGATCGCGCAAGTGCAGAGGTAAGGGGAAAAGGAGAAGTGCAGGGGGAGGAGGTGGGGGGGAAAGTGCAATACAGGGTAAGTAGCGTAATAAAATAATAAATAATAAATAAAAGGGCCAGCTGGTGGCAAGTGCGAGGTAAGTGCAGAGCAAGTGCTGGGAAGGGGGCTGTAGGGATGCAGTGACAGTCCCGCAGTGCAGGGGGAGCCAGGGAGGCAGTGCAAGTGGAGAGTGGCTGGGCCCTGGGCCGAGGTCACAGAGTGGCCCAGATGCAGGTTAAGTGCAGACTTCGAAGGGGAGTTAAGCAGGTTTAGCAGGGGAGAGGGAGAGAGAAGGCAGAAGCGAAGAGGAAGGGTCTCAGGATTGGAATGGGAAGGACTTGGATATCACATCTCATGCTATAGGGAGGGTCTCAAGTTTGATATTAGAAGCATTGAGATATCACATCTCATGCTATAGGAAGGGTCTCAGGATTGGAATGGAAGGAGTTGGATATCACATCTCATGTTTTAGGAAGGATCTCAGGTTTGGTATTAGAAGCATTGAGACATCACATCTCATGCTATAGGAAGGGTCTCAGGATTGGAATGGGAAGGAGTTGGATATCACATCTCATGCTATATGAAGGGTCTCAGGTTTGGTATAAGCATTGAGATATCACATCTCATGCTATAGGAAGGGTCTCAGGATTGGAATGGGAAGGAGTTGTATATGACATCTCATGCCGTAGGAAGGGTCTCAGCTTTGGTATAAGCATTGAGATATCACATCTCTGCTATCGGAAGGGTCTCAGGATTGGAATGGGAAGGAGTTGGATATCCCATCTCATGTTATAGGAAGAGTCTCAGGTTTGGTATTAGAAGCATTGAGATATCACATCTCATGCTATAGGAAGGGTCTCAGGATTGGAATGGGAAGGAGTTGGATATCACATCTCATGCTATAGGAAGGGTCTCAGGTTTGGTATAAGCAGTGAGATATCACATCTCATGCTATAGGAAGTGTCTCAGGATTGGAATGGGAAGAAGTTGGATATCACATCTCATGTCATAGGAAGGATCTCAGGTTTGGTATAAGCATTGAGATATCACATCTCTGTTATCGGAAGGGTCTCAGGATTGGAATGGGAAGGAATTGGATATTCCCATCTCATGTTATAGGAAGGGTCTCAGGTTTGGTATTAGAAGCATTGAGATATCACATCTCATGCTATAGGAAGGGTCTCAGGATTGGAATGGGAAGGACTTGGATATCACATCTCATGCTATAGGGAGGGTCTCAGGATTGGAATGGGAAGGAGTTGGATATCACATCTCATGATAAAGGAAGGGTCTAAGGTTTGGAAGGGGAAGGATTTGGATATCACATCTCATGTTATAGGACGGGTCTCAGGTTTGGTATTAGAAGCATTGAGATATCACATCTCATGCTATAGGAAGGGTCTCAGGATTGGAATGGGAAGGACTTGGATATCACATCTCATGCTATAGGAAGGCTCTCAGGTTTGGAAGGGGAAAGAGTTGGATATCACATTTCATGTTAGAGGTAGGATCTCAGGTTTGGTATTAGAGGCATTGAGATATCACATCTCATGCTATCAGAAGGGTCTCAGGATTGGAATGGGAAGGAGTTGGATATCACATCTCATGCTAAAGGGAGGGTCTCAGGTTTGGAAGGGGAAGGATTTGGATATCACATCTCATGTTATAGGAAGGATCTCAGGTTTGGTATTAGAAGCATTGAGATATCACATCTCATGCTATCGGAAGGATCTCAGGTTTGGTATTAGAAGCATTGAGATATCACATCTCATGCTATCAGAATGGTCTCAGGATTGGAATCGGAAGGAGTTGGATATCACATCTCATGCTAAAGGGAGGGTCTCAGGTTTGGAAGGGGAAGGATTTGGATATCACATCTCATGTTATCGGAAGGATCTCAGGTTTGGTATTAGAAGTATTGAGATATCACATCTCATGCTATAGGAAGGGTCTCAGGATTGGAATGGGAAGGACTTGGATATCACATCTCATGCTATAGGGAGGGTCTCAAGTTTGATATTAGAAGCATTGAGATATCACATCTCATGCTATAGGAAGGGTCTCAGGATTGGAATGGAAGGAGTTGGATATCACATCTCATGTTTTAGGAAGGATCTCAGGTTTGGTATTAGAAGCATTGAGACATCACATCTCATGCTATAGGAAGGGTCTCAGGATTGGAATGGGAAGGAGTTGGATATCACATCTCATGCTATATGAAGGGTCTCAGGTTTGGTATAAGCATTGAGATATCACATCTCATGCTATAGGAAGGGTCTCAGGATTGGAATGGGAAGGAGTTGTATATGACATCTCATGCCGTAGGAAGGGTCTCAGGTTTGGTATAAGCATTGAGATATCACATCTCTGCTATCGGAAGGGTCTCAGGATTGGAATGGGAAGGAGTTGGATATCCCATCTCATGTTATAGGAAGAGTCTCAGGTTTGGTATTAGAAGCATTGAGATATCACATCTCATGCTATAGGAAGGGTCTCAGGATTGGAATGGGAAGGAGTTGGATATCACATCTCATGCTATAGGAAGGGTCTCAGGTTTGGTATAAGCAGTGAGATATCACATCTCATGCTATAGGAAGTGTCTCAGGATTGGAATGGGAAGAAGTTGGATATCACATCTCATGTCATAGGAAGGATCTCAGGTTTGGTATAAGCATTGAGATATCACATCTCTGTTATCGGAAGGGTCTCAGGATTGGAATGGGAAGGAATTGGATATTCCCATCTCATGTTATAGGAAGGGTCTCAGGTTTGGCATTAGAAGCATTGAGATATCACATCTCATGCTATAGGAAGGGTCTCAGGATTGGAATGGGAAGGACTTGGATATCACATCTCATGCTATAGGGAGGGTCTCAGGATTGGAATGGGAAGGAGTTGGATATCACATCTCATGATAAAGGAAGGGTCTAAGGTTTGGAAGGGGAAGGATTTGGATATCACATCTCATGTTATAGGACGGGTCTCGGGTTTGGTATTAGAAGCATTGAGATATCAAGTCTCATGGTATAGGAAGGGTCTCAGAATTGGAATGGGAAGGAGTTGGATATCACATCTCATTCTATAGGAAGGGTCTCAGGATTGGAATGGGAAGGAGTTTGATATCACATCTCATGCCATAGTATGGGTCTCAGGTTTGGTAGAAGCATTGGGATATCACATCTCATGCTATCGGAAGGTTATCAGGATTGGATTTGGAAGGAGTTGGATATCCCATCTCATGCTATAGGAAGGGTCTCAGGTTGGAATGGGAAGGAGTTGGATATCACATCTCATGTTAGAGGTAGGAACCCAGGTTTGGTATTAGAGGCATTGAGATATCACATCTCATGCTATCAGAAGGGTCTCAGGATTGGAATGGGAAGGAGTTAGATATCACATCTCATGCTAAAGGGAGGGTCTCAGGTTTGGCAGGGGAAGGATTTGGATATCACATCTCATGTTATAGGAAGGATCTCAGGTTTGGTATTAGAAGCATTGAGATATCATATCTCATGCTATCGGAAGTATCTCAGGTTTGGTATTAGAGGCATAGAGATATCACATCTCATGCTATCATAAGGATCTCAGGATTGGAATGGGAAGGAGTTGGATATCACATCTCATGCTAAAGGGAGGGTCTCAGGTTTGGAAGGGGAAGGATTTCAATATCACATCACATGTTATAGGAAGGATCTCAGGTTTGGTATTAGAGGCATTGAGATATCACATCTCATGCTATCGGAAGGGTCTCAGGATTGGAATGGGAAGGAGTTGGATATCACATCTCATGCTATAGGAAGGGTCTCAGGTTTGGAACGGGAAGGAGTTGGATATCACATCTCATGTTATAGGAAGAGTCTCAGGTTTGGTATAAGCATTGAGATATCACATCTCTGCAATCGGAAGTGTCTCAGGATTGGGATGGGAAGGATTTGGATATCACATCTCATGCTATAGGAAGGGTCTCAGGTTTGGAACGGGAAGGAGTTGGATATCACATCTCATGTTATAGGAAGAGTCTCAGGTTTGGTATAAGCATTGAGATATCACATCTCTGCAATCGGAAGTGTCTCAGGATTGGAACGGGAAGGAGTTGGATATCCCATCTCATGTTATAGGACTGGTCTCAGGTTTGGTATTAGAAGCATTGAGATATCACATCGCATGCTGTAGGAAGGGTCTCAGGTTTGGAATGGGAAGGAATTGGATATCACATCTCATGTCATAGGAAGGATCTCAGGTTTCGTATTAGAAGCATTGAGATATCACATCTCATGCTATAGGAATGGTCTCAGGATTGGAATGGGAAGGAGTTGGATATCACATCTCATGTTATAGGACGGGTCTCAGGTTTGTTATTAGAATCATTGAGATATCATATTGCATGCTATAGGAAGGGTCTAAGGATTGGAATGGGAAGGACTTGGATATCACATCTCATGCTATAGGTAGGCTCTCAGGTTTGGAAAGGGAAGGAGTTGGATATCACATCACATGTTATAGGAAGGATCTCCGGTTTGGTATTAGAAGCATTGAGATATCACATCTCATGCTATCGGAATGGTCTCAGGATTGGAATGGGAAGGAGTTGGATATCACATCTCATGCTATAGGAAGGGTCTCAGGTTTGGAACGGGAAGGAGTTGGATATCACATCTCATGTTATAGGAAAGATCTCAGGTTTGGTATTAGAAGCATTGAGACATCACATCTCTGCAATCGGAAGTGTCTCAGGATTGGGATGGGAAGGCGTTGGATATCACATCTTATGTTATAGGAAAGATCTCAGGTTTGGTATTAGAAGCATTGAGACATCACATCTCATGTTATAGGAAGGGTCTCAGAATTGGAATGGGAAGAAGTTGGATATCACATCTCATGCTATAGGAAGGGTCTCAGGTTTGGTATAAGCATTGAGATATCAGATCTCATGCTATAGGAAGGGTCTCAGGATTGGAATGGGAAGGAGTTGTATATGACATCTCATGCCATAGGAAGGGTCTCAGGTTTGGTATAAGCATTGAGATATCACATCACATGCTATAGGAAGGGTCTCAGGATTGGAATGGGAAGGACTTGGATATCACATCTCATGCTATAGGCAGGGTCTCAGGTTTGGAAAGGGAAGGAGTTGGATATCACATTTCATGTTAGAGGTAGGATCTCAGGTTTGGCATTAGAGGCATTGAGATATCACATCTCATGCTATCAGAAGGGTCTCAGGATTGGAATGGGAAGGAGTTGGATATCACATCTCATGCTAAAGGGAGGGTCTCAGGTTTGGAAGGGGAAGGATTTGGAAATCACATCTCATATTATAGGAAGGATCTCAGGTTTGGTATTAGAAGCATTGAGATATCACATCTCATGCTATCGGAAGGATCTCAGGTTTGGTATAAGAGGCATTGAGATATCACATCTCATGCTATCATAAGGGTCTCAGTATTGGAATGGGAAGGAGTTGGATATCACATCTCATGTTATAGGAAGGATCTCAGGTTTGGTATTGGAAGCATTGAGACATCACATCTCATGCTATAGGAAGGGTCTCAGGATTGGAATGGGAAGGAGTTGGATATCACATCTCATGCTATAGGAAGGGTCACAGGTTTGGTATAAGCATTGAGATATCACATCTCATGCTATCGGAAGGGTCTCAGGATTGGAATGGGAAGGAGTTGTATATGACATCTCAAGCCATAGGAAGGGTCTCAGGTTTGGTGTAAGCTTTGAGATATCACATCTCTGCTATCGGAAGGGTCTCAGGATTGGAATGGGAAGGAGTTGGATATCCCATCTCATGTTATAGGAAGAGTCTCAGGTTTGGTATTAGAAGCATTGGGATATCACATCTCATGCTATAGGAAGTGTCTCAGGATTGGAATAGGAAGGACTTGGATATCACATCTCATGCTATAGGGAGGGTCTCAAGTTTGATATTATAAGCATTGAGATATCACATCTCATGCTATAGGAAGGGTCTCAGGATTGGAATGGGAAGGAGTAGGATATCACATCTCATGCTATAGGAAGGATCTCAGGTTTGGTATAAGCATTGAGATATCACATCTCTTCTATCAGAAGGGTCTAAGGATTGGAATGGGAAGGAGTTGGATATTCCCATCTCATGTTATAGGAAGGGTCTCAGGTTTGGTATTAGAAGCATTGAGATATCACATCTCATGCTATAGGAAGGGTCTCAGGATTGGAATGGGAAGGACTTGGATATCACATCTCCTGCTATAGGGAGGGTCTCAAGTTTGATATTAGAAGCATTGAGATATCACATCTCATGATATCGGAAGGGTCTCAGGATTGGAATGGGAAGGAGTTGGATATCACATCTCATCATAAAGGAAGGGTCTAAGGTTTGGAAGGGGAAGGATTTGGATATCACATCTCATGTTATAGGACGGGTCTCAGGTTTGGTATTAGAAGCACTGAGATATCAAGTCTCATGGTATAGGAAGGGTCTCAGAATTGGAATGAGATGGAGTTGGATATCACATCTCAAGCTATAGGAAGGGTCTCAGGATTGGAATGGGAAGGAGTTTGATATCACATCTCATGCAATAGTATGGGTCTCAGGTTTGGTATAAGCATTGTGATATCACATCTCATGCTATCGGAAGGGTATCAGGATTGGATTTGGAAGGAGTTGGATATCCCATCTCATGCTATAGGAAGGGTCTCAGGTTGGAATGGGAAGGAGTTGGATATCACATCTCATGTTATAGGAAGGGTCTCAGGATTGGAATGGGAAGGACTTGGATATCACATCTCATGCTATAGGAAGGCTCTCAGGTTTGGAAGGGGAAAGAGTTGGATATCACATTTTATGTTAGAGGTAGGATCTCAGGTTTGGTATTAGAGGCATTGAGATATCACATCTCATGCTATCAGAAGGGTCTCAGGATTGGAATGGGAAGGAGTTGGATATCACATCTCATGCTAAAGGGAGGGTCTCAGGTTTGGAAGGGGAAGGATTTGGATATCACATCTCATGTTATAGGAAGGATCTCAGGTTTGGTATTAGAAGCATTGAGATATCACATCTCATGCTATCGGAAGGATCTCAGGTTTGGTCTTAGAAGCATTGAGATATCACATCTCATGCTATGATATGATATGATATGATATGATATGATATGGTATTTGTAACGCGCCTATACACGAGTGTTTCAAGGCGCGACGAGGCAGGGAGGGGGGAAACAAGGGGAAGACAGACAAACGATCCTACTAGGCCAGGTGTCATTCAGATCGCGCAAGTGCAGAGGTAAGGGGAAAAGGAGAAGTGCAGGGGGAGGAGGTGGGGGGGGAAGTGCAATACAGGGTAAGTAGCGTAATAAAATAATAAATAATAAATAAAAGGGCCAGCTGGTGGCAAGTGCGAGGTAAGTGCAGAGCAAGTGCTGGGAAGGGGGCTGTAGGGATGCAGTGACAGTCCCGCAGTGCAGGGGGAGCCAGGGAGGCAGTGCAAGTGGAGAGTGACTGGGCCCTGGGCCGAGGTCACAGAGTGGCCCAGATGCAGGTTAAGTGCAGACTTCGAAGGGGAGTTAAGCAGGTTTAGCAGGGGAGAGGGAGAGAGAAGGCAGAAGCGAAGAGGAAGGGTCTCAGGATTGGAATGGGAAGGACTTGGATATCACATCTCATGCTATAGGGAGGGTCTCAAGTTTGATATTAGAAGCATTGAGATATCACATCTCATGCTATAGGAAGGGTCTCAGGATTGGAATGGAAGGAGTTGGATATCACATCTCATGTTTTAGGAAGGATCTCAGGTTTGGTATTAGAAGCATTGAGACATCACATCTCATGCTATAGGAAGGGTCTCAGGATTGGAATGGGAAGGAGTTGGATATCACATCTCATGCTATATGAAGGGTCTCAGGTTTGGTATAAGCATTGAGATATCACATCTCATGCTATAGGAAGGGTCTCAGGATTGGAATGGGAAGGAGTTGTATATGACATCTCATGCCGTAGGAAGGGTCTCAGCTTTGGTATAAGCATTGAGATATCACATCTCTGCTATCGGAAGGGTCTCAGGATTGGAATGGGAAGGAGTTGGATATCCCATCTCATGTTATAGGAAGAGTCTCAGGTTTGGTATTAGAAGCATTGAGATATCACATCTCATGCTATAGGAAGGGTCTCAGGATTGGAATGGGAAGGAGTTGGATATCACATCTCATGCTATAGGAAGGGTCTCAGGTTTGGTATAAGCAGTGAGATATCACATCTCATGCTATAGGAAGTGTCTCAGGATTGGAATGGGAAGAAGTTGGATATCACATCTCATGTCATAGGAAGGATCTCAGGTTTGGTATAAGCATTGAGATATCACATCTCTGTTATCGGAAGGGTCTCAGGATTGGAATGGGAAGGAATTGGATATTCCCATCTCATGTTATAGGAAGGGTCTCAGGTTTGGTATTAGAAGCATTGAGATATCACATCTCATGCTATAGGAAGGATCTCAGGATTGGAATGGGAAGGACTTGGATATCACATCTCATGCTATAGGGAGGGTCTCAGGATTGGAATGGGAAGGAGTTGGATATCACATCTCATGATAAAGGAAGGGTCTAAGGTTTGGAAGGGGAAGGATTTGGATATCACATCTCATGTTATAGGACGGGTCTCAGGTTTGGTATTAGAAGCATTGAGATATCACATCTCATGCTATAGGAAGGGTCTCAGGATTGGAATGGGAAGGAGTTGGATATCACATCTCATGCTAAAGGGAGGGTCTCAGGTTTGGAAGGGGAAGGATTTGGATATCACATCTCATGTTATAGGAAGGATCTCAGGTTTGGTATTAGAAGCATTGAGATATCACATCTCATGCTATCGGAAGGATCTCAGGTTTGGTATTAGAAGCATTGAGATATCACATCTCATGCTATCAGAATGGTCTCAGGATTGGAATCGGAAGGAGTTGGATATCACATCTCATGCTAAAGGGAGGGTCTCAGGTTTGGCAGGGGAAGGATTTGGATATCACATCTCATGTTATCGGAAGGATCTCAGGTTTGGTATTAGAAGTATTGAGATATCACATCTCATGCTATAGGAAGGGTCTCAGGATTGGAATGGGAAGGACTTGGATATCACATCTCATGCTATAGGGAGGGTCTCAAGTTTGATATTAGAAGCATTGAGATATCACATCTCATGCTATAGGAAGGGTCTCAGGATTGGAATGGAAGGAGTTGGATATCACATCTCATGTTTTAGGAAGGATCTCAGGTTTGGTATTAGAAGCATTGAGACATCACATCTCATGCTATAGGAAGGGTCTCAGGATTGGAATGGGAAGGAGTTGGATATCACATCTCATGCTATATGAAGGGTCTCAGGTTTGGTATAAGCATTGAGATATCACATCTCATGCTATAGGAAGGGTCTCAGGATTGGAATGGGAAGGAGTTGTATATGACATCTCATGCCGTAGGAAGGGTCTCAGGTTTGGTATAAGCATTGAGATATCACATCTCTGCTATCGGAAGGGTCTCAGGATTGGAATGGGAAGGAGTTGGATATCCCATCTCATGTTATAGGAAGAGTCTCAGGTTTGGTATTAGAAGCATTGAGATATCACATCTCATGCTATAGGAAGGGTCTCAGGATTGGAATGGGAAGGAGTTGGATATCACATCTCATGCTATAGGAAGGGTCTCAGGTTTGGTATAAGCAGTGAGATATCAGATCTCATGCTATAGGAAGTGTCTCAGGATTGGAATGGGAAGAAGTTGGATATCACATCTCATGTCATAGGAAGGATCTCAGGTTTGGTATAAGCATTGAGATATCACATCTCTGTTATCGGAAGGGTCTCAGGATTGGAATGGGAAGGAATTGGATATTCCCATCTCATGTTATAGGAAGGGTCTCAGGTTTGGCATTAGAAGCATTGAGATATCACATCTCATGCTATAGGAAGGGTCTCAGGATTGGAATGGGAAGGACTTGGATATCACATCTCATGCTATAGGGAGGGTCTCAGGATTGGAATGGGAAGGAGTTGGATATCACATCTCATGATAAAGGAAGGGTCTAAGGTTTGGAAGGGGAAGGATTTGGATATCACATCTCATGTTATAGGACGGGTCTCGGGTTTGGTATTAGAAGCATTGAGATATCAAGTCTCATGGTATAGGAAGGGTCTCAGAATTGGAATGGGAAGGAGTTGGATATCACATCTCATTCTATAGGAAGGGTCTCAGGATTGGAATGGGAAGGAGTTTGATATCACATCTCATGCCATAGTATGGGTCTCAGGTTTGGTAGAAGCATTGGGATATCACATCTCATGCTATCGGAAGGTTATCAGGATTGGATTTGGAAGGAGTTGGATATCCCATCTCATGCTATAGGAAGGGTCTCAGGTTGGAATGGGAAGGAGTTGGATATCACATCTCATGTTATAGGAAGGGTCTCAGGATTGGAATGGGAAGGACTTGGATATCACATCTCATGCTATAGGTAGGCTCTCAGGTTTGGAAGGGGAAAGAGTTGGATATCACATTTCATGTTAGAGGTAGGATCTCAGGTTTGGCATTAGAGGCATTGAGATATCACATCTCATGCTATCAGAAGGGTCTCAGGATTGGAATGGGAAGGAGTTGGATATCACATCTCATGCTAAAGGGAAGGTCTCAGGTTTGGAAGGGGAAGGATTTGGATATTACATCTCATGTTATAGGAAGGATCTCAGGTTTGGTATTAGAAGCATTGAGATATCACATCTCATGCTATCGGAAGGATCTCAGGTTTGGTATTAGAAGCATTGAGATATCACATCTCATGCTATCAGAAGGGTCTTAGGATTGGAATGGGAAGGAGTTGGATATCACATCTCATGCTAAAGGGAGGGTCTCAGGTTTGGAAGGGGAAGGATTTGGATATCACATCTTATGTTATCGGAAGGATCTCAGGTTTGGTATTAGAAGTATTGAGATATCACATCTCATGCTATAGGAAGGGTCTCAGGATTGGAATGGGAAGGAGTTGGATATCACATCTCAAGCTATAGGAAGGGTCTCAGGTTTGGTATATGCATTGAGATATCACATCTCATGCTATAGGAAGGGTCTCAGGATTGGAATGGGAAGGAGTTGGATATCACATCTCATGTTATAGGAAAGATTTCAGGTTTGGTATTAGAAGCATTGAGACATCACATCTCATGTTATAGGAAGGGTCTCAGGATTGGAATGGGAAGAAGTTGGATATCACATCTCATGCTATAGGAAGGGTCTCAGGTTTGGCATAAGCATTGAGATATCACATCTCATGCTATAGGAAGGGTCTCAGGATTGGAATGGGAAGGAGTTGTATATGACATCTCATGCCATAGGAAGGGTCTCAGGTTTGGTATAAGCATTGAGATATCACATCACATGCTATAGGAAGGGTCTCAGGATTGGAATGGGAAGGACTTGGATATCACATCTCATGCTATCAGAAGGGTCTCAGGATTGGAATGGGAAGGAGTTGGATATCACATCTCATGCTAAAGGTAGGGTCTCAGGTTTGGAAGGGGAAGGATTTGGATATCACATCTCATGTTATAGGAAGGATCTCAGGTTTGGTATTAGAAGCATTGAGATATCACATCTCATGCTATCGGGAGTATCTCAGGTTTGGTATTAGAGGCATTGAGATATCACATCTCATGCTATCATAAGGGTCTCAGGATTGGAATGGGAAGGAGTTGGATATCACATCTCATGCTAAAGGGAGGGTCTCAGGTTTGGAAGGGGAAGGATTTGAATATCACATCACATGTTATAGGAAGGATCTCAGGTTTGGTATTAGAAGCATTGAGATATCACATCTCATGCTATCGGAATGGTCTCAGGATTGTAATGGGAAGGAGTTGGATATCACATCTCATGCTATAGGAAGGGTCTCAGGTTTGGAACGGGAAGTAGTTGGATATCACATCTCATGTTATAGGAAAGATCTCAGGTTTGGTATTAGAAGCATTGAGACATCACATCTCTGCAATCGGAAGTGTCTCAGGATTGGGATGGGAAGGCGTTGGATAACACATCTTATGTTATAGGAAAGATCTCAGGTTTGGTATTAGAAGCATTGAGACATCACATCTCATGTTATAGGAAGGGTCTCAGGATTGGAATGGGAAGGAGTTGTATATGACATTTCATGCCATAGGAAGGGTCTCAGGTTTGGTATAAGCATTGAGATATCAGATCTCATGCTATAGGAAGGGTTTCAGGATTGGAATGGGAAGGAGTTGTATATGACATCTCATGCCAAAGCAAGGGTCTCAGGTTTGGTATAAGCATTGAGATATCACATCACATGCTATAGGAAGGGTCCCAGGATTGGAATGGGAAGGACTTGGATATCACATCTCATGCTATAGGCAGGGTCTCAGGTTTGGAAAGGGAAGGAGTTGGATATCACATTTCATGTTAGAGGTAGGATCTCAGGTTTGGTATTAGAGGCATTGAGATATCACATCTCATGCTATCAGAAGGGTCTCAGGATTGGAATGGGAAGGAGTTGGATATCACATCTCATGCTAAAGGGAGGGTCTCAGGTTTGGAAGGGGAAGGATTTGGATATCACATCTCATGTTATAGGAAGGATCTCAGGTTTTGTTTTAGAAACATTGAGATATCACATCTCATGCTATCGGAAGTATCTCAGGTTTGGTATTAGAGGCACTGAGATATCACATCTCATGCTATCGTAAGGGTCTCAGGATTGGAATGGGAAGGAGTTGGATATCACATCTCATGCTAAAGGGAGGGTCTCAGGTTTGGAAGGGGAAGGATTTGAATATCACATCACATGTTATAGGAAGGATCTCAGGTTTGGTATTAGAAGCATTGAGATATCACATCTCATGCTATCGGAATGGTCTCAGGATTGGAATGGGAAGGAGTTGGATATCACATCTCATGCTATAGGAAGGGTCTCAGGTTGGGAACGGGAAGGAGTTGGATATCACATCTCATGTTTAAGGAAAGATCTCAGGTTTGGTATTAGAAGCATTGAGACATCACATCTCTGCAATCGGAAGTGTCTCAGGATTAGGATGGGAAGGAGTTGGATATCACATCTCATGTTATAGGAAGGGTCTCAGGTTTGGTATTAGAAGCATTAAGACATCACATCTCATGTTATAGGAAGGGTCTCATGATTGGAATGGGAAGAAGTTGGATATCACATCTCATGCTATAGGAAGGGTCTCAGGTTTGGTATAAGCATTGAGATATCACATCTCATGCTATAGGAAGGGTCTCAGGATTGGAATGGGAAGGACTTGGATATCACATCTCATGCTATAGGCAGGGTCTCAGGTTTGGAAAGGGAAGGAGTTGGATATCACATTTCATGTTAGAGGTAGGATCTCAGGTTTGGTATTAGAGGCATTGAGATATCACATCTCATGCTATCAGAAGGGTCTCAGGATTGGAATGGGAAGGAGTTAGATATCACATCTCATGCTAAAGGGAGGGTCTCAGGTTTGGCAGGGGAAGGATTTGGATATCACATCTCATGTTATAGGAAGGATCTCAGGTTTGGTATTAGAAGCATTGAGATATCATATCTCATGCTATCGGAAGTATCTCAGGTTTGGTATTAGAGGCATTGAGATATCACATCTCATGCTATCATAAGGGTCTCAGGATTGGAATGGGAAGGAGTTGGATATCACATCTCATGCTAAAGGGAGGGTCTCAGGTTTGGAAGCGGAAGGATTTCAATATCACATCACATGTTATAGGAAGGATGTCAGGTTTGGTATTAGAGGCATTGAGATATCACATCTCATGCTATCGGAAGGGTCTCAGGATTGGAATGGGAAGGAGTTGGATATCACATCTCATGCTATAGGAAGGGTCTCAGGTTTGGAACGGGAAGGAGTTGGATATCACATCTCATGTTATAGGAAGAGTCTCAGGTTTGGTATAAGCATTGAGATATCACATCTCTGCAATCGGAAGTGTCTCAGGATTGGGATGGGAAGGATTTGGATATCACATCTCATGCTATAGGAAGGGTCTCAGGTTTGGAACGGGAAGGAGTTGGATATCACATCTCATGTTATAGGAAGAGTCTCAGGTTTGGTATAAGCATTGAGATATCACATCTCTGCAATCGGAAGTGTCTCAGGATTGGAACGGGAAGGAGTTGGATATCCCATCTCATGTTATAGGACTGGTCTCAGGTTTGGTATTAGAAGCATTGAGATATCACATCGCATGCTGTAGGAAGGGTCTCAGGTTTGGAATGGGAAGGAATTGGATATCACATCTCATGTCATAGGAAGGATCTCAGGTTTCGTATTAGAAGCATTGAGATATCACATCTCATGCTATAGGAATGGTCTCAGGATTGGAATGGGAAGGAGTTGGATATCACATCTCATGTTATAGGACGGGTCTCAGGTTTGTTATTAGAATCATTGAGATATCATATTGCATGCTATAGGAAGGGTCTAAGGATTGGAATGGGAAGGACTTGGATATCACATCTCATGCTATAGGTAGGCTCTCAGGTTTGGAAAGGGAAGGAGTTGGATATCACATCACATGTTATAGGAAGGATCTCCGGTTTGGTATTAGAAGCATTGAGATATCACATCTCATGCTATCGGAATGGTCTCAGGATTGGAATGGGAAGGAGTTGGATATCACATCTCATGCTATAGGAAGGGTCTCAGGTTTGGAACGGGAAGGAGTTGGATATCACATCTCATGTTATAGGAAAGATCTCAGGTTTGGTATTAGAAGCATTGAGACATCACATCTCTGCAATCGGAAGTGTCTCAGGATTGGGATGGGAAGGCGTTGGATATCACATCTTATGTTATAGGAAAGATCTCAGGTTTGGTATTAGAAGCATTGAGACATCACATCTCATGTTATAGGAAGGGTCTCAGAATTGGAATGGGAAGAAGTTGGATATCACATCTCATGCTATAGGAAGGGTCTCAGGTTTGGTATAAGCATTGAGATATCAGATCTCATGCTATAGGAAGGGTCTCAGGATTGGAATGGGAAGGAGTTGTATATGACATCTCATGCCATAGGAAGGGTCTCAGGTTTGGTATAAGCATTGAGATATCACATCACATGCTATAGGAAGGGTCTCAGGATTGGAATGGGAAGGACTTGGATATCACATCTCATGCTATAGGCAGGGTCTCAGGTTTGGAAAGGGAAGGAGTTGGATATCACATTTCATGTTAGAGGTAGGATCTCAGGTTTGGTATTAGAGGCATTGAGATATCACATCTCATGCTATCAGAAGGGTCTCAGGATTGGAATGGGAAGAAGTTGGATATCACATCTCATGTCATAGGAAGGATCTCAGGTTTGGTATAAGCATTGAGATATCACATCTCTGTTATCGGAAGGGTCTCAGGATTGGAATGGGAAGGAATTGGATATTCCCATCTCATGTTATAGGAAGGGTCTCAGGTTTGGCATTAGAAGCATTGAGATATCACATCTCATGCTATAGGAAGGGTCTCAGGATTGGAATGGGAAGGACTTGGATATCACATCTCATGCTATAGGGAGGGTCTCAGGATTGGAATGGGAAGGAGTTGGATATCACATCTCATGATAAAGGAAGGGTCTAAGGTTTGGAAGGGGAAGGATTTGGATATCACATCTCATGTTATAGGACGGGTCTCGGGTTTGGTATTAGAAGCATTGAGATATCAAGTCTCATGGTATAGGAAGGGTCTCAGAATTGGAATGGGAAGGAGTTGGATATCACATCTCATTCTATAGGAAGGGTCTCAGGATTGGAATGGGAAGGAGTTTGATATCACATCTCATGCCATAGTATGGGTCTCAGGTTTGGTAGAAGCATTGGGATATCACATCTCATGCTATCGGAAGGTTATCAGGATTGGATTTGGAAGGAGTTGGATATCCCATCTCATGCTATAGGAAGGGTCTCAGGTTGGAATGGGAAGGAGTTGGATATCACATCTCATGTTATAGGAAGGGTCTCAGGATTGGAATGGGAAGGACTTGGATATCACATCTCATGCTATAGGTAGGCTCTCAGGTTTGGAAGGGGAAAGAGTTGGATATCACATTTCATGTTAGAGGTAGGATCTCAGGTTTGGTATTAGAGGCATTGAGATATCACATCTCATGCTATCGGAAGGATCTCAGGTTTGGTATTAGAAGCATTGAGATATCACATCTCATGCTATCAGAAGGGTCTTAGGATTGGAATGGGAAGGAGTTGGATATCACATCTCATGCTAAAGGGTGGGTCTCAGGTTTGGAAGGGGAAGGATTTGGATATCACATCTTATGTTATCGGAAGGATCTCAGGTTTGGTATTAGAAGTATTGAGATATCACATCTCATGCTATAGGAAGGGTCTCAGGATTGGAATGGGAAGGAGTTGGATATCACATCTCAAGCTATAGGAAGGGTCTCAGGTTTGGTATATGCATTGAGATATCACATCTCATGCTATAGGAAGGGTCTCAGGATTGGAATGGGAAGGAGTTGGATATCACATCTCATGTTATAGGAAAGATTTCAGGTTTGGTATTAGAAGCATTGAGATATCACATCTCATGCTATCGGAAGGATCTCAGGTTTGGTATTAGAAGCATTGAGATATCACATCTCATGCTATCAGAAGGGTCTTAGGATTGGAATGGGAAGGAGTTGGATATCACATCTCATGCTAAAGGGAGGGTCTCAGGTTTGGAAGGGGAAGGATTTGGATATCACATCTTATGTTATCGGAAGGATCTCAGGTTTGGTATTAGAAGTATTGAGATATCACATCTCATGCTATAGGAAGGGTCTCAGGATTGGAATGGGAAGGAGTTGGATATCACATCTCAAGCTATAGGAAGGGTCTCAGGTTTGGTATATGCATTGAGATATCACATCTCATGCTATAGGAAGGGTCTCAGGATTGGAATGGGAAGGAGTTGGATATCACATCTCATGCTAAAGGGAGGGTCTCAGGTTTGGAAGGGGAAGGATTTGGATATCACATCTTATGTTATCGGAAGGATCTCAGGTTTGGTATTAGAAGTATTGAGATATCACATCTCATGCTATAGGAAGGGTCTCAGGATTGGAATGGGAAGAAGTTGGATATCACATCTCATGCTATAGGAAGGGTCTCAGGTTTGGCATAAGCATTGAGATATCACATCTCATGCTATAGGAAGGGTCTCAGGATTGGAATGGGAAGGAGTTGTATATGACATCTCATGCCATAGGAAGGGTCTCAGGTTTGGTATAAGCATTGAGATATCACATCACATGCTATAGGAAGGGTCTCAGGATTGGAATGGGAAGGACTTGGATATCACATCTCATGCTATCAGAAGGGTCTCAGGATTGGAATGGGAAGGAGTTGGATATCACATCTCATGCTAAAGGTAGGGTCTCAGGTTTGGAAGGGGAAGGATTTGGATATCACATCTCATGTTATAGGAAGGATCTCAGGTTTGGTATTAGAAGCATTGAGATATCACATTTCATGCTATCGGAAGTATCTCAGGTTTGGTATTAGAGGCATTGAGATATCACATCTCATGCTATCATAAGGGTCTCAGGATTGGAATGGGAAGGAGTTGGATATCACATCTCATGCTAAAGGGAGGGTCTCAGGTTTGGAAGGGGAAGGATTTGAATATCACATCACATGTTATAGGAAGGATCTCAGGTTTGGTATTAGAAGCATTGAGATATCACATCTCATGCTATCGGAATGGTCTCAGGATTGGAATGGGAATGAGTTGGATATCACATCTCATGCTATAGGAAGGGTCTCAGGTTTGGAACGGGAAGTAGTTGGATATCACATCTCATGTTATAGGAAAGATCTCAGGTTTGGTATTAGAAGCATTGAGACATCACATCTCTGCAATCGGAAGTGTCTCAGGATTGGGATGGGAAGGCGTTGGATATCACATCTTATGTTATAGGAAAGATCTCAGGTTTGGTATTAGAAGCATTGAGACATCACATCTCATGTTATAGGAAGGGTCTCAGGATTGGAATGGGAAGGAGTTGTATATGACATCTCATGCCATAGGAAGGGTCTCAGGTTTGGTATAAGCATTGAGATATCAGATCTCATGCTATAGGAAGGGTCTCAGGATTGGAATGGGAAGGAGTTGTATATGACATCTCATGCCATAGGAAGGGTCTCAGGTTTGGTATAAGCATTGAGATATCACATCACATGCTATAGGAAGGGTCTCAGGATTGGAATGGGAAGGACTTGGATATCACATCTCATGCTATAGGCAGGGTCTCAGGTTTGGAAAGGGAAGGAGTTGGATATCACATTTCATGTTAGAGGTAGGATCTCAGGTTTGGTATTAGAGGCATTGAGATATCACATCTCATGCTATCAGAAGGGTCTCAGGATTGGAATGGGAAGGAGTTGGATATCACATCTCATGCTAAAGGGAGGGTCTCAGGTTTGGAAGGGGAAGGATTTCGATATCACATCTCATGTTATAGGAAGGATCTCAGGTTTTGTTTTAGAAACATTGAGATATCACATCTCATGCTATCGGAAGTATCTCAGGTTTGGTATTAGAGGCACTGAGATATCACATCTCATGCTATCGTAAGGGTCTCAGGATTGGAATGGGAAGGAGTTGAATATCACATCTCATGCTAAAGGGAGGGTCTCAGGTTTGGAAGGGGAAGGATTTGAATATCACATCACATGTTATAGGAAGGATCTCAGGTTTGGTATTAGAAGCATTGAGATATCACATCTCATGCTATCGGAATGGTCTCAGGATTGGAATGGGAAGGAGTTGGATATCACATCTCATGCTATAGGAAGGGTCTCAGGTTGGGAACGGGAAGGAGTTGGATATCACATCTCATGTTTAAGGAAAGATCTCAGGTTTGGTATTAGAAGCATTGAGACATCACATCTCTGCAATCGGAAGTGTCTCAGGATTAGGATGGGAAGGAGTTGGATATCACATCTCATGTTATAGGAAAGATCTCAGGTTTGGTATTAGAAGCATTAAGACATCACATCTCATGTTATAGTAAGGGTCTCATGATTGGAATGGGAAGAAGTTGGATATCACATCTCATGCTATAGGAAGGGTCTCAGGTTTGGTATAAGCATTGAGATATCACATCTCATGCTATAGGAAGGGTCTCAGGATTGGAATGGGAAGGACTTGGATATCACATCTCATGCTATAGGCAGGGTCTCAGGTTTGGAAAGGGAAGGAGTTGGATATCACATTTCATGTTAGAGGTAGGATCTCAGGTTTGGTATTAGAGGCATTGAGATATCACATCTCATGCTATCAGAAGGGTCTCAGGATTGGAATGGGAAGGAGTTGGATATCACATCTCATGCTAAAGGGAGGGTCTCAGGTTTGGCAGGGGAAGGATTTGGATATCACATCTCATGTTATAGGAAGGATCTCAGGTTTGGTATTAGAAGCATTGAGATATCATATCTCATGCTATCGGAAGTATCTCAGGTTTGGTATTAGAGGCATTGAGATATCACATCTCATGCTATCATAAGGGTCTCAGGATTGGAATGGGAAGGAGTTGGATATCACATCTCATGCTAAAGGGAGGGTGTCAGGTTTGGAAGGGGAAGGATTTCAATATCACATCACATGTTATAGGAAGGATCTCAGGTTTGGTATTAGAGGCATTGAGATATCACATCTCATGCTATCGGAAGGGTCTCAGGATTGGAATGGGAAGGAGTTGGATATCACATCTCATGCTATAGGAAGGGTCTCAGGTTTGGAACGGGAAGGAGTTGGATATTACATCTCATGTTATAGGAAGAGTCTCAGGTTTGGTATAAGCATTGAGATATCACATCTCTGCAATCGGAAGTGTCTCAGGATTGGGATGGGAAGGATTTGGATATCACATCTCATGCTATAGGAAGGGTCTCAGGTTTGGAACGAGAAGGAGTTGGATATCACATCTCATGTTATAGGAAGAGTCTCAGGTTTGGTATAAGCATTGAGATATCACATCTCTGCAATCGGAAGTGTCTCAGGATTGGAACGGGAAGGAGTTGGATATCCCATCTCATGTTATAGGACTGGTCTCAGGTTTGGTATTAGAAGCATTGAGATATCACATCGCATGCTGTAGGAAGGGTCTCAGGTTTGGAATGGGAAGGAATTGGATATCACATCTCATGTCATAGGAAGGATCTCAGGTTTCGTATTAGAAGCATTGAGATATCACATCTCATGCTATAGGAATGGTCTCAGGATTGGAATGGGAAGGAGTTGGATATTACATTCTTGCTATGGGAAGGGTCTCATGTTTGGAATTGGAAGGAGTTGGATATCACATATGCTATAGGAAGGGTCTCAGGTTTGGAATGGGAAGGAGTTGGATATCACATCTCATGTTATAGGACGGGTCTCAGGTTTGTAATTAGAATCATTGAGATATCATATTGCATGCTATAGGAAGGGTCTAAGGATTGGAATGGGAAGGACTTGGATATCACATCTCATGCTATAGGTAGGCTCTCAGGTTTGGAAAGGGAAGGAGTTGGATATCACATCACATGTTATAGGAAGGATCTCAGGTTTGGTATTAGAAGCATTGAGATACCACATCTCATGCTATCGGAATGGTCTCAGGATTGGAATGGGAAGGAGTTGGATATCACATCTCATGCTATAGGAAGGGTCTCAGGTTTGGAACGGGAAGGAGTTGGATATCACATCTCAGGTTATAGGAAAGATCTCAGGTTTGGTATTAGAAGCATTGAGACATCACATCTCTGCAATCGGAAGTGTCTCAGGATTGGGATGGGAAGGCGTTGGATATCACATCTTATGTTATAAGAAAGATCTCAGGTTTGGTATTAGAAGCATTGAGACATCACATCTCATGTTATAGGAAGGGTCTCAGAATTTGAATGGGAAGAAGTTGGATATCACATCTCATGCTATAGGAAGGGTCTTAGGTTTGGTATAAGCATTGAGATATCAGATCTCATGCTATAGGAAGGGTCTCAGGATTGGAATGGGAAGGAGTTGTATATGACATCTCATGCCATAGGAAGGGTCTCAGTTTTGGTATAAGCATTGAGATATCACATCACATGCTATAGGAAGGGTCTCAGGATTGGAATGGGAAGGACTTGGATATCACATCTCATGCTATAGGCAGGGTCTCAGGTTTGGAAAGGGAAGGAGTTGGATATCACATTTCATGTTAGAGGTAGGATCTCAGGTTTGGTATTAGAGGCATTGAGATATCACATATCATGCTATCAGAAGGGTCTCAGGATTGGAATGGGAAGGAGTTGGATATCACATCTCATGCTAAAGGGAGGGTCTCAGGTTTGGAAGGGGAAGGATTTGGATATCACATCTCATGTTATAGGAAGGATCTCAGGTTTTGTTTTAGAAACATTGAGATATCACATCTCATGCTATCGGAAGTATCTCAGGTTTGGTATTAGAGGCACTGAGATATCACATCTCATGCTATCGTAAGGGTCTCAGGATTGGAATGGGAAGGAGTTGGATATCACATCTCATGCTATAGGAAGGGTCTCAGGTTGGGAACGGGAAGGAGTTGGATATCACATCTCATGTTATAGGAAAGATCTCAGGTTTGGTATTAGAAGCATTGAGATATCACATCTCATGCTATCGGAATGGTCTTAGGATTGGAATGGGAAGGAGTTGGATATCACATCTCATGCTATAGGAAGGGTTTCCCGTTGGGAACGGGAACGAGTTGGATATCACATCTCATGTTTAAGGAAAGATCTCAGGTTTGGTATTAGAAGCATTGAGACATCACATCTCATGCTATCAGAAGGGTCTCAGGATTGGAATGGGAAGGAGTTGGATATCACATCTCATGCTAAAGGGAGGGTCTCAGGTTTGGAAGGGGAAGGATTTGGATATCACATCTCATGTTATAGGAAGGATCTCAGGTTTTGTTTTAGAAACATTGAGATATCACATCTCATGCTATCGGAAGTATCTCAGGTTTGGTATTAGAGGCACTGAGATATCACATCTCATGCTATCGTCAGGGTCTCAGGATTGGAATGGGAAGGAGTTGGATATCACATCTCATGCTATAGGAAGGGTCTCAGGTTGGGAACGGGAAGGAGTTGGATATCACATCTCATGTTATAGGAAAGATCTCAGGTTTGGTATTAGAAGCATTGAGACATCACATCTCATGTTATAGGAAGGGTCTCATGATTGGAATGGGAAGAAGTTGGATATCACATCTCATGCTATAGGAAGGGTCTCAGGTTTGGTATAAGCATTGAGATATCACATCTCATGCTATAGGAAGGGTCTCAGGATTGGAATGGGAAGGACTTGGATATCACATCTCATGCTATAGGCAGGGTCTCAGGTTTGGAAAGGGAAGGAGTTGGATATCACATTTCATGTTAGAGGTAGGATCTCAGGTTTGGTATTACAGGCATTGAGATATCACATCTCATGCTATCAGAAGGGTTTCAGGATTGGAATGGGAAGGAGTTGGATATCTCATCTCATGCTAAAGGGAGGGTCTCAGGTTTGGCAGGGGAAGGATTTGGATATCACATCTCATGTTATAGGAAGGATCTCAGGTTTGGTATTAGAAGCATTGAGATATCACATCTCATGCTATCGGAAGTATCTCAGGTTTGGTATTAGAGGCATTGAGATATCACATCTCATGCTATCATAAGGGTCTCAGGATTGGAATGGGAAGGAGTTGGATATCACATCTCATGCTAAAGGGAGGGTCTCAGGTTTGGAAGGGGAAGGATTTCAATATCACATCACATGTTATAGGAAGGATCTCAGTTTTGGTATTAGAGGCATTGAGATATCACATCTCATGCTATCGGAAGGGTCTCAGGATTGGAATGGGAAGGAGTTGGATATCACATCTCATGCTATAGGAAGGGTCTCAGGTTTGGAACGGGAAGGAGTTGGATATCACATCTCATGTTATAGGAAGAGTCTCAGGTTTGGTATAAGCATTGAGATATCACATCTCTGCAATCGGAAGTGTCTCAGGATTGGGATGGGAAGGATTTGGATATCACATCTCATGCTATAGGAAGGGTCTCAGGTTTGGAACGGGAAGGAGTTGGATATCACATCTCATGTTATAGGAAGAGTCTCAGGTTTGGTATAAGCATTGAGATATCACATCTCTGCAATCGGAAGTGTCTCAGGATTGGAACGGAAGGAGTTGGATATCCCATCTCATGTTATAGGACTGGTCTCAGGTTTGGTATTAGAAGCATTGAGATATCACATCGCATGCTGTAGGAAGGGTCTCAGGTTTGGAATGGGAAGGAATTGGATATCACATCTCATGTCATAGGAAGGATCTCAGGTTTCGTATTAGAAGCATTGAGATATCACATCTCATGCTATAGGAATGGTCTCAGGATTGGAATGGGAAGGAGTTGGATATTACATTCTTGCTATGGGAAGGGTCTCATGTTTGGAATTGGAAGGAGTTGGATATCACATATGCTATAGGAAGGGTCTCAGGTTTGGAATGGGAAGGAGTTGGATATCACATCTCATGTTATAGGACGGGTCTCAGGTTTGTTATTAGAATCATTGAGATATCATATTGCATGCTATAGGAAGGGTCTAAGGATTGGAATGGGAAGGACTTGGATATCACATCTCATGCTATAGGTAGGCTCTCAGGTTTGGAAAGGGAAGGAGTTGGATATCATATTTCATGTTAGAGGAAGGATCTCAGGTTTGGTATTAGAGGCATTGAGATATCACATCTCATGCTATAGGAAGGGTCTTAGGATTGGAATGGGAAGGATATGTATATGACATCTCATGCCATAGGAAGGGTCTCAGGTTTGGTATAAGCATTGAGATATCACATCTCTGCTTTTGGAAGGGTCTCAGAATTGAAATGGGAAGGAGTTGGATATCCCATCTCATGTTATAGGAAGAGTCTCAGGTTTGGTATTAGAAGCATTGAGATATCACATCTCATGCTATAGGAAGTGTCTCAGGATTGGAATGGGAAGGAATTGGATATCACATCTCATGCTAAAGGGAGGGTCTCAGGTTTGGAAGGGGAAGGATTTCAATATCACATCACATGTTATAGGAAGGATCTCAGGTTTGGTATTAGAGGCATTGAGATATCACATCTCATGCTATCGGAAGGGTCTCAGGATTGGAATGGGAAGGAGTTGGATATCACATCTCATGCTATAGGAAGGGTCTCAGGTTTGGAACGGGAAGGAGTTGGATATCACATCTCATGTTATAGGAAGAGTCTCAGGTTTGGTATAAGCATTGAGATATCACATCTCTGCAATCGGAAGTGTCTCAGGATTGGGATGGGAAGGATTTGGATATCACATCTCATGCTATAGGAAGGGTCTCAGGTTTGGAACGGGAAGGAGTTGGATATCACATCTCATGTTATAGGAAGAGTCTCAGGTTTGGTATAAGCATTGAGATATCACATCTCTGCAATCGGAAGTGTCTCAGGATTGGAACGGGAAGGAGTTGGATATCCCATCTCATGTTATAGGACTGGTCTCAGGTTTGGTATTAGAAGCATTGAGATATCACATCGCATGCTGTAGGAAGGGTCTCAGGTTTGGAATGGGAAGGAATTGGATATCACATCTCATGTCATAGGAAGGATCTCAGGTTTCGTATTAGAAGCATTGAGATATCACATCTCATGCTATAGGAATGGTCTCAGGATTGGAATGGGAAGGAGTTGGATATTACATTCTTGCTATGGGAAGGGTCTCATGTTTGGAATTGGAAGGAGTTGGATATCACATATGCTATAGGAAGGGTCTCAGGTTTGGAATGGGAAGGAGTTGGATATCACATCTCATGTTATAGGACGGGTCTCAGGTTTGTTATTAGAATCATTGAGATATCATATTGCATGCTATAGGAAGGGTCTAAGGATTGGAATGGGAAGGACTTGGATATCACATCTCATGCTATAGATAGGCTCTCAGGTTTGGAAACGGAAGGAGTTGGATATCACATTTCATGTTAGAGGAAGGATCTCAGGTTTGCTATTAGAGGCATTGAGATATCACATCTCATGCTATAGGAAGGGTCTCAGGATTGGAATGGGAAGGAGTTGGATATCACATCTCATGCTATAGGAAGGCTCTCAGGTTTGGAAAGGGAAGGAGTTGGATATCACATTTCATGTTAGAGGAAGGATCTCAGGTTTGGTATTAGAGGCATTGAGATATCACATCTCTGCTATCGGAAGTGTCTCAGGAATGGAATGGGAAGGAGTTGGATATCCCATCTCATGTTATAGGACGGGTCTCAGGTTTGTTATTAGAATCATTGAGATATCATATTGCATGCTATAGGAAGGGTCTAAGGATTGGAATGGGAAGGACTTGGATATCACATCTCATGCTATAGGTAGGCTCTCAGGTTTGGAAAGGGAAGGAGTTGGATATCACATTTCATGTTAGAGGAAGGATCTCAGGTTTGGTATTAGAGGCATTGAGATATCACATCTCATGCTATAGGAAGGGTCTCAGGATTGGAATTGGAAGGAGTTGGATATCACATCTCATGCTATAGGAAGGGTCTCAGGTTTGGTATAAGCATTGAGATATCACATCTCATGCTATAGGAACGGTCTTAGGATTGGAATGGGAAGGATATGTATATGACATCTCATGCCATAGGAAGGGTCTCAGGTTTGGTATAAACATTAGGATATCACATCTCTGCTTTTGGAAGGGTCTCAGAATTGAAATGGGAAGGAGTTGGATATCCCATCTCATGTTATAGGAAGAGTCTCAGGTTTGGTATTAGAAGCATTGAGATATCACATCTCATGCTATAGGAAGTGTCTCAGGATTGGAATGGGAAGGAATTGGATATCACATCTCATGCTATAGGGAGGGTCTCAAGTTTGATATTAGAAGCATTGAGATATCACATCTCATGCTATAGGAAGGGTCTCAGGATTGGAATGGAGGGAGTTGGATATCACATCTCATGTTATAGGAAGGATCTCAGGTTTGGTATTAGAAGCATTGAGACATCACATCTCATGCTATAGGAAGGGTCTCAGGATTGTAATGGGAAGGAGTTAGATATCACATCTCATGCTATATGAAGGGTCTCAGGTTTGGTATAAGCATTGAGATATCACATCTCATGCTATAGGAAGGGTCTCAGGATTGGAATGGGAAGGAGTTGTATATGACATCTCATGCCGTAGGAAGGGTCTCAGGTTTGGTATAAGCATTGAGATATCACATCTCTGGTATCGGAAGGGTCTCAGGATTGGAATGGGAAGGAGTTGGATATCCCATCTCATGTCATAGGACGGGTCTCAGGTTTGTTATTAGAATCATTGAGATATCATATTGCATGCTATAGGAAGGGTCTAAGGATTGGAATGGGAAGGACTTGGATATCACATCTCATGCTATAGGTAGGCTCTCAGGTTTGGAAAGGGAAGGAGTTGGATATCACATTTCATGTTAGAGGAAGGATCTCAGGTTTGGTATTAGAGGCATTGAGATATCACATCTCATGCTATAGGAAGGGTCTCAGGATTGGAATGTGAAGGAGTTAGATATCACATCTCATGCTATAGGAAATGTCTCAGGTTTGGTATAAGCATTGAGATATCACATCTCATGCTATAGGAAGGGTCTCAGGATTGGAATGGGAAGGACTTGGATATCACATCTCATGCTATAGGGAGGGTCTCAAGTTTGATATTAGAAGCATTGAGATATCACATCTCATGCTATAGGAAGGGTCTCAGGATTGGAATGGAAGGAGTTGGATATCACATCTCATGTTTTAGGAAGGATCTCAGGTTTGGTATTAGAAGCATTGAGACATCACATCTCATGCTATAGGAAGGGTCTCAGGATTGGAATGGGAAGGAGTTGGATATCACATCTCATGCTATATGAAGGGTTTCAGGTTTGGTATAAGCATTGAGATATCACATCTCATGCTATAGGAAGGGTCTCAGGATTGGAATGGGAAGGAGTTGTATATGACATCTCATGCCGTAGGAAGGGTCTCAGGTTTGGTATAAGCATTGAGATATCACATCTCTGCTATCGGAAGGGTCTCAGGATTGGAATGGGAAGGAGTTGGATATCCCATCTCATGTTTTAGGAAGGATCTCAGGTTTGGTATTAGAAGCATTGAGATATCACATCTCATGCTATAGGAAGGGTCTCAGGATTGGAATGGGAAGGAGTTGGATATCACATCTCATGCTATAGGAAGGGTCTCAGGTTTGGTATGAGCATTGAGATATCACATCTCATGCTATAGGAAGGGTCTCAGGATTGGAATGGGAAGGAGTTGGATATCACATCTCATGTTATAGGAAGGATCTCAGGTTTGGTATTAGAAGCATTGAGACATCACATCTCATGCTATAGGAAGGGTCTCAGGATTGGAATGGGAAGGAGTTGTATATGACATCTCATGCCGTAGGAATGGTCTCAGGTTTGGTATAAGCATTGAGATATCACATCTCTGCTATCGGAAGGGTCTCAGGATTGGAATGGGAAGGAGTTGGATATCCCATCTCATGTTAAAGGAAGGGTCTCATGATTGGAATGGGAAGGACTTGGATATCACATCTCATGCTATAGGAAGGCTCTCAGGTTTGGAAGGGGAAAGAGTTGGATATCACATTTCATGTTAGAGGTAGGATCTCAGGTTTGGTATTAGAAGCATTGAGATATCACATCTCATGCTATCAGAAGGGTCTCATGATAGGAATGGGAAGGAGTTGGATATCACATCTCATGCTAAAGGGAGGGTCTCAGGTTTGGAAGGGGAAGGATTTGGATAACACATCTCATGTTATAGGAAGGATCTCAGGTTTGGTATTAGAAGCATTGAGATATCACATCTCATGCTATCAGAAGGGTCTCAGGATAGGAATGGGAAGGAGTTGGATATCACATCTCATGCTAAAGGAAGGGTCTCAGGTTTGGTAGAAGCATTGAGATATCACATCTCATGCTATAGGAAGGGTCTCAGGATTGGAATGGGAAGGACTTAGATATCACATATCATGCTATAGGGAGGGTCTCAGTTTTGATAGTAGAAGCATTGAGATATCACAACTCATGCTATCGGAAGTGTCTCAGGATTGGAATGGGAAGGAGCTGGATATCACATCTCATGCTAAAGGAAGGGTCTCAGGTTTGGAACGGGAAGGAGTTGGATATCACATCTCATGTTATAGGAAGGGTCTCAGGTTTGGTATAAGCATTGAGATATCACATCTCTGCTATCGGAAGTGTCTCAGGATTGGAATGGGAAGGAGTTGGATATCCCATCTCATGTTATAGGACGGGTCTCAGGTTTGTTATTAGAATCATTGAGATATCATATTGCATGCTGTAGGAAGGGTCTAAGGATTGGAATGGGAAGCACTTGGATATCACATCTCATGCTATAGATAGGTTCTCAGGTTTGGAAAGGGAAGGAGTTGGATATCACATTTCATGTTAGAGGAAGGATCTCAGGTTTGGTATTAGAGGCATTGAGATATCACATCTCATGCTATAGGAAGGGTCTCAGGTTGGAAAGGGAAGGAGTTGGATATCACATCTCATGTTATAGGAAGGGTCTCAGGATTGGAATGGGAAGGACTTGGATATCACATCTCATGCTATAGGAAGGCTCTCAGGTTTGGAAGGGGAAAGAGTTGGATATCACATTTCATGTTAGAGGTAGGATCTCAGGTTTGGTATTAGAGGCAATGAGATATCACATCTCATGCTATCAGAAGGGTCTCAGGATTGGAATGGGAAGGAGTTGGATATCACATCTCATGCTAAAGGGAGGGTCTCAGGTTTGGAAGGGGAAGGATTTGGATATCACATCTCATGTTATAGGAAGGATCTCAGGTTTAGTATTAGAAGCATTGAGATATCACATCTCATGCTATCGGAAGGATCTCAGGTTTGGTATTAGAAGCATTGAGATATCACATCTCATGCTATCAGAAGGTTCTCAGGATTGGAATGGGAAGGAGTTGGATATCACATCTCATGCTAAAGGGAGGGTCTCAGGTTTGGAAGGGGAAGGATTTGGATATCACATCTCATGTTATAGGAAGGATCTCAGGTTTGGTATTAGAAGTATTGAGATATCACATCTCATGCTATAGGAAGGGTCTCAGGGTTGGAATGGGAAGGAGTTGGATATCACATCTCATGCTAAAGGAAGGGTCTCAGGTTTGGTAGAAGCATTGAGATATCACATCTCATGCTATAGGAAGGGTCTCAGGATTGGAATGGGAAGGACTTAGATATCACATATCATGCTATAGGGAGGGTCTCAGTTTTGATATTAGAAGCATTGAGATATCACATCTCATGCTATCGGAAGTGTCTCAGGATTGGAATGGGAAGGAGCTGGATATCACATCTCATGCTAAAGGAAGGGTCTCAGGTTTGGAACGGGAAGGAGTTGGATATCACATCTCATGTTATAGGAAAGATCTCAGGTTTGGTATTAGAAGCATTGAGACATCACATCTCTGCAATCGGAAGTGTCTCAGGATTGGGATGGGAAGGCGTTGGATATCACATCTTATGTTATAGGAAAGATCTCAGGTTTGGTATTAGAAGCATTGAGACATCACATCTCATGTTATAGGAAGGGTCTCAGGATTGGAATGGGAAGGAGTTGTATATGACATCTCATGCCATAGGAAGGGTCTCAGGTTTGGTATAAGCATTGAGATATCAGATCTCATGCTATAGGAAGGGTCTCAGGATTGGAATGGGAAGGAGTTGTATATGACATCTCATGCCATAGGAAGGGTCTCAGGTTTGGTATAAGCATTGAGATATCACATCACATGCTATAGGAAGGGTCTCAGGATTGGAATGGGAAGGACTTGGATATCACATCTCATGCTATAGGCAGGGTCTCAGGTTTGGAAAGGGAAGGAGTTGGATATCACATTTCATGTTAGAGGTAGGATCTCAGGTTTGGTATTAGAGGCATTGAGATATCACATCTCATGCTATCAGAAGGGTCTCAGGATTGGAATGGGAAGGAGTTGGATATCACATCTCATGCTAAAGGGAGGGTCTCAGGTTTGGAAGGGGAAGGATTTCGATATCACATCTCATGTTATAGGAAGGATCTCAGGTTTTGTTTTAGAAACATTGAGATATCACATCTCATGCTATCGGAAGTATCTCAGGTTTGGTATTAGAGGCACTGAGATATCACATCTCATGCTATCGTAAGGGTCTCAGGATTGGAATGGGAAGGAGTTGAATATCACATCTCATGCTAAAGGGAGGGTCTCAGGTTTGGAAGGGGAAGGATTTGAATATCACATCACATGTTATAGGAAGGATCTCAGGTTTGGTATTAGAAGCATTGAGATATCACATCTCATGCTATCGGAATGGTCTCAGGATTGGAATGGGAAGGAGTTGGATATCACATCTCATGCTATAGGAAGGGTCTCAGGTTGGGAACGGGAAGGAGTTGGATATCACATCTCATGTTTAAGGAAAGATCTCAGGTTTGGTATTAGAAGCATTGAGACATCACATCTCTGCAATCGGAAGTGTCTCAGGATTAGGATGGGAAGGAGTTGGATATCACATCTCATGTTATAGGAAAGATCTCAGGTTTGGTATTAGAAGCATTAAGACATCACATCTCATGTTATAGTAAGGGTCTCATGATTGGAATGGGAAGAAGTTGGATATCACATCTCATGCTATAGGAAGGGTCTCAGGTTTGGTATAAGCATTGAGATATCACATCTCATGCTATAGGAAGGGTCTCAGGATTGGAATGGGAAGGACTTGGATATCACATCTCATGCTATAGGCAGGGTCTCAGGTTTGGAAAGGGAAGGAGTTGGATATCACATTTCATGTTAGAGGTAGGATCTCAGGTTTGGTATTAGAGGCATTGAGATATCACATCTCATGCTATCAGAAGGGTCTCAGGATTGGAATGGGAAGGAGTTGGATATCACATCTCATGCTAAAGGGAGGGTCTCAGGTTTGGCAGGGGAAGGATTTGGATATCACATCTCATGTTATAGGAAGGATCTCAGGTTTGGTATTAGAAGCATTGAGATATCATATCTCATGCTATCGGAAGTATCTCAGGTTTGGTATTAGAGGCATTGAGATATCACATCTCATGCTATCATAAGGGTCTCAGGATTGGAATGGGAAGGAGTTGGATATCACATCTCATGCTAAAGGGAGGGTGTCAGGTTTGGAAGGGGAAGGATTTCAATATCACACCACATGTTATAGGAAGGATCTCAGGTTTGGTATTAGAGGCATTGAGATATCACATCTCATGCTATCGGAAGGGTCTCAGGATTGGAATGGGAAGGAGTTGGATATCACATCTCATGCTATAGGAAGGGTCTCAGGTTTGGAACGGGAAGGAGTTGGATATTACATCTCATGTTATAGGAAGAGTCTCAGGTTTGGTATAAGCATTGAGATATCACATCTCTGCAATCGGAAGTGTCTCAGGATTGGGATGGGAAGGATTTGGATATCACATCTCATGCTATAGGAAGGGTCTCAGGTTTGGAACGAGAAGGAGTTGGATATCACATCTCATGTTATAGGAAGAGTCTCAGGTTTGGTATAAGCATTGAGATATCACATCTCTGCAATCGGAAGTGTCTCAGGATTGGAACGGGAAGGAGTTGGATATCCCATCTCATGTTATAGGACTGGTCTCAGGTTTGGTATTAGAAGCATTGAGATATCACATCGCATGCTGTAGGAAGGGTCTCAGGTTTGGAATGGGAAGGAATTGGATATCACATCTCATGTCATAGGAAGGATCTCAGGTTTCGTATTAGAAGCATTGAGATATCACATCTCATGCTATAGGAATGGTCTCAGGATTGGAATGGGAAGGAGTTGGATATTACATTCTTGCTATGGGAAGGGTCTCATGTTTGGAATTGGAAGGAGTTGGATATCACATATGCTATAGGAAGGGTCTCAGGTTTGGAATGGGAAGGAGTTGGATATCACATCTCATGTTATAGGACGGGTCTCAGGTTTGTAATTAGAATCATTGAGATATCATATTGCATGCTATAGGAAGGGTCTAAGGATTGGAATGGGAAGGACTTGGATATCACATCTCATGCTATAGGTAGGCTCTCAGGTTTGGAAAGGGAAGGAGTTGGATATCACATCACATGTTATAGGAAGGATCTCAGGTTTGGTATTAGAAGCATTGAGATACCACATCTCATGCTATCGGAATGGTCTCAGGATTGGAATGGGAAGGAGTTGGATATCACATCTCATGCTATAGGAAGGGTCTCAGGTTTGGAACGGGAAGGAGTTGGATATCACATCTCAGGTTATAGGAAAGATCTCAGGTTTGGTATTAGAAGCATTGAGACATCACATCTCTGCAATCGGAAGTGTCTCAGGATTGGGATGGGAAGGCGTTGGATATCACATCTTATGTTATAAGAAAGATCTCAGGTTTGGTATTAGAAGCATTGAGACATCACATCTCA
Organism: Ambystoma mexicanum; assembly: GCF_040938575.1. Taxonomy (NCBI): domain Eukaryota; kingdom Metazoa; phylum Chordata; class Amphibia; order Caudata; family Ambystomatidae; genus Ambystoma; species Ambystoma mexicanum. The sequence continues at coordinate 1,933,121 of NW_027182444.1, read as the reverse complement.
TGTTATAGGAAGGGTCTCAGAATTTGAATGGGAAGAAGTTGGATATCACATCTCATGCTATAGGAAGGGTCTTAGGTTTGGTATAAGCATTGAGATATCAGATCTCATGCTATAGGAAGGGTCTCAGGATTGGAATGGGAAGGAGTTGTATATGACATCTCATGCCATAGGAAGGGTCTCAGTTTTGGTATAAGCATTGAGATATCACATCACATGCTATAGGAAGGGTCTCAGGATTGGAATGGGAAGGACTTGGATATCACATCTCATGCTATAGGCAGGGTCTCAGGTTTGGAAAGGGAAGGAGTTGGATATCACATTTCATGTTAGAGGTAGGATCTCAGGTTTGGTATTAGAGGCATTGAGATATCACATATCATGCTATCAGAAGGGTCTCAGGATTGGAATGGGAAGGAGTTGGATATCACATCTCATGCTAAAGGGAGGGTCTCAGGTTTGGAAGGGGAAGGATTTGGATATCACATCTCATGTTATAGGAAGGATCTCAGGTTTTGTTTTAGAAACATTGAGATATCACATCTCATGCTATCGGAAGTATCTCAGGTTTGGTATTAGAGGCACTGAGATATCACATCTCATGCTATCGTAAGGGTCTCAGGATTGGAATGGGAAGGAGTTGGATATCACATCTCATGCTATAGGAAGGGTCTCAGGTTGGGAACGGGAAGGAGTTGGATATCACATCTCATGTTATAGGAAAGATCTCAGGTTTGGTATTAGAAGCATTGAGATATCACATCTCATGCTATCGGAATGGTCTTAGGATTGGAATGGGAAGGAGTTGGATATCACATCTCATGCTATAGGAAGGGTTTCCCGTTGGGAACGGGAACGAGTTGGATATCACATCTCATGTTTAAGGAAAGATCTCAGGTTTGGTATTAGAAGCATTGAGACATCACATCTCATGCTATCAGAAGGGTCTCAGGATTGGAATGGGAAGGAGTTGGATATCACATCTCATGCTAAAGGGAGGGTCTCAGGTTTGGAAGGGGAAGGATTTGGATATCACATCTCATGTTATAGGAAGGATCTCAGGTTTTGTTTTAGAAACATTGAGATATCACATCTCATGCTATCGGAAGTATCTCAGGTTTGGTATTAGAGGCACTGAGATATCACATCTCATGCTATCGTCAGGGTCTCAGGATTGGAATGGGAAGGAGTTGGATATCACATCTCATGCTATAGGAAGGGTCTCAGGTTGGGAACGGGAAGGAGTTGGATATCACATCTCATGTTATAGGAAAGATCTCAGGTTTGGTATTAGAAGCATTGAGACATCACATCTCATGTTATAGGAAGGGTCTCATGATTGGAATGGGAAGAAGTTGGATATCACATCTCATGCTATAGGAAGGGTCTCAGGTTTGGTATAAGCATTGAGATATCACATCTCATGCTATAGGAAGGGTCTCAGGATTGGAATGGGAAGGACTTGGATATCACATCTCATGCTATAGGCAGGGTCTCAGGTTTGGAAAGGGAAGGAGTTGGATATCACATTTCATGTTAGAGGTAGGATCTCAGGTTTGGTATTACAGGCATTGAGATATCACATCTCATGCTATCAGAAGGGTTTCAGGATTGGAATGGGAAGGAGTTGGATATCTCATCTCATGCTAAAGGGAGGGTCTCAGGTTTGGCAGGGGAAGGATTTGGATATCACATCTCATGTTATAGGAAGGATCTCAGGTTTGGTATTAGAAGCATTGAGATATCACATCTCATGCTATCGGAAGTATCTCAGGTTTGGTATTAGAGGCATTGAGATATCACATCTCATGCTATCATAAGGGTCTCAGGATTGGAATGGGAAGGAGTTGGATATCACATCTCATGCTAAAGGGAGGGTCTCAGGTTTGGAAGGGGAAGGATTTCAATATCACATCACATGTTATAGGAAGGATCTCAGTTTTGGTATTAGAGGCATTGAGATATCACATCTCATGCTATCGGAAGGGTCTCAGGATTGGAATGGGAAGGAGTTGGATATCACATCTCATGCTATAGGAAGGGTCTCAGGTTTGGAACGGGAAGGAGTTGGATATCACATCTCATGTTATAGGAAGAGTCTCAGGTTTGGTATAAGCATTGAGATATCACATCTCTGCAATCGGAAGTGTCTCAGGATTGGGATGGGAAGGATTTGGATATCACATCTCATGCTATAGGAAGGGTCTCAGGTTTGGAACGGGAAGGAGTTGGATATCACATCTCATGTTATAGGAAGAGTCTCAGGTTTGGTATAAGCATTGAGATATCACATCTCTGCAATCGGAAGTGTCTCAGGATTGGAACGGAAGGAGTTGGATATCCCATCTCATGTTATAGGACTGGTCTCAGGTTTGGTATTAGAAGCATTGAGATATCACATCGCATGCTGTAGGAAGGGTCTCAGGTTTGGAATGGGAAGGAATTGGATATCACATCTCATGTCATAGGAAGGATCTCAGGTTTCGTATTAGAAGCATTGAGATATCACATCTCATGCTATAGGAATGGTCTCAGGATTGGAATGGGAAGGAGTTGGATATTACATTCTTGCTATGGGAAGGGTCTCATGTTTGGAATTGGAAGGAGTTGGATATCACATATGCTATAGGAAGGGTCTCAGGTTTGGAATGGGAAGGAGTTGGATATCACATCTCATGTTATAGGACGGGTCTCAGGTTTGTTATTAGAATCATTGAGATATCATATTGCATGCTATAGGAAGGGTCTAAGGATTGGAATGGGAAGGACTTGGATATCACATCTCATGCTATAGGTAGGCTCTCAGGTTTGGAAAGGGAAGGAGTTGGATATCATATTTCATGTTAGAGGAAGGATCTCAGGTTTGGTATTAGAGGCATTGAGATATCACATCTCATGCTATAGGAAGGGTCTTAGGATTGGAATGGGAAGGATATGTATATGACATCTCATGCCATAGGAAGGGTCTCAGGTTTGGTATAAGCATTGAGATATCACATCTCTGCTTTTGGAAGGGTCTCAGAATTGAAATGGGAAGGAGTTGGATATCCCATCTCATGTTATAGGAAGAGTCTCAGGTTTGGTATTAGAAGCATTGAGATATCACATCTCATGCTATAGGAAGTGTCTCAGGATTGGAATGGGAAGGAATTGGATATCACATCTCATGCTAAAGGGAGGGTCTCAGGTTTGGAAGGGGAAGGATTTCAATATCACATCACATGTTATAGGAAGGATCTCAGGTTTGGTATTAGAGGCATTGAGATATCACATCTCATGCTATCGGAAGGGTCTCAGGATTGGAATGGGAAGGAGTTGGATATCACATCTCATGCTATAGGAAGGGTCTCAGGTTTGGAACGGGAAGGAGTTGGATATCACATCTCATGTTATAGGAAGAGTCTCAGGTTTGGTATAAGCATTGAGATATCACATCTCTGCAATCGGAAGTGTCTCAGGATTGGGATGGGAAGGATTTGGATATCACATCTCATGCTATAGGAAGGGTCTCAGGTTTGGAACGGGAAGGAGTTGGATATCACATCTCATGTTATAGGAAGAGTCTCAGGTTTGGTATAAGCATTGAGATATCACATCTCTGCAATCGGAAGTGTCTCAGGATTGGAACGGGAAGGAGTTGGATATCCCATCTCATGTTATAGGACTGGTCTCAGGTTTGGTATTAGAAGCATTGAGATATCACATCGCATGCTGTAGGAAGGGTCTCAGGTTTGGAATGGGAAGGAATTGGATATCACATCTCATGTCATAGGAAGGATCTCAGGTTTCGTATTAGAAGCATTGAGATATCACATCTCATGCTATAGGAATGGTCTCAGGATTGGAATGGGAAGGAGTTGGATATTACATTCTTGCTATGGGAAGGGTCTCATGTTTGGAATTGGAAGGAGTTGGATATCACATATGCTATAGGAAGGGTCTCAGGTTTGGAATGGGAAGGAGTTGGATATCACATCTCATGTTATAGGACGGGTCTCAGGTTTGTTATTAGAATCATTGAGATATCATATTGCATGCTATAGGAAGGGTCTAAGGATTGGAATGGGAAGGACTTGGATATCACATCTCATGCTATAGATAGGCTCTCAGGTTTGGAAACGGAAGGAGTTGGATATCACATTTCATGTTAGAGGAAGGATCTCAGGTTTGCTATTAGAGGCATTGAGATATCACATCTCATGCTATAGGAAGGGTCTCAGGATTGGAATGGGAAGGAGTTGGATATCACATCTCATGCTATAGGAAGGCTCTCAGGTTTGGAAAGGGAAGGAGTTGGATATCACATTTCATGTTAGAGGAAGGATCTCAGGTTTGGTATTAGAGGCATTGAGATATCACATCTCTGCTATCGGAAGTGTCTCAGGAATGGAATGGGAAGGAGTTGGATATCCCATCTCATGTTATAGGACGGGTCTCAGGTTTGTTATTAGAATCATTGAGATATCATATTGCATGCTATAGGAAGGGTCTAAGGATTGGAATGGGAAGGACTTGGATATCACATCTCATGCTATAGGTAGGCTCTCAGGTTTGGAAAGGGAAGGAGTTGGATATCACATTTCATGTTAGAGGAAGGATCTCAGGTTTGGTATTAGAGGCATTGAGATATCACATCTCATGCTATAGGAAGGGTCTCAGGATTGGAATTGGAAGGAGTTGGATATCACATCTCATGCTATAGGAAGGGTCTCAGGTTTGGTATAAGCATTGAGATATCACATCTCATGCTATAGGAACGGTCTTAGGATTGGAATGGGAAGGATATGTATATGACATCTCATGCCATAGGAAGGGTCTCAGGTTTGGTATAAACATTAGGATATCACATCTCTGCTTTTGGAAGGGTCTCAGAATTGAAATGGGAAGGAGTTGGATATCCCATCTCATGTTATAGGAAGAGTCTCAGGTTTGGTATTAGAAGCATTGAGATATCACATCTCATGCTATAGGAAGTGTCTCAGGATTGGAATGGGAAGGAATTGGATATCACATCTCATGCTATAGGGAGGGTCTCAAGTTTGATATTAGAAGCATTGAGATATCACATCTCATGCTATAGGAAGGGTCTCAGGATTGGAATGGAGGGAGTTGGATATCACATCTCATGTTATAGGAAGGATCTCAGGTTTGGTATTAGAAGCATTGAGACATCACATCTCATGCTATAGGAAGGGTCTCAGGATTGTAATGGGAAGGAGTTAGATATCACATCTCATGCTATATGAAGGGTCTCAGGTTTGGTATAAGCATTGAGATATCACATCTCATGCTATAGGAAGGGTCTCAGGATTGGAATGGGAAGGAGTTGTATATGACATCTCATGCCGTAGGAAGGGTCTCAGGTTTGGTATAAGCATTGAGATATCACATCTCTGGTATCGGAAGGGTCTCAGGATTGGAATGGGAAGGAGTTGGATATCCCATCTCATGTCATAGGACGGGTCTCAGGTTTGTTATTAGAATCATTGAGATATCATATTGCATGCTATAGGAAGGGTCTAAGGATTGGAATGGGAAGGACTTGGATATCACATCTCATGCTATAGGTAGGCTCTCAGGTTTGGAAAGGGAAGGAGTTGGATATCACATTTCATGTTAGAGGAAGGATCTCAGGTTTGGTATTAGAGGCATTGAGATATCACATCTCATGCTATAGGAAGGGTCTCAGGATTGGAATGTGAAGGAGTTAGATATCACATCTCATGCTATAGGAAATGTCTCAGGTTTGGTATAAGCATTGAGATATCACATCTCATGCTATAGGAAGGGTCTCAGGATTGGAATGGGAAGGACTTGGATATCACATCTCATGCTATAGGGAGGGTCTCAAGTTTGATATTAGAAGCATTGAGATATCACATCTCATGCTATAGGAAGGGTCTCAGGATTGGAATGGAAGGAGTTGGATATCACATCTCATGTTTTAGGAAGGATCTCAGGTTTGGTATTAGAAGCATTGAGACATCACATCTCATGCTATAGGAAGGGTCTCAGGATTGGAATGGGAAGGAGTTGGATATCACATCTCATGCTATATGAAGGGTTTCAGGTTTGGTATAAGCATTGAGATATCACATCTCATGCTATAGGAAGGTTCTCAGGATTGGAATGGGAAGGAGTTGTATATGACATCTCATGCCGTAGGAAGGGTCTCAGGTTTGGTATAAGCATTGAGATATCACATCTCTGCTATCGGAAGGGTCTCAGGATTGGAATGGGAAGGAGTTGGATATCCCATCTCATGTTTTAGGAAGGATCTCAGGTTTGGTATTAGAAGCATTGAGATATCACATCTCATGCTATAGGAAGGGTCTCAGGATTGGAATGGGAAGGAGTTGGATATCACATCTCATGCTATAGGAAGGGTCTCAGGTTTGGTATGAGCATTGAGATATCACATCTCATGCTATAGGAAGGGTCTCAGGATTGGAATGGGAAGGAGTTGGATATCACATCTCATGTTATAGGAAGGATCTCAGGTTTGGTATTAGAAGCATTGAGACATCACATCTCATGCTATAGGAAGGGTCTCAGGATTGGAATGGGAAGGAGTTGTATATGACATCTCATGCCGTAGGAATGGTCTCAGGTTTGGTATAAGCATTGAGATATCACATCTCTGCTATCGGAAGGGTCTCAGGATTGGAATGGGAAGGAGTTGGATATCCCATCTCATGTTAAAGGAAGGGTCTCATGATTGGAATGGGAAGGACTTGGATATCACATCTCATGCTATAGGAAGGCTCTCAGGTTTGGAAGGGGAAAGAGTTGGATATCACATTTCATGTTAGAGGTAGGATCTCAGGTTTGGTATTAGAAGCATTGAGATATCACATCTCATGCTATCAGAAGGGTCTCATGATAGGAATGGGAAGGAGTTGGATATCACATCTCATGCTAAAGGGAGGGTCTCAGGTTTGGAAGGGGAAGGATTTGGATAACACATCTCATGTTATAGGAAGGATCTCAGGTTTGGTATTAGAAGCATTGAGATATCACATCTCATGCTATCAGAAGGGTCTCAGGATAGGAATGGGAAGGAGTTGGATATCACATCTCATGCTAAAGGAAGGGTCTCAGGTTTGGTAGAAGCATTGAGATATCACATCTCATGCTATAGGAAGGGTCTCAGGATTGGAATGGGAAGGACTTAGATATCACATATCATGCTATAGGGAGGGTCTCAGTTTTGATAGTAGAAGCATTGAGATATCACAACTCATGCTATCGGAAGTGTCTCAGGATTGGAATGGGAAGGAGCTGGATATCACATCTCATGCTAAAGGAAGGGTCTCAGGTTTGGAACGGGAAGGAGTTGGATATCACATCTCATGTTATAGGAAGGGTCTCAGGTTTGGTATAAGCATTGAGATATCACATCTCTGCTATCGGAAGTGTCTCAGGATTGGAATGGGAAGGAGTTGGATATCCCATCTCATGTTATAGGACGGGTCTCAGGTTTGTTATTAGAATCATTGAGATATCATATTGCATGCTGTAGGAAGGGTCTAAGGATTGGAATGGGAAGCACTTGGATATCACATCTCATGCTATAGATAGGTTCTCAGGTTTGGAAAGGGAAGGAGTTGGATATCACATTTCATGTTAGAGGAAGGATCTCAGGTTTGGTATTAGAGGCATTGAGATATCACATCTCATGCTATAGGAAGGGTCTCAGGTTGGAAAGGGAAGGAGTTGGATATCACATCTCATGTTATAGGAAGGGTCTCAGGATTGGAATGGGAAGGACTTGGATATCACATCTCATGCTATAGGAAGGCTCTCAGGTTTGGAAGGGGAAAGAGTTGGATATCACATTTCATGTTAGAGGTAGGATCTCAGGTTTGGTATTAGAGGCAATGAGATATCACATCTCATGCTATCAGAAGGGTCTCAGGATTGGAATGGGAAGGAGTTGGATATCACATCTCATGCTAAAGGGAGGGTCTCAGGTTTGGAAGGGGAAGGATTTGGATATCACATCTCATGTTATAGGAAGGATCTCAGGTTTAGTATTAGAAGCATTGAGATATCACATCTCATGCTATCGGAAGGATCTCAGGTTTGGTATTAGAAGCATTGAGATATCACATCTCATGCTATCAGAAGGTTCTCAGGATTGGAATGGGAAGGAGTTGGATATCACATCTCATGCTAAAGGGAGGGTCTCAGGTTTGGAAGGGGAAGGATTTGGATATCACATCTCATGTTATAGGAAGGATCTCAGGTTTGGTATTAGAAGTATTGAGATATCACATCTCATGCTATAGGAAGGGTCTCAGGGTTGGAATGGGAAGGAGTTGGATATCACATCTCATGCTAAAGGAAGGGTCTCAGGTTTGGTAGAAGCATTGAGATATCACATCTCATGCTATAGGAAGGGTCTCAGGATTGGAATGGGAAGGACTTAGATATCACATATCATGCTATAGGGAGGGTCTCAGTTTTGATATTAGAAGCATTGAGATATCACATCTCATGCTATCGGAAGTGTCTCAGGATTGGAATGGGAAGGAGCTGGATATCACATCTCATGCTAAAGGAAGGGTCTCAGGTTTGGAACGGGAAGGAGTTGGATATCCGATCTCATGTTATTGGAAGGGTCTCAGGTTTGGTATAAGCATTGAGATATCACATCTCTGCTATCGGAAGTGTCTCAGGATTGGAATGGGAAGGAGTTGGATATCCCATCTCATGTTATAGGACGGGTCTCAGGATTGTTATTAGAATCATTGAGATATCATATTGCATGCTGTAGGAAGGGTCTAAGGATTGGAATGGGAAGGACTTGGATATCACATCTCATGCTATGGATAGGCTCTCAGGTTTGGAAAGGGAAGGAGTTGGATATCACATTTCATGTTGGAGGAAGGATCTCAGGTTTGGTATTAGAGGCATTGAGATATCACATCTCATGCTATAGGAAGGGTCTCAGGATTGGAATGGGAAGGAGTTGGATATCACATCTCATGTTATAGGAAGGGTCTCAGGTTTGGTATAAGCATTGAGATATCACATCTCATGCTATAGGAAGGGTCTCAGGATTGGAATCGAAGGAGTTGGATATCACATCTCATGTTATCGGAAGGATCTCAGGTTTGGTATTAGAAGAATTGAGACATCACATCTCATGCTATAGGAAGTGTCTCAGGATTGGAATGGGAAGGACTTGGATATCACATCTCATGCTATAGAGAGTGTCTCAAGTTTGATATTAGAAGCATTGAGATATCACATCTCATGCTATAGGAAGTGTCTCAGGATTGGAATGGGAAGGACTTGGATATCACATCTCATGCTATAGGGAGTGTCTCAAGTTTGATATTAGAAGCATTGAGATATCACATCTCATGCTATAGGAAGGGTCTCAGGATTGGAATGGGAAGGAGTTGGATATCACATCTCATGCTATAGGAAGGGTCTCAGGTTTGGTATAAGCAGTGAGATATCACATCTCATGCTATAGGAAGTGTCTCAGGATTGGAATGGGAAGGAGTTGGATATCACATCTCATGTTATAGGAAGGATCTCAGGTTTGGTATATGCATTGAGATATCACATCTCTGCTATCGGAAGGGTCTCAGGATTGGAATGGGAAGGAGTTGGATATTCCCATCTCATGTTATAGGAAGGGTCTCAGGTTTGGTATTCGAAGCATTGAGACATCACATCTCATGCTATAGGAAGGGTCTCAGGATTGCAATGGGAAGGACTTGGATATCACATCTCATGCTATAGGGAGGGTCTCAAGTTTGATATTAGAAGCATTGAGATATCACATCTCATGATATCGGAAGGGTCTCAGGATTGGAATGGGAAGGAGTTGGATATCACATCTCATGATAAAAGAAGGGTCTAAGGTTTGGAAGGGGAAGGATTTGGATATCACATCTCATGTTATAGGACCGGTCTCAGGTTTGGTATTAGAAGCATTGAGATATCAAGTCTCATGGTATAGGAAGGGTCTCAGAATTGGAATGGGAAGGAGTTGGATATCACATCTCAAGCTATAGGAAGGGTCTCAGGATTGGAATGGGAAGGAGTTTGATATCACATCTCATGCCATAGTATGGGTCTCAGGTTTGGTATAAGCATTGGGATATCCCATCTCATGCTATAGGAAGGGTCTCAGGTTGGAATGGGAAGGAGTTGGATATCACATCTCATGTTATAGGAAGGGTCTCAGGATTGGAATGGGAAGGACTTGGATATCACATCTCATGCTATAGGAAGGCTCTCAGGTTTGGAAGGGGAAAGAGTTGGATATCACATTTCATGTTAGAGGTAGGATCTCAGGTTTGGTATAAGAGGCATTGAGATATCACATCTCATGCTATCAGAAGGGTCTCAGGATTGGAATGGGAAGGAGTTGGATATCACATCTCATGCTAAAGTGAGGGTCTCAGGTTTGGAAGGGGAAGGATTTGGATATCACATCTCATGTTATAGGAAGGATCTCAGGTTTGGTATTAGAAGCATTGAGATATCACATCTCATGCTATCAGAAGGTGCTCAGGATTGGAATGGGAAGGAGTTGGATATCACATCTCATGCTAAAGGGAGGGTCTCAGGTTTGGAAGGGGAAGGATTTGGATATCACAACTCATGTTATCGGAAGGATCTCAGGTTTGGTATTAGAAGTATTGAGATATCACATCTCATGCTATAGGAAGGGTCTCAGGATTGGAATGGGAAGGAGTTGGATATCACATCTCATGCTAAAGGAAGGGTCTCAGGTATGGTAGAAGCATTGAGATATCACATCTCATGCTATAGGAAGGGTCTCAAGATTGGAATGGGAAGGACTTAGATATCACATATCATGCTATAGGGAGGGTCTCAGTTTTGATATTAAAAGCATTGAGATATCACATCTCATGCTATCGGAAGTGTCTCAGGATTGGAATGGGAAGGAGCTGGATATCACATCTCATGCTAAAGGAAGGGTCTCAGGTTTGGAACGGGAAGGAGTTGGATATCCGATCTCATGTTATAGGAAGGGTCTCAGGTTTGGTATAAGAATTGAGGTATCACATCTCTGCTATCGGAAGTGTCTCTGGATTGGAATGGGAAGGAGTTGGATATCACATTTCATGTTAGAGGAAGGATCTCAGGTTTGGTATTAGAGGCATTGAGATATCACATCTCATGCTATAGGAAGGGTCTCAGGATTGGAATGGGAAGGAGTTGGATATCACATCTCATGCTAAAGGAAGGGTCTCAGGTTTAGTATAAGCATTGAGATATCACATCTCATGCTATAGGAAGGGTCTCAGGATAGGAATGGAAGGAGTTGGATTTCACATCTCATGTTATAGGAAGGATCTCAGGTTTGGTATTAGAAGCATTGAGACATCACATCTCATGCTATAGGAAGGGTCTCAGGATTGGAATGGGAAGGAGTTGGATATCACATCTCATGCTATAGGAAGGGTCTCAGGTTTGGTATAAGCATTGAGATATCACATCTCATGCTATAGGAAGGGTCTCAGGATTGGAATGGGAAGGAGTTGTATATGACATCTCCTGCAGTAGGAAGGGTCTCAGGTTTGGTATAAGCATTGAGATATCACATCTCTGCTATCGGAAGGGTCTCAGGATTGCAATGGGAAGGAGTTGGATATCCCATCTCATGTTATCGGAAGAGTCTCAGGTTTGGTATTAGAAGCATTGAGATATCACATCTCATGCTATAGGAAGTGTCTCAAGATTGGAATGGGAAGGACTTGGATATCACATCTCATGCTATAGGGAGGGTCTCAAGTTTGATATTAGAAGCATTGAGATATCACATCTCATGCTATAGGAAGTGTCTCAGGATTGGAATGGGAAGGAGTTGGATATCACATCTCATGTTATAGGAAGGATCTCAGGTTTGGTATAAGCATTGAGATATCACATGTCTGCTATCGGAAGGGTCTCAGGATTGGAATGGGAAGGAGTTGGATATTCCCATCTCATGTTATAGGAAGGGTCTCAGCTTTGGTATTAGAAGCATTGAGAATTCACATCTCATGCTATAGGAAGGGTCTCAGTATTGGAATGGGAAGGACTTGGATATCACATCTCATGCTATAGGGAGGGTCTCAAGTTTGATATTAGAAGCATTGAGATAACAAATCTCATGATATCGGAAGGGTCTCAGGATTGGAATGGGAAGGAGTTGGATATCACATCTCATGATAAATGAAGGGTCTAAGGTTTGGAAGGGGAAGGATTTGGATATCACATCTCATGTTATAGGGCGGGTCTCAGGTTTGGTATTAGAAGCATTGAGATATCAAGTCTCATGGTATAGGAATGGTCTCAGAATTGGAATGGGAAGGAGTTGGATATCACATCTCAAGCTATAGGAAGGGTCTCAGGATTGGAATGGGAAGGAGTTTGATATCACATCTCATGCCATAGTATGGGTCTCAGGTTTGGTATAAGCATTGGGATATCAAATCTCATGCTATCGGAAGGGTATCAGGATTGGATTTGGAAGGAGTTGGATATCCCATCTCATGCTATAGGAAGGGTCTCAGGTTGGAATGGGAAGGAGTTGGATATCACATCTCATGTTATAGGAAGGGTCTCATGATTGGAATGGGAAGGACTTGGATATCACATCTCATGCTATAGGAAGGCTCTCAGGTTTGGAAGGGGAAAGAGTTGGATATCACATTTCATGTTAGAGGTAGGATCTCAGGTTTGGTATTAGAAGCATTGAGATATCACATCTCATGCTATCAGAAGGGTCTCAGGATTGGAATGGGAAGGAGTTGGATATCACATCTCATGCTAAAGGGAGGGTCTCAGGTTTGGAAGGGGAAGGATTTGGATATCACATCTCATGTTATAGGAAGGATCTCAGGTTTGGTATTAGAAGCATTGAGATATCACATCTCATGCTATCAGAAGAGTCTCAGGATTGGAATGGGAAGGAGTTGGATATCACATCTCATGCTAAAGGGAGGGTCTCAGGTTTGGAAGGGGAAGGATTTGGATATCACATCTCATGTTATCGGAAGGATCTCAGGTTTGGTATTAGAGGTATTGAGATATCACATCTCATGCTATAGGAAGGGTCTCAGGATTGGAATGGGAAGAAGTTGGATATCACATCTCATGCTAAAGGAAGGGTCTCAGATTTGGTAGAAGCATTGAGATATCACATCTCATGCTATAGGAAGGGTCTCAGGATTGGAATGGGAAGGGCTTAGATATCACATATCATGCTATAGGGAGCGTCTCAGTTTTGATATTAGAAGCATTGAGATATCACATCTCAGGCTATCGGAAGTGTCTCAGGATTGGAATGGGAAGGAGCTGGATATCACATCTCATGCTAAAGGAATGGTCTCAGGTTTGGAACGGGAAGGAGTTGGATATCACATCTCATGTTATAGGAAGGGTCTCAGGTTTGGTATTAGAAGCATTGAGATATCACATCTCATGCTATAGGAAGGGTCTCAGGATTGTAATGGGAAGGAGTTAGATATCACATCTCATGCTATATGAAGGGTCTCAGGTTTGGTATAAGCATTGAGATATCACATCTCATGCTATAGGAAGGGTCTCAGGATTGGAATGGGAAGGAGTTGTATATGACATCTCATGCCGTAGGAAGGGTCTCAGGTTTGGTATAAGCATTGAGATATCACATCTCTGCTATCGGAAGGGTCTCAGGATTGGAATGGGAAGGAGTTGGATATCCCATCTCATGTCATAGGACGGGTCTCAGGTTTGTTATTAGAATCATTGAGATATCATATTGCATGCTATAGGAAGGGTCTAAGGATTGGAATGGGAAGGACTTGGATATCACATCTCATGCTATAGGTAGGCTCTCAGGTTTGGAAAGGGAAGGAGTTGGATATCACATTTCATGTTAGAGGAAGGATCTCAGGTTTGGTATTAGAGGCATTGAGATATCACATCTCATGCTATAGGAAGGGTCTCAGGATTGGAATGTGAAGGAGTTAGATATCACATCTCATGCTATAGGAAGGGTCTCAGGTTTGGTATAAGCATTGAGATATCACATCTCATGCTATAGGAAGGGTCTCAGGATTGGAATGGGAAGGACTTGGATATCACATCTCATGCTATAGGGAGGGTCTCAAGTTTGATATTAGAAGCATTGAGATATCACATCTCATGCTATAGGAAGGGTCTCAGGATTGGAATGGAAGGAGTTGGATATCACATCTCATGTTTTAGGAAGGATCTCAGGTTTGGTATTAGAAGCATTGAGACATCACATCTCATGCTATAGGAAGGGTCTCAGGATTGGAATGGGAAGGAGTTGGATATCACATCTCATGTTATAGGAAGGATCTCAGGTTTGGTATTAGAAGCATTGAGACATCACATCTCATGCTATAGGAAGGGTCTCAAGATTGGAATGGGAAGGAGTTGTATATGACATCTCATGCCGTAGGAATGGTCTCAGGTTTGGTATAAGCATTGAGATATCACATCTCTGCTATCGGAAGGGTCTCAGGATTGGAATGGGAAGGAGTTGGATATCCCATCTCATGTTAAAGGAAGGGTCTCATGATTGGAATGGGAAGGACTTGGATATCACATCTCATGCTATAGGAAGGCTCTCAGGTTTGGAAGGGGAAAGAGTTGGATATCACATTTCATGTTAGAGGTAGGATCTCAGGTTTGGTATTAGAGGCATTGAGATATCACATCTCATGCTATCAGAAGGGTCTCAGGATTGGAACGGGAAGGAGTTGGATATCACATCTCATGCTAAAGGGAGGGTCTCAGGTTTGGAAGGGGAAGGATTTGGATATCACATCTCATGTTATAGGAAGGATCTCAGGTTTGGTATTAGAAGCATTGAGATATCACATCTCATGCTATCAGAAGGGTCTCAGGATAGGAATGGGAAGGAGTTGGATATCACATCTCATGCTAAAGGAAGGGTCTCAGGTTTGGTAGAAGCATTGAGATATCACATCTCATGCTATAGGAAGGGTCTCAGGATTGGAATGGGAAGGACTTAGATATCACATATCATGCTATAGGGAGGGTCTCAGTTTTGATAGTAGAAGCATTGAGATATCACATCTCATGCTATCGGAAGTGTCTCAGGATTGGAATGGGAAGGAGCTGGATATCACATCTCATGCTAAAGGAAGGGTCTCAGGTTTGGAACGGGAAGGAGTTGGATATCACATCTCATGTTATAGGAAGGGTCTCAGGTTTGGTATAAGCATTGAGATATCACATCTCTGCTATCGGAAGTGTCTCAGGATTGGAATGGGAAGGAGTTGGATATCCCATCTCATGTTATAGGACGGGTCTCAGGTTTGTTATTAGAATCATTGAGATATCATATTGCATGCTGTAGGAAGGGTCTAAGGATTGGAATGGGAAGCACTTGGATATCACATCTCATGCTATAGGAAGGGTCTCAGGTTGGAAAGGGAAGGAGTTGGATATCACATCTCATGTTATAGGAAGGGTCTCAGGATTGGAATGGGAAGGACTTGGATATCACATCTCATGCTATAGGAAGGCTCTCAGGTTTGGAAGGGGAAAGAGTTGGATATCACATTTCATGTTAGAGGTAGGATCTCAGGTTTGGTATTAGAGGCAATGAGATATCACATCTCATGCTATCAGAAGGGTCTCAGGATTGGAATGGGAAGGAGTTGGATATCACATCTCATGCTAAAGGGAGGGTCTCAGGTTTGGAAGGGGAAGGATTTGGATATCACATCTCATGTTATAGGAAGGATCTCAGGTTTAGTATTAGAAGCATTGAGATATCACATCTCATGCTATCGGAAGGATCTCAGGTTTGGTATTAGAAGCATTGAGATATCACATCTCATGCTATCAGAAGGTTCTCAGGATTGGAATGGGAAGGAGTTGGATATCACATCTCATGCTAAAGGGAGGGTCTCAGGTTTGGAAGGGGAAGGATTTGGATATCACATCTCATGTTATAGGAAGGATCTCAGGTTTGGTATTAGAAGTATTGAGATATCACATCTCATGCTATAGGAAGGGTCTCAGGGTTGGAATGGGAAGGAGTTGGATATCACATCTCATGCTAAAGGAAGGGTCTCAGGTTTGGTAGAAGCATTGAGATATCACATCTCATGCTATAGGAAGGGTCTCAGGATTGGAATGGGAAGGACTTAGATATCACATATCATGCTATAGGGAGGGTCTCAGTTTTGATATTAGAAGCATTGAGATATCACATCTCATGCTATCGGAAGTGTCTCAGGATTGGAATGGGAAGGAGCTGGATATCACATCTCATGCTAAAGGAAGGGTCTCAGGTTTGGAACGGGAAGGAGTTGGATATCCGATCTCATGTTATTGGAAGGGTCTCAGGTTTGGTATAAGCATTGAGATATCACATCTCTGCTATCGGAAGTGTCTCAGGATTGGAATGGGAAGGAGTTGGATATCCCATCTCATGTTATAGGACGGGTCTCAGGATTGTTATTAGAATCATTGAGATATCATATTGCATGCTGTAGGAAGGGTCTAAGGATTGGAATGGGAAGGACTTGGATATCACATCTCATGCTATGGATAGGCTCTCAGGTTTGGAAAGGGAAGGAGTTGGATATCACATTTCATGTTGGAGGAAGGATCTCAGGTTTGGTATTAGAGGCATTGAGATATCACATCTCATGCTATAGGAAGGGTCTCAGGATTGGAATGGGAAGGAGTTGGATATCACATCTCATGTTATAGGAAGGGTCTCAGGTTTGGTATAAGCATTGAGATATCACATCTCATGCTATAGGAAGGGTCTCAGGATTGGAATCGAAGGAGTTGGATATCACATCTCATGTTATCGGAAGGATCTCAGGTTTGGTATTAGAAGAATTGAGACATCACATCTCATGCTATAGGAAGTGTCTCAGGATTGGAATGGGAAGGACTTGGATATCACATCTCATGCTATAGGGAGTGTCTCAAGTTTGATATTAGAAGCATTGAGATATCACATCTCATGCTATAGGAAGTGTCTCAGGATTGGAATGGGAAGGACTTGGATATCACATCTCATGCTATAGGGAGTGTCTCAAGTTTGATATTAGAAGCATTGAGATATCACATCTCATGCTATAGGAAGGGTCTCAGGATTGGAATGGGAAGGAGTTGGATATCACATCTCATGCTATAGGAAGGGTCTCAGGTTTGGTATAAGCAGTGAGATATAACATCTCATGCTATAGGAAGTGTCTCAGGATTGGAATGGGAAGGAGTTGGATATCACATCTCATGTTATAGGAAGGATCTCAGGTTTGGTATATGCATTGAGATATCACATCTCTGCTATCGGAAGGGTCTCAGGATTGGAATGGGAAGGAGTTGGATATTCCCATCTCATGTTATAGGAAGGGTCTCAGGTTTGGTATTCGAAGCATTGAGACATCACATCTCATGCTATAGGAAGGGTCTCAGGATTGCAATGGGAAGGACTTGGATATCACATCTCATGCTATAGGGAGGGTCTCAAGTTTGATATTAGAAGCATTGAGATATCACATCTCATGATATCGGAAGGGTCTCAGGATTGGAATGGGAAGGAGTTGGATATCACATCTCATGATAAAAGAAGGGTCTAAGGTTTGGAAGGGGAAGGATTTGGATATCACATCTCATGTTATAGGACCGGTCTCAGGATTGGTATTAGAAGCATTGAGATATCAAGTCTCATGGTATAGGAAGGGTCTCAGAATTGGAATGGGAAGGAGTTGGATATCACATCTCAAGCTATAGGAAGGGTCTCAGGATTGGAATGGGAAGGAGTTTGATATCACATCTCATGCCATAGTATGGGTCTCAGGTTTGGTATAAGCGTTGGGATATCCCATCTCATGCTATAGGAAGGGTCTCAGGTTGGAATGGGAAGGAGTTGGATATCACATCTCATGTTATAGGAAGGGTCTCAGGATTGGAATGGGAAGGACTTGGATATCACATCTCATGCTATAGGAAGGCTCTCAGGTTTGGAAGGGGAAAGAGTTGGATATCACATTTCATGTTAGAGGTAGGATCTCAGGTTTGGTATAAGAGGCATTGAGATATCACATCTCATGCTATCAGAAGGTTCTCAGGATTGGAATGGGAAGGAGTTGGATATCACATCTCATGCTAAAGGGAGGGTCTCAGGTTTGGAAGGGGAAGGATTTGGATATCACAACTCATGTTATCGGAAGGATCTCAGGTTTGGTATTAGAAGTATTGAGATATCACATCTCATGCTATAGGAAGGGTCTCAGGATTGGAATGGGAAGGAGTTGGATATCACATCTCATGCTAAAGGAAGGGTCTCAGGTATGGTAGAAGCATTGAGATATCACATCTCATGCTATAGGAAGGGTCTCAAGATTGGAATGGGAAGGACTTAGATATCACATATCATGCTATAGGGAGGGTCTCAGTTTTGATATTAAAAGCATTGAGATATCACATCTCATGCTATCGGAAGTGTCTCAGGATTGGAATGGGAAGGAGCTGGATATCACATCTCATGCTAAAGGAAGGGTCTCAGGTTTGGAACGGGAAGGAATTGGATATCCGATCTCATGTTATAGGAAGGGTCTCAGGTTTGGTATAAGCATTGAGATATCACATCTCTGCTATCGGAAGTGTCTCAGGATTGGAATGGGAAGGAGTTGGATATCACATTTCATGTTAGAGGAAGGATCTCAGGTTTGGTATTAGAGGCATTGAGATATCACATCTCATGCTATAGGAAGGGTCTCAGGATTGGAATGGGAAGGAGTTGGATATCACATCTCATGCTAAAGGAAGGGTCTCAGGTTTAGTATAAGCATTGAGATATCACATCTCATGCTATAGGAAGGGTCTCAGGATAGGAATGGAAGGAGTTGGATTTCACATCTCATGTTATAGGAAGGATCTCAGGTTTGGTATTAGAAGCATTGAGACATCACATCTCATGCTATAGGAAGGGTCTCAGGATTGGAATGGGAAGGAGTTGGATATCACATCTCATGCTATAGGAAGGGTCTCAGGTTTGGTATAAGCATTGAGATATCACATCTCATGCTATAGGAAGGGTCTCAGGATTGGAATGGGAAGGAGTTGTATATGACATCTCCTGCCGTAGGAAGGGTCTCAGGTTTGGTATAAGCATTGAGATATCACATCTCTGCTATCGGAAGGGTCTCAGGATTGCAATGGGAAGGAGTTGGATATCCCATCTCATGTTATAGGAAGAGTCTCAGGTTTGGTATTAGAAGCATTGAGATATCACATCTCATGCTATAGGAAGTGTCTCAAGATTGGAATGGGAAGGACTTGGATATCACATCTCATGCTATAGGGAGGCTCTCAAGTTTGATATTAGAAGCATTGAGATATCACATCTCATGCTATAGGAAGTGTCTCAGGATTGGAATGGGAAGGAGTTGGATATCACATCTCATGTTATAGGAAGGATCTCAGGTTTGGTATAAGCATTGAGATATCACATGTCTGCTATCGGAAGGGTCTCAGGATTGGAATGGGAAGGAGTTGGATATTCCCATCTCATGTTATAGGAAGGGTCTCAGCTTTGGTATTAGAAGCATTGAGAATTCACATCTCATGCTATAGGAAGGGTCTCAGGATTGGAATGGGAAGGACTTGGATATCACATCTCATGCCATAGGGAGGGTCTCAAGTTTGATATTAGAAGCATTGAGATAACAAATCTCATGATATCGGAAGGGTCTCAGGATTGGAATGGGAAGGAGTTGGATATCACATCTCATGATAAATGAAGGGTCTAAGGTTTGGAAGGGGAAGGATTTGGATATCACATCTCATGTTATAGGGCGGGTCTCAGGTTTGGTATTAGAAGCATTGAGATATCAAGTCTCATGGTATAGGAAGGGTCTCAGAATTGGAATGGGAAGGAGTTGGATATCACATCTCAAGCTATAGGAAGGGTCTCAGGATTGGAATGGGAAGGAGTTTGATATCACATCTCATGCCATAGTATGGGTCTCAGGTTTGGTATAAGCATTGGGATATCAAATCTCATGCTATCGGAAGGGTATCAGGATTGGATTTGGAAGGAGTTGGATATCCCATCTCATGCTATAGGAAGGGTCTCAGGTTGGAATGGGAAGGAGTTGGATATCACATCTCATGTTATAGGAAGGGTCTCATGATTGGAATGGGAAGGACTTGGATATCACATCTCATGCTATAGGAAGGCTCTCAGGTTTGGAAGGGGAAAGAGTTGGATATCACATTTCATGTTAGAGGTAGGATCTCAGGTTTGGTATTAGAAGCATTGAGATATCACATCTCATGCTATCAGAAGGGTCTCAGGATTGGAATGGGAAGGAGTTGGATATCACATCTCATGCTAAAGGGAGGGTCTCAGGTTTGGAAGGGGAAGGATTTGGATATCACATCTCATGTTATAGGAAGGATCTCAGGTTTGGTATTAGAAGCATTGAGATATCACATCTCATGCTATCAGAAGAGTCTCAGGATTGGAATGGGAAGGAGTTGGATATCACATCTCATGCTAAAGGGAGGGTCTCAGGTTTGGAAGGGGAAGGATTTGGTTATCACATCTCATGTTATCGGAAGGATCTCAGGTTTGGTATTAGAAGTATTGAGATATCACATCTCATGCTATAGGAAGGGTCTCAGGATTGGAATGGGAAGAAGTTGGATATCACATCTCATGCTAAAGGAAGGGTCTCAGGTTTGGTAGAAGCATTGAGATAACACATCTCATGCTATAGGAAGGGTCTCAGGATTGGAATGGGAAGGGCTTAGATATCACATATCATGCTATAGGGAGCGTCTCAGTTTTGATATTAGAAGCATTGAGATATCACATCTCAGGCTATCGGAAGTGTCTCAGGATTGGAATGGGAAGGAGCTGGATATCACATCTCATGCTAAAGGAATGGTCTCAGGTTTGGAACGGGAAGGAGTTGGATATCACATCTCATGTTATAGGAAGGGTCTCAGGTTTGGTATTAGAGGCATTGAGATATCACATCTCATGCTATCAGAAGGGTCTCAGGATTGGAATGGAAAGGAGTTGGATATCACATCTCATGCTAAAGGGAGGGTCTCAGGTTTGGAAGGGGAAGGATTTGGATATCACATCTCATGTTATAGGAAGGATCTCAGGTTTGGTATTAGAAGCATTGAGATATCACATCTCATGCTATCGGAAGGATCTCAGGTTTGGTATTAGAAGCATTGAGATATCACATCTCATGCTATCAGAAGGTTCTCAGGATTGGAATGGGAAGGAGTTGGATATCACATCTCATGCTAAAGGGAGGGTCTCAGGTTTGGAAGGGGAAGGATTTGGATATCACATCTCATGTTATCGGAAGGATATCAGGTTTGGTATTAGAAGTATTGAGATATCACATCTCATGCTATAGGAAGGGTCTCAGGATTGGAATGGGAAGGAGTTGGATATCACATCTCATGCTAAAGGAAGGGTCTCAGGTTTGGTAGAAGCATTGAGATATCACATCTCATGCTATAGGAAGGGTCTCAGGATTGGAATGGGAAGGACTTAGATATCACATATCATGCTATAGGGAGGGTCTCAGTTTTGATATTAGAAGCATTGAGATATCACATCTCATGCTATCGGAAGTGTCTCAGGATTGGAATGGGAAGGAGCTGGATATCACATCTCATGCTAAAGGAAGGGTCTCAGGTTTGGAACGGGAAGGAGTTGGATAGCCGATCTCATGTTATAGGAAGGGTCTCAGGTTTGGTATAAGCATTGAGATATCACATCTCTGCTATCGGAAGTGTCTCAGGATTGGAATGGGAAGGAATTGGATATCCCATCTCATGTTATAGGACGGGTCTCAGGATTGTTATTAGAATCATTGAGATATCATATTGCATGCTGTAGGAAGGGTCTAAGGATTGGAATGGGAAGGACTTGGATATCACATCTCATGCTATGGATAGGCTCTCAGGTTTGGAAAGGGAAGGAGTTGGATATCACATTTCATGTTAGAGGAAGGATCTCAGGTTTGGTATTAGAGGCATTGAGATATCACATCTCATGCTATAGGAAGCGTCTCAGGATTGGAATGGAAGGAGTTGGATATCACATCTCATGTTATAGGAAGGATCTCAGGTTTGGTATTAGAAGCATTGAGACATCACATCTCATGCTATAGGAAGGGTCTCAGGATTGGAATGGGAAGGAGTTGGATATCACATCTCATGCTATAGGAAGGGTCTCTGGTTTGGTATAAGCATTGAGATATCACATCTCATGCTATAGAAAGGGTCTCAGGATTGGAATGGGAAGGAGTTGTATATGACATCTCATGCCGTAGGAAGGGTCTCAGGTTTGGTATAAGCATTGAGATATCACATCTCTGCTATCGGAAGGGTCTCAGGATTGGAATGGGAAGGAGTTGGATATCCCATCTCATGTTATAGGAAGAGTCTCAGGTTTGTTATTAGAAGCATTGAGATATCACATCTCATACTATAGGAAGTGTCTCAGGATTGGAATGGGAAGGACTTGGATATCACATCTCATGCTATAGGGAGGGTCTCACGTTTGATATTAGAAGCATTGAGATATCACATCTCATGCTATAGGAAGGGTCTCAGTATTGGAATGGGAAGGAGTTGGATATCACATCTCATGCTATAGGAAGGGTCTCAGGTTTGGTATAAGCAGTGAGATATCACATCTCATGCTATAGGAAGTGTCTCAGGATTGGAATGGGAAGGAGTTGGATATCACATCTCATGTAATAGGAAGGATCTCAGGTTTGGTATAAGCATTGAGATATCACATCTCTGCTATCGGAAGGGTCTCAGGATTGGAATGGGAAGGAGTTGGATATTCCCATCTCATGTTATAGGAAGGGTCTCAGGTTTAGTATTAGAAGCATTGAGACATCACATCTCATGCTATAGGAAGGGTCTCAGGATTGAAATGGGAAGGACTTGGATATCACATCTCATGCTATAGGAAGGGTCTCAAGTTTGATATTAGAAGCATTGAGATATCACATCTCATGATATCGGAAGGGTCTCAGGATTGGAATGAGAAGGAGTTGGATATCACATCTCATGATAAAGGAAGGGTCTAAGGCTTGGAAGGGGAGGGATTTGGATATCACATCTCATGTTATAGGGCGGGTCTCAGGTTTGGTATTAGAAGCATTGAGATATCAAGTCTCATGGTATAGGAAGGGTCTCAGAATTGGAATGGGAAGGAGTTGGATATCACATCTCAAGCTATAGGAAGGGTCTCAGGATTGGAATGGGAAGGAGTTTGATATCACATCTCATGCCATAGTATGGGTCTCAGGTTTGGTATAAGCATTGGGATATCACATCACATGCTATCGGAAGGGTATCAGGATTGGATTTGGAAGGAGTTGGATATCCCATCTCATGCTATAGAAAGGGTCTCAGGTTGGAATGGGAAGGAGTTGATATCACATCTCATGTTATAGGAAGGGTCTCAGGATTGGAACGGGAAGGACTTGGATATCACATCTCATGCTATAGGAAGGCTCTCAGTTTTGGAAGGGGAAAGAGTTGGATATCACATTTCATGTTAGAGGTAGGATCTCAGGTTTGGTATTAGAGGCATTGAGATATCACATCTCATGCTATCAGAAGGGTCTCAGGATTGGAATGGGAAGGAGTTGGATATCACATCTCATGCTAAATGGAGGGTCTCAGGTTTGGAAGGGGAAGGATTTGGATATCACATCTCATGTTATAGGAAGGAGCTCAGGTTTGGTATTAGAAGCATTGAGATATCACATCTCATGCTATAGGAAGGATCTCAGGTTTGGTATTAGAAGCATTGAGATGTCACATCTCATGCTATCAGAAGGGTCTCAGGATTGGAATGGGAAGGAGTTGGATATCACATCTCAAGCTATAGGAAGGGTCTCAGGTTTGGTACAAGCATTGAGATATCACATCACATGCTATAGGAAGGGTCTCAGGATTGGAATGGGAAGGAGTTGTATATGACATCTCATGCCATAGGAAGGGTCTCAGGTTTGGTATAAGCATTGATATATCACATCACATGCTATAGGAAGGGTCTCAGGATTGGAATGGGAAGGACTTGGATATCACATCTCATGCTATAGGGAGGGTCTCAAGTTTGATATTAGAAGCATTGAGATATCACATCTAATGATATCGGAAGGGTCTCAGGATTGGAATGGGAAGGAGTTGGATATCACATCTCATGATAAAGGAAGGGTCTAAGGTTTGGAAGGGGAAGGATTTGGATATCACATCTCATGTTATAGGGCGGGTCTCAGGTTTGGTATTAGAAGCATTGAGATATCAAGTCTCATGGTATAGGAAGGGTCTCAGAATTGGAATGGGAAGGAGTTGGATATCACATCTCAAGCTATAGGAAGGGTCTCAGGATTGGAATGGGAAGGAGTTTGATATCACATCTCATGCCATAGTATGGGTCTCAGGTTTGGTATAAGCATTGGGATATCACATCTCATGCTATCGGAAGGGTATCAGGATTGGATTTGGAAGGAGTTGGATATCCCATCTCATGCTATAGAAAGGGTCTCAGGTTGGAATGGGAAGGAGTTGGATATCACATCTCATGTTATAGGAAGGGTCTCAGGATTGGAACGGGAAGGACTTGGATATCACATCACATGCTATAGGAAGGGTCTCAGGATTGGAATGGGAAGGAGTTGTATATGACATCTCATGCCATAGGAAGGGTCTCAGGTTTAGTATTAGAAGCATTGAGACATCACATCTCATGCTATAGGAAGGGTCTCAGAATTGAAATGGGAAGGACTTGGATATCACATCTCATGCTATAGGAAGGGTCTCAAGTTTGATATTAGAAGCATTGAGATATCACATCTCATGATATCGGAAGGGTCTCAGGATTGGAATGAGAAGGAGTTGGATATCACATCTCATGATAAAGGAAGGGTCTAAGGTTTGGAAGGGGAGGGATTTGGATATCACATCTCATGTTATAGGGCGGGTCTCAGGTTTGGTATTAGAAGCATTGAGATATCAAGTCTCATGGTATAGGAAGGGTCTCAGAATTGGAATGGGAAGGAGTTGGATATCACATCTCAAGCTATAGGAAGGGTCTCAGGATTGGAATGGGAAGGAGTTTGATATCACATCTCATGCCATAGTATGGGTCTCAGGTTTGGTATAAGCATTGGGATATCACATCACATGCTATCGGAAGGGTATCAGGATTGGATTTGGAAGGAGTTGGATATCCCATCTCATGCTATAGAAAGGGTCTCAGGTTGGAATGGGAAGGAGTTGATATCACATCTCATGTTATAGGAAGGGTCTCAGGATTGGAACGGGAAGGACTTGGATATCACATCTCATGCTATAGGAAGGCTCTCAGTTTTGGAAGGGGAAAGAGTTGGATATCACATTTCATGTTAGAGGTAGGATCTCAGGTTTGGTATTAGAGGCATTGAGATATCACATCTCATGCTATCAGAAGGGTCTCAGGATTGGAATGGGAAGGAGTTGGATATCACATCTCATGCTAAAGGGAGGGTCTCAGGTTTGGAAGGGGAAGGATTTGGATATCACATCTCATGTTATAGGAAGGAGCTCAGGTTTGGTATTAGAAGCATTGAGATATCACATCTCATGCTATAGGAAGGATCTCAGGTTTGGTATTAGAAGCATTGAGATGTCACATCTCATGCTATCAGAAGGGTCTCAGGATTGGAATGGGAAGGAGTTGGATATCACATCTCATGCTAAAGGGAGGGTCTCAGGTTTGGAAGGGGAAGGATTTGGATATCACATCTCATGTTATCGGAAGGATCTCAGGTTTGGTATTAGAAGTATTGAGATATCACATCTCATGCTATGGGAAGGGTCTCAGGATTGGAATGGGAAGGAGTTGGATATCACATCTCAAGCTATAGGAAGGGTCTCAGGTTTGGTACAAGCATTGAGATATCACATCACATGCTATAGGAAGGGTCTCAGGATTGGAATGGGAAGGAGTTGTATATGACATCTCATGCCATAGGAAGGGTCTCAGGTTTGGTATAAGCATTGATATATCACATCACATGCTATAGGAAGGGTCTCAGGATTGGAATGGGAAGGACTTGGATATCACATCTCATGCTATAGGGAGGGTCTCAAGTTTGATATTAGAAGCATTGAGATATCACATCTCATGATATCGGAAGGGTCTCAGGATTGGAATGGAAGGAGTTGGATATCACATCTCATGATAAAGGAAGGGTCTAAGGTTTGGAAGGGGAAGGATTTGGATATCACATCTCATGTTATAGGGCGGGTCTCAGGTTTGGTATTAGAAGCATTGAGATATCAAGTCTCATGGTATAGGAAGGGTCTCAGAATTGGAATGGGAAGGAGTTGGATATCACATCTCAAGCTATAGGAAGGGTCTCAGGATTGGAATGGGAAGGAGTTTGATATCACATCTCATGCCATAGTATGGGTCTCAGGTTTGGTATAAGCATTGGGATATCACATCTCATGCTATCGGAAGGGTATCAGGATTGGATTTGGAAGGAGTTGGATATCCCATCTCATGCTATAGAAAGGGTCTCAGGTTGGAATGGGAAGGAGTTGGATATCACATCTCATGTTATAGGAAGGGTCTCAGGATTGGAATGGGAAGGACTTGGATATCACATCTCATGCTATAGGAAGGCTCTCAGTTTTGGAAGGGGAAAGAGTTGGATATCACATTTCATGTTAGAGGTAGGATCTCAGGTTTGGTATTAGAGGGATTGAGATATCAGATCTCATGCTATCAGAAGGGTCTCAGGATTGGAATGGGAAGGAGTTGGATATCACATCTCATGCTAAAGGGAGGGTCTCAGGTTTGGAAGGGGAAGGATTTGGATATCACATCTCATGTTATAGGAAGGAGCTCAGGTTTGGTATTAGAAGCATTGAGATATCACATCTCATGCTATCGGAAGGATCTCAGGTTTGGTATTAGAAGCATTGAGATATCACATCTCATGCTATCAGAAGGGTCTCAGGATTGGAATGGGAAGGAGTTGGATATCACATCTCATGCTAAAGGGAGGGTCTCAGGTTTGGAAGGGGAAGGATTTGGATATCACATCTCATGTTATCGGAAGGATCTCAGGTTTGGTATTAGAAGTATTGAGATATCACATCTCATGCTATGGGAAGGGTCTCAGGATTGGAATGGGAAGGAGTTGGATATCACATCTCAAGCTATAGGAAGGGTCTCAGGTTTGGTATAAGCATTTAGATATCACATCACATGCTATAGGAAGGGTCTCAGGATTGGAATGGGAAGGAGTTGTATATGACATCTCATGCCATAGGAAGGGTCTCAGGTTTGGTATAAGCATTGATATATCACATCACATGCTATGGGAAGGGTCTCAGGATTGGAATGGGAAGGACTTGGATATCACATCTCATGCTATAGGCAGGGTCTCAGGTTTGGAAAGGGAAGGAGTTGGATATCACATTTCATGTTAGAGGTAGGATCTCAGGTTTGGTATTAGAGGCATTGAGATATCACATCTCATGCTATCAGAAGGGTCTCAGGATTGGAATGGGAATGAGTTGGATATCACATCTCATGCTAAAGGGAGGGTCTCAGGTTTGGAAGGGGAAGGATTTGGATATCACATCTCATGTTATAGGAAGGATCTCCGGTTTGGTATAAGCAGTGAGATATCACATCTCATGCTATAGGAAGTGTCTCAGGATTGGAATGGGAAGGAGTTGGATATCACATCTCATGTAATAGGAAGGATCTCAGGTTTGGTATAAGCATTGAGATATCACATCTCTGCTATCGGAAGGGTCTCAGGATTGGAATGGGAAGGAGTTGGATATTCCCATCTCATGTTATAGGAAGGGTCTCAGGTTTAGTATTAGAAGCATTGAGACATCACATCTCATGCTATAGGAAGGGTCTCAGGATTGGAATGGGAAGGACTTGGATATCACATCTCATGCTATAGGGAGGGTCTCAAGTTTGATATTAGAAGCATTGAGATATCACATCTCATGATATCGGAAGGGTCTCAGGATTGGAATGGGAAGGAGTTGGATATCACATCTCATGATAAAGGAAGGGTCTAAGGTTTGGAAGGGGAAGGATTTGGATATCACATCTCATGTTATAGGGCGGGTCTCAGGTTTGGTATTAGAAGCATTGAGATATCAAGTCTCATGGTATAGGAAGGGTCTCAGAATTGGAATGGGAAGGAGTTGGATATCACATCTCAAGCTATAGGAAGGGTCTCAGGATTGGAATGGGAAGGAGTTTGATATCACATCTCATGCCATAGTATGGGTCTCAGGTTTGGTATAAGCATTGGGATATCACATCTCATGCTATCGGAAGGGTATCAGGATTGGATTTGGAAGGAGTTGGATATCCCATCTCATGCTATAGAAAGGGTCTCAGGTTGGAATGGGAAGGAGTTGGATATCACATCTCATGCTATAGGAAGGCTCTCAGTTTTGGAAGGGGAAAGAGTTGGATATCACATTTCATGTTAGAGGTAGGATCTCAGGTTTGGTATTAGAGGCATTGAGATATCACATCTCATGCTATCAGAAGGGTCTCAGGATTGGAATGGGAAGGAGTTGGATATCACATCTCATGCTAAAGGGAGGGTCTCAGGTTTGGAAGGGGAAGGTTTTGGATATCACATCTCATGTTATAGGAAGGAGCTCAGGTTTGGTATTAGAAGCATTGAGATATCACATCTCATGCTATCGGAAGGATCTCAGGTTTGGTATTAGAAGCATTGAGATATCACATCTCATGCTATCAGAAGGGTCTCAGGATTGGAATGGGAAGGAGTTGGATATCACATCTCATGCTAAAGGGAGGGTCTCAGGTTTGGAAGGGGAAGGATTTGGATATCACATCTCATGTTATCGGAAGGATCTCAGATTTGGTATTAGAAGTATTGAGATATCACATCTCATGCTATGGGAAGGGTCTCAGGATTGGAATGGGAAGGAGTTGGATATCACATCTCAAGCTATAGGAAGGGTCTCAGGTTTGGTATAAGCATTGAGATATCACATCACATGCTATAGGAAGGGTCTCAGGATTGGAATGGGAAGGAGTTGTATATGACATCTCGTGCCATAGGAAGGGTCTCAGGTTTGGTATAAGCATTGATATATCACATCACATGCTATAGGAAGGGTCTCAGGATTGGAATGGGAAGGACTTGGATATCACATCTCATGCTATAGGCAGGGTCTCAGGTTTGGAAAGGGAAGGAGTTGGATATCACATTTCATGTTAGAGGTAGGATCTCAGGTTTGGTATTAGAGGCATTGAGATATCACATCTCATGCTATCAGAAGGGTCTCAGGATTGGAATGGGAAGGAGTTGGATATCACATCTCATGCTAAAGGGAGGGTCTCAGGTTTGGAAGGGGAAGGATTTGGATATCACATCTCATGTTATAGGAAGGATCTCAGGTTTGGTATTAGAGGCATTGAGATATCACATCTCATGCTATCATAAGGGTCTCAGGATTGGAATGGGAAGGAGTTGGATATCACATCTCATGCTAAAGGGAGGGTCTCAGGTTTGGAAGCCGAAGGATTTGGATATCACATCACATGTTATAGGAAGGATCTCAGGTTTGGTATTAGAAGCATTGAGATATCACATCTCATGCTATCGGAAGGGTCTCAGGATTGGAATGGGAAGGAGTTGGATATCACATCTCATGCTATAGGAAGGGTCTCAGGTTTGGAATGGGAAGGAGTTGGATATCACATCTCATGTTATAGGAAGAGTCTCAGGTTTGGTATAAGCATTGAGATATCACATCTCTGCAATCGGAAATGTCTCAGGATTGGGATGGGAAGGAGTTGGATATCACATCTCATGCTATAGGAAGGGTCTCAGGTTTGGAACGGGAAGGAGTTGGATATTGTTAAGACAGATTTCTGAACTCTGTCCTGGTGGCGCAGAAGTTCAGAAGGCCAACCTAATTTCTTGGAACAGGGTAACCTCTGGACAAGCCAGACCAATCAAGGTAGCGATCGCGGCGGTCAAGACTAGGGGCCTCATTACGACCCTGGCGGAATCCGAAAAACGATGGCGGAAATGCAATACCGCCCTTGAATACCGCCCGTTGCGATTAAGACCCCTCACCGTAAAGTACGATGCCATTAGCGACACCGTATTGAACGCCAACGCTAACTGCACCAAGTACGCGCACGCGCGCCTTGCAAAACCGTAATTACCGCCATGGCGCAACGGTACGCGAATTCCGACCCTAGCGGACATGCACTCAACGCCATCAAGCATGGCAGAAAATACCATTCCGCCATGGCGAGAAATACGGCATCGCGAACCAACCGTAAATGGCCCTACCGAGTGCCTGTACTCCACTCCCTGCCCACATTGCACAACCCCTTGTAGGCGCAACGTAGCCACACCATGCAACCAGTGAAATGTACAAGTCACCCATGCATGCCAACGAACAAATGCATGCAGGGGCACCAAGTGCCTCGTGAGTGGCCATCCATATTTGGCATGTCACCATTGCCGTACTGATGCAGCACAGGCATCTGAAGTGTCAAGTACACCAAAATGAACTGAAATATACCATGAGACAAAACAACAATAGTCCCCCATCGCTTGCCACCAGTGTAAATCAACATTCAAAGCAGTATCCTGAGGGAGACTGCACCAGCCCTGTACCCCTGCCAGTAGACAAACCAACCATCAGCATGAGCATGTACCACACAAGTTGGCAGAGTGACTGAGCAGCCAGGCCCATCTCAAGAGGGGCCAATGGGAGCTGTAGGGCACAGATGGCACGAATACAGAAGCAATTCCAATGGACCTGACCTCAGTCTCCCTCCAAGAAACGCACGCAAACACAGGCACCTGTGACCAGCCATTCTCTGATAATCCCATCATTCCACCAATCCACCTGGCTGACCGGCATCTGTTGCACAAAAGCCAATCCCCCGCCCCTGAGCATGACATCATAAAAACAGTCATAATGGCAGCCCTTATCCCCGACCTTACTGGGCTTCGTAGGCAAACGCGGCCAGTACAGTACCACACAACTCTACTCCGAAGCCGGAACACAATGCAGATCAACTCACAATACATCGCGCCACAAATCGGAATATGCCACATTACTAGCAAGGAATAACGCCACACGGTTAATGTCTGGACATAAATTTAATGCACATCAAAATCACAAAGCCCATACAGCTATTTGCTCATGAACCCCCAAATAATCTCCAATACTGTGTGCTGCATCCGCAATAAATGACCAGCTTCTTCTTGTGTGACGCCCTGTTCCTTCATGGTACACAGGGCCTACATTTACGCACAAAAAGGCACCATGGAAGCGCCTAGAACCGCAGGGCCGTCCCATGAAGTAGGCACTAGTCCAGCTGAAAGGACGATATGTTGCTCCTAGCCACTAGTACTGCGTAAGGGCATGTGGCCCATTGGCGATCGTCCCATAAGATCGTAATGGTGCTCCACTGATTAACTCGAAGCTGCAGGTGTCGACTGAAGAAGCCATCTGCAGGAGTGGCGTACAGATGGCAGCGGCAAAAGGGGAGTAGAAACCTGTCACCCAAATGAAAAAAAAAATAATAGCATGGGCATCCGGACTCCAAATGTATTACTCACTTCAACCAACACACTAATCTACAACCATATGCATGCCAGCCCACTCAAAAGGATTAATTTCACCCCACAATCACTTGAGAATCATAACGATATAAATCGAGGTGAATACACCATTACAAACGAGTGTTTGTGTGCTTGCGTCTGTCAAAACAGAATCCATTAGATGGGATCAGTAACGTGCATAGACACAAGTGTCTGAAGGCGCGTCGAGACAGGGAGGGTCCAACAAGGGCAGATAGACGATGGTCCCACTATGGCAGCTTTGCATCACATAGCGCAGGGGAAGGGGATAGATACCAAAAAGTCATGTACATGGCAAGCTCACAATAAAATCATCTGTCCATGCATCCCTTCAACATTCCCTCATCCCTGTATGAAAACGCCTGAATATTTACTCACATGACATTTGAAATTTCCATTGAGTCTGTGCGTAATGCAGTCTGCAAAATCCACTGTGCTCCTGCCCGGATTTCTAGTGTAGTGAAGTAACATGCATTTGGGCACGTCCTGCCTTATCGTCCACTACGCCATTGCGCATCCCATTCAATTCATATCAATCATTGCATTCTCGTCATGGGCCCTGTCCCAAGGACATTCAACAATAGAACGTTACATTTCCAGTCAGACGTGTGGGCGTCTCCTCGCCGCTAGTTGAAAACCAAAAGCGCTGTCCTTCGAATTCCTCATTTGCAACATCACGCCGAAAAGGCATCTGTGAACGCTTGAATTCACCAATACATCTATGTAGTGCGGCTGTGTGTGAAAATGGTAACTGGCTCCAATCACTAATGGGACTCCCCGCCCGTCGGTGAACGTCGCTTCAGTGCTGCATGAGGGTCCACCGTTGATCGAGTACTACATTCCACTGACCCTTCACAAGTTCGTCCGCGACTGCAAATATAGTATGTGAAACAATGGGACCATAGCAGTATTAACACATAAAGCAATATTCCACGGCCATCGGGATTAATCACATGATTGCAATTGCAAGATGCCATGCGTCAAATAGCAGCGTTGTGTGCGGGACGTGCTCGCCCAGGAGTCTTTGCAGCTGACACAGGTGGAATGAATCACCACAGGTGGAGGCTATACAGCCTGAAGACACATAAATTGCACACCCAACCCCCTCCCACAACCACACCCACTCCAATATGCTACCGGCAGGACTAGCGATGTTGGGCCTGGGGGACCTGATAGCACTGCAAGTACTCCAACTCCAAGAAGAAGACGAACAGCAACTACTACAACAACCGGCCGCACAGAGGAGACGCAGGAGGAGGGCAAGGCAGGGGCAGCAAGGCCCACCAGCACAGCCACTACCACCACGCAGGCAGGCCGCAATCCCACGCCTCCGAGCTAATCCGTTCAACCTCACTGCTGAGCAGATCCACACCCTCTACCGTTTGGACCGGGACACCATAATCGCCATCGTCGACATGACGCACGCTGACCTTGTCAGCATGATAGATAGCCCAACCGCCATCCCACCCCTACTGAAGGTGGTGTCTCTACTCCACTTCCTGGCCACAGGCACCTACCAGCACACAGTCGGACAGTTGCATGGCATTTCACAGCCACTATTGTCACGGACACTATTCCAAGTGCTTGATGCCCTCCTGAAGCACTCAGACGACTACATCTTTTTACCACTCTCGGATCAGGAGATCACAAACGCGAAAGTGGGATTCCATGCACTTGGCGGCATACCGGGTTGCATTGGTGCCATCGACTGCACCCATGTGGAATTGGTTGTCCCACATGCCATGGAGGTCCAGTACCGCAACCGGAAACAATATCATTCTATCAATGTACAAATGGTGTGTGACTCCAACAGGATCTTTACACATTGTTGTGCCCGATTTCCTGGATCTACCCATGATTCTATGGTCCTGAGGAACTCTAGAATACCACGCTACATGGAGCGACACGCAGGGCACAGATCCTGGCTACTCGGTGAGTCTCATTTCATGCATGGGAATGTGGGGTAGGTGATGCGTCAATGACCTTGCAGGAAGGGGGGGGGTGCGTAGCAATGTCATTCCACAAACATCCTTTCTTGTCCACATACAGGTGATGCCGGGTATCCACTGAAGAGATGGCTCCTTACACCAGTCCGGAACCCACGGGACCAGCATGAAGAGGACTACAACCATGCCCACTCACGTACCCGTGTAGTCATTGAACAGGCATTCGGCCTACTGAAGGCTCGTTTCCGCTGCCTCAGCAGGTCTGGCGGGGCACTCCTGTACCGCCATGAGAAGGTTGCAAAGATGGTCATGGCATGTGTCATGCTACACAACATGTGCGTACGTAGAAATGTGGCCATGCCCCCTGACGCAGAACTGCAGCCACCTGATGATGGTCAGGATGAGGGTGGGGATGTGGCAGCACCTCAAGGAGTCTGCGAGGCACAGGAGGCCCGTGAAATTCGTCAGCATATCATAGATGCATGCTTCTAGCACTCACGCATGGTGGATGTTGCATGGACACGGGACTTGTGGCACTGTGTGTGTCTGGAACATGCACAATGTGGACTGTACGCCAAGAATGGCCTCGTACACAAAGAACAATGTCCACACGTCTCATTGGATGTATATGAAGAAATGTATTGTAAATGTGAAATGATGTTACACACCCAATCGACCCGCCACCCGTAAAAGCCCAACACACCCCCTCCACCCTCCTACCTCCCCCCCGAACACCAGTGTCCAAAGATGCTCATTGTCAGTGGGCAGACGCTATTGCAAGCCCCCTCTCCGGGTATCAGGGGCACCCCTGCCTGTGGAGCGCAGGTTCCTCCCAGATCTACGTTGGGGGCTGCCCTGGACGGAACCTGCAACGGATGATGTCTCTGCCTGCTCACGTCCGTGCATGTCCCTAAGGGTTTGTGAGAGCTCAGTGAGCACACGGCGCACAGCGGCAAGTTCACCACATACGTCTTTGGACGTCGCATGCAGTTCCCCCCTCAGGCTCTCGGTGCTTCTCTCCATTTGTGCCCTTAGTGTCTCGGTGCTTCGCTCCATTTCTGCCCTAAGTGTCTCAGTAGATGTTTCAATGGCTGCCTTGGTACCCCCACATTCAGCAGCATGCTCCTTGAGGAGCGTGGCCAGTTGCTGCTGTTGCACCATCATCTGCTCGAGGGACTGTTGCCTCTGCTGGGCCATGGCCATTTGCGGTGGTGTCACAGAGGGGCTGATCACCTCATGTTGCCTTGCCACAGGCATTGTGGGGGTTGGCCAGTCGTCGTCTTGTGTGTGCCCCTGCGTGGTTTCCTCATGGTGTACGGGATGAAACAAACAGGGGGATTGAGACAGGTCATGGATGGCTCCTACATCGACAGCACCGTTTTCTGTGTCGGAGCAGGCTGGCATGTATGCAGTGTCACCTATGGGGTTGCTGCCACCAGAAGCAGTGCCTTCTGTGGCATCCATTGGGGGGACCTGTGGTGCTGCTGTTGTGGACATGCTGGCTGCTGGGGTGCCTGTTGAAGTCCCCTCCAGTGTGCTGCCACTTGATTTGTGCTGCTGCCGTATCTTGATCCGTGCAGCTGAGGTGGAGGGTCTTTGGCCGTTGGTCTTGGCCCTCTTTGCAGGTGTGCTGGTAGGGGTGTCCTGTGGCTCGTCGTTTGAATCGGACCCTGTGGTGGAGTAAAGGAGGGCGAGCGTTATTGATGGGTCTGTGAAAATTGGAATGGCAATGTATCACATGCATTGGGGTGGTACCTGAGGGTGATTTGGGTCAGGGCCTTGGAGGTGGTCTCATTTTTGTGTGGATTGAGGATGCAGTTGTTTTGCAGCCTGCAGTTAGGGTGTGCATGCTGCACATGTAGAGGGTGTCTTTAGGGTTTTTAATTATTTATGTATTTATTCGGACTTTTTAAGGGCGCTATGTATGTGGACGCTCTCCTGGACATGTGTTTCTATTGCACTATGGGGACTTCACATTGGACATTGTGGATTTGGCATGGTTTTATTTGGGCCACCTACCTGATTCTTCGGATGTCTGCACTCCTTTCTCCATCCCTCCGACTCCCTCTATGCTCTCCATTCCAATGGTCGAGGCACAGATTTCTTCCTAGGGGGTCAGCTTGATGGGTGATTCCGATCCTCCCCCGGTAGCTGTGGCAATGTTTCGATTTGCAGAAAGTATGCTCCGGACGCGTATCCGCAAGTCGTCCCATCGCTTTCTGCATTGCTGTGGGTTGCGGGGTGCGGTCCCCACCGCACTTACACGCTGTGCCACCAGGGCCCATATGGCCTTCTTGTTCGCAAGTGCCGTCCTGGTCATTTGCGTGGAGAAGACGATGGCAGCATTCTCCTGGAGGGTCTCTGTGAGCACGGTGAGTTCCTCATGGGAGAAGTGGACCTGCCGCTTGCGATCGCACGCTTTTTTAGCTACTTTTCCCATATTTATTTTTTTAACTGGGTTGGCTGACGGGTTGGGATGTGTCTCAGGGTCGGATTTTTGATGGTTGTGTTGGGATTCTGGTTTTATGGGTGTACGGCGTGCTGTTTCCCGTTCCGGCCACATGTTTTTACTTCCGTTTCCGTATATTTACGGTGGCCGTAATTTGCGCTGGCCGCTCATTACGGTGACCGCTAAGATGGTTGGCGGAATTGCACCTAGGGCGCCGTACGACGGCGGTAAGGGCCGTTTTGGGGTTATTTCCGCCATCGCGGACTTTGCACTTCCGCCATGGTGTGATGCTCGTGCACGATGGGTCGGAATTGGCCGCACTTTACTCCATCGTGCAATGGCGGAAACGCTATTTGCGCTATGGCGGTCATGTTAGTTACTTTCCGCCAGGGTCGTAATGAGGGCCTAGGTCTCAAGAGGGGTGAGGGTGACTGAAAGCCCGCAATGAGCACACAAAGCAAGGACACTTACAAACTACTCCAAACAGGTGCTATATTAAAAATATATACACATTTATTCCAAGGCCTTTAAAACAATGACCGTAGCGAGAAATCACAATACAACTCTAGTAAACCAACACATACCATACCAATACAATATATATACAAATACAAACAAGTCTCAAGCGTTAGATGCACGAAATGTGTAGTCCACCTAAAAGGGAAGGAAAACAGGCAGTGCGAAATAATGCTTAGACCCAGTCCGCCTTCAGAGGCACCTAACTAAAAGGAAGTCCGAGCCCTACGAAGAGTGGAGCCTTGTGCTCAAAAGTACCTGCACACGCTGGTGCCAACGGGCAAAAGGGGAATCTCTTCGAGGGAGATCAGGCAGTTCAGTTTAGTGCACAAACGAAGAAGAACAGCGTTCCGCGACTCAAGCGCAGCCTCCACTGTGGGCAGAAGCAGAGCGCGAGTACGGAAAGGCGTGCTGTTTTGACACAGCGGGGAAAAGCTATGGGCTCCTGCAGGAGGGCGACCAGTTCCTAGCTATGCTACTCACCGGTCCACGATGCAAGCAGACCCAGGCTTCTCCGCGTCAGTTTCAGTCGCTGGCAGGTTCAGAAGAGCAGGGGACGTCTCGTCGTCGTGTTGAGTCTGCAGCAGCAGAGTTGAGTAAAAGACGTCCCAAACGAAGGAACCCGCACAGTTTGTTACCACAGCAGGGCAACGGAGTGGCGGTGTGTATCTGAGCCAAATGTACACTACTCACTTCAGACCTGGGAACGCCAAATGTACGAATCATGTGAGAGTGACAAGGACTCGATATACTACACAACCTGGCGGCGGTTACAGAGCAAGACTCCTGTGTAGGCTGGTCAGTCTGCTGGATGGCCCAGAGACGCTTCCGAAGGCTTACTAGCAGGAGATGGTGAAGATGCCGAGAATAGCTGTCCCCGCTATTCCAAGGGTCGAAGTACCAGTACAGGCCTTCTGGTTCGATCAAAGGTGAAAAGGGTTTCACAAGGCGACAGCAGTGCAGAGGAGCAGTCCTTCAGCGGGTCACCAGCGATTCCTCGGTTCAGCCTCTTGGTTGCAGGATACTTGGCTCCTGTATTCCTTCGTTCGTGAGAACTCAGGAGATCGACATGGTAGTGGTGTTTCCAGCCCCCTCTTATCCACGGTTCCCTTCGCGCCAAAACGGAGGAGACCCAATGGGAGATCCGCTCATCAACACTCACACCATTCGTGGACCTATCACGGACCACGGTGGTCCCAGGCATTCACACCACCCTAGACTCTCTGGCACCCAGGATGTGTATTGGGACCAGACATCCCAGCCCACATCCTGGAGGCACACACAAGACATGTAGAAGCCCGCGAAAGCATCTGTGTTTCGCGGGAAAGTACATGCCCAAATAAGGAAGGCCCCAGGTCGGCTCGACCTGGGGAAGGTGAAGGGAGCAAGACGGTCAGCGGACAGGACAAAGGAGCCTCGTGGTCTGGCCATTTTGGGATCTAGGCCACCATTTTGGGTTAAGCGCGAGAAACGCGCTTAGAACGCCAAAAGGAGCTCAAAACACAAGAAACGATCGCTGCCACCATTCCCGTCCGTGAATCACTTGCACCGATCAGTTACAATCCTGAAAGAGTATCTAGGGCCTGTAGAAGGCTAGAGACCCAAGAGAGCAGTAACTTAGCTTACAGTGCCCTCTTGTGTCATGTTGCACGAAAGCCGCAACATGATAAAAGAAACTACGGAAACCTGCGTTTCCTGGTACTGACTGTCTTAAGGGCATGACAGTTTCCCCGTAAGAAAGGAGCGAAAGCCCAGAGGAGTGCGGCAGAAGGCTGCACTTCTCTGGCAAAGTCGAGAACAAGGTGAAAAACAACAGCAAAAAGTTTAGGGGTTGCCACATGGAAGGAAAATTACCTACAATTACGAAATCTTTCCTAACACTCGCCCCTCCCAGACTATGGACAGGGGGAACTAATCCACCCCTGGATGAGTCTCTTGTTCAGGTCGGTTAAACATTCTGCACAACCCATCAGCATTGCTATGTTGGACACCTGGCCTATGCTCAATAGTGAAGTCGAAGCCTTGTAGACTTATGGACCACCTAAGCAACTTTGGATTCTCCCCCTTCATGTTTATTAGCCACTTTAAGGGCTTATGGTCAGTTTGCACAGTGAAGTGGGTCCCATAGAGGTAGGGCCTCAGCTTCCTTAGGGCCCACACAACAGAGAAACATTCTTTCTCTACCGTGGACCATCTGAGCTCTCTGTCCTTAAACTGGCGACTAATAAAACCAATAGGGTGTTCCTTACCCTTCTCATCTACTTGCGATAGTACAGCTCCTATCCCAGTGTCAGAGGCGTCCGTCTGTACGATAAAAGGTCTTTGATAATCAGGGGCCCTGAGGACAGGGGCCTGGCACAAGGAGTCTTTTAAGCCATTGAAGGCCTTCTCACACTCGTCGGTCCAAGTTACCTTCTTGGGTTTCTTCAAAGTTGTGAGGGCAGTCAGAGGGGCAGCTATGGTGCCATAGTCTGCCACAAAATTGCGGTAATACCCCGTGAGTCCTAAGAAGGCTCTCACTTGGGTTTGTGTAGTGGGGGTAGGCCAGTCTTGTACTGCTTGTACTTTACTGGGTAGAGGCTGTATCCTCCCTCCACCTACTTCATGTCTTAGGTAAAACACTGAGCCTTGTCCAATCTGGCATTTACTAGCCTTTATGGTCAAGTGTGCTTTCTGAAGAGCCTGGAGCACAATCCCGAGGTGTTTCACATGGTCTTCCCAGGTGGCACTGAAAACTGCTATATCGTCCAGATATGCAAGACAGAATTCGTCCAACCCATTCAAAACATGATGCACAAGCCTCTGGAAAGTGGCAGGTGCATTCTTCAACCCGAACGGCATTACCCGGAATTGGTAAAGGCCGTCTGGAGTAGAAAACGCTGTCTTCTCCTTGGCATGTTCTGCTAAAGCTATTTGCCAATAGCCAGCAGTGAGGTCAAACGTGCTGAGGTACTTGGAGGCACCCAAAGTATCCACCAGCTCATCTGTTTGAGGCAAGGGGTGTGCATCTGTCTTGGTGACAGCATTCAGAGCCCTGTAATCCACGCAGAACCTCAATTCAGAAGTGCCTGCCTTTGGAACGAAAACCACAGGGCTGGACCAAGGACTACTATAGGGTTCAATCACCCCAAGGTCTAACATCTTGTTGACCTCGGTCTTAATATAAGACCGTACTTTGTCTGACATCCTGTACCCCCTACTTTTGGTAGGTACACTGTCTCCTGTGTCTATGTTATGTTTGCACCAAGGTGTCAAACCAGGCGACTGTGAAAACAGGGGGGAAAACTGCCTAAGCAAACTTTTCACCTCAGCCTGCTGATCAGAAGTCAGGTGAGGGGCCACTCGGACACCCTCAAAGGAGCTATCTGAAGGACCGCTTTGGAACAGGTCGGGGAGAGGTTCAGACTCCTCTTCCTCAACATCTGAAGCCAGTAACAGTGCTGCGATTTCGACTCTTGGGACGAAAGCCTTCAGCCTATTCACGTGAAACACTTTTGGAGCCTGTCCAGGCCTTCCAAGGTCCACTAAATAGTTAACCTCACCCAGGGGCTCCACCACTGTGTAAGGGCCTGACCATTTGTCCTGTAAAGCTCAAGGCCTTATGGGATTCATGATCAGGACTTGCTGACCAGGTGTAAAGTTGATGAGGGAAGCTTTCTGGTCGTACCAATGTTTCACCAGCGCCTGTCCTGCCTTCAATTTATCACTAGCCAAGCCCATCAGAAGTACCATCCGTTTTCTGAGCACTAGCACATAATCAACTACGTTGGTAGTAACAGGGGGAGTGGGCATCTCCCATCCCTCTGTGACTATGGCTAAGGGTCCCCGTACAGGATGACCAAACAGAAGTTTGAAGGGGCTGAAGCCAACACCCTCCTGTGGTACCTCTCGGTAGGCAAACAGTAAGCATGGTAAAAGAAGATCCCATTGTCTTCTCTGAAGCTTCTCCAGAGCCCCAATCATGCTTTTTAATGTTCTGTTGAAACGTTCCACCAGACCATTGGTCTGGGGGTGGTATGCAGAAGAGAACTTGTAGGTGACCCCACATTCTTTCCACATAGCCTGCATATACTTTGACATAAAGTTGCTGCCACGATCTGACACAACTTCTTTAGGGAAGCCAACCCTAGTAAATATGGCAAGTAAAGCTTTTGCAACTGACTTGGCAGTTACAGTTTTCAATGGGATGGCCTCAGGATATCTGGTTGCATGGTCGACCAGCACCAGGATAAACCTATTGCCCGAGGATGTTTGCGGGTCAAGGGGACCAACGATGTCGATCCCTACCCTTTCAAATGGTACCCCCACAACTGGGAGCGGTACCAACGGAGCTTGGATTGTCGAGCCAACCTTACCAGATAACTGGCAGGAGGCACAACTCCTGCAGTGACTTTCTACTTGCACCCCCATCTTGGGCCAGTAGAAGTGCATGGATAACCTTTGCTTGGTCCTCTTAATACCAAGGTGACCAGCAAGGAGCACTTCATGCGCCAACTGCAGGAGGAAGGGCCTAACAGCAAGGGGAACCACAACCTCCTATGGTCTCCTTCTGTAGACTCTGTGGGCTCACTATACAGGAGTCCACCTTCCCAATAAATCCTATGCGTCCCAGGAGGTTCACCCTCAAGCTGGGAGCAGGCCTGTCTCCTTAGGCCTTCCAGAGATGGGCACTCACGTTGGCCTTTACTGAATTCGTCCCTATCAGGACCTCCTTCAACTAACAAGTCTTTTA
Organism: Ambystoma mexicanum; assembly: GCF_040938575.1. Taxonomy (NCBI): domain Eukaryota; kingdom Metazoa; phylum Chordata; class Amphibia; order Caudata; family Ambystomatidae; genus Ambystoma; species Ambystoma mexicanum. The sequence continues at coordinate 1,891,766 of NW_027182444.1, read as the reverse complement.
GTTCAGGATGGTCGTTGGGGTCAAATACTTCAGGCATCGCCACCTCCTCGTCAGGCCCGGGCGATTGACCAACTTCCTCCACCGCAGTGGTAGGCGAGCTCGGGGGAATATTCTCTTTCCCTCGTCTTGACTTGTTGACTCCTTTCGCCTTGGGTTTCCCCTTCAGCTGGGGCGGCGTATTGGTCTTGGCCAATGCTGCCCGTGCTTGAGACCGTGTGTAGGGTCTTTCGGCAGTGTCTCCTACGAGCCCTAAAGCTCTGAGATCATTACCTAACAAGACCTTTCCCGGGACGTTTCTCTGAATGCTCACTGGAATCCTGACTGCTGTACCATTTAAAGTAAGATTTACAGGTATTACTGGGAACATACGGAGTGGGCCGTCAGCCAACTTAGTGGGCATCAGAGTAGCTCTGGCAACTTCCTCTGAGTCTACCAAGGTAGAATCCACTACAGTTCGACTGCACCCACTATCCCTAAGAGCTGGAGTATCTACTCCATTGATCAGCACACTGTCTTTAAAGTAGTGCTTGGTATTATCTGGAATCCTAGCATAAGCCTCTGCGACTTTAGGCTCCCAGGAACCCAGGGAAACTAAAACTACCTCAGCCTCTATCCCGCTGGGAAATGAGTCTGAGGAGAAGGATGCTCCTGTAATCTCTTCTTCCTCGTAGGAGGAGAAGGCCAGATTAGCGGAGTGGACCCCCAAAGGTCTAACCTTACACTGGGGATCCCCCTTCACGTGGTCAGTTGCTCCACAAGCAAAACAAGATCCATTGGGTCTGTTTACATAGGGAGGCTTATTGTAACCAGAGTTCTGTTTCGGAGGCTGACCTCCACTACCCTGTGAGTTCTCTTGTGTCTTACCCTTATTTTTCTTTTTGTGGCCCTTTTGAGAAGAAGATTTATCAGATTCTCCACCCTCCTTATCTTTGGACTTTTTCCCTTCCTCCTGCTTACCAGGATGAGTTTTGTCCTTATGGGACACTCGATGTGACACCCATAAGTCTGCTGCAATGGCCAGCTTCTTAGGATCTATCTCCTTCGAATCGGCCAAATGCTGCTTAAGCTCCGGGGAAGAAGATGCAAAAATGTGTTCCAGCATGACAAGATTTATCATGCCTTCGAAGGTAGAAACCTTATAACCTTCGACCCAGCCAGTTAAGTTTTTCAAGGATTCAGTGACATAAGATACCCAAGTACCACCTTCCTTTTTCTTATACTCTATGAATCGTTTCAAATATTGGGCCGGAGTCTTCCCAAACTTTAAAATGAGAGTTTGCTTTAACATTGCGAAATCAGCTCGCTCAGCCTTCGACATTTCCATAATGGCACTACAGCCAGAATGGGGCAGTCTGCTGAGTAACCAGGCAATCTTATCAGCATTGTCAACTTGTTGAACTTCGCATGCATACTCAAACGCATTCAGCCAGTCCATAATGTCATTCCTTTCCTCATACACACTGACCAGATCTTTCGGAAACCGTGGATGAGAGGAGGCCCCAGACCCATGTCCAGGACCCTTGGACCCATTTGCAACCTGAAGCTTGGCCAGTTCCAACTGGTGATCCCTGTCTTTCTGTTTTTCTGACTGTTCGATTTTTAGTTTGGCTATGCTGAATTCAAGCTCCTTCTGCCTAAACCGCAGCTCTTGCTTCTTGAATTCAAGCATAGCCTCCCCATCAACACTGGCAGAGGAAACATTAGACATCTCATCCTCCCTGTCCTCGTGGTCGCGGTGGATCAGTGCAGCGGCAGAACCGTCGGTTCTACCAGTGAGAGCAGCCCCACCTCCTTCCGCACTGTCCTCAGAAGTTATAGCGTCAAGCTGCGCTTCTTGCCACGCCACGATTCTTTGGATCATATCCAATTTCGTGCCTTGAGAGGAAACACCTCTCTCCGCACACATCTTTTTCAATGTTTCTGATTTGGAAGCATTTAAAGTTAACAAGGTATTTGTTTCCATACTGTTAGATAGGACTATGGCCTTTTTAAAGTTATACTACAACAATTCACTACGTGTCCTGGTAGGAATAACTTGAAATGCCTTAGTTTGTGCGCAACACTGGATACCTTCAGTCGTATCCCACCGCTGTACACCAATTTATTAAGACGGATTTCTGAACTCTGTCCTGGTGGCGCAGAAGTTCAGAAGGCCAACCTAATTACTTGGAACAGGGTAACCTCTGGACAAGCCAGACCAATCAAGGTAGCGATCGCGGCGGTCAAGACTAGGTCTCAAGAGGGGTGAGGGTGACTGAAAGCCTGCAATGAGCACACAAAGCAAGGAAACTTACAAACTACTCCAAACAGGTGCTATATTAAAAATATATACACATTTATTCCAAGGCCTTTAAAACAATGACCGTAGCGAGAAATCACAATACAACTCTAGTAAACCAACACATACCATACCAATACAATATATATACAAATACAAACAAGTCTCAAGCGTTAGATGCACGAAATGTGTAGTCCACCTAAAAGGGAAGGAAAACAGGCAGTGCGAAATAATGCTTAGACCCAGTCCGCCTTCAGAGGCACCTAACTAAAAGGAAGTCCGAGCCCTAAGAAGAGTGGAGCCTTGTGCTCAAAAGTACCTGCACACGCTGGTGCCAACGGGCAAAAGGGAAGTCTCTTCGAGGGAGATCAGGCAGTTCAGTTTAGTGCACAAACGAAGAAGAACAGTGTTCCGCGACTCAAGCGCAGCCTCCACTGTGGGCAGAAGCAGAGCGCGAGTACGGAAAGGCGTGCTGTTTTGACACAGCGGGGGAAAGCTATGGGCTCCTGCAGGAGGGCGACCAGTTCCTAGCTATGCTACTCACCGGTCCCCGATGCAAGCAGACCCAGGCTTCTCCGTGTCAGTTTCAGTCGCTGGCAGGTTCAGAAGAGCAGGGGACGTCTCGTCGTCGTGTTGAGTCTGCAGCAGCAGAGTTGAGTAAAAGACATCCCAAACGAAGGAACCCGCACAGTTTGTTACCACGGCAGGGCAACGGAGCGGCCGTGTGTATCTGAGCCAAATGTACACTACTCACTTCAGACCTGGGAACGCCAAGTGTACGAATCGTGTGAGAGTGACAAGGACTCGATATACTACACAACCTGGTGGCGGTTACAGAGCAAGACTCCTGTGTAGGCTGGTCAGTCTGCTGGATGGCCCAGAGACGCTTCCGAAGGCTTACTAGCAGGAGATGGTGAAGATGCCGAGAATAGCTGTCCCCGCTATTCCAAGGGTCGAAGTACTAGTACACGCCTTCTGGTTCGATCAAAGGTGAAAAGGGTTTCACAAGGCGACAGCAGTGCAGAGGAGCAGTCCTTCAGCGGGTCACCAGCGATTCCTCGGTTCAGCCTCTTGGTTGCAGGATACTTGGCTCCTGTATTCCTTCGTTCGTGAGAACTCAGGAGATCGACATGGTAGTGGTGTTTCCAGCCCCCTCTTATCCACGGTTCCCTTCGCGCCAAAACGGTGGGGACCCAATGGGAGATCCGCTCATCAACACTCACACCATTCGTGGACCTATCACGGACCAAGGTGGTCCCAGGCATTCACACGGGACCAGACATCCCAGCCCACATCCTGGAGGCACACACAAGACATGTAGATGCCCGCGAAAGCATCCGTGTTTCGCGGGAAAGTACATGCCCAAATAAGGAAGGCCCCGGGTCGGCTCGACCTGGGGAAGGTGAAGGGAGCAAGACGGTCAGCGGACAGAACAAAGGAGCCTCGTGGTCTGGCCATTTTGGGAGCCAGGCCACCATTTTGGGTTAAGTGCGAGAAACGCGCTTAGAACGCCAAAAGGAGCTCAAAACACAAGAAACGATCGCTGCCACCATTCCCGTCCGTGAATCACTTGCACCGATCAGTTACAATCCTGAAAGAGTATCTAGGGCCTGTAGAAGGCTAGAATCCCAAGAGAGCAGTAACTTAGCTTACAGTGCCCTCTTGTGTCATGTTGCACGAAAGCCGCAACATGATAAAAGAAACTACGGAAAAAAGCGTTTCCCGGTACTGACTGTCTTAAGGCCATGTCAGTTTCCCCGTAGGAAAGGAGCGAAAGCCCAGAGGAGTGCGTCAGAAGGCTGCACTTCTCTGGCAAAGTCGAGAACAAGGTGAAAAACAACAGCAAAAAGTTTAGGGGTTGCCACATGGAAGGAAAATTACCTACAATTACGAAATCTTTCCTAACAGATATCACATCTCATGTTATAGGAAGAGTCTCAGGTTTGGTATATGCATTGAGATATAACATCTCTGCAATCGGAAGTGTCTCAGGATTGGGATGGGAAGGAGTTGGATATCCCATCTCATGTTATAGGACGGGTCTCAGGATTGTTATTAGAATCATTGAGATATCATATATATTGCATGCTGTAGGAAGGGTCTAAGGATTGGAATGGGAAGGACTTGGATATCACATCTCATGCTATGGATAGGCTCTCAGGTTTGGAAAGGGAAGGAGTTAGATATCACATTTCATGTTAGAGGAAGGATCTCAGGTTTGGTATTAGAGGCATTGAGATATCACATCTCATGCTATAGGAAGGGTCTCAGGATTGGAATGGGAAGGAGTTGGATATCACATCTCATGCTATAGGAAGGGTCTCAGGTTTGGTATAAGCATTGAGATATCACATCTCATGCTATAGGAAGGGTCTCAGGATTGGAATGGAAGGAGTTGGATATCACATCTCATGTTAAACGAAGGATCACAGGTTTTGTATTAGAAGCATTGAGACATCACATCTCATGCAATAGGAAGGGTCTCAGGATTGGAATGGGAAGGAGTTGGATATCACATCTCATGCTATAGGAAGGGTCTCAGGTTTGGTATAAGCATTGAGATATCACATCTCATGCTATCGGAAGGGTCTCAGGATTGGAATGGGAAGGAGTTGTATATGACATCTCAAGCCATAGGAAGGGTCTCAGGTTTGGTATAAGCTTTGAGACATCACATCTCTGCTATCGGAAGGGTCTCAGGATTGGAATGGGAAGGAGTTGGATATCCCATCTCATGTTATAGGAAGAGTCTCAGGTTTGGTATTAGAAGCATTGAGATATCACATCTCATGCTATAGGAAGTGTCTCAGGATTGGAATGGGAAGGACTTGGATATCACATCTCATGCTATAGGGAGGGTCTCAAGTTTGATATTAGAAGCATTGAGGTATCACATCTCATGCTATAGGAAGGGTCTCAGGATTGGAATGGGAAGGAGTAGGATATCACATCTCATGCTATAGGAAGGATCTCAGGTTTGGTATAAGCATTGAGATATCACATCTCTTCTATCGGAAGGGTCTCAGGATTGGAATGGGAAGGAGTTGAATATTCCCATCTCATGTTATAGGAAGGGTCTCAGGTTTGGTATTAGAAGCATTGAGATAACACAGCTCATGTTATAGGAAGGGTCTCAGGTTGGAATGGAAAGGAGTTGGATATCACATCTCATGCTATAGGAAGGGTCTCATGTTTGGAATGGGAAGGAGTTTGATATCACATCTCATGCTATAAGAAGGGTCTCAGGTTTGGATTGGGAAGGAGTTGGATATCACATTTCATGCTATAGGAAGGGTCTCAGGTTTGGTATAAGAAGCATTGAGATATCATATCTCATGCTATAAGATGGGTCTCAGGTTTGGAATGAGAAGTAGTTGGATATCACATTTCATGCGATAGGAAGGGTGTCAGGTTTGGAATGGGAAGGAGTTGGATATCACATCTCATGCTATAAGAAGGGTCTCAGGATTGGAATGGGAAGGAGTTGGATATAACATCTCATGCTATAGGAAGGGTCTCAGGTTTGGAATGGGAAGGAGTTGGATATCACATACCATGCTATAGGAAGGTTCTCAGGTTTGGTATTAGAAGCATTGAGATATCACATCTCATGCTACAGGTAGGATTTCAGGTTTGTTGTGGGAAGGAGTTGGATACCACATCTGATTCTTTAGTAAGGGTCTCAGGTTTGGAATGGGAAGGAGTTGGATATAACATTTCATGCTATAGGAAGGGTCTCAGGTTTGGTATTAGACGCATTGAGATTTCACATCTCATGCTATAGGAAGGGTCTCAGGATTGGAATGGGAAGGAGTTGGATATAATATCTCATACTATAGGAAGGATCTCAGGTTTGGAATGGGAAGGAGTTGGATATCACATTTCATGCTATAGGATGGGTCTCAGGTTTGGTATTAGAAGCATTGAGATATCACATCTCATGCTACAGGAAGGGTCTTTGGTTTTGAATGGGAAGGAGTTGGATAGCACATCTCATGCTATAGGAAGGGTCTCGGGTTTGGAATAGGAAGGAGTTTGATATCACATCTCATGCTATAGGAAGGGTCTCAGGTTTGGAATGGGAAGGAGTTGGATATCACATCTCATGCTATAAGAAGGGCATCAGGATTGGAATGGGAAGGAGTTGGATATAACATCTCATGCTATAGGAAGGGTCTCAGGTTTGGAATGGGAAGGAGTTGGATATCTCATTTCATGCTATAGGAAGGGTCTCAGGTTTGGTATTAGAAGCATTGAGATTTCACATCTCATGCTATAGGAAGGGTCTCAGTTTTGGAATGGGAAGGAGTTGGATATCAATCTCATGTTATAGGAAGGGTCTCAGGTTTGGTATTAGAAGCATTGAGATATCACATCGCATGCTATAGGAAGGGTCTCAGGATTGGAATGGGTAGGAGTTGGATATCACATCCCATGCTATAGGAAGGGTCTCAGGTTTGGTATTAGAAGCATTGAGATATCAAATCTCATGCTATAGGAAGGGTCTCGGGATTGGAATGGGAAGGAGTTGGATATCACATCTCATGCTATAGGAAGGGTCTCAGGTTGGAATGGAAAGGAGTTGGATATCACATCTCATGCTATAGGAAGGGTCTCATGTTTGGAATGGGAGGAGTTGGATATCACATCTCATGTTATAGGAAGGGTCTCAGGTTTGGTATTAGAAGCATTGAGATAACACATCTCATGTTATAGGAAGGGTCTCAGGTTTGGTATTAGAAGCATTGAGATATAACATCTCATGTTATAGGAAGGGTCTCTGGTTTGGAAAGGGAAAGTGTTGGATATCATATCTCATGGTATAGGAAGGGTCTCAGGTTTGGAATGGGAAGGAGTTTGATATCACATCTCATGCTATAGGAAGGGAATCAAGTTTGGAATGGGAAGGAGTTTGATATCACATCTCATGCTATAAGAAGGGTCTCAGGTTTGGATTGGGAAGGAGTTGGATATCACATTTCATGCTATAGGAAGGGTCTCAGGTTTGGTATAAGAAGCATTGAGATATCATATCTCATGCTATAAGAAGGGTCTCAGGTTTGGAATGAGAAGTAGTTGGATATCACATTTCATGCGATAGGAAGGGTGTCAGGTTTGGAATGGGAAGGAGTTGGATATCACATCTCATGCTATAAGAAGGGTCTCAGGATTGGAATGGGAAGGAGTTGGATATAACATCTCATGCTATAGGAAGGGTCTCAGGTTTGGAATGGGAAGGAGTTGGATATCACATTTCATGCTATAGGAAGGGTCTCAGTTTTGGAATGGGAAGTAGTTGGATATCACATACCATGCTATAGGAAGGTTCTCAGGTTTGGTATTAGAAGCATTGAGATATCACATCTCATGCTATAGGAAGGGTCTCAGGCTTGGAATGGGAAGGAGTTCGATATCACATGTCATGATATAGAAAGGTTCTCAGGTTTGGTATTAGAAGCACTGAGATATCACATCTCATGGTACAGGATGCATCTCAGGTTAGGATTGGCAAGGAGTCAGATATCAAATCTCATGCTACAGGTAGGATCTCAGGTTTGTTGTGGGAAGGAGTTGGATACCACATCTGATGCTATAGGAAGGGTCTCAGGTTTGGTATTAGAAGCATTGAGATATCAAATCTCATGATATAGGAAGGGTCTCAGGTTTGGAATGGGAAGGAGTTAGATATTGCATCTCATGCTATAGGAAGGGTCTCAGGTTTGGTATTAGAAGCATTGAGATATCACATCTCATGCTATAGGAAGGGTCTCAGGATTGGAATGGGAAGGAGCTGGATATCACATCTCATGCTATAGGAAGGGTCTCAGGTTTGGAATGGGAAGGAGTTGGACATCACATACCATGCTATAGGAAGGTTCTCAGGTTTGGTATTAGAAGCAGTGAGATATCACATCTCATGCTATATGAAGGGTCTCAGGCTTGGAATGGGAAGTACTTTGATATCACATCTCATGTTATAGGAAGGTTCTCAGGTTTGGTATTAGAAGCACTGAGATATCACATCTCATGGTACAGGATGCATCTCAGGTTAGGAATGGCAAGGAGTCAGATATCACATCTCATGCTACAGGTAGGATTTCAGGTTTGTTGTGGGAAGGAGTTGGATACCACATCTGATTCTTTAGTAAGGGTCCCAGGTTTGGAATGGGAAGGAGTTGGATATAACATTTCATGCTATAGGAAGGGTCTCAGGTTTGGTATTAGAAGCATTGAGATTTCACATCTCATGCTATAGGAAGGGTCTCAGGATTGGAATGGGAAGGAGTTGGATATAATATCTCATGCTATAGGAAGGATCTCAGGTTTGGAATGGGAAGGAGTTGGATATCACATTTCATGCTATAGGATGGGTCTCAGGTTTGGTATTAGAAGCATTGAGATATCACATCTCATGCTACAGGAAGGGTCTTTGGTTTTGAATGGGAAGGAGTTGGATAGCACATCTCATGCTATAGGAAGGGTCTCAGGTTTGGAATGGGAAGGAGTTTGATATCACATCTCATGCTATAGGAAGGGTCTCAGGTTTGGAATGGGAAGGAGTTGGATATCACATCTCATGCTATAAGAAGGGTATCAGGATTGGAATGGGAAGGAGTTGGATATAACATCTCATGCTATAGGAAGGGTCTCAGGTTTGGAATGGGAAGGAGTTGGATATCTCATTTCATGCTATAGGAAGGGTCTCAGGTTTGGTATTAGAAGCATTGAGATTTCACATCTCATGCTATAGGAAGGGTCTCAGGTTTGGTATAAGCATTGAGATATCACATCTCATGCTATAGGAAGGGTCTCAGGATTGGAATGGAAGGAGTTGGATATCACATCTCATGTTAAACGAAGGATCACAGGTTTTGTATTAGAAGCATTGAGACATCACATCTCATGCAATAGGAAGGGTCTCAGGATTGGAATGGGAAGGAGTTGGATATCACATCTCATGCTTTAGGAAGGGTCTCAGGTTTGGTATAAGCATTGAGATATCACATCTCATGCTATCGGAAGGGTCTCAGGATTGGAATGGGAAGGAGTTGTATATGACATCTCAAGCCATAGGAAGGGTCTCAGGTTTGGTATAAGCTTTGAGACATCACATCTCTGCTATCGGAAGGGTCTCAGGATTGGAATGGGAAGGAGTTGGATATCCCATCTCATGTTATAGGAAGAGTCTCAGGTTTGGTATTAGAAGCATTGAGATATCACATCTCATGCTATAGGAAGTGTCTCAGGATTGGAATGGGAAGGACTTGGATATCACATCTCATGCTATAGGGAGGGTCTCAAGTTTGATATTAGAAGCATTGAGATATCACATCTCATGCTATAGGAAGGGTCTCAGGATTGGAATGGGAAGGAGTAGGATATCACATCTCATGCTATAGGAAGGATCTCAGGTTTGGTATAAGCATTGAGATATCACATCTCTTCTATCGGAAGGGTCTCAGGATTGGAATGGGAAGGAGTTGAATATTCCCATCTCATGTTATAGGAAGGGTCTCAGGTTTGGTATTAGAAGCATTGAGATAACACATCTCATGTTATAGGAAGGGTCTCAGGTTGGAATGGAAAGGAGTTGGATATCACATCTCATGCTATAGGAAGGGTCTCATGTTTGGAATGGGAAGGAGTTTGATATCACATCTCATGCTATAAGAAGGGTCTCAGGTTTGGATTGGGAAGGAGTTGGATATCACATTTCATGCTATAGGAAGGGTCTCAGGTTTGGTATAAGAAGCATCGAGATATCATATCTCATGCTATAAGATGGGTCTCAGGTTTGGAATGAGAAGTAGTTGGATATCACATTTCATGCGATAGGAAGGGTGTCAGGTTTGGAATGGGAAGGAGTTGGATATCACATCTCATGCTATAAGAAGGGTCTCAGGATTGGAATGGGAAGGAGTTGGATATAACATCTCATGCTATAGGAAGGGTCTCAGGTTTGGAATGGGAAGGAGTTGGATATCACATACCATGCTATAGGAAGGTTCTCAGGTTTGGTATTAGAAGCATTGAGATATCACATCTCATGCTACAGGTAGGATTTCAGGTTTGTTGTGGGAAGGAGTTGGATACCACATCTGATTCTTTAGTAAGGGTCTCAGGTTTGGAATGGGAAGGAGTTGGATATAACATTTCATGATATAGGAAGGGTCTCAGGTTTGGTATTAGACGCATTGAGATTTCACATCTCAAGCTATAGGAAGGGTCTCAGGATTGGAATGGGAAGGAGTTGGATATAATATCTCATGCTATAGGAAGGATCTCAGGTTTGGAATGGGAAGGAGTTGGATATCACATTTCATGCTATAGGATGGGTCTCAGGTTTGGTATTAGAAGCATTGAGATATCACATCTCATGCTACAGGAAGGGTCTTTGGTTTTGAATGGGAAGGAGTTGGATAGCACATCTCATGCTATAGGAAGGGTCTCGGGTTTGGAATAGGAAGGAGTTTGATATCACATCTCATGCTATAGGAAGGGTCTCAGGTTTGGAATGGGAAGGAGTTGGATATCACATCTCATGCTATAAGAAGGGCATCAGGATTGGAATGGGAAGGAGTTGGATATAACATCTCATGCTATAGGAAGGGTCTCAGGTTTGGAATGGGAAGGAGTTGGATATCTCATTTCATGCTATAGGAAGGGTCTCAGGTTTGGTATTAGAAGCATTGAGATTTCACATCTCATGCTATAGGAAGGGTCTCAGTTTTGGAATGGGAAGGAGTTGGATATCAATCTCATGTTATAGGAAGGGTCTCAGGTTTGGTATTAGAAGCATTGAGATATCACATCGCATGCTATAGGAAGGGTCTCAGGATTGGAATGGGTAGGAGTTGGATATCACATCCCATGCTATAGGAAGGGTCTCAGGTTTGGTATAAGAAGCATTGAGATATCATATCTCATGCTATAAGAAGGGTCTCAGGTTTGGAATGAGAAGTAGTTGGATATCACATTTCATGCGATAGGAAGGGTGTCAGGTTTGGAATGGGAAGGAGTTGGATATCACATCTCATGCTATAAGAAGGGTCTCAGGATTGGAATGGGAAGGAGTTGGATATAACATCTCATGCTATAGGAAGGGTCTCAGGTTTGGAATGGGAAGGAGTTGGATATCACATTTCATGCTATAGGAAGGGTCTCAGTTTTGGAATGGGAAGGAGTTGGATATCACATACCATGCTATAGGAAGGTTCTCAGGTTTGGTATTAGAAGCATTGAGATATCACATCTCATGCTATAGGAAGGGTCTCAGGCTTGGAATGGGAAGGAGTTCGATATCACATGTCATGATATAGAAAGGTTCTCAGGTTTGGTATTAGAAGCACTGAGATATCACATCTCATGGTACAGGATGCATCTCAGGTTAGGATTGGCAAGGAGTCAGATATCAAATCTCATGCTACAGGTAGGATCTCAGGTTTGTTGTGGGAAGGAGTTGGATACCACATCTGATGCTATAGGAAGGGTCTCAGGTTTGGTATTAGAAGCATTGAGATATCAAATCTCATGATATAGGAAGGGTCTCAGGTTTGGAATGGGAAGGAGTTAGATATTGCATCTCATGCTATAGGAAGGGTCTCAGGTTTGGAATGGGAAGGAGTTGGACATCACATACCATGCTATAGGAAGGTTCTCAGGTTTGGTATTAGAAGCAGTGAGATATCACATCTCATGCTATATGAAGGGTCTCAGGCTTGGAATGGGAAGTACTTTGATATCACATCTCATGTTATAGGAAGGTTCTCAGGTTTGGTATTAGAAGCACTGAGATATCACATCTCATGGTACAGGATGCATCTCAGGTTAGGAATGGCAAGGAGTCAGATATCACATCTCATGCTACAGGTAGGATTTCAGGTTTGTTGTGGGAAGGAGTTGGATACCACATCTGATTCTTTAGTAAGGGTCCCAGGTTTGGAATGGGAAGGAGTTGGATATAACATTTCATGCTATAGGAAGGGTCTCAGGTTTGGTATTAGAAGCATTGAGATTTCACATCTCATGCTATAGGAAGGGTCTCAGGATTGGAATGGGAAGGAGTTGGATATAATATCTCATGCTACAGGAAGGGTCTTTGGTTTTGAATGGGAAGGAGTTGGATAGCACATCTCATGCTATAGGAAGGGTCTCAGGTTTGGAATGGGAAGGAGTTTGATATCACATCTCATGCTATAGGAAGGGTCTCAGGTTTGGAATGGGAAGGAGTTGGATATCACATCTCATGCTATAAGAAGGGTATCAGGATTGGAATGGGAAGGAGTTGGATATAACATCTCATGCTATAGGAAGGGTCTCAGGTTTGGAATGGGAAGGAGTTGGATATCTCATTTCATGCTATAGGAAGGGTCTCAGGTTTGGTATTAGAAGCATTGAGATTTCACATCTCATGCTATAGGAAGGGTCTCAGTTTTGGAATGAGAAGGAGTTGGATATCAATCTCATGTTATAGGAAGGGTCTCAGGTTTGGGATTAGAAGCATTTAGATATCACATCGCATGCTATAGGAAGGGTCTCAGGATTGGAATGGGTAGGAGTTGGATATCACATCTCATGCTATAGGAAGGGTCTCAGGTTTGGTATTAGAAGCATTGAGATATCACATCTCATGCTATAGGAAGGGTCGCGGGATTGGAATGGGAAGGAGTTGGATATCACATCTCATGCTATAGGAAGGGTCTCAGGTTGGAATGGAAAGGAGTTGGATATCACATCTCATGCTATAGGAAGGGTCTCATGTTTGGAATGGGAGGAGTTGGATATCACATCTCATGTTATAGGAAGGGTCTCAGGTTTGGTATTAGAAGCATTGAGATAACACATCTCATGTTATAGGAAGGGTCTCAGGTTTGGTATTAGAAGCATTGAGATATAACATCTCATGTTATAGGAAGGGTCTCTGGTTTGGAAAGGGAAAGAGTTGGATATCATATCTCATGGTATAGGAAGGGTCTCAGGTTTGGAATGGGAAGGAGTTTGATATCACATCTCATGCTATAGGAAGGGAATCAGGTTTGGAATGGGAAGGAGTTTGATATCACATCTCATGCTATAAGAAGGGTCTCAGGTTTGGATTGGGAAGGAGTTGGATATCACATTTCATGCTATAGGAAGGGTCTCAGGATTGGTATAAGAAGCATTGAGATATCATATCTCATGCTATAAGAAGGGTCTCAGGTTTGGAATGAGAAGTAGTTGGATATCACATTTCATGCGATAGGAAGGGTGTCAGGTTTGGAATGGGAAGGAGTTGGATATCACATCTCATGCTATAAGAAGGGTCTCAGGATTGGAATGGGAAGGAGTTGGATATAACATCTCATGCTATAGGAAGGGTCTCAGGTTTGGAATGGGAAGGAGTTGGATATCACATTTCATGCTATAGGAAGGGTCTCAGTTTTGGAATGGGAAGGAGTTGGATATCACATACCATGCTATAGGAAGGTTCTCAGGTTTGGTATTAGAAGCATTGAGATATCACATCTCATGCTACAGGTAGGATTTCAGGTTTGTTGTGGGAAGGAGTTGGATACCACATCTGATTCTTTAGTAAGGGTCTCAGGTTTGGAATGGGAAGGAGTTGGATATAACATTCCATGCTATAGGAAGGGTCTCAGGTTTGGTATTAGACGCATTGAGATTTCACATCTCATGCTATAGGAAGGGTCTCGGGATTGGAATGGGAAGGAGTTGGATATAACATTCCATGCTATAGGAAGGGTCTCAGGTTTGGTATTAGAAGCATTGAGATATCACATCTCATGCTACAGGAAGGGTCTTTGGTTTTGAATGGGAAGGAGTTGGATAGCACATCTCATGCTATAGGAAGGGTCTCGGGTTTGGAATAGGAAGGAGTTTGATATCACATCTCATGCTATAGGAAGGGTCTCAGGTTTGGAATGGGAAGGAGTTGGATATCACATCTCATGCTATAAGAAGGGCATCAGGATTGGAATGGGAAGGAGTTGGATATAACATCTCATGCTATAGGAAGGGTCTCAGGTTTGGAATGGGAAGGAGTTGGATATCCCATTTCATGCTATAGGAAGGGTCTCAGGTTTGGTATTAGAAGCATTGAGATTTCACATCTCATGCTATAGGAAGGGTCTCAGTTTTGGAATGGGAAGGAGTTGGATATCAATCTCATGTTATAGGAAGGGTCTCAGGTTTGGTATTAGAAGCATTGAGATATCACATCGCATGCTATAGGAAGGGTCTCAGGTTTGGTATTAGAAGCATTGAGATATAACATCTCATGTTATAGGAAGGGTCTCTGGTTTGGAAAGGGAAAGAGTTGGATATCATATCTCATGGTATAGGAAGGGTCTCAGGTTTGGAATGGGAAGGAGTTTGATATCACATCTCATGCTATAGGAAGGGAATCAGGTTTGGAATGGGAAGGAGTTTGATATCACATCTCATGCTATAAGAAGGGTCTCAGGTTTGGATTGGGAAGGAGTTGGATATCACATTTCATGCTATAGGAAGGGTCTCAGGTTTGGTATAAGAAGCATTGAGATATCATATCTCATGCTATAAGAAGGGTCTCAGGTTTGGAATGAGAAGTAGTTGGATATCACATTTCATGCGATAGGAAGGGTGTCAGGTTTGGAATGGGAAGGAGTTGGATATCACATCTCATGCTATAAGAAGGGTCTCAGGATTGGAATGGGAAGGAGTTGGATATAACATCTCATGCTATAGGAAGGGTCTCAGGTTTGGAATGGGAAGGAGTTGGATATCACATTTCATGCTATAGGAAGGGTCTCAGTTTTGGAATGGGAAGGAGTTGGATATCACATACCATGCTATAGGAAGGTTCTCAGGTTTGGTATTAGAAGCATTGAGATATCACATCTCATGCTACAGGTAGGATTTCAGGTTTGTTGTGGGAAGGAGTTGGATACCACATCTGATTCTTTAGTAAGGGTCTCAGGTTTGGAATGGGAAGGAGTTGGATATAACATTCCATGCTATAGGAAGGGTCTCAGGTTTGGTATTAGACGCATTGAGATTTCACATCTCATGCTATAGGAAGGGTCTCGGGATTGGAATGGGAAGGAGTTGGATATAATATCTCATGCTATAGGAAGGATCTCAGGTTTGGAATGGGAAGGAGTTGGATATCACATTTCATGCTATAGGATGGGTCTCAGGTTTGGTATTAGAAGCATTGAGATATCACATCTCATGCTACAGGAAGGGTCTTTGGTTTTGAATGGGAAGGAGTTGGATAGCACATCTCATGCTATAGGAAGGGTCTCGGGTTTGGAATAGGAAGGAGTTTGATATCACATCTCATGCTATAGGAAGGGTCTCAGGTTTGGAATGGGAAGGAGTTGGATATCACATCTCATGCTATAAGAAGGGCATCAGGATTGGAATGGGAAGGAGTTGGATATAACATCTCATGCTATAGGAAGGGTCTCAGGTTTGGAATGGGAAGGAGTTGGATATCTCATTTCATGCTATAGGAAGGGTCTCAGGTTTGGTATTAGAAGCATTGAGATTTCACATCTCATGCTATAGGAAGGGTCTCAGTATTGGAATGGGAAGGAGTTGGATATCAATCTCATGTTATAGGAAGGGTCTCAGGTTTGGTATTAGAAGCATTGAGATATCACATCGCATGCTATAGGAAGGGTCTCAGGATTGGAATGGGTAGGAGTTGGATATCACATCCCATGCTATAGGAAGGGTCTCAGGTTTGGTATTAGAAGCATTGAGATATCAAATTTCATGCTATAGGAAGGGTCTCGGGATTGGAATGGGAAGGAGTTGGATATCACATCTCATGCTATAGGAAGGGTCTCAGGTTGGAATGGAAAGGAGTTGGATATCACATCTCATGCTATAGGAAGGGTCTCATGTTTGGAATGGGAGGAGTTGGATATCACATCTCATGTTATAGGAAGGGTCTCAGGTTTGGTATTAGAAGCATTGAGATAACACATCTCATGTTATAGGAAGGGTCTCAGGTTTGGTATTAGAAGCATTGAGATATAACATCTCATGTTATAGGAAGGGTCTCTGGTTTGGAAAGGGAAAGAGTTGGATATCATATCTCATGGTATAGGAAGGGTCTCAGGTTTGGAATGGGAAGGAGTTTGATATCACATCTCATGCTATAGGAAGGGAATCAGGTTTGGAATGGGAAGGAGTTTGATATCACATCTCATGCTATAAGAAGGGTCTCAGGTTTGGATTGGGAAGGAGTTGGATATCACATTTCATCCTATAGGAAGGGTCTCAGGTTTGGTATAAGAAGCATTGAGATATCATATCTCATGCTATAAGAAGGGTCTCAGGTTTGGAATGAGAAGTAGTTGGATATCACATTTCATGCGATAGGAAGGGTGTCAGGTTTGGAATGGGAAGGAGTTGGATATCACATCTCATGCTATAAGAAGGGTCTCAGGATTGGAATGGGAAGGAGTTGGATATAACATCTCATGCTATAGGAAGGGTCTCAGGTTTGGAATGGGAAGGAGTTGGATATCACATTTCATGCTATAGGAAGGGTCTCAGTTTTGGAATGGGAAGGAGTTGGATATCACATACCATGCTATAGGAAGGTTCTCAGGTTTGGTATTAGAAGCATTGAGATATCACATCTCATGCTATAGGAAGGGTCTCAGGCTTGGAATGGGAAGGGGTTCGATATCACATGTCATGATATAGAAAGGTTCTCAGGTTTGGTATTAGAAGCACTGAGATATCACATCTCATGGTACAGGATGCATCTCAGGTTAGGATTGGCAAGGAGTCAGATATCAAATCTCATGCTACAGGTAGGATCTCAGGTTTGTTGTGGGAAGGAGTTGGATACCACATCTGATGCTTTAGGAAGGGTCTCAGGTTTGGAATCTGAAGGAGTTAGATATCACATCTCATGCTATAGGAAGGGTCTCAGGTTTGGTATTAGAAGCATTGAGATATCAAATCTCATGATATAGGAAGGGTCTCAGGTTTGGAATGGGAAGGAGTTGGATATCACATCTCATGTTATAGGAAGGGTCTCAGGTTTGGTATTAGAAGCATTGAGATATCACATCTTATGCTACAGGAAGGGTCTCTGGTTTGGAAAGGGAAGGAGTTGGATATCACATCTCATGCTATAGGAAGGGTATCAGGTTTGGAATGGGAAGGAGTTTGATATCACATCTCATGCTATAATAAGGGTCTCAGGTTTGGAATGGGAAGGAGTTGGTTATCACATTTCATGCTATAGGATGGTCTCAGGTTTGGTATTAGAAGCACTGAGATATCACATCTCATGTTATAGGAAGGGTCTCAGGATTGGAATGGGAAGGAGTTGGATATCACATCTCATGCTATAGGAAGGGTCTCAGGATTGGAGTGGGAAGGAGTTGAATATCACATCTCATGCTATAGGAAGGGTCTCAGGTTGGAATGGGAAGGAGTTGAATATCACATCTCATGCTATAGGATGGTCTCAGGTTTGGTATTAGAAGCACTGAGATATCACATCTCATGCTATAGGAAGGGTCTCAGGTTTGGTATTAGAAGTATTGAGATATCACATCTCATGCTATAGGAAGGGTCTCAGGATTGGAGTGGGAAGGAGTTGAATATCACATCTCATGCTATAGGAAGGGTCTCAGGTTGGAATGGGAAGGAGTTGAATATCACATCTCATGCTATAGGAAGGGTCTCAGGATTGGAATGGGTAGGAGTTGGATATCACATCTCATGCTATAGAAAGGGTCTCAGGTTTGGTATTAGAAGCATTGAGATATCACATCTCATGCTATAGGAAGGGTCTCGGGATTGGAATGGGAAGGAGTTGGATATCACATCTCATGCTATAGGAAGGGTCTCAGGTTGGAATGGAAAGGAGTTGGATATCACATCTCATGCTATAGGAAGGGTCTCATGTTTGGAATGGGAGGAGTTGGATATCACATCTCATGTTATAGGAAGGGTCTCAGGTTTGGTATTAGAAGCATTGAGATAACACATCTCATATTATAGGAAGGGTCTCAGGTTTGGTATTAGAAGCATTGAGATATAACATCTCATGTTATAGGAAGGGTCTCTGATTTGGAAAGGGAAAGAGTTGGATATCATATCTCATGGTATAGGAAGGGTCTCAGGTTTGGAATGGGAAGGAGTTTGATATCACATCTCATGCTATAGGAAGGGAATCAGGTTTGGAATGGGAAGGAGTTTGATATCACATCTCATGCTATAAGAAGGGTCTCAGGTTTGGATTGGGAAGGAGTTGGATATCACATTTCATGCTATAGGAAGGGTCTCAGGTTTGGTATAAGAAGCATTGAGATATCATATCTCATGCTATAAGAAGGGTCTCAGGTTTGGAATGAGAAGTAGTTGGATATCACATTTCATGCGATAGGAAGGGTGTCAGGTTTGGAATGGGAAGGAGTTGGATATCACATCTCATGCTATAAGAAGGGTCTCTTGATTGGAATGGGAAGGAGTTGGATATAACATCTCATGCTATAGGAAGGGTCTCAGGTTTGGAATGGGAAGGAGTTGGATATCACATTTCATGCTATAGGAAGGGTCTCAGTTTTGGAATGGGAAGGAGTTGGATATCACATACCATGCTATAGGAAGGTTCTCAGGTTTGGTATTAGAAGCATTGAGATATCACATCTCATGCTATAGGAAGGGTCTCAGGCTTGGAATGGGAAGGAGTTCGATATCACATGTCATGTTATAGAAAGGTTCTCAGGTTTGGTATTAGAAGCACTGAGATATCACATCTCATGCTATAGGAAGGGTCTCGGGGTTGGAATGGGAAGGAGTTGGATATTACATCCCATGATACAAGAAGGGTCTCAGGATTGGAATGGGAATTCGTTGGATATCACATCTCATGCTATAGGAAGGGTCTCAGGATTGGAATGGGAAGGAGTTAGATATTGCATCTCATGCTATAGGAAGGATCTCAGGTTTGGTATTAGAAGCACTGAGATATCACATCTCATGCTATAGGAAGGGTCTCAGGATTGGAATGGGAAGGAGCTGGATATCACATCTCATGCTATAGGAAGGGTTTAAGGTTTGGAATGGGAAGGAGTTGGACATCACATACCATGCTATAGGAAGGTTCTCAAGTTTGGTATTAGAAGCAGTGAGATATCACATCTCATGCTATATGAAGGGTCTCAGGCTTGGAATGGGAAGTACTTCGATATCACATCTCATGTTATAGGAAGGTTCTCAGGTTTGGTATTAGAAGCACTGAGATATCACATCTCATGGTACAGGATGCATCTCAGGTTAGGAATGGCAAGGAGTCAGATATCACATCTCATGCTACAGGTAGGATTTCAGGTTTGTTGTGGGAAGGAGTTGGATACCACATCTGATTCTTTAGTCAGGATCCCAGGTTTGGAATGGGAAGGAGTTGGATATAACATTTCATGCTATAGGAAGGGTCTCAGGTTTGGTATTAGAAGCATTGAGATTTCACATCTCATGCTATAGGAAGGGTCTCAGGATTGGAATGGGAAGGAGTTGGATATAATATCTCATGCTATAGGAAGGATCTCAGGTTTGGAATGGGAAGGAGTTGGATATCACATTTCATGCTATAGGATGGGTCTCAGGTTTGGTATTAGAAGCATTGAGATATCACATCTCATGCTACAGGAAGGGTCTTTGGTTTTGAATGGGAAGGAGTTGGATAGCACATCTCATGCTATAGGAAGGGTCTCAGGTTTGGAATGGGAAGGAGTTTGATATCACATCTCATGCTACAGGAAGGGTCTCAGGTTTGGAATGGGAAGGAGTTGGATATCACATCTCATGCTATAAGAAGGGTATCAGGATTGGAATGGGAAAGAGTTGGATATAACATCTCATGCTATAGGAAGGGTCTCAGGTTTGGAATGGGAAGGAGTTGGATATCTCATTTCATGCTATAGGAAGGGTCTCAGGTTTGGTGTTAGAAGCATTGAGATTTCACATCTCATGCTATAGGAAGGGTCTCAGTTTTGGAATGAGAAGGAGTTGGATATCAATCTCATGTTATAGGAAGGGTCTCAGGTTTGGTATTAGAAGCATTGAGATATCACATTGCATGCTATAGGAAGGGTCTCAGGATTGGAATGGGTAGGAGTTGGATATCACATCTCATGCTATAGGAAGGGTCTCAGGTTTGGTATTAGAAGCATTGAGATATCACATCTCATGCTATAGGAAGGGTCTCGGGATTGGAATGGGAAGGAGTTGGATATCACATCTCATGCTATAGGAAGGGTCTCAGGTTGGAATGGAAAGGAGTTGGATATCACATCTCATGCTATAGGAAGGGTCTCATGTTTGAAATGGGAGGAGTTGGATATCACATCTCATGTTATAGGAAGGGTCTCAGGTTTGGTATTAGAAGCATTGAGATAACACATCTCATGTTATAGGAAGGGTCTCAGGTTTGGTATTAGAAGCATTGAGATATAACATCTCATGTTATAGGAAGGGTCTCTGGTTTGGAAAGGGAAAGAGTTGGATATCATATCTAATGGTATAGGAAGGGTCTCAGGTTTGGAATGGGAATGAGTTTGATATCACATCTCATGCTATAGGAAGGGAATCAGGTATGGAATGGGAAGGAGTTTGATATCACATCTCATGCTATAAGAAGGGTCTCAGGTTTGGATTGGGAAGGAGTTGGATATCACATCTCATGCTACAGGTAGGATTTCAGGTTTGTAGTGGGAAGGAGTTGGATACCACATCTGATTCTTTAGTAAGGGTCTCAGGTTTGGAATGGGAAGGAGTTGGATATAACATTTCATGCTATAGGAAGGGTCTCAGGTTTGGTATTAGACGCATTGAGATTTCACATCTCATGCTATAGGAAGGGTCTCAGGATTGGAATGGGAAGGAGTTGGATATCACATTTCATGCTATAGGATGGGTCTCAGGTTTGGTATTAGAAGCATTGAGATATCACATCTCATGCTACAGGAAGGGTCTTTGGTTTTGAATGCGAAGGAGTTGGATAGCACATCTCATGCTATAGGAAGGGTCTCAGGTTTGGAATGGGAAGGAGTTTTATATCACATCTCATGCTATAGGAAGGGTCTCAGGTTTGGAATGGAAAGGAGTTGGATATCACATCTCATGCTATAAGAAGGGTATCAGGATTGGAATGGGAAGGAGTTGGATATAACATCTCATGCTATAGGAAGGGTCTCAGGTTTGGAATGGGAAGGAGTTGGATATCTCATTTCATGCTATAGGAAGGGTCTCAGGTTTGGTATTAGAAGCATTGAGATTTCACATCTCATGCTATAGGAAGGGTCTCAGTTTTGGAATGAGAAGGAGTTGGATATCAATCTCATGTTATAGGAAGGGTCTCAGGTTTGGTATTAGAAGCATTGAGATATCACATCGCATGCTATAGGAAGGGTCTCAGGATTGGAATGGGTAGGAGTTGGATATCACATCTCATGCTATGGGAAGGGTCTCAGGTTTGGTATTAGAAGCATTGAGATATCACATCTCATGCTATAGGAAGGGTCTCGGGATTGGAATGGGAAGGAGTTGGATATCACATCTCATGCTATAGGAAGGGTCTCAGGTTGGAATGGAAAGGAGTTGGATATCACATCTCATGCTATAGGAAGGGTCTCATGTTTGGAATGGGAGGAGTTGGATATCACATCTCATGTTATAGGAAGGGTCTCAGGTTTGGTATTAGAAGCATTGAGATAACACATCTCATGTTATAGGAAGGGTCTCAGGTTTGGTATTAGAAGCATTGAGATATAACATCTCATGTTATAGGAAGGGTCTCTGGTTTGGAAAGGGAAAGAGTTGGATATCATATCTCATGGTATAGGAAGGGTCTCAGGTTTGGAATGGGAAGGAGTTTGATATCACATCTCATGCTATAAGAAGGGTCTCAGGTTTGGATTGGGAAGGAGTTGGATATCACATTTCATGCTATAGGAAGGGTCTCAGGTTTGGTATAAGAAGCATTGAGATATCATATCTCATGCTATAAGAAGGGTCTCAGGTTTGGAATGAGAAGTAGTTGGATATCACATTTCATGCGATAGGAAGGGTGTCAGGTTTGGAATGGGAAGGAGTTGGATATCACATCTCATGCTATAAGAAGGGTCTCAGGATTGGAATGGGAAGGAGTTGGATATAACATCTCATGCTATAGGAAGGGTCTCAGGTTTGGAATGGGAAGGAGTTGGATATCACATTTCATGCTATAGGAAGGGTCTCAGTTTTGGAATGGGAAGGAGTTGGATATCACATACCATGCTATAGGAAGGTTATCAGGTTTGGTATTAGAAGCATTGAGATATCACATCTCATGCTACAGGTAGGATTTCAGGTTTGTTGTGGGAAGGAGTTGGATACCACATCTGATTCTTTAGTAAGGGTCTCAGGTTTGGAATGGGAAGGAGTTGGATATAACATTTCATGCTATAGGAAGGGTCTCAGGTTTGGTATTAGACGCATTGAGATTTCACATCTCATGCTATAGGAAGGGTCTCAGGATTGGAATGGGAAGGAGTTGGATATCACATTTCATGCTATAGGATGGGTCTCAGGTTTGGTATTAGAAGCATTGAGATATCACATCTCATGCTACAGGAAGGGTCTTTGGTTTTGAATGGGAAGGAGTTGGATAGCACATCTCATGCTATAGGAAGGGTCTCAGGTTTGGAATGGGAAGGAGTTTGATATCACATCTCATGCTATAGGAAGGGTCTCAGGTTTGGAATGGAAAGGAGTTGGATATCACATCTCATGCTATAAGAAGGGTATCAGGATTGGAATGGGAAGGAGTTGGATATAACATCTCATGCTATAGGAA
The DNA here is from genome assembly GCF_040938575.1 of Ambystoma mexicanum. NCBI lineage: Eukaryota > Metazoa > Chordata > Amphibia > Caudata > Ambystomatidae > Ambystoma > Ambystoma mexicanum. The sequence continues at coordinate 1,868,634 of NW_027182444.1, read as the reverse complement.
GGGTCTCAGGTTTGGAATGGGAAGGAGTTGGATATCTCATTTCATGCTATAGGAAGGGTCTCAGGTTTGGTATTAGAAGCATTGAGATTTCACATCTCATGCTATAGGAAGGGTCTCAGTTTTGGAATGAGAAGGAGTTGGATATCAATCTCATGTTATAGGAAGGGTCTCAGGTTTGGTATTAGAAGCATTGAGATATCACATCGCATGCTATAGGAAGGGTCTCAGGATTGGAATGGGTAGGAGTTGGATATCACATCTCATGCTATAGGAAGGGTCTCAGGTTTGGTATTAGAAGCATTGAGATATCACATCTCATGCTATAGGAAGGGTCTCGGGATTGGAATGGGAAGGAGTTGGATATCACATCTCATGCTATAGGAAGGGTCTCAGGTTGGAATGGAAAGGAGTTGGATATCACATCTCATGCTATAGGAAGGGTCTCATGTTTGGAATGGGAGGAGTTGGATATCACATCTCATGTTATAGGAAGGGTCTCAGGTTTGGTATTAGAAGCATTGAGATAACACATCTCATGTTATAGGAAGGGTCTCAGGTTTGGTATTAGAAGCATTGAGATAACACATCTCATGTTATAGGAAGGGTCTCAGGTTTGGTATTAGAAGCATTGAGATATAACATCTCATGTTATAGGAAGGGTCTCTGGTTTGGAAAGGGAAAGAGTTGGATATCATATCTCATGGTATAGGAAGGGTCTCAGGTTTGGAATGGGAAGGAGTTTGATATCACATCTCATGCTATAGGAAGGGAATCAGGTTTTGAATGGGAAGGAGTTTGATATCACATCTCATGCTATAAGAAGGGTCTCAGGTTTGGATTGGGAAGGAGTTGGATATCACATTTCATGCTATAGGAAGGGTCTCAGGTTTGGTATAAGAAGCATTGAGATATCATATCTCATGCTATAAGAAGGGTCTCAGGTTTGGAATGAGAAGTAGTTGGATATCACATTTCATGCGATAGGAAGGGTGTCAGGTTTGGAATGGGAAGGAGTTGGATATCACATCTCATGCTATAAGAAGGGTCTCAGGATTGGAATGGGAAGGAGTTGGATATAACATCTCATGCTATAGGAAGGGTCTCAGGTTTGGAATGGGAAGGAGTTGGATATCACATTTCATGCTATAGGAAGGGTCTCAGTTTTGGAATGGGAAGGAGTTGGATATCACATACCATGCTATAGGAAGGTTCTCAGGTTTGGTATTAGAAGCATTGAGATATCACATCTCATGCTACAGGTAGGATTTCAGGTTTGTTGTGGGAAGGAGTTGGATACCACATCTGATTCTTTAGTAAGGGTCTCAGGTTTGGAATGGGAAGGAGTTGGATATAACATTCCATGCTATAGGAAGGGTCTCAGGTTTGGTATTAGACGCATTGAGATTTCACATCTCATGCTATAGGAAGGGTCTCGGGATTGGAATGGGAAGGAGTTGGATATAATATCTCATGGTATAGGAAGGATCTCAGGTTTGGAATGGGAAGGAGTTGGATATCACATTTCATGCTATAGGATGGGTCTCAGGTTTGGTATTAGAAGCATTGAGATATCACATCTCATGCTACAGGAAGGGTCTTTGGTTTTGAATGGGAAGGAGTTGGATAGCACATCTCATGCTATAGGAAGGGTCTCGGGTTTGGAATAGGAAGGAGTTTGATATCACATCTCATGCTATAGGAAGGGTCTCAGGTTTGGAATGGGAAGGAGTTGGATATCACATCTCATGCTATAAGAAGGGCATCAGGATTGGAATGGGAAGGAGTTGGATATAACATCTCATGCTATAGGAAGGGTCTCAGGTTTGGAATGGGAAGGAGTTGGATATCTCATTTCATGCTATAGGAAGGGTCTCAGGTTTGGTATTAGAAGCATTGAGATTTCACATCTCATGCTATAGGAAGGGTCTCAGTTTTGGAATGGGAAGGAGTTGGATATCAATCTCATGTTATAGGAAGGGTCTCAGGTTTGGTATTAGAAGCATTGAGATATCACATCGCATGCTATAGGAAGGGTCTCAGGATTGGAATGGGTAGGAGTTGGATATCACATCCCATGCTATAGGAAGGGTCTCAGGTTTGGTATTAGAAGCATTGAGATATCAAATTTCATGCTATAGGAAGGGTCTCGGGATTGGAATGGGAAGGAGTTGGATATCACATCTCATGCTATAGGAAGGGTCTCAGGTTGGAATGGAAAGGAGTTGGATATCACATCTCATGCTATAGGAAGGGTCTCATGTTTGGAATGGGAGGAGTTGGATATCACATCTCATGTTATAGGAAGGGTCTCAGGTTTGGTATTAGAAGCATTGAGATAACACATCTCATGTTATAGGAAGGGTCTCAGGTTTGGTATTAGAAGCATTGAGATATAACATCTCATGTTATAGGAAGGGGCTCTGGTTTGGAAAGGGAAAGAGTTGGATATCATATCTCATGGTATAGGAAGGGTCTCAGGTTTGGAATGGGAAGGAGTTTGATATCACATCTCATGCTATAGGAAGGGAATCAGGTTTGGAATGGGAAGGAGTTTGATATCACATCTCATGCTATAAGAAGGGTCTCAGGTTTGGATTGGGAAGGAGTTGGATATCACATTTCATCCTATAGGAAGGGTCTCAGGTTTGGTATAAGAAGCATTGAGATATCATATCTCATGCTATAAGAAGGGTCTCAGGTTTGGAATGAGAAGTAATTGGATATCACATTTCATGCGATAGGAAGGGTGTCAGGTTTGGAATGGGAAGGAGTTGGATATCACATCTCATGCTATAAGAAGGGTCTCAGGATTGGAATGGGAAGGAGTTGGATATAACATCTCATGCTATAGTAAGGGTCTCAGGTTTGGAATCGGAAGGAGTTGGATATCACATTTCATGCTATAGGAAGGGTCTCAGTTTTGGAATGGGAAGGAGTTGGATATCACATACCATGCTATAGGAAGGTTCTCAGGTTTGGTATTAGAAGCATTGAGATATCACATCTCATGCTATAGGAAGGGTCTCAGGCTTGGAATGGGAAGGAGTTCGATATCACATGTCATGATATAGAAAGGTTCTCAGGTTTGGTATTAGAAGCACTGAGATATCACATCTCATGGTACAGGATGCATCTCAGGTTAGGATTGGCAAGGAGTCAGATATCAAATCTCATGCTACAGGTAGGATCTCAGGTTTGTTGTGGGAAGGAGTTGGATACCACATCTGATGCTTTAGGAAGGGTCTCAGGTTTGGAATCTGAAGGAGTTAGATATCACATCTCATGCTATAGGAAGGGTCTCAGGTTTGGTATTAGAAGCATTGAGATATCAAATCTCATGATATAGGAAGGGTCTCAGGTTTGGAATGGGAAGGAGTTGGATATCACATCTCATGTTATAGGAAGGGTCTCAGGTTTGGTATTAGAAGCATTGAGATATCACATCTTATGCTACAGGAAGGGTCTCTGGTTTGGAAAGGGAAGGAGTTGGATATCACATCTCATGCTATAGGAAGGGTATCAGGTTTGGAATGGGAAGGAGTTTGATATCACATCTCATGCTATAATAAGGGTCTCAGGTTTGGAATGGGAAGGAGTTGGTTATCACATTTCATGCTATAGGATGGTCTCAGGTTTGGTATTAGAAGCACTGAGATATCACATCTCATGTTATAGGAAGGGTCTCAGGATTGGAATGGGAAGGAGTTGGATATCACATCTCATGCTATAGGAAGGGTCTCAGGATTGGAGTGGGAAGGAGTTGAATATCACATCTCATGCTATAGGAAGGGTCTCAGGTTGGAATGGGAAGGAGTTGAATATCACATCTCATGCTCTAGGATGGTCTCAGGTTTGGTATTAGAAGCACTGAGATATCACATCTCATGCTATAGGAAGGGTCTCAGGTTTGGTATTAGAAGTATTGAGATATCACATCTCATGCTATAGGAAGGGTCTCAGGATTGGAGTGGGAAGGAGTTGAATATCACATCTCATGCTATAGGAAGGGTCTCAGGTTGGAATGGGAAGGAGTTGAATATCACATCTCATGCTATAGGAAGGGTCTCAGGATTGGAATGGGTAGGAGTTGGATATCACATCTCATGCTATAGAAAGGGTCTCAGGTTTGGTATTAGAAGCATTGAGATATCACATCTCATGCTATAGGAAGGGTCTCGGGATTGGAATGGGAAGGAGTTGGATATCACATCTCATGCTATAGGAAGGGTCTCAGGTTGGAATGGAAAGGAGTTGGATATCACATCTCATGCTATAGGAAGGGTCTCATGTTTGGAATGGGAGGAGTTGGATATCACATCTCATGTTATAGGATGGGTCTCAGGTTTGGTATTAGAAGCATTGAGATAACACATCTCATATTATAGGAAGGGTCTCAGGTTTGGTATTAGAAGCATTGAGATATAACATCTCATGTTATAGGAAGGGTCTCTGATTTGGAAAGGGAAGGAGTTTGATATCACATCTCATGCTATAGGAAGGGAATCAGGTTTGGAATGGGAAGGAGTTTGATATCACATCTCATGCTATAAGAAGGGTCTCAGGTTTGGATTGGGAAGGAGTTGGATATCACATCTCATGCTATAGGAAGGGAATCAGGTTTGGAATGGGAAGGAGTTTGATATCACATCTCATGCTATAAGAAGGGTCTCAGGTTTGGATTGGGAAGGAGTTGGATATCACATTTCATGCTATAGGAAGGGTCTCAGGTTTGGTATAAGAAGCATTGAGATATCATATCTCATGCTATAAGAAGGGTCTCAGGTTTGGAATGAGAAGTAGTTGGATATCACATTTCATGGGATAGGAAGGGTGTCAGGTTTGGAATGGGAAGGAGTTGGATATCACATCTCATGCTATAAGAAGGGTCTCTTGATTGGAATGGGAAGGAGTTGGATATAACATCTCATGCTATAGGAAGGGTCTCAGGTTTGGAATGGGAAGGAGTTGGATATCACATTTCATGCTATAGGAAGGGTCTCAGTTTTGGAATGGGAAGGAGTTGGATATCACATACCATGCTATAGGAAGGTTCTCAGGTTTGGTATTAGAAGCATTGAGATATCACATCTCATGCTATAGGAAGGGTCTCAGGCTTGGAATGGGAAGGAGTTCGATATCACATGTCATGTTATAGAAAGGTTCTCAGGTTTGGTATTAGAAGCACTGAGATATCACATCTCATGCTATAGGAAGGGTCTCGGGGTTGGAATGGGAAGGAGTTGGATATTACATCCCATGATACAAGAAGGGTCTCAGGATTGGAATGGGAATTCGTTGGATATCACATCTCATGCTATAGGAAGGGTCTCAGGATTGGAATGGGAAGGAATTAGATATTGCATCTCATGCTATAGGAAGGGTCTCAGGTTTGGTATTAGAAGCATTGAGATATCACATCTCATGCTATAGGAAGGGTCTCAGGATTGGAATGGGAAGGAGCTGGATATCACATCTCATGCTATAGGAAGGGTTTAAGGTTTGGAATGGGAAGGAGTTGGACATCACATACCATGCTATAGGAAGGTTCTCAGGTTTGGTATTAGAAGCAGTGAGATATCACATCTCATGCTATATGAAGGGTCTCAGGCTTGGAATGGGAAGTACTTCGATATCACATCTCATGTTATATGAAGGTTCTCAGGTTTGGTATTAGAAGCACTGAGATATCACATCTCATGGTACAGGATGCATCTCAGGTTAGGAATGGCAAGGAGTCAGATATCACATCTCATGCTACAGGTAGGATTTCAGGTTTGTTGTGGGAAGGAGTTGGATACCACATCTGATTCTTTAGTCAGGATCCCAGGTTTGGAATGGGAAGGAGTTGGATATAACATTTCATGCTATAGGAAGGGTCTCAGGTTTGGTATTAGAAGCATTGAGATTTCACATCTCATGCTATAGGAAGGGTCTCAGGATTGGAATGGGAAGGAGTTGGATATAATATCTCATGCTATAGGAAGGATCTCAGGTTTGGAATGGGAAGGAGTTGGATATCACATTTCATGCTATAGGATGGGTCTCAGGTTTGGTATTAGAAGCATTGAGATATCACATCTCATGCTACAGGAAGGGTCTTTGGTTTTGAATGGGAAGGAGTTGGATAGCACATCTCATGCTATAGGAAGGGTCTCAGGTTTGGAATGGGAAGGAGTTTGATATCACATCTCATGCTACAGGAAGGGTCTCAGGTTTGGAATGGGAAGGAGTTGGATATCACATCTCATGCTATAAGAAGGGTATCAGGATTGGAATGGGAAGGAGTTGGATATAACATCTCATGCTATAGGAAGGGTCTCAGGTTTGGAATGGGAAGGAGTTGGATATCTCATTTCATGCTATAGGAAGGGTCTCAGGTTTGGTGTTAGAAGCATTGAGATTTCACATCTCATGCTATAGGAAGGGTCTCAGTTTTGGAATGAGAAGGAGTTGGATATCAATCTCATGTTATAGGAAGGGTCTCAGGTTTGGTATTAGAAGCATTGAGATATCACATTGCATGCTATAGGAAGGGTCTCAGGATTGGAATGGGTAGGAGTTGGATATCACATCTCATACTATAGGAAGGGTCTCAGGTTTGGTATTAGAAGCATTGAGATATCACATCTCATGCTATAGGAAGGGTCTCGGGATTGGAATGGGAAGGAGTTGGATATCACATCTCATGCTATAGGAAGGGTCTCAGGTTGGAATGGAAAGGAGTTGGATATCACATCTCATGCTATAGGAAGGGTCTCATGTTTGAAATGGGAGGAGTTGGATATCACATCTCATGTTATAGGAAGGGTCTCAGGTTTGGTATTAGAAGCATTGAGATAACACATCTCATGTTATAGGAAGGGTCTCAGGTTTGGTATTAGAAGCATTGAGATATAACATCTCATGTTATAGGAAGGGTCTCTGGTTTGGAAAGGGAAAGAGTTGGATATCATATCTAATGGTATAGGAAGGGTCTCAGGTTTGGAATGGGAATGAGTTTGATATCACATCTCATGCTATAGGAAGGGAATCAGGTATGGAATGGGAAGGAGTTTGATATCACATCTCATGCTATAAGAAGGGTCTCAGGTTTGGATTGGGAAGGAGTTGGATATCACATCTCATGCTACAGGTAGGATTTCAGGTTTGTAGTGGGAAGGAGTTGGATACCACATCTGATTCTTTAGTAAGGGTCTCAGGTTTGGAATGGGAAGGAGTTGGATATAACATTTCATGCTATAGGAAGGGTCTCAGGTTTGGTATTAGACGCATTGAGATTTCACATCTCATGCTATAGGAAGGGTCTCAGGATTGGAATGGGAAGGAGTTGGATATCACATTTCATGCTATAGGATGGGTCTCAGGTTTGGTATTAGAAGCATTGAGATATCACATCTCATGCTACAGGAAGGGTCTTTGGTTTTGAATGCGAAGGAGTTGGATAGCACATCTCATGCTATAGGAAGGGTCTCAGGTTTGGAATGGGAAGGAGTTTTATATCACATCTCATGCTATAGGAAGGGTCTCAGGTTTGGAATGGAAAGGAGTTGGATATCACATCTCATGCTATAAGAAGGGTATCAGGATTGGAATGGGAAGGAGTTGGATATAACATCTCATGCTATAGGAAGGGTCTCAGGTTTGGAATGGGAAGGAGTTGGATATCTCATTTCATGCTATAGGAAGGGTCTCAGGTTTGGTATTAGAAGCATTGAGATTTCACATCTCATGCTATAGGAAGGGTCTCAGTTTTGGAATGAGAAGGAGTTGGATATCAATCTCATGTTATAGGAAGGGTCTCAGGTTTGGTATTAGAAGCATTGAGATATCACATCGCATGCTATAGGAAGGGTCTCGGGATTGGAATGGGAAGGAGTTGGATATCACATCTCATGCTATAGGAAGGGTCTCAGGTTTGGTATTAGAAGCATTGAGATATCACATCTCATGCTATAGGAAGGGTCTCGGGATTGGAATGGGAAGGAGTTGGATATCACATCTCATGCTATAGGAAGGGTCTCAGGTTGGAATGGAAAGGAGTTGGATATCACATCTCATGCTATAGGAAGGGTCTCATGTTTGGAATGGGAGGAGTTGGATATCACATCTCATGTTATAGGAAGGGTCTCAGGTTTGGTATTAGAAGCATTGAGATAACACATCTCATGTTATAGGAAGGGTCTCAGGTTTGGTATTAGAAGCATTGAGATATAACATCTCATGTTATAGGAAGGGTCTCTGGTTTGGAAAGGGAAAGAGTTGGATATCATATCTCATGGTATAGGAAGGGTCTCAGGTTTGGAATGGGAAGGAGTTTGATATCACATCTCATGCTATAAGAAGGGTCTCAGGTTTGGATTGGGAAGGAGTTGGATATCACATTTCATGCTATAGGAAGGGTCTCAGGTTTGGTATAAGAAGCATTGAGATATCATATCTCATGCTATAAGAAGGGTCTCAGGTTTGGAATGAGAAGTAGTTGGATATCACATTTCATGCGATAGGAAGGGTGTCAGGTTTGGAATGGGAAGGAGTTGGATATCACATCTCATGCTATAAGAAGGGTCTCAGGATTGGAATGGGAAGGAGTTGGATATAACATCTCATGCTATAGGAAGGGTCTCAGGTTTGGAATGGGAAGGAGTTGGATATCACATTTCATGCTATAGGAAGGGTCTCAGTTTTGGAATGGGAAGGAGTTGGATATCACATACCATGCTATAGGAAGGTTATCAGGTTTGGTATTAGAAGCATTGAGATATCACATCTCATGCTACAGGTAGGATTTCAGGTTTGTTGTGGGAAGGAGTTGGATACCACATCTGATTCTTTAGTAAGGGTCTCAGGTTTGGAATGGGAAGGAGTTGGATATAACATTTCATGCTATAGGAAGGGTCTCAGGTTTGGTATTAGACGCATTGAGATTTCACATCTCATGCTATAGGAAGGGTCTCAGGATTGGAATGGGAAGGAGTTGGATATCACATTTCATGCTATAGGATGGGTCTCAGGTTTGGTATTAGAAGCATTGAGATATCACATCTCATGCTACAGGAAGGGTCTTTGGTTTTGAATGGGAAGGAGTTGGACAGCACATCTCATGCTATAGGAAGGGTCTCAGGTTTGGAATGGGAAGGAGTTTGATATCACATCTCATGCTATAGGAAGGGTCTCAGGTTTGGTATTAGAAGCATTGAGATATAACATCTCATGTTATAGGAAGGGTCTCTGGTTTGGAAAGGGAAAGAGTTGGATATCATATCTCATGGTATAGGAAGGGTCTCAGGTTTGGAATGGGAATGAGTTTGATATCACATCTCATGCTATAGGAAGGGAATCAGGTTTGGAATGGGAAGGAGTTTGATATCACATCTCATGCTATAAGAAGGGTCTCAGGTTTGGATTGGGAAGGAGTTTGATATCACATCTCATGCTATAGGAAGGGTCTCAGGTTTGGAATGGAAAGGAGTTGGATATCACATCTCATGCTATAAGAAGGGTATCAGGATTGGAATGGGAAGGAGTTGGATATAACATCTCATGCTATAGGAAGGGTCTCAGGTTTGGAATGGGAAGGAGTTGGATATCTCATTTCATGCTATAGGAAGGGTCTCAGGTTTGGTATTAGAAGCATTGAGATTTCACATCTCATGCTATAGGAAGGGTCTCAGTTTTGGAATGAGAAGGAGTTGGATATCAATCTCATGTTATAGGAAGGGTCTCAGGTTTGGTATTAGAAGCATTGAGATATCATATCGCATGCTATAGGAAGGGTCTCAGGATTGGAATGGGTAGGAGTTGGATATCACATCTCATGCTATAGGAAGGGTCTCAGGTTTGGTATTAGAAGCATTGAGATATCACATCTCATGCTATAGGAAGGGTCTCGGGATTGGAATGGGAAGGAGTTGGATATCACATCTCATGCTATAGGAAGGGTCTCAGGTTGGAATGGAAAGGAGTTGGATATCACATCTCATGCTATAGGAAGGGTCTCATGTTTGGAATGGGAGGAGTTGGATATCACATCTCATGTTATAGGAAGGGTCTCAGGTTTGGTATTAGAAGCATTGAGATAACACATCTCATGTTATAGGAAGGGTCTCAGGTTTGGTATTAGAAGCATTGAGATAACACATCTCATGTTATAGGAAGGGTCTCAGGTTTGGTATTAGAAGCATTGAGATATAACATCTCATGTTATAGGAAGGGTCTCTGGTTTGGAAAGGGAAAGAGTTGGATATCATATCTCATGGTATAGGAAGGGTCTCAGGTTTGGAATGGGAAGGAGTTTGATATCACATCTCATGCTATAGGAAGGGAATCAGGTTTTGAATGGGAAGGAGTTTGATATCACATCTCATGCTATAAGAAGGGTCTCAGGTTTGGATTGGGAAGGAGTTGGATATCACATTTCATGCTATAGGAAGGGTCTCAGGTTTGGTATAAGAAGCATTGAGATATCATATCTCATGCTATAAGAAGGGTCTCAGGTTTGGAATGAGAAGTAGTTGGATATCACATTTCATGCGATAGGAAGGGTGTCAGGTTTGGAATGGGAAGGAGTTGGATATCACATCTCATGCTATAAGAAGGGTCTCAGGATTGGAATGGGAAGGAGTTGGATATAACATCTCATGCTATAGGAAGGGTCTCAGGTTTGGAATGGGAAGGAGTTGGATATCACATTTCATGCTATAGGAAGGGTCTCAGTTTTGGAATGGGAAGGAGTTGGATATCACATACCATGCTATAGGAAGGTTCTCAGGTTTGGTATTAGAAGCATTGAGATATCACATCTCATGCTACAGGTAGGATTTCAGGTTTGTTGTGGGAAGGAGTTGGATACCACATCTGATTCTTTAGTAAGGGTCTCAGGTTTGGAATGGGAAGGAGTTGGATATAACATTCCATGCTATAGGAAGGGTCTCAGGTTTGGTATTAGACGCATTGAGATTTCACATCTCATGCTATAGGAAGGGTCTCGGGATTGGAATGGGAAGGAGTTGGATATAATATCTCATGGTATAGGAAGGATCTCAGGTTTGGAATGGGAAGGAGTTGGATATCACATTTCATGCTATAGGATGGGTCTCAGGTTTGGTATTAGAAGCATTGAGATATCACATCTCATGCTACAGGAAGGGTCTTTGGTTTTGAATGGGAAGGAGTTGGATAGCACATCTCATGCTATAGGAAGGGTCTCGGGTTTGGAATAGGAAGGAGTTTGATATCACATCTCATGCTATAGGAAGGGTCTCAGGTTTGGAATGGGAAGGAGTTGGATATCACATCTCATGCTATAAGAAGGGCATCAGGATTGGAATGGGAAGGAGTTGGATATAACATCTCATGCTATAGGAAGGGTCTCAGGTTTGGAATGGGAAGGAGTTGGATATCTCATTTCATGCTATAGGAAGGGTCTCAGGTTTGGTATTAGAAGCATTGAGATTTCACATCTCATGCTATAGGAAGGGTCTCAGTTTTGGAATGGGAAGGAGTTGGATATCAATCTCATGTTATAGGAAGGGTCTCAGGTTTGGTATTAGAAGCATTGAGATATCACATCGCATGCTATAGGAAGGGTCTCAGGATTGGAATGGGTAGGAGTTGGATATCACATCCCATGCTAGAGGAAGGGTCTCAGGTTTGGTATTAGAAGCATTGAGATATCAAATTTCATGCTATAGGAAGGGTCTCGGGATTGGAATGGGAAGGAGTTGGATATCACATCTCATGCTATAGGAAGGGTCTCAGGTTGGAATGGAAAGGAGTTGGATATCACATCTCATGCTATAGGAAGGGTCTCATGTTTGGAATGGGAGGAGTTGGATATCACATCTCATGTTATAGGAAGGGTCTCAGGTTTGGTATTAGAAGCATTGAGATAACACATCTCATGTTATAGGAAGGGTCTCAGGTTTGGTATTAGAAGCATTGAGATATAACATCTCATGTTATAGGAAGGGGCTCTGGTTTGGAAAGGGAAAGAGTTGGATATCATATCTCATGGTATAGGAAGGGTCTCAGGTTTGGAATGGGAAGGAGTTTGATATCACATCTCATGCTATAGGAAGGGAATCAGGTTTGGAATGGGAAGGAGTTTGATATCACATCTCATGCTATAAGAAGGGTCTCAGGTTTGGATTGGGAAGGAGTTGGATATCACATTTCATCCTATAGGAAGGGTCTCAGGTTTGGTATAAGAAGCATTGAGATATCATATCTCATGCTATAAGAAGGGTCTCAGGTTTGGAATGAGAAGTAATTGGATATCACATTTCATGCGATAGGAAGGGTGTCAGGTTTGGAATGGGAAGGAGTTGGATATCACATCTCATGCTATAAGAAGGGTCTCAGGATTGGAATGGGAAGGAGTTGGATATAACATCTCATGCTATAGTAAGGGTCTCAGGTTTGGAATGGGAAGGAGTTGGATATCACATTTCATGCTATAGGAAGGGTCTCAGTTTTGGAATGGGAAGGAGTTGGATATCACATACCATGCTATAGGAAGGTTCTCAGGTTTGGTATTAGAAGCATTGAGATATCACATCTCATGCTATAGGAAGGGTCTCAGGCTTGGAATGGGAAGGAGTTCGATATCACATGTCATGATATAGAAAGGTTCTCAGGTTTGGTATTAGAAGCACTGAGATATCACATCTCATGGTACAGGATGCATCTCAGGTTAGGATTGGCAAGGAGTCAGATATCAAATCTCATGCTACAGGTAGGATCTCAGGTTTGTTGTGGGAAGGAGTTGGATACCACATCTGATGCTTTAGGAAGGGTCTCAGGTTTGGAATCTGAAGGAGTTAGATATCACATCTCATGCTATAGGAAGGGTCTCAGGTTTGGTATTAGAAGCATTGAGATATCAAATCTCATGATATAGGAAGGGTCTCAGGTTTGGAATGGGAAGGAGTTGGATATCACATCTCATGTTATAGGAAGGGTCTCAGGTTTGGTATTAGAAGCATTGAGATATCACATCTTATGCTACAGGAAGGGTCTCTGGTTTGGAAAGGGAAGGAGTTGGATATCACATCTCATGCTATAGGAAGGGTATCAGGTTTGGAATGGGAAGGAGTTTGATATCACATCTCATGCTATAATAAGGGTCTCAGGTTTGGAATGGGAAGGAGTTGGTTATCACATTTCATGCTATAGGATGGTCTCAGGTTTGGTATTAGAAGCACTGAGATATCACATCTCATGTTATAGGAAGGGTCTCAGGATTGGAATGGGAAGGAGTTGGATATCACATCTCATGCTATAGGAAGGGTCTCAGGATTGGAGTGGGAAGGAGTTGAATATCACATCTCATGCTATAGGAAGGGTCTCAGGTTGGAATGGGAAGGAGTTGAATATCACATCTCATGCTCTAGGATGGTCTCAGGTTTGGTATTAGAAGCACTGAGATATCACATCTCATGCTATAGGAAGGGTCTCAGGTTTGGTATTAGAAGTATTGAGATATCACATCTCATGCTATAGGAAGGGTCTCAGGATTGGAGTGGGAAGGAGTTGAATATCACATCTCATGCTATAGGAAGGGTCTCAGGTTGGAATGGGAAGGAGTTGAATATCACATCTCATGCTATAGGAAGGGTCTCAGGATTGGAATGGGTAGGAGTTGGATATCACATCTCATGCTATAGAAAGGGTCTCAGGTTTGGTATTAGAAGCATTGAGATATCACATCTCATGCTATAGGAAGGGTCTCGGGATTGGAATGGGAAGGAGTTGGATATCACATCTCATGCTATAGGAAGGGTCTCAGGTTGGAATGGAAAGGAGTTGGATATCACATCTCATGCTATAGGAAGGGTCTCATGTTTGGAATGGGAGGAGTTGGATATCACATCTCATGTTATAGGAAGGGTCTCAGGTTTGGTATTAGAAGCATTGAGATAACACATCTCATATTATAGGAAGGGTCTCAGGTTTGGTATTAGAAGCATTGAGATATAACATCTCATGTTATAGGAAGGGTCTCTGATTTGGAAAGGGAAGGAGTTTGATATCACATCTCATGCTATAGGAAGGGAATCAGGTTTGGAATGGGAAGGAGTTTGATATCACATCTCATGCTATAAGAAGGGTCTCAGGTTTGGATTGGGAAGGAGTTGGATATCACATCTCATGCTATAGGAAGGGAATCAGGTTTGGAATGGGAAGGAGTTTGATATCACATCTCATGCTATAAGAAGGGTCTCAGGTTTGGATTGGGAAGGAGTTGGATATCACATTTCATGCTATAGGAAGGGTCTCAGGTTTGGTATAAGAAGCATTGAGATATCATATCTCATGCTATAAGAAGGGTCTCAGGTTTGGAATGAGAAGTAGTTGGATATCACATTTCATGGGATAGGAAGGGTGTCAGGTTTGGAATGGGAAGGAGTTGGATATCACATCTCATGCTATAAGAAGGGTCTCTTGATTGGAATGGGAAGGAGTTGGATATAACATCTCATGCTATAGGAAGGGTCTCAGGTTTGGAATGGGAAGGAGTTGGATATCACATTTCATGCTATAGGAAGGGTCTCAGTTTTGGAATGGGAAGGAGTTGGATATCACATACCATGCTATAGGAAGGTTCTCAGGTTTGGTATTAGAAGCATTGAGATATCACATCTCATGCTATAGGAAGGGTCTCAGGCTTGGAATGGGAAGGAGTTCGATATCACATGTCATGTTATAGAACGGTTCTCAGGTTTGGTATTAGAAGCACTGTGATATCACATCTCATGCTATAGGAAGGGTCTCGGGGTTGGAATGGGAAGGAGTTGGATATTACATCCCATGATACAAGAAGGGTCTCAGGATTGGAATGGGAATTCGTTGGATATCACATCTCATGCTATAGGAAGGGTCTCAGGATTGGAATGGGAAGGAATTAGATATTGCATCTCATGCTATAGGAAGGGTCTCAGGTTTGGTATTAGAAGCATTGAGATATCACATCTCATGCTATAGGAAGGGTCTCAGGATTGG
Source organism: Ambystoma mexicanum (assembly GCF_040938575.1). Classification (NCBI taxonomy): domain Eukaryota; kingdom Metazoa; phylum Chordata; class Amphibia; order Caudata; family Ambystomatidae; genus Ambystoma; species Ambystoma mexicanum. The sequence continues at coordinate 1,853,634 of NW_027182444.1, read as the reverse complement.
AATGGGAAGGAGCTGGATATCACATCTCATGCTATAGGAAGGGTTTAAGGTTTGGAATGGGAAGGAGTTGGACATCACATACCATGCTATAGGAAGGTTCTCAGGTTTGGTATTAGAAGCAGTGAGATATCACATCTCATGCTATATGAAGGGTCTCAGGCTTGGAATGGGAAGTACTTCGATATCACAGCTCATGTTATATGAAGGTTCTCAGGTTTGGTATTAGAAGCACTGAGATATCACATCTCATGGTACAGGATGCATCTCAGGTTAGGAATGGCAAGGAGTCAGATATCACATCTCATGCTACAGGTAGGATTTCAGGTTTGTTGTGGGAAGGAGTTGGATACCACATCTGATTCTTTAGTCAGGATCCCAGGTTTGGAATGGGAAGGAGTTGGATATAACATTTCATGCTATAGGAAGGGTCTCAGGTTTGGTATTAGAAGCATTGAGATTTCACATCTCATGCTATAGGAAGGGTCTCAGGATTGGAATGGGAAGGAGTTGGATATAATATCTCATGCTATAGGAAGGATCTCAGGTTTGGAATGGGAAGGAGTTGGATATCACATTTCATGCTATAGGATGGGTCTCAGGTTTGGTATTAGAAGCATTGAGATATCACATCTCATGCTACAGGAAGGGTCTTTGGTTTTGAATGGGAAGGAGTTGGATAGCACATCTCATGCTATAGGAAGGGTCTCAGGTTTGGAATGGGAAGGAGTTTGATATCACATCTCATGCTACAGGAAGGGTCTCAGGTTTGGAATGGGAAGGAGTTGGATATCACATCTCATGCTATAAGAAGGGTATCAGGATTGGAATGGGAAGGAGTTGGATATAACATCTCATGCTATAGGAAGGGTCTCAGGTTTGGAATGGGAAGGAGTTGGATATCTCATTTCATGCTATAGGAAGGGTCTCAGGTTTGGTGTTAGAAGCATTGAGATTTCACATCTCATGCTATAGGAAGGGTCTCAGTTTTGGAATGAGAAGGAGTTGGATATCAATCTCATGTTATAGGAAGGGTCTCAGGTTTGGTATTAGAAGCATTGAGATATCACATTGCATGCTATAGGAAGGGTCTCAGGATTGGAATGGGTAGGAGTTGGATATCACATCTCATACTATAGGAAGGGTCTCAGGTTTGGTATTAGAAGCATTGAGATATCACATCTCATGCTATAGGAAGGGTCTCGGGATTGGAATGGGAAGGAGTTGGATATCACATCTCATGCTATAGGAAGGGTCTCAGGTTGGAATGGAAAGGAGTTGGATATCACATCTCATGCTATAGGAAGGGTCTCATGTTTGAAATGGGAGGAGTTGGATATCACATCTCATGTTATAGGAAGGGTCTCAGGTTTGGTATTAGAAGCATTGAGATAACACATCTCATGTTATAGGAAGGGTCTCAGGTTTGGTATTAGAAGCATTGAGATATAACATCTCATGTTATAGGAAGGGTCTCTGGTTTGGAAAGGGAAAGAGTTGGATATCATATCTAATGGTATAGGAAGGGTCTCAGGTTTGGAATGGGAATGAGTTTGATATCACATCTCATGCTATAGGAAGGGAATCAGGTATGGAATGGGAAGGAGTTTGATATCACATCTCATGCTATAAGAAGGGTCTCAGGTTTGGATTGGGAAGGAGTTGGATATCACATCTCATGCTACAGGTAGGATTTCAGGTTTGTAGTGGGAAGGAGTTGGATACCACATCTGATTCTTTAGTAAGGGTCTCAGGTTTGGAATGGGAAGGAGTTGGATATAACATTTCATGCTATAGGAAGGGTCTCAGGTTTGGTATTAGACGCATTGAGATTTCACATCTCATGCTATAGGAAGGGTCTCAGGATTGGAATGGGAAGGAGTTGGATATCACATTTCATGCTATAGGATGGGTCTCAGGTTTGGTATTAGAAGCATTGAGATATCACATCTCATGCTACAGGAAGGGTCTTTGGTTTTGAATGCGAAGGAGTTGGATAGCACATCTCATGCTATAGGAAGGGTCTCAGGTTTGGAATGGGAAGGAGTTTTATATCACATCTCATGCTATAGGAAGGGTCTCAGGTTTGGAATGGAAAGGAGTTGGATATCACATCTCATGCTATAAGAAGGGTATCAGGATTGGAATGGGAAGGAGTTGGATATAACATCTCATGCTATAGGAAGGGTCTCAGGTTTGGAATGGGAAGGAGTTGGATATCTCATTTCATGCTATAGGAAGGGTCTCAGGTTTGGTATTAGAAGCATTGAGATTTCACATCTCATGCTATAGGAAGGGTCTCAGTTTTGGAATGAGAAGGAGTTGGATATCAATCTCATGTTATAGGAAGGGTCTCAGGTTTGGTATTAGAAGCATTGAGATATCACATCGCATGCTATAGGAAGGGTCTCAGGATTGGAATGGGTACGAGTTGGATATCACATCTCATGCTATAGGAAGGGTCTCAGGTTTGGTATTAGAAGCATTGAGATATCACATCTCATGCTATAGGAAGGGTCTCGGGATTGGAATGGGAAGGAGTTGGATATCACATCTCATGCTATAGGAAGGGTCTCAGGTTGGAATGGAAAGGAGTTGGATATCACATCTCATGCTATAGGAAGGGTCTCATGTTTGGAATGGGAGGAGTTGGATATCACATCTCATGTTATAGGAAGGGTCTCAGGTTTGGTATTAGAAGCATTGAGATAACACATCTCATGTTATAGGAAGGGTCTCAGGTTTGGTATTAGAAGCATTGAGATATAACATCTCATGTTATAGGAAGGGTCTCTGGTTTGGAAAGGGAAAGAGTTGGATATCATATCTCATGGTATAGGAAGGGTCTCAGGTTTGGAATGGGAAGGAGTTTGATATCACATCTCATGCTATAAGAAGGGTCTCAGGTTTGGATTGGGAAGGAGTTGGATATCACATTTCATGCTATAGGAAGGGTCTCAGGTTTGGTATAAGAAGCATTGAGATATCATATCTCATGCTATAAGAAGGGTGTCAGGTTTGGAATGAGAAGTAGTTGGATATCACATTTCATGCGATAGGAAGGGTGTCAGGTTTGGAATGGGAAGGAGTTGGATATCACATCTCATGCTATAAGAAGGGTCTCAGGATTGGAATGGGAAGGAGTTGGATATAACATCTCATGCTATAGGAAGGGTCTCAGGTTTGGAATGGGAAGGAGTTGGATATCACATTTCATGCTATAGGAAGGGTCTCAGTTTTGGAATGGGAAGGAGTTGGATATCACATACCATGCTATAGGAAGGTTATCAGGTTTGGTATTAGAAGCATTGAGATATCACATCTCATGCTACAGGTAGGATTTCAGGTTTGTTGTGGGAAGGAGTTGGATACCACATCTGATTCTTTAGTAAGGGTCTCAGGTTTGGAATGGGAAGGAGTTGGATATAACATTTCATGCTATAGGAAGGGTCTCAGGTTTGGTATTAGACGCATTGAGATTTCACATCTCATGCTATAGGAAGGGTCTCAGGATTGGAATGGGAAGGAGTTGGATATCACATTTCATGCTATAGGATGGGTCTCAGGTTTGGTATTAGAAGCATTGAGATATCACATCTCATGCTACAGGAAGGGTCTTTGGTTTTGAATGGGAAGGAGTTGGATAGCACATCTCATGCTATAGGAAGGGTCTCAGGTTTGGAATGGGAAGGAGTTTGATATCACATCTCATGCTATAGGAAGGGTCTCAGGTTTGGTATTAGAAGCATTGAGATATAACATCTCATGTTATAGGAAGGGTCTCTGGTTTGGAAAGGGAAAGAGTTGGATATCATATCTCATGGTATAGGAAGGGTCTCAGGTTTGGAATGGGAATGAGTTTGATATCACATCTCATGCTATAGGAAGGGAATCAGGTTTGGAATGGGAAGGAGTTTGATATCACATCTCATGCTATAAGAAGGGTCTCAGGTTTGGATTGGGAAGGAGTTGGATATCACATTTCATGCTATAGGAAGGGTCTCAGGTTTGGTATAAGAAGCATTGAGATATCATATCTCATGCTATAAGAAGGGTCTCAGGTTTGGAATGAGAAGTAGTTTGATATCACATTTCATGCGATAGGAAGGGTGTCAGGTTTGGAATGGGAAGGAGTTGGATATCACATCTCATGCTATAAGAAGGGTCTCAGGATTGGAATGGGAAGGAGTTGGATATAACATCTCATGCTATAGGAAGGGTCTCAGGTTTGGAATGGGAAGGAGTTGGATATCACATTTCATGCTATAGGAAGGGTCTCAGTTTTGGAATGGGAAGGAGTTGGATATCACATACCATGCTATAGGAAGGTTCTCAGGTTTGGTATTAGAAGCATTGAGATATCACATCTCATGCTACAGGTAGGATTTCAGGTTTGTTGTGGGAAGGAGTTGGATACCACATCTGATTCTTTAGTAAGGGTCTCAGGTTTGGAATGGGAAGGAGTTGGATATAACATTTCATGCTATAGGAAGGGTCTCAGGTTTGGTATTAGACGCATTGAGATTTCACATCTCATGCTATAGGAAGAGGAAGGGTCTCAGGATTGGAATGGGAAGGAGTTGGATATAATATCTCATGCTATAGGAAGGATCTCAGGTTTGGAATGGGAAGGAGTTGGATATCACATTTCATGCTATAGGATGGGTCTCAGGTTTGGTATTAGAAGCATTGAGATATCACATCTCATGCTACAGGAAGGGTCTTTGGTTTTGAATGGGAAGGAGTTGGATAGCACATCTCATGCTATAGGAAGGGTCTCGGGTTTGGAATAGGAAGGAGTTTGATATCACATCTCATGCTATAGGAAGGGTCTCAGGTTTGGAATGGAAAGGAGTTGGATATCACATCTCATGCTATAAGAAGGGCATCAGGATTGGAATGGGAAGGAGTTGGATATAACATCTCATGCTATAGGAAGGGTCTCAGGTTTGGAATGGGAAGGAGTTGGATATCTCATTTCATGCTATAGGAAGGGTCTCAGGTTTGGTATTAGAAGCATTGAGATTTCACATCTCATGCTATAGGAAGGGTCTCAGTTTTGGAATGGGAAGGAGTTGGATATCAATCTCATGTTATAGGAAAGGTCTCAGGTTTGGTATTAGAAGCATTGAGATATCACATCGCATGCTATAGGAAGGGTCTCAGGATTGGAATGGGTAGGAGTTGGATATCACATCCCATGCTATAGGAAGGGTCTCAGGTTTGGTATTAGAAGCATTGAGATATCAAATCTCATGCTATAGGAAGGGTCTCGGGATTGGAATGGGAAGGAGTTGGATATCACATCTCATGCTATAGGAAGGGTCTCAGGTTGGAATGGAAAGGAGTTGGATATCACATCTCATGCTATAGGAAGGGTCTCATGTTTGGAATGGGAGGAGTTGGATATCACATCTCATGTTATAGGAAGGGTCTCAGGTTTGGTATTAGAAGCATTGAGATAACACATCTCATGTTATAGGAAGGGTCTCAGGTTTGGTATTAGAAGCATTGAGATATAACATCTCATGTTATAGGAAGGGTCTCTGGTTTGGAAAGGGAAAGAGTTGGATATCATATCTCATGGTATAGGAAGGGTCTCAGGTTTGGAATGGGAAGGAGTTTGATATCACATCTCATGCTATAGGAAGGGAATCAGGTTTGGAATGGGAAGGAGTTTGATATCACATCTCATGCTATAAGAAGGGTCTCAGGTTTGGATTGGGAAGGAGTTGGATATCACATTTCATGCTATAGGAAGGGTCTCAGGTTTGGTATAAGAAGCATTGAGATATCATATCTCATGCTATAAGAAGGGTCTCAGGTTTGGTATTAGAAGCATTGAGATATAACATTTCATGCGATAGGAAGGGTGTCAGGTTTGGAATGGGAAGGAGTTGGATATCACATCTCATGCTATAAGAAGGGTCTCAGGATTGGAATGGGAAGGAGTTGGATATAACATCTCATGCTATAGGAAGGGTCTCAGGTTTGGAATGGGAAGGAGTTGGATATCACATTTCATGCTATAGGATGGGTCTCAGGTTTGGTATTAGACGCATTGAGATTTCACATCTCATGCTATAGGAAGGGTCTCAGGATTGGAATGGGAAGGAGTTGGATATCACATTTCATGCTATAGGATGGGTCTCAGGTTTGGTATTAGAAGCATTGAGATATCACATCTCATGCTACAGGAAGGGTCTTTGGTTTTGAATGCGAAGGAGTTGGATAGCACATCTCATGCTATAGGAAGGGTCTCAGGTTTGGAATGGGAAGGAGTTTTATATCACATCTCATGCTATAGGAAGGGTCTCAGGTTTGGAATGGAAAGGAGTTGGATATCACATCTCATGCTATAAGAAGGGTATCAGGATTGGAATGGGAAGGAGTTGGATATAACATCTCATGCTATAGGAAGGGTCTCAGGTTTGGAATGGGAAGGAGTTGGATATCTCATTTCATGCTATAGGAAGGGTCTCAGGTTTGGTATTAGAAGCATTGAGATTTCACATCTCATGCTATAGGAAGGGTCTCAGTTTTGGAATGAGAAGGAGTTGGATATCAATCTCATGTTATAGGAAGGGTCTCAGGTTTGGTATTAGAAGCATTGAGATATCACATCGCATGCTATAGGAAGGGTCTCAGGATTGGAATGGGTACGAGTTGGATATCACATCTCATGCTATAGGAAGGGTCTCAGGTTTGGTATTAGAAGCATTGAGATATCACATCTCATGCTATAGGAAGGGTCTCGGGATTGGAATGGGAAGGAGTTGGATATCACATCTCATGCTATAGGAAGGGTCTCAGGTTGGAATGGAAAGGAGTTGGATATCACATCTCATGCTATAGGAAGGGTCTCATGTTTGGAATGGGAGGAGTTGGATATCACATCTCATGTTATAGGAAGGGTCTCAGGTTTGGTATTAGAAGCATTGAGATAACACATCTCATGTTATAGGAAGGGTCTCAGGTTTGGTATTAGAAGCATTGAGATATAACATCTCATGTTATAGGAAGGGTCTCTGGTTTGGAAAGGGAAAGAGTTGGATATCATATCTCATGGTATAGGAAGGGTCTCAGGTTTGGAATGGGAAGGAGTTTGATATCACATCTCATGCTATAAGAAGGGTCTCAGGTTTGGATTGGGAAGGAGTTGGATATCACATTTCATGCTATAGGAAGGGTCTCAGGTTTGGTATAAGAAGCATTGAGATATCATATCTCATGCTATAAGAAGGGTGTCAGGTTTGGAATGAGAAGTAGTTGGATATCACATTTCATGCGATAGGAAGGGTGTCAGGTTTGGAATGGGAAGGAGTTGGATATCACATCTCATGCTATAAGAAGGGTCTCAGGATTGGAATGGGAAGGAGTTGGATATAACATCTCATGCTATAGGAAGGGTCTCAGGTTTGGAATGGGAAGGAGTTGGATATCACATTTCATGCTATAGGAAGGGTCTCAGTTTTGGAATGGGAAGGAGTTGGATATCACATACCATGCTATAGGAAGGTTATCAGGTTTGGTATTAGAAGCATTGAGATATCACATCTCATGCTACAGGTAGGATTTCAGGTTTGTTGTGGGAAGGAGTTGGATACCACATCTGATTCTTTAGTAAGGGTCTCAGGTTTGGAATGGGAAGGAGTTGGATATAACATTTCATGCTATAGGAAGGGTCTCAGGTTTGGTATTAGACGCATTGAGATTTCACATCTCATGCTATAGGAAGGGTCTCAGGATTGGAATGGGAAGGAGTTGGATATCACATTTCATGCTATAGGATGGGTCTCAGGTTTGGTATTAGAAGCATTGAGATATCACATCTCATGCTACAGGAAGGGTCTTTGGTTTTGAATGGGAAGGAGTTGGATAGCACATCTCATGCTATAGGAAGGGTCTCAGGTTTGGAATGGGAAGGAGTTTGATATCACATCTCATGCTATAGGAAGGGTCTCAGGTTTGGTATTAGAAGCATTGAGATATAACATCTCATGTTATAGGAAGGGTCTCTGGTTTGGAAAGGGAAAGAGTTGGATATCATATCTCATGGTATAGGAAGGGTCTCAGGTTTGGAATGGGAATGAGTTTGATATCACATCTCATGCTATAGGAAGGGAATCAGGTTTGGAATGGGAAGGAGTTTGATATCACATCTCATGCTATAAGAAGGGTCTCAGGTTTGGATTGGGAAGGAGTTGGATATCACATTTCATGCTATAGGAAGGGTCTCAGGTTTGGTATAAGAAGCATTGAGATATCATATCTCATGCTATAAGAAGGGTCTCAGGTTTGGAATGAGAAGTAGTTTGATATCACATTTCATGCGATAGGAAGGGTGTCAGGTTTGGAATGGGAAGGAGTTGGATATCACATCTCATGCTATAAGAAGGGTCTCAGGATTGGAATGGGAAGGAGTTGGATATAACATCTCATGCTATAGGAAGGGTCTCAGGTTTGGAATGGGAAGGAGTTGGATATCACATTTCATGCTATAGGAAGGGTCTCAGTTTTGGAATGGGAAGGAGTTGGATATCACATACCATGCTATAGGAAGGTTCTCAGGTTTGGTATTAGAAGCATTGAGATATCACATCTCATGCTACAGGTAGGATTTCAGGTTTGTTGTGGGAAGGAGTTGGATACCACATCTGATTCTTTAGTAAGGGTCTCAGGTTTGGAATGGGAAGGAGTTGGATATAACATTTCATGCTATAGGAAGGGTCTCAGGTTTGGTATTAGACGCATTGAGATTTCACATCTCATGCTATAGGAAGAGGAAGGGTCTCAGGATTGGAATGGGAAGGAGTTGGATATAATATCTCATGCTATAGGAAGGATCTCAGGTTTGGAATGGGAAGGAGTTGGATATCACATTTCATGCTATAGGATGGGTCTCAGGTTTGGTATTAGAAGCATTGAGATATCACATCTCATGCTACAGGAAGGGTCTTTGGTTTTGAATGGGAAGGAGTTGGATAGCACATCTCATGCTATAGGAAGGGTCTCGGGTTTGGAATAGGAAGGAGTTTGATATCACATCTCATGCTATAGGAAGGGTCTCAGGTTTGGAATGGAAAGGAGTTGGATATCACATCTCATGCTATAAGAAGGGCATCAGGATTGGAATGGGAAGGAGTTGGATATAACATCTCATGCTATAGGAAGGGTCTCAGGTTTGGAATGGGAAGGAGTTGGATATCTCATTTCATGCTATAGGAAGGGTCTCAGGTTTGGTATTAGAAGCATTGAGATTTCACATCTCATGCTATAGGAAGGGTCTCAGTTTTGGAATGGGAAGGAGTTGGATATCAATCTCATGTTATAGGAAAGGTCTCAGGTTTGGTATTAGAAGCATTGAGATATCACATCGCATGCTATAGGAAGGGTCTCAGGATTGGAATGGGTAGGAGTTGGATATCACATCCCATGCTATAGGAAGGGTCTCAGGTTTGGTATTAGAAGCATTGAGATATCAAATCTCATGCTATAGGAAGGGTCTCGGGATTGGAATGGGAAGGAGTTGGATATCACATCTCATGCTATAGGAAGGGTCTCAGGTTGGAATGGAAAGGAGTTGGATATCACATCTCATGCTATAGGAAGGGTCTCATGTTTGGAATGGGAGGAGTTGGATATCACATCTCATGTTATAGGAAGGGTCTCAGGTTTGGTATTAGAAGCATTGAGATAACACATCTCATGTTATAGGAAGGGTCTCAGGTTTGGTATTAGAAGCATTGAGATATAACATCTCATGTTATAGGAAGGGTCTCTGGTTTGGAAAGGGAAAGAGTTGGATATCATATCTCATGGTATAGGAAGGGTCTCAGGTTTGGAATGGGAAGGAGTTTGATATCACATCTCATGCTATAGGAAGGGAATCAGGTTTGGAATGGGAAGGAGTTTGATATCACATCTCATGCTATAAGAAGGGTCTCAGGTTTGGATTGGGAAGGAGTTGGATATCACATTTCATGCTATAGGAAGGGTCTCAGGTTTGGTATAAGAAGCATTGAGATATCATATCTCATGCTATAAGAAGGGTCTCAGGTTTGGAATGAGAAGTAGTTGGATATCACATTTAATGCGATAGGAAGGGTGTCAGGTTTGGAATGGGAAGGAGTTGGATATCACATGTCATGCTATAAGAAGGGTCTCAGGATTGGAATGGGAAGGAGTTGGATATAACATCTCATGCTATAGGAAGGGTCTCAGGTTTGGAATGGGAAGGAGTTGGATATCACATTTCATGCTATAGGAAGGGTCTCAGTTTTGGAATGGGAAGGAGTTGGATATCACATACCATGCTATAGGAAGGTTCTCAGGTTTGGTATTAGAAGCATTGAGATATCACATCTCATGCTATAGGAAGGGTCTCAGGCTTGGAATGGGAAGGTGTTCGATATCACATGTCATGATATAGAAAGGTTCTCAGGTTTGGTATTAGAAGCACTGAGATATCACATCTCATGGTACAGGATGCATCTCAGGTTAGGATTGGCAAGGAGTCAGATATCAAATCTCATGCTACAGGTAGGATCTCAGGTTTGTTGTGGGAAGGAGTTGGATACCACATCTGATGCTTTAGGAAGGGTCTCAGGTTTGGAATCTGAAGGAGTTAGATATCACATCTCATGCTATAGGAAGGGTCTCAGGTTTGGTATTAGAAGCATTGAGATATCAAATCTCATGATATAGGAAGGGTCTCAGGTTTGGAATGGGAAGGAGTTGGATATCACATCTCATGTTATAGGAAGGGTCTCAGGTTTGGTATTAGAAGCATTGAGATATCACATCTTATGCTACAGGAAGGGTCTCTGGTTCGGAAAGGGAAGGAGTTGGATATCACATCTCATGCTATAGGAAGGGTATCAGGTTTGGAATGGGAAGGAGTTTGATATCACATCTCATGCTATAATAAGGGTTTCAGGTTTGGAATGGGAAGGAGTTGGTTATCACATTTCATGCTATAGGATGGTCTCAGGTTTGGTATTAGAAGCACTGAGATATCACATCTCATGTTATAGGAAGGGTCTCAGGATTGGAATGGGAAGGAGTTGGATATCACATCTCATGCTATAGGAAGGGTCTCAGGTTTGGTATTAGAAGTATTGAGATATCACATCTCATGCTATAGGAAGGGTCTCAGAATTGGAGTGGGAAGGAGTTGAATATCACATCTCATGCTATAGGAAGGGTCCCAGGTTGGAATGGGAAGGAGTTGAATATCACATCTCATGCTATAGGAAGGGTCTCAGGATTGGAATGGGTAGGAGTTGGATATCACATCTCATGCTATAGGAAGGGTCTCAGGTTTGGTATTAGAAGCATTGAGATATCACATCTCATGCTATAGGAAGGGTCTCGGGATTGGAATGGGAAGGAGTTGGATATCACATCTCATGCTATAGGAAGGGTCTCAGGTTGGAATGGAAAGGAGTTGGATATCACATCTCATGCTATAGGAAGGGTCTCATGTTTGAAATGGGAGGAGTTGGATATCACATCTCATGTTATAGGAAGGGTCTCAGGTTTGGTATTTGAGATAACACATCTCATGTTATAGGAAGGGTCTCAGGATTGGTATTAGAAGCATTGAGATATAACATCTCATGTTATAGGAAGGGTCTCTGATTTGGAAAGGGAAAGAGTTGGATATCATATCTCATGGTATAGGAAGGGTCTCAGGTTTGTAATGGGAAGGGGTTTGATATCACATCTCATGCTATGGGAAGGGAATCAGGTTTGGAATGGGAAGGAGTTTGATATCACATCTCATGCTATAAGAAGGGTCTCAGGTTTGGATTGGGAAGGAGTTGGATATCACATTTCATGCTATAGGAAGGGTCTCAGGTTTGGTATAAGAAGCATTGAGATATCATATCTCATGCTATAAGAAGGGTCTCAGGTTTGGAATGAGAAGTAGTTGGATATCACATTTCATGCGATAGGAAAGGTGTCAGGTTTGGAATGGGAAGGAGTTGGATATCACATCTCATGCTATAAGAAGGGTCTCTTGATTGGAATGGGAAGGAGTTGGATATAACATCTCATGCTATAGAAAGGGTCTCAGGTTTGGAATGGGAAGGAGTTGGATATCACATTTCATGCTATAGGAAGGGTCTCAGTTTTGGAATGGGAAGGAGTTGGATATCACATACCATGCTATAGGAAGGTTCTCAGGTTTGGTATTAGAAGCATTGAGATTTCACATCTCATGCTATAGGAAGGGTCTCAGGCTTGGAATGGGAAGGAGTTCGATATCACATGTCATGTTATAGAAAGGTTCTCAGGTTTGGTATTAGAAGCACTGAGATATCACATCTCATGCTATAGGAAGGGTCTCGGGGTTGGAATGGGAAGGAGTTGGATATCACATCCCATGATACCAGAAGGGTCTCAGGATTGGAATGGGAATTCGTTGGATATCACATCTCATGCTATAGGAAGGGTCTCAGGATTGGAATGGGAAGGAGTTAGATATTGCATCTCATGCTATAGGAAGGGTCTCAGGTTTGGTATTAGAAGCATTGAGATATCACATCTCATGCTATAGGAAGGGTCTCAGGATTGGAATTGGAAGGAGCTGGATATCACATACCATGCTATAGGAAGGTTCTCAGGTTTGATATAAGAAGCAGTGAGATATCACATCTCATGCTATATGAAGGGTCTCAGGCTTGGAATGGGAAGTACTTCGATATCACATCTCATGTTATAGGAAGGTTCTCAGGTTTGGTATTAGAAGCACTGAGATATCACATCTCATGGTACAGGATGCATCTCAGGTTAGGAATGGCAAGGAGTCAGATATCACATCTCATGCTACAGGTAGGATTTCAGGTTTGTTGTCGGAAGGAGTTGGATACCACATCTGATTCTTTAGTAAGGGTCCCAGGTTTGGAATGGGAAGGAGTTGGATATAACATTTCATGCTATAGGAAGGGTCTCAGGTTTGGTATTAGAAGCATTGAGATTTCGCATCTCATGCTATAGGAAGGGTCTCAGGATTGGAATGGGAAGGAGTTGGATATAATATCTCATGCTATAGGAAGGATCTCAGGTTTGGAATGGGAAGGAGTTGGATATCACATTTCATGCTATAGGATGGGTCTCAGGTTTGGTATTAGAAGCATTGAGATATCACATCTCATGCTACAGGAAGGGTCTTTGGTTTTGAATGGGAAGGAGTTGGATAGCACATCTCATGCTATAGGAAGGGTCTCAGGTTTGGAATGGGAAGGAGTTTGATATCACATCTCATGCTATAGGAAGGGTCTCAGGTTTGGAATGGGAAGGAGTTGGATATCACATCTCATGCTATAAGAAGGGTATCAGGATTGGAATGGGAAGGAGTTGGATATAACATCTCATGCTATAGGAAGGGTCTCAGGTTTGGAATGGGAAGGAGTTGGATATCTCATTTCATGCTATAGGAAGGGTCTCAGGTTTGGTATTAGAAGCATTGAGATTTCACATCTCATGCTATAGGAAGGGTCTCAGTTTTGGAATGAGAAGGAGTTGGATATCAATCTCATGTTATAGGAAGGGTCTCAGGTTTGGTATTAGAAGCATTGAGATATCACATCGCATGCTATAGGAAGGGTCTCAGGATTGGAATGGGTAGGAGTTGGATATCACATCTCATGCTATAGGAAGGGTCTCAGGTTTGGTATTAGAAGCATTGAGATTTCACATCTCATGCTATAGGAAGGGTCTCAGTTTTGGAATGAGAAGGAGTTGGATATCAATCTCATGTTATAGGAAGGGTCTCAGGTTTGGTATTAGAAGCATTGAGATATCACATCGCATGCTATAGGAAGGGTCTCAGGATTGGAATGGGTAGGAGTTGGATATCACATCTCATGCTATAGGAAGGGTCTCAGGTTTGGTATTAGAAGCATTGAGATATCACATCTCATGCTATAGGAAGGGTCTCGGGATTGGAATGGGAAGGAGTTGGATATCACATCTCATCCTATAGGAAGGGTCTCAGGTTGGAATGGAAAGGAGTAGGATATCACATGTCATGCTATAGGAAGGGTCTCATGTTTGGAATGGGAGGAGTTGGATATCACATCTCATGTTATAGGAAGGGTCTCAGGTTTGGTATTAGAAGCATTGAGATAACACATCTCATGTTATAGGAAGGGTCTCAGGTTTGGTATTAGAAGCATTGAGATATAACATCTCATGTTATAGGAAGGGTCTCTGGTTTGGAAAGGGAAAGAGTTGGATATCATATCTCATGGTATAGGAAGGGTCTCAGGTTTGTAATGGGAAGGAGTTTGATATCACATCTCATGCTATGGGAAGGGAATCAGGTTTGGAATGGGAAGGAGTTTGATATCACATCTCATGCTATAAGAAGGGTCTCAGGTTTGGATTGGGAAGGAGTTGGATATCACATTTCATGCTATAGGAAGGGTCTCAGGTTTGGTATAAGAAGCATTGAGATATCATATCTCATGCTATAAGAAGGGTCTCAGGTTTGGAATGAGAAGTAGTTGGATATCACATTTCATGCGATAGGAAGGGTGTCAGGTTTGGAATGGGAAGGAGTTGGATATCACATCTCATGCTATAAGAAGGGTCTCTTGATTGGAATGGGAAGGAGTTGGATATCACATTTCATGCTATAGGAAGGGTCTCAGTTTTGGAATGGGAAGGAGTTGGATATCACATACCATGCTATAGGAAGGTTCTCAGGTTTGGTATTAGAAGCATTGAGATTTCACATCTCATGCTATAGGAAGGGTCTCAGGCTTGGAATGGGAAGGAGTTCGATATCACATGTCATGTTATAGAAAGGTTCTCAGGTTTGGTATTAGAAGCACTGAGATATCACATCTCATGCTATAGGAAGGGTCTCGGGGTTGGAATGGGAAGGAGTTGGATATCACATCCCATGATACCAGAAGGGTCTCAGGATTGGAATGGGAATTCGTTGGTTATCACATCTCATGCTATAGGAAGGGTCTCAGGATTGGAATGGGAAGGAGTTAGATATTGCATCTCATGCTATAGGAAGGGTCTCAGGTTTGGTATTAGAAGCATTGAGATATCACATCTCATGCTATAGGAAGGGTCTCAGGATTGGAATTGGAAGGAGCTGGATATCACATACCATGCTATAGGAAGGTTCTCAGGTTTGATATAAGAAGCAGTGAGATATCACATCTCATGCTATATGAAGGGTCTCAGGCTTGGAATGGGAAGTACTTCGATATCACATCTCATGTTATAGGAAGGTTCTCAGGTTTGGAATTAGAAGCACTGAGATATCACATCTCATGGTACAGGATGCATCTCAGGTTAGGAATGGCAAGGAGTCAGATATCACATCTCATGCTACAGGTAGGATTTCAGGTTTGTTGTGGGAAGGAGTTGGATACCACATCTGATTCTTTAGTAAGGGTCCCAGGTTTGGAATGGGAAGGAGTTGGATATAACATTTCATGCTATAGGAAGGGTCTCAGGTTTGGTATTAGAAGCATTGAGATTTCGCATCTCATGCTATAGGAAGGGTCTCAGGATTGGAATGGGAAGGAGTTGGATATAATATCTCATGCTATAGGAAGGATCTCAGGTTTGGAATGGGAAGGAGTTGGATATCACATTTCATGCTATAGGATGGGTCTCATGTTTGGTATTAGAAGCATTGAGATATCACATCTCATGCTACACGAAGGGTCTTTGGTTTTGAATGGGAAGGAGTTGGATAGCACATCTCATGCTATAGGAAGGGTCTCAGGTTTGGAATGGGAAGGAGTTTGATATCACATCTCATGCTATAGGAAGGGTCTCAGGTTTGGAATGGGAAGGAGTTGGATATCACATCTCATGCTATAAGAAGGGTATCAGGATTGGAATGGGAAGGAGTTGGATATAACATCTCATGCTATAGGAAGGGTCTCAGGTTTGGAATGGGAAGGAGTTGGATATCTCATTTCATGCTATAGTAAGGGTCTCAGGTTTGGTATTAGAAGCATTGAGATTTCACATCTCATGCTATAGGAAGGGTCTCAGTTTTGGAATGAGAAGGAGTTGGATATCAATCTCATGTTATAGGAAGGGTCTCAGGTTTGGTATTAGAAGCATTGAGATATCACATCGCATGCTATAGGAAGGGTCTCAGGATTGGAATGGGTAGGAGTTGGATATCACATCTCATGCTATAGGAAGGGTCTCAGGTTTGGTATTAGAAGCATTGAGATATCACATCTCATGCTATAGGAAGGGTCTCGGGATTGGAATGGGAAGGAGTTGGATATCACATCTCATCCTATAGGAAGGGTCTCAGGTTGGAATGGAAAGGAGTAGGATATCACATGTCATGCTATAGGAAGGGTCTCATGTTTGGAATGGGAGGAGTTGGATATCACATCTCATGTTATAGGAAGGGTCTCAGGTTTGGTATTAGAAGCATTGAGATAACACATCTCATGTTATAGGAAGGGTCTCAGGTTTGGTATTAGAAGCATTGAGATATAACATCTCATGTTATAGGAAGGGTCTCTGGTTTGGAAAGGGAAAGAGTTGGATATCATATCTCATGGTATAGGAAGGGTCTCAGGTTTGGAATGGGAAGGAGTTTGATATCACATCTCATGCTATAGCAAGGGAATCAGGTTTGGAATGGGAAGGAGTTTGATATCACATCTCATGCTATAAGAAAGGTCTCAGGTTTGGATTGGGAAGGAGTTGGATATCACATTTCATGCTATAGGAAGGGTCTCAGGTTTGGTATAAGAAGCATTGAGATATCATATCTCATGCTATAAGAAGGGTCTCAGGTTTGGAATGAGAAGTAGTTGGATATCACATTTCATGCGATAGGAAGGGTGTCAGGTTTGGAATGGGAAGGAGTTGGATATCACATTTCATGCTATAGGATGGGTCTCAGGTTTGGTATTAGAAGCATTGAGATATCACATCTCATGCTACAGGAAGGGTCTTTGGTTTTGAATGGGAAGGAGTTGGATAGCACATCTCATGCTATAGGAAGGGTCTCGGGTTTGGAATAGGAAGGAGTTTGATATCACATCTCATGCTATAGGAAGGGTCTCAGGTTTGGAATGGGAAGGAGTTGGATATCACATCTCATGCTATAAGAAGGGCATCAGGTTTGGTATTAGAAGTATTGAGATATCACATCTCATGCTATAGGAAGGGTCTCAGAATTGGAGTGGGAAGGAGTTGAATATCACATCTCATGCTATAGGAAGGGTCTCAGGATTGGAATGGGAAGGAGTTGGATATCACATCTCATGCTATAGGAAGGGTCTCAGGTTTGGTATTAGAAGTATTGAGATATCACATCTCATGCTATAGGAAGGGTCTCAGAATTGGAGTGGGAAGGAGTTGAATATCACATCTCATGCTATAGGAAGGGTCTCAGGTTGGAATGGGAAGGAGTTGAATATCACATCTCATGCTATAGGAAGGGTCTCAGGATTGGAATGGGTAGGAGTTGGATATCACATCTCATGCTATAGGAAGGGTCTCAGGTTTGGTATTAGAAGCATTGAGATATCACATCTCATGCTATAGGAAGGGTCTCGGGATTGGAATGGGAAGGAGTTGGATATCACATCTCATGCTATAGGAAGGGTCTCAGGTTGGAATGGAAAGGAGTTGGATATCACATCTCATGCTATAGGAAGGGTCTCATGTTTGAAATGGGAGGAGTTGGATATCACATCTCATGTTATAGGAAGGGTCTCAGGTTTGGTATTTGAGATAACACATCTCATGTTATAGGAAGGGTCTCAGGTTTGGTATTAGAAGCATTGAGATATAACATCTCATGTTATAGGAAGGGTCTCTGATTTGGAAAGGGAAAGAGTTGGATATCATATCTCATGGTATAGGAAGGGTCTCAGGTTTGGAATGGGAAGGAGTTTGATATCACATCTCATGCTATAGGAAGGGAATCAGGTTTGGAATGGGAAGGAGTTTGATATCACATCTCATGCTATAAGAAGGGTCTCAGGTTTGGATTGGGAAGGAGTTGGATATCACATTTCATGCTATAGGAAGGGTCTCAGGTTTGGTATAAGAAGCATTGAGATATCATATCTCATGCTATAAGAAGGGTCTCAGGTTTGGAATGAGAAGTAGTTGGATATCACATTTCATGCGATAGGAAGGGTGTCAGGTTTGGAATGGGAAGGAGTTGGATATCACATCTCATGCTATAAGAAGGGTCTCTTGATTGGAATGGGAAGGAGTTGGATATAACATCTCATGCTATAGAAAGGGTCTCAGGTTTGGAATGGGAAGGAGTTGGATATCACATTTCATGCTATAGGAAGGGTCTCAGTTTTGGAATGGGAAGGAGTTGGATATCACATACCATGCTATAGGAAGGTTCTCAGGTTTGGTATTAGAAGCACTGAGATATCACATCTCATGCTATAGGAAGGGTCTCGGGGTTGGAATGGGAAGGAGTTCGATATCACATGTCATGTTATAGAAAGGTTCTCAGGTTTGGTATTAGAAGCACTGAGATATCACATCTCATGCTATAGGAAGGGTCTCGGGGTTGGAATGGGAAGGAGTTGGATATCACATCCCATGATACAAGAAGGGTCTCAGGATTGGAATGGGAATTCGTTGGATATCACATCTCATGCTATAGGAAGGGTCTCAGGATTGGAATGGGAAGGAGTTAGATATTGCATCTCATGCTATAGGAAGGGTCTCAGGTTTGGTATTAGAAGCATTGAGATATCACATCTCATGCTATAGGAAGGGTCTCAGGATTGGAATTTGAAGGAGCTGGATATCACATCTCATGCTATAGGAAGGGTCTCAGGTTTGGAATGGGAAGGAGTTGGACATCACATACCATGCTATAGGAAGGTTCTCAGGTTTGATATAAGAAGCAGTGAGATATCACATCTCATGCTATATGAAGGGTCTCAGGCTTGGAATGGGAAGTACTTCGATATCACATCTCATGTTATAGGAAGGTTCTCAGGTTTGGTATTAGAAGCACTGAGATATCACATCTCATGGTACAGGATGCATCTCAGGTTAGGAATGGCAAGGAGTCAGATATCACATCTCATGCTACAGGTAGGATTTCAGGTTTGTTGTGGGAAGGAGTTGGATACCACATCTGATTCTTTAGTAAGGGTCCCAGGTTTGGAATGGGAAGGAGTTGGATATCACATTTCATGCTATAGGATGGGTCTCAGGTTTGGTATTAGAAGCATTGAGATATCACATCTCATGCTACAGGAAGGGTCTTTGGTTTTGAATGGGAAGGAGTTGGATAGCACATCTCATGCTATAGGAAGGGTCTCAGGTTTGGAATGGGAAGGAGTTTGATATCACATCTCATGCTATAGGAAGGGTCTCAGGTTTGGAATGGGAAGGAGTTGGATATCACATCTCATGCTATAAGAAGGGTATCAGGATTGGAATGGGAAGGAGTTGGATATAACATCTCATGCTATAGGAAGGGTCTCAGGTTTGGAATGGGAAGGAGTTGGATATCTCATTTCATGCTATAGGAAGGGTCTCAGGTTTGGTATTAGAAGCATTGAGATTTCACATCTCATGCTATAGGAAGGGTCTCAGGATTGGAATGGGTAGGAGTTGGATATCACATCTCATGCTATAGGAAGGGTCTCAGGTTTGGTATTAGAAGCATTGAGATATCACATCTCATGCTATAGGAAGGGTCTCGGGATTGGAATGGGAAGGAGTTGGATATCACATCTCATGCTATAGGAAGGGTCTCAGGTTGGAATGGAAAGGAGTAGGATATCACATGTCATGCTATAGGAAGGGTCTCATGTTTGGAATGGGAGGAGTTGGATATCACATCTCATGTTATAGGAAGGGTCTCAGGTTTGGTATTAGAAGCATTGAGATAACACATCTCATGTTATAGGAAGGGTCTCAGGTTTGGTATTAGAAGCATTGAGATATAACATCTCATGTTATAGGAAGGGTCTCTGGTTTGGAAAGGGAAAGAGTTGGATATCATATCTCATGGTATAGGAAGGGTCTCAGGTTTGGAATGGGAAGGAGTTTGATATCACATCTCATGCTATAGCAAGGGAATCAGTTTTGGAATGGGAAGGAGTTTGATATCACATCTCATGCTATAAGAAAGGTCTCAGGTTTGGATTGGGAAGGAGTTGGATATCACATTTCATGCTATAGGAAGGGTCTCAGGTTTGGTATAAGAAGCATTGAGATATCATATCTCATGCTATAAGAAGGGTCTCAGGTTTGGAATGAGAAGTAGTTGGATATCACATTTCATGCGATAGGAAGGGTGTCAGGTTTGGAATGGGAAGGAGTTGGATATCACATTTCATGCTATAGGATGGGTCTCAGGTTTGGTATTAGAAGCATTGAGATATCACATCTCATGCTACAGGAAGGGTCTTTGGTTTTGAATGGGAAGGAGTTGGATAGCACATCTCATGCTATAGGAAGGGTCTCGGGTTTGGAATAGGAAGGAGTTTGATATCACATCTCATGCTATAGGAAGGGTCTCAGGTTTGGAATGGGAAGGAGTTGGATATCACATCTCATGCTATAAGAAGGGCATCAGGATTGGAATGGGAAGGAGTTGGATATAACATCCCATGCTATAGGAAGGGTCTCAGGTTTGGAATGGGAAGGAGTTGGATATCTCATTTCATGCTATAGGAAGGGTCTCAGGTTTGGTATTAGAAGCATTGAGATTTCACATCTCATGCTATAGGAAGGGTCTCAGTTTTGGAATGGGAAGGAGTTGGATATCAATCTCATGTTATAGGAAGGGTCTCAGGTTTGGTATTAGAAGCATTGAGATATCACATCGCATGCTATAGGAAGGGTCTCAGGATTGGAATGGGTAGGAGTTGGATATCACATCCCATGCTATAGGAAGGGTCTCAGGTTTGGTATTAGAAGCATTGAGATATCAAATCTCATGCTATAGGAAGGGTCTCGGGATTGGAATGGGAAGGAGTTGGATATCACATCTCATGCTATAGGAAGGGTCTCAGGTTGGAATGGAAAGGAGTTGGATATCACATCTCATGCTATAGGAAGGGTCTCATGTTTGGAATGGGAGGAGTTGGATATCACATCTCATGTTATAGGAAGCGTCTCAGGTTTGGTATTAGAAGCATTGAGATAACACATCTCATGCTACAGGTAGGATTTCAGGTTTGTTGTGGGAAGGAGTTGGATACCACATCTGATTCTTTAGTAAGGGTCTCAGGTTTGGAATGGGAAGGAGTTGGATATAACATTCCATGCTATAGGAAGGGTCTCAGGTTTGGTATAAGAAGCATTGAGATATCATATCTCATGCTATAAGAAGGGTCTCAGGTTTGGAATGAGAAGTAGTTTGATATCACATTTCATGCGATAGGAAGGGTGTCAGGTTTGGAATGGGAAGGAGTTGGATATCACATCTCATGCTATAAGAAGGGTCTCAGGATTGGAATGGGAAGGAGTTGGATATAACATCTCATGCTATAGGAAGGGTCTCAGGTTTGGAATGGGAAGGAGTTGTATATCACATTTCATGCTATAGGAAGGGTCTCAGTTTTGGAATGGGAAGGAGTTGGATATCACATACCATGCTATAGGAAGGTTCTCAGGTTTGGTATTAGAAGCATTGAGATATCACATCTCATGCTACAGGTAGGATTTCAGGTTTGTTGTGGGAAGGAGTTGGATACCACATCTGATTCTTTAGTAAGGGTCTCAGGTTTGGAATGGGAAGGAGTTGGATATAACATTCCATGCTATAGGAAGGGTCTCAGGTTTGGTATTAGACGCATTGAGATTTCACATCTCATGCTATAGGAAGGGTCTCGGGATTGGAATGGGAAGGAGTTGGATATAATATCTCATGCTATAGGAAGGATCTCAGGTTTGGAATGGGAAGGAGTTGGATATCACATTTCATGCTATAGGATGGGTCTCAGGTTTGGTATTAGAAGCATTGAGATATCACATCTCATGCTACAGGAAGGGTCTTTGGTTTTGAATGGGAAGGAGTTGGATAGCACATCTCATGCTATAGGAAGGGTCTCGGGTTTGGAATAGGAAGGAGTTTGATATCACATCTCATGCTATAGGAAGGGTCTCAGGTTTGGAATGGGAAGGAGTTGGATATCACATCTCATGCTATAAGAAGGGCATCAGGATTGGAATGGGAAGGAGTTGGATATAACATCTCATGCTATAGGAAGGGTCTCAGGTTTGGAATGGGAAGGAGTTGGATATCTCATTTCATGCTATAGGAAGGGTCTCAGGTTTGGTATTAGAAGCATTGAGATTTCACATCTCATGCTATAGGAAGGGTCTCAGTTTTGGAATGGGAAGGAGTTGGATATCAATCTCATGTTATAGGAAGGGTCTCAGGTTTGGTATTAGAAGCATTGAGATATCACATCGCATGCTATAGGAAGGGTCTCAGGATTGGAATGGGTAGGAGTTGGATATCACATCCCATGCTATAGGAAGGGTCTCAGGTTTGGTATTAGAAGCATTGAGATATCAAATTTCATGCTATAGGAAGGGTCTCGGGATTGGAATGGGAAGGAGTTGGATATCACATCTCATGCTATAGGAAGGGTCTCAGGTTGGAATGGAAAGGGGTTGGATATCACATCTCATGCTATAGGAAGGGTCTCATGTTTGGAATGGGAGGAGTTGGATATCACATCTCATGTTATAGGAAGGGTCTCAGGTTTGGTATTAGAAGCATTGAGATAACACATCTCATGTTATAGGAAGGGTCTCAGGTTTGGTATTAGAAGCATTGAGATATAACATCTCATGTTATAGGAAGGGTCTCTGGTTTGGAAAGGGAAAGAGTTGGATATCATATCTCATGGTATAGGAAGGGTCTCAGGTTTGGAATGGGAAGGAGTTTGATATCACATCTCATGCTATAGGAAGGGAATCAGGTTTGGAATGGGAAGGAGTTTGATATCACATCTCATGCTATAAGAAGGGTCTCAGGTTTGGATTGGGAAGGAGTTGGATATCACATTTCATGCTATAGGAAGGGTCTCAGGTTTGGTATAAGAAGCATTGAGATATCATATCTCATGCTATAAGAAGGGTCTCAGGTTTGGTATTAGAAGCATTGAGATATAACATTTCATGCGATAGGAAGGGTGTCAGGTTTGGAATGGGAAGGAGTTGGATATCACATCTCATGCTATAAGAAGGGTCTCAGGATTGGAATGGGAAGGAGTTGGATATAACATCTCATGCTATAGGAAGGGTCTCAGATTTGGAATGGGAAGGAGTTGGATATCACATTTCATGCTATAGGAAGGGTCTCAGTTTTCGAATGGGAAGGAGTTGGATATCACATACCATGCTATAGGAAGGTTCTCAGGTTTGGTATTAGAAGCATTGAGATATCACATCTCATGCTATAGGAAGGTCTCAGGCTTGGAATGGGAAGGAGTTCGATATCACATGTCATGATATAGAAAGGTTCTCAGGTTTGGTATTAGAAGCACTGAGATATCACATCTCATGGTACAGGATGCATCTCAGGTTAGGATTGGCAAGGAGTCAGATATCAAATCTCATGCTACAGGTAGGATCTCAGGTTTGTTGTGGGAAGGAGTTGGATACCACATCTGATGCTTTAGGAAGGGTCTCAGGTTTGGAATCTGAAGGAGTTAGATATCACATCTCATGCTATAGGAAGGGTCTCAGGTTTGGTATTAGAAGCATTGAGATATCAAATCTCATGATATAGGAAGGGTCTCAGGTTTGGAATGGGAAGGAGTTGGATATCACATCTCATGTTATAGGAAGGGTCTCAGGTTTGGTATTAGAAGCATTGAGATATCACATCTTATGCTACAGGAAGGGTCTCTGGTTTGGAAAGGGAAGGAGTTGGATATCACATCTCATGCTATAGGAAGGGTATCAGGTTTGGAATGGGAAGGAGTTTGATATCACATCTCATGCTATAATAAGGGTCTCAGGTTTGGAATGGGAAGGAGTTGGTTATCACATTTCATGCTATAGGATGGTCTCAGGTTTGGTATTAGAAGCACTGAGATATCACATCTCATGTTATAGGAAGGGTCTCAGGATTGGAATGGGAAGGAGTTGGATATCACATCTCATGCTATAGGAAGGGTCTCAGGATTGGAGTGGGAAGGAGTTGAATATCACATCTCATGCTATAGGAAGGGTCTCAGGTTGGAATGGGAAGGAGTTGAATATCACATCTCATGCTATAGGATGGTCTCAGGTTTGGTATTAGAAGCACTGAGATATCACATCTCATGCTATAGGAAGGGTCTCAGGTTTGGTATTAGAAGTATTGAGATATCACATCTCATGCTATAGGAAGGGTCTCAGGATTGGAGTGGGAAGGAGTTGAATATCACATCTCATGCTATAGGAAGGGTCTCAGGTTGGAATGGGAAGGAGTTGAATATCACATCTCATGCTATAGGAAGGGTCTCAGGATTGGAATGGGTAGGAGTTGGATATCACATCTCATGCTATAGATAGGGTCTCAGGTTTGGTATTAGAAGCATTGAGATATCACATCTCATGCTATAGGAAGGGTCTCGGGATTGGAATGGGAAGGAGGTGGATATCACATCTCATGCTATAGGAAGGGTCTCAGGTTGGAATGGAAAGGAGTTGGATATCACATCTCATGCTATAGGAAGGGTCTCATGTTTGGAATGGGAGGAGTTGGATATCACATCTCATGTTATAGGAAGGGTCTCAGGTTTGGTATTAGAAGCATTGAGATAACACATCTCATGTTATAGGAAGGGTCTTAGGTTTGGTATTAGAAGCATTGAGATATAACATCTCATGTTGTAGGAAGGGTCTCTGATTTGGAAAGGGAAAGAGTTGAATATCATATCTCATGGTATAGGAAGGGTCTCAGGTTTGGAATGGGAAGGAGTTTGATATCACATCTCATGCTATAGGAAGGGAATCAGGTTTGGAATGGGAAGGAGTTTGATATCACATCTCATGCTATAGGAAGGGTCTCGGGATTGGAATGGGAAGGAGTTGGATATCACATCTCATGCTATAGGAAGGGTCTCAGGTTGGAATGGAAATGAGTAGGATATCACATGTCATGCTATAGGAAGGGTCTCATGTTTGGAATGGGAGGAGTTGGATATCACATCTCATGTTATAGGAAGGGTCTCAGGTTTGGTATTAGAAGCATTGAGATAACACATCTCATGTTATAGGAAGGGTCTCAGGTTTGGTATTAGAAGCATTGAGATATAACATCTCATGTTATAGGAAGGGTCTCTGGTTTGGAAAGGGAAAGAGTTGGATATCATATCTCATGGTATAGGAAGGGTCTCAGGTTTGGAATGGGAAGGAGTTTGATATCACATCTCATGCTATAGCAAGGGAATCAGTTTTGGAATGGGAAGGAGTTTGATATCACATCTCATGCTATAAGAAAGGTCTCAGGTTTGGATTGGGAAGGAGTTGGATATCACATTTCATGCTATAGGAAGGGTCTCAGGTTTGGTATAAGAAGCATTGAGATATCATATCTCATGCTATAAGAAGGGTCTCAGGTTTGGAATGAGAAGTAGTTGGATATCACATTTCATGCGATTGGAAGGGTGTCAGGTTTGGAATGGGAAGGAGTTGGATATCACATTTCATGCTATAGGATGGGTCTCAGGTTTGGTATTAGAAGCATTGAGATATCACATCTCATGCTACAGGAAGGGTCTTTGGTTTTGAATGGGAAGGAGTTGGATAGCACATCTCATGCTATAGGAAGGGTCTCGGGTTTGGAATAGGAAGGAGTTTGATATCACATCTCATGCTATAGGAAGGGTCTCAGGTTTGGAATGGGAAGGAGTTGGATATCACATCTTATGCTATAAGAAGGGCATCAGGATTGGAATGGGAAGGAGTTGGATATAACATCCCATGCTATAGGAAGGGTCTCAGGTTTGGAATGGGAAGGAGTTGGATATCTCATTTCATGCTATAGGAAGGGTCTCAGGTTTGGTATTAGAAGCATTGAGATTTCACATCTCATGCTATAGGAAGGGTCTCAGTTTTGGAATGGGAAGGAGTTGGATATCAATCTCATGTTATAGGAAGGGTCTCAGGTTTGGTATTAGAAGCATTGAGATATCACATCGCATGCTATAGGAAGGGTCTCAGGATTGGAATGGGTAGGAGTTGGATATCACATCACATGCTATAGGAAGGGTCTCAGGTTTGGTATTAGAAGCATTGAGATATCAAATCTCATGCTATAGGAAGGGTCTCGGGATTGGAATGGGAAGGAGTTGGATATCACATCTCATGCTATAGGAAGGGTCTCAGGTTGGAATGGAAAGGAGTTGGATATCACATCTCATGCTATAGGAAGGGTCTCATGTTTGGAATGGGAGGAGTTGGATATCACATCTCATGTTATAGGAAGCGTCTCAGGTTTGGTATTAGAAGCATTGAGATAACACATCTCATGCTACAGGTAGGATTTCAGGTTTGTTGTGGGAAGGAGTTGGATACCACATCTGATTCTTTAGTAAGGGTCTCAGGTTTGGAATGGGAAGGAGTTGGATATAACATTCCATGCTATAGGAAGGGTCTCAGGTTTGGTATAAGAAGCATTGAGATATCATATCTCATGCTATAAGAAGGGTCTCAGGTTTGGAATGAGAAGTAGTTTGATATCACATTTCATGCGATAGGAAGGGTGTCAGGTTTGGAATGGGAAGGAGTTGGATATCACATCTCATGCTATAAGAAGGGTCTCAGGATTGGAATGGGAAGGAGTTGGATATAACATCTCATGCTATAGGAAGGGTCTCAGGTTTGGAATGGGAAGGA
This sequence comes from Ambystoma mexicanum, assembly GCF_040938575.1. Classification (NCBI taxonomy): domain Eukaryota; kingdom Metazoa; phylum Chordata; class Amphibia; order Caudata; family Ambystomatidae; genus Ambystoma; species Ambystoma mexicanum. Next base: position 1,826,781 of record NW_027182444.1, on the reverse strand, counting down.
GTTGTATATCACATTTCATGCTATAGGAAGGGTCTCAGTTTTGGAATGGGAAGGAGTTGGATATCACATACCATGCTATAGGAAGGTTCTCAGGTTTGGTATTAGAAGCATTGAGATATCACATCTCATGCTACAGGTAGGATTTCAGGTTTGTTGTGGGAAGGAGTTGGATACCACATCTGATTCTTTAGTAAGGGTCTCAGGTTTGGAATGGGAAGGAGTTGGATATAACATTCCATGCTATAGGAAGGGTCTCAGGTTTGGTATTAGACGCATTGAGATTTCACATCTCATGCTATAGGAAGGGTCTCGGGATTGGAATGGGAAGGAGTTGGATATAATATCTCATGCTATAGGAAGGATCTCAGGTTTGGAATGGGAAGGAGTTGGATATCACATTTCATGCTATAGGATGGGTCTCAGGTTTGGTATTAGAAGCATTGAGATATCACATCTCATGCTACAGGAAGGGTCTTTGGTTTTGAATGGGAAGGAGTTGGATAGCACATCTCATGCTATAGGAAGGGTCTCGGGTTTGGAATAGGAAGGAGTTTGATATCACATCTCATGCTATAGGAAGGGTCTCAGGTTTGGAATGGGAAGGAGTTGGATATCTCATTTCATGCTATAGGAAGGGTCTCAGGTTTGGTATTAGAAGCATTGAGATTTCACATCTCATGCTATAGGAAGGGTCTCAGTTTTGGAATGGGAAGGAGTTGGATATCAATCTCATGTTATAGGAAGGGTCTCAGGTTTGGTATTAGAAGCATTGAGATATCACATCGCATGCTATAGGAAGGGTCTCAGGATTGGAATGGGTAGGAGTTGGATATCACATCCCATGCTATAGGAAGGGTCTCAGGTTTGGTATTAGAAGCATTGAGATATCAAATTTCATGCTATAGGAAGGGTCTCGGGATTGGAATGGGAAGGAGTTGGATATCACATCTCATGCTATAGGAAGGGTCTCAGGTTGGAATGGAAAGGAGTTGGATATCACATCTCATGCTATAGGAAGGGTCTCATGTTTGGAATGGGAGGAGTTGGATATCACATCTCATGTTATAGGAAGGGTCTCAGGTTTGGTATTAGAAGCATTGAGATAACACATCTCATGTTATAGGAAGGGTCTCAGGTTTGGTATTAGAAGCATTGAGATATAACATCTCATGTTATAGGAAGGGTCTCTGGTTTGGAAAGGGAAAGAGTTGGATATCATATCTCATGGTATAGGAAGGGTCTCAGGTTTGGAATGGGAAGGAGTTTGATATCACATCTCATGCTATAGGAAGGGAATCAGGTTTGGAATGGGAAGGAGTTTGATATCACATCTCATGCTTTAAGAAGGGTCTCAGGTTTGGATTGGGAAGGAGTTGGATATCACATTTCATGCTATAGGAAGGGTCTCAGGTTTGGTATAAGAAGCATTGAGATATCATATCTCATGCTATAAGAAGGGTCTCAGGTTTGGAATGAGAAGTAGTTGGATATCACATTTCATGCGATAGGAAGGGTGTCAGGTTTGGAATGGGAAGGAGTTGGATATCACATCTCATGCTATAAGAAGGGTCTCTTGATTGGAATGGGAAGGAGTTGGATATAACATCTCATGCTATAGAAAGGGTCTCAGGTTTGGAATGGGAAGGAGTTGGATATCACATTTCATGCTATAGGAAGGGTCTCAGTTTTGGAATGGGAAGGAGTTGGATATCACATACCATGCTATAGGAAGGTTCTCAGGTTTGGTATTAGAAGCACTGAGATATCACATCTCATGCTATAGGAAGGGTCTCGGGGTTGGAATGGGAAGGAGTTCGATATCACATGTCATGTTATAGAAAGGTTCTCAGGTTTGGTATTAGAAGCACTGAGATATCACATCTCATGCTATAGGAAGGGTCTCGGGATTGGAATGGGAAGGAGTTGGATATCACATCTCATCCTATAGGAAGGGTCTCAGGTTGGAATGGAAAGGAGTAGGATATCACATGTCATGCTATAGGAAGGGTCTCATGTTTGGAATGGGAGGAGTTGGATATCACATCTCATGTTATAGGAAGGGTCTCAGGTTTGGTATTAGAAGCATTGAGATAACACATCTCATGTTATAGGAAGGGTCTCAGGTTTGGTATTAGAAGCATTGAGATATAACATCTCATGTTATAGGAAGGGTCTCTGGTTTGGAAAGGGAAAGAGTTGGATATCATATCTCATGGTATAGGAAGGGTCTCAGGTTTGGAATGGGAAGGAGTTTGATATCACATCTCATGCTATAGCAAGGGAATCAGGTTTGGAATGGGAAGGAGTTTGATATCACATCTCATGCTATAAGAAAGGTCTCAGGTTTGGATTGGGAAGGAGTTGGATATCACATTTCATGCTATAGGAAGGGTCTCAGGTTTGGTATAAGAAGCATTGAGATATCATATCTCATGCTATAAGAAGGGTCTCAGGTTTGGAATGAGAAGTAGTTGGATATCACATTTCATGCGATAGGAAGGGTGTCAGGTTTGGAATGGGAAGGAGTTGGATATCACATTTCATGCTATAGGATGGGTCTCAGGTTTGGTATTAGAAGCATTGAGATATCACATCTCATGCTACAGGAAGGGTCTTTGGTTTTGAATGGGAAGGAGTTGGATAGCACATCTCATGCTATAGGAAGGGTCTCGGGTTTGGAATAGGAAGGAGTTTGATATCACATCTCATGCTATAGGAAGGGTCTCAGGTTTGGAATGGGAAGGAGTTGGATATCACATCTCATGCTATAAGAAGGGCATCAGGTTTGGTATTAGAAGTATTGAGATATCACATCTCATGCTATAGGAAGGGTCTCAGAATTGGAGTGGGAAGGAGTTGAATATCACATCTCATGCTATAGGAAGGGTCTCAGGATTGGAATGGGAAGGAGTTGGATATCACATCTCATGCTATAGGAAGGGTCTCAGGTTTGGTATTAGAAGTATTGAGATATCACATCTCATGCTATAGGAAGGGTCTCAGAATTGGAGTGGGAAGGAGTTGAATATCACATCTCATGCTATAGGAAGGGTCTCAGGTTGGAATGGGAAGGAGTTGAATATCACATCTCATGCTATAGGAAGGGTCTCAGGATTGGAATGGGTAGGAGTTGGATATCACATCTCATGCTATAGGAAGGGTCTCAGGTTTGGTATTAGAAGCATTGAGATATCACATCTCATGCTATAGGAAGGGTCTCGGGATTGGAATGGGAAGGAGTTGGATATCACATCTCATGCTATAGGAAGGGTCTCAGGTTGGAATGGAAAGGAGTTGGATATCACATCTCATGCTATAGGAAGGGTCTCATGTTTGAAATGGGAGGAGTTGGATATCACATCTCATGTTATAGGAAGGGTCTCAGGTTTGGTATTTGAGATAACACATCTCATGTTATAGGAAGGGTCTCAGGTTTGGTATTAGAAGCATTGAGATATAACATCTCATGTTATAGGAAGGGTCTCTGATTTGGAAAGGGAAAGAGTTGGATATCATATCTCATGGTATAGGAAGGGTCTCAGGTTTGGAATGGGAAGGAGTTTGATATCACATCTCATGCTATAGGAAGGGAATCAGGTTTGGAATGGGAAGGAGTTTGATATCACATCTCATGCTATAAGAAGGGTCTCAGGTTTGGATTGGGAAGGAGTTGGATATCACATTTCATGCTATAGGAAGGGTCTCAGGTTTGGTATAAGAAGCATTGAGATATCATATCTCATGCTATAAGAAGGGTCTCAGGTTTGGAATGAGAAGTAGTTGGATATCACATTTCATGCGATTGGAAGGGTGTCAGGTTTGGAATGGGAAGGAGTTGGATATCACATTTCATGCTATAGGATGGGTCTCAGGTTTGGTATTAGAAGCATTGAGATATCACATCTCATGCTACAGGAAGGGTCTTTGGTTTTGAATGGGAAGGAGTTGGATAGCACATCTCATGCTATAGGAAGGGTCTCGGGTTTGGAATAGGAAGGAGTTTGATATCACATCTCATGCTATAGGAAGGGTCTCAGGTTTGGAATGGGAAGGAGTTGGATATCACATCTTATGCTATAAGAAGGGCATCAGGATTGGAATGGGAAGGAGTTGGATATAACATCCCATGCTATAGGAAGGGTCTCAGGTTTGGAATGGGAAGGAGTTGGATATCTCATTTCATGCTATAGGAAGGGTCTCAGGTTTGGTATTAGAAGCATTGAGATTTCACATCTCATGCTATAGGAAGGGTCTCAGTTTTGGAATGGGAAGGAGTTGGATATCAATCTCATGTTATAGGAAGGGTCTCAGGTTTGGTATTAGAAGCATTGAGATATCACATCGCATGCTATAGGAAGGGTCTCAGGATTGGAATGGGTAGGAGTTGGATATCACATCACATGCTATAGGAAGGGTCTCAGGTTTGGTATTAGAAGCATTGAGATATCAAATCTCATGCTATAGGAAGGGTCTCGGGATTGGAATGGGAAGGAGTTGGATATCACATCTCATGCTATAGGAAGGGTCTCAGGTTGGAATGGAAAGGAGTTGGATATCACATCTCATGCTATAGGAAGGGTCTCATGTTTGGAATGGGAGGAGTTGGATATCACATCTCATGTTATAGGAAGCGTCTCAGGTTTGGTATTAGAAGCATTGAGATAACACATCTCATGCTACAGGTAGGATTTCAGGTTTGTTGTGGGAAGGAGTTGGATACCACATCTGATTCTTTAGTAAGGGTCTCAGGTTTGGAATGGGAAGGAGTTGGATATAACATTCCATGCTATAGGAAGGGTCTCAGGTTTGGTATAAGAAGCATTGAGATATCATATCTCATGCTATAAGAAGGGTCTCAGGTTTGGAATGAGAAGTAGTTTGATATCACATTTCATGCGATAGGAAGGGTGTCAGGTTTGGAATGGGAAGGAGTTGGATATCACATCTCATGCTATAAGAAGGGTCTCAGGATTGGAATGGGAAGGAGTTGGATATAACATCTCATGCTATAGGAAGGGTCTCAGGTTTGGAATGGGAAGGAGTTGTATATCACATTTCATGCTATAGGAAGGGTCTCAGTTTTGGAATGGGAAGGAGTTGGATATCACATACCATGCTATAGGAAGGTTCTCAGGTTTGGTATTAGAAGCATTGAGATATCACATCTCATGCTACAGGTAGGATTTCAGGTTTGTTGTGGGAAGGAGTTGGATACCACATCTGATTCTTTAGTAAGGGTCTCAGGTTTGGAATGGGAAGGAGTTGGATATAACATTCCATGCTATAGGAAGGGTCTCAGGTTTGGTATTAGACGCATTGAGATTTCACATCTCATGCTATAGGAAGGGTCTCGGGATTGGAATGGGAAGGAGTTGGATATAATATCTCATGCTATAGGAAGGATCTCAGGTTTGGAATGGGAAGGAGTTGGATATCACATTTCATGCTATAGGATGGGTCTCAGGTTTGGTATTAGAAGCATTGAGATATCACATCTCATGCTACAGGAAGGGTCTTTGGTTTTGAATGGGAAGGAGTTGGATAGCACATCTCATGCTATAGGAAGGGTCTCGGGTTTGGAATAGGAAGGAGTTTGATATCACATCTCATGCTATAGGAAGGGTCTCAGGTTTGGAATGGGAAGGAGTTGGATATCTCATTTCATGCTATAGGAAGGGTCTCAGGTTTGGTATTAGAAGCATTGAGATTTCACATCTCATGCTATAGGAAGGGTCTCAGTTTTGGAATGGGAAGGAGTTGGATATCAATCTCATGTTATAGGAAGGGTCTCAGGTTTGGTATTAGAAGCATTGAGATATCACATCGCATGCTATAGGAAGGGTCTCAGGATTGGAATGGGTAGGAGTTGGATATCACATCCCATGCTATAGGAAGGGTCTCAGGTTTGGTATTAGAAGCATTGAGATATCAAATTTCATGCTATAGGAAGGGTCTCGGGATTGGAATGGGAAGGAGTTGGATATCACATCTCATGCTATAGGAAGGGTCTCAGGTTGGAATGGAAAGGAGTTGGATATCACATCTCATGCTATAGGAAGGGTCTCATGTTTGGAATGGGAGGAGTTGGATATCACATCTCATGTTATAGGAAGGGTCTCAGGTTTGGTATTAGAAGCATTGAGATAACACATCTCATGTTATAGGAAGGGTCTCAGGTTTGGTATTAGAAGCATTGAGATATAACATCTCATGTTATAGGAAGGGTCTCTGGTTTGGAAAGGGAAAGAGTTGGATATCATATCTCATGGTATAGGAAGGGTCTCAGGTTTGGAATGGGAAGGAGTTTGATATCACATCTCATGCTATAGGAAGGGAATCAGGTTTGGAATGGGAAGGAGTTTGATATCACATCTCATGCTTTAAGAAGGGTCTCAGGTTTGGATTGGGAAGGAGTTGGATATCACATTTCATGCTATAGGAAGGGTCTCAGGTTTGGTATAAGAAGCATTGAGATATCATATCTCATGCTATAAGAAGGGTCTCAGGTTTGGAATGAGAAGTAGTTGGATATCACATTTCATGCGATAGGAAGGGTGTCAGGTTTGGAATGGGAAGGAGTTGGATATCACATCTCATGCTATAAGAAGGGTCTCTTGATTGGAATGGGAAGGAGTTGGATATAACATCTCATGCTATAGAAAGGGTCTCAGGTTTGGAATGGGAAGGAGTTGGATATCACATTTCATGCTATAGGAAGGGTCTCAGTTTTGGAATGGGAAGGAGTTGGATATCACATACCATGCTATAGGAAGGTTCTCAGGTTTGGTATTAGAAGCACTGAGATATCACATCTCATGCTATAGGAAGGGTCTCGGGGTTGGAATGGGAAGGAGTTCGATATCACATGTCATGTTATAGAAAGGTTCTCAGGTTTGGTATTAGAAGCACTGAGATATCACATCTCATGCTATAGGAAGGGTCTCGGGATTGGAATGGGAAGGAGTTGGATATCACATCTCATCCTATAGGAAGGGTCTCAGGTTGGAATGGAAAGGAGTAGGATATCACATGTCATGCTATAGGAAGGGTCTCATGTTTGGAATGGGAGGAGTTGGATATCACATCTCATGTTATAGGAAGGGTCTCAGGTTTGGTATTAGAAGCATTGAGATAACACATCTCATGTTATAGGAAGGGTCTCAGGTTTGGTATTAGAAGCATTGAGATATAACATCTCATGTTATAGGAAGGGTCTCTGGTTTGGAAAGGGAAAGAGTTGGATATCATATCTCATGGTATAGGAAGGGTCTCAGGTTTGGAATGGGAAGGAGTTTGATATCACATCTCATGCTATAGCAAGGGAATCAGGTTTGGAATGGGAAGGAGTTTGATATCACATCTCATGCTATAAGAAAGGTCTCAGGTTTGGATTGGGAAGGAGTTGGATATCACATTTCATGCTATAGGAAGGGTCTCAGGTTTGGTATAAGAAGCATTGAGATATCATATCTCATGCTATAAGAAGGGTCTCAGGTTTGGAATGAGAAGTAGTTGGATATCACATTTCATGCGATAGGAAGGGTGTCAGGTTTGGAATGGGAAGGAGTTGGATATCACATTTCATGCTATAGGATGGGTCTCAGGTTTGGTATTAGAAGCATTGAGATATCACATCTCATGCTACAGGAAGGGTCTTTGGTTTTGAATGGGAAGGAGTTGGATAGCACATCTCATGCTATAGGAAGGGTCTCGGGTTTGGAATAGGAAGGAGTTTGATATCACATCTCATGCTATAGGAAGGGTCTCAGGTTTGGAATGGGAAGGAGTTGGATATCACATCTCATGCTATAAGAAGGGCATCAGGTTTGGTATTAGAAGTATTGAGATATCACATCTCATGCTATAGGAAGGGTCTCAGAATTGGAGTGGGAAGGAGTTGAATATCACATCTCATGCTATAGGAAGGGTCTCAGGATTGGAATGGGAAGGAGTTGGATATCACATCTCATGCTATAGGAAGGGTCTCAGGTTTGGTATTAGAAGTATTGAGATATCACATCTCATGCTATAGGAAGGGTCTCAGAATTGGAGTGGGAAGGAGTTGAATATCACATCTCATGCTATAGGAAGGGTCTCAGGTTGGAATGGGAAGGAGTTGAATATCACATCTCATGCTATAGGAAGGGTCTCAGGATTGGAATGGGTAGGAGTTGGATATCACATCTCATGCTATAGGAAGGGTCTCAGGTTTGGTATTAGAAGCATTGAGATATCACATCTCATGCTATAGGAAGGGTCTCGGGATTGGAATGGGAAGGAGTTGGATATCACATCTCATGCTATAGGAAGGGTCTCAGGTTGGAATGGAAAGGAGTTGGATATCACATCTCATGCTATAGGAAGGGTCTCATGTTTGAAATGGGAGGAGTTGGATATCACATCTCATGTTATAGGAAGGGTCTCAGGTTTGGTATTTGAGATAACACATCTCATGTTATAGGAAGGGTCTCAGGTTTGGTATTAGAAGCATTGAGATATAACATCTCATGTTATAGGAAGGGTCTCTGATTTGGAAAGGGAAAGAGTTGGATATCATATCTCATGGTATAGGAAGGGTCTCAGGTTTGGAATGGGAAGGAGTTTGATATCACATCTCATGCTATAGGAAGGGAATCAGGTTTGGAATGGGAAGGAGTTTGATATCACATCTCATGCTATAAGAAGGGTCTCAGGTTTGGATTGGGAAGGAGTTGGATATCACATTTCATGCTATAGGAAGGGTCTCAGGTTTGGTATAAGAAGCATTGAGATATCATATCTCATGCTATAAGAAGGGTCTCAGGTTTGGAATGAGAAGTAGTTGGATATCACATTTCATGCGATAGGAAGGGTGTCAGGTTTGGAATGGGAAGGAGTTGGATATCACATCTCATGCTATAAGAAGGGTCTCTTGATTGGAATGGGAAGGAGTTGGATATAACATCTCATGCTATAGAAAGGGTCTCAGGTTTGGAATGGGAAGGAGTTGGATATCACATTTCATGCTATAGGAAGGGTCTCAGTTTTGGAATGGGAAGGAGTTGGATATCACATACCATGCTATAGGAAGGTTCTCAGGTTTGGTATTAGAAGCACTGAGATATCACATCTCATGCTATAGGAAGGGTCTCGGGGTTGGAATGGGAAGGAGTTCGATATCACATGTCATGTTATAGAAAGGTTCTCAGGTTTGGTATTAGAAGCACTGAGATATCACATCTCATGCTATAGGAAGGGTCTCGGGGTTGGAATGGGAAGGAGTTGGATATCACATCCCATGATACAAGAAGGGTCTCAGGATTGGAATGGGAATTCGTTGGATATCACATCTCATGCTATAGGAAGGGTCTCAGGATTGGAATGGGAAGGAGTTAGATATTGCATCTCATGCTATAGGAAGGGTCTCAGGTTTGGTATTAGAAGCATTGAGATATCACATCTCATGCTATAGGAAGGGTCTCAGGATTGGAATTTGAAGGAGCTGGATATCACATCTCATGCTATAGGAAGGGTCTCAGGTTTGGAATGGGAAGGAGTTGGACATCACATACCATGCTATAGGAAGGTTCTCAGGTTTGATATAAGAAGCAGTGAGATATCACATCTCATGCTATATGAAGGGTCTCAGGCTTGGAATGGGAAGTACTTCGATATCACATCTCATGTTATAGGAAGGTTCTCAGGTTTGGTATTAGAAGCACTGAGATATCACATCTCATGGTACAGGATGCATCTCAGGTTAGGAATGGCAAGGAGTCAGATATCACATCTCATGCTACAGGTAGGATTTCAGGTTTGTTGTGGGAAGGAGTTGGATACCACATCTGATTCTTTAGTAAGGGTCCCAGGTTTGGAATGGGAAGGAGTTGGATATCACATTTCATGCTATAGGATGGGTCTCAGGTTTGGTATTAGAAGCATTGAGATATCACATCTCATGCTACAGGAAGGGTCTTTGGTTTTGAATGGGAAGGAGTTGGATAGCACATCTCATGCTATAGGAAGGGTCTCAGGTTTGGAATGGGAAGGAGTTTGATATCACATCTCATGCTATAGGAAGGGTCTCAGGTTTGGAATGGGAAGGAGTTGGATATCACATCTCATGCTATAAGAAGGGTATCAGGATTGGAATGGGAAGGAGTTGGATATAACATCTCATGCTATAGGAAGGGTCTCAGGTTTGGAATGGGAAGGAGTTGGATATCTCATTTCATGCTATAGGAAGGGTCTCAGGTTTGGTATTAGAAGCATTGAGATTTCACATCTCATGCTATAGGAAGGGTCTCAGGATTGGAATGGGTAGGAGTTGGATATCACATCTCATGCTATAGGAAGGGTCTCAGGTTTGGTATTAGAAGCATTGAGATATCACATCTCATGCTATAGGAAGGGTCTCGGGATTGGAATGGGAAGGAGTTGGATATCACATCTCATGCTATAGGAAGGGTCTCAGGTTGGAATGGAAAGGAGTAGGATATCACATGTCATGCTATAGGAAGGGTCTCATGTTTGGAATGGGAGGAGTTGGATATCACATCTCATGTTATAGGAAGGGTCTCAGGTTTGGTATTAGAAGCATTGAGATAACACATCTCATGTTATAGGAAGGGTCTCAGGTTTGGTATTAGAAGCATTGAGATATAACATCTCATGTTATAGGAAGGGTCTCTGGTTTGGAAAGGGAAAGAGTTGGATATCATATCTCATGGTATAGGAAGGGTCTCAGGTTTGGAATGGGAAGGAGTTTGATATCACATCTCATGCTATAGCAAGGGAATCAGTTTTGGAATGGGAAGGAGTTTGATATCACATCTCATGCTATAAGAAAGGTCTCAGGTTTGGATTGGGAAGGAGTTGGATATCACATTTCATGCTATAGGAAGGGTCTCAGGTTTGGTATAAGAAGCATTGAGATATCATATCTCATGCTATAAGAAGGGTCTCAGGTTTGGAATGAGAAGTAGTTGGATATCACATTTCATGCGATAGGAAGGGTGTCAGGTTTGGAATGGGAAGGAGTTGGATATCACATTTCATGCTATAGGATGGGTCTCAGGTTTGGTATTAGAAGCATTGAGATATCACATCTCATGCTACAGGAAGGGTCTTTGGTTTTGAATGGGAAGGAGTTGGATAGCACATCTCATGCTATAGGAAGGGTCTCGGGTTTGGAATAGGAAGGAGTTTGATATCACATCTCATGCTATAGGAAGGGTCTCAGGTTTGGAATGGGAAGGAGTTGGATATCACATCTCATGCTATAAGAAGGGCATCAGGATTGGAATGGGAAGGAGTTGGATATAACATCCCATGCTATAGGAAGGGTCTCAGGTTTGGAATGGGAAGGAGTTGGATATCTCATTTCATGCTATAGGAAGGGTCTCAGGTTTGGTATTAGAAGCATTGAGATTTCACATCTCATGCTATAGGAAGGGTCTCAGTTTTGGAATGGGAAGGAGTTGGATATCAATCTCATGTTATAGGAAGGGTCTCAGGTTTGGTATTAGAAGCATTGAGATATCACATCGCATGCTATAGGAAGGGTCTCAGGATTGGAATGGGTAGGAGTTGGATATCACATCCCATGCTATAGGAAGGGTCTCAGGTTTGGTATTAGAAGCATTGAGATATCAAATCTCATGCTATAGGAAGGGTCTCGGGATTGGAATGGGAAGGAGTTGGATATCACATCTCATGCTATAGGAAGGGTCTCAGGTTGGAATGGAAAGGAGTTGGATATCACATCTCATGCTATAGGAAGGGTCTCATGTTTGGAATGGGAGGAGTTGGATATCACATCTCATGTTATAGGAAGCGTCTCAGGTTTGGTATTAGAAGCATTGAGATAACACATCTCATGCTACAGGTAGGATTTCAGGTTTGTTGTGGGAAGGAGTTGGATACCACATCTGATTCTTTAGTAAGGGTCTCAGGTTTGGAATGGGAAGGAGTTGGATATAACATTCCATGCTATAGGAAGGGTCTCAGGTTTGGTATAAGAAGCATTGAGATATCATATCTCATGCTATAAGAAGGGTCTCAGGTTTGGAATGAGAAGTAGTTTGATATCACATTTCATGCGATAGGAAGGGTGTCAGGTTTGGAATGGGAAGGAGTTGGATATCACATCTCATGCTATAAGAAGGGTCTCAGGATTGGAATGGGAAGGAGTTGGATATAACATCTCATGCTATAGGAAGGGTCTCAGGTTTGGAATGGGAAGGAGTTGTATATCACATTTCATGCTATAGGAAGGGTCTCAGTTTTGGAATGGGAAGGAGTTGGATATCACATACCATGCTATAGGAAGGTTCTCAGGTTTGGTATTAGAAGCATTGAGATATCACATCTCATGCTACAGGTAGGATTTCAGGTTTGTTGTGGGAAGGAGTTGGATACCACATCTGATTCTTTAGTAAGGGTCTCAGGTTTGGAATGGGAAGGAGTTGGATATAACATTCCATGCTATAGGAAGGGTCTCAGGTTTGGTATTAGACGCATTGAGATTTCACATCTCATGCTATAGGAAGGGTCTCGGGATTGGAATGGGAAGGAGTTGGATATAATATCTCATGCTATAGGAAGGATCTCAGGTTTGGAATGGGAAGGAGTTGGATATCACATTTCATGCTATAGGATGGGTCTCAGGTTTGGTATTAGAAGCATTGAGATATCACATCTCATGCTACAGGAAGGGTCTTTGGTTTTGAATGGGAAGGAGTTGGATAGCACATCTCATGCTATAGGAAGGGTCTCGGGTTTGGAATAGGAAGGAGTTTGATATCACATCTCATGCTATAGGAAGGGTCTCAGGTTTGGAATGGGAAGGAGTTGGATATCACATCTCATGCTATAAGAAGGGCATCAGGATTGGAATGGGAAGGAGTTGGATATAACATCTCATGCTATAGGAAGGGTCTCAGGTTTGGAATGGGAAGGAGTTGGATATCTCATTTCATGCTATAGGAAGGGTCTCAGGTTTGGTATTAGAAGCATTGAGATTTCACATCTCATGCTATAGGAAGGGTCTCAGTTTTGGAATGGGAAGGAGTTGGATATCAATCTCATGTTATAGGAAGGGTCTCAGGTTTGGTATTAGAAGCATTGAGATATCACATCGCATGCTATAGGAAGGGTCTCAGGATTGGAATGGGTAGGAGTTGGATATTACATCCCATGCTATAGGAAGGGTCTCAGGTTTGGTATTAGAAGCATTGAGATATCAAATTTCATGCTATAGGAAGGGTCTCGGGATTGGAATGGGAAGGAGTTGGATATCACATCTCATGCTATAGGAAGGGTCTCAGGTTGGAATGGAAAGGAGTTGGATATCACATCTCATGCTATAGGAAGGGTCTCATGTTTGGAATGGGAGGAGTTGGATATCACATCTCATGTTATAGGAAGGGTCTCAGGTTTGGTATTAGAAGCATTGAGATAACACATCTCATGTTATAGGAAGGGTCTCAGGTTTGGTATTAGAAGCATTGAGATATAACATCTCATGTTATAGGAAGGGTCTCTGGTTTGGAAAGGGAAAGAGTTGGATATCATATCTCATGGTATAGGAAGGGTCTCAGGTTTGGAATGGGAAGGAGTTTGATATCACATCTCATGCTATAGGAAGGGAATCAGGTTTGGAATGGGAAGGAGTTTGATATCACATCTCATGCTATAAGAAGGGTCTCAGGTTTGGATTGGGAAGGAGTTGGATATCACATTTCATGCTATAGGAAGGGTCTCAGGTTTGGTATAAGAAGCATTGAGATATCATATCTCATGCTATAAGAAGGGTCTCAGGTTTGGTATTAGAAGCATTGAGATATAACATTTCATGCGATAGGAAGGGTGTCAGGTTTGGAATGGGAAGGAGTTGGATATCACATCTCATGCTATAAGAAGGGTCTCAGGATTGGAATGGGAAGGAGTTGGATATAACATCTCATGCTATAGGAAGGGTCTCAGATTTGGAATGGGAAGGAGTTGGATATCACATTTCATGCTATAGGAAGGGTCTCAGTTTTCGAATGGGAAGGAGTTGGATATCACATACCATGCTATAGGAAGGTTCTCAGGTTTGGTATTAGAAGCATTGAGATATCACATCTCATGCTATAGGAAGGTCTCAGGCTTGGAAAGGGAAGGAGTTCGATATCACATGTCATGATATAGAAAGGTTCTCAGGTTTGGTATTAGAAGCACTGAGATATCACATCTCATGGTACAGGATGCATCTCAGGTTAGGATTGGCAAGGAGTCAGATATCAAATCTCATGCTACAGGTAGGATCTCAGGTTTGTTGTGGGAAGGAGTTGGATACCACATCTGATGCTTTAGGAAGGGTCTCAGGTTTGGAATCTGAAGGAGTTAGATATCACATCTCATGCTATAGGAAGGGTCTCAGGTTTGGTATTAGAAGCATTGAGATATCAAATCTCATGATATAGGAAGGGTCTCAGGTTTGGAATGGGAAGGAGTTGGATATCACATCTCATGTTATAGGAAGGGTCTCAGGTTTGGTATTAGAAGCATTGAGATATCACATCTTATGCTACAGGAAGGGTCTCTGGTTTGGAAAGGGAAGGAGTTGGATATCACATCTCATGCTATAGGAAGGGTATCAGGTTTGGAATGGGAAGGAGTTTGATATCACATCTCATGCTATAATAAGGGTCTCAGGTTTGGAATGGGAAGGAGTTGGTTATCACATTTCATGCTATAGGATGGTCTCAGGTTTGGTATTAGAAGCACTGAGATATCACATCTCATGTTATAGGAAGGGTCTCAGGATTGGAATGGGAAGGAGTTGGATATCACATCTCATGCTATAGGAAGGGTCTCAGGATTGGAGTGGGAAGGAGTTGAATATCACATCTCATGCTATAGGAAGGGTCTCAGGTTGGAATGGGAAGGAGTTGAATATCACATCTCATGCTATAGGATGGTCTCAGGTTTGGTATTAGAAGCACTGAGATATCACATCTCATGCTATAGGAAGGGTCTCAGGTTTGGTATTAGAAGTATTGAGATATCACATCTCATGCTATAGGAAGGGTCTCAGGATTGGAGTGGGAAGGAGTTGAATATCACATCTCATGCTATAGGAAGGGTCTCAGGTTGGAATGGGAAGGAGTTGAATATCACATCTCATGCTATAGGAAGGGTCTCAGGATTGGAATGGGTAAGAGTTGGATATCACATCTCATGCTATAGGAAGGGTCTCAGGTTTGGTATTAGAAGCATTGAGATATCACATCTCATGCTATAGGAAGGGTCTCGGGATTGGAATGGGAAGGAGGTGGATATCACATCTCATGCTATAGGAAGGGTCTCAGGTTGGAATGGAAAGGAGTTGGATATCACATCTCATGCTATAGGAAGGGTCTCATGTTTGGAATGGGAGGAGTTGGATATCACATCTCATGTTATAGGAAGGGTCTCAGGTTTGGTATTAGAAGCATTGAGATAACACATCTCATGTTATAGGAAGGGTCTTAGGTTTGGTATTAGAAGCATTGAGATATAACATCTCATGTTGTAGGAAGGGTCTCTGATTTGGAAAGGGAAAGAGTTGAATATCATATCTCATGGTACAGGAAGGGTCTCAGGTTTGGAATGGGAAGGAGTTTGATATCACATCTCATGCTATAAGAAGGGTCTCAGGTTTGGATTGGGAAGGAGTTGGATATCACATTTCATGCTATAGGAAGGGTCTCAGGTTTGGTATAAGAAGCATTGAGATATCATATCTCATGCTATAAGAAGGGTCTCAGGTTTGGAATGAGAAGTAGTTGGATATCACATTTCATGCGATAGGAAGGGTGTCAGGTTTGGAATGGGAAGGAGTTGGATATCACATCTCATGCTATAAGAAGGGTCTCTTGATTGGAATGGGAAGGAGTTGGATATAACATCTCATGCTATAGGAAGGGTCTCAGGTTTGGAATGGGAAGGAGTTGGATATCACATTTCATGCTATAGGAAGGGTCTCAGTTTTGGAATGGGAAGGAGTTGGATATCACATACCATGCTATAGGAAGGTTCTCAGGTTTGGTATTAGAAGCATTGAGATATCACATCTCATGCTATAGGAAGGGTCTCAGGCTTGGAATGGGAAGGAGTTCGATATCACATGTCATGTTATAGAAAGGTTCTCAGGTTTGGTATTAGAAGCACTGAGATATCACATCTCATGCTATAGGAAGGGTCTCAGGATTGGAATGGGAATTCGTTGGATATCACATCTCATGCTATAGGAAGGGTCTCAGGATTGGAATGGGAAGGAGTTAGATATTGCATCTCATGCTATAGGAAGGGTCTCAGGTTTGGTATTAGAAGCATTGAGATATCACATCTCATGCTATAGGAAGGGTCTCAGGATTGGAATGGGAAGGAGCTGGATATCACATCTCATGCTATAGGAAGGGTTTAAGGTTTGGAATGGGAAGGAGTTGGACATCACATACCATGCTATAGGAAGGTTCTCAGGTTTGGTATTAGAAGCAGTGAGATATCACATCTCATGCTATATGAAGGGTCTCAGGCTTGGAATGGGAAGTACTTTGATATCACATCTCATGTTATAGGAAGGTTCTCAGGTTTGGTATTAGAAGCACTGAGATATCACATCTCATGGTACAGGATGCATCTCAGGTTAGGAATGGCAAGGAGTCAGATATCACATCTCATGCTACAGGTAGGATTTCAGGTTTGTTGTGGGAAGGAGTTGGATACCACATCTGATTCTTTAGTAAGGATCCCAGGTTTGGAATGGGAAGGAGTTGGATATAACATTTCATGCTATAGGAAGGGTCTCAGGTTTGGTATTAGAAGCATTGAGATTTCACATCTCATGCTATAGGAAGGGTCTCAGGATTGGAATGGGAAGGAGTTGGATATAATATCTCATGCTATAGGAAGGATCTCAGGTTTGGAATGGGAAGGAGTTGGATATCACATTTCATGCTATAGGATGGGTCTCAGGTTTGGTATTAGAAGCATTGAGATATCACATCTCATGCTACAGGAAGGGTCTTTGGTTTTGAATGGGAAGGAGTTGGATAGCACATCTCATGCTATAGGAAGGGTCTCAGGTTTGGAATGGGAAGGAGTTTGATATCACATCTCATGCTACAGGAAGGGTCTCAGGTTTGGAATGGGAAGGAGTTGGATATCACATCTCATGCTATAAGAAGGGTATCAGGATTGGAATGGGAAGGAGTTGGATATAACATCTCATGCTATAGGAAGGGTCTCAGGTTTGGAATGGGAAGGAGTTGGATATCTCATTTCATGCTATAGGAAGGGTCTCAGGTTTGGTATTAGAAGCATTGAGATTTCACATCTCATGCTATAGGAAGGGTCTCAGTTTTGGAATGAGAAGGAGTTGGATATCAATCTCATGTTATAGGAAGGGTCTCAGGTTTGGTATTAGAAGCATTGAGATATCACATCGCATGCTATAGGAAGGGTCTCAGGATTGGAATGGGTAGGAGTTGGATAACACATCTCATGCTATAGGAAGGGTCTCAGGTTTGGTATTAGAAGCATTGAGATATCACATCTCATGCTATAGGAAGGGTCTCGGGATTGGAATGGGAAGGAGTTGGATATCACATCTCATGCTATAGGAAGGGTCTCAGGTTGGAATGGAAAGGAGTTGGATATCACATCTCATGCTATAGGAAGGGTCTCATGTTTGAAATGGGAGGAGTTGGATATCACATCTCATGTTATAGGAAGGGTCTCAGGTTTGGTATTAGAAGCATTGAGATAACACATCTCATGTTATAGGAAGGGTCTCAGGTTTGGTATTAGACGCATTGAGATTTCACATCTCATGCTATAGGAAGGGTCTCGGGATTGGAATGGGAAGGAGTTGGATATAATATCTCATGCTATAGGAAGGATCTCAGGTTTGGAATGGGAAGGAGTTGGATATCACATTTCATGCTATAGGATGGGTCTCAGGTTTGGTATTAGAAGCATTGAGATATCACATCTCATGCTACAGGAAGGGTCTTTGGTTTTGAATGGGAAGGAGTTGGATAGCACATCTCATGCTATAGGAAGGGTCTCGGGTTTGGAATAGGAAGGAGTTTGATATCACATCTCATGCTATAGGAAGGGTCTCAGGTTTGGAATGGGAAGGAGTTGGATATCACATCTCATGCTATAAGAAGGGCATCAGGATTGGAATGGGAAGGAGTTGGATATAACATCTCATGCTATAGGAAGGGTCTCAGGTTTGGAATGGGAAGGAGTTGGATATCTCATTTCATGCTATAGGAAGGGTCTCAGGTTTGGTATTAGAAGCATTGAGATTTCACATCTCATGCTATAGGAAGGGTCTCAGTTTTGGAATGGGAAGGAGTTGGATATCAATCTCATGTTATAGGAAGGGTCTCAGGTTTGGTATTAGAAGCATTGAGATATCACATCGCATGCTATAGGAAGGGTCTCAGGATTGGAATGGGTAGGAGTTGGATATCACATCCCATGCTATAGGAAGGGTCTCAGGTTTGGTATTAGAAGCATTGAGATATCAAATTTCATGCTATAGGAAGGGTCTCGGGATTGGAATGGGAAGGAGTTGGATATCACATCTCATGCTATAGGAAGGGTCTCAGGTTGGAATGGAAAGGAGTTGGATATCACATCTCATGCTATAGGAAGGGTCTCATGTTTGGAATGGGAGGAGTTGGATATCACATCTCATGTTATAGGAAGGGTCTCAGGTTTGGTATTAGAAGCATTGAGATAACACATCTCATGTTATAGGAAGGGTCTCAGGTTTGGTATTAGAAGCATTGAGATATAACATCTCATGTTATAGGAAGGGTCTCTGGTTTGGAAAGGGAAAGAGTTGGATATCATATCTCATGGTATAGGAAGGGTCTCAGGTTTGGAATGGGAAGGAGTTTGATATCACATCTCATGCTATAGGAAGGGAATCAGGTTTGGAATGGGAAGGAGTTTGATATCACATCTCATGCTATAAGAAGGGTCTCAGGTTTGGATTGGGAAGGAGTTGGATATCACATTTCATGCTATAGGAAGGGTCTCAGGTTTGGTATAAGAAGCATTGAGATATCATATCTCATGCTATAAGAAGGGTCTCAGGTTTGGTATTAGAAGCATTGAGATATAACATTTCATGCGATAGGAAGGGTGTCAGGTTTGGAATGGGAAGGAGTTGGATATCACATCTCATGCTATAAGAAGGGTCTCAGGATTGGAATGGGAAGGAGTTGGATATAACATCTCATGCTATAGGAAGGGTCTCAGATTTGGAATGGGAAGGAGTTGGATATCACATTTCATGCTATAGGAAGTGTCTCAGTTTTCGAATGGGAAGGAGTTGGATATCACATACCATGCTATAGGAAGGTTCTCAGGTTTGGTATTAGAAGCATTGAGATATCACATCTCATGCTATAGGAAGGTCTCAGGCTTGGAATGGGAAGGAGTTCGATATCACATGTCATGATATAGAAAGGTTCTCAGGTTTGGTATTAGAAGCACTGAGATATCACATCTCATGGTACAGGATGCATCTCAGGTTAGGATTGGCAAGGAGTCAGATATCAAATCTCATGCTACAGGTAGGATCTCAGGTTTGTTGTGGGAAGGAGTTGGATACCACATCTGATGCTTTAGGAAGGGTCTCAGGTTTGGAATCTGAAGGAGTTAGATATCACATCTCATGCTATAGGAAGGGTCTCAGGTTTGGTATTAGAAGCATTGAGATATCAAATCTCATGATATAGGAAGGGTCTCAGGTTTGGAATGGGAAGGAGTTGGATATCACATCTCATGTTATAGGAAGGGTCTCAGGTTTGGTATTAGAAGCATTGAGATATCACTTCTTATGCTACAGGAAGGGTCTCTGGTTTGGAAAGGGAAGGAGTTGGATATCACATCTCATGCTATAGGAAGGGTATCAGGTTTGGAATGGGAAGGAGTTTGATATCACATCTCATGCTATAATAAGGGTCTCAGGTTTGGAATGGGAAGGAGTTGGTTATCACATTTCATGCTATAGGATGGTCTCAGGTTTGGTATTAGAAGCACTGAGATATCACATCTCATGTTATAGGAAGGGTCTCAGGATTGGAATGGGAAGGAGTTGGATATCACATCTCATGCTATAGGAAGGGTCTCAGGATTGGAGTGGGAAGGAGTTGAATATCACATCTCATGCTATAGGAAGGGTCTCAGGTTGGAATGGTAAGGAGTTGAATATCACATCTCATGCTATAGGATGGTCTCAGGTTTGGTATTAGAAGCACTGAGATATCACATCTCATGCTATAGGAAGGGTCTCAGGTTTGGTATTAGAAGTATTGAGATATCACATCTCATGCTATAGGAAGGGTCTCAGGATTGGAGTGGGAAGGAGTTGAATATCACATCTCATGCTATAGGAAGGGTCTCAGGTTGGAATGGGAAGGAGTTGAATATCACATCTCATGCTATAGGAAGGGTCTCAGGATTGGAATGGGTAGGAGTTGGATATCACATCTCATGCTATAGATAGGGTCTCAGGTTTGGTATTAGAAGCATTGAGATATCACATCTCATGCTATAGGAAGGGTCTCGGGATTGGAATGGGAAGGAGGTGGATATCACATCTCATGCTATAGGAAGGGTCTCAGGTTGGAATGGAAAGGAGTTGGATATCACATCTCATGCTATAGGAAGGGTCTCATGTTTGGAATGGGAGGAGTTGGATATCACATCTCATGTTATAGGAAGGGTCTCAGGTTTGGTATTAGAAGCATTGAGATAACACATCTCATGTTATAGGAAGGGTCTTAGGTTTGGTATTAGAAGCATTGAGATATAACATCTCATGTTGTAGGAAGGGTCTCTGATTTGGAAAGGGAAAGAGTTGAATATCATATCTCATGGTATAGGAAGGGTCTCAGGTTTGGAATGGGAAGGAGTTTGATATCACATCTCATGCTATAGGAAGGGAATCAGGTTTGGAATGGGAAGGAGTTTGATATCACATCTCATGCTATAGGAAGGGTCTCGGGATTGGAATGGGAAGGAGTTGGATATCACATCTCATGCTATAGGAAGGGTCTCAGGTTGGAATGGAAAGGAGTAGGATATCACATGTCATGCTATAGGAAGGGTCTCATGTTTGGAATGGGAGGAGTTGGATATCACATCTCATGTTATAGGAAGGGTCTCAGGTTTGGTATTAGAAGCATTGAGATAACACATCTCATGTTATAGGAAGGGTCTCAGGTTTGGTATTAGAAGCATTGAGATATAACATCTCATGTTATAGGAAGGGTCTCTGGTTTGGAAAGGGAAAGAGTTGGATATCATATCTCATGGTATAGGAAGGGTCTCAGGTTTGGAATGGGAAGGAGTTTGATATCACATCTCATGCTATAGCAAGGGAATCAGTTTTGGAATGGGAAGGAGTTTGATATCACATCTCATGCTATAAGAAAGGTCTCAGGTTTGGATTGGGAAGGAGTTGGATATCACATTTCATGCTATAGGAAGGGTCTCAGGTTTGGTATAAGAAGCATTGAGATATCATATCTCATGCTATAAGAAGGGTCTCAGGTTTGGAATGAGAAGTAGTTGGATATCACATTTCATGCGATAGGAAGGGTGTCAGGTTTGGAATGGGAAGGAGTTGGATATCACATTTCATGCTATAGGATGGGTCTCAGGTTTGGTATTAGAAGCATTGAGATATCACATCTCATGCTACAGGAAGGGTCTTTGGTTTTGAATGGGAAGGAGTTGGATAGCACATCTCATGTTATAGGAAGGGTCTCAGGTTTGGTATTAGAAGCATTGAGATATCACATCGCATGCTATAGGAAGGGTCTCAGGATTGCAATGGGTAGGAGTTGGATATCACATCACATGCTATAGGAAGGGTCTCAGGTTTGGTATTAGAAGCATTGAGATATCAAATCTCATGCTATAGGAAGGGTCTCGGGATTGGAATGGGAAGGAGTTGGATATCACATCTCATGCTATAGGAAGGGTCTCAGGTTGGAATGGAAAGGAGTTGGATATCACATCTCATGCTATAGGAAGGGTCTCATGTTTGGAATGGGAGGAGTTGGATATCACATCTCATGTTATAGGAAGCGTCTCAGGTTTGGTATTAGAAGCATTGAGATAACACATCTCATGCTACAGGTAGGATTTCAGGTTTGTTGTGGGAAGGAGTTGGATACCACATCTGATTCTTTAGTAAGGGTCTCAGGTTTGGAATGGGAAGGAGTTGGATATAACATTCCATGCTATAGGAAGGGTCTCAGGTTTGGTATAAGAAGCATTGAGATATCATATCTCATGCTATAAGAAGGGTCTCAGGTTTGGAATGAGAAGTAGTTTGATATCACATTTCATGCGATAGGAAGGGTGTCAGGTTTGGAATGGGAAGGAGTTGGATATCACATCTCATGCTATAAGAAGGGTCTCAGGATTGGAATGGGAAGGAGTTGGATATAACATCTCATGCTATAGGAAGGGTCTCAGGTTTGGAATGGGAAGGAGTTGTATATCACATTTCATGCTATAGGAAGGGTCTCAGTTTTGGAATGGGAAGGAGTTGGATATCACATACCATGCTATAGGAAGGTTCTCAGGTTTGGTATTAGAAGCATTGAGATATCACATCTCATGCTACAGGTAGGATTTCAGGTTTGTTGTGGGAAGGAGTTGGATACCACATCTGATTCTTTAGTAAGGGTCTCAGGTTTGGAATGGGAAGGAGTTGGATATAACATTCCATGCTATAGGAAGGGTCTCAGGTTTGGTATTAGACGCATTGAGATTTCACATCTCATGCTATAGGAAGGGTCTCGGGATTGGAATGGGAAGGAGTTGGATATAATATCTCATGCTATAGGAAGGATCTCAGGTTTGGAATGGGAAGGAGTTGGATATCACATTTCATGCTATAGGATGGGTCTCAGGTTTGGTATTAGAAGCATTGAGATATCACATCTCATGCTACAGGAAGGGTCTTTGGTTTTGAATGGGAAGGAGTTGGATAGCACATCTCATGCTATAGGAAGGGTCTCGGGTTTGGAATAGGAAGGAGTTTGATATCACATCTCATGCTATAGGAAGGGTCTCAGGTTTGGAATGGGAAGGAGTTGGATATCACATCTCATGCTATAAGAAGGGCATCAGGATTGGAATGGGAAGGAGTTGGATATAACATCTCATGCTATAGGAAGGGTCTCAGGTTTGGAATGGGAAGGAGTTGGATATCTCATTTCATGCTATAGGAAGGGTCTCAGGTTTGGTATTAGAAGCATTGAGATTTCACATCTCATGCTATAGGAAGGGTCTCAGTTTTGGAATGGGAAGGAGTTGGATATCAATCTCATGTTATAGGAAGGGTCTCAGGTTTGGTATTAGAAGCATTGAGATATCACATCGCATGCTATAGGAAGGGTCTCAGGATTGGAATGGGTAGGAGTTGGATATCACATCCCATGCTATAGGAAGGGTCTCAGGTTTGGTATTAGAAGCATTGAGATATCAAATTTCATGCTATAGGAAGGGTCTCGGGATTGGAATGGGAAGGAGTTGGATATCACATCTCATGCTATAGGAAGGGTCTCATGTTTGGAATGGGAGGAGTTGGATATCACATCTCATGTTATAGGAAGGGTCTCAGGTTTGGTATTAGAAGCATTGAGATAACACATCTCATGTTATAGGAAGGGTCTCAGGTTTGGTATTAGAAGCATTGAGATATAACATCTCATGTTATAGGAAGGGTCTCTGGTTTGGAAAGGGAAAGAGTTGGATATCATATCTCATGGTATAGGAAGGGTCTCAGGTTTGGAATGGGAAGGAGTTTGATATCACATCTCATGCTATAGGAAGGGAATCAGGTTTGGAATGGGAAGGAGTTTGATATCACATCTCATGCTATAAGAAGGGTCTCAGGTTTGGATTGGGAAGGAGTTGGATATCACATTTCATGCTATAGGAAGGGTCTCAGGTTTGGTATAAGAAGCATTGAGATATCATATCTCATGCTATAAGAAGGGTCTCAGGTTTGGTATTAGAAGCATTGAGATATAACATTTCATGCGATAGGAAGGGTGTCAGGTTTGGAATGGGAAGGAGTTGGATATCACATCTCATGCTATAAGAAGGGTCTCAGGATTGGAATGGGAAGGAGTTGGATATAACATCTCATGCTATAGGAAGGGTCTCAGGTTTGGAATGGGAAGGAGTTGGATATCACATTTCATGCTATAGGAAGGGTCTCAGTTTTGGAATGGGAAGGAGTTGGATATCACATACCATGCTATAGGAAGGTTCTCAGGTTTGGTATTAGAAGCATTGAGATATCACATCTCATGCTATAGGAAGGTCTCAGGCTTGGAATGGGAAGGAGTTCGATATCACATGTCATGATATAGAAAGGTTCTCAGGTTTGGTATTAGAAGCACTGAGATATCACATCTCATGGTACAGGATGCATCTCAGGTTAGGATTGGCAAGGAGTCAGATATCAAATCTCATGCTACAGGTAGGATCTCAGGTTTGTTGTGGGAAGGAGTTGGATACCACATCTGATGCTTTAGGAAGGGTCTCAGGTTTGGAATCTGAAGGAGTTAGATATCACATCTCGTGCTATAGGAAGGGTCTCAGGTTTGGTATTAGAAGCATTGAGATATCAAATCTCATGATATAGGAAGGGTCTCAGGTTTGGAATGGGAAGGAGTTGGATATCACATCTCATGTTATAGGAAGGGTCTCAGGTTTGGTATTAGAAGCATTGAGATATCACATCTTATGCTACAGGAAGGGTCTCTGGTTTGGAAAGGGAAAGAGTTGGATATCATATCTCATGGTATAGGAAGGGTCTCAGGTTTGGAATGGGAAGGAGTTTGATATCACATCTCATGCTATAGCAAGGGAATCAGTTTTGGAATGGGAAGGAGTTTGATATCACATCTCATGCTATAAGAAAGGTCTCAGGTTTGGATTGGGAAGGAGTTGGATATCACATTTCATGCTATAGGAAGGGTCTCAGGTTTGGTATAAGAAGCATTGAGATATCATATCTCATGCTATAAGAAGGGTCTCAGGTTTGGAATGAGAAGTAGTTGGATATCACATTTCATGCGATAGGAAGGGTGTCAGGTTTGGAATGGGAAGGAGTTGGATATCACATTTCATGCTATAGGATGGGTCTCAGGTTTGGTATTAGAAGCATTGAGATATCACATCTCATGCTACAGGAAGGGTCTTTGGTTTTGAATGGGAAGGAGTTGGATAGCACATCTCATGTTATAGGAAGGGTCTCAGGTTTGGTATTAGAAGCATTGAGATATCACATCGCATGCTATAGGAAGGGTCTCAGGATTGCAATGGGTAGGAGTTGGATATCACATCACATGCTATAGGAAGGGTCTCAGGTTTGGTATTAGAAGCATTGAGATATCAAATCTCATGCTATAGGAAGGGTCTCGGGATTGGAATGGGAAGGAGTTGGATATCACATCTCATGCTATAGGAAGGGTCTCAGGTTGGAATGGAAAGGAGTTGGATATCACATCTCATGCTATAGGAAGGGTCTCATGTTTGGAATGGGAGGAGTTGGATATCACATCTCATGTTATAGGAAGCGTCTCAGGTTTGGTATTAGAAGCATTGAGATAACACATCTCATGCTACAGGTAGGATTTCAGGTTTGTTGTGGGAAGGAGTTGGATACCACATCTGATTCTTTAGTAAGGGTCTCAGGTTTGGAATGGGAAGGAGTTGGATATAACATTCCATGCTATAGGAAGGGTCTCAGGTTTGGTATAAGAAGCATTGAGATATCATATCTCATGCTATAAGAAGGGTCTCAGGTTTGGAATGAGAAGTAGTTTGATATCACATTTCATGCGATAGGAAGGGTGTCAGGTTTGGAATGGGAAGGAGTTGGATATCACATCTCATGCTATAAGAAGGGTCTCAGGATTGGAATGGGAAGGAGTTGGATATAACATCTCATGCTATAGGAAGGGTCTCAGGTTTGGAATGGGAAGGAGTTGTATATCACATTTCATGCTATAGGAAGGGTCTCAGTTTTGGAATGGGAAGGAGTTGGATATCACATACCATGCTATAGGAAGGTTCTCAGGTTTGGTATTAGAAGCATTGAGATATCACATCTCATGCTACAGGTAGGATTTCAGGTTTGTTGTGGGAAGGAGTTGGATACCACATCTGATTCTTTAGTAAGGGTCTCAGGTTTGGAATGGGAAGGAGTTGGATATAACATTCCATGCTATAGGAAGGGTCTCAGGTTTGGTATTAGACGCATTGAGATTTCACATCTCATGCTATAGGAAGGGTCTCGGGATTGGAATGGGAAGGAGTTGGATATAATATCTCATGCTATAGGAAGGATCTCAGGTTTGGAATGGGAAGGAGTTGGATATCACATTTCATGCTATAGGATGGGTCTCAGGTTTGGTATTAGAAGCATTGAGATATCACATCTCATGCTACAGGAAGGGTCTTTGGTTTTGAATGGGAAGGAGTTGGATAGCACATCTCATGCTATAGGAAGGGTCTCGGGTTTGGAATAGGAAGGAGTTTGATATCACATCTCATGCTATAGGAAGGGTCTCAGGTTTGGAATGGGAAGGAGTTGGATATCACATCTCATGCTATAAGAAGGGCATCAGGATTGGAATGGGAAGGAGTTGGATATAACATCTCATGCTATAGGAAGGGTCTCAGGTTTGGAATGGGAAGGAGTTGGATATCTCATTTCATGCTATAGGAAGGGTCTCAGGTTTGGTATTAGAAGCATTGAGATTTCACATCTCATGCTATAGGAAGGGTCTCAGTTTTGGAATGGGAAGGAGTTGGATATCAATCTCATGTTATAGGAAGGGTCTCAGGTTTGGTATTAGAAGCATTGAGATATCACATCGCATGCTATAGGAAGGGTCTCAGGATTGGAATGGGTAGGAGTTGGATATCACATCCCATGCTATAGGAAGGGTCTCAGGTTTGGTATTAGAAGCATTGAGATATCAAATTTCATGCTATAGGAAGGGTCTCGGGATTGGAATGGGAAGGAGTTGGATATCACATCTCATGCTATAGGAAGGGTCTCATGTTTGGAATGGGAGGAGTTGGATATCACATCTCATGTTATAGGAAGGGTCTCAGGTTTGGTATTAGAAGCATTGAGATAACACATCTCATGTTATAGGAAGGGTCTCAGGTTTGGTATTAGAAGCATTGAGATATAACATCTCATGTTATAGGAAGGGTCTCTGGTTTGGAAAGGGAAAGAGTTGGATATCATATCTCATGGTATAGGAAGGGTCTCAGGTTTGGAATGGGAAGGAGTTTGATATCACATCTCATGCTATAGGAAGGGAATCAGGTTTGGAATGGGAAGGAGTTTGATATCACATCTCATGCTATAAGAAGGGTCTCAGGTTTGGATTGGGAAGGAGTTGGATATCACATTTCATGCTATAGGAAGGGTCTCAGGTTTGGTATAAGAAGCATTGAGATATCATATCTCATGCTATAAGAAGGGTCTCAGGTTTGGTATTAGAAGCATTGAGATATAACATTTCATGCGATAGGAAGGGTGTCAGGTTTGGAATGGGAAGGAGTTGGATATCACATCTCATGCTATAAGAAGGGTCTCAGGATTGGAATGGGAAGGAGTTGGATATAACATCTCATGCTATAGGAAGGGTCTCAGGTTTGGAATGGGAAGGAGTTGGATATCACATTTCATGCTATAGGAAGGGTCTCAGTTTTGGAATGGGAAGGAGTTGGATATCACATACCATGCTATAGGAAGGTTCTCAGGTTTGGTATTAGAAGCATTGAGATATCACATCTCATGCTATAGGAAGGTCTCAGGCTTGGAATGGGAAGGAGTTCGATATCACATGTCATGATATAGAAAGGTTCTCAGGTTTGGTATTAGAAGCACTGAGATATCACATCTCATGGTACAGGATGCATCTCAGGTTAGGATTGGCAAGGAGTCAGATATCAAATCTCATGCTACAGGTAGGATCTCAGGTTTGTTGTGGGAAGGAGTTGGATACCACATCTGATGCTTTAGGAAGGGTCTCAGGTTTGGAATCTGAAGGAGTTAGATATCACATCTCGTGCTATAGGAAGGGTCTCAGGTTTGGTATTAGAAGCATTGAGATATCAAATCTCATGATATAGGAAGGGTCTCAGGTTTGGAATGGGAAGGAGTTGGATATCACATCTCATGTTATAGGAAGGGTCTCAGGTTTGGTATTAGAAGCATTGAGATATCACATCTTATGCTACAGGAAGGGTCTCTGGTTTGGAAAGGGAAGGAGTTGGATATCACATCTCATGCTATAGGAAGGGTCTCAGGTTTGGAATGGGAAGGAGTTGGTTATCACATTTCATGCTATAGGATGGTCTCAGGTTTGGTATTAGAAGCACTGAGATATCACATCTCATGTTATAGGAAGGGTCTCAGGATTGGAATGGGAAGGAGTTGGATATCACATCTCATGCTATAGGAAGGGTCTCAGGATTGGAGTGGGAAGGAGTTGAATATCACATCTCATGCTATAGGAAGGGTCTCAGGTTGGAATGGGAAGGAGTTGAATATCACATCTCATGCTATAGGATGGTCTCAGGTTTGGTATTAGAAGCACTGAGATATCACATCTCATGCTATAGGAAGGGTCTCAGGTTTGGTATTAGAAGTATTGAGATATCACATCTCATGCTATAGGAAGGGTCTCAGGATTGGAGTGGGAAGGAGTTGAATATCACATCTCATGCTATAGGAAGGGTCTCAGGTTGGAATGGGAAGGAGTTGAATATCACATCTCATGCTATAGGAAGGGTCTCAGGATTGGAATGGGTAAGAGTTGGATATCACATCTCATGCTATAGGAAGGGTCTCAGGTTTGGTATTAGAAGCATTGAGATATCACATCTCATGCTATAGGAAGGGTCTCGGGATTGGAATGGGAAGGAGGTGGATATCACATCTCATGCTATAGGAAGGGTCTCAGGTTGGAATGGAAAGGAGTTGGATATCACATCTCATGCTATAGGAAGGGTCTCATGTTTGGAATGGGAGGAGTTGGATATCACATCTCATGTTATAGGAAGGGTCTCAGGTTTGGTATTAGAAGCATTGAGATAACACATCTCATGTTATAGGAAGGGTCTTAGGTTTGGTATTAGAAGCATTGAGATATAACATCTCATGTTGTAGGAAGGGTCTCTGATTTGGAAAGGGAAAGAGTTGAATATCATATCTCATGGTATAGGAAGGGTCTCAGGTTTGGAATGGGAAGGAGTTTGATATCACATCTCATGCTATAGGAAGGGAATCAGGTTTGGAATGGGAAGGAGTTTGATATCACATCTCATGCTATAAGAAGGGTCTCAGGTTTGGATTGGGAAGGAGTTGGATATCACATTTCATGCTATAGGAAGGGTCTCAGGTTTGGTATAAGAAGCATTGAGATATCATATCTCATGCTATAAGAAGGGTCTCAGGTTTGGAATGAGAAGTAGTTGGATATCACATTTCATGCGATAGGAAGGGTGTCAGGTTTGGAATGGGAAGGAGTTGGATATCACATCTCATGCTATAAGAAGGGTCTCTTGATTGGAATGGGAAGGAGTTGGATATAACATCTCATGCTATAGGAAGGGTCTCAGGTTTGGAATGGGAAGGAGTTGGATATCACATTTCATGCTATAGGAAGGGTCTCAGTTTTGGAATGGGAAGGAGTTGGATATCACATACCATGCTATAGGAAGGTTCTCAGGTTTGGTATTAGAAGCATTGAGATATCACATCTCATGCTATAGGAAGGGTCTCAGGCTTGGAATGGGAAGGAGTTCGATATCACATATCATGTTATAGAAAGGTTCTCAGGTTTGGTATTAGAAGCACTGAGATATCACATCTCATGCTATAGGAAGGGTCTCAGGATTGGAATGGGAATTCGTTGGATATCACATCTCATGCTATAGGAAGGGTCTCAGGATTGGAATGGGAAGGAGTTAGATATTGCATCTCATGCTATAGGAAGGGTCTCAGGTTTGGTATTAGAAGCATTGAGATATCACATCTCATGCTATAGGAAGGGTCTCAGGATTGGAATGGGAAGGAGCTGGATATCACATCTCATGCTATAGGAAGGGTTTAAGGTTTGGAATGGGAAGGAGTTGGACATCACATACCATGCTATAGGAAGGTTCTCAGGTTTGGTATTAGAAGCAGTGAGATATCACATCTCATGCTATATGAAGGGTCTCAGGCTTGGAATGGGAAGTACTTTGATATCACATCTCATGTTATAGGAAGGTTCTCAGGTTTGGTATTAGAAGCACTGAGATATCACATCTCATGGTACAGGATGCATCTCAGGTTAGGAATGGCAAGGAGTCAGATATCACATCTCATGCTACAGGTAGGATTTCAGGTTTGTTGTGGGAAGGAGTTGGATACCACATCTGATTCTTTAGTAAGGATCCCAGGTTTGGAATGGGAAGGAGTTGGATATAACATTTCATGCTATAGGAAGGGTCTCAGGTTTGGTATTAGAAGCATTGAGATTTCACATCTCATGCTATAGGAAGGGTCTCAGGATTGGAATGGGAAGGAGTTGGATATAATATCTCATGCTATAGGAAGGATCTCAGGTTTGGAATGGGAAGGAGTTGGATATCACATTTCATGCTATAGGATGGGTCTCAGGTTTGGTATTAGAAGCATTGAGATATCACATCTCATGCTACAGGAAGGGTCTTTGGTTTTGAATGGGAAGGAGTTGGATAGCACATCTCATGCTATAGGAAGGGTCTCAGGTTTGGAATGGGAAGGAGTTTGATATCACATCTCATGCTACAGGAAGGGTCTCAGGTTTGGAATGGGAAGGAGTTGGATATCACATCTCATGCTATAAGAAGGGTATCAGGATTGGAATGGGAAGGAGTTGGATATAACATCTCATGCTATAGGAAGGGTCTCAGGTTTGGAATGGGAAGGAGTTGGATATCTCATTTCATGCTATAGGAAGGGTCTCAGGTTTGGTATTAGAAGCATTGAGATTTCACATCTCATGCTATAGGAAGGGTCTCAGTTTTGGAATGAGAAGGAGTTGGATATCAATCTCATGTTATAGGAAGGGTCTCAGGTTTGGTATTAGAAGCATTGAGATATCACATCGCATGCTATAGGAAGGGTCTCAGGATTGGAATGGGTAGGAGTTGGATAACACATCTCATGCTATAGGAAGGGTCTCAGGTTTGGTATTAGAAGCATTGAGATATCACATCTCATGCTATAGGAAGGGTCTCGGGATTGGAATGGGAAGGAGTTGGATATCACATCTCATGCTATAGGAAGGGTCTCAGGTTGGAATGGAAAGGAGTTGGATATCACATCTCATGCTATAGGAAGGGTCTCATGTTTGAAATGGGAGGAGTTGGATATCACATCTCATGTTATAGGAAGGGTCTCAGGTTTGGTATTAGAAGCATTGAGATAACACATCTCATGTTATAGGAAGGGTCTCAGGTTTGGTATTAGACGCATTGAGATTTCACATCTCATGCTATAGGAAGGGTCTCGGGATTGGAATGGGAAGGAGTTGGATATAATATCTCATGCTATAGGAAGGATCTCAGGTTTGGAATGGGAAGGAGTTGGATATCACATTTCATGCTATAGGATGGGTCTCAGGTTTGGTATTAGAAGCATTGAGATATCACATCTCATGCTACAGGAAGGGTCTTTGGTTTTGAATGGGAAGGAGTTGGATAGCACATCTCATGCTATAGGAAGGGTCTCGGGTTTGGAATAGGAAGGAGTTTGATATCACATCTCATGCTATAGGAAGGGTCTCAGGTTTGGAATGGGAAGGAGTTGGATATCACATCTCATGCTATAAGAAGGGCATCAGGATTGGAATGGGAAGGAGTTGGATATAACATCTCATGCTATAGGAAGGGTCTCAGGTTTGGAATGGGAAGGAGTTGGATATCTCATTTCATGCTATAGGAAGGGTCTCAGGTTTGGTATTAGAAGCATTGAGATTTCACATCTCATGCTATAGGAAGGGTCTCAGTTTTGGAATGGGAAGGAGTTGGATATCAATCTCATGTTATAGGAAGGGTCTCAGGTTTGGTATTAGAAGCATTGAGATATCACATCGCATGCTATAGGAAGGGTCTCAGGATTGGAATGGGTAGGAGTTGGATATCACATCCCATGCTATAGGAAGGGTCTCAGGTTTGGTATTAGAAGCATTGAGATATCAAATTTCATGCTATAGGAAGGGTCTCGGGATTGGAATGGGAAGGAGTTGGATATCACATCTCATGCTATAGGAAGGGTCTCAGGTTGGAATGGAAAGGAGTTGGATATCACATCTCATGCTATAGGAAGGGTCTCATGTTTGGAATGGGAGGAGTTGGATATCACATCTCATGTTATAGGAAGGGTCTCAGGTTTGGTATTAGAAGCATTGAGATAACACATCTCATGTTATAGGAAGGGTCTCAGGTTTGGTATTAGAAGCATTGAGATATAACATCTCATGTTATAGGAAGGGTCTCTGGTTTGGAAAGGGAAAGAGTTGGATATCATATCTCATGGTATAGGAAGGGTCTCAGGTTTGGAATGGGAAGGAGTTTGATATCACATCTCATGCTATAGGAAGGGAATCAGGTTTGGAATGGGAAGGAGTTTGATATCACATCTCATGCTATAAGAAGGGTCTCAGGTTTGGATTGGGAAGGAGTTGGATATCACATTTCATGCTATAGGAAGGGTCTCAGGTTTGGTATAAGAAGCATTGAGATATCATATCTCATGCTATAAGAAGGGTCTCAGGATTGGAATGGGAAGGAGTTGGATATAACATCTCATGCTATAGGAAGGGTCTCAGATTTGGAATGGGAAGGAGTTGGATATCACATTTCATGCTATAGGAAGGGTCTCAGTTTTCGAATGGGAAGGAGTTGGATATCACATACCATGCTATAGGAAGGTTCTCAGGTTTGGTATTAGAAGCATTGAGATATCACATCTCATGCTATAGGAAGGTCTCAGGCTTGGAATGGGAAGGAGTTCGATATCACATGTCATGATATAGAAAGGTTCTCAGGTTTGGTATTAGAAGCACTGAGATATCACATCTCATGGTACAGGATGCATCTCAGGTTAGGATTGGCAAGGAGTCAGATATCAAATCTCATGCTACAGGTAGGATCTCAGGTTTGTTGTGGGAAGGAGTTGGATACCACATCTGATGCTTTAGGAAGGGTCTCAGGTTTGGAATCTGAAGGAGTTAGATATCACATCTCATGCTATAGGAAGGGTCTCAGGTTTGGTATTAGAAGCATTGAGATATCAAATCTCATGATATAGGAAGGGTCTCAGGTTTGGAATGGGAAGGAGTTGGATATCACATCTCATGTTATAGGAAGGGTCTCAGGTTTGGTATTAGAAGCATTGAGATATCACATCTTATGCTACAGGAAGGGTCTCTGGTTTGGAAAGGGAAGGAGTTGGATATCACATCTCATGCTATAGGAAGGGTATCAGGTTTGGAATGGGAAGGAGTTTGATATCACATCTCATGCTATAATAAGGGTCTCAGGTTTGGAATGGGAAGGAGTTGGTTATCACATTTCATGCTATAGGATGGTCTCAGGTTTGGTATTAGAAGCACTGAGATATCACATCTCATGTTATAGGAAGGGTCTCAGGATTGGAATGGGAAGGAGTTGGATATCACATCTCATGCTATAGGAAGGGTCTCAGGATTGGAGTGGGAAGGAGTTGAATATCACATCTCATGCTATAGGAAGGGTCTCAGGTTGGAATGGGAAGGAGTTGAATATCACATCTCATGCTATAGGATGGTCTCAGGTTTGGTATTAGAAGCACTGAGATATCACATCTCATGCTATAGGAAGGGTCTCAGGTTTGGTATTAGAAGTATTGAGATATCACATCTCATGC
The DNA here is from genome assembly GCF_040938575.1 of Ambystoma mexicanum. Lineage (NCBI taxonomy): Eukaryota > Metazoa > Chordata > Amphibia > Caudata > Ambystomatidae > Ambystoma > Ambystoma mexicanum. Next base: position 1,792,751 of record NW_027182444.1, on the reverse strand, counting down.
TATAGGAAGGGTCTCAGGATTGGAGTGGGAAGGAGTTGAATATCACATCTCATGCTATAGGAAGGGTCTCAGGTTGGAATGGGAAGGAGTTGAATATCACATCTCATGCTATAGGAAGGGTCTCAGGATTGGAATGGGTAGGAGTTGGATATCACATCTCATGCTATAGATAGGGTCTCAGGTTTGGTATTAGAAGCATTGAGATATCACATCTCATGCTATAGGAAGGGTCTCGGGATTGGAATGGGAAGGAGGTGGATATCACATCTCATGCTATAGGAAGGGTCTCAGGTTGGAATGGAAAGGAGTTGGATATCACATCTCATGCTATAGGAAGGGTCTCATGTTTGGAATGGGAGGAGTTGGATATCACATCTCATGTTATAGGAAGGGTCTCAGGTTTGGTATTAGAAGCATTGAGATAACACATCTCATGTTATAGGAAGGGTCTTAGGTTTGGTATTAGAAGCATTGAGATATAACATCTCATGTTGTAGGAAGGGTCTCTGATTTGGAAAGGGAAAGAGTTGAATATCATATCTCATGGTATAGGAAGGGTCTCAGGTTTGGAATGGGAAGGAGTTTGATATCACATCTCATGCTATAGGAAGGGAATCAGGTTTGGAATGGGAAGGAGTTTGATATCACATCTCATGCTATAGGAAGGGTCTCGGGATTGGAATGGGAAGGAGTTGGATATCACATCTCATGCTATAGGAAGGGTCTCAGGTTGGAATGGAAAGGAGTAGGATATCACATGTCATGCTATAGGAAGGGTCTCATGTTTGGAATGGGAGGAGTTGGATATCACATCTCATGTTATAGGAAGGGTCTCAGGTTTGGTATTAGAAGCATTGAGATAACACATCTCATGTTATAGGAAGGGTCTCAGGTTTGGTATTAGAAGCATTGAGATATAACATCTCATGTTATAGGAAGGGTCTCTGGTTTGGAAAGGGAAAGAGTTGGATATCATATCTCATGGTATAGGAAGGGTCTCAGGTTTGGAATGGGAAGGAGTTTGATATCACATCTCATGCTATAGCAAGGGAATCAGTTTTGGAATGGGAAGGAGTTTGATATCACATCTCATGCTATAAGAAAGGTCTCAGGTTTGGATTGGGAAGGAGTTGGATATCACATTTCATGCTATAGGAAGGGTCTCAGGTTTGGTATAAGAAGCATTGAGATATCATATCTCATGCTATAAGAAGGGTCTCAGGTTTGGAATGAGAAGTAGTTGGATATCACATTTCATGCGATAGGAAGGGTGTCAGGTTTGGAATGGGAAGGAGTTGGATATCACATTTCATGCTATAGGATGGGTCTCAGGTTTGGTATTAGAAGCATTGAGATATCACATCTCATGCTACAGGAAGGGTCTTTGGTTTTGAATGGGAAGGAGTTGGATAGCACATCTCATGCTATAGGAAGGGTCTCGGGTTTGGAATAGGAAGGAGTTTGATATCACATCTCATGCTATAGGAAGGGTCTCAGGTTTGGAATGGGAAGGAGTTGGATATCACATCTTATGCTATAAGAAGGGCATCAGGATTGGAATGGGAAGGAGTTGGATATAACATCCCATGCTATAGGAAGGGTCTCAGGTTTGGAATGGGAAGGAGTTGGATATCTCATTTCATGCTATAGGAAGGGTCTCAGGTTTGGTATTAGAAGCATTGAGATTTCACATCTCATGCTATAGGAAGGGTCTCAGTTTTGGAATGGGAAGGAGTTGGATATCAATCTCATGTTATAGGAAGGGTCTCAGGTTTGGTATTAGAAGCATTGAGATATCACATCGCATGCTATAGGAAGGGTCTCAGGATTGGAATGGGTAGGAGTTGGATATCACATCACATGCTATAGGAAGGGTCTCAGGTTTGGTATTAGAAGCATTGAGATATCAAATCTCATGCTATAGGAAGGGTCTCGGGATTGGAATGGGAAGGAGTTGGATATCACATCTCATGCTATAGGAAGGGTCTCAGGTTGGAATGGAAAGGAGTTGGATATCACATCTCATGCTATAGGAAGGGTCTCATGTTTGGAATGGGAGGAGTTGGATATCACATCTCATGTTATAGGAAGCGTCTCAGGTTTGGTATTAGAAGCATTGAGATAACACATCTCATGCTACAGGTAGGATTTCAGGTTTGTTGTGGGAAGGAGTTGGATACCACATCTGATTCTTTAGTAAGGGTCTCAGGTTTGGAATGGGAAGGAGTTGGATATAACATTCCATGCTATAGGAAGGGTCTCAGGTTTGGTATAAGAAGCATTGAGATATCATATCTCATGCTATAAGAAGGGTCTCAGGTTTGGAATGAGAAGTAGTTTGATATCACATTTCATGCGATAGGAAGGGTGTCAGGTTTGGAATGGGAAGGAGTTGGATATCACATCTCATGCTATAAGAAGGGTCTCAGGATTGGAATGGGAAGGAGTTGGATATAACATCTCATGCTATAGGAAGGGTCTCAGGTTTGGAATGGGAAGGAGTTGTATATCACATTTCATGCTATAGGAAGGGTCTCAGTTTTGGAATGGGAAGGAGTTGGATATCACATACCATGCTATAGGAAGGTTCTCAGGTTTGGTATTAGAAGCATTGAGATATCACATCTCATGCTACAGGTAGGATTTCAGGTTTGTTGTGGGAAGGAGTTGGATACCACATCTGATTCTTTAGTAAGGGTCTCAGGTTTGGAATGGGAAGGAGTTGGATATAACATTCCATGCTATAGGAAGGGTCTCAGGTTTGGTATTAGACGCATTGAGATTTCACATCTCATGCTATAGGAAGGGTCTCGGGATTGGAATGGGAAGGAGTTGGATATAATATCTCATGCTATAGGCAGGATCTCAGGTTTGGAATGGGAAGGAGTTGGATATCACATTTCATGCTATAGGATGGGTCTCAGGTTTGGTATTAGAAGCATTGAGATATCACATCTCATGCTACAGGAAGGGTCTTTGGTTTTGAATGGGAAGGAGTTGGATAGCACATCTCATGCTATAGGAAGGGTCTCGGGTTTGGAATAGGAAGGAGTTTGATATCACATCTCATGCTATAGGAAGGGTCTCAGGTTTGGAATGGGAAGGAGTTGGATATCACATCTCATGCTATAAGAAGGGCATCAGGATTGGAATGGGAAGGAGTTGGATATAACATCTCATGCTATAGGAAGGGTCTCAGGTTTGGAATGGGAAGGAGTTGGATATCTCATTTCATGCTATAGGAAGGGTCTCAGGTTTGGTATTAGAAGCATTGAGATTTCACATCTCATGCTATAGGAAGGGTCTCAGTTTTGGAATGGGAAGGAGTTGGATATCAATCTCATGTTATAGGAAGGGTCTCAGGTTTGGTATTAGAAGCATTGAGATATCACATCGCATGCTATAGGAAGGGTCTCAGGATTGGAATGTGTAGGAGTTGGATATCACATCCCATGCTATAGGAAGGGTCTCAGGTTTGGTATTAGAAGCATTGAGATATCAAATTTCATGCTATAGGAAGGGTCTCGGGATTGGAATGGGAAGGAGTTGGATATCACATCTCATGCTATAGGAAGGGTCTCAGGTTGGAATGGAAAGGAGTTGGATATCACATCTCATGCTATAGGAAGGGTCTCATGTTTGGAATGGGAGGAGTTGGATATCACATCTCATGTTATAGGAAGGGTCTCAGGTTTGGTATTAGAAGCATTGAGATAACACATCTCATGTTATAGGAAGGGCCTCAGGTTTGGTATTAGAAGCATTGAGATATAACATCTCATGTTATAGGAAGGGTCTCTGGTTTGGAAAGGGAAAGAGTTGGATATCATATCTCATGGTATAGGAAGGGTCTCAGGTTTGGAATGGGAAGGAGTTTGATATCACATCTCATGCTATAGGAAGGGAATCAGGTTTGGAATGGGAAGGAGTTTGATATCACATCTCATGCTATAAGAAGGGTCTCAGGTTTGGATTGGGAAGGAGTTGGATATCACATTTCATGCTATAGGAAGGGTCTCAGGTTTGGTATAAGAAGCATTGAGATATCATATCTCATGCTATAAGAAGGGTCTCAGGTTTGGTATTAGAAGCATTGAGATATAACATTTCATGCGATAGGAAGGGTGTCAGGTTTGGAATGGGAAGGAGTTGGATATCACATCTCATGCTATAAGAAGGGTCTCAGGATTGGAATGGGAAGGAGTTGGATATAACATCTCATGCTATAGGAAGGGTCTCAGGTTTGGAATGGGAAGGAGTTGGATATCACATTTCATGCTATAGGAAGGGTCTCAGTTTTGGAATGGGAAGGAGTTGGATATCACATACCATGCTATAGGAAGGTTCTCAGGTTTGGTATTAGAAGCATTGAGATATCACATCTCATGCTATAGGAAGGTCTCAGGCTTGGAATGGGAAGGAGTTCGATATCACATGTCATGATATAGAAAGGTTCTCAGGTTTGGTATTAGAAGCACTGAGATATCACATCTCATGGTACAGGATGCATCTCAGGTTAGGATTGGCAAGGAGTCAGATATCAAATCTCATGCTACAGGTAGGATCTCAGGTTTGTTGTGGGAAGGAGTTGGATACCACATCTGATGCTTTAGGAAGGGTCTCAGGTTTGGAATCTGAAGGAGTTAGATATCACATCTCATGCTATAGGAAGGGTCTCAGGTTTGGTATTAGAAGCATTGAGATATCAAATCTCATGATATAGGAAGGGTCTCAGGTTTGGAATGGGAAGGAGTTGGATATCACATCTCATGTTATAGGAAGGGTCTCAGGTTTGGTATTAGAAGCATTGAGATATCACATCTTATGCTACAGGAAGGGTCTCTGGTTTGGAAAGGGAAGGAGTTGGATATCACATCTCATGCTATAGGAAGGGTATCAGGTTTGGAATGGGAAGGAGTTTGATATCACATCTCATGCTATAATAAGGGTCTCAGGTTTGGAATGGGAAGGAGTTGGTTATCACATTTCATGCTATAGGATGGTCTCAGGTTTGGTATTAGAAGCACTGAGATATCACATCTCATGTTATAGGAAGGGTCTCAGGATTGGAATGGGAAGGAGTTGGATATCACATCTCATGCTATAGGAAGGGTCTCAGGATTGGAGTGGGAAGGAGTTGAATATCACATCTCATGCTATAGGAAGGGTCTCAGGTTGGAATGGGAAGGAGTTGAATATCACATCTCATGCTATAGGATGGTCTCAGGTTTGGTATTAGAAGCACTGAGATATCACATCTCATGCTATAGGAAGGGTCTCAGGTTTGGTATTAGAAGTATTGAGATATCACATCTCATGCTATAGGAAGGGTCTCAGGATTGGAGTGGGAAGGAGTTGAATATCACATCTCATGCTATAGGAAGGGTCTCAGGTTGGAATGGGAAGGAGTTGAATATCACATCTCATGCTATAGGAAGGGTCTCAGGATTGGAATGGGTAAGAGTTGGATATCACATCTCATGCTATAGGAAGGGTCTGAGGTTTGGTATTAGAAGCATTGAGATATCACATCTCATGCTATAGGAAGGGTCTCGGGATTGGAATGGGAAGGAGGTGGATATCACATCTCATGCTATAGGAAGGGTCTCAGGTTGGAATGGAAAGGAGTTGGATATCACATCTCATGCTATAGGAAGGGTCTCATGTTTGGAATGGGAGGAGTTGGATATCACATCTCATGTTATAGGAAGGGTCTCAGGTTTGGTATTAGAAGCATTGAGATAACACATCTCATGTTATAGGAAGGGTCTTAGGTTTGGTATTAGAAGCATTGAGATATAACATCTCATGTTGTAGGAAGGGTCTCTGATTTGGAAAGGGAAAGAGTTGAATATCATATCTCATGGTATAGGAAGGGTCTCAGGTTTGGAATGGGAAGGAGTTTGATATCACATCTCATGCTATAGGAAGGGAATCAGGTTTGGAATGGGAAGGAGTTTGATATCACATCTCATGCTATAAGAAGGGTCTCAGGTTTGGATTGGGAAGGAGTTGGATATCACATTTCATGCTATAGGAAGGGTCTCAGGTTTGGTATAAGAAGCATTGAGATATCATATCTCATGCTATAAGAAGGGTCTCAGGTTTGGAATGAGAAGTAGTTGGATATCACATTTCATGCGATAGGAAGGGTGTCAGGTTTGGAATGGGAAGGAGTTGGATATCACATCTCATGCTATAAGAAGGGTCTCTTGATTGGAATGGGAAGGAGTTGGATATAACATCTCATGCTATAGGAAGGGTCTCAGGTTTGGAATGGGAAGGAGTTGGATATCACATTTCATGCTATAGGAAGGGTCTCAGTTTTGGAATGGGAAGGAGTTGGATATCACATACCATGCTATAGGAAGGTTCTCAGGTTTGGTATTAGAAGCATTGAGATATCACATCTCATGCTATAGGAAGGGTCTCAGGCTTGGAATGGGAAGGAGTTCGATATCACATGTCATGTTATAGAAAGGTTCTCAGGTTTGGTATTAGAAGCACTGAGATATCACATCTCATGCTATAGGAAGGGTCTCAGGATTGGAATGGGAATTCGTTGGATATCACATCTCATGCTATAGGAAGGGTCTCAGGATTGGAATGGGAAGGAGTTAGATATTGCATCTCATGCTATAGGAAGGGTCTCAGGTTTGGTATTAGAAGCATTGAGATATCACATCTCATGCTATAGGAAGGGTCTCAGGATTGGAATGGGAAGGAGCTGGATATCACATCTCATGCTATAGGAAGGGTTTAAGGTTTGGAATGGGAAGGAGTTGGACATCACATACCATGCTATAGGAAGGTTCTCAGGTTTGGTATTAGAAGCAGTGAGATATCACATCTCATGCTATATGAAGGGTCTCAGGCTTGGAATGGGAAGTACTTTGATATCACATCTCATGTTATAGGAAGGTTCTCAGGTTTGGTATTAGAAGCACTGAGATATCACATCTCATGGTACAGGATGCATCTCAGGTTAGGAATGGCAAGGAGTCAGATATCACATCTCATGCTACAGGTAGGATTTCAGGTTTGTTGTGGGAAGGAGTTGGATACCACATCTGATTCTTTAGTAAGGATCCCAGGTTTGGAATGGGAAGGAGTTGGATATAACATTTCATGCTATAGGAAGGGTCTCAGGTTTGGTATTAGAAGCATTGAGATTTCACATCTCATGCTATAGGAAGGGTCTCAGGATTGGAATGGGAAGGAGTTGGATATAATATCTCATGCTATAGGAAGGATCTCAGGTTTGGAATGGGAAGGAGTTGGATATCACATTTCATGCTATAGGATGGGTCTCAGGTTTGGTATTAGAAGCATTGAGATATCACATCTCATGCTACAGGAAGGGTCTTTGGTTTTGAATGGGAAGGAGTTGGATAGCACATCTCATGCTATAGGAAGGGTCTCAGGTTTGGAATGGGAAGGAGTTTGATATCACATCTCATGCTACAGGAAGGGTCTCAGGTTTGGAATGGGAAGGAGTTGGATATCACATCTCATGCTATAAGAAGGGTATCAGGATTGGAATGGGAAGGAGTTGGATATAACATCTCATGCTATAGGAAGGGTCTCAGGTTTGGAATGGGAAGGAGTTGGATATCTCATTTCATGCTATAGGAAGGGTCTCAGGTTTGGTATTAGAAGCATTGAGATTTCACATCTCATGCTATAGGAAGGGTCTCAGTTTTGGAATGAGAAGGAGTTGGATATCAATCTCATGTTATAGGAAGGGTCTCAGGTTTGGTATTAGAAGCATTGAGATATCACATCGCATGCTATAGGAAGGGTCTCAGGATTGGAATGGGTAGGAGTTGGATAACACATCTCATGCTATAGGAAGGGTCTCAGGTTTGGTATTAGAAGCATTGAGATATCACATCTCATGCTATAGGAAGGGTCTCGGGATTGGAATGGGAAGGAGTTGGATATCACATCTCATGCTATAGGAAGGGTCTCAGGTGGGAATGGAAAGGAGTTGGATATCACATCTCATGCTATAGGAAGGGTCTCATGTTTGAAATGGGAGGAGTTGGATATCACATCTCATGTTATAGGAAGGGTCTCAGGTTTGGTATTAGAAGCATTGAGATAACACATCTCATGTTATAGGAAGGGTCTCAGGTTTGGTATTAGAAGCATTGAGATATAACATCTCATGTTATAGGAAGGGTCTCTGGTTTGGAAAGGGAAAGAGTTGGATATCATATCTAATGGTATAGGAAGGGTCTCAGGTTTGGAATGGGAATGAGTTTGATATCACATCTCATGCTATAGGAAGGGAATCAGGTTTGGAATGGGAAGGAGTTTGATATCACATCTCATGCTATAAGAAGGGTCTCAGGTTTGGATTGGGAAGGAGTTGGATATCACATTTCATGCTATAGGAAGGGTCTCAGGTTTGGTATAAGAAGCATTGAGATATCATATCTCATGCTATAAGAAGGGTCTCAGGTTTGGAATGAGAAGTAGTTGGATATCACATTTCATGCGATAGGAAGGGTGTCAGGTTTGGAATGGGAAGGAGTTGGATATCACATCTCATGCTATAAGAAGGGTCTCTTGATTGGAATGGGAAGGAGTTGGATATAACATCTCATGCTATAGGAAGGGTCTCAGGTTTGGAATGGGAAGGAGTTGGATATCACATTTCATGCTATAGGAAGGGTCTCAGTTTTGGAATGGGAAGGAGTTGGATATCACATACCATGCTATAGGAAGGTTCTCAGGTTTGGTATTAGAAGCATTGAGATATTACATCTCATGCTATAGGAAGGGTCTCAGGCTTGGAATGGGAAGGAGTTCGATATCACATGTCATGTTATAGAAAGGTTCTCAGGTTTGGTATTAGAAGCACTGAGATATCACATCTCATGCTATAGGAAGGGTCTCGGGGTTGGAATGGGAAGGAGTTGGATATTACATCCCATGATACAAGAAGGGTCTCAGGATTGGAATGGGAATTCGTTGGATATCACATCTCATGCTATAGGAAGGGTCTCAGGATTGGAATGGGAAGGAGTTAGATATTGCATCTCATGCTATAGGAAGGGTCTCAGGTTTGGTATTAGAAGCATTGAGATATCACATCTCATGCTATAGGAAGGGTCTCAGGATTGGAATGGGAAGGAGCTGGATATCACATCTCATGCTATAGGAAGGGTTTAAGGTTTGGAATGGGAAGGAGTTGGACATCAAATACCATGCTATAGGAAGGTTCTCAGGTTTGGTATTAGAAGCAGTGAGATATCACATCTCATGCTATATGAAGGGTCTCAGGCTTGGAATGGGAAGTACTTCGATATCACATCTCATGTTATAGGAAGGTTCTCAGGTTTGGTATTAGAAGCACTGAGATATCACATCTCATGGTACAGGATGCATCTCAGGTTAGGAATGGCAAGGAGTCAGATATCACATCTCATGCTACAGGTAGGATTTCAGGTTTGTTGTGGGAAGGAGTTGGATACCACATCTGATTCTTTAGTAAGGATCCCAGGTTTGGAATGGGAAGGAGTTGGATATAACATTTCATGCTATAGGAAGGGTCTCAGGTTTGGTATTAGAAGCATTGAGATTTCACATCTCATGCTATAGGAAGGGTCTCAGGATTGGAATGGGAAGGAGTTGGATATAATATCTCATGCTATAGGAAGGATCTCAGGTTTGGAATCGGAAGGAGTTGGATATCACATTTCATGCTATAGGATGGGTCTCAGGTTTGGTATTAGAAGCATTGAGATATCACATCTCATGCTACAGGAAGGGTCTTTGGTTTTGAATGGGAAGGAGTTGGATAGCACATCTCATGCTATAGGAAGGGTCTCAGGTTTGGAATGGGAAGGAGTTTGATATCACATCTCATGCTACAGGAAGGGTCTCAGGTTTGGAATGGGAAGGAGTTGGATATCACATCTCATGCTATAAGAAGGGTATCAGGATTGGAATGGGAAGGAGTTGGATATAACATCTCATGCTATAGGAAGGGTCTCAGGTTTGGAATGGGAAGGAGTTGGATATCTCATTTCATGCTATAGGAAGGGTCTCAGGTTTGGTATTAGAAGCATTGAGATTTCACATCTCATGCTATAGGAAGGGTCTCAGTTTTGGAATGAGAAGGAGTTGGATATCAATCTCATGTTATAGGAAGGGTCTCAGGTTTGGTATTAGAAGCATTGAGATATCACATCGCATGCTATAGGAAGGGTCTCAGGATTGGAATGGGTAGGAGTTGGATATCACATCTCATGCTATAGGAAGGGTCTCAGGTTTGGTATTAGAAGCATTGAGATATCACATCTCATGCTATAGGAAGGGTCTCGGGATTGGAATGGGAAGGAGTTGGATATCACATCTCATGCTATAGGAAGGGTCTCAGGTTGGAATGGAAAGGAGTTGGATATCACATCTCATGCTATAGGAAGGGTCTCATGTTTGAAATGGGAGGAGTTGGATATCACATCTCATGTTATAGGAAGGGTCTCAGGTTTGGTATTAGAAGCATTGAGATAACACATCTCATGTTATAGGAAGGGTCTCAGGTTTGGTATTAGAAGCATTGAGATATAACATCTCATGTTATAGGAAGGCTCTCTGGTTTGGAAAGGGAAAGAGTTGGATATCATATCTAATGGTATAGGAAGGGTCTCAGGTTTGGAATGGGAATGAGTTTGATATCACATCTCATGCTATAGGAAGGGAATCAGGTTTGGAATGGGAAGGAGTTTGATATCACATCTCATGCTATAAGAAGGGTCTCAGGTTTGGATTGGGAAGGAGTTGGATATCACATTTCATGCTATAGGAAGGGTCTCAGGTTTGGTATAAGAAGCATTGAGATATCATATCTCATGCTATAAGAAGGGTCTCAGGTTTGGAATGAGAAGTAGTTGGATATCACATTTCATGCGATAGGAAGGGTGTCAGGTTTGGAATGAGAAGGAGTTGGATATCACATCTCATGCTATAAGAAGGGTCTCTTGATTGGAATGGGAAGGAGTTGGATATAACATCTCATGCTATAGGAAGGGTCTCAGGTTTGGAATGGGAAGGAGTTGGATATCACATTTCATGCTATAGGAAGGGTCTCAGTTTTGGAATGGGAAGGAGTTGGATATCACATACCATGCTATAGGAAGGTTCTCAGGTTTGGTATTAGAAGCATTGCGATATCACATCTCATGCTATAGGAAGGGTCTCAGGCTTGGAATGGGAAGGAGTTCGATATCACATGTCATGTTATAGAAAGGTTCTCAGGTTTGGTATTAGAAGCACTGAGATATCACATCTCATGCTATAGGAAGGGTCTCGGGGTTGGAATGGGAAGGAGTTGGATATTACATCCCATGATACAAGAAGGGTCTCAGGATTGGAATGGGAATTCGTTGGATATCACATCTCATGCTATAGGAAGGGTCTCAGGATTGGAATGGGAAGGAGTTAGATATTGCATCTCATGCTATAGGAAGGGTCTCAGGTTTGGTATTAGAAGCATTGAGATATCACATCTCATGCTATAGGAAGGGTCTCAGGATTGGAATGGGAAGGAGCTGGATATCACATCTCATGCTATAGGAAGGGTTTAAGGTTTGGAATGGGAAGGAGTTGGATATAACATTTCATGCTATAGGAAGGGTCTCAGGTTTGGTATTAGAAGCATTGAGATTTCACATCTCATGCTATAGGAAGGGTCTCAGGATTGGAATGGGAAGGAGTTGGATATAATATCTCATGCTATAGGAAGGATCTCAGGTTTGGAATCGGAAGGAGTTGGATATCACATTTCATGCTATAGGATGGGTCTCAGGTTTGGTATTAGAAGCATTGAGATATCACATCTCATGCTACAGGAAGGGTCTTTGGTTTTGAATGGGAAGGAGTTGGATAGCACATCTCATGCTATAGGAAGGGTCTCAGGTTTGGAATGGGAAGGAGTTTGATATCACATCTCATGCTACAGGAAGGGTCTCAGGTTTGGAATGGGAAGGAGTTGGATATCACATCTCATGCTATAAGAAGGGTATCAGGATTGGAATGGGAAGGAGTTGGATATAACATCTCATGCTATAGGAAGGGTCTCAGGTTTGGAATGGGAAGGAGTTGGATATCTCATTTCATGCTATAGGAAGGGTCTCAGGTTTGGTATTAGAAGCATTGAGATTTCACATCTCATGCTATAGGAAGGGTCTCAGTTTTGGAATGAGAAGGAGTTGGATATCAATCTCATGTTATAGGAAGGGTCTCAGGTTTGGTATTAGAAGCATTGAGATATCACATCGCATGCTATAGGAAGGGTCTCAGGATTGGAATGGGTAGGAGTTGGATATCACATCTCATGCTATAGGAAGGGTCTCAGGTTTGGTATTAGAAGCATTGAGATATCACATCTCATGCTATAGGAAGGGTCTCGGGATTGGAATGGGAAGGAGTTGGATATCACATCTCATGCTATAGGAAGGGTCTCAGGTTGGAATGGAAAGGAGTTGGATATCACATCTCATGCTATAGGAAGGGTCTCATGTTTGAAATGGGAGGAGTTGGATATCACATCTCATGTTATAGGAAGGGTCTCAGGTTTGGTATTAGAAGCATTGAGATAACACATCTCATGTTATAGGAAGGGTCTCAGGTTTGGTATTAGAAGCATTGAGATATAACATCTCATGTTATAGGAAGGCTCTCTGGTTTGGAAAGGGAAAGAGTTGGATATCATATCTAATGGTATAGGAAGGGTCTCAGGTTTGGAATGGGAATGAGTTTGATATCACATCTCATGCTATAGGAAGGGAATCAGGTTTGGAATGGGAAGGAGTTTGATATCACATCTCATGCTATAAGAAGGGTCTCAGGTTTGGATTGGGAAGGAGTTGGATATCACATTTCATGCTATAGGAAGGGTCTCAGGTTTGGTATAAGAAGCATTGAGATATCATATCTCATGCTATAAGAAGGGTCTCAGGTTTGGAATGAGAAGTAGTTGGATATCACATTTCATGCGATAGGAAGGGTGTCAGGTTTGGAATGAGAAGGAGTTGGATATCACATCTCATGCTATAAGAAGGGTCTCTTGATTGGAATGGGAAGGAGTTGGATATAACATCTCATGCTATAGGAAGGGTCTCAGGTTTGGAATGGGAAGGAGTTGGATATCACATTTCATGCTATAGGAAGGGTCTCAGTTTTGGAATGGGAAGGAGTTGGATATCACATACCATGCTATAGGAAGGTTCTCAGGTTTGGTATTAGAAGCATTGCGATATCACATCTCATGCTATAGGAAGGGTCTCAGGCTTGGAATGGGAAGGAGTTCGATATCACATGTCATGTTATAGAAAGGTTCTCAGGTTTGGTATTAGAAGCACTGAGATATCACATCTCATGCTATAGGAAGGGTCTCGGGGTTGGAATGGGAAGGAGTTGGATATTACATCCCATGATACAAGAAGGGTCTCAGGATTGGAATGGGAATTCGTTGGATATCACATCTCATGCTATAGGAAGGGTCTCAGGATTGGAATGGGAAGGAGTTAGATATTGCATCTCATGCTATAGGAAGGGTCTCAGGTTTGGTATTAGAAGCATTGAGATATCACATCTCATGCTATAGGAAGGGTCTCAGGATTGGAATGGGAAGGAGCTGGATATCACATCTCATGCTATAGGAAGGGTTTAAGGTTTGGAATGGGAAGGAGTTGGACATCACATACCATGCTATAGGAAGGTTCTCAGGTTTGGTATTAGAAGCAGTGAGATATCACATCTCATGCTATATGAAGGGTCTCAGGCTTGGAATGGGAAGTACTTCGATATCACATCTCATGTTATAGGAAGGTTCTCAGGTTTGGTATTAGAAGCACTGAGATATCACATCTCATGGTACAGGATGCATCTCAGGTTAGGAATGGCAAGGAGTCAGATATCACATCTCATGCTACAGGTAGGATTTCAGGTTTGTTGTGGGAAGGAGTTGGATACCACATCTGATTCTTTAGTAAGGATCCCAGGTTTGGAATGGGAAGGAGTTGGATATAACATTTCATGCTATAGGAAGGGTCTCAGGTTTGGTATTAGAAGCATTGAGATTTCACATCTCATGCTATAGGAAGGGTCTCAGGATTGGAATGGGAAGGAGTTGGATATAATATCTCATGCTATAGGAAGGATCTCAGGTTTGGAATCGGAAGGAGTTGGATATCACATTTCATGCTATAGGATGGGTCTCAGGTTTGGTATTAGAAGCATTGAGATATCACATCTCATGCTACAGGAAGGGTCTTTGGTTTTGAATGGGAAGGAGTTGGATAGCACATCTCATGCTATAGGAAGGGTCTCAGGTTTGGAATGGGAAGGAGTTTGATATCACATCTCATGCTACAGGAAGGGTCTCAGGTTTGGAATGGGAAGGAGTTGGATATCACATCTCATGCTATAAGAAGGGTATCAGGATTGGAATGGGAAGGAGTTGGATATAACATCTCATGCTATAGGAAGGGTCTCAGATTTGGAATGGGAAGGAGTTGGATATCTCATTTCATGCTATAGGAAGGGTCTCAGGTTTGGTATTAGAAGCATTGAGATTTCACATCTCATGCTATAGGAAGGGTCTCAGTTTTGGAATGAGAAGGAGTTGGATATCAATCTCATGTTATAGGAAGGGTCTCAGGTTTGGTATTAGAAGCATTGAGATATCACATCGCATGCTATAGGAAGGGTCTCAGGATTGGAATGGGTAGGAGTTGGATATCACATCTCATGCTATAGGAAGGGTCTCAGGTTTGGTATTAGAAGCATTGAGATATCACATCTCATGCTATAGGAAGGGTCTCGGGATTGGAATGGGAAGGAGTTGGATATCACATCTCATGCTATAGGAAGGGTCTCAGGTTGGAATGGAAAGGAGTTGGATATCACATCTCATGCTATAGGAAGGGTCTCATGTTTGAAATGGGAGGAGTTGGATATCACATCTCATGTTATAGGAAGGGTCTCAGGTTTGGTATTAGAAGCATTGAGATAACACATCTCATGTTATAGGAAGGGTCTCAGGTTTGGTATTAGAAGCATTGAGATATAACATCTCATGTTATAGGAAGGGTCTCTGGTTTGGAAAGGGAAAGAGTTGCATATCATATCTAATGGTATAGGAAGGGTCTCAGGTTTGGAATGGGAATGAGTTTGATATCACATCTCATGCTATAGGAAGGGAATCAGGTTTGGAATGGGAAGGAGTTTGATATCACATCTCATGCTATAAGAAGGGTCTCAGGTTTGGATTGGGAAGGAGTTGGATATCACATTTCATGCTATAGGAAGGGTCTCAGGTTTGGTATAAGAAGCATTGAGATATCATATCTCATGCTATAAGAAGGGTCTCAGGTTTGGAATGAGAAGTAGTTGGATATCACATTTCATGCGATAGGAAGGGTGTCAGGTTTGGAATGGGAAGGAGTTGGATATCACATCTCATGCTATAAGAAGGGTCTCAGGATTGGAATGGGAAGGAGTTGGATATAACATCTCATGCTATAGGAAGGGTCTCAGGTTTGGAATGGGAAGGAGTTGGATATCACATTTCATGCTATAGGAAGGGTCTCAGTTTTGGAATGGGAAGGAGTTGGATATCACATACCATGCTATAGGAAGGTTCTCAGGTTTGGTATTAGAAGCATTGAGATATCACATCTCATGCTACAGGTAGGATTTCAGGTTTGTTGTGGGAAGGAGTTGGATACCACATCTGATTCTTTAGTAAGGGTATCAGGTTTGGAATGGGAAGGAGTTGGATATAACATTTCATGCTATAGGAAGGGTCTCAGGTTTGGTATTAGACGCATTGAGATTTCACATCTCATGCTATAGGAAGGGTCTCAGGATTGGAATGGGAAGGAGTTGGATATCACATTTCATGCTATAGGATGGGTCTCAGGTTTGGTATTAGAAGCATTGAGATATCACATCTCATGCTACAGGAAGGGTCTTTGGTTTTGAATGGGAAGGAGTTGGATAGCACATCTCATGCTATAGGAAGGGTCTCAGGTTTGGAATGGGAAGGAGTTTGATATCACATCTCATGCTATAGGAAGGGTCTCAGGTTTGGAATGGGAAGGAGTTGGATATCACATCTCATGCTATAAGAAGGGTATCAGGATTGGAATGGGAAGGAGTTGGATATAACATCTCATGCTATAGGAAGGGTCTCAGGTTTGGAATGGGAAGGAGTTGGATATCTCATTTCATGCTATAGGAAGGGTCTCAGGTTTGGTATTAGAAGCATTGAGATTTCACATCTCATGCTATAGGAAGGGTCTCAGTTTTGGAATGAGAAGGAGTTGGATATCAATCTCATGTTATAGGAAGGGTCTCAGGTTTGGTATTAGAAGCATTGAGATATCACATCGCATGCTATCGGAAGGGTCTCAGGATTGGAATGGGTAGGAGTTGGATATCACATCTCATGCTATAGGAAGGGTCTCAGGTTTGGTATTAGAAGCATTGAGATATCACATCTCATGCTATAGGAAGGGTCTCGGGATTGGAATGGGAAGGAGTTGGATATCACATCTCATGCTATAGGAAGGGTCTCAGGTTGGAATGGAAAGGAGTTGGATATCACATCTCATGCTATAGGAAGGGTCTCATGTTTGGAATGGGAGGAGTTGGATATCACATCTCATGTTATAGGAAGGGTCTCAGGTTTGGTATTAGAAGCATTGAGATAACACATCTCATGTTATAGGAAGGGTCTCAGGTTTGGTATTAGAAGCATTGAGATATAACATCTCATGTTATAGGAAGGGTCTCTGGTTTAGAAAGGGAAAGAGTTGGATATCATATCTCATGGTATAGGAAGGGTCTCAGGTTTGGAATGGGAATGAGTTTGATATCACATCTCATGCTATAGGAAGGGAATCAGGTTTGGAATGGGAAGGAGTTTGATATCACATCTCATGCTATAAGAAGGGTCTCAGGTTTGGATTGGGAAGGAGTTGGATATCACATTTCATGCTATAGGAAGGGTCTCAGGTTTGGTATAAGAAGCATTGAGATATCATATCTCATGCTATAAGAAGGGTCTCAGGTTTGGAATGAGAAGTAGTTTGATATCACATTTCATGCGATAGGAAGGGTGTCAGGTTTGGAATGGGAAGGAGTTGGATATCACATCTCATGCTATAAGAAGGGTCTCAGGATTGGAATGGGAAGGAGTTGGATATAACATCTCATGCTATAGGAAGGGTCTCAGGTTTGGAATGGGAAGGAGTTGGATATCACATTTCATGCTATAGGAAGGGTCTCAGTTTTGGAATGGGAAGGAGTTGGATATCACATACCATGCTATAGGAAGGTTCTCAGGTTTGGTATTAGAAGCATTGAGATATCACATCTCATGCTACAGGTAGGATTTCAGGTTTGTTGTGGGAAGGAGTTGGATACCACATCTGATTCTTTAGTAAGGGTCTCAGGTTTGGAATGGGAAGGAGTTGGATATAACATTTCATGCTATAGGAAGGATCTCAGGTTTGGAATGGGAAGGAGTTGGATATCACATTTCATGCTATAGGATGGGTCTCAGGTTTGGTATTAGAAGCATTGAGATATCACATCTCATGCTACAGGAAGGGTCTTTGGTTTTGAATGGGAAGGAGTTGGATAGCACATCTCATGCTATAGGAAGGGTCTCGGGTTTGGAATAGGAAGGAGTTTGATATCACATCTCATGCTATAGGAAGGGTCTCAGGTTTGGAATGGAAAGGAGTTGGATATCACATCTCATGCTATAAGAAGGGCATCAGGATTGGAATGGGAAGGAGTTGGATATAACATCTCATGCTATAGGAAGGGTCTCAGGTTTGGAATGGGAAGGAGTTGGATATCTCATTTCATGCTATAGGAAGGGTCTCAGGTTTGGTATTAGAAGCATTGAGATTTCACATCTCATGCTATAGGAAGGGTCTCAGTTTTGGAATGGGAAGGAGTTGGATATCAATCTCATGTTATAGGAAGGGTCTCAGGTTTGGTATTAGAAGCATTGAGATATCACATCGCATGCTATAGGAAGGGTCTCAGGATTGGAATGGGTAGGAGTTGGATATCACATCCCATGCTATAGGATGGGTCTCAGGTTTGGTATTAGAAGCATTGAGATATCAAATCTCATGCTATAGGAAGGGTCTCGGGATTGGAATGGGAAGGAGTTGAATATCACATCTCATGCTATAGGAAGGGTCTCAGGTTGGAATGGAAAGGAGTTGGATATCACATCTCATGCTATAGGAAGGGTCTCATGTTTGGAATGGGAGGAGTTGGATATCACATCTCATGTTATAGGAAGGGTCTCAGGTTTGGTATTAGAAGCATTGAGATAACACATCTCATGCTACAGGTAGGATTTCAGGTTTGTTGTGGGAAGGAGTTGGATACCACATCTGATTCTTTAGTAAGGGTCTCAGGTTTGGAATGGGAAGGAGTTGGATATAACATTTCATGCTATAGGAAGGGTCTCAGGTTTGGTATTAGACGCATTGAGATTTCACATCTCATGCTATAGGAAGGGTCTCAGGATTGGAATGGGAAGGAGCTGGATATAATATCTCATGCTATAGGAAGGATCTCAGGTTTGGAATGGGAAGGAGTTGGATATCACATTTCATGCTATAGGATGGGTCTCAGGTTTGGTATTAGAAGCATTGAGATATCACATCTCATGCTACAGGAAGGGTCTTTGGTTTTGAATGGGAAGGAGTTGGATAGCACATCTCATGCTATAGGAAGGGTCTCGGGTTTGGAATAGGAAGGAGTTTGATATCACATCTCATGCTATAGGAAGGGTCTCAGGTTTGGAATGGGAAGGAGTTGGATATCACATCTCATGCTATAGGAAGGGCATCAGGATTGGAATGGGAAGGAGTTGGATATAACATCTCATGCTATAGGAAGGGTCTCAGGTTTGGAATGGGAAGGAGTTGGATATCTCATTTCATGCTATAGGAAGGGTCTCAGGTTTGGTATTAGAAGCATTGAGATTTCACATCTCATGCTATAGGAAGGGTCTAAGTTTTGGAATGGGAAGGAGTTGGATATCAATCTCATGTTATAGGAAGGGTCTCAGGTTTGGTATTAGAAGCATTGAGATATCACATCGCATGCTATAGGAAGGGTCTCAGGATTGGAATGGGTAGGAGTTGGATATCACATCCCATGCTATAGGAAGGGTCTCAGGTTTGGTATTAGAAGTATTGAGATATCAAATCTCATGCTATAGGAAGGGTCTCGGGATTGGAATGGGAAGGAGTTGGATATCACATCTCATGCTATAGGAAGGGTCTCAGGTTGGAATGGAAAGGAGTTGGATATCACATCTCATGCTATAGGAAGGGTCTCATGTTTGGAATGGGAGGAGTTGGATATCACATCTCATGTTATAGGAAGGGTCTCAGGTTTGGTATTAGAAGCATTGAGATAACACATCTCATGTTATAGGAAGGGTCTCAGGTTTGGTATTAGAAGCATTGAGATATAACATCTCATGTTATAGGAAGGGTCTCTGGTTTGGAAAGGGAAAGAGTTGGATATCATATCTAATGGTATAGGAAGGGTCTCAGGTTTGGAATGGGAATGAGTTTGATATCACATCTCATGCTATAGGAAGGGAATCAGGTTTGGAATGGGAAGGAGTTTGATATCACATCTCATGCTATAAGAAGGGTCTCAGGTTTGAATTGGGAAGGAGTTGGATATCACATTTCATGCTATAGGAAGGGTCTCAGGTTTGGTATAAGAAGCATTGAGATATCATATCTCATGCTATAAGAAGGGTCTCAGGTTTGGAATGAGAAGTAGTTGGATATCACATTTCATGCGATAGGAAGGGTGTCAGGTTTGGAAAGGGAAGGAGTTGGATATCACATCTCATGCTATAAGAAGGGTCTCAGGATTGGAATGGGAAGGAGTTGGATATAACATCTCATGCTATAGGAAGGGTCTCAGGTTTGGAATGGGAAGGAGTTGGATATCACATTTCATGCTATAGGAAGGGTCTCAGTTTTGGAATGGGAAGGAGTTGGATATCACATACCATGCTATAGGAAGGTTCTCAGGTTTGGTATTAGAAGCATTGAGATATCACATCTCATGCTACAGGTAGGATTTCAGGTTTGTTGTGGGAAGGAGTTGGATACCACATCTGATTCTTTAGTAAGGGTCTCAGGTTTGGAATGGGAAGGAGTTGGATATAACATTTCATGCTATAGGAAGGGTCTCAGGTTTGGTATTAGACGCATTGAGATTTCACATCTCATGCTATAGGAAGGGTCTCAGGATTGGAATGGGAAGGAGTTGGATATCACATTTCATGCTATAGGATGGGTCTCAGGTTTGGTATTAGAAGCATTGAGATATCACATCTCATGCTACAGGAAGGGTCTTTGGTTTTGAATGGGAAGGAGTTGGATAGCACATCTCATGCTATAGGAAGGGTCTCAGGTTTGGAATGGGAAGGAGTTTGATATCACATCTCATGCTATAGGAAGGGTCTCAGGTTTGGAATGGGAAGGAGTTGGATATCACATCTCATGCTATAAGAAGGGTATCAGGATTGGAATGGGAAGGAGTTGGATATAACATCTCATGCTATAGGAAGGGTCTCAGGTTTGGAATGGGAAGGAGTTGGATATCTCATTTCATGCTATAGGAAGGGTCTCAGGTTTGGTATTAGAAGCATTGAGATTTCACATCTCATGCTATAGGAAGGGTCTCAGTTTTGGAATGAGAAGGAGTTGGATATCAATCTCATGTTATAGGAAGGGTCTCAGGTTTGGTATTAGAAGCATTGAGATATCACATCGCATGCTATCGGAAGGGTCTCAGGATTGGAATGGGTAGGAGTTGGATATCACATCTCATGCTATAGGAAGGGTCTCAGGTTTGGTATTAGAAGCATTGAGATATCACATCTCATGCTATAGGAAGGGTCTCGGGATTGGAATGGGAAGGAGTTGGATATCACATCTCATGCTATAGGAAGGGTCTCAGGTTGGAATGGAAAGGAGTTGGATATCACATCTCATGCTATAGGAAGGGTCTCATGTTTGGAATGGGAGGAGTTGGATATCACATCTCATGTTATAGGAAGGGTCTCAGGTTTGGTATTAGAAGCATTGAGATAACACATCTCATGTTATAGGAAGGGTCTCAGGTTTGGTATTAGAAGCATTGAGATATAACATCTCATGTTATAGGAAGGGTCTCTGGTTTGGAAAGGGAAAGAGTTGGATATCATATCTCATGGTATAGGAAGGGTCTCAGGTTTGGAATGGGAATGAGTTTGATATCACATCTCATGCTATAGGAAGGGAATCAGGTTTGGAATGGGAAGGAGTTTGATATCACATCTCATGCTATAAGAAGGGTCTCAGGTTTGGATTGGGAAGGAGTTGGATATCACATTTCATGCTATAGGAAGGGTCTCAGGTTTGGTATAAGAAGCATTGAGATATCATATCTCATGCTATAAGAAGGGTCTCAGGTTTGGAATGAGAAGTAGTTTTATATCACATTTCATGCGATAGGAAGGGTGTCAGGTTTGGAATGGGAAGGAGTTGGATATCACATCTCATGCTATAAGAAGGGTCTCAGGATTGGAATGGGAAGGAGTTGGATATAACATCTCATGCTATAGGAAGGGTCTCAGGTTTGGAATGGGAAGGAGTTGGATATCACATTTCATGCTATAGGAAGGGTCTCAGTTTTGGAATGGGAAGGAGTTGGATATCACATACCATGCTATAGGAAGGTTCTCAGGTTTGGTATTAGAAGCATTGAGATATCACATCTCATGCTACAGGTAGGATTTCAGGTTTGTTGTGGGAAGGAGTTGGATACCACATCTGATTCTTTAGTAAGGGTCTCAGGTTTGGAATGGGAAGGAGTTGGATATAACATTTCATGCTATAGGAAGGGTCTCAGGTTTGGTATTAGACGCATTGAGATTTCACATCTCATGCTATAGGAAGGGTCTCAGGATTGGAATGGGAAGGAGTTGGATATAATATCTCAAGCTATAGGAAGGATCTCAGGTTTGGAATGGGAAGGAGTTGGATATCACATTTCATGCTATAGGATGGGTCTCAGGTTTGGTATTAGAAGCATTGAGATATCACATCTCATGCTACAGGAAGGGTCTTTGGTTTTGAATGGGAAGGAGTTGGATAGCACATCTCATGCTATAGGAAGGGTCTCGGGTTTGGAATAGGAAGGAGTTTGATATCACATCTCATGCTATAGGAAGGGTCTCAGGTTTGGAATGGAAAGGAGTTGGATTTCACATCTCATGCTATAAGAAGGGCATCAGGATTGGAATGGGAAGGAGTTGGATATAACATCTCATGCTATAGGAAGGGTCTCAGGTTTGGAATGGGAAGGAGTTGGATATCTCATTTCATGCTATAGGAAGGGTCTCAGGTTTGGTATTAGAAGCATTGAGATTTCACATCTCATGCTATAGGAAGGGTCTCAGTTTTGGAATGGGAAGGAGTTGGATATCAATCTCATGTTATAGGAAGGGTCTCAGGTTTGGTATTAGAAGCATTGAGATATCACATCGCATGCTATAGGAAGGGTCTCAGGATTGGAATGGGTAGGAGTTGGATATCACATCCCATGCTATAGGATGGGTCTCAGGTTTGGTATTAGGAGCATTGAGATTTCAAATCTCATGCTATAGGAAGGGTCTCGGGATTGGAATGGGAAGGAGTTGAATATCACATCTCATGCTATAGGAAGGGTCTCAGGTTGGAATGGAAAGGAGTTGGATATCACATCTCATGCTATAGGAAGGGTCTCATGTTTGGAATGGGAGGAGTTGGATATCACATCTCATGTTATAGGAAGGGTCTCAGGTTTGGTATTAGAAGCATTGAGATAACACATCTCATGCTACAGGTAGGATTTCAGGTTTGTTGTGGGAAGGAGTTGGATACCACATCTGATTCTTTAGTAAGGGTCTCAGGTTTGGAATGGGAAGGAGTTGGATATAACATTTCATGCTATAGGAAGGGTCTCAGGTTTGGTATTAGACGCATTGAGATTTCACATCTCATGCTATAGGAAGGGTCTCAGGATTGGAATGGGAAGGAGCTGGATATAATATCTCATGCTATAGGAAGGATCTCAGGTTTGGAATGGGAAGGAGTTGGATATCACATTTCATGCTATAGGATGGGTCTCAGGTTTGGTATTAGAAGCATTGAGATATCACATCTCATGCTACAGGAAGGGTCTTTGGTTTTGAATGGGAAGGAGTTGGATAGCACATCTCATGCTATAGGAAGGGTCTCGGGTTTGGAATAGGAAGGAGTTTGATATCACATCTCATGCTATAGGAAGGGTCTCAGGTTTGGAATGGGAAGGAGTTGGATATCACATCTCATGCTATAAGAAGGGCATCAGGATTGGAATGGGAAGGAGTTGGATATAACATCTCATGCTATAGGAAGGGTCTCAGGTTTGGAATGGGAAGGAGTTGGATATCTCATTTCATGCTATAGGAAGGGTCTCAGGTTTGGTATTAGAAGCATTGAGATTTCACATCTCATGCTATAGGAAGGGTCTCAGTTTTGGAATGGGAAGGAGTTGGATATCAATCTCATGTTATAGGAAGGGTCTCAGGTTTGGTATTAGAAGCATTGAGATATCACATCGCATGCTATAGGAAGGGTCTCAGGATTGAAATGGGTAGGAGTTGGATATCACATCCCATGCTGTAGGAAGGGTCTCAGGTTTGGTATTAGAAGCATTGAGATATCAAATCTCATGCTATAGGAAGGGTCTCGGGATTGGAATGGGAAGGAGTTGGATATCACATCTCATGCTATAGGAAGGGTCTCAGGTTGGAATGGAAAGGAGTTGGATATCACATCTCATGCTATAGGAAGGGTCTCATGTTTGGAATGGGAGGAGTTGGATATCACATCTCATGTTATAGGAAGGGTCTCAGGTTTGGTATTAGAAGCATTGAGATAACACATCTCATGTTATAGGAAGGGTCTCAGGTTTGGTATTAGAAGCATTGAGATATAACATCTCATGTTATAGGAAGGGTCTCTGGTTTGGAAAGGGAAAGAGTTGGATATCATATCTCATGGTATAGGAAGGGTCTCAGGTTTGGAATGGGAAGGAGTTTGATATCACATCTCATGCTATAGGAAGGGAATCAGGTTTGGAATGGGAAGGAGTTTGATATCACATCTCATGCTATAAGAAGGGTCTCAGGTTTGGATTGGGAAGGAGTTGGATATCACATTTCATGCTATAGGAAGGGTCTCAGGTTTGGTATAAGAAGCATTGAGATATCATATCTCATGCTATAAGAAGGGTCTCAGGTTTGGAATGAGAAGTAGTTGGATATCACATTTAATGCGATAGGAAGGGTGTCAGGTTTGGAATGGGAAGGAGTTGGATATCACATGTCATGCTATAAGAAGGGTCTCAGGATTGGAATGGGAAGGAGTTGGATATAACATCTCATGCTATAGGAAGGGTCTCAGGTTTGGAATGGGAAGGAGTTGGATATCACATTTCATGCTATAGGAAGGGTCTCAGTTTTGGAATGGGAAGGAGTTGGATATCACATACCATGCTATAGGAAGGTTCTCAGGTTTGGTATTAGAAGCATTGAGATATCACATCTCATGCTACAGGTAGGATTTCAGGTTTGTTGTGGGAAGGAGTTGGATACCACATCTGATTCTTTAGTAAGGGTATCAGGTTTGGAATGGGAAGGAGTTGGATATAACATTTCATGCTATAGGAAGGGTCTCAGGTTTGGTATTAGACGCATTGAGATTTCACATCTCATGCTATAGGAAGGGTCTCAGGATTGGAATGGGAAGGAGTTGGATATCACATTTCATGCTATAGGATGGGTCTCAGGTTTGGTATTAGAAGCATTGAGATATCACATCTCATGCTACAGGAAGGGTCTTTGGTTTTGAATGGGAAGGAGTTGGATAGCACATCTCATGCTATAGGAAGGGTCTCAGGTTTGGAATGGGAAGGAGTTTGATATCACATCTCATGCTATAGGAAGGGTCTCAGGTTTGGAATGGGAAGGAGTTGGATATCACATCTCATGCTATAAGAAGGGTATCAGGATTGGAATGGGAAGGAGTTGGATATAACATCTCATGCTATAGGAAGGGTCTCAGGTTTGGAATGGGAAGGAGTTGGATATCTCATTTCATGCTATAGGAAGGGTCTCAGGTTTGGTATTAGAAGCATTGAGATTTCACATCTCATGCTATAGGAAGGGTCTCAGTTTTGGAATGAGAAGGAGTTGGATATCAATCTCATGTTATAGGAAGGGTCTCAGGTTTGGTATTAGAAGCATTGAGATATCACATCGCATGCTATCGGAAGGGTCTCAGGATTGGAATGGGTAGGAGTTGGATATCACATCTCATGCTATAGGAAGGGTCTCAGGTTTGGTATTAGAAGCATTGAGATATCACATCTCATGCTATAGGAAGGGTCTCGGGATTGGAATGGGAAGGAGTTGGATATCACATCTCATGCTATAGGAAGGGTCTCAGGTTGGAATGGAAAGGAGTTGGATATCACATCTCATGCTATAGGAAGGGTCTCATGTTTGGAATGGGAGGAGTTGGATATCACATCTCATGTTATAGGAAGGGTCTCAGGTTTGGTATTAGAAGCATTGAGATAACACATCTCATGTTATAGGAAGGGTCTCAGGTTTGGTATTAGAAGCATTGAGATATAACATCTCATGTTATAGGAAGGGTCTCTGGTTTAGAAAGGGAAAGAGTTGGATATCATATCTCATGGTATAGGAAGGGTCTCAGGTTTGGAATGGGAATGAGTTTGATATCACATCTCATGCTATAGGAAGGGAATCAGGTTTGGAATGGGAAGGAGTTTGATATCACATCTCATGCTATAAGAAGGGTCTCAGGTTTGGATTGGGAAGGAGTTGGATATCACATTTCATGCTATAGGAAGGGTCTCAGGTTTGGTATAAGAAGCATTGAGATATCATATCTCATGCTATAAGAAGGGTCTCAGGTTTGGAATGAGAAGTAGTTTGATATCACATTTCATGCGATAGGAAGGGTGTCAGGTTTGGAATGGGAAGGAGTTGGATATCACATCTCATGCTATAAGAAGGGTCTCAGGATTGGAATGGGAAGGAGTTGGATATAACATCTCATGCTATAGGAAGGGTCTCAGGTTTGGAATGGGAAGGAGTTGGATATCACATTTCATGCTATAGGAAGGGTCTCAGTTTTGGAATGGGAAGGAGTTGGATATCACATACCATGCTATAGGAAGGTTCTCAGGTTTGGTATTAGAAGCATTGAGATATCACATCTCATGCTACAGGTAGGATTTCAGGTTTGTTGTGGGAAGGAGTTGGATACCACATCTGATTCTTTAGTAAGGGTCTCAGGTTTGGAATGGGAAGGAGTTGGATATAACATTTCATGCTATAGGAAGGATCTCAGGTTTGGAATGGGAAGGAGTTGGATATCACATTTCATGCTATAGGATGGGTCTCAGGTTTGGTATTAGAAGCATTGAGATATCACATCTCATGCTACAGGAAGGGTCTTTGGTTTTGAATGGGAAGGAGTTGGATAGCACATCTCATGCTATAGGAAGGGTCTCGGGTTTGGAATAGGAAGGAGTTTGATATCACATCTCATGCTATAGGAAGGGTCTCAGGTTTGGAATGGAAAGGAGTTGGATATCACATCTCATGCTATAAGAAGGGCATCAGGATTGGAATGGGAAGGAGTTGGATATAACATCTCATGCTATAGGAAGGGTCTCAGGTTTGGAATGGGAAGGAGTTGGATATCTCATTTCATGCTATAGGAAGGGTCTCAGGTTTGGTATTAGAAGCATTGAGATTTCACATCTCATGCTATAGGAAGGGTCTCAGTTTTGGAATGGGAAGGAGTTGGATATCAATCTCATGTTATAGGAAGGGTCTCAGGTTTGGTATTAGAAGCATTGAGATATCACATCGCATGCTATAGGAAGGGTCTCAGGATTGGAATGGGTAGGAGTTGGATATCACATCCCATGCTATAGGATGGGTCTCAGGTTTGGTATTAGAAGCATTGAGATATCAAATCTCATGCTATAGGAAGGGTCTCGGGATTGGAATGGGAAGGAGTTGAATATCACATCTCATGCTATAGGAAGGGTCTCAGGTTGGAATGGAAAGGAGTTGGATATCACATCTCATGCTATAGGAAGGGTCTCATGTTTGGAATGGGAGGAGTTGGATATCACATCTCATGTTATAGGAAGGGTCTCAGGTTTGGTATTAGAAGCATTGAGATAACACATCTCATGCTACAGGTAGGATTTCAGGTTTGTTGTGGGAAGGAGTTGGATACCACATCTGATTCTTTAGTAAGGGTCTCAGGTTTGGAATGGGAAGGAGTTGGATATAACATTTCATGCTATAGGAAGGGTCTCAGGTTTGGTATTAGACGCATTGAGATTTCACATCTCATGCTATAGGAAGGGTCTCAGGATTGGAATGGGAAGGAGCTGGATATAATATCTCATGCTATAGGAAGGATCTCAGGTTTGGAATGGGAAGGAGTTGGATATCACATTTCATGCTATAGGATGGGTCTCAGGTTTGGTATTAGAAGCATTGAGATATCACATCTCATGCTACAGGAAGGGTCTTTGGTTTTGAATGGGAAGGAGTTGGATAGCACATCTCATGCTATAGGAAGGGTCTCGGGTTTGGAATAGGAAGGAGTTTGATATCACATCTCATGCTATAGGAAGGGTCTCAGGTTTGGAATGGGAAGGAGTTGGATATCACATCTCATGCTATAGGAAGGGCATCAGGATTGGAATGGGAAGGAGTTGGATATAACATCTCATGCTATAGGAAGGGTCTCAGGTTTGGAATGGGAAGGAGTTGGATATCTCATTTCATGCTATAGGAAGGGTCTCAGGTTTGGTATTAGAAGCATTGAGATTTCACATCTCATGCTATAGGAAGGGTCTAAGTTTTGGAATGGGAAGGAGTTGGATATCAATCTCATGTTATAGGAAGGGTCTCAGGTTTGGTATTAGAAGCATTGAGATATCACATCGCATGCTATAGGAAGGGTCTCAGGATTGGAATGGGTAGGAGTTGGATATCACATCCCATGCTATAGGAAGGGTCTCAGGTTTGGTATTAGAAGTATTGAGATATCAAATCTCATGCTATAGGAAGGGTCTCGGGATTGGAATGGGAAGGAGTTGGATATCACATCTCATGCTATAGGAAGGGTCTCAGGTTGGAATGGAAAGGAGTTGGATATCACATCTCATGCTATAGGAAGGGTCTCATGTTTGGAATGGGAGGAGTTGGATATCACATCTCATGTTATAGGAAGGGTCTCAGGTTTGGTATTAGAAGCATTGAGATAACACATCTCATGTTATAGGAAGGGTCTCAGGTTTGGTATTAGAAGCATTGAGATATAACATCTCATGTTATAGGAAGGGTCTCTGGTTTGGAAAGGGAAAGAGTTGGATATCATATCTAATGGTATAGGAAGGGTCTCAGGTTTGGAATGGGAATGAGTTTGATATCACATCTCATGCTATAGGAAGGGAATCAGGTTTGGAATGGGAAGGAGTTTGATATCACATCTCATGCTATAAGAAGGGTCTCAGGTTTGAATTGGGAAGGAGTTGGATATCACATTTCATGCTATAGGAAGGGTCTCAGGTTTGGTATAAGAAGCATTGAGATATCATATCTCATGCTATAAGAAGGGTCTCAGGTTTGGAATGAGAAGTAGTTGGATATCACATTTCATGCGATAGGAAGGGTGTCAGGTTTGGAAAGGGAAGGAGTTGGATATCACATCTCATGCTATAAGAAGGGTCTCAGGATTGGAATGGGAAGGAGTTGGATATAACATCTCATGCTATAGGAAGGGTCTCAGGTTTGGAATGGGAAGGAGTTGGATATCACATTTCATGCTATAGGAAGGGTCTCAGTTTTGGAATGGGAAGGAGTTGGATATCACATACCATGCTATAGGAAGGTTCTCAGGTTTGGTATTAGAAGCATTGAGATATCACATCTCATGCTACAGGTAGGATTTCAGGTTTGTTGTGGGAAGGAGTTGGATACCACATCTGATTCTTTAGTAAGGGTCTCAGGTTTGGAATGGGAAGGAGTTGGATATAACATTTCATGCTATAGGAAGGGTCTCAGGTTTGGTATTAGACGCATTGAGATTTCACATCTCATGCTATAGGAAGGGTCTCAGGATTGGAATGGGAAGGAGTTGGATATCACATTTCATGCTATAGGATGGGTCTCAGGTTTGGTATTAGAAGCATTGAGATATCACATCTCATGCTACAGGAAGGGTCTTTGGTTTTGAATGGGAAGGAGTTGGATAGCACATCTCATGCTATAGGAAGGGTCTCAGGTTTGGAATGGGAAGGAGTTTGATATCACATCTCATGCTATAGGAAGGGTCTCAGGTTTGGAATGGGAAGGAGTTGGATATCACATCTCATGCTATAAGAAGGGTATCAGGATTGGAATGGGAAGGAGTTGGATATAACATCTCATGCTATAGGAAGGGTCTCAGGTTTGGAATGGGAAGGAGTTGGATATCTCATTTCATGCTATAGGAAGGGTCTCAGGTTTGGTATTAGAAGCATTGAGATTTCACATCTCATGCTATAGGAAGGGTCTCAGTTTTGGAATGAGAAGGAGTTGGATATCAATCTCATGTTATAGGAAGGGTCTCAGGTTTGGTATTAGAAGCATTGAGATATCACATCGCATGCTATCGGAAGGGTCTCAGGATTGGAATGGGTAGGAGTTGGATATCACATCTCATGCTATAGGAAGGGTCTCAGGTTTGGTATTAGAAGCATTGAGATATCACATCTCATGCTATAGGAAGGGTCTCGGGATTGGAATGGGAAGGAGTTGGATATCACATCTCATGCTATAGGAAGGGTCTCAGGTTGGAATGGAAAGGAGTTGGATATCACATCTCATGCTATAGGAAGGGTCTCATGTTTGGAATGGGAGGAGTTGGATATCACATCTCATGTTATAGGAAGGGTCTCAGGTTTGGTATTAGAAGCATTGAGATAACACATCTCATGTTATAGGAAGGGTCTCAGGTTTGGTATTAGAAGCATTGAGATATAACATCTCATGTTATAGGAAGGGTCTCTGGTTTGGAAAGGGAAAGAGTTGGATATCATATCTCATGGTATAGGAAGGGTCTCAGGTTTGGAATGGGAATGAGTTTGATATCACATCTCATGCTATAGGAAGGGAATCAGGTTTGGAATGGGAAGGAGTTTGATATCACATCTCATGCTATAAGAAGGGTCTCAGGTTTGGATTGGGAAGGAGTTGGATATCACATTTCATGCTATAGGAAGGGTCTCAGGTTTGGTATAAGAAGCATTGAGATATCATATCTCATGCTATAAGAAGGGTCTCAGGTTTGGAATGAGAAGTAGTTTTATATCACATTTCATGCGATAGGAAGGGTGTCAGGTTTGGAATGGGAAGGAGTTGGATATCACATCTCATGCTATAAGAAGGGTCTCAGGATTGGAATGGGAAGGAGTTGGATATAACATCTCATGCTATAGGAAGGGTCTCAGGTTTGGAATGGGAAGGAGTTGGATATCACATTTCATGCTATAGGAAGGGTCTCAGTTTTGGAATGGGAAGGAGTTGGATATCACATACCATGCTATAGGAAGGTTCTCAGGTTTGGTATTAGAAGCATTGAGATATCACATCTCATGCTACAGGTAGGATTTCAGGTTTGTTGTGGGAAGGAGTTGGATACCACATCTGATTCTTTAGTAAGGGTCTCAGGTTTGGAATGGGAAGGAGTTGGATATAACATTTCATGCTATAGGAAGGGTCTCAGGTTTGGTATTAGACGCATTGAGATTTCACATCTCATGCTATAGGAAGGGTCTCAGGATTGGAATGGGAAGGAGTTGGATATAATATCTCAAGCTATAGGAAGGATCTCAGGTTTGGAATGGGAAGGAGTTGGATATCACATTTCATGCTATAGGATGGGTCTCAGGTTTGGTATTAGAAGCATTGAGATATCACATCTCATGCTACAGGAAGGGTCTTTGGTTTTGAATGGGAAGGAGTTGGATAGCACATCTCATGCTATAGGAAGGGTCTCGGGTTTGGAATAGGAAGGAGTTTGATATCACATCTCATGCTATAGGAAGGGTCTCAGGTTTGGAATGGAAAGGAGTTGGATTTCACATCTCATGCTATAAGAAGGGCATCAGGATTGGAATGGGAAGGAGTTGGATATAACATCTCATGCTATAGGAAGGGTCTCAGGTTTGGAATGGGAAGGAGTTGGATATCTCATTTCATGCTATAGGAAGGGTCTCAGGTTTGGTATTAGAAGCATTGAGATTTCACATCTCATGCTATAGGAAGGGTCTCAGTTTTGGAATGGGAAGGAGTTGGATATCAATCTCATGTTATAGGAAGGGTCTCAGGTTTGGTATTAGAAGCATTGAGATATCACATCGCATGCTATAGGAAGGGTCTCAGGATTGGAATGGGTAGGAGTTGGATATCACATCCCATGCTATAGGATGGGTCTCAGGTTTGGTATTAGGAGCATTGAGATTTCAAATCTCATGCTATAGGAAGGGTCTCGGGATTGGAATGGGAAGGAGTTGAATATCACATCTCATGCTATAGGAAGGGTCTCAGGTTGGAATGGAAAGGAGTTGGATATCACATCTCATGCTATAGGAAGGGTCTCATGTTTGGAATGGGAGGAGTTGGATATCACATCTCATGTTATAGGAAGGGTCTCAGGTTTGGTATTAGAAGCATTGAGATAACACATCTCATGCTACAGGTAGGATTTCAGGTTTGTTGTGGGAAGGAGTTGGATACCACATCTGATTCTTTAGTAAGGGTCTCAGGTTTGGAATGGGAAGGAGTTGGATATAACATTTCATGCTATAGGAAGGGTCTCAGGTTTGGTATTAGACGCATTGAGATTTCACATCTCATGCTATAGGAAGGGTCTCAGGATTGGAATGGGAAGGAGCTGGATATAATATCTCATGCTATAGGAAGGATCTCAGGTTTGGAATGGGAAGGAGTTGGATATCACATTTCATGCTATAGGATGGGTCTCAGGTTTGGTATTAGAAGCATTGAGATATCACATCTCATGCTACAGGAAGGGTCTTTGGTTTTGAATGGGAAGGAGTTGGATAGCACATCTCATGCTATAGGAAGGGTCTCGGGTTTGGAATAGGAAGGAGTTTGATATCACATCTCATGCTATAGGAAGGGTCTCAGGTTTGGAATGGGAAGGAGTTGGATATCACATCTCATGCTATAAGAAGGGCATCAGGATTGGAATGGGAAGGAGTTGGATATAACATCTCATGCTATAGGAAGGGTCTCAGGTTTGGAATGGGAAGGAGTTGGATATCTCATTTCATGCTATAGGAAGGGTCTCAGGTTTGGTATTAGAAGCATTGAGATTTCACATCTCATGCTATAGGAAGGGTCTCAGTTTTGGAATGGGAAGGAGTTGGATATCAATCTCATGTTATAGGAAGGGTCTCAGGTTTGGTATTAGAAGCATTGAGATATCACATCGCATGCTATAGGAAGGGTCTCAGGATTGAAATGGGTAGGAGTTGGATATCACATCCCATGCTGTAGGAAGGGTCTCAGGTTTGGTATTAGAAGCATTGAGATATCAAATCTCATGCTATAGGAAGGGTCTCGGGATTGGAATGGGAAGGAGTTGGATATCACATCTCATGCTATAGGAAGGGTCTCAGGTTGGAATGGAAAGGAGTTGGATATCACATCTCATGCTATAGGAAGGGTCTCATGTTTGGAATGGGAGGAGTTGGATATCACATCTCATGTTATAGGAAGGGTCTCAGGTTTGGTATTAGAAGCATTGAGATAACACATCTCATGTTATAGGAAGGGTCTCAGGTTTGGTATTAGAAGCATTGAGATATAACATCTCATGTTATAGGAAGGGTCTCTGGTTTGGAAAGGGAAAGAGTTGGATATCATATCTCATGGTATAGGAAGGGTCTCAGGTTTGGAATGGGAAGGAGTTTGATATCACATCTCATGCTATAGGAAGGGAATCAGGTTTGGAATGGGAAGGAGTTTGATATCACATCTCATGCTATAAGAAGGGTCTCAGGTTTGGATTGGGAAGGAGTTGGATATCACATTTCATGCTATAGGAAGGGTCTCAGGTTTGGTATAAGAAGCATTGAGATATCATATCTCATGCTATAAGAAGGGTCTCAGGTTTGGAATGAGAAGTAGTTGGATATCACATTTAATGCGATAGGAAGGGTGTCAGGTTTGGAATGGGAAGGAGTTGGATATCACATGTCATGCTATAAGAAGGGTCTCAGGATTGGAATGGGAAGGAGTTGGATATAACATCTCATGCTATAGGAAGGGTCTCAGGTTTGGAATGGGAAGGAGTTGGATATCACATTTCATGCTATAGGAAGGGTCTCAGTTTTGGAATGGGAAGGAGTTGGATATCACATACCATGCTATAGGAAGGTTCTCAGGTTTGGTATTAGAAGCATTGAGATATCACATCTCATGCTATAGGAAGGGTCTCAGGCTTGGAATGGGAAGGAGTTCGATATCACATGTCATGATATAGAAAGGTTCTCAGGTTTGGTATTAGAAGCACTGAGATATCACATCTCATGGTACAGGATGCATCTCAGGTTAGGATTGGCAAGGAGTCAGATATCAAATCTCATGCTACAGGTAGGATCTCAGGTTTGTTGTGGGAAGGAGTTGGATACCACATCTGATGCTTTAGGAAGGGTCTCAGGTTTGGAATCTGAAGGAGTTAGATATCACATCTCATGCTATAGGAAGGGTCTCAGGTTTGGTATTAGAAGCATTGAGATATCAAATCTCATGATATAGGAAGGGTCTCAGGTTTGGAATGGGAAGGAGTTGGATATCACATCTCATGTTATAGGAAGGGTCTCAGGTTTGGTATTAGAAGCATTGAGATATCACATCTTATGCTACAGGAAGGGTCTCTGGTTTGGAAAGGGAAGGAGTTGGATATCACATCTCATGCTATAGGAAGGGTATCAGGTTTGGAATGGGAAGGAGTTTGATATCACATCTCATGCTATAATAAGGGTCTCAGGTTTGGAATGGGAAGGAGTTGGTTATCACATTTCATGCTATGGGATGGTCTCAGGTTTGGTATTAGAAGCACTGAGATATCACATCTCATGTTATAGGAAGGGTCTCAGGATTGGAATGGGAAGGAGTTGGATATCACATCTCATGCTATAGGAAGGGTCTCAGGTTTGGTATTAGAAGTATTGAGATATCACATCTCATGCTATAGGAAGGGTCTCAGGATTGGAGTGGGAAGGAGTTGAATATCACATCTCATGCTATAGGAAGGGTCTCAGGTTTGGAATGGGAAGGAGTTGGATATCACATCTCATGCTATAAGAAGGGTATCAGGATTGGAATGGGAAGGAGTTGGATATAACATCTCATGCTATAGGAAGGGTCTCAGGTTTGGAATGGGAAGGAGTTGGATATCTCATTTCATGCTATAGGAAGGGTCTCAGGTTTGGTATTAGAAGCATTGAGATTTCACATCTCATGCTATAGGAAGGGTCTCAGTTTTGGAATGAGAAGGAGTTGGATATCAATCTCATGTTATAGGAAGGGTCTCAGGTTTGGTATTAGAAGCATTGAGATATCACATCGCATGCTATCGGAAGGGTCTCAGGATTGGAATGGGTAGGAGTTGGATATCACATCTCATGCTATAGGAAGGGTCTCAGGTTTGGTATTAGAAGCATTGAGATATCACATCTCATGCTATAGGAAGGGTCTCGGGATTGGAATGGGAAGGAGTTGGATATCACATCTCATGCTATAGGAAGGGTCTCAGGTTGGAATGGAAAGGAGTTGGATATCACATCTCATGCTATAGGAAGGGTCTCATGTTTGGAATGGGAGGAGTTGGATATCACATCTCATGTTATAGGAAGGGTCTCAGGTTTGGTATTAGAAGCATTGAGATAACACATCTCATGTTATAGGAAGGGTCTCAGGTTTGGTATTAGAAGCATTGAGATATAACATCTCATGTTATAGGAAGGGTCTCTGGTTTGGAAAGGGAAAGAGTTGGATATCATATCTCATGGTATAGGAAGGGTCTCAGGTTTGGAATGGGAATGAGTTTGATATCACATCTCATGCTATAGGAAGGGAATCAGGTTTGGAATGGGAAGGAGTTTGATATCACATCTCATGCTATAAGAAGGGTCTCAGGTTTGGATTGGGAAGGAGTTGGATATCACATTTTATGCTATAGGAAGGGTCTCAGGTTTGGTATAAGAAGCATTGAGATATCATATCTCATGCTATAAGAAGGGTCTCAGGTTTGGAATGAGAAGTAGTTTGATATCACATTTCATGCGATAGGAAGGGTGTCAGGTTTGGAATGGGAAGGAGTTGGATATCACATCTCATGCTATAAGAAGGGTCTCAGGATTGGAATGGGAAGGAGTTGGATATAACATCTCATGCTATAGGAAGGGTCTCAGGTTTGGAATGGGAAGGAGTTGGATATCACATTTCATGCTATAGGAAGGGTCTCAGTTTTGGAATGGGAAGGAGTTGGATATCACATACCATGCTATAGGAAGGTTCTCAGGTTTGGTATTAGAAGCATTGAGATATCACATCTCATGCTACAGGTAGGATTTCAGGTTTGTTGTGGGAAAGAGTTGGATACCACATCTGATTCTTTAGTAAGGGTCTCAGGTTTGGAATGGGAAGGAGTTGGATATAACATTTCATGCTATAGGAAGGGTCTCAGGTTTGGTATTAGACGCATTGAGATTTCACATCTCATGCTATAGGAAGGGTCTCAGGATTGGAATGGGAAGGAGTTGGATATAATATCACAAGCTATAGGAAGGATCTCAGGTTTGGAATGGGAAGGAGTTGGATATCACATTTCATGCTATAGGATGGGTCTCAGGTTTGGTATTAGAAGCATTGAGATATCACATCTCATGCTACAGGAAGGGTCTTTGGTTTTGAATGGGAAGGAGTTGGATAGCACATCTCATGCTATAGGAAGGGTCTAGGGGTTTGGAATAGGAAGGAGTTTGATATCACATCTCATGCTATAGGAAGGGTCTCAGGTTTGGAATGGAAAGGAGTTGGATATCACATCTCATGCTATAAGAAGGGCATCAGGATTGGAATGGGAAGGAGTTGGATATAACATCTCATGCTATAGGAAGGGTCTCAGGTTTGGAATGGGAAGGAGTTGGATATCTCATTTCATGCTATAGGAAGGGTCTCAGGTTTGGTATTAGAAGCATCGAGATTTCACATCTCATGCTATAGGAAGGGTCTCAGTTTTGGAATGGGAAGGAGTTGGATATCAATCTCATGTTATAGGAAGGGTCTCAGGTTTGGTATTAGAAGCATTGAGATATCACATCGCATGCTATAGGAAGGGTCTCAGGATTGGAATGGGTAGGAGTTGGATATCACATCCCATGCTATAGGATGGGTCTCAGGTTTGGTATTAGGAGCATTGAGATATCAAATCTCATGCTATAGGAAGGGTCTCGGGATTGGAATGGGAAGGAGTTGAATATCACATCTCATGCTATAGGAAGGGTCTCAGGTTGGAATGGAAAGGAGTTGGATATCACATCTCATGCTATAGGAAGGGTCTCATGTTTGGAATGGGAGGAGTTGGATATCACATCTCATGTTATAGGAAGGGTCTCAGGTTTGGTATTAGAAGCATTGAGATAACACATCTCATGCTACAGACAGGATTTCAGGTTTGTTGTGGGAAGGAGTTGGATACCACATCTGATTCTTTAGTAAGGGTCTCAGGTTTGGAATGGGAAGGAGTTGGATATAACATTTCATGCTATAGGAAGGGTCTCAGGTTTGGTATTAGACGCATTGAGATTTCACATCTCATGCTATAGGAAGGGTCTCAGGATTGGAATGGGAAGGAGCTGGATATAATATCTCATGCTATAGGAAGGATCTCAGGTTTGGAATGGGAAGGAGTTGGATATCACATTTCATGCTATAGGATGGGTCTCAGGTTTGGTATTAGAAGCATTGAGATATCACATCTCATGCTAGAGGAAGGGTCTTTGGTTTTGAATGGGAAGGAGTTGGATAGCACATCTCATGCTATAGGAAGGGTCTCGGGTTTGGAATAGGAAGGAGTTTGATATCACATCTCATGCTATAGGAAGG
The DNA here is from genome assembly GCF_040938575.1 of Ambystoma mexicanum. Classification (NCBI taxonomy): domain Eukaryota; kingdom Metazoa; phylum Chordata; class Amphibia; order Caudata; family Ambystomatidae; genus Ambystoma; species Ambystoma mexicanum. Next base: position 1,755,358 of record NW_027182444.1, on the reverse strand, counting down.
GTCTCAGGTTTGGAATGGGAAGGAGTTGGATATCACATCTCATGCTATAAGAAGGGCATCAGGATTGGAATGGGAAGGAGTTGGATATAACATCTCATGCTATAGGAAGGGTCTCAGGTTTGGAATGGGAAGGAGTTGGATATCTCATTTCATGCTATAGGAAGGGTCTCAGGTTTGGTATTAGAAGCATTGAGATTTCACATCTCATGCTATCGGAAGGGTCTCAGTTTTGGAATGGGAAGGAGTTGGATATCAATCTCATGTTATAGGAAGGGTCTCAGGTTTGGTATTAGAAGCATTGAGATATCACATCGCATGCTATAGGAAGGGTCTCAGGATTGAAATGGGTAGGAGTTGGATATCACATCCCATGCTATAGGAAGGGTCTCAGGTTTGGTATTAGAAGCATTGAGATATCAAATCTCATGCTATAGGAAGGGTCTCGGGATTGGAATGGGAAGGAGTTGGATATCACATCTCATGCTATAGGAAGGGTCTCAGGTTGGAATGGAAAGGAGTTGGATATCACATCTCATGCTATAGGAAGGGTCTCATGTTTGGAATGGGAGGAGTTGGATATCACATCTCATGTTATAGGAAGGGTCTCAGGTTTGGTATTAGAAGCATTGAGATATAACATCTCATGTTATAGGAAGGGTCTCTGGTTTGGAAAGGGAAAGAGTTGGATATCATATCTCATGGTATAGGAAGGGTCTCAGGTTTGGAATGGGAAGGAGTTTGATATCACATCTCATGCTATAGGAAGGGAATCAGGTTTGGAATGGGAAGGAGTTTGATATCACATCTCATGCTATAAGAAGGGTCTCAGGTTTGGATTGGGAAGGAGTTGGATATCACATTTCATGCTATAGGAAGGGTCTCAGGTTTGGTATAAGAAGCATTGAGATATCATATCTCATGCTATAAGAAGGGTCTCAGGTTTGGAATGAGAAGTAGTTGGATATCACATTTAATGCGATAGGAAGGGTGTCAGGTTTGGAATGGGAAGGAGTTGGATATCACATGTCATGCTATAAGAAGGGTCTCAGGATTGGAATGGGAAGGAGTTGGAAATAACATCTCATGCTATAGGAAGGGTCTCAGGTTTGGAATGGGAAGGAGTTGGATATCACATTTCATGCTATAGGAAGGGTCTCAGTTTTGGAATGGGAAGGAGTTGGATATCACATACCATGCTATAGGAAGGTTCTCAGGTTTGGTATTAGAAGCATTGAGATATCACATCTCATGCTATAGGAAGGGTCTCAGGCTTGGAATGAGAAGGAGTTCGATATCACATGTCATGATATAGAAAGGTTCTCAGGTTTGGTATTAGAAGCACTGAGATATCATATCTCATGGTACAGGATGCATCTCAGGTTAGGATTGGCATGGAGTCAGATATCAAATCTCATGCTACAGGTAGGATCTCAGGTTTGTTGTGGGAAGGAGTTGGATACCACATCTGATGCTTTAGGAAGGGTCTCTGGTTTGGAATCTGAAGGAGTTAGATATCACATCTCATGCTATAGGAAGGGTCTCAGGTTTGGTATTAGAAGCATTGAGATATCAAATCTCATGATATAGGAAGGGTCTCAGGTTTGGAATGGGAAGGAGTTGGATATCACATCTCATGTTATAGGAAGGGTCTCAGGTTTGGTATTAGAAGCATTGAGATATCACATCTTATGCTACAGGAAGGGTCTCTGGTTTGGAAAGGGAAGGAGTTGGATATCACATCTCATGCTATAGGAAGGGTATCAGGTTTGGAATGGGAAGGAGTTTGATATCACATCTCATGCTATAATAAGGGTCTCAGGTTTGGAATGGGAAGGAGTTGGTTATCACATTTCATGCTATAGGATGGTCTCAGGTTTGGTATTAGAAGCACTGAGATATCACATCTCATGTTATAGGAAGGGTCTCAGGATTGGAATGGGAAGGAGTTGGATATCACATCTCATGCTATAGGAAGGGTCTCAGGTTTGGTATTAGAAGTATTGAGATATCACATCTCATGCTATAGGAAGGGTCTCAGGATTGGAGTGGGAAGGAGTTGAATATCACATCTCATGCTATAGGAAGGGTCTCAGGTTTGGAATGGGAAGGAGTTGGATATCACATCTCATGCTATAAGAAGGGTATCAGGATTGGAATGGGAAGGAGTTGGATATAACATCTCATGCTATAGGAAGGGTCTCAGGTTTGGAATGGGAAGGAGTTGGATATCTCATTTCATGCTATAGGAAGGGTCTCAGGTTTGGTATTAGAAGCATTGAGATTTCACATCTCATGCTATAGGAAGGGTCTCAGTTTTGGAATGAGAAGGAGTTGGATATCAATCTCATGTTATAGGAAGGGTCTCAGGTTTGGTATTAGAAGCATTGAGATAACACATCGCATGCTATCGGAAGGGTCTCAGGATTGGAATGGGTACGAGTTGGATATCACATCTCATGCTATAGGAAGGGTCTCAGGTTTGGTATTAGAAGCATTGAGATATCACATCTCATGCTATAGGAAGGGTCTCGGGATTGGAATGGGAAGGAGTTGGATATCACATCTCATGCTATAGGAAGGGTCTCAGGTTGGAATGGAAAGGAGTTGGATATCACATCTCATGCTATAGGAAGGGTCTCATGTTTGGAATGGGAGGAGTTGGATATCACATCTCATGTTATAGGAAGGGTCTCAGGTTTGGTATTAGAAGCATTGAGATAACACATCTCATGTTATAGGAAGGGTCTCAGGTTTGGTATTAGAAGCATTGAGATATAACATCTCATGTTATAGGAAGGGTCTCTGGTTTGGAAAGGGAAAGAGTTGGATATCATATCTCATGGTATAGGAAGGGTCTCAGGTTTGGAATGGGAGGAGTTGGATATCACATCTCATGTTATAGGAAGGGTCTCAGGTTTGGTATTAGAAGCATTGAGATAACACATCTCATGTTATAGGAAGGGTCTCAGGTTTGGTATTAGAAGCATTGAGATATAACATCTCATGTTATAGGAAGGGTGTCAGGTTTGGAATGGGAAGGAGTTGGATATCACATCTCATGCTATAAGAAGGGTCTCAGGATTGGAATGGGAAGGAGTTGGATATAACATCTCATGCTATAGGAAGGGTCTCAGATTTGGAATGGGAAGGAGTTGGATATCACATCTCATGCTATAAGAAGGGTCTCAGGTTTGGATTGGGAAGGAGTTGGATATCACATTTCATGCTATAGGAAGGGTCTCAGGTTTGGTATAAGAAGCATTGAGATATCATATCTCATGCTATAAGAAGGGTCTCAGGTTTGGTATTAGAAGCATTGAGATATAACATTTCATGCGATAGGAAGGGTGTCAGGTTTGGAATGGGAAGGAGTTGGATATCACATCTCATGCTATAAGAAGGGTCTCAGGATTGGAATGGGAAGGAGTTGGATATAACATCTCATGCTATAGGAAGGGTCTCAGATTTGGAATGGGAAGGAGTTGGATATCACATTTCATGCTATAGGAAGGGTCTCAGTTTTCGAATGGGAAGGAGTTGGATATCACATACCATGCTATAGGAAGGTTCTCAGGTTTGGTATTAGAAGCATTGAGATATCACATCTCATGCTATAGGAAGGTCTCAGGCTTGGAATGGGAAGGAGTTCGATATCACATGTCATGATATAGAAAGGTTCTCAGGTTTGGTATTAGAAGCACTGAGATATCACATCTCATGGTACAGGATGCATCTCAGGTTAGGATTGGCAAGGAGTCAGATATCAAATCTCATGCTACAGGTAGGATCTCAGGTTTGTTGTGGGAAGGAGTTGGATACCACATCTGATGCTTTAGGAAGGGTCTCAGGTTTGGAATCTGAAGGAGTTAGATATCACATCTCATGCTATAGGAAGGGTCTCAGGTTTGGTATTAGAAGCATTGAGATATCAAATCTCATGATATAGGAAGGGTCTCAGGTTTGGAATGGGAAGGAGTTGGATATCACATCTCATGTTATAGGAAGGGTCTCAGGTTTGGTATTAGAAGCATTGAGATATCACATCTTATGCTACAGGAAGGGTCTCTGGTTTGGAAAGGGAAGGAGTTGGATATCACATCTCATGCTATAGGAAGGGTATCAGGTTTGGAATGGGAAGGAGTTTGATATCACATCTCATGCTATAATAAGGGTCTCAGGTTTGGAATGGGAAGGAGTTGGTTATCACATTTCATGCTATAGGATGGTCTCAGGTTTGGTATTAGAAGCACTGAGATATCACATCTCATGTTATAGGAAGGGTCTCAGGATTGGAATGGGAAGGAGTTGGATATCACATCTCATGCTATAGGAAGGGTCTCAGGATTGGAGTGGGAAGGAGTTGAATATCACATCTCATGCTATAGGAAGGGTCTCAGGTTGGAATGGGAAGGAGTTGAATATCACATCTCATGCTATAGGAAGGGTCTCAGGATTGGAATGGGTAGGAGTTGGATATCACATCTCATGCTATAGATAGGGTCTCAGGTTTGGTATTAGAAGCATTGAGATATCACATCTCATGCTATAGGAAGGGTCTCGGGATTGGAATGGGAAGGAGTTGAATATCACATCTCATGCTATAGGAAGGGTCTCAGGATTGGAATGGGTAGGAGTTGGATATCACATCTCATGCTATAGATAGGGTCTCAGGTTTGGTATTAGAAGCATTGAGATATCACATCTCATGCTATAGGAAGGGTCTCGGGATTGGAATGGGAAGGAGGTGGATATCACATCTCATGCTATAGGAAGGGTCTCAGGTTGGAATGGAAAGGAGTTGGATATCACATCTCATGCTATAGGAAGGGTCTCATGTTTGGAATGGGAGGAGTTGGATATCACATCTCATGTTATAGGAAGGGTCTCAGGTTTGGTATTAGAAGCATTGAGATAACACATCTCATGTTATAGGAAGGGTCTTAGGTTTGGTATTAGAAGCATTGAGATATAACATCTCATGTTGTAGGAAGGGTCTCTGATTTGGAAAGGGAAAGAGTTGAATATCATATCTCATGGTATAGGAAGGGTCTCAGGTTTGGAATGGGAAGGAGTTTGATATCACATCTCATGCTATAGGAAGGGAATCAGGTTTGGAATGGGAAGGAGTTTGATATCACATCTCATGCTATAGGAAGGGTCTCGGGATTGGAATGGGAAGGAGTTGGATATCACATCTCATGCTATAGGAAGGGTCTCAGGTTGGAATGGAAAGGAGTAGGATATCACATGTCATGCTATAGGAAGGGTCTCATGTTTGGAATGGGAGGAGTTGGATATCACATCTCATGTTATAGGAAGGGTCTCAGGTTTGGTATTAGAAGCATTGAGATAACACATCTCATGTTATAGGAAGGGTCTCAGGTTTGGTATTAGAAGCATTGAGATATAACATCTCATGTTATAGGAAGGGTCTCTGGTTTGGAAAGGGAAAGAGTTGGATATCATATCTCATGGTATAGGAAGGGTCTCAGGTTTGGAATGGGAAGGAGTTTGATATCACATCTCATGCTATAGCAAGGGAATCAGTTTTGGAATGGGAAGGAGTTTGATATCACATCTCATGCTATAAGAAAGGTCTCAGGTTTGGATTGGGAAGGAGTTGGATATCACATTTCATGCTATAGGAAGGGTCTCAGGTTTGGTATAAGAAGCATTGAGATATCATATCTCATGCTATAAGAAGGGTCTCAGGTTTGGAATGAGAAGTAGTTGGATATCACATTTCATGCGATAGGAAGGGTGTCAGGTTTGGAATGGGAAGGAGTTGGATATCACATTTCATGCTATAGGATGGGTCTCAGGTTTGGTATTAGAAGCATTGAGATATCACATCTCATGCTACAGGAAGGGTCTTTGGTTTTGAATGGGAAGGAGTTGGATAGCACATCTCATGCTATAGGAAGGGTCTCGGGTTTGGAATAGGAAGGAGTTTGATATCACATCTCATGCTATAGGAAGGGTCTCAGGTTTGGAATGGGAAGGAGTTGGATATCACATCTTATGCTATAAGAAGGGCATCAGGATTGGAATGGGAAGGAGTTGGATATAACATCCCATGCTATAGGAAGGGTCTCAGGTTTGGAATGGGAAGGAGTTGGATATCTCATTTCATGCTATAGGAAGGGTCTCAGGTTTGGTATTAGAAGCATTGAGATTTCACATCTCATGCTATAGGAAGGGTCTCAGTTTTGGAATGGGAAGGAGTTGGATATCAATCTCATGTTATAGGAAGGGTCTCAGGTTTGGTATTAGAAGCATTGAGATATCACATCGCATGCTATAGGAAGGGTCTCAGGATTGGAATGGGTAGGAGTTGGATATCACATCACATGCTATAGGAAGGGTCTCAGGTTTGGTATTAGAAGCATTGAGATATCAAATCTCATGCTATAGGAAGGGTCTCGGGATTGGAATGGGAAGGAGTTGGATATCACATCTCATGCTATAGGAAGGGTCTCAGGTTGGAATGGAAAGGAGTTGGATATCACATCTCATGCTATAGGAAGGGTCTCATGTTTGGAATGGGAGGAGTTGGATATCACATCTCATGTTATAGGAAGCGTCTCAGGTTTGGTATTAGAAGCATTGAGATAACACATCTCATGCTACAGGTAGGATTTCAGGTTTGTTGTGGGAAGGAGTTGGATACCACATCTGATTCTTTAGTAAGGGTCTCAGGTTTGGAATGGGAAGGAGTTGGATATAACATTCCATGCTATAGGAAGGGTCTCAGGTTTGGTATAAGAAGCATTGAGATATCATATCTCATGCTATAAGAAGGGTCTCAGGTTTGGAATGAGAAGTAGTTTGATATCACATTTCATGCGATAGGAAGGGTGTCAGGTTTGGAATGGGAAGGAGTTGGATATCACATCTCATGCTATAAGAAGGGTCTCAGGATTGGAATGGGAAGGAGTTGGATATAACATCTCATGCTATAGGAAGGGTCTCAGGTTTGGAATGGGAAGGAGTTGTATATCACATTTCATGCTATAGGAAGGGTCTCAGTTTTGGAATGGGAAGGAGTTGGATATCACATACCATGCTATAGAAAGGTTCTCAGGTTTGGTATTAGAAGCATTGAGATATCACATCTCATGCTACAGGTAGGATTTCAGGTTTGTTGTGGGAAGGAGTTGGATACCACATCTGATTCTTTAGTAAGGGTCTCAGGTTTGGAATGGGAAGGAGTTGGATATAACATTCCATGCTATAGGAAGGGTCTCAGGTTTGGTATTAGACGCATTGAGATTTCACATCTCATGCTATAGGAAGGGTCTCGGGATTGGAATGGGAAGGAGTTGGATATAATATCTCATGCTATAGGAAGGATCTCAGGTTTGGAATGGGAAGGAGTTGGATATTCCATTTCATGCTATAGGATGGGTCTCAGGTTTGGTATTAGAAGCATTGAGATATCACATCTCATGCTACAGGAATGGTCTTTGGTTTTGAATGGGAAGGAGTTGGATAGCACATCTCATGCTATAGGAAGGGTCTCGGGTTTGGAATAGGAAGGAGTTTGATATCACATCTCATGCTATAGGAAGGGTCTCAGGTTTGGAATGGGAAGGAGTTGGATATCACATCTCATGCTATAAGAAGGGCATCAGGATTGGAATGGGAAGGAGTTGGATATAACATCTCATGCTATAGGAAGGGTCTCAGGTTTGGAATGGGAAGGAGTTGGATATCTCATTTCATGCTATAGGAAGGGTCTCAGGTTTGGTATTAGAAGCATTGAGATTTCACATCTCATGCTATAGGAAGGGTCTCAGTTTTGGAATGGGAAGGAGTTGGATATCAATCTCATGTTATAGGAAGGGTCTCAGGTTTGGTATTAGAAGCATTGAGATATCACATCGCATGCTATAGGAAGGGTCTCAGGATTGGAATGGGTAGGAGTTGGATATCACATCCCATGCTATAGGAAGGGTCTCAGGTTTGGTATTAGAAGCATTGAGATATCAAATTTCATGCTATAGGAAGGGTCTCGGGATTGGAATGGGAAGGAGTTGGATATCACATCTCATGCTATAGGAAGGGTCTCAGGTTGGAATGGAAAGGAGTTGGATATCACATCTCATGCTATAGGAAGGGTCTCATGTTTGGAATGGGAGGAGTTGGATATCACATCTCATGTTATAGGAAGGGTCTCAGGTTTGGTATTAGAAGCATTGAGATAACACATCTCATGTTATAGGAAGGGTCTCAGGTTTGGTATTAGAAGCATTGAGATATAACATGTCATGTTATAGGAAGGGTCTCTGGTTTGGAAAGGGAAAGAGTTGGATATCATATCTCATGGTATAGGAAGGGTCTCAGGTTTGGAATGGGAAGGAGTTTGATATCACATCTCATGCTATAGGAAGGGAATCAGGTTTGGAATGGGAAGGAGTTTGATATCACATCTCATGCTATAAGAAGGGTCTCAGGTTTGGATTGGGAAGGAGTTGGATATCACATTTCATGCTATAGGAAGGGTCTCAGGTTTGGTATAAGAAGCATTGAGATATCATATCTCATGCTATAAGAAGGGTCTCAGGTTTGGTATTAGAAGCATTGAGATATAACATTTCATGCGATAGGAAGGGTGTCAGGTTTGGAATGGGAAGGAGTTGGATATCACATCTCATGCTATAAGAAGGGTCTCAGGATTGGAATGGGAAGGAGTTGGATATAACATCTCATGCTATAGGAAGGGTCTCAGGTTTGGAATGGGAAGGAGTTGGATATCACATTTCATGCTATAGGAAGGGTCTCAGTTTTGGAATGGGAAGGAGTTGGATATCACATACCATGCTATAGGAAGGTTCTCAGGTTTGGTATTAGAAGCATTGAGATATCACATCTCATGCTATAGGAAGGTCTCAGGCTTGGAATGGGAAGGAGTTCGATATCACATGTCATGATATAGAAAGGTTCTCAGGTTTGGTATTAGAAGCACTGAGATATCACATCTCATGGTACAGGATGCATCTCAGGTTAGGATTGGCAAGGAGTCAGATATCAAATCTCATGCTACAGGTAGGATCTCAGGTTTGTTGTGGGAAGGAGTTGGATACCACATCTGATGCTTTAGGAAGGGTCTCAGGTTTGGAATCTGAAGGAGTTAGATATCACATCTCATGCTATAGGAAGGGTCTCAGGTTTGGTATTAGAAGCATTGAGATATCAAATCTCATGATATAGGAATGGTCTCAGGTTTGGAATGGGAAGGAGTTGGATATCACATCTCATGTTATAGGAAGGGTCTCAGGTTTGGTATTAGAAGCATTGAGATATCACATCTTATGCTACAGGAAGGGTCTCTGGTTTGGAAAGGGAAGGAGTTGGATATCACATCTCATGCTATAGGAAGGGTATCAGGTTTGGAATGGGAAGGAGTTTGATATCACATCTCATGCTATAATAAGGGTCTCAGGTTTGGAATGGGAAGGAGTTGGTTATCACATTTCATGCTATAGGATGGTCTCAGGTTTGGTATTAGAAGCACTGAGATATCACATCTCATGTTATAGGAAGGGTCTCAGGATTGGAATGGGAAGGAGTTGGATATCACATCTCATGCTATAGGAAGGGTCTCAGGATTGGAGTGGGAAGGAGTTGAATATCACATCTCATGCTATAGGAAGGGTCTCAGGTTGGAATGGGAAGGAGTTGAATATCACATCTCATGCTATAGGATGGTCTCAGGTTTGGTATTAGAAGCACTGAGATATCACATCTCATGCTATAGGAAGGGTCTCAGGTTTGGTATTAGAAGTATTGAGATATCACATCTCATGCTATAGGAAGGGTCTCAGGATTGGAGTGGGAAGGAGTTGAATATCACATCTCATGCTATAGGAAGGGTCTCAGGTTGGAATGGGAAGGAGTTGAATATCACATCTCATGCTATAGGAAGGGTCTCAGGATTGGAATGGGTAAGAGTTGGATATCACATCTCATGCTATAGGAAGGGTCTCAGGTTTGGTATTAGAAGCATTGAGATATCACATCTCATGCTATAGGAAGGTTCTCGGGATTGGAATGGGAAGGAGGTGGATATCACATCTCATGCTATAGGAAGGGTCTCAGGTTGGAATGGAAAGGAGTTGGATATCACATCTCATGCTATAGGAAGGGTCTCATGTTTGGAATGGGAGGAGTTGGATATCACATCTCATGTTATAGGAAGGGTCTCAGGTTTGGTATTAGAAGCATTGAGATAACACATCTCATGTTATAGGAAGGGTCTTAGGTTTGGTATTAGAAGCATTGAGATATAACATCTCATGTTGTAGGAAGGGTCTCTGATTTGGAAAGGGAAAGAGTTGAATATCATATCTCATGGTATAGGAAGGGTCTCAGGTTTGGAATGGGAAGGAGTTTGATATCACATCTCATGCTATAGGAAGGGAATCAGGTTTGGAATGGGAAGGAGTTTGATATCACATCTCATGCTATAAGAAGGGTCTCAGGTTTGGATTGGGAAGGAGTTGGATATCACATTTCATGCTATAGGAAGGGTCTCAGGTTTGGTATAAGAAGCATTGAGATATCATATCTCATGCTATAAGAAGGGTCTCAGGTTTGGAATGAGAAGTAGTTGGATATCACATTTCATGCGATAGGAAGGGTGTCAGGTTTGGAATGGGAAGGAGTTGGATATCACATCTCATGCTATAAGAAGGGTCTCTTGATTGGAATGGGAAGGAGTTGGATATAACATCTCATGCTATAGGAAGGGTCTCAGGTTTGGAATGGGAAGGAGTTGGATATCACATTTCATGCTATAGGAAGGGTCTCAGTTTTGGAATGGGAAGGAGTTGGATATCACATACCATGCTATAGGAAGGTTCTCAGGTTTGGTATTAGAAGCATTGAGATATCACATCTCATGCTATAGGAAGGGTCTCAGGCTTGGAATGGGAAGGAGTTCGATATCACATGTCATGTTATAGAAAGGTTCTCAGGTTTGGTATTAGAAGCACTGAGATATCACATCTCATGCTATAGGAAGGTTCTCAGGATTGGAATGGGAATTCGTTGGATATCACATCTCATGCTATAGGAAGGGTCTCAGGATTGGAATGGGAAGGAGTTAGATATTGCATCTCATGCTATAGGAAGGGTCTCAGGTTTGGTATTAGAAGCATTGAGATATCACATCTCATGCTATAGGAAGGGTCTCAGGATTGGAATGGGAAGGAGCTGGATATCACATCTCATGCTATAGGAAGGGTTTAAGGTTTGGAATGGGAAGGAGTTGGACATCACATACCATGCTATAGGAAGGTTCTCAGGTTTGGTATTAGAAGCAGTGAGATATCACATCTCATGCTATATGAAGGGTCTCAGGCTTGGAATGGGAAGTACTTTGATATCACATCTCATGTTATAGGAAGGTTCTCAGGTTTGGTATTAGAAGCACTGAGATATCACATCTCATGGTACAGGATGCATCTCAGGTTAGGAATGGCAAGGAGTCAGATATCACATCTCATGCTACAGGTAGGATTTCAGGTTTGTTGTGGGAAGGAGTTGGATACCACATCTGATTCTTTAGTAAGGATCCCAGGTTTGGAATGGGAAGGAGTTGGATATAACATTTCATGCTATAGGAAGGGTCTCAGGTTTGGTATTAGAAGCATTGAGATTTCACATCTCATGCTATAGGAAGGGTCTCAGGATTGGAATGGGAAGGAGTTGGATATAATATCTCATGCTATAGGAAGGATCTCAGGTTTGGAATGGGAAGGAGTTGGATATCACATTTCATGCTATAGGATGGGTCTCAGGTTTGGTATTAGAAGCATTGAGATATCACATCTCATGCTACAGGAAGGGTCTTTGGTTTTGAATGGGAAGGAGTTGGATAGCACATCTCATGCTATAGGAAGGGTCTCAGGTTTGGAATGGGAAGGAGTTTGATATCACATCTCATGCTACAGGAAGGGTCTCAGGTTTGGAATGGGAAGGAGTTGGATATCACATCTCATGCTATAAGAAGGGTATCAGGATTGGAATGGGAAGGAGTTGGATATAACATCTCATGCTATAGGAAGGGTCTCAGGTTTGGAATGGGAAGGAGTTGGATATCTCATTTCATGCTATAGGAAGGGTCTCAGGTTTGGTATTAGAAGCATTGAGATTTCACATCTCATGCTATAGGAAGGGTCTCAGTTTTGGAATGAGAAGGAGTTGGATATCAATCTCATGTTATAGGAAGGGTCTCAGGTTTGGTATTAGAAGCATTGAGATATCACATCGCATGCTATAGGAAGGGTCTCAGGATTGGAATGGGTAGGAGTTGGATAACACATCTCATGCTATAGGAAGGGTCTCAGGTTTGGTATTAGAAGCATTGAGATATCACATCTCATGCTATAGGAAGGGTCTCGGGATTGGAATGGGAAGGAGTTGGATATCACATCTCATGCTATAGGAAGGGTCTCAGGTTGGAATGGAAAGGAGTTGGATATCACATCTCATGCTATAGGAAGGGTCTCATGTTTGAAATGGGAGGAGTTGGATATCACATCTCATGTTATAGGAAGGGTCTCAGGTTTGGTATTAGAAGCATTGAGATAACACATCTCATGTTATAGGAAGGGTCTCAGGTTTGGTATTAGAAGCATTGAGATATAACATCTCATGTTATAGGAAGGGTCTCTGGTTTGGAAAGGGAAAGAGTTGGATATCATATCTAATGGTATAGGAAGGGTCTCAGGTTTGGAATGGGAATGAGTTTGATATCACATCTCATGCTATAGGAAGGGAATCAGGTTTGGAATGGGAAGGAGTTTGATATCACATCTCATGCTATAAGAAGGGTCTCAGGTTTGGATTGGGAAGGAGTTGGATATCACATTTCATGCTATAGGAAGGGTCTCAGGTTTGGTATAAGAAGCATTGAGATATCATATCTCATGCTATAAGAAGGGTCTCAGGTTTGGAATGAGAAGTAGTTGGATATCACATTTCATGCGATAGGAAGGGTGTCAGGTTTGGAATGGGAAGGAGTTGGATATCACATCTCATGCTATAAGAAGGGTCTCTTGATTGGAATGGGAAGGAGTTGGATATAACATCTCATGCTATAGGAAGGGTCTCAGGTTTGGAATGGGAAGGAGTTGGATATCACATTTCATGCTATAGGAAGGGTCTCAGTTTTGGAATGGGAAGGAGTTGGATATCACATACCATGCTATAGGAAGGTTCTCAGGTTTGGTATTAGAAGCATTGAGATATTACATCTCATGCTATAGGAAGGGTCTCAGGCTTGGAATGGGAAGGAGTTCGATATCACATGTCATGTTATAGAAAGGTTCTCAGGTTTGGTATTAGAAGCACTGAGATATCACATCTCATGCTATAGGAAGGGTCTCGGGGTTGGAATGGGAAGGAGTTGGATATTACATCCCATGATACAAGAAGGGTCTCAGGATTGGAATGGGAATTCGTTGGATATCACATCTCATGCTATAGGAAGGGTCTCAGGATTGGAATGGGAAGGAGTTAGATATTGCATCTCATGCTATAGGAAGGGTCTCAGGTTTGGTATTAGAAGCATTGAGATATCACATCTCATGCTATAGGAAGGGTCTCAGGATTGGAATGGGAAGGAGCTGGATATCACATCTCATGCTATAGGAAGGGTTTAAGGTTTGGAATGGGAAGGAGTTGGACATCACATACCATGCTATAGGAAGGTTCTCAGGTTTGGTATTAGAAGCAGTGAGATATCACATCTCATGCTATATGAAGGGTCTCAGGCTTGGAATGGGAAGTACTTCGATATCACATCTCATGTTATAGGAAGGTTCTCAGGTTTGGTATTAGAAGCACTGAGATATCACATCTCATGGTACAGGATGCATCTCAGGTTAGGAATGGCAAGGAGTCAGATATCACATCTCATGCTACAGGTAGGATTTCAGGTTTGTTGTGGGAAGGAGTTGGATACCACATCTGATTCTTTAGTAAGGATCCCAGGTTTGGAATGGGAAGGAGTTGGATATAACATTTCATGCTATAGGAAGGGTCTCAGGTTTGGTATTAGAAGCATTGAGATTTCACATCTCATGCTATAGGAAGGGTCTCAGGATTGGAATGGGAAGGAGTTGGATATAATATCTCATGCTATAGGAAGGATCTCAGGTTTGGAATCGGAAGGAGTTGGATATCACATTTCATGCTATAGGATGGGTCTCAGGTTTGGTATTAGAAGCATTGAGATATCACATCTCATGCTACAGGAAGGGTCTTTGGTTTTGAATGGGAAGGAGTTGGATAGCACATCTCATGCTATAGGAAGGGTCTCAGGTTTGGAATGGGAAGGAGTTTGATATCACATCTCATGCTACAGGAAGGGTCTCAGGTTTGGAATGGGAAGGAGTTGGATATCACATCTCATGCTATAAGAAGGGTATCAGGATTGGAATGGGAAGGAGTTGGATATAACATCTCATGCTATAGGAAGGGTCTCAGGTTTGGAATGGGAAGGAGTTGGATATCTCATTTCATGCTATAGGAAGGGTCTCAGGTTTGGTATTAGAAGCATTGAGATTTCACATCTCATGCTATAGGAAGGGTCTCAGTTTTGGAATGAGAAGGAGTTGGATATCAATCTCATGTTATAGGAAGGGTCTCAGGTTTGGTATTAGAAGCATTGAGATATCACATCGCATGCTATAGGAAGGGTCTCAGGATTGGAATGGGTAGGAGTTGGATATCACATCTCATGCTATAGGAAGGGTCTCAGGTTTGGTATTAGAAGCATTGAGATATCACATCTCATGCTATAGGAAGGGTCTCGGGATTGGAATGGGAAGGAGTTGGATATCACATCTCATGCTATAGGAAGGGTCTCAGGTTGGAATGGAAAGGAGTTGGATATCACATCTCATGCTATAGGAAGGGTCTCATGTTTGAAATGGGAGGAGTTGGATATCACATCTCATGTTATAGGAAGGGTCTCAGGTTTGGTATTAGAAGCATTGAGATAACACATCTCATGTTATAGGAAGGGTCTCAGGTTTGGTATTAGAAGCATTGAGATATAACATCTCATGTTATAGGAAGGGTCTCTGGTTTGGAAAGGGAAAGAGTTGGATATCATATCTAATGGTATAGGAAGGGTCTCAGGTTTGGAATGGGAATGAGTTTGATATCACATCTCATGCTATAGGAAGGGAATCAGGTTTGGAATGGGAAGGAGTTTGATATCACATCTCATGCTATAAGAAGGGTCTCAGGTTTGGATTGGGAAGGAGTTGGATATCACATTTCATGCTATAGGAAGGGTCTCAGGTTTGGTATAAGAAGCATTGAGATATCATATCTCATGCTATAAGAAGGGTCTCAGGTTTGGAATGAGAAGTAGTTGGATATCACATTTCATGCGATAGGAAGGGTGTCAGGTTTGGAATGAGAAGGAGTTGGATATCACATCTCATGCTATAAGAAGGGTCTCTTGATTGGAATGGGAAGGAGTTGGATATAACATCTCATGCTATAGGAAGGGTCTCAGGTTTGGAATGGGAAGGAGTTGGATATCACATTTCATGCTATAGGAAGGGTCTCAGTTTTGGAATGGGAAGGAGTTGGATATCACATACCATGCTATAGGAAGGTTCTCAGGTTTGGTATTAGAAGCATTGCGATATCACATCTCATGCTATAGGAAGGGTCTCAGGCTTGGAATGGGAAGGAGTTCGATATCACATGTCATGTTATAGAAAGGTTCTCAGGTTTGGTATTAGAAGCACTGAGATATCACATCTCATGCTATAGGAAGGGTCTCGGGGTTGGAATGGGAAGGAGTTGGATATTACATCCCATGATACAAGAAGGGTCTCAGGATTGGAATGGGAATTCGTTGGATATCACATCTCATGCTATAGGAAGGGTCTCAGGATTGGAATGGGAAGGAGTTAGATATTGCATCTCATGCTATAGGAAGGGTCTCAGGTTTGGTATTAGAAGCATTGAGATATCACATCTCATGCTATATAAAGGGTCTCAGGATTGGAATGGGAAGGAGCTGGATATCACATCTCATGCTATAGGAAGGGTTTAAGGTTTGGAATGGGAAGGAGTTGGACATCACATACCATGCTATAGGAAGGTTCTCAGGTTTGGTATTAGAAGCAGTGAGATATCACATCTCATGCTATATGAAGGGTCTCAGGCTTGGAATGGGAAGTACTTCGATATCACATCTCATGTTATAGGAAGGTTCTCAGGTTTGGTATTAGAAGCACTGAGATATCACATCTCATGGTACAGGATGCATCTCAGGTTAGGAATGGCAAGGAGTCAGATATCACATCTCATGCTACAGGTAGGATTTCAGGTTTGTTGTGGGAAGGAGTTGGATACCACATCTGATTCTTTAGTAAGGATCCCAGGTTTGGAATGGGAAGGAGTTGGATATAACATTTCATGCTATAGGAAGGGTCTCAGGTTTGGTATTAGAAGCATTGAGATTTCACATCTCATGCTATAGGAAGGGTCTCAGGATTGGAATGGGAAGGAGTTGGATATAATATCTCATGCTATAGGAAGGATCTCAGGTTTGGAATCGGAAGGAGTTGGATATCACATTTCATGCTATAGGATGGGTCTCAGGTTTGGTATTAGAAGCATTGAGATATCACATCTCATGCTACAGGAAGGGTCTTTGGTTTTGAATGGGAAGGAGTTGGATAGCACATCTCATGCTATAGGAAGGGTCTCAGGTTTGGAATGGGAAGGAGTTTGATATCACATCTCATGCTACAGGAAGGGTCTCAGGTTTGGAATGGGAAGGAGTTGGATATCACATCTCATGCTATAAGAAGGGTATCAGGATTGGAATGGGAAGGAGTTGGATATAACATCTCATGCTATAGGAAGGGTCTCAGATTTGGAATGGGAAGGAGTTGGATATCTCATTTCATGCTATAGGAAGGGTCTCAGGTTTGGTA
The DNA here is from genome assembly GCF_040938575.1 of Ambystoma mexicanum. Lineage (NCBI taxonomy): Eukaryota > Metazoa > Chordata > Amphibia > Caudata > Ambystomatidae > Ambystoma > Ambystoma mexicanum. The sequence goes on along the minus strand of NW_027182444.1, from coordinate 1,738,382 downwards.
TTAGAAGCATTGAGATTTCACATCTCATGCTATAGGAAGGGTCTCAGTTTTGGAATGAGAAGGAGTTGGATATCAATCTCATGTTATAGGAAGGGTCTCAGGTTTGGTATTAGAAGCATTGAGATATCACATCGCATGCTATAGGAAGGGTCTCAGGATTGGAATGGGTAGGAGTTGGATATCACATCTCATGCTATAGGAAGGGTCTCAGGTTTGGTATTAGAAGCATTGAGATATCACATCTCATGCTATAGGAAGGGTCTCGGGATTGGAATGGGAAGGAGTTGGATATCACATCTCATGCTATAGGAAGGGTCTCAGGTTGGAATGGAAAGGAGTTGGATATCACATCTCATGCTATAGGAAGGGTCTCATGTTTGAAATGGGAGGAGTTGGATATCACATCTCATGTTATAGGAAGGGTCTCAGGTTTGGTATTAGAAGCATTGAGATAACACATCTCATGTTATAGGAAGGGTCTCAGGTTTGGTATTAGAAGCATTGAGATATAACATCTCATGTTATAGGAAGGGTCTCTGGTTTGGAAAGGGAAAGAGTTGCATATCATATCTAATGGTATAGGAAGGGTCTCAGGTTTGGAATGGGAATGAGTTTGATATCACATCTCATGCTATAGGAAGGGAATCAGGTTTGGAATGGGAAGGAGTTTGATATCACATCTCATGCTATAAGAAGGGTCTCAGGTTTGGATTGGGAAGGAGTTGGATATCACATTTCATGCTATAGGAAGGGTCTCAGGTTTGGTATAAGAAGCATTGAGATATCATATCTCATGCTATAAGAAGGGTCTCAGGTTTGGAATGAGAAGTAGTTGGATATCACATTTCATGCGATAGGAAGGGTGTCAGGTTTGGAATGGGAAGGAGTTGGATATCACATCTCATGCTATAAGAAGGGTCTCAGGATTGGAATGGGAAGGAGTTGGATATAACATCTCATGCTATAGGAAGGGTCTCAGGTTTGGAATGGGAAGGAGTTGGATATCACATTTCATGCTATAGGAAGGGTCTCAGTTTTGGAATGGGAAGGAGTTGGATATCACATACCATGCTATAGGAAGGTTCTCAGGTTTGGTATTAGAAGCATTGAGATATCACATCTCATGCTACAGGTAGGATTTCAGGTTTGTTGTGGGAAGGAGTTGGATACCACATCTGATTCTTTAGTAAGGGTATCAGGTTTGGAATGGGAAGGAGTTGGATATAACATTTCATGCTATAGGAAGGGTCTCAGGTTTGGTATTAGACGCATTGAGATTTCACATCTCATGCTATAGGAAGGGTCTCAGGATTGGAATGGGAAGGAGTTGGATATCACATTTCATGCTATAGGATGGGTCTCAGGTTTGGTATTAGAAGCATTGAGATATCACATCTCATGCTACAGGAAGGGTCTTTGGTTTTGAATGGGAAGGAGTTGGATAGCACATCTCATGCTATAGGAAGGGTCTCAGGTTTGGAATGGGAAGGAGTTTGATATCACATCTCATGCTATAGGAAGGGTCTCAGGTTTGGAATGGGAAGGAGTTGGATATCACATCTCATGCTATAAGAAGGGTATCAGGATTGGAATGGGAAGGAGTTGGATATAACATCTCATGCTATAGGAAGGGTCTCAGGTTTGGAATGGGAAGGAGTTGGATATCTCATTTCATGCTATAGGAAGGGTCTCAGGTTTGGTATTAGAAGCATTGAGATTTCACATCTCATGCTATAGGAAGGGTCTCAGTTTTGGAATGAGAAGGAGTTGGATATCAATCTCATGTTATAGGAAGGGTCTCAGGTTTGGTATTAGAAGCATTGAGATATCACATCGCATGCTATCGGAAGGGTCTCAGGATTGGAATGGGTAGGAGTTGGATATCACATCTCATGCTATAGGAAGGGTCTCAGGTTTGGTATTAGAAGCATTGAGATATCACATCTCATGCTATAGGAAGGGTCTCGGGATTGGAATGGGAAGGAGTTGGATATCACATCTCATGCTATAGGAAGGGTCTCAGGTTGGAATGGAAAGGAGTTGGATATCACATCTCATGCTATAGGAAGGGTCTCATGTTTGGAATGGGAGGAGTTGGATATCACATCTCATGTTATAGGAAGGGTCTCAGGTTTGGTATTAGAAGCATTGAGATAACACATCTCATGTTATAGGAAGGGTCTCAGGTTTGGTATTAGAAGCATTGAGATATAACATCTCATGTTATAGGAAGGGTCTCTGGTTTAGAAAGGGAAAGAGTTGGATATCATATCTCATGGTATAGGAAGGGTCTCAGGTTTGGAATGGGAATGAGTTTGATATCACATCTCATGCTATAGGAAGGGAATCAGGTTTGGAATGGGAAGGAGTTTGATATCACATCTCATGCTATAAGAAGGGTCTCAGGTTTGGATTGGGAAGGAGTTGGATATCACATTTCATGCTATAGGAAGGGTCTCAGGTTTGGTATAAGAAGCATTGAGATATCATATCTCATGCTATAAGAAGGGTCTCAGGTTTGGAATGAGAAGTAGTTTGATATCACATTTCATGCGATAGGAAGGGTGTCAGGTTTGGAATGGGAAGGAGTTGGATATCACATCTCATGCTATAAGAAGGGTCTCAGGATTGGAATGGGAAGGAGTTGGATTTAACATCTCATGCTATAGGAAGGGTCTCAGGTTTGGAATGGGAAGGAGTTGGATATCACATTTCATGCTATAGGAAGGGTCTCAGTTTTGGAATGGGAAGGAGTTGGATATCACATACCATGCTATAGGAAGGTTCTCAGGTTTGGTATTAGAAGCATTGAGATATCACATCTCATGCTACAGGTAGGATTTCAGGTTTGTTGTGGGAAGGAGTTGGATACCACATCTGATTCTTTAGTAAGGGTCTCAGGTTTGGAATGGGAAGGAGTTGGATATAACATTTCATGCTATAGGAAGGGTCTCAGGTTTGGTATTAGACGCATTGAGATTTCACATCTCATGCTATAGGAAGGGTCTCAGGATTGGAATGGGAAGGAGTTGGATATAATATCTCAAGCTATAGGAAGGATCTCAGGTTTGGAATGGGAAGGAGTTGGATATCACATTTCATGCTATAGGATGGGTCTCAGGTTTGGTATTAGAAGCATTGAGATATCACATCTCATGCTACAGGAAGGGTCTTTGGTTTTGAATGGGAAGGAGTTGGATAGCACATCTCATGCTATAGGAAGGGTCTCGGGTTTGGAATAGGAAGGAGTTTGATATCACATCTCATGCTATAGGAAGGGTCTCAGGTTTGGAATGGAAAGGAGTTGGATATCACATCTCATGCTATAAGAAGGGCATCAGGATTGGAATGGGAAGGAGTTGGATATAACATCTCATGCTATAGGAAGGGTCTCAGGTTTGGAATGGGAAGGAGTTGGATATCTCATTTCATGCTATAGGAAGGGTCTCAGGTTTGGTATTAGAAGCATTGAGATTTCACATCTCATGCTATAGGAAGGGTCTCAGTTTTGGAATGGGAAGGAGTTGGATATCAATCTCATGTTATAGGAAGGGTCTCAGGTTTGGTATTAGAAGCATTGAGATATCACATCGCATGCTATAGGAAGGGTCTCAGGATTGGAATGGGTAGGAGTTGGATATCACATCCCATGCTATAGGATGGGTCTCAGGTTTGGTATTAGAAGCATTGAGATATCAAATCTCATGCTATAGGAAGGGTCTCGGGATTGGAATGGGAAGGAGTTGAATATCACATCTCATGCTATAGGAAGGGTCTCAGGTTGGAATGGAAAGGAGTTGGATATCACATCTCATGCTATAGGAAGGGTCTCATGTTTGGAATGGGAGGAGTTGGATATCACATCTCATGTTATAGGAAGGGTCTCAGGTTTGGTATTAGAAGCATTGAGATAACACATCTCATGCTACAGGTAGGATTTCAGGTTTGTTGTGGGAAGGAGTTGGATACCACATCTGATTCTTTAGTAAGGGTCTCAGGTTTGGAATGGGAAGGAGTTGGATATAACATTTCATGCTATAGGAAGGGTCTCAGGTTTGGTATTAGACGCATTGAGATTTCACATCTCATGCTATAGGAAGGGTCTCAGGATTGGAATGGGAAGGAGCTGGATATAATATCTCATGCTATAGGAAGGATCTCAGGTTTGGAATGGGAAGGAGTTGGATATCACATTTCATGCTATAGGATGGGTCTCAGGTTTGGTATTAGAAGCATTGAGATATCACATCTCATGCTACAGGAAGGGTCTTTGGTTTTGAATGGGAAGGAGTTGGATAGCACATCTCATGCTATAGGAAGGGTCTCGGGTTTGGAATAGGAAGGAGTTTGATATCACATCTCATGCTATAGGAAGGGTCTCAGGTTTGGAATGGGAAGGAGTTGGATATCACATCTCATGCTATAAGAAGGGCATCAGGATTGGAATGGGAAGGAGTTGGATATAACATCTCATGCTATAGGAAGGGTCTCAGGTTTGGAATGGGAAGGAGTTGGATATCTCATTTCATGCTATAGGAAGGGTCTCAGGTTTGGTATTAGAAGCATTGAGATTTCACATCTCATGCTATAGGAAGGGTCTAAGTTTTGGAATGGGAAGGAGTTGGATATCAATCTCATGTTATAGGAAGGGTCTCAGGTTTGGTATTAGAAGCATTGAGATATCACATCGCATGCTATAGGAAGGGTCTCAGGATTGGAATGGGTAGGAGTTGGATATCACATCCCATGCTATAGGAAGGGTCTCAGGTTTGGTATTAGAAGCATTGAGATATCAAATCTCATGCTATAGGAAGGGTCTCGGGATTGGAATGGGAAGGAGTTGGATATCACATCTCATGCTATAGGAAGGGTCTCAGGTTGGAATGGAAAGGAGTTGGATATCACATCTCATGCTATAGGAAGGGTCTCATGTTTGGAATGGGAGGAGTTGGATATCACATCTCATGTTATAGGAAGGGTCTCAGGTTTGGTATTAGAAGCATTGAGATAACACATCTCATGTTATAGGAAGGGTCTCAGGTTTGGTATTAGAAGCATTGAGATATAACATCTCATGTTATAGGAAGGGTCTCTGGTTTGGAAAGGGAAAGAGTTGGATATCATATCTAATGGTATAGGAAGGGTCTCAGGTTTGGAATGGGAATGAGTTTGATATCACATCTCATGCTATAGGAAGGGAATCAGGTTTGGAATGGGAAGGAGTTTGATATCACATCTCATGCTATAAGAAGGGTCTCAGGTTTGAATTGGGAAGGAGTTGGATATCACATTTCATGCTATAGGAAGGGTCTCAGGTTTGGTATAAGAAGCATTGAGATATCATATCTCATGCTATAAGAAGGGTCTCAGGTTTGGAATGAGAAGTAGTTGGATATCACATTTCATGCGATAGGAAGGGTGTCAGGTTTGGAAAGGGAAGGAGTTGGATATCACATCTCATGCTATAAGAAGGGTCTCAGGATTGGAATGGGAAGGAGTTGGATATAACATCTCATGCTATAGGAAGGGTCTCAGGTTTGGAATGGGAAGGAGTTGGATATCACATTTCATGCTATAGGAAGGGTCTCAGTTTTGGAATGGGAAGGAGTTGGATATCACATACCATGCTATAGGAAGGTTCTCAGGTTTGGTATTAGAAGCATTGAGATATCACATCTCATGCTACAGGTAGGATTTCAGGTTTGTTGTGGGAAGGAGTTGGATACCACATCTGATTCTTTAGTAAGGGTCTCAGGTTTGGAATGGGAAGGAGTTGGATATAACATTTCATGCTATAGGAAGGGTCTCAGGTTTGGTATTAGACGCATTGAGATTTCACATCTCATGCTATAGGAAGGGTCTCAGGATTGGAATGGGAAGGAGTTGGATATCACATTTCATGCTATAGGATGGGTCTCAGGTTTGGTATTAGAAGCATTGAGATATCACATCTCATGCTACAGGAAGGGTCTTTGGTTTTGAATGGGAAGGAGTTGGATAGCACATCTCATGCTATAGGAAGGGTCTCAGGTTTGGAATGGGAAGGAGTTTGATATCACATCTCATGCTATAGGAAGGGTCTCAGGTTTGGAATGGGAAGGAGTTGGATATCACATCTCATGCTATAAGAAGGGTATCAGGATTGGAATGGGAAGGAGTTGGATATAACATCTCATGCTATAGGAAGGGTCTCAGGTTTGGAATGGGAAGGAGTTGGATATCTCATTTCATGCTATAGGAAGGGTCTCAGGTTTGGTATTAGAAGCATTGAGATTTCACATCTCATGCTATAGGAAGGGTCTCAGTTTTGGAATGAGAAGGAGTTGGATATCAATCTCATGTTATAGGAAGGGTCTCAGGTTTGGTATTAGAAGCATTGAGATATCACATCGCATGCTATCGGAAGGGTCTCAGGATTGGAATGGGTAGGAGTTGGATATCACATCTCATGCTATAGGAAGGGTCTCAGGTTTGGTATTAGAAGCATTGAGATATCACATCTCATGCTATAGGAAGGGTCTCGGGATTGGAATGGGAAGGAGTTGGATATCACATCTCATGCTATAGGAAGGGTCTCAGGTTGGAATGGAAAGGAGTTGGATATCACATCTCATGCTATAGGAAGGGTCTCATGTTTGGAATGGGAGGAGTTGGATATCACATCTCATGTTATAGGAAGGGTCTCAGGTTTGGTATTAGAAGCATTGAGATAACACATCTCATGTTATAGGAAGGGTCTCAGGTTTGGTATTAGAAGCATTGAGATATAACATCTCATGTTATAGGAAGGGTCTCTGGTTTGGAAAGGGAAAGAGTTGGATATCATATCTCATGGTATAGGAAGGGTCTCAGGTTTGGAATGGGAATGAGTTTGATATCACATCTCATGCTATAGGAAGGGAATCAGGTTTGGAATGGGAAGGAGTTTGATATCACATCTCATGCTATAAGAAGGGTCTCAGGTTTGGATTGGGAAGGAGTTGGATATCACATTTCATGCTATAGGAAGGGTCTCAGGTTTGGTATAAGAAGCATTGAGATATCATATCTCATGCTATAAGAAGGGTCTCAGGTTTGGAATGAGAAGTAGTTTGATATCACATTTCATGCGATAGGAAGGGTGTCAGGTTTGGAATGGGAAGGAGTTGGATATCACATCTCATGCTATAAGAAGGGTCTCAGGATTGGAATGGGAAGGAGTTGGATATAACATCTCATGCTATAGGAAGGGTCTCAGGTTTGGAATGGGAAGGAGTTGGATATCACATTTCATGCTATAGGAAGGGTCTCAGTTTTGGAATGGGAAGGAGTTGGATATCACATACCATGCTATAGGAAGGTTCTCAGGTTTGGTATTAGAAGCATTGAGATATCACATCTCATGCTACAGGTAGGATTTCAGGTTTGTTGTGGGAAGGAGTTGGATACCACATCTGATTCTTTAGTAAGGGTCTCAGGTTTGGAATGGGAAGGAGTTGGATATAACATTTCATGCTATAGGAAGGGTCTCAGGTTTGGTATTAGACGCATTGAGATTTCACATCTCATGCTATAGGAAGGGTCTCAGGATTGGAATGGGAAGGAGTTGGATATAATATCTCAAGCTATAGGAAGGATCTCAGGTTTGGAATGGGAAGGAGTTGGATATCACATTTCATGCTATAGGATGGGTCTCAGGTTTGGTATTAGAAGCATTGAGATATCACATCTCATGCTACAGGAAGGGTCTTTGGTTTTGAATGGGAAGGAGTTGGATAGCACATCTCATGCTATAGGAAGGGTCTCGGGTTTGGAATAGGAAGGAGTTTGATATCACATCTCATGCTATAGGAAGGGTCTCAGGTTTGGAATGGAAAGGAGTTGGATATCACATCTCATGCTATAAGAAGGGCATCAGGATTGGAATGGGAAGGAGTTGGATATAACATCTCATGCTATAGGAAGGGTCTCAGGTTTGGAATGGGAAGGAGTTGGATATCTCATTTCATGCTATAGGAAGGGTCTCAGGTTTGGTATTAGAAGCATTGAGATTTCACATCTCATGCTATAGGAAGGGTCTCAGTTTTGGAATGGGAAGGAGTTGGATATCAATCTCATGTTATAGGAAGGGTCTCAGGTTTGGTATTAGAAGCATTGAGATATCACATCGCATGCTATAGGAAGGGTCTCAGGATTGGAATGGGTAGGAGTTGGATATCACATCCCATGCTATAGGATGGGTCTCAGGTTTGGTATTAGGAGCATTGATATATCAAATCTCATGCTATAGGAAGGGTCTCGGGATTGGAATGGGAAGGAGTTGAATATCACATCTCATGCTATAGGAAGGGTCTCAGGTTGGAATGGAAAGGAGTTGGATATCACATCTCATGCTATAGGAAGGGTCTCATGTTTGGAATGGGAGGAGTTGGATATCACATCTCATGTTATAGGAAGGGTCTCAGGTTTGGTATTAGAAGCATTGAGATAACACATCTCATGCTACAGGTAGGATTTCAGGTTTGTTGTGGGAAGGAGTTGGATACCACATCTGATTCTTTAGTAAGGGTCTCAGGTTTGGAATGGGAAGGAGTTGGATATAACATTTCATGCTATAGGAAGGGTCTCAGGTTTGGTATTAGACGCATTGAGATTTCACATCTCATGCTATAGGAAGGGTCTCAGGATTGGAATGGGAAGGAGCTGGATATAATATCTCATGCTATAGGAAGGATCTCAGGTTTGGAATGGGAAGGAGTTGGATATCACATTTCATGCTATAGGATGGGTCTCAGGTTTGGTATTAGAAGCATTGAGATATCACATCTCATGCTACAGGAAGGGTCTTTGGTTTTGAATGGGAAGGAGTTGGATAGCACATCTCATGCTATAGGAAGGGTCTCGGGTTTGGAATAGGAAGGAGTTTGATATCACATCTCATGCTATAGGAAGGGTCTCAGGTTTGGAATGGGAAGGAGTTGGATATCACATCTCATGCTATAAGAAGGGCATCAGGATTGGAATGGGAAGGAGTTGGATATAACATCTCATGCTATAGGAAGGGTCTCAGGTTTGGAATGGGAAGGAGTTGGATATCTCATTTCATGCTATAGGAAGGGTCTCAGGTTTGGTATTAGAAGCATTGAGATTTCACATCTCATGCTATAGGAAGGGTCTCAGTTTTGGAATGGGAAGGAGTTGGATATCAATCTCATGTTATAGGAAGGGTCTCAGGTTTGGTATTAGAAGCATTGAGATATCACATCGCATGCTATAGGAAGGGTCTCAGGATTGAAATGGGTAGGAGTTGGATATCACATCCCATGCTGTAGGAAGGGTCTCAGGTTTGGTATTAGAAGCATTGAGATATCAAATCTCATGCTATAGGAAGGGTCTCGGGATTGGAATGGGAAGGAGTTGGATATCACATCTCATGCTATAGGAAGGGTCTCAGGTTGGAATGGAAAGGAGTTGGATATCACATCTCATGCTATAGGAAGGGTCTCATGTTTGGAATGGGAGGAGTTGGATATCACATCTCATGTTATAGGAAGGGTCTCAGGTTTGGTATTAGAAGCATTGAGATAACACATCTCATGTTATAGGAAGGGTCTCAGGTTTGGTATTAGAAGCATTGAGATATAACATCTCATGTTATAGGAAGGGTCTCTGGTTTGGAAAGGGAAAGAGTTGGATATCATATCTCATGGTATAGGAAGGGTCTCAGGTTTGGAATGGGAAGGAGTTTGATATCACATCTCATGCTATAGGAAGGGAATCAGGTTTGGAATGGGAAGGAGTTTGATATCACATCTCATGCTATAAGAAGGGTCTCAGGTTTGGATTGGGAAGGAGTTGGATATCACATTTCATGCTATAGGAAGGGTCTCAGGTTTGGTATAAGAAGCATTGAGATATCATATCTCATGCTATAAGAAGGGTCTCAGGTTTGGAATGAGAAGTAGTTGGATATCACATTTAATGCGATAGGAAGGGTGTCAGGTTTGGAATGGGAAGGAGTTGGATATCACATGTCATGCTATAAGAAGGGTCTCAGGATTGGAATGGGAAGGAGTTGGATATAACATCTCATGCTATAGGAAGGGTGTCAGGTTTGGAATGGGAAGGAGTTGGATATCACATTTCATGCTATAGGAAGGGTCTCAGTTTTGGAATGGGAAGGAGTTGGATATCACATACCATGCTATAGGAAGGTTCTCAGGTTTGGTATTAGAAGCATTGAGATATCACATCTCATGCTATAGGAAGGGTCTCAGGCTTGGAATGGGAAGGAGTTCGATATCACATGTCATGATATAGAAAGGTTCTCAGGTTTGGTATTAGAAGCACTGAGATATCACATCTCATGGTACAGGATGCATCTCAGGTTAGGATTGGCAAGGAGTCAGATATCAAATCTCATGCTACAGGTAGGATCTCAGGTTTGTTGTGGGAAGGAGTTGGATACCACATCTGATGCTTTAGGAAGGGTCTCAGGTTTGGAATCTGAAGGAGTTAGATATCACATCTCATGCTATAGGAAGGGTCTCAGGTTTGGTATTAGAAGCATTGAGATATCAAATCTCATGATATAGGAAGGGTCTCAGGTTTGGAATGGGAAGGAGTTGGATATCACATCTCATGTTATAGGAAGGGTCTCAGGTTTGGTATTAGAAGCATTGAGATATCACATCTTATGCTACAGGAAGGGTCTCTGGTTTGGAAAGGGAAGGAGTTGGATATCACATCTCATGCTATAGGAAGGGTATCAGGTTTGGAATGGGAAGGAGTTTGATATCACATCTCATGCTATAATAAGGGTCTCAGGTTTGGAATGGGAAGGAGTTGGTTATCACATTTCATGCTATAGGATGGTCTCAGGTTTGGTATTAGAAGCACTGAGATATCACATCTCATGTTATAGGAAGGGTCTCAGGATTGGAATGGGAAGGAGTTGGATATCACATCTCATGCTATAGGAAGGGTCTCAGGTTTGGTATTAGAAGTATTGAGATATCACATCTCATGCTATAGGAAGGGTCTCAGGATTGGAGTGGGAAGGAGTTGAATATCACATCTCATGCTATAGGAAGGGTCTCAGGTTTGGAATGGGAAGGAGTTGGATATCACATCTCATGCTATAAGAAGGGTATCAGGATTGGAATGGGAAGGAGTTGGATATAACATCTCATGCTATAGGAAGGGTCTCAGGTTTGGAATGGGAAGGAGTTGGATATCTCATTTCATGCTATAGGAAGGGTCTCAGGTTTGGTATTAGAAGCATTGAGATTTCACATCTCATGCTATAGGAAGGGTCTCAGTTTTGGAATGAGAAGGAGTTGGATATCAATCTCATGTTATAGGAAGGGTCTCAGGTTTGGTATTAGAAGCATTGAGATATCACATCGCATGCTATCGGAAGGGTCTCAGGATTGGAATGGGTAGGAGTTGGATATCACATCTCATGCTATAGGAAGGGTCTCAGGTTTGGTATTAGAAGCATTGAGATATCACATCTCATGCTATAGGAAGGGTCTCGGGATTGGAATGGGAAGGAGTTGGATATCACATCTCATGCTATAGGAAGGGTCTCAGGTTGGAATGGAAAGGAGTTGGATATCACATCTCATGCTATAGGAAGGGTCTCATGTTTGGAATGGGAGGAGTTGGATATCACATCTCATGTTATAGGAAGGGTCTCAGGTTTGGTATTAGAAGCATTGAGATAACACATCTCATGTTATAGGAAGGGTCTCAGGTTTGGTATTAGAAGCATTGAGATATAACATCTCATGTTATAGGAAGGGTCTCTGGTTTGGAAAGGGAAAGAGTTGGATATCATATCTCATGGTATAGGAAGGGTCTCAGGTTTGGAATGGGAATGAGTTTGATATCACATCTCATGCTATAGGAAGGGAATCAGGTTTGGAATGGGAAGGAGTTTGATATCACATTTCATGCTATAGGAAGGGTCTCAGGTTTGGTATAAGAAGCATTGAGATATCATATCTCATGCTATAAGAAGGGTCTCAGGTTTGGAATGAGAAGTAGTTTGATATCACATTTCATGCGATAGGAAGGGTGTCAGGTTTGGAATGGGAAGGAGTTGGATATCACATCTCATGCTATAAGAAGGGTCTCAGGATTGGAATGGGAAGGAGTTGGATATAACATCTCATGCTATAGGAAGGGTCTCAGGTTTGGAATGGGAAGGAGTTGGATATCACATTTCATGCTATAGGAAGGGTCTCAGTTTTGGAATGGGAAGGAGTTGGATATCACATACCATGCTATAGGAAGGTTCTCAGGTTTGGTATTAGAAGCATTGAGATATCACATCTCATGCTACAGGTAGGATTTCAGGTTTGTTGTGGGAAGGAGTTGGATACCACATCTGATTCTTTAGTAAGGGTCTCAGGTTTGGAATGGGAAGGAGTTGGATATAACATTTCATGCTATAGGAAGGGTCTCAGGTTTGGTATTAGACGCATTGAGATTTCACATCTCATGCTATAGGAAGGGTCTCAGGATTGGAATGGGAAGGAGTTGGATATAATATCTCAAGCTATAGGAAGGATCTCAGGTTTGGAATGGGAAGGAGTTGGATATCACATTTCATGCTATAGGATGGGTCTCAGGTTTGGTATTAGAAGCATTGAGATATCACATCTCATGCTACAGGAAGGGTCTTTGGTTTTGAATGGGAAGGAGTTGGATAGCACATCTCATGCTATAGGAAGGGTCTCGGGTTTGGAATAGGAAGGAGTTTGATATCACATCTCATGCTATAGGAAGGGTCTCAGGTTTGGAATGGAAAGGAGTTGGATATCACATCTCATGCTATAAGAAGGGCATCAGGATTGGAATGGGAAGGAGTTGGATATAACATCTCATGCTATAGGAAGGGTCTCAGGTTTGGAATGGGAAGGAGTTGGATATCTCATTTCATGCTATAGGAAGGGTCTCAGGTTTGGTATTAGAAGCATTGAGATTTCACATCTCATGCTATAGGAAGGGTCTCAGTTTTGGAATGGGAAGGAGTTGGATATCAATCTCATGTTATAGGAAGGGTCTCAGGTTTGGTATTAGAAGCATTGAGATATCACATCGCATGCTATAGGAAGGGTCTCAGGATTGGAATGGGTAGGAGTTGGATATCACATCCCATGCTATAGGATGGGTCTCAGGTTTGGTATTAGGAGCATTGAGATATCAAATCTCATGCTATAGGAAGGGTCTCGGGATTGGAATGGGAAGGAGTTGAATATCACATCTCATGCTATAGGAAGGGTCTCAGGTTGGAATGGAAAGGAGTTGGATATCACATCTCATGCTATAGGAAGGGTCTCATGTTTGGAATGGGAGGAGTTGGATATCACATCTCATGTTATAGGAAGGGTCTCAGGTTTGGTATTAGAAGCATTGAGATAACACATCTCATGCTACAGGTAGGATTTCAGGTTTGTTGTGGGAAGGAGTTGGATACCACATCTGATTCTTTAGTAAGGGTCTCAGGTTTGGAATGGGAAGGAGTTGGATATAACATTTCATGCTATAGGAAGGGTCTCAGGTTTGGTATTAGACGCATTGAGATTTCACATCTCATGCTATAGGAAGGGTCTCAGGATTGGAATGGGAAGGAGCTGGATATAATATCTCATGCTATAGGAAGGATCTCAGGTTTGGAATGGGAAGGAGTTGGATATCACATTTCATGCTATAGGATGGGTCTCAGGTTTGGTATTAGAAGCATTGAGATATCACATCTCATGCTAGAGGAAGGGTCTTTGGTTTTGAATGGGAAGGAGTTGGATAGCACATCTCATGCTATAGGAAGGGTCTCGGGTTTGGAATAGGAAGGAGTTTGATATCACATCTCATGCTATAGGAAGGGTCTCAGGTTTGGAATGGGAAGGAGTTGGATATCACATCTCATGCTATAAGAAGGGCATCAGGATTGGAATGGGAAGGAGTTGGATATAACATCTCATGCTATAGGAAGGGTCTCAGGTTTGGAATGGGAAGGAGTTGGATATCTCATTTCATGCTATAGGAAGGGTCTCAGGTTTGGTATTAGAAGCATTGAGATTTCACATCTCATGCTATCGGAAGGGTCTCAGTTTTGGAATGGGAAGGAGTTGGATATCAATCTCATGTTATAGGAAGGGTCTCAGGTTTGGTATTAGAAGCATTGAGATATCACATCGCATGCTATAGGAAGGGTCTCAGGATTGAAATGGGTAGGAGTTGGATATCACATCCCATGCTATAGGAAGGGTCTCAGGTTTGGTATTAGAAGCATTGAGATATCAAATCTCATGCTATAGGAAGGGTCTCGGGATTGGAATGGGAAGGAGTTGGATATCACATCTCATGCTATAGGAAGGGTCTCAGGTTGGAATGGAAAGGAGTTGGATATCACATCTCATGCTATAGGAAGGGTCTCATGTTTGGAATGGGAGGAGTTGGATATCACATCTCATGTTATAGGAAGGGTCTCAGGTTTGGTATTAGAAGCATTGAGATATAACATCTCATGTTATAGGAAGGGTCTCTGGTTTGGAAAGGGAAAGAGTTGGATATCATATCTCATGGTATAGGAAGGGTCTCAGGTTTGGAATGGGAAGGAGTTTGATATCACATCTCATGCTATAGGAAGGGAATCAGGTTTGGAATGGGAAGGAGTTTGATATCACATCTCATGCTATAAGAAGGGTCTCAGGTTTGGATTGGGAAGGAGTTGGATATCACATTTCATGCTATAGGAAGGGTCTCAGGTTTGGTATAAGAAGCATTGAGATATCATATCTCATGCTATAAGAAGGGTCTCAGGTTTGGAATGAGAAGTATTTGGATATCACATTTAATGCGATAGGAAGGGTGTCAGGTTTGGAATGGGAAGGAGTTGGATATCACATGTCATGCTATAAGAAGGGTCTCAGGATTGGAATGGGAAGGAGTTGGAAATAACATCTCATGCTATAGGAAGGGTCTCAGGTTTGGAATGGGAAGGAGTTGGATATCACATTTCATGCTATAGGAAGGGTCTCAGTTTTGGAATGGGAAGGAGTTGGATATCACATACCATGCTATAGGAAGGTTCTCAGGTTTGGTATTAGAAGCATTGAGATATCACATCTCATGCTATAGGAAGGGTCTCAGGCTTGGAATGGGAAGGAGTTCGATATCACATGTCATGATATAGAAAGGTTCTCAGGTTTGGTATTAGAAGCACTGAGATATCACATCTCATGGTACAGGATGCATCTCAGGTTAGGATTGGCAAGGAGTCAGATATCAAATCTCATGCTACAGGTAGGATCTCAGGTTTGTTGTGGGAAGGAGTTGGATACCACATCTGATGCTTTAGGAAGGGTCTCTGGTTTGGAATCTGAAGGAGTTAGATATCACATCTCATGCTATAGGAAGGGTCTCAGGTTTGGTATTAGAAGCATTGAGATATCAAATCTCATGATATAGGAAGGGTCTCAGGTTTGGAATGGGAAGGAGTTGGATATCACATCTCATGTTATAGGAAGGGTCTCAGGTTTGGTATTAGAAGCATTGAGATATCACATCTTATGCTACAGGAAGGGTCTCTGGTTTGGAAAGGGAAGGAGTTGGATATCACATCTCATGCTATAGGAAGGGTATCAGGTTTGGAATGGGAAGGAGTTTGATATCACATCTCATGCTATAATAAGGGTCTCAGGTTTGGAATGGGAAGGAGTTGGTTATCACATTTCATGCTATAGGATGGTCTCAGGTTTGGTATTAGAAGCACTGAGATATCACATCGCATGTTATAGGAAGGGTCTCAGGATTGGAATGGGAAGGAGTTGGATATCACATCTCATGCTATAGGAAGGGTCTCAGGTTTGGTATTAGAAGTATTGAGATATCACATCTCATGCTATAGGAAGGGTCTCAGGATTGGAGTGGGAAGGAGTTGAATATCACATCTCATGCTATAGGAAGGGTCTCAGGTTTGGAATGGGAAGGAGTTGGATATCACATCTCATGCTATAAGAAGGGTATCAGGATTGGAATGGGAAGGAGTTGGATATAACATCTCATGCTATAGGAAGGGTCTCAGGTTTGGAATGGGAAGGAGTTGGATATCTCATTTCATGCTATAGGAAGGGTCTCAGGTTTGGTATTAGAAGCATTGAGATTTCACATCTCATGCTATAGGAAGGGTCTCAGTTTTGGAATGAGAAGGAGTTGGATATCAATCTCATGTTATAGGAAGGGTCTCAGGTTTGGTATTAGAAGCATTGAGATATCACATCGCATGCTATCGGAAGGGTCTCAGGATTGGAATGGGTAGGAGTTGGATATCACATCTCATGCTATAGGAAGGGTCTCAGGTTTGGTATTAGAAGCATTGAGATATCACATCTCATGCTATAGGAAGGGTCTCGGGATTGGAATGGGAAGGAGTTGGATATCACATCTCATGCTATAGGAAGGGTCTCAGGTTGGAATGGAAAGGAGTTGGATATCACATCTCATGCTATAGGAAGGGTCTCATGTTTGGAATGGGAGGAGTTGGATATCACATCTCATGTTATAGGAAGGGTCTCAGGTTTGGTATTAGAAGCATTGAGATAACACATCTCATGTTATAGGAAGGGTCTCAGGTTTGGTATTAGAAGCATTGAGATATAACATCTCATGTTATAGGAAGGGTCTCTGGTTTGGAAAGGGAAAGAGTTGGATATCATATCTCATGGTATAGGAAGGGTCTCAGGTTTGGAATGGGAATGAGTTTGATATCACATCTCATGCTATAGGAAGGGAATCAGGTTTGGAATGGGAAGGAGTTTGATATCACATCTCATGCTATAAGAAGGGTCTCAGGTTTGGATTGGGAAGGAGTTGGATATCACATTTCATGCTATAGGAAGGGTCTCAGGTTTGGTATAAGAAGCATTGAGATATCATATCTCATGCTATAAGAAGGGTCTCAGGTTTGGAATGAGAAGTAGTTTGATATCACATTTCATGCGATAGGAAGGGTGTCAGGTTTGGAATGGGAAGGAGTTGGATATCACATCTCATGCTATAAGAAGGGTCTCAGGATTGGAATGGGAAGGAGTTGGATATAACATCTCATGCTATAGGAAGGGTCTCAGGTTTGGAATGGGAAGGAGTTGGATATCACATTTCATGCTATAGGAAGGGTCTCAGTTTTGGAATGGGAAGGAGTTGGATATCACATACCATGCTATAGGAAGGTTCTCAGGTTTGGTATTAGAAGCATTGAGATATCACATCTCATGCTACAGGTAGGATTTCAGGTTTGTTGTGGGAAGGAGTTGGATACCACATCTGATTCTTTAGTAAGGGTCTCAGGTTTGGAATGGGAAGGAGTTGGATATAACATTTCATGCTATAGGAAGGGTCTCAGGTTTGGTATTAGACGCATTGAGATTTCACATCTCATGCTATAGGAAGGGTCTCAGGATTGGAATGGGAAGGAGTTGGATATAATATCTCAAGCTATAGGAAGGATCTCAGGTTTGGAATGGGAAGGAGTTGGATATCACATTTCATGCTATAGGATGGGTCTCAGGTTTGGTATTAGAAGCATTGAGATATCACATCTCATGCTACAGGAAGGGTCTTTGGTTTTGAATGGGAAGGAGTTGGATAGCACATCTCATGCTATAGGAAGGGTCTCGGGTTTGGAATAGGAAGGAGTTTGATATCACATCTCATGCTATAGGAAGGGTCTCAGGTTTGGAATGGAAAGGAGTTGGATATCACATCTCATGCTATAAGAAGGGCATCAGGATTGGAATGGGAAGGAGTTGGATATAACATCTCATGCTATAGGAAGGGTCTCAGGTTTGGAATGGGAAGGAGTTGGATATCTCATTTCATGCTATAGGAAGGGTCTCAGGTTTGGTATTAGAAGCATTGAGATTTCACATCTCATGCTATAGGAAGGGTCTCAGTTTTGGAATGGGAAGGAGTTGGATATCAATCTCATGTTATAGGAAGGGTCTCAGGTTTGGTATTAGAAGCATTGAGATATCACATTGCATGCTATAGGAAGGGTCTCAGGATTGGAATGGGTAGGAGTTGGATATCACATCCCATGCTATAGGATGGGTCTCAGGTTTGGTATTAGAAGCATTGAGATATCAAATCTCATGCTATAGGAAGGGTCTCGGGATTGGAATGGGAAGGAGTTGAATATCACATCTCATGCTATAGGAAGGGTCTCAGGTTGGAATGGAAAGGAGTTGGATATCACATCTCATGCTATAGGAAGGGTCTCATGTTTGGAATGGGAGGAGTTGGATATCACATCTCATGTTATAGGAAGGGTCTCAGGTTTGGTATTAGAAGCATTGAGATAACACATCTCATGCTACAGGTAGGATTTCAGGTTTGTTGTGGGAAGGAGTTGGATACCACATCTGATTCTTTAGTAAGGGTCTCAGGTTTGGAATGGGAAGGAGTTGGATATAACATTTCATGCTATAGGAAGGGTCTCAGGTTTGGTATTAGACGCATTGAGATTTCACATCTCATGCTATAGGAAGGGTCTCAGGATTGGAATGGGAAGGAGTTGGATATCATATCTCATGCTATAGGAAGGATCTCAGGTTTGGAATGGGAAGGAGTTGGATATCACATTTCATGCTATAGGATGGGTCTCAGGTTTGGTATTAGAAGCATTGAGATATCACATCTCATGCTACAGGAAGGGTCTTTGGTTTTGAATGGGAAGGAGTTGGATAGCACATCTCATGCTATAGGAAGGGTCTCGGGTTTGGAATAGGAAGGAGTTTGATATCACATCTCATGCTATAGGAAGGGTCTCAGGTTTGGAATGGGAAGGAGTTGGATATCACATCTCATGCTATAAGAAGGGCATCAGGATTGGAATGGGAAGGAGTTGGATATAACATCTCATGCTATAGGAAGGGTCTCAGGTTTGGAATGGGAAGGAGTTGGATATCTCATTTCATGCTATAGGAAGGGTCTCAGGTTTGGTATTAGAAGCATTGAGATTTCACATCTCATGCTATAGGAAGGGTCTCAGTTTTGGAATGGGAAGGAGTTGGATATCAATCTCATGTTATAGGAAGGGTCTCAGGTTTGGTATTAGAAGCATTGAGATATCAGATCGCATGCTATAGGAAGGGTCTCAGGATTGGAATGGGTAGGAGTTGGATATCACATCCCATGCTATAGGAAGGGTCTCAGGTTTGGTATTAGAAGCATTGAGATATCAAATCTCATGCTATAGGAAGGGTCTCGGGATTGGAATGGGAAGGAGTTGGATATCACATCTCATGCTATAGGAAGGGTCTCAGGTTGGAATGGAAAGGAGTTGGATATCACATCTCATGCTATAGGAAGGGTCTCATGTTTGGAATGGGAGGAGTTGGATATCACATCTCATGTTATAGGAAGGGTCTCAGGTTTGGTATTAGAAGCATTGAGATAACACATCTCATGTTATAGGAAGGGTCTCAGGTTTGGTATTAGAAGCATTGAGATATAACATCTCATGTTATAGGAAGGGTCTCTGGT
This sequence comes from Ambystoma mexicanum, assembly GCF_040938575.1. NCBI lineage: Eukaryota > Metazoa > Chordata > Amphibia > Caudata > Ambystomatidae > Ambystoma > Ambystoma mexicanum. Next base: position 1,718,849 of record NW_027182444.1, on the reverse strand, counting down.
TTGGAAAGGGAAAGAGTTGGATATCATATCTCATGGTATAGGAAGGGTCTCAGGTTTGGAATGGGAAGGAGTTTGATATCACATCTCATGCTATAGGAAGGGAATCAGGTTTGGAATGGGAAGGAGTTTGATATCACATCTCATGCTATAAGAAGGGTCTCAGGTTTGGATTGGGAAGGAGTTGGATATCACATTTCATGCTATAGGAAGGGTCTCAGGTTTGGTATAAGAAGCATTGAGATATCATATCTCATGCTATAAGAAGGGTCTCAGGTTTGGAATGAGAAGTAGTTGGATATCACATTTAATGCGATAGGAAGGGTGTCAGGTTTGGAATGGGAAGGAGTTGTATATCACATGTCATGCTATAAGAAGGGTCTCAGGATTGGAATGGGAAGGAGTTGGATATAACATCTCATGCTATAGGAAGGGTCTCAGGTTTGTAATGGGAAGGAGTTGGATATCACATTTCATGCTATAGGAAGGGTCTCAGTTTTGGAATGGGAAGGAGTTGGATATCACATACCATGCTATAGGAAGGTTCTCAGGTTTGGTATTAGAAGCATTGAGATATCACATCTCATGCTATAGGAAGGGTCTCAGGCTTGGAATGGGAAGGAGTTCGATATCACATGTCATGATATAGAAAGGTTCTCAGGTTTGGTATTAGAAGCACTGAGATATCACATCTCATGCTATAGGAAGGGTCTCGGGGTTGGAATGGGAAGGAGTTGGATATCACATCCCATGATACAAGAAGGGTCTCAGGATTGGAATGGGAATTCGTTGGATATCACATCTCATGCTATAGGAAGGGTCTCAGGATTGGAATGGGAAGGAGTTAGATATTGCATCTCATGCTATAGGAAGGGTCTCAGGTTTGGTATTAGAAGCATTGAGATATCACATCTCATGCTATAGGAAGGGTCTCGGGATTGGAATGGGAAGGAGTTGGATATCACATCTCATGCTATAGGAAGGGTCTCAGGTTGGAATGGAAAGGAGTTGGATATCACATCTCATGCTATAGGAAGGGTCTCATGTTTGGAATGGGAGGAGTTGGATATCACATCTCATGTTATAGGAAGGGTCTCAGGTTTGGTATTAGAAGCATTGAGATAACACATCTCATGTTATAGGAAGGGTCTCAGGTTTGGTATTAGAAGCATTGAGATATAACATCTCATGTTATAGGAAGGGTCTCTGGTTTGGAAAGGGAAAGAGTTGGATATCATATCTCATGGTATAGGAAGGGTCTCAGGTTTGGAATGGGAATGAGTTTGATATCACATCTCATGCTATAGGAAGGGAATCAGGTTTGGAATGGGAAGGAGTTTGATATCACATCTCATGCTATAAGAAGGGTCTCAGGTTTGGATTGGGAAGGAGTTGGATATCACATTTCATGCTATAGGAAGGGTCTCAGGTTTGGTATAAGAAGCATTGAGATATCATATCTCATGCTATAAGAAGGGTCTCAGGTTTGGAATGAGAAGTAGTTTGATATCACATTTCATGCGATAGGAAGGGTGTCAGGTTTGGAATGGGAAGGAGTTGGATATCACATCTCATGCTATAAGAAGGGTCTCAGGATTGGAATGGGAAGGAGTTGGATATAACATCTCATGCTATAGGAAGGGTCTCAGGTTTGGAATGGGAAGGAGTTGGATATCACATTTCATGCTATAGGAAGGGTCTCAGTTTTGGAATGGGAAGGAGTTGGATATCACATACCATGCTATAGGAAGGTTCTCAGGTTTGGTATTAGAAGCATTGAGATATCACATCTCATGCTACAGGTAGGATTTCAGGTTTGTTGTGGGAAGGAGTTGGATACCACATCTGATTCTTTAGTAAGGGTCTCAGGTTTGGAATGGGAAGGAGTTGGATATAACATTTCATGCTATAGGAAGGGTCTCAGGTTTGGTATTAGACGCATTGAGATTTCACATCTCATGCTATAGGAAGGGTCTCAGGATTGGAATGGGAAGGAGTTGGATATAATATCTCAAGCTATAGGAAGGATCTCAGGTTTGGAATGGGAAGGAGTTGGATATCACATTTCATGCTATAGGATGGGTCTCAGGTTTGGTATTAGAAGCATTGAGATATCACATCTCATGCTACAGGAAGGATCTTTGGTTTTGAATGGGAAGGAGTTGGATAGCACATCTCATGCTATAGGAAGGGTCTCGGGTTTGGAATAGGAAGGAGTTTGATATCACATCTCATGCTATAGGAAGGGTCTCAGGTTTGGAATGGAAAGGAGTTGGATATCACATCTCATGCTATAAGAAGGGCATCAGGATTGGAATGGGAAGGAGTTGGATATAACATCTCATGCTATAGGAAGGGTCTCAGGTTTGGAATGGGAAGGAGTTGGATATCTCATTTCATGCTATAGGAAGGGTCTCAGGTTTGGTATTAGAAGCATTGAGATTTCACATCTCATGCTATAGGAAGGGTCTCAGTTTTGGAATGGGAAGGAGTTGGATATCAATCTCATGTTATAGGAAGGGTCTCAGGTTTGGTATTAGAAGCATTGAGATATCACATCGCATGCTATAGGAAGGGTCTCAGGATTGGAATGGGTAGGAGTTGGATATCACATCCCATGCTATAGGATGGGTCTCAGGTTTGGTATTAGAAGCATTGAGATATCAAATCTCATGCTATAGGAAGGGTCTCGGGATTGGAATGGGAAGGAGTTGAATATCACATCTCATGCTATAGGAAGGGTCTCAGGTTGGAATGGAAAGGAGTTGGATATCACATCTCATGCTATAGGAAGGGTCTCATGTTTGGAATGGGAGGAGTTGGATATCACATCTCATGTTATAGGAAGGGTCTCAGGTTTGGTATTAGAAGCATTGAGATAACACATCTCATGCTACAGGTAGGATTTCAGGTTTGTTGTGGGAAGGAGTTGGATACCACATCTGATTCTTTAGTAAGGGTCTCAGGTTTGGAATGGGAAGGAGTTGGATATAACATTTCATGCTATAGGAAGGGTCTCAGGTTTAGTATTAGACGCATTGAGATTTCACATCTCATGCTATAGGAAGGGTCTCAGGATTGGAATGGGAAGGAGTTGGATATAATATCTCATGCTATAGGAAGGATCTCAGGTTTGGAATGGGAAGGAGTTGGATATCACATTTCATGCTATAGGATGGGTCTCAGGTTTGGTATTAGAAGCATTGAGATATCACATCTCATGCTACAGGAAGGGTCTTTGGTTTTGAATGGGAAGGAGTTGGATAGCACATCTCATGCTATAGGAAGGGTCTCGGGTTTGGAATAGGAAGGAGTTTGATATCACATCTCATGCTATAGGAAGGGTCTCAGGTTTGGAATGGGAAGGAGTTGGATATCACATCTCATGCTATAAGAAGGGCATCAGGATTGGAATGGGAAGGAGTTGGATATAACATCTCATGCTATAGGAAGGGTCTCAGGTTTGGAATGGGAAGGAGTTGGATATCTCATTTCATGCTATAGGAAGGGTCTCAGGTTTGGTATTAGAAGCATTGAGATTTCACATCTCATGCTATAGGAAGGGTCTCAGTTTTGGAATGGGAAGGAGTTGGATATCAATCTCATGTTATAGGAAGGGTCTCAGGTTTGGTATTAGAAGCATTGAGATATCACATCGCATGCTATAGGAAGGGTCTCAGGATTGGAATGGGTAGGAGTTGGATATCACATCCCATGCTATAGGAAGGGTCTCAGGTTTGGTATTAGAAGCATTGAGATATCAAATCTCATGCTATAGGAAGGGTCTCGGGATTGGAATGGGAAGGAGTTGGATATCACATCTCATGCTATAGGAAGGGTCTCAGGTTGGAATGGAAAGGAGTTCGATATCACATCTCATGCTATAGGAAGGGTCTCATGTTTGGAATGGGAGGAGTTGGATATCACATCTCATGTTATAGGAAGGGTCTCAGGTTTGGTATTAGAAGCATTGAGATAACACATCTCATGTTATAGGAAGGGTCTCAGGTTTGGTATTAGAAGCATTGAGATATAACATCTCATGTTATAGGAAGGGTCTCTGGTTTGGAAAGGGAAAGAGTTGGATATCATATCTCATGGTATAGGAAGGGTCTCAGGTTTGGAATGGGAAGGAGTTTTATATCACATCTCATGCTATAGGAAGGGAATCAGGTTTGGAATGGGAAGGAGTTTGATATCACATCTCATGCTATAAGAAGGGTCTCAGGTTTGGATTGGGAAGGAGTTGGATATCACATTTCATGCTATAGGAAGGGTCTCAGGTTTGGTATAAGAAGCATTGAGATATCATATCTCATGCTATAAGAAGGGTCTCAGGTTTGGAATGAGAAGTAGTTGGATATCACATTTAATGCGATAGGAAGGGTGTCAGGTTTGGAATGGGAAGGAGTTGGATATCACATGTCATGCTATAAGAAGGGTCTCAGGATTGGAATGGGAAGGAGTTGGATATAACATCTCATGCTATAGGAAGGGTCTCAGGTTTGGAATGGGAAGGAGTTGGATATCACATTTCATGCTATAGGAAGGGTCTCAGTTTTGGAATGGGAAGGAGTTGGATATCACATACCATGCTATAGGAAGGTTCTCAGGTTTGGTATTAGAAGCATTGAGATATCACATCTCATGCTATAGGAAGGGTCTCAGGCTCGGAATGGGAAGGAGTTCGATATCACATGTCATGATATAGAAAGGTTCTCAGGTTTGGTATTAGAAGCACTGAGATATCACATCTCATGCTATAGGAAGGGTCTCGGGGTTGGAATGGGAAGGAGTTGGATATCACATCCCATGATACAAGAAGGGTCTCAGGATTGGAATGGGAATTCGTTGGATATCACATCTCATGCTATAGGAAGGGTCTCAGGATTGGAATGGGAAGGAGTTAGATATTGCATCTCATGCTATAGGAAGGGTCTCAGGTTTGGTATTAGAAGCATTGAGATATCACATCTCATGCTATAGGAAGGGTCTCAGGATTGGAATGGGAAGGAGCTGGATATCACATCTCATGCTATAGGAAGGGTCTCAGGTTTGGAATGGGAAGGAGTTGGACATCACATACCATGCTATAGGAAGGTTCTCAGGTTTGATATAAGAAGTAGTGAGATATCACATCTCATGCTATATGAAGGGTCTCAGGCTTGGAATGGGAAGTACTTCGATATCACATCTCATGTTATAGGAAGGTTCTCAGGTTTGGTATTAGAAGCACTGAGATATCACATCTCATGGTACAATATGCATCTCAGGTTAGGAATGGCAAGGAGTCAGATATCACATCTCATGCTACAGGTAGGATTTCAGGTTTGTTGTGGGAAGGAGTTGGATACCACATCTGATTCTTTAGTAAGGGTCCCAGGTTTGGAATGGGAAGGAGTTGGATATAACATTTCATGCTATAGGAAGGGTCTCAGGTTTGGTATTAGAAGCATTGAGATTTCACATCTCATGCTATAGGAAGGGTCTCAGGATTGGAATGGGAAGGAGTTGGATATAATATCTCATGCTATAGGAAGGATCTCAGGTTTGGAATGGGAAGGAGTTGGATATCACATTTCATGCTATAGGATGGGTCTCAGGTTTGGTATTAGAAGCATTGAGATATCACATCTCATGCTACAGGAAGGGTCTTTGGTTTTGAATGGGAAGGAGTTGGATAGCACATCTCATGCTATAGGAAGGGTCTCAGGTTTGGAATGGGAAGGAGTTTGATATCACATCTCATGCTATAGGAAGGGTCTCAGGTTTGGAATGGGAAGGAGTTGGATATCACATCTCATGCTATAAGAAGGGTATCAGGATTGGAATGGGAAGGAGTTGGATATAACATCTCATGCTATAGGAAGGGTATCAGGTTTGGAATGGGAAGGAGTTGGATATCTCATTTCATGCTATAGGAAGGGTCTCAGTTTTGGAATGAGAAGGAGTTGGATATCAATCTCATGTTATAGGAAGGGTCTCAGGTTTGGTATTAGAAGCATTGAGATATCACATCGCATGCTATAGGAAGGGTCTCAGGATTGGAATGGGTAGGAGTTGGATATCACATCTCATGCTATAGGAAGGGTCTCAGGTTTGGTATTAGAAGCATTGAGATATCACATCTCATGCTATAGGAAGGGTCTCGGGATTGGAATGGGAAGGAGTTGGATATCACATCTCATGCTATAGGAAGGGTCTCAGGTTGGAATGGAAAGGAGTAGGATATCACATGTCATGCTATAGGAAGGGTCTCATGTTTGGAATGGGAGGAGTTGGATATCACATCTCATGTTATAGGAAGGGTCTCAGGTTTGGTATTAGAAGCATTGAGATAACACATCTCATGTTATAGGAAGGGTCTCAGGTTTGGTATTAGAAGCATTGAGATATAACATCTCATGTTATAGGAAGGGTCTCTGGTTTGGAAAGGGAAAGAGTTGGATATCATATCTCATGGTATAGGAAGGGTCTCAGGTTTGGAATGGGAAGGAGTTTGATATCACATCTCATGCTATAGCAAGGGAATCAGGTTTGGAATGGGAAGGAGTTTGATATCACATCTCATGCTATAAGAAGGGTCTCAGGTTTGGATTGGGAAGGAGTTGGATATCACATTTCATGCTATAGGAAGGGTCTCAGGTTTGGTATAAGAAGCATTGAGATATCATATCTCATGCTATAAGAAGGGTCTCAGGTTTGGAATGAGAAGTAGTTGGATATCACATTTCATGCGATAGGAAGGGTGTCAGGTTTGGAATGGGAAGGAGTTGGATATCACATTTCATGCTATAGGATGGGTCTCAGGTTTGGTATTAGAAGCATTGAGATATCACATCTCATGCTACAGGAAGGGTCTTTGGTTTTGAATGGGAAGGAGTTGGATAGCACATCTCATGCAATAGGAAGGGTCTCGGGTTTGGAATAGGAAGGAGTTTGATATCACATCTCATGCTATAGGAAGGGTCTCAGGTTTGGAATGGGAAGGAGTTGGATATCACATCTCATGCTATAAGAAGGGCATCAGGATTGGAATGGGAAGGAGTTGGATATAACATCTCATGCTATAGGAAGGGTCTCAGGTTTGGAATGGGAAGGAGTTGGATATCTCATTTCATGCTATAGGAAGGGTCTCAGGTTTGGTATTAGAAGCATTGAGATTTCACATCTCATGCTATAGGAAGGGTCTCAGTTTTGGAATGGGAAGGAGTTGGATATCAATCTCATGTTATAGGAAGGGTCTCAGGTTTGGTATTAGAAGCATTGAGATATCACATCGCATGCTATAGGAAGGGTCTCAGGATTGGAATGGGTAGGAGTTGGATATCACATCCCATGCTATAGGAAGGGTCTCAGGTTTGGTATTAGAAGCATTGAGATATCAAATCTCATGCTATAGGAAGGGTCTCGGGATTGGAATGGGAAGGAGTTGGATATCACATCTCATGCTATAGGAAGGGTCTCAGGTTGGAATGGAAAGGAGTTGGATATCACATCTCATGCTATAGGAAGCGTCTCAGGTTTGGTATTAGAAGCATTGAGATAACACATCTCATGTTATAGGAAGGGTCTCAGGTTTGGTATTAGAAGCATTGAGATATAACATCTCATGTTATAGGAAGGGTCTCTGGTTTGGAAAGGGAAAGAGTTGGATATCATATCTCATGGTATAGGAAGGCTCGCTTTGACACCCGTGCAGAGCCTGTTAACGCAGGTTCGAATCCCGGCGGGGCCAAACTCAGCCTTTCATCCTTCCGAGGTCGATAAATGAGCACCACACACCATGGGTAATAATAAGCAGCGCTCGGATACCTGAGGGTTTGTAGCGCTATATAAAAGCCTAATTATTATTATTGGGAAGGAGTTGGATATCACATTTCATGCTATAGGAAGGGTCTCAGGTTTGGTATAAGAAGCATTGAGATATCATATCTCATGCTATAAGAAGGGTCTCAGGTTTGGAATGAGAAGTAGTTGGTTATCACATTTCATGCGATAGGAAGGGTGTCAGGTTTGGAATGGGAAGGAGTTGGATATCACATTTCATGCTATAGGATGGGTCTCAGGTTTGGTATTAGAAGCATTGAGATATCACATCTCATGCTACAGGAAGGGTCTTTGGTTTTGAATGGGAAGGAGTTGGATAGCACATCTCATGCTATAGGAAGGGTCTCGGGTTTGGAATAGGAAGGAGTTTGATATCACATCTCATGCTATAAGAAGGGCATCAGGATTGGAATGGGAAGGAGTTGGATATAACATCTCATGCTATAGGAAGGGTCTCAGGTTTGGAATGGGAAGGAGTTGGATATCTCATTTCATGCTATAGGAAGGGTCTCAGGTTTGGTATAAGAAGCATTGAGATATCATACTCAGGCTATAAGAAGGGTCTCAGGTTTGGAATGAGAAGTAGTTGGATATCACATTTCATGCGATAGGAAGGGTGTCAGGTTTGGAATGGGAAGGAGTTGGATATCACATTTCATGCTATAGGATGGGTCTCAGGTTTGGTATTAGAAGCATTGAGATATCACATCTCATGCTACAGGAAGGGTCTTTGGTTTTGAATGGGAAGGAGTTGGATAGCACATCTCATGCTATAGGAAGGGTCTCGGGTTTGGAATAGGAAGGAGTTTGATATCACATCTCATGCTATAGGAAGGGTCTCAGGTTTGGAATGGGAAGGAGTTGGATATCACATCGCATGCTATAAGAAGGGCATCAGGATTGGAATGGGAAGGAGTTGGATATAACATCTCATGCTATAGGAAGGGTCTCAGGTTTGGAATGGGAAGGAGTTGGATATCTCATTTCATGCTATAGGAAGGGTCTCAGGTTTGGTATTAGAAGCATTGAGATTTCACATCTCATGCTATAGGAAGGGTCTCAGTTTTGGAATGGGAAGGAGTTGGATATCAATCTCATGTTATAGGAAGGGTCTCAGGTTTGGTATTAGAAGCATTGAGATATCACATCGCATGCTATAGGAAGGGTCTCAGGATTGGAATGGGTAGGAGTTGGATATCACATCCCATGCTATAGGAAGGGTCTCAGGTTTGGTATTAGAAGCATTGAGATATCAAATCTCATGCTATAGGAAGGGTCTCGGGATTGGAATGGGAAGGAGTTGGATATCACATCTCATGCTATAGGAAGGGTCTCAGGTTGGAATGGAAAGGAGTTGGATATCAGATCTCATGTTATAGGAAGCGTCTCAGGTTTGGTATTAGAAGCATTGAGATAACACATCTCATGCTACAGGTAGGATTTCAGGTTTGTTGTGGGAAGGAGTTGGATACCACATCTGATTCTTTAGTAAGGGTCTCAGGTTTGGAATGGGAAGGAGTTGGATATAACATTTCATGCTATAGGAAGGATCTCAGGTTTGGAATGGGAAGGAGTTGGATATCACATTTCATGCTATTGGATGGGTCTCAGGTTTGGTATTAGAAGCATTGAGATATCACATCTCATGCTACAGGAAGGGTCTTTGGTTTTGAATGGGAAGGAGTTGGATAGCACATCTCATGCTATAGGAAGGGTCTCGGGTTTGGAATAGGAAGGAGTTTGATATCACATCTCATGCTATAGGAAGGGTCTCAGGTTTGGAATGGGAAGGAGTTGGATATCACATCTCATGCTATAAGAAGGGCATCAGGATTGGAATGGGAAGGAGTTGGATATAACATCTCATGCTATAGGAAGGGTCTCAGGTTTGGAATGGGAAGGAGTTGGATATCTCATTTCATGCTATAGGAAGGGTCTCAGGTTTGGTATTAGAAGCATTGAGATTTCACATCTCATGCTATAGGAAGGGTCTCAGTTTTGGAATGGGAAGGAGTTGGATATCAATCTCATGTTATAGGAAGGGTCTCATGTTTGGTATTAGAAGCATTGAGATATCACATCGCATGCTATAGGAAGGGTCTCAGGATTGGAATGGGTAGGAGTTGGATATCACATCCCATGCTATAGGAAGGGTCTCAGGTTTGGTATTAGAAGCACTGAGATATCAAATCCCATGCTATAGGAAGGGTCTCGGGATTGGAATGGGAAGGAGTTGGATATCACATCTCATGCTATAGGAAGGGTCTCATGTTTGGAATGGGAGGAGTTGGATATCACATCTCATGTTATAGGAAGGGTCTCAGGTTTGGTATTAGAAGCATTGAGATAACACATCTCATGTTATAGGAAGGGTCTCAGGTTTGGTATTAGAAGCATTGAGATATAACATCTCATGTTATAGGAAGGGTCTCTGGTTTGGAAAGGGAAAGAGTTGGATATCATATCTCATGGTATAGGAAGGGTCTCAGGTTTGGAATGGGAAGGAGTTTGATATCACATCTCATGCTATAGGAAGGGAATCAGGTTTGGAATGGGAAGGAGTTTGATATCACATCTCATGCTATAAGAAGGATCTCAGGTTTGGATTGGGAAGGAGTTGGATATCACATTTCATGCTATAGGAAGGGTCTCAGGTTTGGTATAAGAAGCATTGAGATATCATATCTCATGCTATAAGAAGGGTCTCAGGTTTGGAATGAGAAGTAGTTGGATATCACATTTAATGCGATAGGAAGGGTGTCAGGTTTGGAATGGGAAGGAGTTGGATATCAAATGTCATGCTATAAGAAGGGTCTCAGGATTGGAATGGGAAGGAGTTGGATATAACATCTCATGCTATAGGAAGGGTCTCAGGTTTGGAATGGGAAGGAGTTGGATATCACATTTCATGCTATAGGAAGGGTCTCAGTTTTGGAATGGGAAGGAGTTGGATATCACATACCATGCTATAGGAAGGTTCTCAGGTTTGGTATTAGAAGCATTGAGATATCACATCTCATGCTATATTAAGGGTCTCAGGCTTGGAATGGGAAGGAGTTCGATATCACATGTCATGATATAGAAAGGTTCTCAGGTTTGGTATTAGAAGCACTGAGATATCACATCTCATGGTACAGGATGCATCTCAGGTTAGGATTGGCAAGGAGTCAGATATCAAATCTCATGCTACAGGTAGGATCTCAGGTTTGTTGTGGGAAGGAGTTGGATACCACATCTGATGCTTTAGGAAGGGTCTCAGGTTTGGTATTAGAAGCATTGAGATATCACATCTTATGCTACAGGAAGGGTCTCTGGTTTGGAAAGGGAAGGAGTTGGATATCACATCTCATGCTATAGGAAGGGTATCAGGTTTGGAATGGGAAGGAGTTTGATATCACATCTCATGCTATAATAAGGGTCTCAGGTTTGGAATGGGGAGGAGTTGGTTATCACATTTCATGCTATAGGATGGTCTCAGGTTTGGTATTAGAAGCACTGAGATATCACATCTCATGTTATAGGAAGGGTCTCAGGATTGGAATGGGAAGGAGTTGGATATCACATCTCATGCTATAGGAAGGGTCTCAGGTTTGGTATTAGAAGTATTGAGATATCACATCTCATGCTATAGGAAGGGTCTCAGGATTGGAGTGGGAAGGAGTTGAATATCACATCTCATGCTATAGGAAGGGTCTCAGGATTGGAATGGGTAGGAGTTGGATATCACATCTCATGCTATAGGAAGGGTCTCAGGTTTGGTATTAGAAGCATTGAGATATCTCATCTCATGCTATAGGAAGGGTCTCGGGATTGGAATGGGAAGGAGTTGGATATCACATCTCATGCTATAGGAAGGGTCTCAGGTTTGGTATTAGACGCATTGAGATTTCACATCTCATGCTATAGGAAGGGTCTCAGGATTGGAATGGGAAGGAGTTGGATATAATATCTCATGCTATAGGAAGGATCTCAGGTTTGGAATGGGAAGGAGTTGGATATCACATTTCATGCTATTGGATGGGTCTCAGGTTTGGTATTAGAAGCATTGAGATATCACATCTCATGCTACAGGAAGGGTCTTTGGTTTTGAATGGGAAGGAGTTGGATAGCACATCTCATGCTATAGGAAGGGTCTCGGGTTTGGAATAGGAAGGAGTTTGATATCACATCTCATGCTATAGGAAGGGTCTCAGGTTTGGAATGGGAAGGAGTTGGATATCACATCTCATGCTATAAGAAGGGCATCAGGATTGGAATGGGAAGGAGTTGGATATAACATCTCATGCTATAGGAAGGGTCTCAGGTTTGGAATGGGAAGGAGTTGGATATCTCATTTCATGCTATAGGAAGGGTCTCAGGTTTGGTATTAGAAGCATTGAGATTTCACATCTCATGCTATAGGAAGGGTCTCAGTTTTGGAATGGGAAGGAGTTGGATATCAATCTCATGTTATAGGAAGGGTCTCATGTTTGGTATTAGAAGCATTGAGATATCACATCGCATGCTATAGGAAGGGTCTCAGGATTGGAATGGGTAGGAGTTGGATATCACATCCCATGCTATAGGAAGGGTCTCAGGTTTGGTATTAGAAGCACTGAGATATCAAATCCCATGCTATAGGAAGGGTCTCGGGATTGGAATGGGAAGGAGTTGGATATCACATCTCATGCTATAGGAAGGGTCTCATGTTTGGAATGGGAGGAGTTGGATATCACATCTCATGTTATAGGAAGGGTCTCAGGTTTGGTATTAGAAGCATTGAGATAACACATCTCATGTTATAGGAAGGGTCTCAGGTTTGGTATTAGAAGCATTGAGATATAACATCTCATGTTATAGGAAGGGTCTCTGGTTTGGAAAGGGAAAGAGTTGGATATCATATCTCATGGTATAGGAAGGGTCTCAGGTTTGGAATGGGAAGGAGTTTGATATCACATCTCATGCTATAGGAAGGGAATCAGGTTTGGAATGGGAAGGAGTTTGATATCACATCTCATGCTATAAGAAGGATCTCAGGTTTGGATTGGGAAGGAGTTGGATATCACATTTCATGCTATAGGAAGGGTCTCAGGTTTGGTATAAGAAGCATTGAGATATCATATCTCATGCTATAAGAAGGGTCTCAGGTTTGGAATGAGAAGTAGTTGGATATCACATTTAATGCGATAGGAAGGGTGTCAGGTTTGGAATGGGAAGGAGTTGGATATCAAATGTCATGCTATAAGAAGGGTCTCAGGATTGGAATGGGAAGGAGTTGGATATAACATCTCATGCTATAGGAAGGGTCTCAGGTTTGGAATGGGAAGGAGTTGGATATCACATTTCATGCTATAGGAAGGGTCTCAGTTTTGGAATGGGAAGGAGTTGGATATCACATACCATGCTATAGGAAGGTTCTCAGGTTTGGTATTAGAAGCATTGAGATATCACATCTCATGCTATATTAAGGGTCTCAGGCTTGGAATGGGAAGGAGTTCGATATCACATGTCATGATATAGAAAGGTTCTCAGGTTTGGTATTAGAAGCACTGAGATATCACATCTCATGGTACAGGATGCATCTCAGGTTAGGATTGGCAAGGAGTCAGATATCAAATCTCATGCTACAGGTAGGATCTCAGGTTTGTTGTGGGAAGGAGTTGGATACCACATCTGATGCTTTAGGAAGGGTCTCAGGTTTGGTATTAGAAGCATTGAGATATCACATCTTATGCTACAGGAAGGGTCTCTGGTTTGGAAAGGGAAGGAGTTGGATATCACATCTCATGCTATAGGAAGGGTATCAGGTTTGGAATGGGAAGGAGTTTGATATCACATCTCATGCTATAATAAGGGTCTCAGGTTTGGAATGGGGAGGAGTTGGTTATCACATTTCATGCTATAGGATGGTCTCAGGTTTGGTATTAGAAGCACTGAGATATCACATCTCATGTTATAGGAAGGGTCTCAGGATTGGAATGGGAAGGAGTTGGATATCACATCTCATGCTATAGGAAGGGTCTCAGGTTTGGTATTAGAAGTATTGAGATATCACATCTCATGCTATAGGAAGGGTCTCAGGATTGGAGTGGGAAGGAGTTGAATATCACATCTCATGCTATAGGAAGGGTCTCAGGATTGGAATGGGTAGGAGTTGGATATCACATCTCATGCTATAGGAAGGGTCTCAGGTTTGGTATTAGAAGCATTGAGATATCTCATCTCATGCTATAGGAAGGGTCTCGGGATTGGAATGGGAAGGAGTTGGATATCACATCTCATGCTATAGGAAGGGTCTCAGGTTGGAATGGAAAGGAGTTGGATATCACATCTCATGCTATAGGAAGGGTCTCATGTTTGAAATGGGAGGAGTTGGATATCACATCTCATGTTATAGGAAGGGTCTCAGGTTTGGTATTAGAAGCATTGAGATAACACATCTCATGTTATAGGAAGGGTCTCAGGTTTGGTATTAGAAGCATTGAGATATAACATCTCATGTTATAGCAAGCGTCTCTGATTTGGAAAGGGAAAGAGTTGGATATCATATCTCATGGTATAGGAAGGGTCTCAGGTTTGGAATGGGAAGGAGTTTGATATCACATCTCATGCTATAGGAAGGGAATCAGGTTTGGAATGGGAAGGAGTTTGATATCACATCTCATGCTATAAGAAGGGTCTCAGGTTTGGATTGGGAAGGAGTTGGATATCACATTTCATGCTATAGGAAGGGTCTCAGGTTTGGTATAAGAAGCATTGAGATATCATATCTCATGCTATAAGAAGGGTCTCAGGTTTGGAATGAGAAGTAGTTAGATATCACATTTCATGCGATAGGAAGGGTGTCAGGTTTGGAATGGGAAGGAGTTGGATATCACATCTCATGCTATAAGAAGGGTCTCTTGATTGGAATGGGAAGGAGTTGGATATAACATCTCATGCTATAGAAAGGGTCTCAGGTTTGGAATGGGAAGGAGTTGGATATCACATTTCATGCTATAGGAAGGGTCCCAGTTTTGGAATGGGAAGGAGTTGGATATCATATACCATGCTATAGGAAGGTTCTCAGGTTTGGTATTAGAAGCATTGAGATATCACATCTCATGCTATAGGAAGGGTCTCAGGCTTGGAATGGGAAGGAGTTCGATATCACATGTCATGTTATAGAAAGGTTCTCAGGTTTGGTATTAGAAGCACTGAGATATCACATCTCATGCTATAGGAAGGGTCTCGGGGTTGGAATGGGAAGGAGTTGGATATCACATCCCATGATACAAGAAGGGTCTCACGATTGGAATGGGAATTCGTTGGATATCACATCTCATGCTATAGGAAGGGTCTCAGGATTGGGATGGGAAGGAGTTAGATATTGCATCTCATGCTATAGGAAGGGTCTCAGGTTTGGTATTAGAAGCATTGAGATATCACATCTCATGCTATAGGAAGGGTCTCAGGATTGGAATGGGAAGGAGCTGGATATCACATCTCATGCTATAGGAAGGGTCTTAGGTTTGGAATGGGAAGGAGTTGGACATCACATACCATGCTATAGGAAGGTTCTCAGGTTTGATATTAGAAGCAGTGAGATATCACATCTCATGCTATATGAAGGGTCTCAGGCTTGGAATGGGAAGTACTTCGATATCACATCTCATGTTATAGGAAGGTTCTCAGGTTTGGTATTAGAAGCACTGAGATATCACATCTCATGGTACAGGATGCATCTCAGGTTAGGAATGGCAAGGAGTCAGATATCACATCTCATGCTACAGGTAGGATTTCAGGTTTGTTGTGGGAAGGAGTTGGATACCACATCTGATTCTTTAGTAAGGGTCCCAGGTTTGGAATGGGAAGGAGTTGGATATAACATTTCATGCTATAGGAAGGGTCTCAGGTTTGGTATTAGAAGCATTGAGATTTCACATCTCATGCTATAGGAAGGGTCTCAGGATTGGAATGGGAAGGAGTTGGATATAATATCTCATGCTATAGGAAGGATCTCAGGTTTGGAATGGGAAGGAGTTGGATATCACATTTCATGCTATAGGATGGGTCTCAGGTTTGGTATTAGAAGCATTGAGATATCACATCTCATGCTACAGGAAGGGTCTTTGGTTTTGAATGGGAAGGAGTTGGATAGCACATCTCATGCTATAGGAAGGGTCTCAGGTTTGGAATGGGAAGGAGTTTGATATCACATCTCATGCTATAGGAAGGGTCTCAGGTTTGGAATGGGAAGGAGTTGGATATCACATCTCATGCTATAAGAAGGGCATCAGGATTGGAATGGGAAGGAGTTGGATATAACATCTCATGCTATAGGAAGGGTCTCAGGTTTGGAATGGGAAGGAGTTCGATATCTCATTTCATGCTATAGGAAGGGTCTCAGGTTTGGTATTAGAAGCATTGAGATTTCACATCTCATGCTATAGGAAAGGTCTCAGTTTTGGAATGGGAAGGAGTTGGATATCAATCTCATGTTATAGGAAGGGTCTCAGGTTTGGTATTAGAAGCATTGAGATATCACATCGCATGCTATAGGAAGGGTCTCAGGATTGGAATGGGTAGGAGTTGGATATCACATCCCATGCTATAGGAAGGGTCTCAGGTTTGGTATTAGAAGCACTGAGATATCAAATCTCATGCTATAGGAAGGGTCTCGGGATTGGAATGGGAAGGAGTTGGATATCACATCTCATGCTATAGGAAGGGTCTCATGTTTGGAATGGGAGGAGTTGGATATCACATCTCATGTTATAGGAAGGGTCTCAGGTTTGGTATTAGAAGCATTGAGATAACACATCTCATGTTATAGGAAGGGTTTCAGGTTTGGTATTAGAAGCATTGAGATATAACATCTCATGTTATAGGAAGGGTCTCTGGTTTGGAAAGGGAAAGAGTTGGATATCATATCTCATGCTATAAGAAGGGTCTCAGGTTTGGAATGGGAAGGAGTTTGATATCACATCTCATGCTATAGGAAGGGAATCAGGTTTGGAATGGGAAGGAGTTTGATATCACATCTCATGCTATAAGAAGGGTCTCAGGTTTGGATTGGGAAGGAGTTGGATATCACATTTCATGCTATAGGAAGGGTCTCAGGTTTGGTATAAGAAGCATTGAGATATCATATCTCATGCTATAAGAAGGGTCTCAGGTTTGGAATGAGAAGTAGTTGGATATCACATTTAATGCGATAGGAAGGGTGTCAGGTTTGGAATGGGAAGGAGTTGGATATCACATGTCATGCTATAAGAAGGGTCTCAGGATTGGAATGGGAAGGAGTTGGATATAACATCTCATGCTATAGGAAGGGTCTCAGGTTTGGAATGGGAAGGAGTTGGATATCACATTTCATGCTATAGGAAGGGTCTCAGTTTTGGAATGGGAAGGAGTTGGATATCACATACCATGCTATAGGAAGGTTCTCAGGTTTGGTATTAGAAGCATTGAGATATCACATCTCATGCTATATTAAGGGTCTCAGGCTTGGAATGGGAAGGAGTTCGATATCACATGTCATGATATAGAAAGGTTCTCAGGTTTGGTATTGGAAGCACTGAGATATCACATCTCATGGTACAGGATGCATCTCAGGTTAGGATTGGCAAGGAGTCAGATATCAAATCTCATGCTACAGGTAGGATCTCAGGTTTGTTGTGGGAAGGAGTTGGATACCACATCTGATGCTTTAGGAAGGGTCTCAGGTTTGGAATCTGAAGGAGTTAGATATCACATCTCATGCTATAGGAAGGGTCTCAGGTTTGGTATTAGAAGCATTGAGATATCAAATCTCATGATATAGGAAGGGTCTCAGGTTTGGAATGGGAAGGAGTTGGATATCACATCTCATGTTATAGGAAGGGTCTCAGGTTTGGTATTAGAAGCATTGAGATATCACATCTTATGCTACAGGAAGGGTCTCTGGTTGGAAAGGGAAGGAGTTGGATATCACATCTCATGCTATAGGAAGGGTATCAGGTTTGGAATGGGAAGGAGTTTGATATCACATCTCATGCTATAATAAGGGTCTCAGGTTTGGAATGGGAAGGAGTTGGTTATCACATTTCATGCTATAGGATGGTCTCAGGTTTGGTATTAGAAGCACTGAGATATCACATCTCATGTTATAGGAAGGGTCTCAGGATTGGAATGGGAAGGAGTTGGATATCACATCTCATGCTATAGGAAGGGTCTCAGGTTTGGTATTAGAAGTATTGAGATATCACATCTCATGCTATAGGAAGGGTCTCAGGATTGGAGTGGGAAGGAGTTGAATATCACATCTCATGCTATAGGAAGGGTCTCAGGTTGGAATGGGAAGGAGTTGAATATCACATCTCATGCTATAGGAAGGGTCTCAGGATTGGAATGGGTAGGAGTTGGATATCACATCTCATGCTACAGGAAGGGTCTCAGGTTTGGTATTAGAAGCATTGAGATATCTCATCTCATGCTATAGGAAGGGTCTCGGGATTGGAATGGGAAGGAGTTGGATATCACATCTCATGCTATAGGAAGGGTCTCAGGTTGGAATGGAAATGAGTTGGATATCACATCTCATGCTATAGGAAGGGTCTCATGTTTGAAATGGGAGGAGTTGGATATCACATCTCATGCTACAGGTAGGATCTCAGGTTTGTTGTGGGAAGCACTGAGATATCACATCTCATGGTACAGGATGCATCTCAGGTTAGGATTGGCAAGGAGTCAGATATCAAATCTCATGCTACAGGTAGGATCTCAGGTTTGTTGTGGGAAGGAGTTGGATACCACATCTGATGCTTTAGGAAGGGTCTCAGGTTTGGAATCTGAAGGAGTTAGATATCACATCTCATGCTATAGGAAGGGTCTCAGGTTTGGTATTAGAAGCATTGAGATATCAAATCTCATGATATAGGAAGGGTCTCAGGTTTGGAATGGGAAGGAGTTGGATATCACATCTCATGTTATAGGAAGGGTCTCAGGTTTGGTATTAGAAGCATTGAGATATCACATCTTATGCTACAGGAAGGGTCTCTGGTTGGAAAGGGAAGGAGTTGGATATCACATCTCATGCTATAGGAAGGGTATCAGGTTTGGAATGGGAAGGAGTTTGATATCACATCTCATGCTATAATAAGGGTCTCAGGTTTGGAATGGGAAGGAGTTGGTTATCACATTTCATGCTATAGGATGGTCTCAGGTTTGGTATTAGAAGCACTGAGATATCACATCTCATGTTATAGGAAGGGTCTCAGGATTGGAATGGGAAGGAGTTGGATATCACATCTCATGCTATAGGAAGGGTCTCAGGTTTGGTATTAGAAGTATTGAGATATCACATCTCATGCTATAGGAAGGGTCTCAGGATTGGAGTGGGAAGGAGTTGAATATCACATCTCATGCTATAGGAAGGGTCTCAGGTTGGAATGGGAAGGAGTTGAATATCACATCTCATGCTATAGGAAGGGTCTCAGGATTGGAATGGGTAGGAGTTGGATATCACATCTCATGCTACAGGAAGGGTCTCAGGTTTGGTATTAGAAGCATTGAGATATCTCATCTCATGCTATAGGAAGGGTCTCGGGATTGGAATGGGAAGGAGTTGGATATCACATCTCATGCTATAGGAAGGGTCTCAGGTTGGAATGGAAAGGAGTTGGATATCACATCTCATGCTATAGGAAGGGTCTCATGTTTGAAATGGGAGGAGTTGGATATCACATCTCATGTTATAGGAAGGGTCTCAGGTTTGGTATTAGAAGCATTGAGATAACACATCTCATGTTATAGGAAGGGTCTCAGGTTTGGTATTAGAAGCATTGAGATATAACATCTCATGTTATAGCAAGGGTCTCTGATTTGGAAAGGGAAAGAGTTGGATATCATATCTCATGGTATAGGAAGGGTCTCAGGTTTGGAATGGGAAGGAGTTTGATATCACATCTCATGCTATAGGAAGGGAATCAGGTTTGGAATGGGAAGGAGTTTGATATCACATCTCATGCTATAAGAAGGGTCTCAGGTTTGGATTGGGAAGGAGTTGGATATCACATTTCATGCTATAGGAAGGGTCTCAGGTTTGGTATAAGAAGCATTGAGATATCATATCTCATGCTATAAGAAGGGTCTCAGGTTTGGAATGAGAAGTAGTTGGATATCACATTTCATGCGATAGGAAGGGTGTCAGGTTTGGAATGGGAAGGAGTTGGATATCACATCTCATGCTATAAGAAGGGTCTCTTGATTGGAATGGGAAGGAGTTGGATATAACATCTCATGCTATAGAAAGGGTCTCAGGTTTGGAATGGGAAGGAGTTGGATATCACATTTCATGCTATAGGAAGGGTCTCAGTTTTGGAATGGGAAGGAGTTGGATATCACATACCATGCTATAGGAAGGTTCTCAGGTTTGGCATTAGAAGCATTGAGATATCACATCTCATGCTATAGGAAGGGTCTCAGGCTTGGAATGGGAAGGAGTTCGATATCACATGTCATGTTATAGAAAGGTTCTCAGGTTTGGTATTAGAAGCACTGAGATATCACATCTCATGCTATAGGAAGGGTCTCGGGGTTGGAATGGGAAGGAGTTGGATATCACATCCCATGATACAAGAAGGGTCTCAGGATTGGAATGGGAATTCATTGGATATCACATCTCATGCTATAGGAAGGGTCTCAGGATTGGGATGGGAAGGAGTTAGATATTGCATCTCATGCTATAGGAAGGGTCTGAGGTTTGGTATTAGAAGCATTGAGATATCACATCTCATGCTATAGGAAGGGTCTCAGGATTGGAATGGGAAGGAGCTGGATATCACATCTCATGCTATAGGAAGGGTCTTAGGTTTGGAATGGGAAGGAGTTGGACATCACATACCATGCTATAGGAAGGTTCTCAGGTTTGATATTAGAAGCAGTGAGATATCACATCTCATGCTATATGAAGGGTCTCAGGCTTGGAATGGGAAGTACTTCGATATCACATCTCATGTTATAGGAAGGTTCTCAGGTTTGGTATTAGAAGCACTGAGATATCACATCTCATGGTACAGGATGCATCTCAGGTTAGGAATGGCAAGGAGTCAGATATCACATCTCATGCTACAGGTAGGATTTCAGGTTTGTTGTGGGAAGGAGTTGGATACCACATCTGATTCTTTAGTAAGGGTCCCAGGTTTGGAATGGGAAGGAGTTGGATATAACATTTCATGCTATAGGAAGGGTCTCAGGTTTGGTATTAGAAGCATTGAGATTTCACATCTCATGCTATAGGAAGGGTCTCAGGATTGGAATGGGAAGGAGTTGGATATAATATCTCATGCTATAGGAAGGATCTCAGGTTTGGAATGGGAAGGAGTTGGATATCACATTTCATGCTATAGGATGGGTCTCAGGTTTGGTATTAGAAGCATTGAGATATCACATCTCATGCTACAGGAAGGGTCTTTGGTTTTGAATGGGAAGGAGTTGGATAGCACATCTCATGCTATAGGAAGGGTCTCAGGTTTGGAATGGGAAGGAGTTTGATATCACATCTCATGCTATAGGAAGGGTCTCAGGTTTGGAATGGGAAGGAGTTGGATATCACATCTCATGCTATAAGAAGGGTATCAGGATTGGAATGGGAAGGAGTTGGATATAACATCTCATGCTATAGGAAGGGTCTCAGGTTTGGAATGGGAAGGAGTTGGATATCTCATTTCATGCTATAGGAAGGGTCTCAGGTTTGCTATTAGAAGCATTGAGATTTCACATCTCATGCTATAGGAAGGGTCTCAGTTTTGGAATGAGAAGGAGTTGGATATCAATCTCATGTTATAGGAAGGGTCTCAGGTTTGGTATTAGAAGCATTGAGATATCACATCGCATGCTATAGGAAGGGTCTCAGGATTGGAATGGGTAGGAGTTGGATATCACATCTCATGCTATAGGAAGGGTCTCAGGTTTGGTATTAGAAGCATTGAGATATCACATCTCATGCTATAGGAAGGGTCTCGGGATTGGAATGGGAAGGAGTTGGATATCACATCTCATGCTATAGGAAGGGTCTCAGGTTGGAATGGAAAGGAGTAGGATATCACATGTCATGCTATAGGAAGGGTCTCATGTTTGGAATGGGAGGAGTTGGATATCACATCTCATGTTATAGGAAGGGTCTCAGGTTTGGTATTAGAAGCATTGAGATAACACATCTCATGTTATAGGAAGGGTCTCAGGTTTGGTATTAGAAGCATTGAGATATAACATCTCATGTTATAGGAAGGGTCTCTGGTTTGGAAAGTGAAAGAGTTGGATATCATATCTCATGGTATAGGAAGGGTCTCAGTTTTGGAATGGGAAGGAGTTTGATATCACATCTCATGCTATAGCAAGGGAATCAGGTTTGGAATGGGAAGGAGTTTGATATCACATCTCATGCTATAAGAAGGGTCTCAGGTTTGGATTGGGAAGGAGTTGGATATCACATTTCATGCTATAGGAAGGGTCTCAGGTTTGGTATAAGAAGCATTGAGATATCATATCTCATGCTATAAGAAGGGTCTCAGGTTTGGAATGAGAAGTAGTTGGATATCACATTTCATGCGATAGGAAGGGTGTCAGGTTTGGAATGGGAAGGAGTTGGATATCACATTTCATGCTATAGGATGGGTCTCAGGTTTGGTATTAGAAGCATTGAGATATCACATCTCATGCTACAGGAAGGGTCTTTGGTTTTGAATGGGAAGGAGTTGGATAGCACATCTCATGCTATAGGAAGGGTCTCGGGTTTGGAATAGGAAGGAGTTTGATATCACATCTCATGCTATAGGAAGGGTCTCAGGTTTGGAATGGGAAGGAGTTGGATATCACATCTCATGCTATAAGAAGGGCATCAGGATTGGAATGGGAAGGAGTTGGATATAACATCTCATGCTATAGGAAGGGTCTCAGGTTTGGAATGGGAAGGAGTTGGATATCTCATTTCATGCTATAGGAAGGGTCTCAGGTTTGGTATTAGAAGCATTGAGATTTCACATCTCATGCTATAGGAAGGGTCTCAGTTTTGGAATGGGAAGGAGTTGGATATCAATCTCATGTTATAGGAAGGGTCTCAGGTTTGGTATTAGAAGCATTGAGATATCACATCGCATGCTATAGGAAGGGTCTCAGGATTGGAATGGGTAGGAGTTGGATATCACATCCCATGCTATAGGAAGGGTCTCAGGTTTGGTATTAGAAGCATTGAGATATCAAATCTCATGCTATAGGAAGGGTCTCGGGATTGGAATGGGAAGGAGTTGGATATCACATCTCATGCTATAGGAAGGGTCTCAGGTTGGAATGGAAAGGAGTTGGATATCACATCTCATGCTATAGGAAGGGTCTCATGTTTGGAATGGGAGGAGTTGGATATCACATCTCATGTTATAGAAAGGGTCTCAGGTTTGGTATTAGAAGCATTGAGATAACACATCTCATGCTACAGGTAGGATTTCAGGTTTGTTGTGGGAAGGAGTTGGATACCACATCTGATTCTTTAGTAAGGGTCTCAGGTTTGGAATGGGAAGGAGTTGGATATAACATTTCATGCTATAGGAAGGGTCTCAGGTTTGGTATTAGACGCATTGAGATTTCACATCTCATGCTATAGGAAGGGTCTCAGGATTGGAATGGGAAGGAGTTGGATATAATATCTCTTGCTATAGGAAGGATGTCAGGTTTGGAATGGGAAGGAGTTGGATATCACATTTCATGCTATAGGATGGGTCTCAGGTTTGGTATTAGAAGCATTGAGATATCACATCTCATGCTACAGGAAGGGTCTTTGGTTTTGAATGGGAAGGAGTTGGATAGCACATCTCATGCTATAGGAAGGGTCTCGGGTTTGGAATAGGACGGAGTTTGATATCACATCTCATGCTATAGGAAGGGTCTCAGGTTTGGAATGGGAAGGAGTTGGATATCACATCTCATGCTATAAGAAGGGCATCAGGATTGGAATGGGAAGGAGTTGGATATAACATCTCATGCTATAGGAAGGGTCTCAGGTTTGGAATGGGAAGGAGTTGGATATCTCATTTCATGCTATAGGAAGGGTCTCAGGTTTGGTATTAGAAGCATTGAGATTTCACATCTCATGCCATAGGAAGGTCTCAGTTTTGGAATGGGAAGGAGTTGGATATCAATCTCATGTTATAGGAAGGGTCTCAGGTTTGGTATTAGAAGCATTGAGATATCACATCGCATGCTATAGGAAGGGTCTCAGGATTGGAATGGGTAGGAGTTGGATATCACATCCCATGCTATAGGAAGGGTCTCAGGTTTGGTATTAGAAGCACTGAGATATCAAATCTCATGCTATAGGAAGGGTCTCGGGATTGGAATGGGAAGGAGTTGGATATCACATCTCATGCTATAGGAAGGGTCTCAGGTTGGAATGGAAAGGAGTTGGATATCACATCTCATGCTATAGGAAGGGTCTCAGGTTTGGTATTAGAAGCATTGAGATAACACATCTCATGTTATAGGAAGGGTCTCAGGTTTGGTATTAGAAGCATTGAGATATAACATCTCATGTTATAGGAAGGGTCTCTGGTTTGGAAAGGGAAAGAGTTGGATATCATATCTCATGGTATAGGAAGGGTCTCAGGTTTGGAATGGGAAGGAGTTTGATATCACATCTCATGCTATAGGAAGGGAATCAGGTTTGGAATGGGAAGGAGTTTGATATCACATCTCATGCTATAAGAAGGGTCTCAGGTTTGGATTGGGAAGGAGTTGGATATCACATTTCATGCTATAGGAAGGGTCTCAGGTTTGGTATAAGAAGCATTGAGATATCATATCTCATGCTATAAGAAGGGTCTCAGGTTTGGAATGAGAAGTAGTTGGATATCACATTTAATGCGATAGGAAGGGTGTCAGGTTTGGAATGGGAAGGAGTTGGATATCACATGTCATGCTATAAGAAGGGTCTCAGGATTGGAATGGGAAGGAGTTGGATATAACATCTCATGCTATAGGAAGGGTCTCAGGTTTGGAATGGGAAGGAGTTGGATATCACATTTCATGCTATAGGAAGGGTCTCAGTTTTGGAATAGGAAGGAGTTGGATATCACATACCATGCTATAGGAAGGTTCTCAGGTTTGGTATTAGAAGGATTGAGATATCACATCTCATGCTATATTAAGGGTCTCAGGCTTGGAATGGGAAGGAGTTCGATATCACATGTCATGATATAGAAAGGTTCTCAGGTTTGGTATTAGAAGCACTGAGATATCACATCTCATGGTACAGGATGCATCTCAGGTTAGGATTGGCAAGGAGTCAGATATCAAATCTCATGCTACAGGTAGGATCTCAGGTTTGTTGTGGGAAGGAGTTGGATACCACATCTGATGCTTTAGGAAGGGTCTCAGGTTTGGAATCTGAAGGAGTTAGATATCACATCTCATGCTATAGGAAGGATCTCAGGTTTGGTATTAGAAGCATTGAGATATCAAATCTCATGATATAGGAAGGGTCTCAGGTTTGGAATGGGAAGGAGTTGGATATCACATCTCATGTTATAGGAAGGGTCTCAGGTTTGGTATTAGAAGCATTGAGATATCACATCTTATGCTACAGGAAGGGTCTCTGGTTGGAAAGGGAAGGAGTTGGATATCACATCTCATGCTATAGGAAGGGTATCAGGTTTGGAATGCGAAGGAGTTTGATATCACATCTCATGCTATAATAAGGGTCTCAGGTTTGGAATGGGAAGGAGTTGGTTATCACATTTCATGCTATAGGATGGTCTCAGGTTTGGTATTAGAAGCACTGAGATATCACATCTCATGTTATAGGAAGGGTCTCAGGATTGGAATGGGAAGGAGTTGGATATCACATCTCATGCTATAGGAAGGGTCTCAGGTTTGGTATTAGAAGTATTGAGATATAACATCTCATGCTATAGGAAGGGTCTCAGGATTGGAGTGGGAAGGAGTTGAATATCACATCTCATGCTATAGGAAGGGTCTCAGGTTGGAATGGGAAGGAGTTGAATATCACATCTCATGCTATAGGAAGGGTCTCAGGATTGGAATGGGTAGGAGTTGGATATCACATCTCATGCTATAGGAAGGGTCTCAGGTTTGGTATTAGAAGCATTGAGATATCGCATCTCATGCTATAGGAAGGGTCTCGGGATTGGAATGGGAAGGAGTTGGATATCACATCTCATGCTATAGGAAGGGTCTCAGGTTGGAATGGAAAGGAGTTGGATATCACATCTCATGCTATAGGAAGGGTCTCATGTTTGAAATGGGAGGAGTTGGATATCACATCTCATGTTATAGGAAGGGTCTCAGGTTTGGTATTAGAAGCATTGAGATAACACATCTCATGTTATAGGAAGGGTCTCAGGTTTGGTATTAGAAGCATTGAGATATAACATCTCATGTTATAGCAAGGGTCTCTGATTTGGAAAGGGAAGGAGTTGGATATCATATCTCATGGTATAGGAAGGGTCTCAGGTTTGGAATGGGAAGGAGTTTGATATCACATCTCATGCTATAGGAAGGGAATCAGGTTTGGAATGGGAAGGAGTTTGATATCACATCTCATGCTATAAGAAGGGTCTCAGGTTTGGATTGGGAAGGAGTTGGATATCACATTTCATGCTATAGGAAGGGTCTCAGGTTTGGTATAAGAAGCATTGAGATATCATATCTCATGCTATAAGAAGGGTCTCAGGTTTGGAATGAGAAGTAGTTGGATATTACATTTCATGCGATAGGAAGGGTGTCAGGTTTGGAATGGGAAGGAGTTGGATATCACATCTCATGCTATAAGAAGGGTCTCTTGATTGGAATGGGAAGGAGTTGGATATAACATCTCATGCTATAGAAAGGGTCTCAGGTTTGGAATGGGAAGGAGTTGGATATCACATTTCATGCTATAGGAAGGGTCTCAGTTTTGGAATGGGAAGGAGTTGGATATCACATACCATGCTATAGGAAGGTTCTCAGGTTTGGTATTAGAAGCATTGAGATATCACATCTCATGCTATAGGAAGGGTCTCAGGCTTGGAATGGGAAGGAGTTCGATATCACATGTCATGTTATAGAAAGGTTCTCAGGTTTGGTATTAGAAGCACTGAGATATCACATCTCATGCTATAGGAAGGGTCTCGGGGTTGGAATGGGAAGGAGTTGGATATCACATCCCATGATACAAGAAGGGTCTCAGGATTGGAATGGGAATTCGTTGGATATCACATCTCATGCTATAGGAAGGGTCTCAGGATTGGGATGGGAAGGAGTTAGATATTGCATCTCATGCTATAGGAAGGGTCTCAGGTTTGGTATTAGAAGCATTGAGATATCACATCTCATGCTATAGGAAGGGTCTCAGGATTGGAATGGGAAGGAGCTGGATATCACATCTCATGCTATAGGAAGGGTCTTAGGTTTGGAATGGGAAGGAGTTGGACATCACATACCATGCTATAGGAAGGTTCTCAGGTTTGATATTAGAAGCAGTGAGATATCACATCTCATGCTATATGAAGGGTCTCAGGCTTGGAATGGGAAGTACTTCGATATCACATCTCATGTTATAGGAAGGTTCTCAGGTTTGGTATTAGAAGCACTGAGATATCACATCTCATGGTACAGGATGCATCTCAGGTTAGGAATGGCAAGGAGTCAGATATCACATCTCATGCTACAGGTAGGATTTCAGGTTTGTTGTGGGAAGGAGTTGGATACCACATCTGATTCTTTAGTAAGGGTCCCAGGTTTGGAATGGGAAGGAGTTGGATATAACATTTCATGCTATAGGAAGGGTCTCAGGTTTGGTATTAGAAGCATTGAGATTTCACATCTCATGCTATAGGAAGGGTCTCAGGATTGGAATGGGAAGGAGTTGGATATAATATCTCATGCTATAGGAAGGATCTCAGGTTTGGAATGGGAAGGAGTTGGATATCACATTTCATGCTATAGGATGGGTCTCAGGTTTGGTATTAGAAGCATTGAGATATCACATCTCATGCTACAGGAAGGGTCTTTGGTTTTGAATGGGAAGGAGTTGGATAGCACATCTCATGCTATAGGAAGGGTCTCAGGTTTGGAATGGGAAGGAGTTTGATATCACATCTCATGCTATAGGAAGGGTCTCAGGTTTGGAATGGGAAGGAGTTGGATATCACCTCTCATGCTATAAGAAGGGTATCAGGATTGGAATGGGAAGGAGTTGGATATAACATCTCATGCTATAGGAAGGGTCTCAGGTTTGGAATGGGAAGGAGTTGGATATCTCATTTCATGCTATAGGAAGGGTCTCAGGTTTGGTATTAGAAGCATTGAGATTTCACATCTCATGCTATAGGAAGGGTCTCAGTTTTGGAATGAGAAGGAGTTGGATATCAATCTCATGTTATAGGAAGGGTCTCAGGTTTGGTATTAGAAGCATTGAGATATCACATCGCATGCTATAGGAAGGGTCTCAGGATTGGAATGGGTAGGAGTTGGATATCACATCTCATGCTATAGGAAGGGTCTCAGGTTTGGTATTAGAAGCATTGAGATATCACATCTCATGCTATAGGAAGGGTCTCGGGATTGGAATGGGAAGGAGTTGGATATCACATCTCATGCTATAGGAAGGGTCTCAGGTTGGAATGGAAAGGAGTAGGATATCACATGTCATGCTATAGGAAGGGTCTCATGTTTGGAATGGGAGGAGTTGGATATCACATCTCATGTTATAGGAAGGGTCTCAGGTTTGGTATTAGAAGCATTGAGATAACACATCTCATGTTATAGGAAGGGTCTCAGGTTTGGTATTAGAAGCATTGAGATATAACATCTCATGTTATAGGAAGGGTCTCTGGTTTGGAAAGGGAAAGAGTTGGATATCATATCTCATGGTATAGGAAGGGTCTCAGTTTTGGAATGGGAAGGAGTTTGATATCACATCTCATGCTATAGCAAGGGAATAAGGTTTGGAATGGGAAGGAGTTTGATATCACATCTCATGCTATAAGAAGGGTCTCAGGTTTGGATTGGGAAGGAGTTGGATATCACATTTCATGCTATAGGAAGGGTCTCAGGTTTGGTATAAGAAGCATTGAGATATCATATCTCATGCTATAAGAAGGGTCTCAGGTTTGGAATGAGAAGTAGTTGGATATCACATTTCATGCGATAGGAAGGGTGTCAGGTTTGGAATGGGAAGGAGTTGGATATCACATTTCATGCTATAGGATGGGTCTCAGGTTTGGTATTAGAAGCATTGAGATATCACATCTCATGCTACAGGAAGGGTCTTTGGTTTTGAATGGGAAGGAGTTGGATAGCACATCTCATGCTATAGGAAGGGTCTCGGGTTTGGAATAGGAAGGAGTTTGATATCACATCTCATGCTATAGGAAGGGTCTCAGGTTTGGAATGGGAAGGAGTTGGATATCACATCTCATGCTATAAGAAGGGCATCAGGATTGGAATGGGAAGGAGTTGGATATAACATCTCATGCTATAGGAAGGGTCTCAGGTTTGGAATGGGAAGGAGTTGGATATCTCATTTCATGCTATAGGAAGGGTCTCAGGTTTGGTATTAGAAGCATTGAGATTTCACATCTCATGCTATAGGAAGGGTCTCAGTTTTGGAATGGGAAGGAGTTGGATATCAATCTCATGTTATAGGAAGGGTCTCAGGTTTGGTATTAGAAACATTGAGATATCACATCGCATGCTATAGGAAGGGTCTCAGGATTGGAATGGGTAGGAGTTGGATATCACATCCCATGCTATAGGAAGGGTCTCAGGTTTGGTATTAGAAGCATTGAGATATCAAATCTCATGCTATAGGAAGGGTCTCGGGATTGGAATGGGAAGGAGTTGGATATCACATCTCATGCTATAGGAAGGGTCTCAGGTTGGAATGGAAAGGAGTTGGATATCACATCTCATGCTATAGGAAGGGTCTCATGTTTGGAATGGGAGGAGTTGGATATCACATCTCATGTTATAGAAAGGGTCTCAGGTTTGGTATTAGAAGCATTGAGATAACACATCTCATGCTACAGGTAGGATTTCAGGTTTGTTGTGGGAAGGAGTTGGATATAACATTTCATGCTATAGGAAGGGTCTCAGGTTTGGTATTAGACGCATTGAGATTTCACATCTCATGCTATAGGAAGGGTCTCAGGATTGGAATGGGAAGGAGTTGGATATAATATCTCTTGCTATAGGAAGGATCTCAGGTTTGGAATGGGAAGGAGTTGGATATCACATTTCATGCTATAGGATGGGTCTCAGGTTTGGTATTAGAAGCATTGAGATATCACATCTCATGCTACAGGAAGGGTCTTTGGTTTTGAATGGGAAGGAGTTGGATAGCACATCTCATGCTATAGGAAGGGTCTCGGGTTTGGAATAGGACGGAGTTTGATATCACATCTCATGCTATAGGAAGGGTCTCAGGTTTGGAATGGGAAGGAGTTGGATATCACATCTCATGCTATAAGAAGGGCATCAGGATTGGAATGGGAAGGAGTTGGATATAACATCTCATGCTATAGGAAGGGTCTCAGGTTTGGAATGGGAAGGAGTTGGATATCTCATTTCATGCTATAGGAAGGGTCTCAGGTTTGGTATTAGAAGCATTGAGATTTCACATCTCATGCCATAGGAAGGGTCTCAGTTTTGGAATGGGAAGGAGTTGGATATCAATCTCATGTTATAGGAAGGGTCTCAGGTTTGGTATTAGAAGCATTGAGATATCACATCGCATGCTATAGGAAGGGTCTCAGGATTGGAATGGGTAGGAGTTGGATATCACATCCCATGCTATAGGAAGGGTCTCAGGTTTGGTATTAGAAGCACTGAGATATCAAATCTCATGCTATAGGAAGGGTCTCGGGATTGGAATGGGAAGGAGTTGGATATCACATCTCATGCTATAGGAAGGGTCTCAGGTTGGAATGGAAAGGAGTTGGATATCACATCTCATGCTATAGGAAGGGTCTCATGTTTGGAATGGGAGGAGTTGGATATCACATCTCATGTTATAGGAAGGGTCTCAGGTTTGGTATTAGAAGCATTGAGATAACACATCTCATGTTATAGGAAGGGTCTCAGGTTTGGTATTAGAAGCATTGAGATATAACATCTCATGTTATAGGAAGGGTCTCTGGTTTGGAAAGGGAAAGAGTTGGATATCATATCTCATGGTATAGGAAGGGTCTCAGGTTTGGAATGGGAAGGAGTTTGATATCACATCTCATGCTATAGGAAGGGAATCAGGTTTGGAATGGGAAGGAGTTTGATATCACATCTCATGCTATAAGAAGGGTCTCAGGTTTGGATTGGGAAGGAGTTGGATATCACATTTCATGCTATAGGAAGGGTCTCAGGTTTGGTATAAGAAGCATTGAGATATCATATCTCATGCTATAAGAAGGGTCTCAGGTTTGGAATGAGAAGTAGTTGGATATCACATTTAATGCGATAGGAAGGGTGTCAGGTTTGGAATGGGAAGGAGTTGGATATCAAATGTCATGCTATAAGAAGGGTCTCAGGATTGGAATGGGAAGGAGTTGGATATAACATCTCATGCTATAGGAAGGGTCTCAGGTTTGGAATGGGAAGGAGTTGGATATCACATTTCATGCTATAGGAAGGGTCTCAGTTTTGGAATGGGAAGGAGTTGGATATCACATACCATGCTATAGGAAGGTTCTCAGGTTTGGTATTAGAAGCATTGAGATATCACATCTCATGCTATATTAAGGGTCTCAGGCTTGGAATGGGAAGGAGTTCGGTATCACATGTCATTATATAGAAAGGTTCTCAGGTTTGGTATTAGAAGCACTGAGATATCACATCACATGGTACAGGATGCATCTCAGGTTAGGATTGGCAAGGAGTCAGATATCAAATCTCATGCTACAGGTAGGATCTCAGGTTTGTTGTGGGAAGGAGTTGGATACCACATCTGATGCTTTAGGAAGGGTCTCAGGTTTGGAATCTGAAGGAGTTAGATATCACATCTCATGTTATAGGAAGGGTCTCAGGTTTGGTATTAGAAGCATTGAGATATCAAATCTCATGTTATAGGAAGGGTCTCAGGTTTGGTATTAGAAGCATTGAGATATCACATCTCATGTTATAGGAAGGGTCTCAGGTTTGGTATTAGAAGCATTGAGATATCACATCTTATGCTACAGGAAGGGTCTCTGGTTTGGAAAGGGAAGGAGTTGGATATCACATCTCATGCTATAGGAAGGGTATCAGGTTTGGAATGGGAAGGAGTTTGATATCACATCTCATGCTATAATAAGGGTCTCAGGTTTGGAATGGGAAGGAGTTGGTTATCACATTTCATGCTATAGGATGGTCTCAGGTTTGGTATTAGAAGCACTGAGATATCACATCTCATGTTATAGGAAGGGTCTCAGGATTGGAATGGGAAGGAGTTGGATATCACATCTCATGCTATAGGAAGGGTCTCAGGTTTGGTATTAGAGGTATTGAGATATCACATCTCATGCTATAGGAAGGGTCTCAGGATTGGAGTGGGAAGGAGTTGAATATCACATCTCATGCTATAGGAAGGGTCTCAGGTTGGAATGGGAAGGAGTTGAATATCACATCTCATGCTATAGGAAGGGTCTCAGGATTGGAATGGGTAGGAGTTGGATATCACATCTCATGCTATAGGAAGGGTCTCAGGTTTGGTATTAGAAGCATTGAGATATCACATCTCATGCTATAGGAAGGGTCTCGGGATTGGAATGGGAAGGAGTTGGATATCACATCTCATGCTATAGGAAGGGTCTCAGGTTGGAATGGAAAGGAGTTGGATATCACATCTCATGCTATAGGAAGGGTCTCATGTTTGAAATGGGAGGAGTTGGATATCACATCTCATGTTACAGGAAGGGTCTCAGGTTTGGTATTAGAAGCATTGAGATAACACATCTCATGTTATAGGAAGGGTCTCAGGTTTGGTATTAGAAGCATTGAGATATAACATCTCATGTTATAGCAAGGGTCTCTGATTTGGAAAGGGAAAGAGTTGGATATCATATCTCATGGTATAGGAAGGGTCTCAGGTTTGGAATGGGAAGGAGTTTGATATCACATCTCATGCTATAGGAAGGGAATCAGGTTTGGAATGGGAAGGAGTTTGATATCACATCTCATGCTATAAGAAGGGTCTCAGGTTTGGATTGGGAAGGAGTTGGATATCACATTTCATGCTATAGGAAGGGTCTCAGGTTTGGTATAAGAAGCATTGAGATATCATATCTCATGCTATAAGAAGGGTCTCAGGTTTGGAATGAGAAGTAGTTGGATATCACATTTCATGCGATAGGAAAGGTGTCAGGTTTGG
This sequence comes from Ambystoma mexicanum, assembly GCF_040938575.1. Taxonomy (NCBI): domain Eukaryota; kingdom Metazoa; phylum Chordata; class Amphibia; order Caudata; family Ambystomatidae; genus Ambystoma; species Ambystoma mexicanum. The sequence goes on along the minus strand of NW_027182444.1, from coordinate 1,685,692 downwards.
AATGGGAAGGAGTTGGATATCACATCTCGTGCTATAAGAAGGGTCTCTTGATTGGAATGGGAAGGAGTTGGATATAACATCTCATGCTATAGAAAGGGTCTCAGGTTTGGAATGGGAAGGTGTTGGATATCACATTTCATGCTATAGGAAGGGTCTCAGTTTTGGAATGGGAAGGAGTTGGATATCACATACCATGCTATAGGAAGGTTCTCAGGTTTGGTATTAGAAGCATTGAGATATCACATCTCATGCTATAGGAAGGGTCTCAGGCTTGGAATGGGAAGGAGTTCGATATCACATGTCATGTTATAGAAAGGTTCTCAGGTTTGGTATTAGAAGCACTGAGATATCACATCTCATGCTATAGGAAGGGTCTCGGGGTTGGAATGGGAAGGAGTTGGATATCACATCCCATGATACAAGAAGGGTCTCAGGATTGGAATGGGAATTCGTTGGATATCACATCTCATGCTATAGGAAGGGTCTCAGGATTGGGATGGGAAGGAGTTAGATATTGCATCTCATGCTATAGGAAGGGTCTCAGGTTTGGTATTAGAAGCATTGAGATATCACATCTCATGCTATAGGAAGGGTCTCAGGATTGGAATGGGAAGGAGCTGGATATCACATCTCATGCTATAGGAAAGTCTTAGGTTTGGAATGGGAAGGAGTTGGACATCACATACCATGCTATAGGAAGGTTCTCAGGTTTGATATTAGAAGCAGTGAGATATCACATCTCATGCTATATGAAGGGTCTCAGGCTTGGAATGGGAAGTACTTCGATATCACATCTCATGTTATAGGAAGGTTCTCAGGTTTGGTATTAGAAGCACTGAGATATCACATCTCATGGTACAGGATGCATCTCAGGTTAGGAATGGCAAGGAGTCAGATATCACATCTCATGCTACAGGTAGGATTTCAGGTTTGTTGTGGGAAGGAGTTGGATACCACATCTGATTCTTTAGTAAGGGTCCCAGGTTTGGAATGGGAAGGAGTTGGATATAACATTTCATGCTATAGGAAGGGTCTCAGGTTTGGTATTAGAAGCATTGAGATTTCACATCTCATGCTATAGGAAGGGTCTCAGGATTGGAATGGGAAGGAGCTGGATATAATATCTCATGCTATAGGAAGGATCTCAGGTTTGGAATGGGAAGGAGTTGGATATCACATTTCATGCTATAGAATGGGTCTCAGGTTTGGTATTAGAAGCATTGAGATATCACATCTCATGCTACAGGAAGGGTCTTTGGTTTTGAATGGGAAGGAGTTGGATAGCACATCTCATGCTATAGGAAGGGTCTCAGGTTTGGAATGGGAAGGAGTTTGATATCACATCTCATGCTATAGGAAGGATCTCAGGTTTGGAATGGGAAGGAGTTGGATATCACATCTCATGCTATAAGAAGGGTATCAGGATTGGAATGGGAAGGAGTTGGATATAACATCTCATGCTATAGGAAGGGTCTCAGGTTTGGAATGGGAAGGAGTTGGATATCTCATTTCATGCTATAGGAAGGGTCTTAGGTTTGGTATTAGAAGCATTGAGATTTCACATCTCATGCTATAGGAAGGGTCTCAGTTTTGGAATGAGAAGGAGTTGGATATCAATCTCATGTTATAGGAAGGGTCTCAGGTTTGGTATTAGAAGCATTGAGATATCACATCGCATGCTATAGGAAGGGTCTCAGGATTGGAATGGGTAGGAGTTGGATATCACATCTCATGCTATAGGAAGGGTCTCAGGTTTGGTATTAGAAGCATTGAGATATCACATCTCATGCTATAGGAAGGGTCTCGGGATTGGAATGGGAAGGAGTTGGATATCACATCTCATGCTATAGGAAGGGTCTTAGGTTGGAATGGAAAGGAGTTGGATATCACATGTCATGCTATAGGAAGGGTCTCATGTTTGGAATGGGAGGAGTTGGATATCACATCTCATGTTATAGGAAGGGTCTCAGGTTTGGTATTAGAAGCATTGAGATAACACATCTCATGTTATAGGAAGGGTCTCAGGTTTGGTATTAGAAGCATTGAGATATAACATCTCATGTTATAGGAAGGGTCTCTGGTTTGGAAAGGGAAAGAGTTGGATATCATATCTCATGGTATAGGAAGGGTCTCAGGTTTGGAATGGGAAGGAGTTTGATATCACATCTCATGCTATAAGAAGGGTCTCAGGTTTGGAATGGGAAGGAGTTGGATATCACATTTCATGCTATAGGAAGGGTCTCAGGTTTGGTATAAGAAGCATTGAGATATCATATCTCATGCTATAAGAAGTGTCTCAGGTTTGGAATGAGAAGTAGTTGGATATCACATTTCATGCGATAGGAAGGGTGTCAGGTTTGGAATGGGAAGGAGTTGGATATCACATCTCATGCTATAAAAAGGGTCTCAGGATTGGAATGGGAAGGAGTTGGATATAACATCTCATGCTATAGGAAGGGTCTCAGGTTTGGAATGGGAAGGAGTTGGATATCACATTTCATGCTATAGGAAGGGTCTCAGTTTTGGAATGGGAAGGAGTTGGATATCACATACCATGCTATAGGAAGGTTCTCAGGTTTGGTATTAGAAGCATTGAGATATCACATCTCATGCTATAGGAAGGGTCTCAGGCTTGGAATGGGAAGGAGTTTGATATCACATGTCATGTTATAGAAAGGTTCTCAGGTTTGGTATTAGAAGCACTGAGATATCACATCTCATGCTATAAGAAGGGTCTCAGGGTTGGAATGGGAAGGAGTTGGATATCACATCCCATGCTACAAGAAGGGTCTCATGATTGGAATGGGAATTCGTTGGATATCACATCTCATGCTATAGGAAGGGTCTCAGGATTGGAATGGGAAGGAGTTAGATATTGCATCTCATGCTATAGGAAGGGTCTCAGGTTTGGTATTAGAAGCATTGAGATATCACATCTCATGCTATAGGAAGGGTCTTCAGGATTGGAATGGGAAGGAGCTGGATATCACATCTCATGCTATAGGAAGGGTCTCAGGTTTGGAATGGGAAGGAGTTGGACATCACATACCATGCTATAGGAAGGTTCTCAGGTTTGGTATTAGAAGCAGTGAGATATCACATCTCATGCTATATGAAGGGTCTCAGGCTTGGAATGGGAAGTACTTCGATATCACATCTCATGTTATAGGAAGGTTCTCAGGTTTGGTATTAGAAGCACTGAGATATCACATCTCATGGTACAGGATGCATCTCAGGTTAGGAATGGCAAGGAGTCAGATATCACATCTCATGCTACAGGTAGGATTTCAGGTTTGTTGTGGGAAGGAGTTGGATACCACATCTGATTCTTTAGTAAGGGTCTCAGGTTTGGAATGGTAAGGAGTTGGATATAACATTTCATGCTATAGGAAGGGTCTCAGGTTTGGAATGGGAAGTACTTCGATATCACATCTCATGTTATAGGAAGGTTCTCAGGTTTGGTATTAGAAGCACTGAGATATCACATCTCATGGTACAGGATGCATCTCAGGTTAGGAATGGCAAGGAGTCAGATATCACATCTCATGCTACAGGTAGGATTTCAGGTTTGTTGAGAGAAGGAGTTGGATACCACATCTGATTCTTTAGTTAGGGTCTCAGGTTTGGAATGGTAAGGAGTTGGATATAACATTTCATGCTATAGGAAGGGTCTCAGGTTTGGTATTAGACGCATTGAGATTTCACATCTCATGCTATAGGAAGGGTCTCAGGATTGGAATGTAAAGGAGTTGGATATAATATCTCATGCTATAGGAAGGATCTCAGGTTTGGAATGGGAAGGAGTTGGATATCACATTTCATGCTATAGGAAGGGTCTCTGGTTTGGAAAGGGAAAGAGTTGGATATCATATCTCATGGTATAGGAAGGGTCTCAGGTTTTGAATGGGAAGGAGTTTGATATCACATCTCATGCTATAGGAAAGGTCTCAGGTTTGGAATGGGAAGGAGTTTGATATCACATCTCATGCTATAGGAAGGGGCTCAGGTTTGGAATGGGAAGGAGTTGGATATCACATCTCATGCTATAAGAAGGGTATCAGGATTGGAATGGGAAGGAGTTGGATATAACATCTCATGCTATAGGAAGGGTCTCAGGTTTGGAATGGGAAGGAGTTGGATATCTCATTTCATGCTATAGGAAGGGTCTCAGGTTTCGTATTAGAAGCATTGAGATTTCACATCTCATGCTATAGGAAGGGTCTCAGTTTTGGAATGGGAAGGAGTTGGATATCAATCTCATGTTATAGGAAGGGTCTCAGGTTTGGTATTAGAAGCATTGAGATATCACATCGCATGCTATAAGAAGGGTCTCAGGATTGGAATGGGTAGGAGTTGGATATCACATCTCATGCTATAGGAAGGGTCTCAGGTTTGGTATTAGAAGCATTGAGATATCACATCTCATGCTATAGGAAGGGTCTCGGGATTGGAATGGGAAGGAGTTGGATATCACATCTCATGCTACAGAAAGGGTCTCAGGTTGGAATGGAAAGGAGTTGGATATCACATCTCATGCTATAGGAAGGGTCTCATGTTTGGAATGGGAGGAGTTGGATATCACATCTCATGTTATAGGAAGGGTCTCAGGTTTGGTATTAGAAGCATTGAGATATAACATCTGATGTTATAGGAAGGGTCTCTGGTTTGGAAAGGGAAAGAGTTGGATATCATATCTCATGGTATAGGAAGGGTCTCAGGTTTGGAATGGGAAGGAGTTTGATATCACATCTCATGCTATAGGAAGGGAATCAGGTTTGGAATGGGAAGGAGTTTGATATCACATCTCATGCTATAAGAAGGGTCTCAGGTTTGGATTGGGAAGGAGTTGGATATCACATCTCATGCTATAGGAAGGGTCTCAGGTTTGGAACGAGAGGTAGTTGGATATCACATTTCATGCGATAGGAAGGGTGTCAGGTTTGGAATGGGAAGGAGTTGGATATCACATCTCATGCTATAGGAAGGGTCTCAGGTTTGGAATGGGAAGGAGTTGGATATCACATTTCATGCTATAGGAAGGGTCTCAGTTTTGGAATGGGAAGGAGTTGGATATCACATACCATGCTATAGGAAGGTTCTCAGGTTTGGCATTAGAAGCATTGAGATATCACATCTCATGCTATAGGAAGGGTCTCAGGCTTGGAATGGGAAGGAGTTCGATATCACATGTCATGTTATAGAAAGGTTCTCAGGTTTGGTATTAGAAGCACTGAGATATCACATCTCATGCTATAGGAAGGGTCTCGGGGTTGGGATGGGAAGGAGTTGGATATCACATCTCATGTTATAGGAAGGGTCTCAGGCTTGGTATTAGAAGCATTGAGATAGCACATCTCATGTTATAGGAAGGGTCTCAGGTTTGGTATTAGAAGCATTGAGATATAACATCTCATGTTATAGCAAGAGTCTCTGATTTGGAAAGGGAAAGAGTTGGATATCATATCTCATGGTATAGGAAGGATCTCAGGTTTGGAATGGGAAGGAGTTTGATATCACATCTCATGCTATAGGAAGGGAATCAGGTTTGGAATGGGAAGGAGTTTGATATCACATCTCATGCTATAAGAAGGGTCTCAGGTTTGGATTGGGAAGGAGTTGGATATCACATTTCATGCTATAGGAAGGGTCTCATGTTTGGTATAAGAAGCATTGAGATATCATATCTCATGCTATAAGAAGGGTCTCAGGTTGGAATGGAAAGGAGTTGGATATCACATCTCATGCTATAGGAAGGGTCTCATGTTTGGAATGGGAGGAGTTGGATATCACATCTCATGTTATAGGAAGGGTCTCAGGTTTGGTATTAGAAGCACTGAGATATCACATCTCATGGTACAGGATGCATCTCAAGTTAGGATTGGCAAGGAGTCAGATATCAAATCTCATGCTACAGGTAGGATCTCAGGTTTGTTGTGGGAAGGAGTTGGATACCACATCTGATGCTTTAGGAAGGGTCTCAGGTTTGGAATCTGAAGGAGTTAGATATCACATCTCAGGTTTGGTATTAGAAGCATTGAGATATCAAATCTCATGATATAGGAAGGGTCTCAGGTTTGGAATGGGAAGGAGTTGGATATCACATCTCATGTTATAGGAAGGGTCTCAGGTTTGGTATTAGAAGCATTGAGATATCACATCTTATGCTACAGGAAGGGTCTCTGGTTTGGAAAGGGAAGGAGTTGGATATCACATCTCATGCTATAATAAGGGTCTCAGGTTTGGAATTTGAAGGAGTTGCTTATCACATTTCATGCTATAGGATGGTCTCAGGTTTGGTATTAGAAGCACTGAGATATCACATCTCATGTTATAGGAAGGGTCTCAGGATTGGAATGGGAAGGAGTTGGATATCACATCTCATGCTATATGAAGGGTCTCAGGTTTGGTATTAGAAGTATTGAGATATCACATCTCATGCTATAGGAAGGGTCTCAGGATTGGAGTGGGAAGGAGTTGAATATCACATCTCATGCTATAGGAAGGGTCTCAGGTTGGAATGGGAAGGAGTTGAATATCACATCTCATGCTATAGGAAGGGTCTCAGGATTGGAATGGGTAGGAGTTGGATATCACATCTCATGCTATAGGAAGGGTCTCAGGTTTGGTATTAGAAGCATTGAGATATCACATCTCATGCTATAGGAAGGGTCTCGGGATTGGAATGGGAAGGAGTTGGATATCACATCTCATGCTATAGGAAGGGTCTCAGGTTGGAATGGAAAGGAGTTGGATATCACATCTCATGCTATAGGAAGGGTCTCATGTTTGAAATGGGAGGAGTTGGATATCACATCTCATGTTATAGGAAGGGTCTCAGGCTTGGTATTAGAAGCATTGAGATAGCACATCTCATGTTATAGGAAGGGTCTCAGGTTTGGTATTAGAAGCATTGAGATATAACATCTCATGTTATAGCAAGAGTCTCTGATTTGGAAAGGGAAAGAGTTGGATATCATATCTCATGGTATAGGAAGGGTCTCAGGTTTGGAATGGGAAGGAGTTTGATATCACATCTCATGCTATAGGAAGGGAATCAGGTTTGGAATGGGAAGGAGTTTGATATCACATCTCATGCTATAAGAAGGGTCTCAGGTTTGGATTGGGAAGGAGTTGGATATCACATTTCATGCTATAGGAAGGGTCTCATGTTTGGTATAAGAAGCATTGAGATATCATATCTCATGCTATAAGAAGGGTCTCAGGTTTGGAATGAGAAGTAGTTGGATATCACATTTCATGCGATAGGAAGGGTGTCAGGTTTGGAATGGGAAGGAGTTGGATATCACATCTCATGCTATAAGAAGGGTCTCTTGATTGGAATGGGAAGGAGTTGGATATAACATCTCATGCTATAGAAAGGGTCTCAGGTTTGGAATGGGAAGGAGTTGGATATCACATTTCATGCTATAGGAAGGGTCTCAGTTTTGGAATGGGAAGGAGTTGGATATCACATACCATGCTATAGGAAGGTTCTCAGGTTTGGTATTAGAAGCATTGAGATATCACATCTCATGCTATAGGAAGGGTCTCAGGCTTGGAATGGGAAGGAGTTCGATATCACATGTCATGTTATAGAAAGGTTCTCAGGTTTGGTATTAGAAGCACTGAGATATCACATCTCATGCTATAGGAAGGGTCTCGGGGTTGGAATGGGAAGGAGTTGGATATCACATCCCATGATACAAGAAGGGTCTCAGGATTGGAATGGGAATTCGTTGGATATCACATCTCATGCTATAGGAAGGGTCTCAGGATTGGGATGGGAAGGAGTTAGATATTGCATCTCATGCTATAGGAAGGTTCTCAGGTTTGGTATTAGAAGCATTGAGATATCACATCTCATGCTATAGGAAGGGTCTCAGGATTGGAATGGGAAGGAGCTGGATATCACATCTCATGCTATAGGAAGGGTCTTAGGTTTGGAATGGGAAGGAGTTGGACATCACATACCATGCTATAGGAAGGTTCTCAGGTTTGATATTAGAAGCAGTGAGATATCACATCTCATGCTATATGAAGGGTCTCAGGCTTGGAATGGGAAGTACTTCGATATCACATCTCATGTTATAGGAAGGTTCTCAGGTTTGGTATTAGAAGCACTGAGATATCACATCTCATGGTACAGGATGCATCTCAGGTTAGGAATGGCAAGGAGTCAGATATCACATCTCATGCTACAGGTAGGATTTCAGGTTTGTTGTGGGAAGGAGTTGGATACCACATCTGATTCTTTAGTAAGGGTCCCAGGTTTGGAATGGGAAGGAGTTGGATATAACATTTCATGCTATAGGAAGGGTCTCAGGTTTGGTATTAGAAGCATTGAGATTTCACATCTCATGCTACAGGAAGGGTCTTTGGTTTTGAATGGGAAGGAGTTGGATAGCACATCTCATGCTATAGGAAGGGTCTCAGGTTTGGAATGGGAAGGAGTTTGATATCACATCTCATGCTATAGGAAGGGTCTCAGGTTTGGAATGGGAAGGAGTTGGATATCACATCTCATGCTATAAGAAGGGTATCAGGATTGGAATGGGAAGGAGTTGGATATAACATCTCATGCTATAGGAAGGGTCTCAGGTTTGGAATGGGAAGGAGTTGGATATCTCATTTCATGCTATAGGAAGGGTCTCAGGTTTGGTATTAGAAGCATTGAGATTTCACATCTCATGCTATAGGAAGGGTCTCAGTTTTGGAATGAGAAGGAGTTGGATATCAATCTCATGTTATAGGAAGGGTCTCAGGTTTGGTATTAGAAGCATTGAGATATCACATCGCATGCTATAGGAAGGGTCTCAGGATTGGAATGGGTAGGAGTTGGATATCACATCTCATGCTATAGGAAGGGTCTCAGGTTTGGTATTAGAAGCATTGAGATATCACATCTCATGCTATAGGAAGGGTCTCGGGATTGGAATGGGAAGGAGTTGGATATCACATCTCATGCTATAGGAAGGGTCTCAGGTTGGAATGGAAAGGAGTAGGATATCACATGTCATGCTATAGGAAGGGTCTCATGTTTGGAATGGGAGGAGTTGGATATCACATCTCATGTTATAGGAAGAGTCTCAGGTTTGGTATTAGAAGCATTGAGATAACACATCTCATGTTATAGGAAGGGTCTCAGGTTTGGTATTAGAAGCATTGAGATATAACATCTCATGTTATAGGAAGGGTCTCTGGTTTGGAAAGGGAAAGAGTTGGATATCATATCTCATGGAATAGGAAGGGTCTCAGGTTTGGAATGGGAAGGAGTTTGATATCACATCTCATGCTATAGCAAGGGAATCAGGTTTGGAATGGGAAGGAGTTTGATATCACATCTCATGCTATAAGAAGGGTCTCAGGTTTGGATTGGGAAGGAGTTGGATATCACATTTCATGCTATAGGAAGGGTCTCAGGTTTGGTATAAGAAGCATTGAGATATCATATCTCATGCTATAAGAAGGGTCTCAGGTTTGGAATGAGAAGTAGTTGGATATCACATTTCATGCGATAGGAAGGGTGTCAGGTATGGAATGGGAAGGAGTTGGATATCACATTTCATGCTATAGTATGGGTCTCAGGTTTGGTATTAGAAGCATTGAGATATCACATCTCATGCTACAGGAAGGGTCTTTGGTTTTGAATGGGAAGGAGTTGGATAGCACATCTCATGCTATAGGAAGGGTCTCGGGTTTGGAATAGGAAGGAGTTTGATATCACATCTCATGCTATAGGAAGGGTCTCAGGTTTGGAATGGGAAGGAGTTGGATATCACATCTCATGCTATAAGAAGGGCATCAGGATTGAAATGGGAAGGAGTTGGATATAACATCTCATGCTATAGGAAGGGTCTCAGGTTTGGAATGGGAAGGAGTTGGATATCTCATTTCATGCTATAGGAAGGGTCTCAGGTTTGGTATTAGAAGCATTGAGATTTCACATCTCATGCTATAGGAAGGGTCTCAGTTTTGGAATGGGAAGGAGTTGGATATCAATCTCATGTTATAGGAAGGGTCTCAGGTTTGGTATTAGAAGCATTGAGATATCACATCGCATGCTATAGGAAGGGTCTCAGGATTGGAATGGGTAGGAGTTGGATATCACATCCCATGCTATAGGAAGGGTCTCAGGTTTGGTATTAGAAGCATTGAGATATCAAATCTCATGCTATAGGAAGGGTCTCGGGATTGGAATGGGAAGGAGTTGGATATCACATCTCATGCTATAGGAAGGGTCTCAGGTTGGAATGGAAAGGAGTTGGATATTATATCTCATGCTATAGGAAGGGTCTCATGTTTGGAATGGGAGGAGTTGGATATCACATCTCATGTTATAGGAAGGGTCTCAGGTTTGGTATTAGAAGCATTGAGATAACACATCTCATGCTACAGGTAGGATTTCAGGTTTGTTGTGGGAAGGAGTTGGATACCACATCTGATTCTTTAGTAAGGGTCTCAGGTTTGGAATGGGAAGGAGTTGGATATAACAGTTCATGCTATAGGAAGGGTCTCAGGTTTGGTATTAGACGCATTGAGATTTCACATCTCATGCTATAGGAAGGGTCTCAGGATTGGAATGGGAAGGAGTTGGATATAATATCTCATGCTATAGGAAGGATCTCAGGTTTGGAATGGGAAGGAGTTGGATATCACATTTCATGCTATAGGATGGGTCTCAGGTTTGGTATTAGAAGCATTGAGATATCACATCTCATGCTACAGGAAGGTTCTTTGGTTTTGAATGGGAAGGAGTTGGATAGCACATCTCATGCTATAGGAAGGGTCTCAGGTTTGGAATAGGAAGGAGTAGTTTGATATCACATCTCATGCTATAGGAAGGGTCTCAGGTTTGGAATGGGAAGGAGTTGGATATCACATCTCATGCTATAAGAAGGGCATCAGGATTGGAATGGGAAGGAGTTGGATATAACATCTCATGCTATAGGAAGGGTCTCAGGTTTGGAATGGGAAGGAGTTGGATATCTCATTTCATGCTATAGGAAGGGTCTCAGGTTTGGTATTAGACGCATTGAGATTTCACATCTCATGCTATAGGAAGGGTCTCAGTTTTGGAATGGGAAGGAGTTGGATATCAATCTCATGTTATAGGAAGGGTCTCAGGTTTGGTATTAGAAGCATTGAGATATCACATCGCATGCTATAGGAAGGGTCTCAGGATTGGAATGGGTAGGAGTTGGATATCACATCCCATGCTATAGGAAGGGTCTCAGGTTTGGTATTAGAAGCATTGAGATATCACATCGCATGCTATAGGAAGGGTCTCGGGATTGGAATGGGAAGGAGTTGGATATCACATCTCATGCTATAGGAAGGGTCTCAGGTTGGAATGGAAAGGAGTTGGATATCACATCTCATGCTATAGGAAGGGTCTCATGTTTGGAATGGGAGGAGTTGGATATCACATCTCATGTTATAGGAAGGGTCTCAGGTTTGGTATTAGAAGCATTGAGATAACACATCTCATGTTATAGGAAGGGTCTCAGGTTTGGTATTAGAAGCATTGAGATATAACATCTCATGTTATAGGAAGGGTCTCTGGTTTGGAAAGGGAAAGAGTTGGATATCATATCTCATGGTATAGGAAGGGTCTCAGGTTTGGAATGGGAAGGCGTTTGATATCACATCTCATGCTATAGGAAGGGAGTCAGGTTTGGAATGGGAAGGAGTTTGATATCACATCTCATGCTATAAGAAGGGTCTCAGGTTTGGATTGGGAAGGAGTTGGATATCACATTTCATGCTATAGGAAGGGTCTCAGGTTTGGTATAAGAAGCATTGAGATATCATATCTCATGCTATAAGAAGGGTCTCAGGTTTGGAATGAGAAGTAGTTGGATATCACATTTAATGCGATAGGAAGGGTGTCAGGTTTGGAATGGGAAGGAGTTGGATATCAAATGTCATGCTATAAGAAGGGTCTCAGGATTGTAATGGGAAGGAGTTGGATATAACATCTCATGCTATAGGAAGGGTCTCAGGTTTGGAATGGGAAGGAGTTGGATATCACATTTCATGCTATAGGAAGGGTCTCAGTTTTGGAATGGGAAGGAGTTGGATATCACATACCATGCTATAGGAAGGTTCTCAGGTTTGGTATTAGAAGCATTGAGATATCACATCTCATGCTATATTAAGGGTCTCAGGCTTGGAATGGGAAGGAGTTCGATATCACATGTCATGATATAGAAAGGTTCTCAGGTTTGGTATTAGAAGCACTGAGATATCACATCTCATGGTACAGGATGCATCTCAGGTTAGGATTGGCAAGGAGTCAGATATCAAATCTCATGCTACAGGTAGGATCTCAGGTTTGTTGTGGGAAGGAGTTGGATACCACATCTGATGCTTTAGGAAGGGTCTCAGGTTTGGAATCTGAAGGAGTTAGATATCACATCTCATGCTATAGGAAGGGTCTCAGGTTTGGTATTAGAAGAATTGAGATATCAAATCTCATGATATAGGAAGGGTCTCAGGTTTGGAATGGGAAGGAGTTGGATATCACATCTCATGTTATAGGAAGGGTCTCAGGTTTGGTATTAGAAGCATTGAGATATCACATTTTATGCTACAGGAAGGGTCTCTGGTTTGGAAAGGGAAGGAGTTGGATATCACATCTCATGCTATAGGAAGGGTATCAGGTTTGGAATGGGAAGGAGTTTGATATCACATCTCATGCTATAATAAGGGTCTCAGGTTTGGAATGGGAAGGAGTTGGTTATCACATTTCATGCTATAGGATGGTCTCAGGTTTGGTATTAGAAGCACTGAGATATCACATCTCATGTTATAGGAAGGGTCTCAGGATTGGAATGGGAAGGAGTTGGATATCACATCTCATGCTATAGGAAGGGTCTCAGGTTTGGTATTAGAAGTATTGAGATATCACATCTCATGCTATAGGAAGGGTCTCAGGATTGGAGTGGGAAGGAGTTGAATATCACATCTCATGCTATAGGAAGGGTCTCAGGTTGGAATGGGAAGGAGTTGAATATCACATCTCATGCTATAGGAAGGGTCTCAGGATTGGAATGGGTAGGAGTTGGATATCACATCTCATGCTATAGGAAGGGTCTCAGGTTTGGTATTAGAAGCATTGAGATATCACATCTCATGCTATAGGAAGGGTCTCGGGATTGGAATGGGAAGGAGTTGGATATCACATCTCATGCTATAGGAAGGGTCTCAGGTTGGAATGGAAAGGAGTTGGATATCACATCTCATGCTATAGGAAGGGTTTCATGTTTGAAATGGGAGGAGTTGGATATCACATCTCATGTTATAGGAAGGGTCTCAGGTTTGGTATTAGAAGCATTGAGATAACACATCTCATGTTATAGGAAGGGTCTCAGGTTTGGTATTAGAAGCATTGAGATATAACATCTCATGTTATAGCAAGGGTCTCTGATTTGGAAAGGGAAAGAGTTGGATATCATATCTCATGGTATAGGAAGGGTCTCAGGTTTGGAATGGGAAGGAGTTTGATATCACATCTCATGCTATAGGAAGGGAATCAGGTTTGGAATGGGAAGGAGTTTTATATCACATCTCATGCTATAAGAAGGGTATCAGGTTTGGATTGGGAAGGAGTTGGATATCACATTTCATGCTATAGGAAGGGTCTCAGGTTTGGTATAAGAAGCATTGAGATATCATATCTCATGCTATAAGAAGGGTCTCAGGTTTGGAATGAGAAGTAGTTGGATATCACATTTCATGCGATGGGAAGGGTGTCAGGTTTGGAATGGGAAGGAGTTGGATATCACATCTCATGCTATAAGAAGGGTCTCTTGATTGGAATGGGAAGGAGTTGGATATAACATCTCATGCTATAGAAAGGGTCTCAGGTTTGGAATGGGAAGGAGTTGGATATCACATTTCATGCTATAGGAAGGGTCTCAGTTTTGGAATGGGAAGGAGTTGGATATCACATACCATGCTATAGGAAGGTTCTCAGGTTTGGTATTAGAAGCATTGAGATATCACATCTCATGCTATAGGAAGGGTCTCAGGCTTGGAATGGGAAGGAGTTCGATATCACATGTCATGTTATAGAAAGGTTCCCAGGTTTGGTATTAGAAGCACTGAGATATCACATCTCATGCTATAGGAAGGGTCTCGGGGTTGGAATGGGAAGGAGTTGGATATCACATCCCATGATACAAGAAGGGTCTCAGGATTGGAATGGGAATTCGTTGGATATCACATCTCATGCTATAGGAAGGGTCTCAGGATTGGGATGGGAAGGAGTTAGATATTGCATCTCATGCTATAGGAAGGGTCTCAGGTTTGGTATTAGAAGCATTGAGATATCACATCTCATGCTATAGGAAGGGTCTCAGGATTGGAATGGGAAGGAGCTGGATATCACATCTCATGCTATAGGAAGGGTCTTAGGTTTGGAATGGGAAGGAGTTGGACATCACATACCATGCTATAGGAAGGTTCTCAGGTTTGATATTAGAAGCAGTGAGATATCACATCTCATGCTATATGAAGGGTCTCAGGCTTGGAATGGGAAGTACTTCGATATCACATCTCATGTTATAGGAAGGTTCTCAGGTTTGGTATTAGAAGCACTGAGATATCACATCTCATGGTACAGGATGCATCTCAGGTTAGGAATGGCAAGGAGTCAGATATCACATCTCATGCTACAGGTAGGATTTCAGGTTTGTTGTGGGAAGGAGTTGGATACCACATCTGATTCTTTAGTAAGGGTCCCAGGTTTGGAATGGGAAGGAGTTGGATATAACATTTCATGCTATAGGAAGGGTCTCAGGTTTGGTATTAGAAGCATTGAGATTTCACATCTCATGCTATAGGAAGGGTCTCAGGATTGGAATGGGAAGGAGTTGGATATAATATCTCATGCTATAGGAAGGATCTCAGGTTTGGAATGGGAAGGAGTTGGATATCACATTTCATGCTATAGGATGGGTCTCAGGTTTGGTATTAGAAGCATTGAGATATCACATCTCATGCTACAGGAAGGGTCTTTGGTTTTGAATGGGAAGGAGTTGGATAGCACATCTCATGCTATAGGAAGGGTCTCAGGTTTGGAATGGGAAGGAGTTTGATATCACATCTCATGCTATAGGAAGGGTCTCAGGTTTGGAATGGGAAGGAGTTGGATATCACATCTCATGCTATAAGAAGGGTATCAGGATTGGAATGGGAAGGAGTTGGATATAACATCCCATGCTATAGGAAGGGTCTCAGGTTTGGAATGGGAAGGAGTTGGATATCTCATTTCATGCTATAGGAAGGGTCTTAGGTTTGGTATTAGAAGCATTGAGATTTCACATCTCATGCTATAGGAAGGGTCTCAGTTTTGGAATGAGAAGGAGTTGGATATCAATCTCATGTTATAGGAAGGGTCTCAGGTTTGGTATTAGAAGCATTGAGATATCACATCGCATGCTATAGGAAGGGTCTCAGGTTTGGTATTAGAAGCATTGAGATATCACATCTCATGCTATAGGAAGGGTCTCGGGATTGGAATGGGAAGGAGTTGGTTATCACATCTCATGCTATAGGAAGGGTCTCGGGATTGGAATGGAAAGGAGTAGGATATCACATGTCATGCTATAGGAAGGGTCTCATGTTTGGAATGGGAGGAGTTGGATATCACATCTCATGTTATTGGAAGGGTCTCAGGTTTGGTATTAGAAGCATTGAGATAACACATCTCATGTTATACGAAGGGTCTCAGGTTTGGTATTAGAAGCATTGAGATATAACATCTCATGTTATAGGAAGGGTCTCTGGTTTGGAAAGGGAAAGAGTTGGATATCATATCTCATGGTATAGGAAGGGTCTCAGGTTTGGAATGGGAAGGAGTTTGATATCACATCTCATGCTATAGCAAGGGAATCAGGTTTGGAACGGGAAGGAGTTTGATATCACATCTCATGCTATAAGAAGGGTCTCAGGTTTGGATTGGGAAGGAGTTGGATATCACATTTCATGCTATAGGAAGGGTCTCAGGTTTGGTATAAGAAGCATTGAGATATCATATCTCATGCTATAAGAAGGGTCTCAGGTTTGGAATGAGAAGTAGTTGGATATCACATTTCATGCGATAGGAAGGGTGTCAGGTTTGGAATGGGAAGGAGTTGGATATCACATCTCATGCTATAAAAAGGGTCTCAGGATTGGAATGGGAAGGAGTTGGATATAACATCTCATGCTATAGGAAGGGTCTCAGGTTTGGAATGAGAAGGAGTTGGATATCACATTTCATGCTATAGGAAGGGTCTCAGTTTTGGAATGGGAAGGAGTTGGATATCACATACCATGCTATAGGAAGGTTCTCAGGTTTGGCATTAGAAGCATTGAGATATCACATCTCATGCTATAGGAAGGGTCTCAGGCTTGGAATGGGAAGGAGTTTGATATCACATGTCATGTTATAGAAAGGTTCTCAGGTTTGGTATTAGAAGCACTGAGATATCACATCTCATGCTATAGGAAGGGTCTCAGGGTTGGAATGGGAAGGAGTTGGATATCACATCCCATGCTACAAGAAGGGTCTCAGGATTGGAATGGGAATTCGTTGGATATCACATCTCATGCTATAGGAAGGGTCTCAGGATTGGAATGGGAACGAGTTAGATATTGCATCTCATGCTATAGGAAGGGTCTCAGGTTTGGTATTAGAAGCATTGAGATATCACATCTCATGCTATAGGAAGGGTCTTCAGGATTGGAATGGGAAGGAGCTGGATATCACATCTCATGCTATAGGAAGGGTCTCAGGTTTGGAATGGGAAGGAGTTGGACATCACATACCATGCTATAGGAAGGTTCTCAGGTTTGGTATTAGAAGCAGTGAGATATCACATCTCATGCTATATGAAGGGTCTCAGGCTTGGAATGGGAAGTACTTCGATATCACATCTCATGTTATAGGAAGGTTCTCAGGTTTGGTATTAGAAGCACTGAGATATCACATCTCATGGTACAGGATGCATCTCAGGTTAGGAATGGCAAGGAGTCAGATATCACATCTCATGCTACAGGTAGGATTTCAGGTTTGTTGTGGGAAGGAGTTGGATACCACATCTGATTCTTTAGTAAGGGTCTCAGGTTTGGAATGGTAAGGAGTTGGATATAACATTTCATGCTATAGGAAGGGTCTCAGGTTTGGTATTAGACGCATTGAGATTTCACATCTCATGCTATAGGAAGGGTCTCAGGATTGGAATGGGAAGGAGTTGGATATAATATCTCATGCTATAGGAAGGATCTCAGGTTTGGAATGGGAAGTACTTCGATATCACATCTCATGTTATAGGAAGGTTCTCAGGTTTGGTATTAGAAGCACTGAGATATCACATCTCATGGTAAAAGGATGCATCTCAGGTTAGGAATGGCAAGGAGTCAGATATCACATCTCATGCTACAGGTAGGATTTCAGGTTTGTTGAGAGAAGGAGTTGGATACCACATCTGATTCTTTAGTTAGGGTCTCAGGTTTGGAATGGTAAGGAGTTGGATATAACATTTCATGCTATAGGAAGGGTCTCAGGTTTGGTATTAGACGCATTGAGATTTCACATCTCATGCTATAGGAAGGGTCTCAGGATTGGAATGGGAAGGAGTTGGATATAATATCTCATGCTATAGGAAGGATCTCAGGTTTGGAATGGGAAGGAGTTGGATATCACATTTCATGCTATAGGAAGGGTCGCTGCTTTGGAAAGGGAAAGAGTTGGATATCATATCTCATGGTATAGGAAGGGTCTCAGGTTTTGAATGGGAAGGAGTTTGATATCACATCTCATGCTATAGGAAGGGTCTCAGGTTTGGAATGGGAAGGAGTTTGATATCACATCTCATGCTATAGGAAGGGTCTCAGGTTTGGAATGGGAAGGAGTTGGATATCACATCTCATGCTATAAGAAGGGTATCAGGATTGGAATGGGAAGGAGTTGGATATAACATCTCATGCTATAGGAAGGGTCTCAGGTTTGGAATGGGAAGGAGTTGGATATCTCATTTCATGCTATAGGAAGGGTCTCAGGTTTCGTATTAGAAGCATTGAGATTTCACATCTCATGCTATAGGAAGGGTCTCAGTTTTGGAATGGGAAGGAGTTGGATATCAATCTCATGTTATAGGAAGGGTCTCAGGTTTGGTATTAGAAGCATTGAGATATCACATCGCATGCTATAGGAAGGGTCTCAGGATTGGAATGGGTAGGAGTTGGATATCACATCTCATGCTATAGGAAGGGTCTCAGGTTTGGTATTAGAAGCATTGAGATATCACATCTCATGCTATAGGAAGGGTCTCGGGATTGGAATGGGAAGGAGTTGGATATCACATCTCATGCTATAGGAAGGGTCTCAGGTTGGAATGGAAAGGAGTTGGATATCACATCTCATGCTATAGGAAGGGTCTCATGTTTGGAATGGGAGGAGTTGGATATCACATCTCATGTTATAGGAAGGGTCTCAGGTTTGGTATTAGAAGCATTGGGATATAACATCTGATGTTATAGGAAGGGTCTCTGGTTTGGAAAGGGAAAGAGTTGGATATCATATCTCATGGTATAGGAAGGGTCTCAGGTTTGGAATGGGAAGGAGTTTGATATCACATCTCATGCTATAGGAAGGGAATCAGGTTTGGAATGGGAAGGAGTTTGATATCACATCTCATGCTATAAGAAGGGTCTCAGGTTTGGATTGGGAAGGAGTTGGATATCACATCTCATGCTATAGGAAGGGTCTCAGGTTTGGAACGAGAAGTAGTTGGATATCACATTTCATGCGATAGGAAGGGTGTCAGGTTTGGAATGGGAAGGAGTTGGATATCACATCTCATGCTATAGGAAGGGTCTCAGGTTTGGAATGGGAAGGAGTTGGATATCACATTTCATGCTATAGGAAGGGTCTCAGTTTTGGAATGGGAAGAAGTTGGATATCACATACCATGCTATAGGAAGGTTCTCAGGTTTGGCATTAGAAGCATTGAGATATCACATCTCATGCTATAGGAAGGGTCTCAGGCTTGGAATGGGAAGGAGTTCGATATCACATGTCATGTTATAGAAAGGTTCTCAGGTTTGGTATTAGAAGCACTGAGATATCACATCTCATGCTATAGGAAGGGTCTCGGGGTTGGAATGGGAAGGAGTTGGATATCACATCCCATGCTACAAGAAGGGTCTCAGGATTGGAATGGGAATTCGTTGGATATCACATCTCATGCTATAGGAAGGGCCTCAGGATTGGAATGGGAAGGAGTTAGATATTGCATCTCATGCTATAGGAAGGGTCTCAGGTTTGGTATTAGAAGCAATGAGATATCACATCTCATGCTATAGGAAGGGTCTCAGGATTGGAATGGGAAGGAGCTGGATATCACATCTCATGCTATAGGAAGGGTCTCAGGTTTGGAATGGGAAGGAGTTGGACATCACATACCATGCTATAGGAAGGTTCTCAGGTTTGGTATTAGAAGCAGTGAGATATCACATCTCATGCTATATGAAGGGTCTCAGGCTTGGAATGGGAAGTACTTCGATATCAAATCTCATGTTATAGGAAGGTTCTCAGGTTTGGTATTAGAAGCACTGAGATATCACATCTCATGGTACAGGATGCATCTCAGGTTAGGAATGGCAAGGAGTCAGATATCACATCTCATGCTACAGGTAGGATTTCAGGTTTGTTGTGGGAAGGAGTTGGATACCACATCTGATTCTTTAGTAAGGGTCTCAGGTTTGGAATGGTAAGGAGTTGGATATAACAGTTCATGCTATAGGAAGGGTCTCAGGTTTGGTATTAGACGCATTGAGATTTCACATCTCATGCTATAGGAAGGGTCTCAGGATTGGTATTAGAAGCATTGAGATATCACATCGCATGCTATAGGAAGGGTCTCAGGATTGGAATGGGTAGGAGTACGATATCACATCTCATGCTATAGGAAGGGTCTCAGGTTTGGTATTAGAAGCATTGAGATATCACATCTCATGTTATAGGAAGGGTCTCTGGTTTGGAAAGGGAAAGAGTTGGATATCATATCTCATGGTATAGGAAGGGTCTCAGGTTTGGAATGGGAAGGAGTTTGATATCACATCTCATGCTACAGGAAGGGTCTCAGTTTTGGAATGGGAAGGAGTTGGATATCAATCTCATGTTATAGGAAGGGTCTCAGGTTTGGTATTTAGAAGCATTGAGATATCACATCGCATGCTATAGGAAGGGTCTCAGGATTGGAATGGGAAGGAGTTGGATATAATATCTCATGCTATAGGAAGGATCTCAGGTTTGGAATGGGAAGGAGTTGGATATAACATCTCATGCTATAGGAAGGGTCTCAGGTTTGGAATGGGAAGGAGTTGGATATCTCATTTCATGCTATAGGAAGGGTCTCAGGTTTGGTATTAGAAGCATTGAGATTTCACATCTCATGCTATAGGAAGGGTCTCAGTTTTGGAATGGGAAGGAGTTGGATATCAATCTCATGTTTTAGGAAGGGTCTCAGGTTTGGTATTAGAAGCATTGAGATAACACATCTCATGTTATAGGAAGGGTCTCAGGTTTGGTATTAGAAGCATTGAGATATAACATCTCATGTTATAGGAAGGGTCTCTAGTTTGGAAAGGGAAAGAGTTGGATATCATATCTCATGGTATAGGAAGGGTCTCAGGTTTGGAATGGGAAGGAGTTTGATATCACATCTCATGCTATAGGAAGGGTCTCAGTTTTGGAATGGGAAGGAGTTTAATATCAATCTCATGTTACAGGAAGGGTCTCAGGTTTGGTATTAGAAGCATTGAGATATCACATCGCATGCTATAGGAAGGGTCTCAGGATTGGAATGGGTAGGAGTTGGATATCACATCTCATGCTATAGGAAGGGTCTCAGGTTTGGTATTAGAAGCATTGAGATATCACATCTCATGCTATAGGAAGGGTCTCGGGATTGGAATGGGAAGGAGTTGGATATCACATCTCATGCTATAGGAAGGGTCTCAGGTTGGAATGGAAAGGAGTTGGATATCACATCTCATGCTATAGGAAGGGTCTCATGTTTGGAATGGGAGGAGTTGGATATCACATCTCATGTTATAGGAAGGGTCTCAGGTTTGGTATTAGAAGCATTGAGATAACACATCTCATGTTATAGGAAGGGTCTCTGGTTTGGAAAGGGAAAGAGTTGGATATCATATCTCATGGTATAGGAAGGGTCTCAGGTTTGGAATGGGAAGGAGTTTGATATCACATCTCATGCTATAGGAAGGGAATCAGGTTTGGAATGGGAAGGAGTTTGATATCACATCTCATGCTATAAGAAGGGTCTCAGGTTTGGATTGGGAAGGAGTTGGATATCACATTTCATGCTATAGGAAGGGTCTCAGGTTTGGTATAAGAAGCATTGAGATATCATATCTCATGCTATAAGAAGGGTCTCAGGTTTGGAATGAGAAGTAGTTGGATATCACATTTCATGCAATAGGAAGGGTGTCAGGTTTGGAATGGGAAGGAGTTGGATATCACATCTCATGCTATAAAAAGGGTCTCAGGATTGGAATGGGAAGGAGTTGGATATAACATCTCATGCTATAGGAAGGGTCTCAGGTTTGGAATGGGTAGGAGTTGGATATCACATTTCATGCTATAGGAAGGGTCTCAGTTTTGGAATGGGAAGGAGTTGGATATCACATACCATGCTATAGGAAGGTTCTCAGGTTTGGTATTAGAAGCATTGAGATATCACATCTCATGCTATAGGAAGGGTCTCAGGCTTGGAATGGGAAGGAGTTTGATATCACATGTCATGTTATAGAAAGGTTCTCAGGTTTGGTATTAGAAGCACTGAGATATCACATCTCATGCTATAGGAAGGGTCTCGGGGTTGGAATGGGAAGGAGTTGGATATCACATCCCATGCTACAAGAAGGGTCTCAGGATTGGAATGGGAATTCGTTGGATATCACATCTCATGCTATAGGAAGGGTCTCAGGATTGGAATGGGAAGGAGTTAGATATTGCATCTCATGCTATAGGAAGGGTCTCAGGTTTGGTATTAGAAGCATTGAGATATCACATCTCATGCTATAGGAAGGGTCTCGGGATTGGAATGGGAAGGAGCTGGATATCACATCTCATGCTATAGGAAGGGTCTCAGGTTTGGAATGGGAAGGAGTTGGATATAACATCTCATGCTATAGGAAGGGTCTCAGTTTTGGAATGGGAAGTAGTTGGATATCAATCTCATGTTATAGGAAGGGTCTCAGGTTTGGTATTAGAAGCATTGAGATATCACATCGCATGCTATAAGAAGGGTCTCAGGATTGGAATGGGAAGGAGTTGGATATCAATCTCATGTTATAGGAAGGTTCTCAGGTTTGGTATTAGAAGCAGTGAGATATCACATCTCATGCTATATGAAGGGTCTCAGGCTTGGAATGGGACGTACTTTCGATATCACATCTCATGTTATAGGAAGGTTCTCAGGTTTGGTATTAGAAGCACTGAGATATCACATCTCATGGTACAGGATGCATCTCAGGTTAGGAATGGCAAGGAGTCAGATATCACATCTCATGCTACAGGTAGGATCTCAGGTTTGTTGTGGGAAGGAGTTGGATACCACATCTAATTCTTTAGTAAAGGTCTCAGGTTTGGAATGGGAAGGAGTTGTATATAACAATTCATGCTATAGGAAGGGTCTCAGGTTTGGTATTAGAAGCATTGAGATTTCACATCTCATGCTATAGGAAGGGTCTCAGGATTGGAATGGGAAGGAGTTGGATATAATATCTCATGCTATAGGAAGGATCTCAGGTTTGGAATGGGAAGGAGTTGGATATCACATTTCATGCTATAGGATGGGTCTCAGGTTTGGTATTAGAAGCATTGAGATATCACATCTCATGCTACAGGAAGGGTCTTTGGTTTTGAATGGGAAGGAGTTGGATAGCACATCTCATGCTATAGGAAGGGTCTCAGGTTTGGAATGGGAAGGAGTTTGATATCACATCTCATGCTATAGGAAGGGTCTCAGGTTTGGAATTCAAAGGAGTTGGATATCACATCTCATGCTATAAGAAGGGTATCAGGATTGGAATGGGAAGGAGTTGGATATAACATCTCATGCTATAGGAAGGGTCTCAGTTTTGGAATGGGAAGGAGTTGGATATCAATCTCATGTTATAGGAAGGGTCTCAGGTTTGGTATTAGAAGCATTGAGATATCACATCGCATGCTATAGGAAGGGTCTCAGGATTGGAATGGGAAGGAGTTGGATATCAAACTCATGTTATAGGAAGGTTCTCAGGTTTGGTATTAGGAGCAGTGAGATATCACATCTCATGCTATATGAAGGGTCTCAGGCTTGGAATGGGACGTACTTCGATATCACATCTCATGTTATAGGAAGGTTCTCAAGTTTGGTATTAGAAGCACTGAGATATCACATCTCATGGTACAGGATGCATCTCAGGTTAGGAATGGCAAGGAGTCAGATATCACATCTCATGCTACAGGTAGGATCTCAGGTTTGTTGTGGGAAGGAGTTGGATACCACATATGATTCTTTAGTAAGGGTCTCAGGTTTGGAATGGCAAGGAGTTGGATATAACATTTCATGCTATAGGAAGGGTCTCAGGTTTGGTATTAGAAGCATTGAGATTTCACATCTCATGCTATAGGAAGGGTCTCAGGATTGGAATGGGAAGGAGTTGGATATAATATCTCATGCTATAGGAAGGATCTCAGGTTTGGAATGGGAAGGAGTTGGATATCACATTTCATGCTATAGGATGGGTCTCAGGTTTGGTATTAGAAGCATTGAGATATCACATCTCATGCTACAGGAAGGGTCTTTGGTTTTGAATGGGAAGGAGTTGGATAGCACATCTCATGCTATAGGAAGGGTCACAGGTTTGGAATGGGAAGGAGTTTGATATCACATCTCATGCTATAGGAAGGGTCTCAGGTTTGGAATGGAAAGGAGTTGGATATCACATCTCATGCTATAAGAAGGGTATCAGGATTGGAATGGGAAGGAGTTGGATATAACATCTCATGCTATAGGAAGGGTCTCACGTTTGGAATGGGAAGGAGTTGGATATCACATCTCATGCTATAGGAAGGGTCTCAGGTTTGGTATTAGAAGTATTGAGATATCACATCTCATACTATAGGAAGAGTCTCAGGTTGAAATGGGAAGGAGTTGAATATCACATCTCATGCTATAGGAAGGGTCTCAGGTTTGGAAAGAGAAGGATTTGGATATCACATCTCATGGTATAGGAAGGGTCTCAGGTTTGGTATTAGAAGCATTGAGATATCACGTCTCATGTACAGGAAGGGTCTCAGGTTTGGAATGGGAATGAGTTTGATATCACATCTCATGCTATAGAAGGGTCTCAGGATTGGAATGGGAAGGATTGAATATCACATTTCATTCTATAGGTAGGGTCTCAGGTTTGGTATTAGAAGCATTGCGATATCACATCTCATGCTACAGGAAGGGTCTTTGGTTTGGAATGGGAAGGAGTTGGATAGCACATCTGATGGTATAGGAAGGGTCTCAGGTTTGGAATGGGAAGGAGTTTGATATCACATCTCATGCTATAGGAAGGGTCTCAGGTTTGGAATGGGAAGGAGTTGGATATCACATCTCAT
The DNA here is from genome assembly GCF_040938575.1 of Ambystoma mexicanum. Taxonomy (NCBI): domain Eukaryota; kingdom Metazoa; phylum Chordata; class Amphibia; order Caudata; family Ambystomatidae; genus Ambystoma; species Ambystoma mexicanum. The sequence goes on along the minus strand of NW_027182444.1, from coordinate 1,661,022 downwards.
TCTATAAGAAGGGTCTCAGGATTGGAATGGGAAGGAGTTGGATATAACATCTCATGCTATAGGAAGGTTCTCAGGTTTGGAATGGGAAGGAGTTGGATATCACATTTCATGCTATAGGAAGGGTCTCCGGTTTGGTATTAGAAGCATTGAGATATCACATCTCATACTATAGGAAGGCTCTCAGGTTTGGAATGGGAAGGAGTTGGATATCGCATCTCATGCTGTAGCAAGGGTCTCAGGTTTGGTATTAGAAGTATTGAGATACCACATCTCATGCTATAGGAAGGGTCTAAGGATTGGAATGGGAAGGAGTTGGATATCACATCTCATGCTATAAGAAGGGTCTCAGGTTGGAATGGGAAGGAGTTGAATATCACATCTCATGCTATAGGAAGGGTCTCAGCTTTGGAATGAGAAGGATTTGGATATCACATCTCATGGTATAGGAAGGGTCTCAGGTTTGGTATTAGAAGCATTGAGATATCACATCTCATGCTGCAGAAAGGGTCTCAGGTTTGGAATGAGAAGGAGTTGGACATCACGTCTCATGGTATAGGAAGGGTCTCAGGTTTGGTATTAGAATCATTGAGATATCACATCTCATGCTATAGGAAGGGTCTCAGGTTTGGAATGGGAAGGAGTTGGATATCACATCTCATGTTATAGGAAGGTTCTCAGGTTTGGTATTAGAAGCATTGAGATATCACATCTCATGCTATAGGAAGGGTCTCAGGATTGGAATGGGAAGGAGTTGGATATCACATCTCATGCTGTAGGAAGGGTCTCAGGTTTGGTATTAGAAGCATTGAGATATCACATCTCATGCTATAGGAAGGGTCTCAGGCTTGGAATGGGAAGGAGTTTGATATCACATGTCATGTTATAGAAAGGTTCTCAGGTTTGGTATTAGAAGCACTGAGATATCACATCTCATGCTATAGGAAGGGTCTCAGGGTTGGAATGGGAAGGAGATGGATATCACATCCCATGCTACAAGAAGGGTCTCAGGATTGGAATGGGAATTCGTTGGATATCACATCTCATGCTATAGGAAGGGTCTCAGGATTGGAATGGGAAGGAGTTAGATATTGCATCTCATGCTATAGGAAGGGTCTCAGGTTTGGTATTAGAAGCATTGAGATATCACATCTCATGCTATAGGAAGGGTCTTCAGGATTGGAATGGGAAGGAGCTGGATATCACATCTCATGCTATAGGAAGGGTCTCAGGTTTGGAATGGGAAGGTGTTGGACATCACATACCATGCTATAGGAAGGTTCTCAGGTTTGGTATTAGAAGCAGTGAGATATCACATCTCATGCTATATGAAGGGTCTCAGGCTTGGAATGGGAAGTACTTCGATATCACATCTCATGTTATAGGAAGGTTCTCAGGTTTGGTATTAGAAGCACTGAGATATCACATCTCATGGTACAGGATGCATCTCAGGTTAGGAATGGCAAGGATTCAGATATCACATCTCATGCTACAGGTAGGATTTCAGGTTTGTTGTGGGAAGGAGTTGGATACCACATCTGATTCTTTAGTAAGGGTCTCAGGTTTGGAATGGTAAGGAGTTGGATATAACATTTCATGCTATAGGAAGGGTCTCAGGTTTGGTATTAGACGCATTGAGATTTCACATCTCATGCTATAGGAAGGGTCTCAGGATTGGAATGGGAAGGAGTTGGATATAATATCTCATGCTATAGGAAGGATCTCAGGTTTGGAATGGGAAGTACTTCGATATCACATCTCATGTTATAGGAAGGTTCTCAGGTTTGGTATTAGAAGCACTGAGATATCACATCTCATGGTACAGGATGCATCTCAGGTTAGGAATGGCAAGGAGTCAGATATCACATCTCATGCTACAGGTAGGATTTCAGGTTTGTTGAGAGAAGGAGTTGGATACCACATCTGATTCTTTAGTTAGGGTCTCAGGTTTGGAATGGTAAGGAGTTGGATATAACATTTCATGCTATAGGAAGGGTCTCAGGTTTGGTATTAGACGCATTGAGATTTCACATCTCATGCTATAGGAAGGGTCTCAGGATTGGAATGGGAAGGAGTTGTATATAATATCTCATGCTATAGGAAGGATCTCAGGTTTGGAATGGGAAGGAGTTGGATATCACATTTCATGCTATAGGAAGGGTCTCTGGTTTGGAAAGGGAAAGAGTTGGATATCATATCTCATGGTATAGGAAGGGTCTCAGGTTTTGAATGGGAAGGAGTATGATATCACATCTCATGCTATAGGAAGGGTCTCAGGTTTGGAATGGGAAGGAGTTTGATATCACATCTCATGCTATAGGAAGGGTCTCAGGTTTGGAATGGGAAGGAGTTGGATATCACATCTCATGCTATAAGAAGGGTATCAGGATTGGAATGGGAAGGAGTTGGATATAACATCTCATGCTATAGGAAGGGTCTCAGGTTTGGAATGGGAAGGAGTTGGATATCTCATTTCATGCTATAGGAAGGGTCTCAGGTTTCGTATTAGAAGCATTGAGATTTCACATCTCATGCTATAGGAAGGGTCTCAGTTTTGGAATGGGAAGGAGTTGGATATCAATCTCATGTTATAGGAAGGGTCTCAGGTTTGGTATTAGAAGCATTGAGATATCACATCGCATGCTATAGGAAGGGTCTCAGGATTGGAATGGGTAGGAGTTGGATATCACATCTCATGCTATAGGAAGGGTCTCAGGTTTGGTATTAGAAGCATTGCGATATCACATCTCATGCTATAGGAAGGGTCTCGGGATTGGAATGGGAAGGAGTTGATTATCACATCTCATGCTATAGGAAGGGTCTCAGGTTGGAATGGAAAGGAGTTGGATATCACATCTCATGCTATAGGAAGGGTCTCATGTTTGGAATGGGAGGAGTTGGATATCACATATCATGTTATAGGAAGGGTCTCAGGTTTGGTATTAGAAGCATTGAGATATAACATCTGATGTTATAGGACGGGTCTCTGGTTTGGAAAGGGAAAGAGTTGGATATCATATCTCATGGTATAGGAAGGGTCTCAGGTTTGGAATGGGAAGGAGTTTGATATCACATCTCATGCTATAGGAAGGGAATCAGGTTTAGAATGGGAAGGAGTTTGATATCACATCTCATGCTATAAGAAGGGTCTCAGGTTTGGATTGGGAAGGAGTTGGATATCACATCTCATGCTATAGGAAGGGTCTCAGGTTTGGAACGAGAAGTAGTTGGATATCACATTTCATGCGATAGGAAGGGTGTCAGGTTTGGAATGGGAAGGAGTTGGATATCACATCTCATGCTATAGGAAGGGTCTCAGGTTTGGAATGGGAAGGAGTTGGATATCACATTTCATGCTATAGGAAGGGTCTCAGTTTTGGAATGGGAAGGAGTTGGATATCACATACCATGTGTTAAGACGGATTTCTGAACTCTGTCCTGGCGGCGCAGAAGTTCAGAAGGCCAACCTAATTACTTGGAACAGGGTAACCTCTGGACAAGCCAGACCAATCAAGGCAGCGATCGCGGCGGTCAAGACTAGGTCTCAAGAGGGGTGAGGATGACTAAAAGCCCGCAATGAGCACACAAAGCAAGAGCGCTTACAAACTACTCCAAACAGGTGTTATATCAAAAATATAAACACATTTATTTTAAGGCCTTTAAAACAACGACCGTAGCGAGAAAATCACAATATCACAATATTAAACCAACACATACCAAATCAATACAATATATATACAAATACACAGTTGCAAGCGTTTAAAGCACGAAATATGTAGTCCACCTGAAAGGGAAGGAAAACAGGCAGTGCGATAACGCTTTAGACTTAGTTCGCCTTCAGAGGCACCTAACTAGATGGAAGTCCAAGCCCTGCGAAGAGTGGAGCCTTGTGCTCAAAGTAGCTGCACGCGCTGGTGCCAACGGGCAAAAGGAGAAGCTCTTCGGAGGAAGTCAGGCAGTTCGTGTTAGTGCACAGCAGAAGGAGAACAGGTTCCGCAACTCAAGCGCAGCCTCCACAGCGAGTAGAAGCAAAGCGCGAGTACGGACGAAAAGGGTGCTGTTTTTACACAGCGGGGAAAAGCAATGGGCTACTGCAGGAGGGCGACCAGATCCTAGCTATACTACTCACCGGTCCCCGAAGCAAGCAGACCCAGGCTTCTCCACGTTAGTTTCAGCAGCTGGCAGGTTCAGAAGAGCAGGGAACGCCTCGTAGTCGTGTAGATCAAAAAGACGTCCCAATCGACGAAACCGGCACAGTTTTGTTGCCGCAGCCGGGCAACGGAGCGGCCGTGCGTATCTGAGTCAAAAGTACACTCCTCCCTTCAGACCTGGGAACGCCAAGTGCACGAAGCGTGGGACAATGACAAGGACTCGAGATACGGCACAACCTGGCGGCGGTTACAGAGCAGAGCTCCCTTGTAAGCTGGTCAGTCAACTGGATGGCCCAGAGACGCTTCCGAAGGCTTACTTGGCAGGAGATGATGAAGATGCCGGGAATAGCTGTTCCTGCTATTCCAAAGGTCGAAGCACCAGTACAGGCCTTCTGGTTCGATCAAAGGAGGACAGTGGCTCACAGGACGACAGCAGTGCAAAGGAGGATTCCTTCAGCGGGTCACCAGCGATTCCTCGGTCCAGCCTCTTGGTTGCAGGATACTTGGCTCCTGTATTCCTTCGTTCGTGAGAACTCAGGAGATCGACATGGTAGTGGTGTTTCCAGCCCCCTCTTATCCACGGTTCCCTTCGCGCCAAAACGGAGGAGAGCCAATGGGAGATCCGCTCATCAAAACACATACCATACGTGGACCAATCACGGACCACGGTGGTCCCAGGCATTCACACCACCCTAGACTCTCTGGCACCCAGGATGTGTATTGGGACCAGACATCCCAGCCACACCCTGGAGGCACACAAACGACATGTAGAAGCCCGCGAAAGCATCCGTGTTTCGCGGGAAAGTACATGCCCAAATAAGGAAGGCCCCGGGTCGCCTCGACCTGGGGAAGGTGAAGGGAGCAAGACGGTCAGTGGACAAGACAAAGGAGCCTCGTGGTCTGGCCATTTTGGGAGCCAGGCCACCATTTTGGGTTCAGTGCAAAAACGTGCTCAGAACGGCAAAAGGAGCTCAAAATATACAAAACGATCGCTGCCACCATTCCAGTCCCTGAATGACTTGCACCGATCAAATCCCATCCTAAAAGATTATCTAGGGCCTGTAGAAGGCTAGAGACCCAAGAGAGCTGTAACTTAGCTTACAGTGCCCTCTTGTGTCGTGTTGCACTAAAGCTGCAACACGATAAAAGAAACTACGGGAAACAGCGTTCCCCGGTACTGACTGTCTTACGGGCATGTCAGTTTCCCCATAAGAAAGGAGCGAAAGCCCAGAGAAGTGCGGCAGAAGGCTGTACTTCTCTGGCAAAGTCAAGAACAAGGTTAAAAACAATAGCAAAAAGTTTAGGGGTTGCCACATGGAATGAAAATTCCCTACAATTACGAAATCTTTCCTAACACTCGCCCCTCCCAGACTATGGACAGGGGGAACTAATCCACCCCTGGATGAGTCTCTTGTTCAGGTCGGTTAAACATTCTGGACAACCCATCAGCATTGCTATGTTGGACACCCGGCCTATGCTCAATAGTGAAGTCGAAGCCTTGCAGACTTATGGACCACCTAAGCAACTTTGGATTCTCCCCCTTCATGTTCATTAGCCACTTTAACGGCTTATGGTCAGTTTGCACAGTGAAGTGGGTCCCATAGAGGTAGGGCCTCAGCTTCCTTAGGGCCCACACAACAGAGAAACATTCTTTCTCTACCGTGGACCATCTGAGCTCTCTGTCCTTAAGCTGGCGACTAATAAAACCGATAGGGTGTTCCTTACCCTTCTCATCTACTTGTGATAGTACAGCTCCTATCCCAGTGTCAGAGGCGTCCGTCTGCACGATAAAAGGTCTTTGATAATCAGGGGCCCTGAGGACAGGGGCCTGGCACAAGGAGTCTTTCAAGCCATTGAAGGCCTTCTCACACTCGTCGGTCCAAGTTACCTTCTTGGGTTTCTTCGGAGTTGTGAGGGCAGTCAGAGGAGCAGCTATGGTGCCATAGTCTGCCATAAAATTCCGATAATACCCCGTGAGTCCTAAGAAGGCTCTCACTTGGGTTTGCGTAGTGGGGGTAGTCCAGTCTTGTACTGCTTGTACTTTACTGGGTAGAGGCTGTATCCTCCCTCCACCTACTTCATGTCCAAGGTAAACCACTGAGCCTTGTCCAATCTGGCACTTACTAGCCTTCATGGTCAAGTGGGCTTTCTGAAGAGCCTGGAGCACAATCCCGAGGTGTTTCACATGGTCTTCCCAGGTGGCACTGAAAACTGCTATATCGTCCAGATATGCAAGACAGAATTCGTCCAACCCATTCAACACATGATTCACAAGCCTCTGGAAAGTGGCAGGTGCATTCTTCAACCCGAACGGCATTACCCGGAATTGGTAAAGGCCGTCTGGCGTAGAAAATGCTGTCTTCTCCCTGGCATGTTCTGCTAAAGCTATTTGCCAATAGCCAGCAGTGAGGTCAAACGTGCTGAGGTACTTGGAGGCACCCAAAGTATCCACCAGCTCATCTGTTCGAGGCAAGGGGTGTGCATCTGTCTTGGTGACAGCATTCAGAGCCCTGTAATCCACGCAGAACCTCAATTCAGAAGTGCCTGCTTTTGGAACCAAAACCACAGGGCTGGACCAAGGACTACTAGAGGGTTCAATCACCCCAAGGTCTAACATCTTGTTGACCTCGGTCTTAATATAAGACCGTACTTTATCCGACATTCTGTATCCCCTACTTTTGGTAGGTACACTGTCTCCTGTGTCAATGTTATGTTTGCACCAAGGTGTCAAACCAGGCGACTGTGAAAACAGGGGGGAAAACTGCCTAAGCAAACTTTTCACCTCAGCCTGCTGATCAGAAGTCAGGTGAGGGGCCACACGGACACCCTCAAAGGAGCTATCTGAAGGACCGCCTTGGAACAGGTCGGGGAGAGGTTCAGACTCCTCTTCCTCAACGTCTGAAGCCAGTAGCAGTGCTGCGATTTCGACTCTTGGGACGAAAGCCTTCAGCCTATTTACGTGAAACACTTTTGGAGCCTGTCCAGGCCTTCCAAGGTCCACTAAATAGTTCACCTCACCCAGGGGCTCCACCACTGTGTAAGGGCCTGACCATTTGTCCTGTAAAGCTCGAGGCCTTATGGGATTCATGATCAGGACTTGCTGACCAGGTGTAAAGTTGATGAGGGAAGCTTTCTGGTCGTACCAATGTTTCACCAGCGCTTGCCCTGCCTTCAATTTATCACTTGCCAAGCCCATCAGAAGTACCATCCGTTTTCTGAGCCCTAGCACATAATCAACTACATTGGTAGTAACAGGGGGAGTGGGCATCTCCCATCCCTCTTTGACGATGGCTAAGGGTCCTCGTACGGGATGACCGAACAGAAGTCCGAAGGGGCTGAAGCCAACACCCTCCTGTGGTACCTCTCGGTAGGCAAACAGTAAACATGGTAAAAGAAGATCCCATTTTCTTCTCTGGGGCTCCTCCAGAGCCCCAATCATGCTCTTTAACGTTCTGTTGAAGCGTTCCACCAGACCATTGGTCTGGGGGTGGTATGCAGAAGAGAACTTGTAGGTGACCCCACATTCTTTCCACATAGCCTGCATATACTTCGACATAAAGATGCTGCCACGATCTGACACAACTTCTTTAGGGAAGCCAACCCTAGTAAATATGCCGAGTAAAGCTTTTGCAACTGACTTGGCAGTTACAGTTTTCAATGGGATGGCCTCAGGATACCTGGTTGCATGGTCGACCAGCACCAGGATAAACCTATTGCCCGAGGATGTTTGCGGGTCAAGGGGGCCAACGATGTCGATCCCTACCCTTTCAAATGGTACCCCCACAACTGGGAGCGGTACCAACGGAGCTTGGATTGTCGCGCCAACCTTACCAGACAACTGGCAGGAGGCACAACTCCTGCAGTGTCTTTCTACTTGCACCCCCATCTTGGGCCAGTAGAAGTGCATGGATAACCTTTGCTTGGTCCTCTTCATACCAAGGTGACCAGCAAGGGGAACTTCATGCGCCAACTGCAGGAGGAAGGGCCTAACAGCAAGGGGAACCACCAACCTCCTATGGTCTCCTTCTGTAGACTCTGTGGGCTCACTATACATGAGTCCACCTTCCCAATAAATCCTATGCGTCCCATGAGGTTCACCCTCAAGTTGGGAGCAGGCCTGTCTCCTTAGGCCTTCCAGAGATGGGCACTCACGTTGGCCTTTACTGAATTCGTCCCTATCAGGACCTCCTTCAACTAACAAGTCTTTTAGTTCAGGATGATCGTTGGGGTCGAATACTTCAGGCATCGCCACTTCCTCGTCAGGCCCGGGCGATTGACCAACTTCCTCCACCGCAGTGGTAGGCGAGCTTGGGGGAATATTCTCTTTCCCTCGTCGTGACTTGTTGACTCCTTTCGCCTTGGGTTTCCCCTTCGGCGGGGGCAGCGTATTGGACTTGGCCAATGCTGCCCGTGCTTGAGACCGTGTGTAGGGTCTTTCGGCAGTGTCTCCTACGAGCCCTAAAGCTCTGAGATCATTACCTAACAAGACCTTTCCCGGGACGTTTCTCTGAACGCTCACTGGAATCCTGACTGCTGTACCATTTAAAGTAAGATTTACAGGTATCACGGGAAACATACGGAGGGGGCCGTCAGCCAACTTAGTGGGCATCAGAGTAGCTCTGGCAACTTCCTCTGAGTCTACCAAGGTAGAATCCACTACAGTGCGACTGCACCCACTATCCCTAAGAGCTGGAGTATCTACTCCATTGATCAGCACACTGTCTTTAAAGTAGTGCTTGGTATTATACGGAATCCTAGCATAAGCCTCTGCGACTTTAGGCTCCCAGGAACCCAGGGACACTAAAACTACCTCAGCCTCTATTCCGCTGGGAAATGAGTCTGAGGAGAAGGATGCTCCTGTAATCTCTTCTTCCTCGTAGGAGGAGAAGGCCAGATTAGCGGAGTGGACCCCCAAAGGTCTAACCTTACAACGGGGATCCCCCTTCACATGGTCAGTTGCTCCACAAGCAAAACAAGATCCAATGGGTCTGTTTACATAGGGAGGCTTATTGTAACCAGAGTTCTGTTTCGGAGGCGGACCTCCACTACCCTGTGAGTTCTCTTGTGTCTTACCCTTGTTTTTCTTTTTGTGGCCCTTTTGGGAAGAAGTTTTAGCAGATTCTCCACCCTCCATATCTTTGGACTTTTTCCCTTCCTCCTGCTTACCAGGATGAGTTTTGTCCTTATGGGACACTCGATGTGACACCCATAAGTCTGCTGCCATGGCCAGCTTCTTAGGATCTATCTCCTTCGAATCGGCTAAGTGCTGCTTAAGCTCCGGGGAAGAAGAAGCAAAAATGTGTTCCAGCATGACAAGATTTATCATGCCGGCGAAGGTAGAAACCTTATTGCCTTCGACCCAGCCAGTTAAGTTTTTCAAGGATTCAGTGACATAAGATACCCAAGTACCACCTTCCTTTTTCTTATACTCTCTAAAACGTTTTAAATATTGGGCCGGAGTCTTCCCAAACTTAAAAATGAGAGTTTGCTTCAACATTGCGAAATCAGCTCGCTCAGCCTTCGACATCTCCATAATGGCACTACAGCCAGAATGGGGCAGTCTGCTGAGTAACCACGCAATCTTATCAGCATTGTCAACTTTCTGAACTTCGCATGCATACTCAAACGCATTCAGCCAGTCCATAATGTCATTCCGCTCCTCATACACACTGAGCAGATCTTTTGGAAACCGTGGATGAGAGGAGGCCCCAGACCCATGTCCAGGACCCGTGGACCCATTTGCAACCTGAAGCTTGGCCAGTTCCAACTGGTGATCCCTGTCTTTTTGTTTTTCTGCCTGTTCGATTTTTAGTTTGGCTATGCTGAATTCAAGCTCCTGCTGCCTAAACCGCAGCTCTTGCTTCTTGAATTCAAGCATAGCCTCCCCATCAGCACTGGCAGAGGAAACATTAGACATCTCGTCCTCCCTGTCCTCGTGGTCACGGTGGATCAGTGCGGCGGCAGAACCGTCGGTTCTGCCAGTGAGAGCAGCCCCACCACCTTCCGCACTGTCCTCAGAAGTAATAGCGTCAAGCTGCGCTTCTTGCCACACCACGATTCTTTGGATCATTTCCAATTTTGTGCCTTGAGAGGAAACACCTCTCTCCGCACACATCTTTTTCAGCGTTTCTGATTTGGAAGCATTTAAAGTTAACAACGTACTTGTTTCCATACTGTGTGATAGGACTATGGCCTTTTTAAAGTTATATTACAACAATTCACTACGTGTACTGGTTGGAATAACCTGAAATGCCTTAGTTTGTGCGCAACACTGGATACCTTCAGTCGTATCCCACCGCTGTACACCAATTTGTTAAGACGGATTTCTGAACTCTGTCCTGGCGGCGCAGAAGTTCAGAAGGCCAACCTAATTACTTGGAACAGGGTAACCTCTGGACAAGCCAGACCAATCAAGGTAGCGATCGCGGCGGTCAAGACTAGGTCTCAAGAGGGGTGAGGATGACTGAAAGCCCGCAATGAGCACACAAAGCAAGAGCGCTTACAAACTACTCCAAACAGGTGTTATATCAAAAATATAAACACATTTATTTTAAGGCCTTTAAAACAACGACCGTAGCGAGAAAATCACAATATCACAATATTAAACCAACACATACCAAATCAACACAATATATATACAAATACACAGTACGCAAGCGTTTAAAGCACGAAATATGTAGTCCACCTGAAAGGGAAGGAAAACAGGCAGTGCGATAATGCTTTAGACTTAGTTCGCCTTCAGAGGCACCTAACTAGATGGAAGTCCAAGCCCTGCGAAGAGTGGAGCCTTGTGCTCAAAGTAGCTGCACGCGCTGGTGCCAACGGGCAAAAGGAGAAGCTCTTCGGAGGAAGTCAGGCAGTTCGTGTTAGTGCACAGCAGAAGGAGAACAGGTTCCGCAACTCAAGCGCAGCCTCCACAGCGAGTAGAAGCAAAGCGCGAGTACGGACGAAAAGGGTGCTGTTTTTACACAGCGGGGAAAAGCAATGGGCTACTGCAGGAGGGCGACCAGATCCTAGCTATACTACTCACCGGTCCCCGAAGCAAGCAGACCCAGGCTTCTCCACGTTAGTTTCAGCAGCTGGCAGGTTCAGAAGAGCAGGGAACGCCTCGTAGTCGTGTAGATCAAAAAGACGTCCCAATCGACGAAACCGGCACAGTTTTGTTGCCGCAGCCGGGCAACGGAGCGGCCGTGCGTATCTGAGTCAAAAGTACACTCCTCCCTTCAGACCTGGGAACGTCAAGTGCACGAAGCGTGGGAGAGTGACAAGGACTCGAGATACGGCACAACCTGGCGGCGGTTACAGAGCAGAGCTCCCTTGTAAGCTGGTCAGTCAACTGGATGGCCCAGAGACGCTTCCGAAGGCTTACTTGGCAGGAGATGATGAAGATGCCGGGAATAGCTGTTCCTGCTATTCCAAAGGTCGAAGCACCAGTACAGGCCTTCTGGTTCGATCAAAGGAGGACAGTGGCTCACAGGACGACAGCAGTGCAAAGGAGGATTCCTTCAGCGGGTCACCAGCGATTCCTCGGTCCAGCCTCTTGGTTGCAGGATACTTGGCTCCTGTATTCCTTCGTTCGTGAGAACTCAGGAGATCGACATGGTAGTGGTGTTTCCAGCCCCCTCTTATCCACGGTTCCCTTCGCGCCAAAACGGAGGGGAGCCAATGGGAGATCCGCTCATCAAAACACATACCATACGTGGACCAATCACGGACCACGGTGGTCCCAGGCATTCACACCACCCTAGACTCTCTGGCACCCAGGATGTGTATTGGGACCAGACATCCCAGCCCACACCCTGGAGGCACACAAACGACATGTAGAAGCCCGCGAAAGCATCCGTGTTTCGCGGGAAAGTACATGCCCAAATAAGGAAGGCCCCGGGTCGCCTCGACCTGGGGAAGGTGAAGGGAGCAAGACGGTCAGTGGACAAGACAAAGGAGCCTCGTGGTCTGGCCATTTTGGGAGCCAGGCCACCATTTTGGGTTCAGTGCAAAAACGTGCTCAGAACGGCAAAAGGAGCTCAAAATATACAAAACGATCGCTGCCACCATTCCAGTCCCTGAATGACTTGCACCGATCAAATCCCATCCTAAAAGAGCATCTAGGGCCTGTAGAAGGCTAGAGACCCAAGAGAGCTGTAACTTAGCTTACAGTGCCCTCTTGTGTCGTGTTGCACTAAAGCTGCGACACGATAAAAGAAACCACGGGAAACAGCGTTCCCCGGTACTGACTGTCTTAAGGGCATGTCAGTTTCCCCGTAAGAAAGGAGCGAAAGCCCAGAGAAGTGCGGCAGAAGGCTGTACTTCTCTGGCAAAGTCAAGAACAAGGTTAAAAACAATAGCAAAAAGTTTAGGGGTTGCCACATGGAAGGAAAATTCCCTACAATTACGAAATCTTTCCTAACACCATGCTATAGGAAGGTTCTCAGGTTTGGCATTAGAAGCATTGAGATATCACATCTCATGCTATAGGAAGGGTCTCAGGCTTGGAATGGGAAGGAGTTCGATATCACATGTCATGTTATAGAAAGGTTCTCAGGTTTGGTATTAGAAGCACTGAGATATCACATCTCATGCTATAGGAAGGGTCTCGGGGTTGGAATGGGAAGGAGTTGGATATCACATCCCATGCTACAAGAAGGGTCTCAGGATTGGAACGGGAATTCGTTGGATATCACATCTCATGCTATAGGAAGGGTCTCAGGATTGGAATGGGAAGGAGTTAGATATTGCATCTCATGCTATAGGAAGGGTCTCAGGTTTGGTATTAGAAGCATTGAGATATCACATCTCATGCTATAGGAAGGGTCTCAGGATTGGAATGGGAAGGAGCTGGATATTGCATCTCATGCTATAGGAAGGGTCTCAGGTTTGGTATTAGAAGCAGTGAGATATCACATCTCATGCTATATGAAGGGTCTCAGGCTTGGAATGGGAAGTACTTCGATATCACATCTCATGTTATAGGAAGGTTCTCAGGTTTGGTATTAGAAGCACTGAGATATCACATCTCATGGTACAGGATGCATCTCAGGTTAGGAATGGCAAGGAGTCAGATATCACATCTCATGCTACAGGTAGGATTTCAGGTTTGTTGTGGGAAGGAGTTGGATACCACATCTGATTCTTTAGTAAGGGTCTCAGGTTTGGAATGGTAAGGAGTTGGATATAACATTTCATGCTATAGGAAGGGTCTCAGGTTTGGTATTAGACGCATTGAGATTTCACATCTCATGCTATAGGAAGGGTCTCAGGCTTGGAATGGGAAGGAGTTCGATATCACATGTCATGTTATAGAAAGGTTCTCAGGTTTGGTATTAGAAGCACTGAGATATCACATCTCATGCTATAGGAAGGGTCTCGGGGTTGGAATGGGAAGGAGTTGGATATCACATCCCATGCTACAAGAAGGGTCTCAGGATTGGAACGGGAATTCGTTGGATATCACATCTCATGCTATAGGAAGGGTCTCAGGATTGGAATGGGAAGGAGTTAGATATTGCATCTCATGCTATAGGAAGGGTCTCAGGTTTGGTATTAGAAGCATTGAGATATCACATCTCATGCTATAGGAAGGGTCTCAGGATTGGAATGGGAAGGAGCTGGATATTGCATCTCATGCTATAGGAAGGGTCTCAGGTTTGGTATTAGAAGCAGTGAGATATCACATCTCATGCTATATGAAGGGTCTCAGGCTTGGAATGGGAAGTACTTCGATATCACATCTCATGTTATAGGAAGGTTCTCAGGTTTGGTATTAGAAGCACTGAGATATCACATCTCATGGTACAGGATGCATCTCAGGTTAGGAATGGCAAGGAGTCAGATATCACATCTCATGCTACAGGTAGGATTTCAGGTTTGTTGTGGGAAGGAGTTGGATACCACATCTGATTCTTTAGTAAGGGTCTCAGGTTTGGAATGGTAAGGAGTTGGATATAACATTTCATGCTATAGGAAGGGTCTCAGGTTTGGTATTAGACGCATTGAGATTTCACATCTCATGCTATAGGAAGGGTCTCAGGATTGGAATGGGAAGGAGTTGGATATAATATCTCATGCTATAGGAAGGATCTCAGGTTTGGAATGGGAAGGAGTTGGATATCACATTTCATGCTATAGGATGGGTCTCAGGTTTGGTATTAGAAGCATTGAGATATAACATCTCATGTTATAGGAAGGGTCTCTGGTTTGGAAAGGGAAAGAGTTGGATATCATATCTCATGGTATAGGAAGGGACTCAGGGTTGGAATGGGAAGGAGTTTGATATCACATCTCATGCTATAGGAAGGGTCTCAGTTTTGGAATGGGAAGGAGTTAGATATCAATCTCATGTTATAGGAAGGGTCTCAGGTTTGGTATTAGAAGCATTGAGATATCACATCGCATGCTATAGGAAGGGTCTCAGGATTGGAATGGGTAGGAGTTCGATATCACATCTCATGCTATAGGAAGGGTCTCAGGTTTGGTATTAGAAGCATTGAGATATCACATCTCATGTTATAGGAAGGGTCTCTGGTTTGGAAAGGGAAAGAGTTGGATATCATATCTCATGGTATAGGAAGGGTCTCAGGTTTGGAATGGGAAGGAGTTTGATATCACATCTCATGCTACAGGAAGGGTCTCAGTTTTGGAATGGGAAGGAGTTGGATATCAATCTCATGTTATAGGAAGGGTCTCAGGTTTGGTATTTAGAAGCATTGAGATATCACATCGCATGCTATAGGAAGGGTCTCAGGATTGGAATGGGAAGGAGTTGGATATAATATCTCATGCTATAGGAAGGATCTCAGGTTTGGAATGGGAAGGAGTTGGATATAACATCTCATGCTATAGGAAGGGTCTCAGGTTTGGAATGGGAAGGAGTTGGATATCTCATTTCATGCTATAGGAAGGGTCTCAGGTTTGGTATTAGAAGCATTGAGATTTCACATCTCATGCTATAGGAAGGGTCTCAGTTTTGGAATGGGAAGGAGTTGGATATCAATCTCATGTTATAGGAAGGGTCTCAGGTTTGGTATTAGAAGCATTGAGATAACACATCTCATGTTATAGGAAGGGTCTCAGGTTTGGTATTAGAAGCATTGAGATATAACATCTCATGTTATAGGAAGGGTCTCTAGTTTGGAAAGGAAAAGAGTTGGATATCATATCTCATGGTATAGGAAGGGTCTCAGGTTTGGAATGGGAAGGAGTTTGATATCACATCTCATGCTATAGGAAGGGTCTCAGTTTTGGAATGGGAAGGAGTTGGATATCAATCTCATGTTACAGGAAGGGTCTCAGGTTTGGTATTAGAAGCATTGAGATATCACATTGCATGTTATAGGAAGGGTCTCAGGATTGGAATGGGTAGGAGTTGGATATCACATCTCATGCTATAGGAAGGGTCTCAGGTTTGGTATTAGAAGTATTGAGATATCACATCTCATGCTATAGGAAGGGTCTCGGGATTGGAATGGTAAGGAGTTGGATATCACATCTCATGCTATAGGAAGGGTCTCAGGTTGGAATGGAAAGGAGTTGGATATCACATCTCATGCTATAGGAAGGGTCTCATGTTTGGAATGGGAGGAGTTGGATATCACATCTCATGTTATAGGAAGGGTCTCAGGTTTGGTATTAGAAGCATTGAGATATAACATCTAATGTTATAGGAAGGGTCTCTGGTTTGGAAAGGGAAAGAGTTGGATATCATATCTCATGGTATAGGAAGGGTCTCAGGTTTGGAATGGGAAGGAGTTTGATATCACATCTCATGCTATAGGAAGGGAATCAGGTTTGGAATGGGAAGGAGTTTGATATCACATCTCATGCTATAAGAAGGGTCTCAGGTTTGGATTGGGAAGGAGTTGGATATCACATTTCATGCTATAGGAAGGGTCTCAGGTTTGGTATAAGAAGCATTGAGATATCATATCTCATGCTATAAGAAGGGTCTCAGGTTTGGAATGAGAAGTAGTTGGATATCACATTTCATGCGATAGGAAGGGTGTCAGGTTTGGAATGGGAAGGAGTTGGATATCACATCTCATGCTATAAAAAGGGTCTCAGGATTGGAATGGGAAGGAGTAGGATATAACATCTCATGCTATAGGAAGGGTCTCAGGTTTGGAATGGGAAGGAGTTGGATATCACATTTCATGCTATAGGAAGGGTCTCAGTTTTGGAATGGGAAGGAGTTGGATATCACATACCATGCTATAGGAAGGTTCTCAGGTTTGGTATTAGAAGCATTGAGATATCACATCTCATGCTATAGGAAGGGTCTCAGGCTTGGAATGGGAAGGAGTTTGATATCACATGTCATGTTATAGAAAGGTTCTCAGGTTTGGTATTAGAAGCACTGAGATATCACATCTCATGCTATAGGAAGGGTCTCAGGGTTGGAATGGGAAGGAGTTGGATATCACATCCCATGCTACAAGAAGGGTCTCAGGATTGGAATGGGAATTCGTTGGATATCACATCTCATGCTATAGGAAGGGTCTCAGGATTGGAATGGGAAGGAGTTAGATATTGCATCTCATGCTATAGGAAGGGTCTCAGGTTTGGTATTAGAAGCATTGAGATATCACATCTCATGCTATAGGAAGGGTCTCAGGATTGGAATGGGAAGGAGCTGGATATCACATCTCATGCTATAGGAAGGGTCTCAGGTTTGGAATGGGAAGGAGTTGGATATAACATCTCATGCTATAGGAAGGGTCTCAGTTTTGGAATGGGAAGTAGTTGGATATCAATCTCATGTTATAGGAAGGGTCTCAGGTTTGGTATTAGAAGCATTGAGATATCACATCGCATGCTATAGGAAGGGTCTCAGGATTGGAATGGGAAGGAGTTGGATATCAATCTCATGTTATAGGAAGGTTCTCAGGTTTGGTATTAGAAGCAGTGAGATATCACATCTCATGCTATATGAAGGGTCTCAGGCTTGGAATGGGACGTACTTTCGATATCACATCTCATGTTATAGGAAGGTTCTCAGGTTTGGTATTAGAAGCACTGAGATATCACATCTCATGGTACAGGATGCATCTCAGGTTAGGAATGGCAAGGAGTCAGATATCACATCTCATGCTACAGGTAGGATCTCAGGTTTGTTGTGGGAAGGAGTTGGATACCACATCTAATTCTTTAGTAAAGGTCTCAGGTTTGGAATGGGAAGGAGTTGGATATAACATTTCATGCTATAGGAAGGGTCTCAGGTTTGGTATTAGAAGCATTGAGATTTCACATCTCATGCTATAGGAAGGGTCTCAGGATTGGAATGGGAAGGAGTTGGATATAATATCTCATGCTATAGGAAGGATCTCAGGTTTGGAATGGGAAGGAGTTGGATATCACATTTCATGCTATAGGATGGGTCTCAGGTTTGGTATTAGAAGCATTGAGATATCACATCTCATGCTACAGGAAGGGTCTTTGGTTTTGAATGGGAAGGAGTTGGATAGCACATCTCATGCTATAGGAAAGGTCTCAGGTTTGGAATGGGAAGGAGTTTGATATCACATCTCATGCTATAGGAAGGGTCTCAGGTTTGGAATGGAAAGGAGTTGGATATCACATCTCATGCTATAAGAAGGGTATCAGGATTGGAATGGGAAGGAGTTGGATATAACATCTCATGCTATAGGAAGGGTCTCAGTTTTGGAATGGGAAGGAGTTGGATATCAATCTCATGTTATAGGAAGGGTCTCAGGTTTGGTATTAGAAGCATTGAGATATCACATCGCATGCTATAGGAAGGGTCTCAGGATTGGAATGGGAAGGAGTTGGATATCAATCTCATGTTATAGGAAGGTTCTCAGGTTTGGTATTAGGATCAGTGAGATATCACATCTCATGCTATATGAAGGGTCTCAGGCTTGGAATGGGACGTACTTCGATATCACATCTCATGTTATAGGAAGGTTCTCAGGTTTGGTATTAGAAGCACTGATATATCACATCTCATGGTACAGGATGCATCTCAGGTTAGGAATGGCAAGGAGTCAGATATCACATCTCATGCTACAGGTAGGATTTCAGGTTTGTTGTGGGAAGGAGTTGGATACCACATCTGATTCTTTAGTAAGGGTCCCAGGTTTGGAATGGGAAGGAGTTGGATATCGGATTTCATGCTATAGGATGGGTCTCAGGTTTGGTATTAGAAGCACTGAGATATCACATCTGATGGTACAGGATGCATCTCAGGTTAGGAATGGCAAGGAGTCAGATATCAAATCTCATGCTACAGGTAGGATCTCAGGTTTGTCGTGGGAAGGAGTTGGATACCACATCTGATGCTTTAGGAAGGGTCTCAGGTTTGGAATCTGAAGGAGTTAGATATCACATCTCATGCTATAGGAAGGGTCTCAGGTTTGGTATGGGAAGGAGTTGGATATCACATCTCATGTTATAGGAAGGGTCTCAGGTTTGGAATGGGAAGGAGTTGGATATCACATCTCATGTTATAGGAAGGGTCTCAGGTTTGGTATTAGAAGCATTGAGATATCACATCTTATGCTACAGGAAGGGACTCTGGTTTGGAAAGGGAAGGAGTTGGATATCACATCTCATGCTATAGGAAGGGTATCAATTTTGGAATGGGAAGGAGTTTGATATCACATCTCAGGTTTGGAATGGGAAGGAGTTGGATATCACATCTCATGCTTTAAGAACTGGGTGGTCAGTCATAATCTCGAAATTAGAAATCTCGAAAAATAAAATCTCAAATGTATTATACCTAAAAATAAAAATCTCGAAAGTCATATTCTCGAATTTTTTTCTAGCAATCTCGAATCTATGTCAATAGTTCAGGTAAGTACAATACAAATAATTAAACAAACATCATATTTAGTAGTTAAGTCTATAGCTTTTTATTCTTTTATAAATTGTTTTATTTTTAATTTTCCCTAATAACTTGTTTTAAAATATGAAAGTATTGTAATACAACTTATTTAATGGTTTATACATATATATATCAGTGAAAAAAACTTTGTTAAAGGGACGTTATGGTTAAGTTGCGCTACTAAAAACCTATGAAATTCAGTGAAAAAAACTTTGTTAAAGGGACGTTATGGTTAAGTTGTGCTACTAAAAACCTATGAAATTCAGTGAAAAAAACTTTGTTAAAGGGACGTTATGGTTAAGTTGTGCTACTAAAAACCTATAAAATTCAGTGAAAAAACTTTGTTAAAGGGACGTTATGGTTCCAAGTAAAACCGAAAAACCCTTGAAATTCGCCAGTTATGGTAAGCTAAGCAACCATAACTCGCGCCACCACCTTGCTCTGCTAAGACTAACACCCAGGACATCAAAGATGACATCACAAATGTCATTGATGACATCACTGATGACATCACATGTCTGGTTCCGCCTTTTTTCCTTTACTGACATATCTAGGCCACATGGTTTTCTTCAGTAACAGTCAGGAATTAAAAGTGGAAATGGTAGTATATTTGTAGACTTATCCTTCAAGTATGTTCTTACAATAATTCCCTTAGGATCCAGTCATATCATATGAAACATATACATAGGGGAAGACACAAGCTGGAAAGACAGCAATCCTTTCTGTGCATTAAAATAATCAGTAGAGTTGTCAGCACTTTCTGATAGTTCTGTTGTTTTTTTATTACTGTACTTTCCCTGTATATGCTCATATTTTTATATCTTGTATTCACACTACTTTCCTTAGAGACCAGGCACATCATGTGATATATATAGGGTAAGTAGCAGCTTTGAAACAGAGCAATCATTTCTCTGCATAAAGGTAATCAGTTAGGTTATGAACACTTTTTGCTACTACTTCAATTTCCTTGTATATACTCATATTTGTATGTGGTGTTGTCTCTTTGTGTTTTATTATCTACTTATCACATGTTTCACAGTATGCAAAAGTCTAATAAGAAAACAGTTATCATTTCTCTATTCAACATGGCAAGCTTATGAATATTGCACCTCCATCATGTATGCTGCACACAATGCCTATGTTTCTACATGAGCACCTTAGTATACTGGATGGACTAAATAGCCCTTGATATTTATTCCAATGATCATTGACACTTTTTTTAAAATTAACATTACAATATGAAACCCTTGTACAGACATTTTATGAAAGGTAAATGCACATGTGATGTCATCAGTGATGTCATAAATGACATTTGTGATGTCATCTTTGATGTCCTGGATGTTAGTCTTAGCAGAGCATGGTGGTGGCGCGAGTTATGGTTGCTTAGCTTACCATAACTGGCGAATTTCAAGGGTTTTTCGGTTTTACTTGGAACCATAACGTCCCTTTAACAAAGTTTTTTCACTGAATTTCATAGGTTTTTAGTAGCACAACTTAACCATAACGTCCCTTTAACAAAGTTTTTTTCACTGAATTTCATAGGTTTTTAGTAGCACAACTTAACCATAACGTCCTTTTAACAAAGTTTTTTTTCACTGAATTTCATAGGTTTTTAGTAGCGCAACTTAACCATAACGTCCCTTTAACAAAGTTTTTTCACTGAATTTCATAGGTTTTTAGTAGCGCAACTTAACCATAACGTCCCTTTAACAACGTTTTTTTCACTGAATTTCATAGGTTTTTAGTAGCACAACTTAACCATAACGTCCCTTTAACAAAGTTTTTACACGGAATTTCATAGGTTTTTAGTAGCAAAACTTAACAATAATGACTTTCACTTTATATACATGTCATATGGAACTGACTAGATCTCTTCTTATGAACTTGATGTCCGCGAAATTATTTAATGTTCGCGGACATGTTCGGAGAACAGTACCACTACCTAAAAACTTTGGGGGGGGGTATGTTTGATTGTTATATCATAATATAAGAACATTTAACAAATTCAAAAAGCAGCACACAAACACATTATATATAGTAATACATAAGAAATGTAACCCATATATGTAACACACTAACCATTCATTTAAATACAATATGTTCTGAAATGGAACATACCACAAGAACATAAATTGGCTTCCAACATAATTACCTCACAGACACAACAGAACTGAGAACAAGACCAGACCCACTGAATACATAGGACTTATCTTACCAGAAATAGTAAGTGTACTTCATGTTACTCATATATTTATAAACTTTCTGTATTAGATTAAAAAATATATTATCTTTTCTTTTTTTTTCTCACAGAAATGTCTAGTACTCTGGAATGGCTAGAGGACAATTTCCCACATGAAGAAATGTCACAAGATAGTGAAACTAATGGTAAACACTTTATAATATAAACCATTTAAATATTATTATTTTGTATACATTTAACATATATATATTTTTTTTATACAGAGCATAACAAAATAGAAACTACCTCTGAAGAAGCTGTTATGGAAAACACGCTTGACAACATAAAAGAAAAAATTGATTTACTGTTGACCAATTTTAATAATTTAAAAACTTTTGTTGAAGATCATTTTAAAACAAAAACGTCATACCATTGCCCCACATGTACTTGTCCCTCCTCACCATATCCCAGTCAATTATCCCCAAGCCCTCTCCATAATCCAAAACGTTTGATGAGATTTCCATCCCTTCCTCACCTAATACCAATCATGTTGAAACCCCAAATTCTCCTGTTTTTGTTTCTGTTTCTGCCTCACCTTCTCTGTCATAAATTATTAATATATGTTAAATAAAGTTTAATTTTGATATTGTATTGTGAACAGTTTCCGTTTTTTAAAAAAAAACAATAAAAGTGTCCGCGGACAGTGCGAGTGTTCTGAAATGTTCGTACATAAACGAAAATGGAGGTGTCCTAAAGAACACCACACCTGTTCGTACTGTTTGCTAGCAAGTTGAAACTGTTCTAAGAACACACGTGGTGTCCTGAAATGTTCGTAAAGAAACAAAAATTAAAGTGTTCTAAAGAACACTATATCTGTCCTTAATGTTCGCTATCAACTTAAAACTGTCCTAAGAACACAATTGCTGTCCTGAAATGTTCCTAAATACACGAAAATGATGTGTCATGAACAACAGTACAACTGTTCGTAGTGTTCGCTACCCAATTGAAGGTGTTCTAAGAACACAATTGGTGTCCTGAAATGTTCCTACATAAACTAAATTACACGTGTACTGAAGAACACTATATCTGTCCTTACTGTTCGCTACCAAGTTTAAACTGTTCTAAGAACACACGCGGTGTCCTGAAATATTCGTTTCAGGTGTGGCGCACTTTTAATTACTTCAGAACCCGAACAGTGTCCGTAGGACATCAATGCGCATGCGCTAACCAATCTCTGTGCACTTGGTGTCCTGCGGACAGGCGCTTCCTTCGCAGACTAGTTCGCAAACAGATCATATGACCGCGCCCACGCTCATCGTGTGTCCTGAAATGCGGACATTGTTCGTGTCCCCGAACAATTTAAAAGTACATTTTCAGTTAATCCATAATATTTTTCAATAAAATCTCACCATGCCACAAGTCCCACATAGCAATCTTGACTTTCTATATACGTTTTGAAACTTTCCGATCCTTTTTTTGTGTTCGATCTGTCTGCGCACAGTGCGCATGTCCGCGGACCGCGCACAAGCACCCCTATAAAAGACCACGCCCAAGAGCTTATTCCCATTGTGTTTCTGGCTATTATTCAGAACACAGTGATTTTTGCTGCCACCTGCAGACTACACCATCATCGACATGGCATCCTTGGCTGCTGAACTGCCACTTGGTGCTGCACCTGCTTCAGCACCACCACCACCCCCTCCACCACCACCACCTCCCCAAGGGCCTGAAGAGGGGAACAGGAGTGAGGATGCGGAGGAGGAAGAAGAGGATGATGAGAATGAGGTAGAGGAAATCCCTACTACCCGCACTAGGCGTGAGTCTTGGGTGTGGCGGTTATTTACCATTCATGGGAATGGTCCTAAGGCTCGTGCGAACCATGTTACCTGCAATGAGTGCAAAATGATACTCAGTCGCGGGAAGCACGGTAACTACAGCTTTGGGACCACTACTATGAAGCGACACCTGAGGTCATTTCACTCTGGGGCTATTCGCAGGGTTGTACCTTGCGAAGAACGTAGCAGGTTGATTTCCTCTACTTCATCCTCTGTTTCTGATCCTGTCACCACAAGGACCACCTCTGTGGGACAGCGTCTTTCTGAAGCTGCCTCACAGGCCATACAGAATGCTGATGACCCTTACCTTTCGAGGGTCACAGTTGTATGTATGTACTGTGACACAGTACTCTGCAGGGGGGAGCGACTTCGGAGTGCTTTTGAGACTATCGTCTCAGAGCACGAGAAGACCTGCTCACTACCCAAATAAAACCCACTCTACATCTTCCTCTCTCAGCTCGCCCTTTCTTATCCCTGTGGTTGGTGTCCCCCCTTTACCCTCCTTTACCCTCCTCTCCTACTGTGTCATGTCTGAAAAACCAAAAAAAATACAAAATTACAAAAATCAAAAAAAAATAAGGCTCTTTTCAGAGCCGCCTTTCCCAGTTAAAAAATAGAAGTGAAAATAAATGAAGCAGGGCTCTTTGTATTTTTTAGAAGTCCACGAACAGTTCGCGAACATTAAAAAAATTGGGTTACTACTCCATCACAAACATTGTAATTTTCTCTGGAAAGAAGTGGTGGCTCTGAAAAGAGCCTTTGGGTGGTGTTTGTAAGTCAAAAAATGTAAATGCTTAACATCTACTTCAAAATCGTTGTTGTAATTCCAAAAAAGGTCGCAATGCATTTTGTACATTTCTCAGAAAAATCTGATTGCCAGCATAAGTAAGATGGACTCCATCTCTGCGAAAAATGTATGTACTACAAAACATAATATTTTCATTGTGAAAAAAAGACATGCCAAAATCTCTTAGAAAGCCACAAACAGCCTTATTAACATTGTGCCTTGCTTTTTCCATTTGTGGACCAAATGAAGAAGAACGAAGCCACATTTGTCTCTGCGCAATCCGTGAAAATATCACTTGCGAATTAGGAAACATGTCCATAACCTTCCTCAGTCCTTCTTTCATAGCAAATTGCAAAAAAATTCCAGTCACATGCCCTAAACTGTTCCCTCCACAATGAATTACAATAATGTCTGGTTGTTGCTCTGTCTCCAAAGTAGCACAGAGAGGTAGCAAATCCAACCACTTCATTCCACGTACTCCATGCCAGTGTACTTCCACATGTGGGAATCCAAGATCTACAGCTACTCCACAGCTTTCTGCATGCACCTTCAACCAATGTATCCACGAATCTCCTAAAATGCAAACAATCTGTTTTCTGAAACACACAGCCATAGCTATCTTTTGTTCTCTTAGCAAAAAGAGTATCTCAAAAAATCTCTCCTGGCACAACACACCCACCAAACTTTCCTGACCAATCCCTTTCAGTGCTTATTCTCATTTGCATGACTTCTGAACCCAAAAATCCCCGGATGTAACTCCCGATGTCCTGGAACTAGCGCCATGTCCGCGGACATATCGTAACATGAACAGTCCTTCTGCCATTTCCACTACACTCTCTCTGCCATTCCCTCATTGGATGTACCTCAAAAATCACATGACCATGCACCAATCACATTCAAGACCTCTACATCTAACTGCATCATCATAGATCAGCACTGCAAATGTACTCTGAATCTCTCTGAGTACAAGTGTCATATCATTGGCAAGCAGCATCTACCACAAATACTGTACAAGTCTTCAAGATTTCTACTTGCAGCTCCACGCATATCCATATGCATGAACACAAACTTCAGGTATGCATATTTTCTGTATAGTACATGACATAGCTCTCAACCATTTTTGTTTTACAGGCGGGTGAAATCACCCGATTTTGTTTTTAGCGGGTGAGACGCCCATTGGAATGAATGGGCATGCAGGAGGCTTGGCGGGTGAGTCTGCTCTTTACAAGGCGTGTGACACCCGCCAAAAGCGTGTGACTTGAGAGCTATGGTAGATGAACACATTTTCAAACAGACTTTTACCTTGTAAAATCTGTTAAATGAATTTACTGTACTTTTTTCAATTTCCTAAAATCAACTACCACTTATACACCTTTATACTTTTTACTTTCTTTAAACACACACACTCAAATCATGTTAAACTAACATTTTTTAAATGAAATATATAGACTACATATATTCAAACAAAATTGCATGCAAACACAATCTATGTTTAAACCTTTATAAAAAATACTTATACAATTTGATATTTTTTTATTTATTTATTTATTTACTTAATTACTTTAAATTAGACATGCCATTGAGGCGCTATTACCTAGAACAGTTTACTTACAGAAATAGTGGTATTCACTAATATATTATAAATTTCACAAGACATAGTAAAGATATTTTATTTTTGCTACAGTTAGTCATTCAATACAATTTGTTCATTAAGAACATATCATATACACTGAACTGATGCAATGTATCTTATGTAAATAAATTAGTTTAATAGTTTTACAGAAGGCACTGAGGATTTCAATTTAAAAAATCAATATCTAAATTAAAAACAGTGCTATATACAAACAAAGTTACTAATTTGAAGCTTTCACAGTTGCAGTGAAGACCAGTTTCCTGAAAAGAAGCAGACGAATTCGAAGAAGAAAGAAAAACTAAGAAGTTACCTGTTAATTTAAAAAAAAAAGTAAGTAAAATATCACCATATTATTTATATTATTAATCAAATATACTATAACATTAATACCAGCTATTTTGGTTTCTTAAAATAGAGATTTTGTACCATTTTGTCCAAAAATTTCCATGTCGTAAACAGCGATTTACAACCAGAATGGCCCACAAATTTCTATTTTTGGACACACAAATTAGCCAACTGAACCACTTCAATTTTCATATTATAGAACAAACAACTGTTTTAATTGTATACATTACATTTACTATTTGTACTTTTCCACACCACTAGCTTACTTTTTTTTGTCATCTGAACCCTAGTTTAGTGACACATAAATTCAAGAATACCTACCCCTACTAGTTTTAGTTCCCAATGCACAATCACACACCATTACATACATCTTTATCATCTTACTCAAACACTCATGCACACAGCACACATACATTCCATAACAGCCCAACCCATATCTTCTTTATTTTTTTCAACAGACCCTAAAGAATGCCTACCAAAAGACAACTCCGTAGAAAGCAACGCAAAATTAGAGCAAATGAAAATAAAGGTGTCCAACATAAGCATCCATCTCTAGCAGAATTTGTAAAAAAAGTTGAAACAAAACAGCTAGTACAATCATTTAGTGAAACACAAAAAGTTTCAAGTACAACAACTTCGCTTCCTCTATCAAAATGTAAAACAAACCAAAAAACAATTAACAGAAAATCACCTATCAGTACAGATAAAACTACTTCTTCAAATTTTAATATAGTGCAAAGTAAGCATACCAAGAAAAGTATTTTAGCCAAAATATACCGTCACAAAGTCCTTCAAAATCTTATAAAAACAGGAGAGAAATCAGGTTCAAAGCTTAAAACCTATCGTAGGAAATTAATCTTAGAAGCATGATGGACAGTGCAATTCTTCTCAAAAGAAATTTATATATTTTACTGTTAAACAAAATGAAACCACTAACAAAACTAATAACTAAATTACAAAAAAGACTTCTCAATAAGCGAAATGTCAACAGAAAGAACTTCTTAAGTATCTGCGGAGGTGAATGGAATCACACTACGAGCACAGAACCATATTTTAATGAAGAAGCGTACAAACAAAAGCAAACGAATACAATTGCCATAAATAGCAGTGGTCGAGGTTATGAAAAAGTGAATAATACCATAATGGAACAAGAAGTACTCCTTACAAAAATATGCCCTGAAAACTTAGAATTACCCCTCCATTCAACTGAATCAGAACGTCTAGTGTACAAATGCACGTCAATGTGTAACATTCCCAAACAATGTTTCAAATCTTTACACCAATTCCTCAATAAATATGTAAAAAGCAAAGACAAAATCAAAATTAAATTACTGCAAAATATAGATACCTGTCCAGTGCGCAAGTACAAAGGACTACAAGGACATTCATTGGCCTGCATTACAGGACCTACTTGTAAAACCACTTTCCATGATATCAAAAGGATATCAACACATCATTCAACTATAAGAAATCTAGTCTATAAACTGTACTATGCTAAAAGTCCTGCTTTAGCACTAGCAAAGTTAAATAACATCCTTCTACATGGTACAGCAAAAGACCTACTTGAAGAAATTCACTATATCCAGAAAAAATGTTTTGGAAGTGAAAGCCATTTACAGAATGAAATAGCTTTAAACCAATTAAGCAACAATTCTACACATGGCAACCTTTTGCTAAACACATACAAAAAAGAAATACTAAAATTTAAAAGTACATCAGCTGAAGTACCAAACCATGTATGTGTATGTTGCCGTAGAATTTTTTATAAAAGTAACACAAAAACTGTGGACCTATCATACAAAATAGAAGACAATGAAGATTCTAAACGGTTTGATTTAGCTCTCTACCTTCTAGCAGAAAACAAATATGAAATAACTGAGCCCTTAATACTTTGCAGTTATTGCACCACAAAACTTGACAACAACCAAACTCCTTCACGTTCTATCACAAATAATTTGGAAATATACCCAGTACCAAAACCTCTACAACAACTTAATTTATATGAGAGCATCATAATTCAAACAGTACACCCATTTCAAGCAATAATACACCTTCAACCAAAAACAGCAAAATTACCTCCCTCTGAATTGGTAAAAGGCATTCGTGGAAAAGTAGTTTATTTACCATTAAATCTAAAAGAAAATGTGCATACTCCAGGAGTGCAACATCGAATGCACCAATCTTTAATTATATTAGTAAATGGAGTACCTACAAAAGACAAAAAAATATGGCAACAGCTGGTAGATTTATATAAAGTTAGACAAGCCTTCCAATATCTTAAAGAGAATAATGAATATTACAAAGAAATTAATATTGAAGAAAACTTGAAAGATACAACTGAAATAATTCAAGAAACACAAGAAGCTGGTCAATTTGAGCTACTAGATCCTGCTACAATATCAAAGACTTTAGACCAGTATACAATTCATCCTTTGCACTGTAATGACACGGTACAAGATGTACTGGAAACTTACCAAATGCGTCAAACAAAAGGATCGCAAATCAGTATATGGGAAAAAAGTATAGAAGCACGTGCTTTGTCTCTACTCTTTCCAACTGGCAAAGGAGGAAGATATGATGATAGACCTATTCAAAAATCAGCTTCAGAATACCGCTCATTACGGATGTATTCTGAAGATCCCAGATTTAGACAAAATGTGGAATACATATTCCACCTACTCTTTGAAAGTGAACTAGCAACTTTATGTTACGGAGTTGCACACATATTAAAATCAGGATCACACTTTCAAAATATGACAGCTACACAATTATTAGAGAAAGTGCAACAAAAGGATGAGATTTTACAATCAAATATTACAAATCTATTAGCAAATATGCGTGGTACTAAAGAGTACTGGTTTCAACGTCATGGAGATGTACGTTGTATGATCAGAAACCTTGGTCCACCCACTTGGTTTGTTACATTAAGTTGTGCAGAATATGCATGGGAAGATTTACATGATTTCCTACGCATATCAAATAAAAACAAAACAAACATAGATATTCTAACACCTGGAGAACTTTGTTCTTTGGATCCTGTTAATGTTTCAAGATATTTTCACCATCGCTTCATTGCTATGCTACATTTTATTTGTAATAAAACTGTTCCTCCCCTTGGAGAAGTGCAACACTTCTTTTGGAGAAAAGAATACCAAGCCAGAGGAGCACCACATATCCACATGCTTTTATGGATTAAAGATGCTCCTAAATTTGGTCAAGACAGTGATGCCACTGTTTTACAGTTTATTGAAAAATATGTCACTTGTCAAATTCCATCAGAAGCCACAAATAGTGATCTTTGTGCACAAATTTAACAATTTCAAAGACACAAATGTGGAAAATATTGTCGTCGCAAATACAAAAACAAAGGCAAATACTACACCAAATGCCGATTTGGTTTCCCTAGACCAGTTACAAATACAGGTCAAGTAAACAACCTCATGTCTTCAGTTAGACATACTGTTAAAGGAAAGTCACCTAAAAATACATATTACATAAAAAGAAAAGAAGAAGAAAAATATATCAATGATTATAATGTAATCATTGCCCACTTATGGAATGCAAACATAGATGTGCAGTACATTGCAGACAATTCTACTGCAGTTGCACGATATGTCACAGCATACTTAACTAAAGCAGAAAAGACAGAGCTCCAAGACCTCTGGAATGACCTGTCATCAGATAAAACAGTCTCTCAGAAATTATACAGCTTGGGCATAAAAATGCTCACCCATAGAGAATGTGGATCTTATGAAGCAGCTGATCGTTTAACTGGTACTTCATTGTATGGTAAATCTGAAAATATAGTATGGCTAAGTCTTGGTCCAGCTAAATCTAGAAAAAGAGTTCTAAAATCATATGAAGATATAGAAACAATAGCCAAACATGATCCCAACAGCCAAGACATTTTAAAAAACAATTTATTGGACACATACTAACCAAACAGAAGTAATACTTTGGAAAACATGTGTCTATACCAAATAGCCCAAAACTACACATACAAAAATAATATGAAACCCGATGAAAAAAAAGGTAAATATAGAGTGACAGACTGTGAAGGCAGCTTAGTTAAACTCACTAAACCAAACTTAATTAATCATATCAAATTGTCATTGAAGACTCCTCAACATAAAGAAGTATATTACATGTCCCTGCTACAACTCTTCAAACCATGGAGAAAAGAAGAACAATTACTAGATAACTATGACTCATATGAGGATGCTTTCAAAGCAAATGAAAGAACTATAACTGATGTAAACTTTACACAGTACAAAACAATGTTGCACAATGAACAGCAACATGAAGAACTCCAAGCTCAACTAGATAAGGATACTCCTGACAGTAGTCAACCTTCTGTAACAGGAAGCCAAGAACCACTGGGAGAACCACTAATAACAAATGAGGCAGAATTAGCTATGATAGAAGTAGAAAACACCATGTATCAGTATGAAGATAAGGAAGACTTAACTATACTACAATCAAAACTAAACAATGAGCAAAGTAGCATTTTTCAAGAAGTAACAAAACAAATTGCACATGGTGTAAAACATGAAAATAAAGAATGTTCCTGCCATAATTATAAACCTATACTACTGTACGTCAGTGGTGAAGCTGGTTCTGGCAAAACATTCCTAATCAAAATCATTAGTAAGTTCCTTCAACAATTGACAAGCAACAAACTGTCAGCTGTTGTCACTGCCCCCACAGGTTTAGCTGCCTACAACATAGGTGGTGTTACATTACAC
Organism: Ambystoma mexicanum; assembly: GCF_040938575.1. NCBI lineage: Eukaryota > Metazoa > Chordata > Amphibia > Caudata > Ambystomatidae > Ambystoma > Ambystoma mexicanum. Next base: position 1,630,514 of record NW_027182444.1, on the reverse strand, counting down.
CGATTACTACTATTACCAGTAGAACACCAGAACAAATTAGACTATTACAAACTTTCTGCAGAAGCTGCAATGGAATTACGCAGAGTATTGAAACAAATGAAAATGCTACTAATAGATGAAGTGAGCATGGTCTCCAACCTGATGTTAGCTTTGATTCACCTCAGATTACAAGAAGTACTCAAAACAGACTATGAAGAGCTCTTTGCAGGAAAACACATTATTGTTTTTGGAGATCTGCTTCAATTAACACCAGTAAAAGGTGAACCTATTTTTAAAACATTAGGGCACAAACTCTGCCGTAAAACTGTTGGCAGCATTGGAAATGTCAACCTTTGGCAACATTTCCAATACAGAGAATTAACAGAAAACATGCGCCAATCTGCAGATCTCACTTATGCCAACATTTTAAAAAGTTTGAGAGTTGGTATACTTTCTAAAGAAGCAGAAGCAACATTGAAAACCCGGCACATTAATGCACTTTATGGCGATAATGCATGTGCTACAGATGTTATGGAACAATTAGCCCACAAAAATGTCAATTGTATGGCCTTAATGCCAACTCTTGCAAGCTGTTTCAAATTCAATGAAATCATGCTAAGTAAAGAAATGCAACCAATAATGGAAATTAGCGCCACAGACAAACTAGATGTACATGGTATGACACTACCCATGTGTGACCAAGCCACAACAAGACTAAATAATTTAGAAAAATTAATCTCAAACACAGCAGGCTTAGAAAAGATGTTAAAATTATCCTTAAATTGCAGAGTAATGCTTAAACCTAACCTTGACGTGGACCAAGGACTAGTTAATGGAGCACTGGGTACAGTTGTTGGCTTTCAAACATACCCACGTGACAACAAAATTCAGTTTGTCAATATACTCTTTGACAAACTTTCAGAAGTAAAACGGATAGGACGCTCAACAGCTAGATTTCTTCTCTTCAAAGATATGTATGTACGCAGAGAACAATTTTCTCTAACTCTTGCTTACGCAGTCACAATTCATAAATCACAAGGTCTTACCCTAGACAAAGCAATGATAGATATTGGTAACACAGTCTTTAAAGAAGGCATGAGCTACGTAGCACTATCACGCTTACGTACACTTGACAGTCTATTTCTAATCAACTTTGATGCAAGTAAAGTAAACGCTGATATTCCTTGCATTTTAGAATATAATAGACTTCGCTCACTATACACTCCCCATCTAAACACATATTCTGTTCCACAAAAACTAAAACGTTGTAAAAGAAAACTAAATCAAACTGAAATGCAACAAGACGTCACTGGAAATCCTCCAAAGAGAGTAAAAGAAACTAATACTCCATCAAGTACCACAAACAAAAAAGAATCAATTAGAGAAAGTAAACCAGGTACTTCTTTAAAGAAGGAAGACAAACTCCAAAAAAAGCAGTTAGATACAGAACTACCTGGACCATTTAAATTCTCAAATATAGTTGGTGTAAGTTGCTATGCAAATGTAGCAATGAATATTCTATTTCAATTACCACCAATTGTTGACAACATTTACTCACACAGTACAAACCCATTGTGTTTGCAAATGTTAGTACTTCACAGAAATGCAGCAAACAATCCTGACAACACATATAGTGTTTTTGGAATAAGACGACAATTGGACTACTGTGCTGGAATGGTGAAATTCACTATAAACTCACAGGAAGATCCACAAGAATTTCTAATGTACTTACTACAAGTACTGGAAAACAAAAACATACCTATAAATGAAATCTTTCAGATTTCATACATGTGGAAACATACATGCACTCTCTGCAACAATGTGACACAAGAAGAAATCCCCAATGAACGCTTCATATATATATCAATACCAAATTGTCAATCCATTCCATTTCAGCAACTTGTACAAAATGCAAACCATGGTAGATTATGCTCTACCTGCAATTCAGATAATCGCTCCACGTTAGTAATACAAACACATAGTAAATACGTAATACTAATGCTTCTACGTTACAATGCAGATGGTACCAAAAACAACTGCAAGCTGACTGGATTCACACATGGTCAAATATCACTTGGTAAGAAAACCTTCACAACAATAGGTATAATCTACCACGCAGGAGCCACAACCAATTCAGGGCACTACACTGCATATATAAAAAAGAAATGTGGATGGTTTGAATGTAATGATAGTACCATTACTCTAAAGCAGAGATTACCAGAAAATCTTACAAACGCTTATTTGATGTTCTTAAAACCAAAATTTGATAAATAAACTGTATTTAAACCTTTAAGTAAATTTGTGTTACAAAAATATAAACTGTTAGAATACTCCAAAACCTATCCAACTGCTCAAAGATTCTACAACAACTAATCAGATAAATGAATACCACTAAATTAGACCAAAAAATACACAGTTAGAATACGCCAATTGGTATCTAACTGTCCCAAAATTATAAATGTGTGTTAAAGTAATATAAACTGTTAGAATACGCCAAAAGCTATCTAAAACTCAAAGATTCTACAACTAATCAGATAAATGAATACCACTAAATTAGGCCAAAAAATACACAGTTAGAATACGCCAATTGGTATCTAACTGTCCCAAAATTTAACAATATCCAAATAGGTAAATGAAAACCACTACAATATATTAAAAAAATAGACAGTTAGAATACGCCAATTGGTATCTAACTGCTCCAAAATGTTATAATATCAAAACAAATGAAGAATCTGTTACTGTTCCAAAGGAAATACAACAAAGCAAAGTATAAAGCATTAGCCAGAAACAACAAGTGAACACTGAAAACAAACAAACAAATAAACTGTAGCATAACAGAAAAAGGTTTTTTTTTAAATCCAACATGGATTTTTTTTCTCCCACAGACCCAATGATTTTAGCAACAAATACAGAAACTGAGCAAATTGCACAGTACTCTGATTTGTACTCTACTAAATATGAGGGTCGAAAAAAAATTAAAGTATATTGCTTATACAATTAAGTCATTACAAAATACTAATACTAACATGCTATTTTCTTTTATCACAGAAATGAAGAAAAAAAACATGGACTCCCATTACTAGACCAAACAGTAAGTATACAATAATAAGGACAACCATAGCAGCACATCACATCCATAGTATCTAATACCTTTGTTCCTTATACATTTGTTTTTCACCCAAAGTTATAAACAAATATGAATGTGATATGCTGCGGTGGTTGTTGCCAGGGCATAGAGTCTTGGGTGCATGGCCAAATGGCCATGCACCCAAGACTCTATGCCCTGGCAACAACCACCGCAGCATATCACATCCATAGAGTCAAACATTTCAACTATGATCTATGGGAAACTTTTAATATCCGCGAACAATGTGAGTGTTCTTAGAACACTTTGAGCTTGCCAGCGAACAATACGGACACCGTTTTCAGGACACCCCCTACGAACATTTCAGAACAACGCGATAGTTCTTAGAACACTTTCAACTTAACAACGAACAATACGGACATCGTCCTAAGGACACCCCCTACGAACATTCCAGGACACCGGGAGTGTTCTCAAAAACGTCTTCAGAACACCCCATCTTGTTTATTTGCGAACAATTCAGGACACCGCGAGTGTTCTTAGGACACATTCAACTTGACAGAGAACAATACGGACAGCGTCCTCAGGACACCCCCTACGAACATTCCAGGACACCGGGAGTGTTCTCAAAAACATCTTCAGAACACCCCCATCTTGTTTATTTGCGAACATTTCAGGACACCGCGAGTGTTCTTAGGACACATTCAACTTGACAAAGAACAATACGGACAGCGTCCTCAGGACACCCCCTACGAACACTCCCCGGACACCGCGAGTGTTCTTAGAAGCGTCTTCAGAACACCACCATCTTGTTTATTTGCGAACATTTCATGACACCGCGAGTGTTCTTAGGACACATTCAACTTGACAGAGAACAATACGGACAGCCTCCTCAGGACACCCCCTACGAACACTCCCCGGACACCGCGAGTGTTCTTAGAAGCGTCTTCATAACACCCCCATTTTGTTTATTTGCAAACATTTCAGGACACCGCGCGTGTTCTTAGAACACATTCAACTTGACAGAGAACAATACGGACAGCGTCCTCAGGACACCACCTATGAACACTCCCCGGACACCGCGAGTGTTCTTAGAACAGTTTCACTTTGCTTGCGAACAAAACGGACACATTTTGACTCCTTAGAACACCCCCTAGTCAGTTTATTTAGAAAATTTCAGAACACCCGTGATGTCCGCAAACAAATCGAACACAAAAAGAACATCTAACACATAAAAAACACAACTTTCATCCTATCTCACACACTCCCACCCTCCCCAAACACTCCTACACACCAACACACTCTACAAAATACACATTTTGAACAAAGTTTCACCGCGCTGTTCGGGACGTCCGCGAATCCAATATGGCGGGCGCTACCGAAAAATCTGACGCGCTTCACGCTCCACGCCGTCCAATCAGCGAACACTTTGCATGTCCGCGAACATCACGCAAGATGATTGGCCAATCAGGACACTTTCCGCGGAGCGAACAGGGAAGTGTATCCGCAAACCGAACACAGATATCACTAATTTTTTTTGACCTACTTTTTGGTCATTTTAAAAAAAAACTACTGGACGAATTTTCACCAAATTTGCAAAAGCACGCTTTCGGGACCAAGCCGCTGCTCCTGGTCCAAATTTGGTGGAAATCCGTCCAGCGGTTTGGGCTGTAGACGCGAGCAAATTTTTTTTCCCATTCACTCTATGGAGAGTGACTATAATGTATACAAATATGAGCATATAGAGGGAAGGTAGAGTAATAAAAATAAAACTATGACAAAGTGCTGATACCATAATGATTATCTTCATGCACAGAAAGGATTCCTCTCTTTCAAGCCTGTATCTTCCGCTACGTACATGTTTCATATATGATGTGACAGGAACCCAAGTCTACAAATATAGTACGTTTTCAATTTTTATTTCCTGACTGTCACTGTAGAAAACTATGTGGCTTCGATATGTCACTAAAGGATAAAAAGGGAGAGCCAGCCATGTGATGTCATCAGTTATGTCATCAATGACATTTGTGATGTCATCTTTGATGTCCTGGGTGTTAGTGTTAGCAGTGCACGGTGGCGCGAGTTATGGTTGCTTATGTTACCATAACTGGCGAATTTCAAGGGTTTTTCGGTTTTACTTGGAACCATAACGTCCCTTTAACAACGTTTTTTCACTGAATTTCATAGGTTTTTAGTAACACAACTTAACCATAATATCCCTGACATGTAACATAGAACATACTAACCCCCTCGTAGTGATTTTCATGTCCGCGGACTACCGCCATGTCCGCGGACACATCGAAAATCTGAGCGTGGTCAATGTAAATTTAAATAGTGTGCCCCATTTCCCCTTTGAAGTTGGCTCTAAAAAGATGCTTGACAGACACCTGTTATTTTATATTTTTTTTCTTGTTTTTTTTTCTTACTTTACTCCTAAAATCTTCACATAACCTTCTCCAAAGCAACCCTTACATTCCAAAATAAAAAGGCATTTCCGGTAAAAGATAAAGAAATGCCATCTTCTTTAAAATTAACAGCATTACTGGCATCAATATTCTCATTGTTACAGAAGAACATACCAGCTCTAAGCATGAAGGCACACATGCCTCAGTTGATGACACACCTAGCAATGTTTTGCTGAGGACAAAAAACTGAACTATTGTCCCATATTGCCCTAGGTAGTAATCCAGAAAAAATTACTTTCGCATTTGGAAGGATCTTCACTACGGCTTGAACCAAGCGTTCCAAATCAGTCAACAAAGTAGGGGCACTGACGTTGCCCAAATGGAAAGCACCATAGTGCAAAACTACCACATGCGGACTGTTCATCGTGGCCATATCCACACAAACTTGTACAATTCCCTGTACATTGCAATCAGGCACAGTGCTCCACACCACCTCCACTCCTTTGACATCAAAGTTCTTTGCAACATGCCTGCATTCAGCGTACTGCTGTAAACCATGCACAAACATATCTCCGAGCACTAACACCCTGACTTTCTCCACTTCTGCCATCTTCACCACACACAGTCTCTTTCAACACAAATCCACAACCTCGACATCTGATTGGCTGATCCGTACAGTCTTCTTTCCATGTTGGATTTCCTGGAAAAACCCGGATTTACCACGCCCTGTCCACGAACAGCCGCGGTGTCCGCGGACGGCGTCCACTTTACTCTCTGTACCATTCCCTCATTGCATACAGCTAAGCAATCACACAATACGAATAACGTCCTCAGAACACCCCCATTTTGTGAATTTTCCAACATTTCAGGACAATTATCATTTCATTATTCTACATATTAACATTACAAATATTATACTTTTATCTTGTACTCTGCACACAATGCTATCTTTCTCCATTAGCAGCTCAGTATACTACATAGAATCCCATAATACAATGCTATTTATTGATATAAATGCATCGTTCAAAGCACTAATAACGGTATGATATTTATTGCAATATCCTTGACACTTTTTTCGGAACATTATAATGAAAATCCCTAGTACACAAATTCCATGAAAAGTACATACAGATGTGATGTCATCAGTGATTTTATCAATGACATTTGCGATGTCATCTTTGATGTCCTGGGTGTTAGTCTTAGCAGTGCATGGTGTTGGCGCGAGTTATTTTTCATAGCTTACCATAACTTGCTATTTTCAGGGGTCTTTCGGCTGTACTTAGAACCATAACGTCCTTTAAACAAACTTTTTTTAATATCACGCAAACAATATACAAACATGGCGTGCAAAAACCAACTTCTACAGATGGCTTTACACAGAATGTTGCAAAGTAAGAATTTATGCTCGTTCACAGTGAAGGTCAGCTGCTTCATTTTTTTCACGGGCCCCGGAGAGGCTCACGAAGCAGACTATAAGGTTGTATTGTGTTTTGACCTTGACAGACAGAGATTGTGATGAAAGACTTCTCTTGAAGGAGTGTTGCTAAAACGTAAGAGAAGATAAAGATGAAATTTCTGAAACGAAACCACTTTTACATATTATATCACTATGCGAAAGATGGTTGGCACACGCGGAGTCGTATTTTCGGACTGCACCACTCGTAGACAATGGAAATTGCAATTGTACTGTAAGTAACCCTTTACATTACTTTATACCAAATATAATTACAATAGCGTAGCATTAAAGACCGCTGAAGTTGAACTTGTTCGTTGAAAGTGGCATAATGTTTTCTACCGCGTACTATCACCGCCGAATTGATCCCCTGTCGTTTATAGGGCTCTGAAAAAGGCAGACGACACAGAGTGGGTTAATAGAAATAATTTAACCGGTCTATAGGCGGTCAAGCGCTCTACTCGCTGTGCCACTTTACTGTAGCCTGTCAAGTGGCACAGCGAGTACAGCGCTCGCTTTGACATCCCTGCACAGCTTGCTAACGCAAGTTTGAATCCCGGCAAGCCCAAACTCAGCCTTTCATCCTTCCGTGGTCGAAAAATGAGCACCAACCACCGTGGTTAATAGTAAGCACTGCTTAGATACCTCACAGTTCTTAGCGCTATATGAATGGGAAAATATTATTATTTTATTATTAACATACTCTGTTGCACTATCTTCGATAGCAAATAGTTTCACGCCCTAATAAATAAAATGATGATTTTTAATGAAGATCGGCTGGTGAGACTAATTTATGTTTTTTAAAACAGGTACGTGGCCCCGTTTTGTCTATGTCACGATTTACAGACTCCAGCGGATGGGGTCTTCAACTGCCAGGTGCAAGTCCAAATATGCAACTTCATGACCCTCACCATTTTATGGGACAATCGCCAAGGACCAATATGCCCTTACGCAGTACTAGCGGCTACAAACAACATACCAACCAATACGGTGGTCTAATGGCTCGTTGTTGGAGCAACCTTCCGATTATCAGAGCGACCATTTACTGCTTTTATAATAAACCAACAGCTTATCTACCGCAAAGGAACAACGCGCGGCTCCAAATAAACTTTTGCTGATCGACAGCAGAGACAATAGCAAATCGCTGAATATTCACTAAACATTTCATGTGAAATAAATGTACTTTACCAAGTGTACAATCCTGCTGTTTACTTTTAAACCACAGTTTCATATTCCGAATTGTGGCGCACTGAGTTGTAACCTGATCTAACACTCTCTGTACCGCAAAGGAACATCGCGTGTCTCAACATGAACTTTTGCGGATCGACAACAAAGACAAATGCAAATTGCTGAATATTCTCTAAACATTTGATGTCAAATAAATGTACTTTACAACATTTACAATCTTGTTCTTTGCTTTTAAATCACAGTTTCATATTCTGAATTGTGGCGCGCTGTGTTGTGACATAATGTGTGTTGTCTTCCGGGTTCTGTGTAAAGTTGCGTAGTACTGGAGACGACTGGGCGTGTTTCATTACGCACCCTGTAACATCACGGAGAGAGGTGGGGAATATGAATGCTTTGATAATATCAGGCTCAGTGGCGGGAGATATGATTTAGTGTCGCAAAAGCAAGTCAGCCAGGTCAATAGCGCCAGTCATAGGATTATCACATAATGTCGACGCACACCAGCCGGATTTATCGTTTCTTTATTGGACAAAAAGTCGGTTGACGCCCCTAGGAAATTGTACTATTAGCGGACAAAAGGAGTGCTCTTAAAACACTTTCACCCTGACAACGAACAATACAAACAACGTTCTCAGAACACCCCCATTTTGTGTAATTGCAACCATTTCGGGACACTGCGAGTGTTCTTAGAACACATTCAACTAGACAGATTACAATACGGACAGCGTCCTGAGGACACCCCCAGTTTGTGTATTTACGAACAATTAAGTACACCGCGAGTGTTCATAGCTCATTTTTACCTTCCTTGCGAACAAAAATGACACATACTCCGTCCTCTAAACACCCCACCATTTAGTTTATTTACAAAATGTCAGAACAGCCGTGTTCTCCGCGGACAAATCGAACGCAACACAAACGTCTAGCACATAAAAAAACAAAGCATTGAACCTATCTCATACTCCCCCACCCTCCCCAAACACTCTTACACACCAACACACGGCACTAAATACAATTTTTTATCCACGTTTCACTGCGCTGTACGCGGTCGACTGCGAATACAAGATGGCGGGCGCCACAGAAAATCTGACGCGCTCCACGCCCCTCGCCGTCCAATCAGCGAACACGTCGCATGTCCGCGGACATGACGCAAGCCCATGGGCCAATCGGGGTGCTGTCCGCGGAGCGAACAGGGAAGTCCGTCCGCGAAGCGAACGCAGATATCACTAAATTTTTTGCCTTACATTTTAGTCATTTTTAAAAAAAACTACTGGACAGATTTACACCAAATTTACAAAAGCACGCTTTTGGGACCAGGCCGCCGCTCCTGCCGCAAATTTGGTGTAAATCAGTCCAGCGGTTCGGGCTGTAGCCGTGCGCAAAGTTTTTTCCCATTCAAATCCTCACCAAACTTTGCAAAAAAATTCAGAGTGACCGAACTACTTTTTTTGCAAAGTTTGGTGAGGATCCGTCCAGGGAGAGCGAAGTTATAAGCCGCCCAAAAAGTGCTCTTCCTATGGAAACAGCAACTTAACCATAACTACATATATATATGGTTACAGATATGTTATGTTAAACTGAATAATATTTTGTAACATGTAATATATCTATTTTCCACTAGATGGTGGTATTGCATCAATAATAACCAGTAGTATACATTTAAACTTTGTGTCTGTTTTCTTATTTAAATGCACGTAACGTAATCCCTTGTAAAGCATAACCGCCATTTTTAAAGTTCATCTTGTATCGGGTTCTGCAGCGGTCGCGTCTCCGTCATGGTGTTCCTGTATTTTAATGGATTTTTCTTTTTTTTTTCACTTGGATTGCCTTTTTTTCACCGGATTTACTTGGATTCGATGGACTATGGATTTTTAGCGGATTTACCTGGATTCGATGGACTATGGATTTCCAACGGATTTACCTGGATTTGCTGGATTATGGATTATGGTGCATCGTGGTATTTTCTTTTCAATGGCATGTTTTTTTTTAGTAGTCGTATTGGTTTTTCTGACTTCATGTGAACTTTTCTTGTTTTTTCCCATGGAATTGCTTGGTTATTTTTTTATTTTGATTGTGTTTTTCCTGGATGTGTACTCTGATTTTTCTTGGGTTTTTTTATGGAATAGACTGGTTTTTCTCTTTCGCGAATGTGTTTTTCCTGGATCTGTATTTGGATTTTTTCGATGGTTTTTTTGGGTTTCTTTCCAATGGATTCCTGTCCCAGTTCCTGTATTTTGGATCACCAGGATGTTTTATTCGGAATCACTATCGCCATGGCACAATGGATTTGACTTTTACCCGAAACGTGAGTGATTTTTTTTTAACATTTCAAGTTGAATGCCACAGAGTCTAAAAAGGTTTCTTTATTTTGTGGGTCAAAAGCTTGTATTAACTGTACCAGTTTTCCTTCATAGTCTCTGTATTTTTTTCTCGGTTGTGCCTGGTTAGCTAATGAAATTGTTTGTGCCATTTTAAATTGCTGGTGTTGTTCTTCATCTTGTAAGTCTCGTAAAAAATGCCACAATGTGGGGTTATGGATGTTAAAGTGTTTGTTTAACCTGCTGTGCCATCCCTCCAGGGCGTTATTTGTTCTTGGTGTATTTTCTTTGGTTGCTTGGTAACAATTCCATAAATTCACTGGGTATTTTGGCCTTCTTCGTGTGAAACTTCTGGTTAATTGTCCAATCCAAGTGTTTTCAAAATAGTCCAACAAATCACTAAATTCCTCATCATGATTTTTATAATACGCACTGTCAATTAAATGTTCATAAAAATCAATTACATAATCTATCTCTACAAATGCTAATGCAAAAAGTTTTTTAATATTAAACTGGTAGCAACTGTCCTCTGTGTATTTTGTGTTTAGACCTAATTTCCGCAATTTGCGCCATATGCTCTGCGTGAAGTGAAAAAAACATCCTTGAATTCGTGTATCCTTGTAAACTGATGAAAATCCTTTGATTTGTGCTGATTCGTAATCCATGATTATTGTTGCAGGGTTTGCCTCAGGGCTAGTTTGTTTAATTTTACTAAACATGATTCTGTACGCCTCTTCAGTCTTTTTCGGCATTAATGTATACACAAGTGGAATGATTTTGCCGTTTATTGTGCCATGAATGGTGTAAAACTGGAGGAATGGTTGCGGGCATACTTTAAAAGTTGCGTCACTTTGCCATTTGTCACTTTGAGTCAGATGGTGAAAATGACTTGCAGTGGAGAATATTAATATTTTTTCGTTGTTTAAATCAAGAGTTGCTTGGTGAAAAATTTCTCCATTTTTTGTTATTTTTAATACATCATATTTTCTTTTTGATTTCTCGCTCTGTTTATGGTTCGTTGCATCAACTTCTCAGCCGGTAACTGTGCCGTGATATGTCTTGGTAATTGGTCACATACTTTTGCCAGAACACATCCACTTGGTTCCCCGTGACTTTCTTCGGCCTTTCTTTTCAGCTCTGAGAGTGTTTTTTTTATAATAATATTTGTTTGGTCAGGTAGATGATTATGTTCGTTTTTACTGTGCACATTCGTTCCCTCAGTAATAGCTCGAGCGCTGCATTTATTTTTTTTGTATTCGGCGCATTTCCAGTAAACACGGTTATTTTTCTCATACTCCTTATGGTAAACGTATCCGTTTAAAGTCAGCTGCTTTCCTCCCTTTTGATTTGTCACAAATTCCATTTTGTTTTCTGTTAGGAAAGATTTCGTTATTGTAGGGAAATTTCCTTCCATGTGGCAACCCCTAAACTTTTTGCTAGTGTTTTTAAACCTTGTTCTTGACTTTGCCAGGGAAGTACAGCCTTCTGCCGCACTTCCCTGGGCTTTCGCTCCTTTCTTACGGGGAAACTGACATGCCCTTAAGACAGTCAGTACCGGGGAACGTTGTTTCCCGTAGTTTCTTCTATCGTGTCGCAGCTTTAGTGCAACACGACACAAGAGGGCACTGTAAGCTAAGTTACAGCTCTCTTGGGTCTCTAGCCTTCTACAGGCCCTAGATACTCTTTTAGGATGGTATTTGATCGGTGCAAGTCATTCAGGGACTGGAATGGTGGCAGCGATCGTATTGAATATTTTGAGTCCCTTTTGGCGTTCTGAGCACGTTTTTGCACTGAACCCAAAATGGTGGCCTGGCTCCCAAAATGGCCAGACCACGAGGCTCCTTTGTCTTGTCCACTGACCGTCTTGCTCCCTTCACCTTCCCCAGGTCGAAAGCGACCCGGGGCCTTCCTTATTTGGGCATGTACTTTCCCGCGAAACGTGGTTGCTTTCGCGGGCTTCTACATGTCGTTTGTGTGCCTCCAGGGTGTGGGCTGGGATGTCTGGTCCCAATACACATCCTGGGTGCCAGAGAGTCTAGGGTGGTGTGAATGCCTGGGACCACCGTGGTCCGTGATTGGTCCACGTATGGTATGTGTTTTGATGAGCGGATCTCCCATTGGTTCCTCTCCGTTTTGGCGCGAAGGGAACCGTGGATAAGAGGGGGCTGGAAACACCATTACCATGTCGATCTCCTGAGTTCTCACGAACGAAGGAATACAGGAGCCAAGTATCCTGCAACCAAGAGGCTGGACCGAGGAATCGCTGGTGACCCGCTGAAGGAATCCTCCTTTGCACTGCTGTCGTCCTGAGAGCCACTGTCCTCCTTTGATCGAACCAGAAGGCCTGTACTGGTGCTTCGACCTTTGGAATAGCAGGAACAGCTATTCCCGGCATCTACATCATCTCCTGCCAAGTAAGCCTTCGGAAGCGTCTCTGGGCCATCCAGTTGACTGACCAGCTTACAAGGGAGCCTTGCTCTGTAACCGCCGCCAGGTTGTGCCGTATCTCGAGTCCTTGTCACTCTCCCACGCTTCGTGTCCTTGGCGTTCCCAGGTCTGAAGGGAGGAGTGTACTTTTGACTCAGATACGCACGGCCGCTTCGTTGTCCTGCTGCGGCAACAAAACTGTGCTGGTTTCGTCGATTGGGACGTCTTTTTGATCTACACGACTGGAAAGCGTTCCCTGCTCTTCTGAACCCGCCAGCTGCTGAAACTAACGTGGAGAAGCCTGGGACTGCTTGCTTCAGGGACCGGTGAGTAGTATATATAGGATCTGGTCGCCCTCCTGCAGTAACCCATTGCTTTTCCCCGCTGTGTAAAACAGCACCCTTTTCGCCCGTACTCACGCTCTGCTTCTGCCCGCTGTGGAGGCTGCGCTTGAGTTGCGGACCCTGTTCTTCTTCTGCTGTGCACTAATCCGAACTGCCTGACTTCCTCCGAAGAGCTTCTCCTTTTGCCCGTTGGCACCAGCGTGTGCAGGTACTTTGAGCACAAGGCTCCACTCTTCGCAGGGCTCGGACTTCCATCTAGTTAGGTGCCTATGAAGGCGAACTAAGTCTAAAGCATTATCGCACTGCCTGTTTTCCTTCCTTTTCAGGTGGACTACATATTTCGTGCTTTAAACGCTTGCGACTGTGTATTTGTATATATATTGTGTTGATTTGGTATGTGTTGGCTTAATACTGTGTTATTGTGATTTTCTCGCTACGGTCGTTGTTTTAAAGGCCTTAAAATAAATGTGTTTATATTTTTGATATAACACCTGTTTGGAGTAGTTTGTAAGCGCTCTTGCTTTGTGTGCTCATTGCGGGCTTTCAGTCACCCTCACCCCTCTTGAGACCTAGTCTTGACCGCCGCGATCGCTACCTTGATTGGTCTGGCTTGTCCAGAGGTTACCCTGTTCCAAGTAATTAGGTTGGCCTTCTGAACTTCTGCTCCGCCAGGACAGAGTTCAGAAATCCGTCTTAACAAATTGGTGTACAGCGGTGGGATACGACTGAAGGTATCCAGTGTTGCGCACGGGCTAGGGCATTTCTGGTTATTCCAAACAGTACACGTAGTGAATTGTTGTAATATAATGATAAAAAGGCCATAGTCCTATCACACAGTATGGAAACAAGTACATTGTTAACTTTAAATGCTTCCAAATCAGAAACGCTGAAAAAGATGTGTGCGGAGAGAGGTGTTTCCTCTCAAGGCACAAAATTGGAAATGATCCAAAGAATCGTGGCGTGGCAAGAAGCGCAGCTTGACGCTATTACTTCTGAGGACAGTGCGGAAGGTGGTGGGGCTGCTCTCACTGGCAGAACCGACGGTTCTGCCGCCGCACTGGTCCATCGCGACCACGAGGACAGGGAGGACGAGATGTCTAATGTTTCCTCTGCCAGTGCTGATGGGGAGGCTATGCTTGAATTCAAGAAGCAAGAGCTGCGGTTTAGGCAGCAGGAGCTTGAATTCAGCATAGCCAAACTAAAAATCGAACAGGCAGAAAAACAAAAAGACAGGGATCACCAGTTGGAACTGGCCAAGCTTCAGGTTGCAAATGGGTCCACGGGTCCTGGACATGGGTCTGGGGCCTCCTCTCATCCACGGTTTCCAAAAGATCTGCTCAGTGTGTATGAGGAACGGAATGACATTATGGACTGGCTGAATGCGTTTGAGTATGCATGCGAAGTTCAGAAAGTTGACAATGCTGATAAGATTGCGTGGTTACTCAGTAGACTGCCCCATTCTGGCTGTACTGCCATTATGGAGATGTCGAAGACTGAGCGAGCTGATTTCGCCATCTTAAAGCAAACTCTCATTTTAAAGTTTGGGAAGACTCCGGCCCAATATTTAAAACGTTTTCGAGAGTATAAGAAAAAGGAAGGTGGTACTTGGGTATCTTATGTCGCTGAATCTTTGAAAAACTTAACTGGCTGGGTCGAAGGCTATAAGGTTTCTACCTTCGCCGGCATGATAAATCTTGTCATGCTGGAACACATTTTTGCTTCTTCTTCCCCGGAGCTTAAGCAGCACTTGGCCGATTCGAAGGAGATAGATCCTAAGAAGCTGGCCATGGCCGCCGACTTATGGGTGTCACATCGAGTGTCCCATAAGGACAAAACTCATCCTGGTAAGCAGGAGGAAGGGAAAAAGTCCAAAGATATGGAGGGTGGAGAATCTGCTAAATCTTCTTCCCAAAAGGGCCACAAAAAGAAAAACAAGGGTAAGACACAAGAGAACTCACAGGGTAGTGGAGGTCCGCCTCCGAAACAGAACTCTGGTTACAATAAGCCTCCCTATGTAAACAGACCCATTGGATCTTGTTTTGCTTGTGGAGCAACTGACCATGTGAAGGGGGATCCCCGTTGTAAGGTTAGACCTTTGGGGGTCCACTCCGCTAATCTGGCCTTCTCCTCCTACGAGGAAGAAGAGATTACAGGAGCATCCTTCTCCTCAGACTCATTTCCCAGCGGAATAGAGGCTGAGGTAGTTTTAGTGTCCCTGGGTTCCTGGGAGCCTAAAGTCGCAGAGGCGTATGCTAGGATTCCGGATAATACCAAGCACTACTTTAAAGACAGTGTGCTGATCAATGGAGTAGATACTCCAGCTCTTAGGGATAGTGGGTGCAGTCGCACTGTAGTGGATTCTACCTTGGTAGACTCAGAGGAAGTTGCCAGAGCTACTCTGATGCCCACTAAGTTGGCTGACGGCCCCCTCCGTATGTTTCCCGTGATCCCTGTTAATCTTACTTTAAATGGTACAGCAGTCAGGATTCCAGTGAGCATTCAGAGAAACGTCCCGGGAAAGGTCTTACTAGGTAATGATCTCAGAGCTTTAGGGCTCGTAGGAGACACTGCCGAACGACCCTACACACGGTCTCAAGCACGGGCAGCATTGGCCAAGTCCAATACGCCGCCCCAGCCGAAGGGGAAACCCAAGGCGAAAGGAGTCAACAAGTCACGATGAGGGAAAGAGAATATTCCCCCGAGCTCGCCTACCACTGCGGTGGAGGAAGTTGGTCGATCGCCCGAGCCTGACGAGGAAGTGGCGATGCCTGAAGTATTCGACCCCAACGATCATCCTGAACTAAAAGACTTGTTAGTTGAAGGAGGTCCTGATAGGGACGAATTCAGTAAAGGCCAACGTGAGTGCCCATCTCTGGAAGGCCTAAGGAGACAGGCCTGCTCCCAGCTTGAGGGTGAACCTCCTGGGACACCTAGGATTTATTGGGAAGGTGGACTCCTGTATAGTGAGCCCACAGAGTCTACAGAAGAAGACCATAGGAGGATGGTGGTTCCCCTTACTGTTAGGCCCTTCCTCCTGCAGTTGGCGCATGAAGTTCCCCTTGCTGGTCACCTTGGTATGAGGAGGACCAAGCAAAGGTTATCCATGCACTTCTACTGGCCCAAGATGGGGGTGCGAGTAGAAAGTCACTGCAGGGGTTGTGCCTCCTGCCAGTTGTCTGGTAAGGTTGGCGCGACAATCCAAGTTCCGTTGGTACCGCTCCCAGTTGTGGGGGTACCATTTGACAGGGTAGGGATCGACATCGTTGGTCCCCTTGACCCGCAAACATCCTCAGGCAATAGGTTTATCCTGGTGCTGGTCGACCATGCAACCAGGTATCCTGAGGCCATCCCATTAAAAACTGTAACTGCCAAGTCAGTTGCAAAAGCTTTACTCGGCATATTTACTAGGGTTGGCTTCCCTAAAGAAGTTGTGTCGGATCATGGCAGCAACTTTATGTCGAAGTATAGGCAGGCTATGTGGAAAGAATGTGGGGTCACCTACAAGTTCTCTTCTGCATACCACCCCCAGACCAATGGTCTGGGGGGGCGTTTCAACAGAACGTTAAGGAGCGTGATTGGGGCTCTGGAGGAGCCTCGGAGAAGAAAATGGGATCTTCTGGTGTCATGCTTACTGTTTACCTACCGAGAGGTACCACAGGAGGGTGTTGGCTTCAGCCCCTTCGAACTTCTGTTCGGTCATCCCGTACGGGGACCCTTAGCCATCGTCAAGGAGGGATGGGAGATGCCCACTCCCCCTGTTACTACCAACGTAGTTGATTATGTGCTAGGGCTCAGAAAACGGATGGTACTTCTGATGGGTTTGACTAGTGATAAATTGAAGGCAGGGCAAGCGCTGGTGAAACATTGGTACGACCAGAAAGCTTCCCTCATCAACTTTACACTTGGTCAGCAAGTCCTGATCATGAATCCTATAAGGCCTCGAGCTTTACAGGACAAATGGTCAGGCCCTTACCCAGTGGTGGAGCCCCTGGGTGAGGTTTACTATTCCGTGGACCTTGGAAGGCCTGGACAGGCCCCAAAAGTGTTTCCCGCGAATAGGCTGAAGGCTTTCGTCCCAAGCGGCGAAATCGCAGCACTGCTACTGGCTTCAGACGTTGAGGGAGAGGAGTCTGAACCTCTCCTCGACCTGTGCCAACGCAGTCCTTCAGATAGCTCTTCTGAGGGTGTCCGAGTGGCCCCTCACCAAAATGGACAAGGCTCTGTGGTTTACCTTGACCATGAAGTAGATGGAGGGAGGAGACAGCCTCTACCCAGTCAGGTACACGCAGTACAAGACTGGCCTACCCCCACTACGCAAACCCAAGTGAGAGCCTTCTTAGGACTCACGGGGTATTACCGCAATTGTGTGGCAGACTATGGCACCATAGCTGCTCCTCTGACTGCCCTCACAACTCCGAAGAAACCCAAGAAGGTAACTTGGACTGACGAGTGTGAGAAGGCCTTCAATGGCTTGAAAGACTCCTTGTGCCAGGCCCCTGTCCTCAGGGCCCCTGATTATCAAAGACCTTTTATCGTGCAGACGGACGCCTCTGACACTGGGATAGGAGCTGTACTATCACAAGTAGATGAGAAGGGTAAGGAACACCCTATCGGTTTTATTAGTCGCCAGCTTAAGGACAGAGAGCTCAGATGGTCCACGGTAGAGAAAGAATGTTTCTCTGTTGTGTGGGCCCTAAGGAAGCTGAGGCCCTACCTCTATGGGACCCACTTCACTGTGCAAACTGACCATAAGCCGTTAAAGTGGCTAATGAACATGAAGGGGGAGAATCCAAAGTTGCTTAGGTGGTCCATAAGTCTACAAGGCTTCGACTTCACTATTGAGCATAGGCCAGGTGTCCAACATAGCAATGCTGATGGGTTGTCCAGAATGTTTAACCGACCTGAACAGGAGACTCATCCAGGGGTGGATTAGTTCCCCCTGTCCATAGTCTGGGAGTGGCGAGTGTTAGGAAAGATTTCGTTATTGTAGGGAAATTTCCTTCCATGTGGCAACCCCTAAACTTTTTGCTATTGTTTTTAAACCTTGTTCTTGACTTTGCCAGGGAAGTACAGCCTTCTGCCGCACTTCCCTGGGCTTTCGCTCCTTTCTTACGGGGAAACTGACATGCCCTTAAGACAGTCAGTACCGGGGAACGTTGTTTCCCGTAGTTTCTTCTATCGTGTCGCAGCTTTAGTGCAACACGACACAAGAGGGCACTGTAAGCTAAGTTACAGCTCTCTTGGGTCTCTAGCCTTCTACAGGCCCTAGATACTCTTTTAGGATGGTATTTGATCGGTGCAAGTCATTCAGGGACTGGAATGGTGGCAGGGATCGTATTGAATATTTTGAGTCCCTTTTGGCGTTCTGAGCACGTTTTTGCACTGAACCCAAAATGGTGGCCTGGCTCCCAAAATGGCCAGACCACGAGGCTCCTTTGTCTTGTCCACTGACCGTCTTGCTCCCTTCACCTTCCCCAGGTCGAAAGCGACCCGGGGCCTTCCTTATTTGGGCATGTACTTTCCCGCGAAACGTGGTTGCTTTCGCGGGCTTCTACATGTCGTTTGTGTGCCTCCAGGGTGTGGGCTGGGATGTCTGGTCCCAATACACATCCTGGGTGCCAGAGAGTCTAGGGTGGTGTGAATGCCTGGGACCACCGTGGTCCGTGATTGGTCCACGTATGGTATGTGTTTTGATGAGCGGATCTCCCATTGGTTCCTCTCCGTTTTGGCGCGAAGGGAACCGTGGATAAGAGGGGGCTGGAAACACCACTACCATGTCGATCTCCTGAGTTCTCACGAACGAAGGAATACAGGAGTCAAGTATCCTGCAACCAAGAGGCTGGACCGAGGAATCGCTGGTGACCCGCTGAAGGAATCCTCCTTTGCACTGCTGTCGTCCTGAGAGCCACTGTCCTCCTTTGATCGAACCAGAAGGCCTGTACTGGTGCTTCGACCTTTGGAATAGCAGGAACAGCTATTCCCGGCATCTACATCATCTCCTGCCAAGTAAGCCTTCGGAAGCGTCTCTGGGCCATCCAGTTGACTGACCAGCTTACAAGGGAGCCTTGCTCTGTAACCGCCGCCAGGTTGTGCCGTATCTCGAGTCCTTGTCACTCTCCCACGCTTCGTGTCCTTGGCGTTCCCAGGTCTGAAGGGAGGAGTGTACTTTTGACTCAGATATGCACGGCCGCTTCGTTGTCCTGCTGCGGCAACAAAACTGTGCTGGTTTCGTCGATTGGGACGTCTTTTTGATCTACACGACTGGAAAGCGTTCCCTGCTCTTCTGAACCCGCCAGCTGCTGAAACTAACGTGGAGAAGCCTGGGACTGCTTGGTTCAGGGACCGGTGAGTAGTATATCTAGGATCTGGTCGCCCTCCTGCAGTAACCCATTGCTTTTCCCCGCTGTGTAAAACAGCACCCTTTTCGCCCGTACTCGCGCTCTGCTTCTGCCCGCTGTGGAGGCTGCGCTTGAGTTGCGGACCCTGTTCTTCTTCTGCTGTGCACTAATCCGAACTGCCTGACTTCCTCCGAAGAGCTTCTCCTTTTGCCCGTTGGCACCAGCGTGTGCAGGTACTTTGAGCACAAGGCTCCACTCTTCGCAGGGCTCGGACTTCCATCTAGTTAGGTGCCTATGAAGGCGAACTAAGTCTAAAGCATTATCGCACTGCCTGTTTTCCTTCCTTTTCAGGTGGACTACATATTTCGTGCTTTAAACGCTTGCGACTGTGTATTTGTATATATATTGTGTTGATTTGGTATGTGTTGGCTTAATACTGTGTTATTGTGATTTTCTCGCTACGGTCGTTGTTTTAAAGGCCTTAAAATAAATGTGTTTATATTTTTGATATAACACCTGTTTGGAGTAGTTTGTAAGCGCTCTTGCTTTGTGTGCTCATTGCGGGCTTTCAGTCACCCTCACCCCTCTTGAGACCTAGTCTTGACCGCCGCGATCGCTACCTTGATTGGTCTGGCTTGTCCAGAGGTTACCCTGTTCCAAGTAATTAGGTTGGCCTTCTGAACTTCTGCTCCGCCAGGACAGAGTTCAGAAATCCGTCTTAACAAATTGGTGTACAGCGGTGGGATACGACTGAAGGTATCCAGTGTTGCGCACGGGCTAGGGCATTTCTGGTTATTCCAAACAGTACACGTAGTGAATTGTTGTAATATAACGATAAAAAGGCCATAGTCCTATCACACAGTATGGAAACAAGTACATTGTTAACTTTAAATGCTTCCAAATCAGAAACGCTGAAAAAGATGTGTGCGGAGAGAGGTGTTTCCTCTCAAGGCACAAAATTGGAAATGATCCAAAGAATCGTGGCGTGGCAAGAAGCGCAGCTTGACGCTATTACTTCTGAGGACAGTGCGGAAGGTGGTGGGGCTGCTCTCACTGGCAGAACCGACGGTTCTGCCGCCGCACTGGTCCATCGCGACCACGAGGACAGGGAGGACGAGATGTCTAATGTTTCCTCTGCCAGTGCTGATGGGGAGGCTATGCTTGAATTCAAGAAGCAAGAGCTGCGGTTTAGGCAGCAGGAGCTTGAATTCAGCATAGCCAAACTAAAAATCGAACAGGCAGAAAAACAAAAAGACAGGGATCACCAGTTGGAACTGGCCAAGCTTCAGGTTGCAAATGGGTCCACGGGTCCTGGACATGGGTCTGGGGCCTCCTCTCATCCACGGTTTCCAAAAGATCTGCTCAGTGTGTATGAGGAACGGAATGACATTATGGACTGGCTGAATGCGTTTGAGTATGCATGCGAAGTTCAGAAAGTTGACAATGCTGATAAGATTGCGTGGTTACTCAGTAGACTGCCCCATTCTGGCTGTACTGCCATTATGGAGATGTCGAAGACTGAGCGAGCTGATTTCGCCATCTTAAAGCAAACTCTCATTTTAAAGTTTGGGAAGACTCCGGCCCAATATTTAAAACGTTTTCGAGAGTATAAGAAAAAGGAAGGTGGTACTTGGGTATCTTATGTCGCTGAATCTTTGAAAAACTTAACTGGCTGGGTCGAAGGCTATAAGGTTTCTACCTTCGCCGGCATGATAAATCTTGTCATGCTGGAACACATTTTTGCTTCTTCTTCCCCGGAGCTTAAGCAGCACTTGGCCGATTCGAAGGAGATAGATCCTAAGAAGCTGGCCATGGCCGCCGACTTATGGGTGTCACATCGAGTGTCCCATAAGGACAAAACTCATCCTGGTAAGCAGGAGGAAGGGAAAAAGTCCAAAGATATGGAGGGTGGAGAATCTGCTAAATCTTCTTCCCAAAAGGGCCACAAAAAGAAAAACAAGGGTAAGACACAAGAGAACTCACAGGGTAGTGGAGGTCCGCCTCCGAAACAGAACTCTGGTTACAATAAGCCTCCCTATGTAAACAGACCCATTGGATCTTGTTTTGCTTGTGGAGCAACTGACCATGTGAAGGGGGATCCCCTTTGTAAGGTTAGACCTTTGGGGGTCCACTCCGCTAATCTGGCCTTCTCCTCCTACGAGGAAGAAGAGATTACAAGAGCATCCTTCTCCTCAGACTCATTTCCCAGCGGAATAGAGGCTGAGGTAGTTTTAGTGTCCCTGGGTTCCTGGGAGCCTAAAGTCGCAGAGGCGTATGCTAGGATTCCGGATAATACCAAGCACTACTTTAAAGACAGTGTGCTGATCAATGGAGTAGATACTCCAGCTCTTAGGGATAGTGGGTGCAGTCGCACTGTAGTGGATTCTACCTTGGTAGACTCAGAGGAAGTTGCCAGAGCTACTCTGATGCCCACTAAATTGGCTGACGGCCCCCTCCGTATGTTTCCCGTGATCCCTGTTAATCTTACTTTAAATGGTACAGCAGTCAGGATTCCAGTGAGCATTCAGAGAAACGTCCCGGGAAAGGTCTTACTAGGTAATGATCTCAGAGCTTTAGGGCTCGTAGGAGACACTGCCGAACGACCCTACACACGGTCTCAAGCACGGGCAGCATTGGCCAAGTCCAATACGCCGCCCCAGCCGAAGGGGAAACCCAAGGCGAAAGGAGTCAACAAGTCACGACGAGGGAAAGAGAATATTCCCCCGAGCTCGCCTACCACTGCGGTGGAGGAAGTTGGTCGATCGCCCGAGCCTGACGAGGAAGTGGCGATGCCTGAAGTATTCGACCCCAACGATCATCCTGAACTAAAAGACTTGTTAGTTGAAGGAGGTCCTGATAGGGTCGAATTCAGTAAAGGCCAACGTGAGTGCCCATCTCTGGAAGGCCTAAGGAGACAGGCCTGCTCCCAGCTTGAGGGTGAACCTCCTGGGACACATAGGATTTATTGGGAAGGTGGACTCCTGTATAGTGAGCCCACAGAGTCTACAGAAGGAGACCATAGGAGGATGGTGGTTCCCCTTACTGTTAGGCCCTTCCTCCTGCAGTTGGCGCATGAAGTTCCCCTTGCTGGTCACCTTGGTATGAGGAGGACCAAGCAAAGGTTATCCATGCACTTCTACTGGCCCAAGATGGGGGTGCGAGTAGAAAGTCACTGCAGGGGTTGTGCCTCCTGCCAGTTGTCTGGTAAGGTTGGCGCGACAATCCAAGTTCCGTTGGTACCGCTCCCAGTTGTGGGGGTACCATTTGACAGGGTAGGGATCGACATCGTTGGTCCCCTTGACCCGCAAACATCCTCAGGCAATAGGTTTATCCTGGTGCTGGTCGACCATGCAACCAGGTATCCTGAGGCCATCCCATTAAAAACTGTAACCGCCAAGTCAGTTGCAAAAGCTTTACTCGGCATATTTACTAGGGTTGGCTTCCCTAAAGAAGTTGTGTCGGATCATGGCAGCAACTTTATGTCGAAGTATAGGCAGGCTATGTGGAAAGAATGTGGGGTCACCTACAAGTTCTCTTCTGCATACCACCCCCAGACCAATGGTCTGGGGGGGCGTTTCAACAGAACGTTAAGGAGCGTGATTGGGGCTCTGGAGGAGCCTCGGAGAAGAAAATGGGATCTTCTGGTGTCATGCTTACTGTTTACCTACCGAGAGGTACCACAGGAGGGTGTTGGCTTCAGCCCCTTCGAACTTCTGTTCGGTCATCCCGTACGGGGACCCTTAGCCATCGTCAAGGAGGGATGGGAGATGCCCACTCCCCCTGTTACTACCAACGTAGTTGATTATGTGCTAGGGCTCAGAAAACTGATGGTACTTCTGATGGGTTTGACTAGTGATAAATTGAAGGCAGGGCAAGCGCTGGTGAAACATTGGTACGACCAGAAAGCTTCCCTCATCAACTTTACACTTGGTCAGCAAGTCCTGATCATGAATCCTATAAGGCCTCGAGCTTTACAGGACAAATGGTCAGGCCCTTACCCAGTGGTGGAGCCCCTGGGTGAGGTTTACTATTCCGTGGACCTTGGAAGGCCTGGACAGGCCCCAAAAGTGTTTCCCGCGAATAGGCTGAAGGCTTTCGTCCCAAGCGGCGAAATCGCAGCACTGCTACTGGCTTCAGACGTTGAGGGAGAGGAGTCTGAACCTCTCCTCGACCTGTGCCAACGCAGTCCTTCAGATAGCTCTTCTGAGGGTGTCCGAGTGGCCCCTCACCAAAATGGACAAGGCTCTGTGGTTTACCTTGACCATGAAGTAGATGGAGGGAGGAGACAGCCTCTACCCAGTCAGGTACACGCAGTACAAGACTGGCCTACCCCCACTACGCAAACCCAAGTGAGAGCCTTCTTAGGACTCACGGGGTATTACCGCAATTGTGTGGCAGACTATGGCACCATAGCTGCTCCTCTGACTGCCCTCACAACTCCGAAGAAACCCAAGAAGGTAACTTGGACTGACGAGTGTGAGAAGGCCTTCAATGGCTTGAAAGACTCCTTGTGCCAGGCCCCTGTCCTCAGGGCCCCTGATTATCAAAGACCTTTTATCGTGCAGACGGACGCCTCTGACACTGGGATAGGAGCTGTACTATCACAAGTAGATGAGAAGGGTAAGGAACACCCTATCGGTTTTATTAGTCGCCAGCTTAAGGACAGAGAGCTCAGATGGTCCACGGTAGAGAAAGAATGTTTCTCTGTTGTGTGGGCCCTAAGGAAGCTGAGGCCCTACCTCTATGGGACCCACTTCACTGTGCAAACTGACCATAAGCCGTTAAAGTGGCTAATGAACATGAAGGGGGAGAATCCAAAGTTGCTTAGGTGGTCCATAAGTCTACAAGGCTTCGACTTCACTATTGAGCATAGGCCAGGTGTCCAACATAGCAATGCTGATGGGTTGTCCAGAATGTTTAACCGACCTGAACTGGAGACTCATCCAGGGGTGGATTAGTTCCCCCTGTCCATAGTCTGGGAGGGGCGAGTGTTAGGAAAGATTTCGTTATTGTAGGGAAATTTCCTTCCATGTGGCAACCCCTAAACTTTTTGCTATTGTTTTTAAACCTTGTTCTTGACTTTGCCAGGGAAGTACAGCCTTCTGCCGCACTTCCCTGGGCTTTCGCTCCTTTCTTACGGGGAAACTGACATGCCCTTAAGACAGTCAGTACCGGGGAACGTTGTTTCCCGTAGTTTCTTCTATCGTGTCGCAGCTTTAGTGCAACACGACACAAGAGGGCACTGTAAGCTAAGTTACAGCTCTCTTGGGTCTCTAGCCTTCTACAGGCCCTAGATACTCTTTTAGGATGGTATTTGATCGGTGCAAGTCATTCAGGGACTGGAATGGTGGCAGCGATCGTATTGAATATTTTGAGTCCCTTTTGGCGTTCTGAGCACGTTTTTGCACTGAACCCAAAATGGTGGCCTGGCTCCCAAAATGGCCAGACCACGAGGCTCCTTTGTCTTGTCCACTGACCGTCTTGCTCCCTTCACCTTCCCCAGGTCGAAAGCGACCCGGGGCCTTCCTTATTTGGGCATGTACTTTCCCGCGAAACGTGGTTGCTTTCGCGGGCTTCTACATGTCGTTTGTGTGCCTCCAGGGTGTGGGCTGGGATGTCTGGTCCCAATACACATCCTGGGTGCCAGAGAGTCTAGGGTGGTGTGAATGCCTGGGACCACCGTGGTCCGTGATTGGTCCACGTATGGTATGTGTTTTGATGAGCGGATCTCCCATTGGTTCCTCTCCGTTTTGGCGCGAAGGGAACCGTGGATAAGAGGGGGCTGGAAACACCACTACCATGTCGATCTCCTGAGTTCTCACGAACGAAGGAATACAGGAGCCAAGTATCCTGCAACCAAGAGGCTGGACCGAGGAATCGCTGGTGACCCGCTGAAGGAATCCTCCTTTGCACTGCTGTCGTCCTGAGAGCCACTGTCCTCCTTTGATCGAACCAGAAGGCCTGTACTGGTGCTTCGACCTTTGGAATAGCAGGAACAGCTATTCCCGGCATCTACATCATCTCCTGCCAAGTAAGCCTTCGGAAGCGTCTCTGGGCCATCCAGTTGACTGACCAGCTTACAAGGGAGCCTTGCTCTGTAACCGCCGCCAGGTTGTGCCGTATCTCGAGTCCTTGTCACTCTCCCACGCTTCGTGTCCTTGGCGTTCCCAGGTCTGAAGGGAGGAGTGTACTTTTGACTCAGATATGCACGGCCGCTTCGTTGTCCTGCTGCGGCAACAAAACTGTGCTGGTTTCGTCGATTGGGACGTCTTTTTGATCTACACGACTGGAAAGCGTTCCCTGCTCTTCTGAACCCGCCAGCTGCTGAAACTAACGTGGAGAAGCCTGGGACTGCTTGGTTCAGGGACCGGTGAGTAGTATATCTAGGATCTGGTCGCCCTCCTGCAGTAACCCATTGCTTTTCCCCGCTGTGTAAAACAGCACCCTTTTCGCCCGTACTCGCGCTCTGCTTCTGCCCGCTGTAGAGGCTGCGCTTGAGTTGCGGACCCTGTTCTTCTTCTGCTGTGCACTAATCCGAACTGCCTGACTTCCTCCGAAGAGCTTCTCCTTTTGCCCGTTGGCACCAGCGTGTGCAGGTACTTTGAGCACAAGGCTCCACTCTTCGCAGGGCTCGGACTTCCATCTAGTTAGGTGCCTATGAAGGCGAACTAAGTCTAAAGCATTATCGCACTGCCTGTTTTCCTTCCTTTTCAGGTGGACTACATATTTCGTGCTTTAAACGCTTGCGACTGTGTATTTGTATATATATTGTGTTGATTTGGTATGTGTTGGCTTAATACTGTGTTATTGTGATTTTCTCGCTACGGTCGTTGTTTTAAAGGCCTTAAAATAAATGTGTTTATATTTTTGATATAACACCTGTTTGGAGTAGTTTGTAAGCGCTCTTGCTTTGTGTGCTCATTGCGGGCTTTCAGTCACCCTCACCCCTCTTGAGACCTAGTCTTGACCGCCGCGATCGCTACCTTGATTGGTCTGGCTTGTCCAGAGGTTACCCTGTTCCAAGTAATTAGGTTGGCCTTCTGAACTTCTGCTCCGCCAGGACAGAGTTCAGAAATCCGTCTTAACAAATTGGTGTACAGCGGTGGGATACGACTGAAGGTATCCAGTGTTGCGCA
Source organism: Ambystoma mexicanum (assembly GCF_040938575.1). NCBI lineage: Eukaryota > Metazoa > Chordata > Amphibia > Caudata > Ambystomatidae > Ambystoma > Ambystoma mexicanum. The sequence goes on along the minus strand of NW_027182444.1, from coordinate 1,603,847 downwards.
CGGGCTAGGGCATTTCTGGTTATTCCAAACAGTACACGTAGTGAATTGTTGTAATATAACGATAAAAAGGCCATAGTCCTATCACACAGTATGGAAACAAGTACATTGTTAACTTTAAATGCTTCCAAATCAGAAACGCTGAAAAAGATGTGTGCGGAGAGAGGTGTTTCCTCTCAAGGCACAAAATTGGAAATGATCCAAAGAATCGTGGCGTGGCAAGAAGCGCAGCTTGACGCTATTACTTCTGAGGACAGTGCGGAAGGTGGTGGGGCTGCTCTCACTGGCAGAACCGACGGTTCTGCCGCCGCACTGGTCCATCGCGACCACGAGGACAGGGAGGACGAGATGTCTAATGTTTCCTCTGCCAGTGCTGATGGGGAGGCTATGCTTGAATTCAAGAAGCAAGAGCTGCGGTTTAGGCAGCAGGAGCTTGAATTCAGCATAGCCAAACTAAAAATCGAACAGGCAGAAAAACAAAAAGACAGGGATCACCAGTTGGAACTGGCCAAGCTTCAGGTTGCAAATGGGTCCACGGGTCCTGGACATGGGTCTGGGGCCTCCTCTCATCCACGGTTTCCAAAAGATCTGCTCAGTGTGTATGAGGAACGGAATGACATTATGGACTGGCTGAATGCGTTTGAGTATGCATGCGAAGTTCAGAAAGTTGACAATGCTGATAAGATTGCGTGGTTACTCAGTAGACTGCCCCATTCTGGCTGTACTGCCATTATGGAGATGTCGAAGACTGAGCGAGCTGATTTCGCCATCTTAAAGCAAACTCTCATTTTAAAGTTTGGGAAGACTCCGGCCCAATATTTAAAACGTTTTCGAGAGTATAAGAAAAAGGAAGGTGGTACTTGGGTATCTTATGTCGCTGAATCTTTGAAAAACTTAACTGGCTGGGTCGAAGGCTATAAGGTTTCTACCTTCGCCGGCATGATAAATCTTGTCATGCTGGAACACATTTTTGCTTCTTCTTCCCCGGAGCTTAAGCAGCACTTGGCCGATTCGAAGGAGATAGATCCTAAGAAGCTGGCCATGGCCGCCGACTTATGGGTGTCACATCGAGTGTCCCATAAGGACAAAACTCATCCTGGTAAGCAGGAGGAAGGGAAAAAGTCCAAAGATATGGAGGGTGGAGAATCTGCTAAATCTTCTTCCCAAAAGGGCCACAAAAAGAAAAACAAGGGTAAGACACAAGAGAACTCACAGGGTAGTGGAGGTCCGCCTCCGAAACAGAACTCTGGTTACAATAAGCCTCCCTATGTAAACAGACCCATTGGATCTTGTTTTGCTTGTGGAGCAACTGACCATGTGAAGGGGGATCCCCTTTGTAAGGTTAGACCTTTGGGGGTCCACTCCGCTAATCTGGCCTTCTCCTCCTACGAGGAAGAAGAGATTACAAGAGCATCCTTCTCCTCAGACTCATTTCCCAGCGGAATAGAGGCTGAGGTAGTTTTAGTGTCCCTGGGTTCCTGGGAGCCTAAAGTCGCAGAGGCGTATGCTAGGATTCCGGATAATACCAAGCACTACTTTAAAGACAGTGTGCTGATCAATGGAGTAGATACTCCAGCTCTTAGGGATAGTGGGTGCAGTCGCACTGTAGTGGATTCTACCTTGGTAGACTCAGAGGAAGTTGCCAGAGCTACTCTGATGCCCACTAAATTGGCTGACGGCCCCCTCCGTATGTTTCCCGTGATCCCTGTTAATCTTACTTTAAATGGTACAGCAGTCAGGATTCCAGTGAGCATTCAGAGAAACGTCCCGGGAAAGGTCTTACTAGGTAATGATCTCAGAGCTTTAGGGCTCGTAGGAGACACTGCCGAACGACCCTACACACGGTCTCAAGCACGGGCAGCATTGGCCAAGTCCAATACGCCGCCCCAGCCGAAGGGGAAACCCAAGGCGAAAGGAGTCAACAAGTCACGACGAGGGAAAGAGAATATTCCCCCGAGCTCGCCTACCACTGCGGTGGAGGAAGTTGGTCGATCGCCCGAGCCTGACGAGGAAGTGGCGATGCCTGAAGTATTCGACCCCAACGATCATCCTGAACTAAAAGACTTGTTAGTTGAAGGAGGTCCTGATAGGGTCGAATTCAGTAAAGGCCAACGTGAGTGCCCATCTCTGGAAGGCCTAAGGAGACAGGCCTGCTCCCAGCTTGAGGGTGAACCTCCTGGGACACATAGGATTTATTGGGAAGGTGGACTCCTGTATAGTGAGCCCACAGAGTCTACAGAAGGAGACCATAGGAGGATGGTGGTTCCCCTTACTGTTAGGCCCTTCCTCCTGCAGTTGGCGCATGAAGTTCCCCTTGCTGGTCACCTTGGTATGAGGAGGACCAAGCAAAGGTTATCCATGCACTTCTACTGGCCCAAGATGGGGGTGCGAGTAGAAAGTCACTGCAGGGGTTGTGCCTCCTGCCAGTTGTCTGGTAAGGTTGGCGCGACAATCCAAGTTCCGTTGGTACCGCTCCCAGTTGTGGGGGTACCATTTGACAGGGTAGGGATCGACATCGTTGGTCCCCTTGACCCGCAAACATCCTCAGGCAATAGGTTTATCCTGGTGCTGGTCGACCATGCAACCAGGTATCCTGAGGCCATCCCATTAAAAACTGTAACCGCCAAGTCAGTTGCAAAAGCTTTACTCGGCATATTTACTAGGGTTGGCTTCCCTAAAGAAGTTGTGTCGGATCATGGCAGCAACTTTATGTCGAAGTATAGGCAGGCTATGTGGAAAGAATGTGGGGTCACCTACAAGTTCTCTTCTGCATACCACCCCCAGACCAATGGTCTGGGGGGGCGTTTCAACAGAACGTTAAGGAGCGTGATTGGGGCTCTGGAGGAGCCTCGGAGAAGAAAATGGGATCTTCTGGTGTCATGCTTACTGTTTACCTACCGAGAGGTACCACAGGAGGGTGTTGGCTTCAGCCCCTTCGAACTTCTGTTCGGTCATCCCGTACGGGGACCCTTAGCCATCGTCAAGGAGGGATGGGAGATGCCCACTCCCCCTGTTACTACCAACGTAGTTGATTATGTGCTAGGGCTCAGAAAACTGATGGTACTTCTGATGGGTTTGACTAGTGATAAATTGAAGGCAGGGCAAGCGCTGGTGAAACATTGGTATGACCAGAAAGCTTCCCTCATCAACTTTACACTTGGTCAGCAAGTCCTGATCATGAATCCTATAAGGCCTCGAGCTTTACAGGACAAATGGTCAGGCCCTTACCCAGTGGTGGAGCCCCTGGGTGAGGTTTACTATTCCGTGGACCTTGGAAGGCCTGGACAGGCCCCAAAAGTGTTTCCCGCGAATAGGCTGAAGGCTTTCGTCCCAAGCGGCGAAATCGCAGCACTGCTACTGGCTTCAGACGTTGAGGGAGAGGAGTCTGAACCTCTCCTCGACCTGTGCCAACGCAGTCCTTCAGATAGCTCTTCTGAGGGTGTCCGAGTGGCCCCTCACCAAAATGGACAAGGCTCTGTGGTTTACCTTGACCATGAAGTAGATGGAGGGAGGAGACAGCCTCTACCCAGTCAGGTACACGCAGTACAAGACTGGCCTACCCCCACTACGCAAACCCAAGTGAGAGCCTTCTTAGGACTCACGGGGTATTACCGCAATTGTGTGGCAGACTATGGCACCATAGCTGCTCCTCTGACTGCCCTCACAACTCCGAAGAAACCCAAGAAGGTAACTTGGACTGACGAGTGTGAGAAGGCCTTCAATGGCTTGAAAGACTCCTTGTGCCAGGCCCCTGTCCTCAGGGCCCCTGATTATCAAAGACCTTTTATCGTGCAGACGGACGCCTCTGACACTGGGATAGGAGCTGTACTATCACAAGTAGATGAGAAGGGTAAGGAACACCCTATCGGTTTTATTAGTCGCCAGCTTAAGGACAGAGAGCTCAGATGGTCCACGGTAGAGAAAGAATGTTTCTCTGTTGTGTGGGCCCTAAGGAAGCTGAGGCCCTACCTCTATGGGACCCACTTCACTGTGCAAACTGACCATAAGCCGTTAAAGTGGCTAATGAACATGAAGGGGGAGAATCCAAAGTTGCTTAGGTGGTCCATAAGTCTACAAGGCTTCGACTTCACTATTGAGCATAGGCCAGGTGTCCAACATAGCAATGCTGATGGGTTGTCCAGAATGTTTAACCGACCTGAACTGGAGACTCATCCAGGGGTGGATTAGTTCCCCCTGTCCATAGTCTGGGAGGGGCGAGTGTTAGGAAAGATTTCGTTATTGTAGGGAAATTTCCTTCCATGTGGCAACCCCTAAACTTTTTGCTATTGTTTTTAAACCTTGTTCTTGACTTTGCCAGGGAAGTACAGCCTTCTGCCGCACTTCCCTGGGCTTTCGCTCCTTTCTTACGGGGAAACTGACATGCCCTTAAGACAGTCAGTACCGGGGAACGTTGTTTCCCGTAGTTTCTTCTATCGTGTCGCAGCTTTAGTGCAACACGACACAAGAGGGCACTGTAAGCTAAGTTACAGCTCTCTTGGGTCTCTAGCCTTCTACAGGCCCTAGATACTCTTTTAGGATGGTATTTGATCGGTGCAAGTCATTCAGGGACTGGAATGGTGGCAGCGATCGTATTGAATATTTTGAGTCCCTTTTGGCGTTCTGAGCACGTTTTTGCACTGAACCCAAAATGGTGGCCTGGCTCCCAAAATGGCCAGACCACGAGGCTCCTTTGTCTTGTCCACTGACCGTCTTGCTCCCTTCACCTTCCCCAGGTCGAAAGCGACCCGGGGCCTTCCTTATTTGGGCATGTACTTTCCCGCGAAACGTGGTTGCTTTCGCGGGCTTCTACATGTCGTTTGTGTGCCTCCAGGGTGTGGGCTGGGATGTCTGGTCCCAATACACATCCTGGGTGCCAGAGAGTCTAGGGTGGTGTGAATGCCTGGGACCACCGTGGTCCGTGATTGGTCCACGTATGGTATGTGTTTTGATGAGCGGATCTCCCATTGGTTCCTCTCCGTTTTGGCGCGAAGGGAACCGTGGATAAGAGGGGGCTGGAAACACCACTACCATGTCGATCTCCTGAGTTCTCACGAACGAAGGAATACAGGAGCCAAGTATCCTGCAACCAAGAGGCTGGACCGAGGAATCGCTGGTGACCCGCTGAAGGAATCCTCCTTTGCACTGCTGTCGTCCTGAGAGCCACTGTCCTCCTTTGATCGAACCAGAAGGCCTGTACTGGTGCTTCGACCTTTGGAATAGCAGGAACAGCTATTCCCGGCATCTACATCATCTCCTGCCAAGTAAGCCTTCGGAAGCGTCTCTGGGCCATCCAGTTGACTGACCAGCTTACAAGGGAGCCTTGCTCTGTAACCGCCGCCAGGTTGTGCCGTATCTCGAGTCCTTGTCACTCTCCCACGCTTCGTGTCCTTGGCGTTCCCAGGTCTGAAGGGAGGAGTGTACTTTTGACTCAGATATGCACGGCCGCTTCGTTGTCCTGCTGCGGCAACAAAACTGTGCTGGTTTCGTCGATTGGGACGTCTTTTTGATCTACACGACTGGAAAGCGTTCCCTGCTCTTCTGAACCCGCCAGCTGCTGAAACTAACGTGGAGAAGCCTGGGACTGCTTGCTTCAGGGACCGGTGAGTAGTATATCTAGGATCTGGTCGCCCTCCTGCAGTAACCCATTGCTTTTCCCCGCTGTGTAAAACAGCACCCTTTTCGCCCGTACTCGCGCTCTGCTTCTGCCCGCTGTGGAGGCTGCGCTTGAGTTGCGGACCCTGTTCTTCTTCTGCTGTGCACTAATCCGAACTGCCTGACTTCCTCCGAAGAGCTTCTCCTTTTGCCCGTTGGCACCAGCGTGTGCAGGTACTTTGAGCACAAGGCTCCACTCTTCGCAGGGCTCGGACTTCCATCTAGTTAGGTGCCTATGAAGGCGAACTAAGTCTAAAGCATTATCGCACTGCCTGTTTTCCTTCCTTTTCAGGTGGACTACATATTTCGTGCTTTAAACGCTTGCGACTGTGTATTTGTATATATATTGTGTTGATTTGGTATGTGTTGGCTTAATACTGTGTTATTGTGATTTTCTCGCTACGGTCGTTGTTTTAAAGGCCTTAAAATAAATGTGTTTATATTTTTGATATAACACCTGTTTGGAGTAGTTTGTAAGCGCTCTTGCTTTGTGTGCTCATTGCGGGCTTTCAGTCACCCTCACCCCTCTTGAGACCTAGTCTTGACCGCCGCGATCGCTACCTTGATTGGTCTGGCTTGTCCAGAGGTTACCCTGTTCCAAGTAATTAGGTTGGCCTTCTGAACTTCTGCTCCGCCAGGACAGAGTTCAGAAATCCGTCTTAACAAATTGGTGTACAGCGGTGGGATACGACTGAAGGTATCCAGTGTTGCGCACGGGCTAGGGCATTTCTGGTTATTCCAAACAGTACACGTAGTGAATTGTTGTAATATAACGATAAAAAGGCCATAGTCCTATCACACAGTATGGAAACAAGTACATTGTTAACTTTAAATGCTTCCAAATCAGAAACGCTGAAAAAGATGTGTGCGGAGAGAGGTGTTTCCTCTCAAGGCACAAAATTGGAAATGATCCAAAGAATCGTGGCGTGGCAAGAAGCGCAGCTTGACGCTATTACTTCTGAGGACAGTGCGGAAGGTGGTGGGGCTGCTCTCACTGGCAGAACCGACGGTTCTGCCGCCGCACTGGTCCATCGCGACCACGAGGACAGGGAGGACGAGATGTCTAATGTTTCCTCTGCCAGTGCTGATGGGGAGGCTATGCTTGAATTCAAGAAGCAAGAGCTGCGGTTTAGGCAGCAGGAGCTTGAATTCAGCATAGCCAAACTAAAAATCGAACAGGCAGAAAAACAAAAAGACAGGGATCACCAGTTGGAACTGGCCAAGCTTCAGGTTGCAAATGGGTCCACGGGTCCTGGACATGGGTCTGGGGCCTCCTCTCATCCACGGTTTCCAAAAGATCTGCTCAGTGTGTATGAGGAACGGAATGACATTATGGACTGGCTGAATGCGTTTGAGTATGCATGCGAAGTTCAGAAAGTTGACAATGCTGATAAGATTGCGTGGTTACTCAGTAGACTGCCCCATTCTGGCTGTACTGCCATTATGGAGATGTCGAAGACTGAGCGAGCTGATTTCGCCATCTTAAAGCAAACTCTCATTTTAAAGTTTGGGAAGACTCCGGCCCAATATTTAAAACGTTTTCGAGAGTATAAGAAAAAGGAAGGTGGTACTTGGGTATCTTATGTCGCTGAATCTTTGAAAAACTTAACTGGCTGGGTCGAAGGCTATAAGGTTTCTACCTTCGCCGGCATGATAAATCTTGTCATGCTGGAACACATTTTTGCTTCTTCTTCCCCGGAGCTTAAGCAGCACTTGGCCGATTCGAAGGAGATAGATCCTAAGAAGCTGGCCATGGCCGCCGACTTATGGGTGTCACATCGAGTGTCCCATAAGGACAAAACTCATCCTGGAAAAAGTCCAAAGATATGGAGGGTGGAGAATCTGCTAAATCTTCTTCCCAAAAGGGCCACAAAAAGAAAAACAAGGGTAAGACACAAGAGAACTCACAGGGTAGTGGAGGTCCGCCTCCGAAACAGAACTCTGGTTACAATAAGCCTCCCTATGTAAACAGACCCATTGGATCTTGTTTTGCTTGTGGAGCAACTGACCATGTGAAGGGGGATCCCCTTTGTAAGGTTAGACCTTTGGGGGTCCACTCCGCTAATCTGGCCTTCTCCTCCTACGAGGAAGAAGAGATTACAAGAGCATCCTTCTCCTCAGACTCATTTCCCAGCGGAATAGAGGCTGAGGTAGTTTTAGTGTCCCTGGGTTCCTGGGAGCCTAAAGTCGCAGAGGCGTATGCTAGGATTCCGGATAATACCAAGCACTACTTTAAAGACAGTGTGCTGATCAATGGAGTAGATACTCCAGCTCTTAGGGATAGTGGGTGCAGTCGCACTGTAGTGGATTCTACCTTGGTAGACTCAGAGGAAGTTGCCAGAGCTACTCTGATGCCCACTAAATTGGCTGACGGCCCCCTCCGTATGTTTCCCGTGATCCCTGTTAATCTTACTTTAAATGGTACAGCAGTCAGGATTCCAGTGAGCATTCAGAGAAACGTCCCGGGAAAGGTCTTACTAGGTAATGATCTCAGAGCTTTAGGGCTCGTAGGAGACACTGCCGAACGACCCTACACACGGTCTCAAGCACGGGCAGCATTGGCCAAGTCCAATACGCCGCCCCAGCCGAAGGGGAAACCCAAGGCGAAAGGAGTCAACAAGTCACGACGAGGGAAAGAGAATATTCCCCCGAGCTCGCCTACCACTGCGGTGGAGGAAGTTGGTCGATCGCCCGAGCCTGACGAGGAAGTGGCGATGCCTGAAGTATTCGACCCCAACGATCATCCTGAACTAAAAGACTTGTTAGTTGAAGGAGGTCCTGATAGGGACGAATTCAGTAAAGGCCAACGTGAGTGCCCATCTCTGGAAGGCCTAAGGAGACAGGCCTGCTCCCAGCTTGAGGGTGAACCTCCTGGGACACATAGGATTTATTGGGAAGGTGGACTCCTGTATAGTGAGCCCACAGAGTCTACAGAAGGAGACCATAGGAGGATGGTGGTTCCCCTTACTGTTAGGCCCTTCCTCCTGCAGTTGGCGCATGAAGTTCCCCTTGCTGGTCACCTTGGTATGAGGAGGACCAAGCAAAGGTTATCCATGCACTTCTACTGGCCCAAGATGGGGGTGCGAGTAGAAAGTCACTGCAGGGGTTGTGCCTCCTGCCAGTTGTCTGGTAAGGTTGGCGCGACAATCCAAGTTCCGTTGGTACCGCTCCCAGTTGTGGGGGTACCATTTGACAGGGTAGGGATCGACATCGTTGGTCCCCTTGACCCGCAAACATCCTCAGGCAATAGGTTTATCCTGGTGCTGGTCGACCATGCAACCAGGTATCCTGAGGCCATCCCATTAAAAACTGTAACTGCCAAGTCAGTTGCAAAAGCTTTACTCGGCATATTTACTAGGGTTGGCTTCCCTAAAGAAGTTGTGTCGGATCATGGCAGCAACTTTATGTCGAAGTATAGGCAGGCTATGTGGAAAGAATGTGGGGTCACCTACAAGTTCTCTTCTGCATACCACCCCCAGACCAATGGTCTGGGGGGGCGTTTCAACAGAACGTTAAGGAGCGTGATTGGGGCTCTGGAGGAGCCTCGGAGAAGAAAATGGGATCTTCTGGTGTCATGCTTACTGTTTACCTACCGAGAGGTACCACAGGAGGGTGTTGGCTTCAGCCCCTTCGAACTTCTGTTCGGTCATCCCGTACGGGGACCCTTAGCCATCGTCAAGGAGGGATGGGAGATGCCCACTCCCCCTGTTACTACCAACGTAGTTGATTATGTGCTAGGGCTCAGAAAACGGATGGTACTTCTGATGGGTTTGACTAGTGATAAATTGAAGGCAGGGCAAGCGCTGGTGAAACATTGGTACGACCAGAAAGCTTCCCTCATCAACTTTACACTTGGTCAGCAAGTCCTGATCATGAATCCTATAAGGCCTCGAGCTTTACAGGACAAATGGTCAGGCCCTTACCCAGTGGTGGAGCCCCTGGGTGAGGTTTACTATTCCGTGGACCTTGGAAGGCCTGGACAGGCCCCAAAAGTGTTTCCCGCGAATAGGCTGAAGGCTTTCGTCCCAAGCGGCGAAATCGCAGCACTGCTACTGGCTTCAGACGTTGAGGGAGAGGAGTCTGAACCTCTCCTCGACCTGTGCCAACGCAGTCCTTCAGATAGCTCTTCTGAGGGTGTCCGAGTGGCCCCTCACCAAAATGGACAAGGCTCTGTGGTTTACCTTGACCATGAAGTAGATGGAGGGAGGAGACAGCCTCTACCCAGTCAGGTACACGCAGTACAAGACTGGCCTACCCCCACTACGCAAACCCAAGTGAGAGCCTTCTTAGGACTCACGGGGTATTACCGCAATTGTGTGGCAGACTATGGCACCATAGCTGCTCCTCTGACTGCCCTCACAACTCCGAAGAAACCCAAGAAGGTAACTTGGACTGACGAGTGTGAGAAGGCCTTCAATGGCTTGAAAGACTCCTTGTGCCAGGCCCCTGTCCTCAGGGCCCCTGATTATCAAAGACCTTTTATCGTGCAGACGGACGCCTCTGACACTGGGATAGGAGCTGTACTATCACAAGTAGATGAGAAGGGTAAGGAACACCCTATCGGTTTTATTAGTCGCCAGCTTAAGGACAGAGAGCTCAGATGGTCCACGGTAGAGAAAGAATGTTTCTCTGTTGTGTGGGCCCTAAGGAAGCTGAGGCCCTACCTCTATGGGACCCACTTCACTGTGCAAACTGACCATAAGCCGTTAAAGTGGCTAATGAACATGAAGGGGGAGAATCCAAAGTTGCTTAGGTGGTCCATAAGTCTACAAGGCTTCGACTTCACTATTGAGCATAGGCCAGGTGTCCAACATAGCAATGCTGATGGGTTGTCCAGAATGTTTAACCGACCTGAACTGGAGACTCATCCAGGGGTGGATTAGTTCCCCCTGTCCATAGTCTGGGAGGGGCGAGTGTTAGGAAAGATTTCGTTATTGTAGGGAAATTTCCTTCCATGTGGCAACCCCTAAACTTTTTGCTATTGTTTTTAAACCTTGTTCTTGACTTTGCCAGGGAAGTACAGCCTTCTGCCGCACTTCCCTGGGCTTTCGCTCCTTTCTTACGGGGAAACTGACATGCCCTTAAGACAGTCAGTACCGGGGAACGTTGTTTCCCGTAGTTTCTTCTATCGTGTCGCAGCTTTAGTGCAACACGACACAAGAGGGCACTGTAAGCTAAGTTACAGCTCTCTTGGGTCTCTAGCCTTCTACAGGCCCTAGATACTCTTTTAGGATGGTATTTGATCGGTGCAAGTCATTCAGGGACTGGAATGGTGGCAGCGATCGTATTGAATATTTTGAGTCCCTTTTGGCGTTCTGAGCACGTTTTTGCACTGAACCCAAAATGGTGGCCCTGCTCCCAAAATGGCCAGACCACGAGGCTCCTTTGTCCACTGACCGTCTTGCTCCCTTCACCTTCCCCAGGTCGAAAGCGACCCGGGGCCTTCCTTATTTGGGCATGTACTTTCCCGCGAAACGTGGTTGCTTTCGCGGGCTTCTACATGTCGTTTGTGTGCCTCCAGGGTGTGGGCTGGGATGTCTGGTCCCAATACACATCCTGGGTGCCAGAGAGTCTAGGGTGGTGTGAATGCCTGGGACCACCGTGGTCCGTGATTGGTCCACGTATGGTATGTGTTTTGATGAGCGGATCTCCCATTGGTTCCTCTCCGTTTTGGCGCGAAGGGAACCGTGGATAAGAGGGGGCTGGAAACACCACTACCATGTCGATCTCCTGAGTTCTCACGAACGAAGGAATACAGGAGCCAAGTATCCTGCAACCAAGAGGCTGGACCAAGGAATCGCTGGTGACCCGCTGAAGGAATCCTCCTTTGCACTGCTGTCGTCCTGAGAGCCACTGTCCTCCTTTGATCGAACCAGAAGGCCTGTACTGGTGCTTCGACCTTTGGAATAGCAGGAACAGCTATTCCCGGCATCTACATCATCTCCTGCCAAGTAAGCCTTCGGAAGCGTCTCTGGGCCATCCAGTTGACTGACCAGCTTACAAGGGAGCCTTGCTCTGTAACCGCCGCCAGGTTGTGCCGTATCTCGAGTCCTTGTCACTCTCCCACGCTTCGTGTCCTTGGCGTTCCCAGGTCTGAAGGGAGGAGTGTACTTTTGACTCAGATACGCACGGCCGCTTCGTTGTCCTGCTGCGGCAACAAAACTGTGCTGGTTTCGTCGATTGGGACGTCTTTTTGATCTACACGACTGGAAAGCGTTCCCTGCTCTTCTGAACCCGCCAGCTGCTGAAACTAACGTGGAGAAGCCTGGGACTGCTTGGTTCAGGGACCGGTGAGTAGTATATCTAGGATCTGGTCGCCCTCCTGCAGTAACCCATTGCTTTTCCCCGCTGTGTAAAACAGCACCCTTTTCGCCCGTACTCGCGCTCTGCTTCTGCCCGCTGTGGAGGCTGCGCTTGAGTTGCGGACCCTGTTCTTCTTCTGCTGTGCACTAATCCGAACTGCCTGACTTCCTCCGAAGAGCTTCTCCTTTTGCCCGTTGGCACCAGCGTGTGCAGGTACTTTGAGCACAAGGCTCCACTCTTCGCAGGGCTCGGACTTCCATCTAGTTAGGTGCCTATGAAGGCGAACTAAGTCTAAAGCATTATCGCACTGCCTGTTTTCCTTCCCTTTCAGGTGGACTACATATTTCGTGCTTTAAACGCTTGCGACTGTGTATTTGTATATATATTGTGTTGATTTGGTATGTGTTGGCTTAATACTGTGTTATTGTGATTTTCTCGCTACGGTCGTTGTTTTAAAGGCCTTAAAATAAATGTGTTTATATTTTTGATATAACACCTGTTTGGAGTAGTTTGTAAGCGCTCTTGCTTTGTGTGCTCATTGCGGGCTTTCAGTCACCCTCACCCCTCTTGAGACCTAGTCTTGACCGCCGCGATCGCTACCTTGATTGGTCTGGCTTGTCCAGAGGTTACCCTGTTCCAAGTAATTAGGTTGGCCTTCTGAACTTCTGCTCCGCCAGGACAGAGTTCAGAAATCCGTCTTAACATTTTCCATTTCTTATTTTAAAACAAACGGAAGAAATGTTTTCTGTTATATATTTCTATGTCATATGCTTTTTTACTGTTTATCCACATGATTGTTTTATAAATAGTACCTGTTGTCTTGCGAAGTAAAGCCAAGCGATTTCCCGCAGTACAGCGTCAACTGTCGTCCTGTCAGGTAATGACGGTTTGCCACAATCGTTATTCCTATCTTGGTACCCTAACAAGGTTCTTTACTCTTGCTTTTCACCTATCAGTTTGACCCCTTCGAAACTCTTGTTTCGATTACGTAGGTTGAGAGTAGGGTGGGGGGGTGGGGGTAGTTGGCGCTAGCTGCGGGGTGCCGGGTAAGAGGGTGGTGGAGGGGGGGGGGGGTTTGGGGGTTGGAACCCCCCACCATACAATGCTAATTTTGTTTTTTCTTTATTTCTACTCACGCATGTTCGTATTTTTTTTTTCGACATTTACATATTCGAGATATTGACCCTTTTAATGCTATGTATATATTTTCGATATTTTTATTTTCGAGATTTTTTTTCGAGATTTTTGTAGTTCGAGATTGTTTTTTCGGTATTTTGACTATAAACCGCTATAAGAAGGGTCTCAGGTTTGGAATGGGAAGGAGTTGGATATCACATTTCATGCTATAGGATGGTCTCGGGTTGGGTAATAGAAGCATTGATATATCACATCTCATGGTATAGGAAGGGTCTCAGGGTTGGAATGGGAAGGAGTTGGATATCACATCTCATGCTACTGGTAGGATCTCAGGTTTGTAGTGGGAAGGAGTTGGATACCACATCTGATGCTATAGTAAGGATCTTAGGTTTGGAAATGGAAGGAGTTGTTTATCAGATCTCATGCTATGGGAAAGGCCTCAGGTTTGCTATTAGAAGCATTGAGATATCACATCTCATGCTATAGGAAGGGACTCAGGATTGGATTGGGAAGGAGTTGGATATCACATCTAATGCTATAGGAAGGGTCTCAGGTTTGGAATCTGAAGGAGTTGGATATCACACCTCGTGAAATAGGAAGGGTCTCAGGTTTGGTATTATAAGCATTGAGATATCACATCTCATGATATAGGAAGGGTCTCAGGTTTGGAATGGGAAGAAGTTGGAAATCATATCTCATGTTATAGGAAGGCTCTCAGGTTTGGTATTAGAAGCATTGAGATATCACATCTCATGTTATAGGAAGGGTCTCAGGTTTGGTATTAGAAGCATTGAGATATCACATCTCATGCTACATGAAGGGTATCTGGCTTGGAAAGGGAAGGAGTTGGATATCACATCTCATGCTATAGGAAGGGTCTCAGGTTTGGAATGGGAAGGAGTTGGATATCACATCTCATGCTATAAGAAGGGTCTCAGGTTTGGAATGGGAAGGGGTTGGATATCACATTTCATGCGATAGGAAGGGTGTCAGGTTTGGTATTAGAAGCATTGAGATATCACATCTCATTCTATAGGAAGGGTCTCAGAATTGGAATGGGAAGGAATTGGATATAACATCTCATGCTATAGGAAGGGTCTCAGGTTTGGAATGGGAAGGAGTTGGATATCACATTTCATGCTATAGGAAGGGTCCCATGTTTGGTATTAGAAGCATTGAGATATCACATCTCATGCTATAGGAAGGGTCTCAGGTTTGGAATGGGAAGGAGTTGGATATCACATCTCATGCTATAGGAAGGGTCTCAGTTTTGGTATTAGAAGTATTGAGATATCACATCTCATACTATAGGAAGGGTCTCAGGATTGGAATGGGAAGGAGTTGGATATCACATCTCATGCTATAGGAAGGGTCTCAGCTTTGGAAAGAGAAGGATTTGGATATCACATCTCATGGTATAGGAAGGGTCTCAGGTTTGGTATTAGAAGCATTGAGATATCACGTCTCATGTACAGGAAGGGTCTCAGGTTTGGAATGGGAATGAGTTTGATATCACATCTCATGCTATAGGAAGGGTCTCAGGTTTGGTATTAGAAGCATTGCGATATCACATCTCATGCTACAGGAAGGGTCTTTGATTTGGAATGGGAAGGAGTTGGATAGCACATCTGATGGTATAGGAAGGGTCTCAGGTTTGGAATGGGAAGGAGTTTGATATCACATCTCATGCTATAGGAAGGGTCTCAGGTTTGGAATGGGATGGAGTTGGATATCACATCTCATGCTATAAGAAGGGTCTCAGGATTGGAATGGGAAGGAGTTGGATATAACATCTCATGCTATAGAAAGGGTCTCAGGTTTGGAATGGGAAGGAGTTGGATATCACATTTCATGCTATAGGAAGGGTCTCCGGTTTGGTATTAGAAGCATTGAGATACCACATCTCATACTATAGGAAGGCTCTCAAGTTTGGAATGGGAAGGAGTTGCATATCGCATCTCATGCTGTAGCAAGGGTCTCAGGTTTGGTATTAGAAGTATTGAGATACCACATCTCGTGCTATAGGAAGGGTCTAAGGATTGGAATGGGAAGGAGTTGGATATCACATCTCATGCTATAGGAAGGGTCTCAGGTTGGAATGGGAAGGAGTTGAATATCACATCTCATGCTATAGGAAGGGTCTCAGATTTGGAATGAGAAGGATTTGGATATCACATCTCATGGTATAGGAAGGGTCTCAGGTTTGGTATTAGAAGCATTGAGATATCACATCTCATGCTACAGGAAGGGTCTCAGGTTTGGAATGAGAAGGATTTGGACATCACATCTCATGGTATAGGAAGGGTCTCAGGTTTGGTATTAGAATCATTGAGATATCACATCTCATGCTATAGGAAGGGTCTCAGGTTTGGAATGGGAAGGAGTTGGATATCACATCTCATGCTGTAGGAAGGGTCTCAGGTTTGGTATTAGAAGCATTGAGATATCACATCTCATGCTATAGGAAAGGTCTCAGGATTGGAATGGGAAGGAGTTGGATATCACATCTCATGCTATAGGAAGGGTCTCAGGTTTGGAATGGTAAGGAGTTGGATATCACATCTCATGTCATAGGAAGGGTCTCAGGTTTGGTATTAGAAGCATCGAGATATCACATCCTATGGTACAGGATGTATCTCAGGTTAGGAATGGCAAGGAGTCAGATATCAAATCTCATGCTACTGGTAGAATCTCAGGTTTGTAGTGGGAAGGAGTTGGATACCACATCTGATGCTATAGGAAGGATCTTAGGTTTGGAAATGGAAGGAGTTGTTTATCAGATCTCATGCTATGGGAAGGGCCTCAGGTTTGCTATTGGAAGCATTGAGATATCACATCTCATGCTATAGGAAGGGACTCAGGATTGGATTGGGAAGGAGTTGGATATCACATCTAATGCTATAGGAAGGGTCTCAGGTTTGGTATTAGAAGCATAGAGATATCACATCTCATGCTATAGGAAGGGTCTCAGGATTGGAATGGGGTGGAGTTGGATATCACATCTCATGCTATAGGAAGGGTCTCAGGTTTGGAATCTGAAGGAGTTGGATATCACACCTCATGAAATAGGAAGGGTCTCAGGTTTGGTATTATAAGCATTGAGATATCACATCTCATGATATAGGAAGGGTCTCAGGTTTGGAATGGGAAGGAGTTGGATATCACATCTCATGTGTTAGGAAAGATTTCGTAATTGTAGGGAATTTTCCTTCCATGTGGCAACCCCTAAACTTTTTGCTATTGTTTTTAACCTTCTTCTTGACTTTGCCAGAGAAGTACAGCCTTCTGCCGCACTTCTCTGGGCTTTCGCTCCTTTCTTACGGGGAAACTGACATGCCCTTAAGACAGTCAGTACCGGGGAACGCTGTTTCCCGTAGTTTCTTTTATCGTGTTGCGGCTTTAGTGCAACATGACACAAGAGGGCACTGTAAGCTAAGTTACAGCTCTCATGGGTCTCTAGCCTTCTACAGACCCTAGATACTCTTTTAGGATGGTATTTGATCGGTGCAAGTCATTCAGGGACTCGAATGGTGGCAGCGATCGTTTTGTTTATTTTGAGCTCCTTTTGGCGTTCTGAGCACGTTTTTGCCCTGAACCCAAAATGGTGGCCTGGCTCTCCAAAATGGCCAGACCACGAGGCTCCTTTGTCTTGTCCACTGACCGTCTTGCTCCCTTCACCTTCCCCAGGTCGGGCGACCCGGGGCCTTCCTTATTTGGGCATGTACTTTCCCGCGAAACGTGGTTGCTTTCGCGGGCTTCTACATGTCGTTTGTGTGCCTCCAGGGTGTGGGCTGGGATGTCTGGTCCCAATACACATCCTGGGTGCCAGAGAGTCTGGGGTGGTGTGAATGCCTGGGACCACCGTGGTCCGTGATTGGTCCACGTATGGTATGTGTTTTGATGAGCGGATCTCCCATTGGGTCCCCTCCGTTTTGGCGCGAAGGGAACCGTGGATAAGAGGGAGCTGGAAACACCACTACCAGGTCGATCTCCTGAGTTCTCACGAACGAAGGAATACAGGAGCCAAGTATCCTACAACCAAGAGGCTGGACCGAGGAATCGCTGGTGACCCGCTGAAGGAATCCTCCTTTGCACTGCTGTCGTCCTGTGAAACCCTTTCCTCCTTGGATCGAACCAGAAGGCCTGTACTGGTGCTTCGACCTTTGGAATAGCAGGAACAGCTATTCCCGGCGACTTCATCATCTCCTGCCAAGTAAGCCTTCGGAAGTGTCTCTGGGCCATCCAGTTGACTGACCAGCTTACAAGGGAGTCCTGCTCTGTAACTGCCGCCAGGTTGTGTTGTATTTCGAGTCCTTGTCACTCTCCCACGCTTCGTACACTTGGCGTCCCCAGGTCTGAAGGGAGGAGTGCACATTTGGCTTGAATCCACACGGCCGCTCCGTTGTCCTGCTGCGGCAACAAAACTGTGCTGGTTTCGTCGATTGGGACGTCTTTTTGCTCTACACGACTACGAGGCGGTCCCTGCTCTTCTGAACCTGCCAGCTGCTGAAACTAACGTGGAGAAGCCTGGGTCTGCTTGCTTCGGGGACCGGTGAGTAGTTTAACTAGGATCTGGTCGCCCTCCTGCAGTATCCCATTGCTTTTCCCTGCTGTGTAAAAACAGCACCCTTTTGGCCGTACTCGCGCTCTGCTTCTGCCCGCTGTGGAGGCTGCGCTTGAGTTGCGGAACCTGTTCTCCTTCTGCTGTGCACTAACCCGAACTGCCTGACTTCCTCCGAAGAGCTTCCCCTTTTGCCCGTTGGCACCGGTGTGGCAGGTACTTTGAGCACAAGGCTCCACTCTTCGCAGGGCTCGGACTTCCATCTAGTTAGGTGCCTCTGAAGGCGAACTGAGTCTAAAGCGTTATCGCACTGCCTGTTTTCCTTTCCTTTCAGGTGGACTACATATTTCGTGCTTTAAACGCTTGCGACTGTGTATTTGTATATATATTGTGTTGATATGGTATGTGTTGGTTTAATATTGTGATATTGTGATTTTCTTGCTACGGTCATTATTTTAAAGGCCTTAAAATAAATGTGTATCTATTTTTGATATAACAACTGTTTGGAGTAGTTTGTAAGCGCTCTTGCTTTGTGTGCTCATTGCGAGCTTTCAGTCACCCTCACCCCTCTTGAGACCTAGTCTTGACCGCCGCGATCGCTACCTTGATTGGTCTGGCTTGTCCAGAGGTTACCCTGTTCCAAGTAATTAGGTTGGCCTTCTGAACTTCTGCGCCACCAGGACAGAGTTCAGAAATCCGTCTTAACATCATGTTATAGGAAGGCTCTCAGGTTTGGTATTAGAAGCATTGAGATATCAGATCTCATGCTATAAGAATGGTCTCAGGATTGGAATGGGAAGGAGTTGGATATCACATCTCATGCTATAGGAAGGGTCTCAGGTTTGGAATGGGAAAGAGTTGGATATCATATCTCATGCTATAGGAAGGGTCTCGGGTTGGGTAATAGAAGCATTGAGATATCACATCTCATGCTATAGGAAGGGTCTCAGGGTTGGAATGGGAAGGAGTTGGATATCACATCTCATGCTATAGGAAGGGTCTCAGGTTTGGAATGGGAAGGAGTTGGATATCATATTTCATGCTATATGAAGGGTCTCAGGTTTGGTATTAGAAGCATTGAGATATCACATCTCATGCTATAGGAAGGGTCTCAGGTTTGGAATGGGAAGGAGTTGGATATCACATCTCATGTTATAGGAAGTGTCTCAGGTTTGGAATTAGAAGCATTGAGATATCACATCTCATGCTATAGGAAGGGTCTCAGGATTGGAATGGGAAGGAGTTGGATATTGCTTCTCATGCTATAGGAAGGGTCTCAGGTTTGGTATTAGAAGCATTGAGATATAACATCTCATGCTATAGGAAGAGTCTCAGGATTGGAATTGGAAGGAATTGGATATCACATCTCATGCTATAGGAAGGGTCTCAGGATTGGAATGGGAAGGAGTTGGATATCACATACCATGCTATAGGAAGGTTCTCAGGTTTGGTATTAGAAGCATTGAGATATCACATCTCATGCTATAGGAAGGCTCTCAGGCTTGGAATGGGAAGGAGTTCGATATCACATCTCATGTTATAGGAAGGTTCTCAGGTTTGGTATTAGAAGCACTGAGATATCACATCTGATGGTACAGGATGCATCTCAGGTTAGGAATGGCAAGGAGTCAGATATCAAATCTCATGCTACAGGTAGGATCTCAGGTTTGTTGTGGGAAGGAGTTGGATACCACATCTGATGCTTTAGGAAGGGTCTCAGGTTTGGAATCTGAAGGAGTTAGATATCACATCTCATGCCATGGGAAGGGTCTCAGGTTTGGTATGGGAAGGAGTTGGATATCACATCTCATGTTATAGGAAGGGTCTCAGGTTTGGACTGGGAAGGAGTTGGATATCACATCTCATGTTATAGGAAGGGTCTCAGGTTTGGTATTGGAAGCATTTAGATATCACATTTTATGCTACAGGAAGGGTCTCTGGTTTGGAAAGGGAAGGAGTTTGATATCACATCTCATGCTATAGGAAGGGTATCAATTTTGGAATGGGAAGGAGTTTGATATCACATCTCAGGTTTGGAATGGGAAGGAGTTGGATATCACATCTCATGCTATAAGAACTGGGTGGTCAGTCATAATCTCGAAATTAGAAATCTCGAAAAATAAAATCTCTAATTTATTATACCTAAAAAAAAAAATCTCGAAAGTCATATTCTCGAATTTTTTTCTAGCAATCTCAAATCTATGTCAATAGTTCAGGTAAGTACAATACAAATAATTAAACAAACATCATATTTAGTAGTTAAGTCTATAGCTTTTTATTCTTTTATAAATTGTTTTATTTTTAATTTTCCCTAATAACTTGTTTTAAAATATGAAAGTATTGTAATACAACTTATTTAATGGTTTATACATATATATATATATATATATATATATATATGGTTACAGATATGTTATGTTAAACTGAATAATATTTTGTAACATGTAATATATCTTTTTTCCACTAGATGGCGCTATTGCATCAATAATAACCAGTAGTATACATTTAAACTTTGTGTCTGTTTACTTATTTAAATGCACGTAACGTAATCCTACGTAAAGCATAACCGCCATTTTTAAAGTTCATCTTGTATCGGGTTCTGCAGCGGTCGCGTCTCCGTCATGGTGTTCCTGTATTTTAATGGATTTTTCTTTTTTTTTTCACTTGGATTGCCTTTTTTTCACCGGATTTACTTGTATTCGATGGACTATGGATTTTTAGCGGATTTACCTGAATTCGATGGACTATGGATTTCCAACAGATTTACCTGGATTTGCTGGATTATGGATTATGGTGCATCGTGGTATTTTCTTTTCAATGGCATGTTTTTTTTTAGGAGTTGTATTGGTTTTTCTGACTTCATGTGAACTTTTCTTGTTTTTTCCCATGGAATTGCTTGGTTATTTTTTTATTTTGATTGTGTTTTTCCTGGATGTGTACTCTGATTTTTCTTGGGTTTTTTTATGGAATAGACTGGTTTTTCTCTTTCGCGAATGTGTTTTTCCTAGATCTGTATTTGGATTTTTTCGATGGTTTTTTTGGGTTTCTTTCCAATGGATTCCTGTCCCAGTTCCTGTATTTTGGTTTACCAGGATGTTTTATTCAGAATCACTATCGCCATGGCACAATGGATTTGACTTTTACCCGAAACGTGAGTGATTTATTTTTAACATTTCAAGTTGAATGCCACAGAGTCTAAAAAGGTTTCTTTATTTTGTGGGTCAAAAGCTTGTATTAACTGTACCAGTTTTCCTTCATAGTCTCTGTATTTTTTTCTCGGTTGTGCCTGGTTAGCTAATGAAATTGTTTGTGCCATTTTAAATTGCTGGTGTTGTTCTTCATCTTGTAAGTCTCGTAAAAAATGCCACAATGTGGGGTTATGGATGTTAAAGTGTTTGTTTAACCTGTTGTGCCATCCCTCCAGGGCTTTATTTGTTCTTGGTGTATTTTCTTTGGTTGCTTGGTAACAATTCCATAAATTCACTGGGTATTTTGGCCTTCTTCGTGTGCCACTTCTGGTTAATTGTCCAATCCAAGTGTTTTCAAAATAGTCCAACAAATCACTAAATTCCTCATCATGATTTTTATAATACGCACTGTCAATTAAATGTTCATAAAAATCAATTACATAATCTATCTCTACAAATGCTAATGCAAAAAGTTTTTTAATATTAAACTGGTAGCAACTGTCCTCTGTGTATTTTGTGTTTAGACCTAATTTCTGCAATTTGCGCCATATGCTCTGCGTGAAGTGAAAAAAACATCCTTGAATTCGTGTATCCTTGTAAACTGATGAAAATCCTTTGATTTGTGCTGATTCGTAATCCATGATTATTGTTGCAGGGTTTGCCTCAGGGCTAGTTTGTTTAATTTTACTAAACACGATTCTGTACGCCTCTTCAGTCTTTTTCGGCATTAATGTATACACAAGTGGAATGATTTTGCCGTTTATTGTGCCATGAATGGTGTAAAACTGGAGGAATGGTTGCGGGCATACTTTAAAAGTTGCGTCACTTTGCCATTTGTCACTTTGAGTCAGATGGTGAAAATGACTTGCAGTGGAGAATATTAATATTTTTTCGTTGTTTAAATGAAGAGTTGCTTGGTGAAAAATGTCTCAAATTTTTGTTATTTTTAATACATCAGGGATTGTAATGTCTTGAAAAAGCGTTGGTACAGGTGGCATATTTTCTTTTTGATTTCTCGCTCTGTTTATGGTTCGTTGCATCAACTTCTCAGCCGGTAACTGTGCCGTGATATGTCTTGGTAATTGGTCACATACTTTTGCCAGAACACATCCACTTGGTTCCCCGTGACTTTCTTCGGCCTTTCTTTTCAGCTCTGAGAGTGTTTTTTTTATAATAATATTTGTTTGGTCAGGTAGATGATTATGTTCGTTTTTACTGTGCACATTCGTTCCCTCAGTAATAGCTCGAGCGCTGCATTTATTTTTTTTGTATTCGGCGCATTTCCAGTAAACACGGTTATTTTTCTCATACTCCTTATGGTAAACGTATCCGTTTAAAGTCAGCTGCTTTCCTCCCTTTTGATTTGTCACAAATTCCATTTTGCTTTCCATTTCTTATTCTAAAACAAACGGAAGAAATGTTTTCTGTTATATATTTCTATGTCATATGCTTTTTTACTGTTTATCCACATGATTGTTTTATAAATAGTACCTGTTGTCTTGCGAAGTAAAGCCAAGCGATTTCCCGCAGTACAGCGTCAACTGTCGTCCTGTCAGGTAATGACGGTTTGCCACAATCGTTATTCCTATCTTGGTACCCACACAAGGTTCTTTACTCTTGCTTTTCACCTATCAGTTTAACCCCTTCGAAACTCTTGTTTCGATTACGTAGGTTGAGAGTAGGGTGGGGGGGTGGGGGTAGTTGGCGCTAGCTGCGGGGTGCCGGGTAAGAGGGGGGTGGAGGGGGGGGGTTTGGGGGTTGGAACCCCCCATCATACAATGCTAATTTTGTTTTTTCTTTATTTCTACTCACGCATGTTCGTATTTTTTTTTTCCACATTTACATATTCGAGATATTGACCCTTTTAATGCTATGTATATATTTTCGATATTTTTATTTTCGAGATTTTTTTTTCGAGATTTTTGTAGTTCGAGATTGTTTTTTCGGTATTTTGACTATAAACCGCTATAAGAAGGGTCTCAGGTTTGGAATGGGAAGGAGTTGGATATCACATTTCATGCTATAGGATGGTCTCGGGTTGGGTAATAGAAGCATTGATATATCACATCTCATGGTATAGGAAGGGTCTCAGGGTTGGAATGGGAAGGAGTTGGATATCACATCTCATGCAACTGGTAGGATCTCAGGTTTGTAGTGGGAAGGAGTTGGATACCACATCTGATGCTATAGGAAGGATCTTAGGTTTGGAAATGGAAGGAGTTGTTTATCAGATCTCATGCTATGGGAAAGGCCTCAGGTTTGCTATTAGAAGCATTGAGATATCACATCTCATGCTATAGGAAGGGACTCAGGATTGGATTGGGAAGCAGTTGGATATCACATCTAATGCTATAGGAAGGGTCTCAGGTTTGGAATCTGAAGGAGTTGGATATCACACCTCGTGAAATAGGAAGGGTCTCAGGTTTGGTATTATAAGCATTGAGATATCACATCTCATGATATAGGAAGGGTCTCGGGTTTGGAATGGGAAGAAGTTGGAAATCATATCTCATGTTATAGGAAGGCTCTCAGGTTTGGTATTAGAAGCATTGAGATATCACATCTCATGTTATAGGAAGGGTCTCAGGTTTGGTATTAGAAGCATTGAGATATCACATCTCATGCTACATGAAGGGTATCTGGCTTGGAAAGGGAAGGAGTTGGATATCACATCTCATGCTATAGGAAGGGTCTCAGGTTTGGAATGGGAAGGAGTTGGATATCACATATCATGCTATAAGAAGGGTCTCAGGTTTGGAATGGGAAGGGGTTGGATATCACATTTCATGCGATAGGAAGGGTGTCAGGTTTGGTATTAGAAGCATTGAGATATCACATCTCATGCTATAGGAAGGGTCTCAGAATTGGAATGGGAAGGAGTTGGATATAACATCTCATGCTATAGGAAGGGTCTCAGGTTTGGAATGGGAAGGAGTTGGATATCACATTTCATGCTACAGGAAGGGTCTCGGGTTGGGTAATAGAAGCATTGATATATCACATCTCATGGTATAGGAAGGGTCTCAGGGTTGGAATGGGAAGGAGTTTGATATCACATCTCTTGCTATAGGAAGGGTCTCAGGTTTGGAATGGGAAGGAGTTGGATATCACATTTCATGCTATAGGAAGGGTCTCAGGTTTGGTATTAGAAGCATTGAGATATCACATCTCATGCTATCGGAAGCGTCTCGGGATTGGAATGGGAAGGAGTTGGATATAACATCTGATGCTATAGGAAAGGTCTCAGGTTTGGAATGGGAAGGAGTTGGATATCACATTTCATGCTATAGGAAGGGTCTCAGGTTTGGTATTAGAAGCATTGAGATATCACATCTCATGCTATAGGAAGGGTCTCGGGATTGGAATGGGAAGGAGTTGGATATCACATTTCATGCGATAGGAAGGGTGTCAGGTTTGGTATTAGAAGCATTGAGATATCACATCTCATTCTATAGGAAGGGTCTCAGAATTGGAATGGGAAGGAATTGGATATAACATCTCATGCTATAGGAAGGGTCTCAGGTTTGGAATGGGAAGGAGTTGGATAACACATTTCATGATATAGGAATGGTCCCATGTTTGGTATTAGAAGCATTGAGATATCACATCTCATGCTATAGGAAGGGTCTCAGGTTTGGAATGGGAAGGAGTTGGATATCACATCTCATGCTATAGGAAGGGTCTCAGGTTTGGTATTAGAAGTATTGAGATATCACATCTCATACTATAGGAAGGGTCTCAGGATTGGAATGGGAAGGAGTTGGATATCACATCTCATGCTATTGGAAGGGTCTCAGGTTGAAATGGGAAGGAGTTGAATATCACATCTCATGCTATAGGAAGGGTCTCAGCTTTGGAAAGAGAAGGATTTGGATATCACATCTCATGGTATAGGAAGGGTCTCAGGTTTGGTATTAGAAGCATTGAGATATCACGTCTCATGTACAGGAAGGGTCTCAGGTTTGGAATGGGAATGAGTTTGATATCACATCTCATGCTATAGAAGGGTCTCAGGATTGGAATGGGAAGGAGTTGAATATCACATTTCATTCTATAGGAAGGGTCTCAGGTTTGGTATTAGAAGCATTGCGATATCACATCTCATGCTACAGGAAGGGTCTTTGGTTTGGAATGGGAAGGAGTTGGATAGCACATCTGATGGTATAGGAAGGGTCTCAGGTTTGGAATGGGAAGGAGTTTGATATCACATCTCATGCTATAGGAAGGGTCTCAGGTTTGGAATGGGAAGGAGTTGGATATCACATCTCATGCTATAAGAAGGGTCTCAGGATTGGAATGGGAAGGAGTTGGATATAACATCTCATGCTATAGGAAGGGTCTCAGGTTTGGAATGGGAAGGAGTTAGATATCACATTTCATGCTATAGGAAGGGTCTCCGGTTTGGTATTAGAAGCATTGAGATATCACATCTCATACTATAGGAAGGCTCTCAGGTTTGGAATGGGAAGGAGTTGCATATCGCATCTCATGCTGTAGCAAGGGTCTCAGGTTTGGTATTAGAAGTATTGAGATACCACATCTCATGCTATAGGAAGGGTCTAAGGATTGGAATGGGAAGGAGTTGGATATCACATCTCATGCTATAGGAAGGGTCTCAGGTTGGAATGGGAAGGAGTTGAATGTCACATCTCATGCTATAGGAAGGGTCTCAGCTTTGGAATGAGAAGGATTTGGATATCACATCTCATGGTATAGGAAGGGTCTCAGGTTTGGTATTAGAAGCATTGAGATATCACATCTCATGCTACAGGAAGGGTCTCAGGTTTGGAATGAGAAGGATTTGGACATCACATCTCATGGTATAGGAAGGGTCTCAGGTTTGGTATTAGAATCATTGAGATATCACATCTCATGCTATAGGAAGGGTCTCAGGTTTGGAATGGGAAGGAGTTGGATATCACATCTCATGCTGTAGGAAGGGTCTCAGGTTTGGTATTAGAAGCATTGAGATATCACATCTCATGCTATAGGAAGGGTCTCAGGATTGGAATGGGAAGGAGTTGGATATCACATCTCATGCTATAGGAAGGGTCTTAGGTTTGGAATGGTAAGGAGTTGGATGTCACATCTCATGTCATAGGAAGGGTCTCAGGTTTGGTATTAGAAGCATCGAGATATCACATCCTATGGTACAGGATGTATCTCAGGTTAGGAATGGCAAGGAGTCAGATATCAAATCTCATGCTACTGGTAGAATCTCAGGTTTGTAGTGGGAAGGAGTTGGATACCACATCTGATGCTATAGGAAGGATCTTAGGTTTGGAAATGGAAGGAGTTGTTTATCAGATCTCATGCTATGGGAAGGGCCTCAGGTTTGCTATTGGAAGCATTGAGATATCACATCTCATGCTATAGGAAGGTACTCAGGATTGGATTGGGAAGGAGTTGGATATCACATCTAATGCTATAGGAAGGGTCTCAGGTTTGGTATTAGAAGCATAGAGATATCACATCTCATGCTATAGGAAGGGTCTCAGGATTGGAATCGGATGGAGTTGGATATCACATCTCATGCTATAGGAAGGGTCTCAGGTTTGGAATCTGAAGGAGTTGGATATCACACCTCATGAAATAGGAAGGGTCTCAGGTTTGGTATTATAAGCATTGAGATATCACATCTCATGATATAGGAAGGGTCTCAGGTTTGGAATGGGAAGGAGTTGGATATCACATCTCATGTTATAGGAAGGCTCTCAGGTTTGGTATTAGAAGCATTGAGATATCAGATCTCATGCTATAAGAATGGTCTCAGGATTGGAATGGGAAGGAGTTGGATATCACATCTCATGCTATAGGAAGGGTCTCAGGTTTAGAATGGGAAAGAGTTGGATATCATATCTCATGCTATAGGGAGGGTCTCGGGTTGGGTAATAGAAGCATTGAGATATCACATCTCATGCTATAGGAAGGGTCTCAGGGTTGGAATGGGAAGGAGTTGGATATCACATCTCATGCTATAGGAAGGGTCTCAGGTTTGGAATGGGAAGGAGTTGGATATCATATTTCATGCTATATGAAGGGTCTCAGGTTTGGTATTAGAAGCATTGAGATATCACATCTCATGCTATAGGAAGGGTCTCAGGTTTGGAATGGGAAGGAGTTGGATATCACATCTCATGTTATAGGAAGTGTCTCAGGTTTGGAATTAGAAGCATTGAGATATCACATCTCATGCTATAGGAAGGGTCTCAGGATTGGAATGGGAAGGAGTTGGATATTGCATCTCATGCTATAGGAAGGGTCTCAGGTTTGGTATTAGAAGCATTGAGATATAACATCTCATGCTATAGGAAGAGTCTCAGGATTGGAATTGGAAGGAATTGGATATCACATCTCATGCTATAGGAAGGGTCTCAGGATTGGAATGGGAAGGAATTGGATATCACATACCATGCTATAGGAAGGTTCTCAGGTTTGGTATTAGAAGCATTGACATATCACATCTCATGCTATAGGAAGGGTCTCAGGCTTGGAATGGGAAGGAGTTCGATATCACATCTCATGTTATAGGAAGGTTCTCAGGTTTGGTATTAGAAGCACTGAGATATCACATCTGATGGTACAGGATGCATCTCAGGTTAGGAATGGCAAGGAGTCAGATATGAAATCTCATGCTACAGGTAGGATCTCAGGTTTGTTGTGGGAAGGAGTTGGATACCACATCTGATGCTTTAGGAAGGGTCTCAGGTTTGGAATCTGAAGGAGTTAGATATCACATCTCATGCCATATGAAGGGTCTCAGGTTTGGTATGGGAAGGAGTTGGATATCACATTTCATGTTATAGGAAGGGTCTCAGGTTTGGACTGGGAAGGAGTTGGATATCACATCTCATGTTATAGGAAGGGTCTCAGGTTTGGTATTAGAAGCATCGAGATATCACATCCTATGGTACAGGATGTATCTCAGGTTAGGAATGGCAAGGAGTCAGATATCAAATCTCATGCTACTGGTAGGATCTCAGGTTTGTAGTGGGAAGGAGTTGGATACCACATCTGATGCTATAGGAAGGATCTTAGGTTTGGAAATGGAAGGAGTTGTTTATCAGATCTCATGCTATGGGAAGGGCCTCAGGTTTGCTATTGGAAGCATTGAGATATCACATCTCATGCTATAGGAAGGGTCTCAGGTTTGGAATGGGAAGGAGTTGGATATCACATTTCATGCTACAGGAAGGGTCTCGGGTTGGGTAATAGAAGCATTGATATATCACATCTCATGGTATAGGAAGGGTCTCAGGGTTGGAATGGGAAGGAGTTTGATATCACATCTCTTGCTATAGGAAGGGTCTCAGGTTTGGAATGGGAAGGAGTTGGATATCACATTTCATGCTATAGGAAGGGTCTCAGGTTTGGTATTAGAAGCATTGAGATATCACATCTCATGCTATCGGAAGCGTCTCGGGATTGGAATGGGAAGGAGTTGGATATAACATTTCATGCTACAGGAAGGGTCTCGGGTTGGGTAATAGAAGCATTGATATATCACATCTCATGGTATAGGAAGGGTCTCAGGGTTGGAATGGGAAGGAGTTTGATATCACATCTCTTGCTATAGGAAGGGTCTCAGGTTTGGAATGGGAAGGAGTTGGATATCACATTTCATGCTATAGGAAGGGTCTCAGGTTTGGTATTAGAAGCATTGAGATATCACATCTCATGCTATCGGAAGCATCTCGGGATTGGAATGGGAAGGAGTTGGATATAACATCTGATGCTATAGGAAAGGTCTCAGGTTTGGAATGGGAAGGAGTTGGATATCACATTTCATGCTATAGGAAGGGTCTCAGGTTTGGTATTAGAAGCATTGAGATATCACATCTCATGCTATAGGAAGGGTCTCGGGATTGGAATGGGAAGGAGTTGGATATCACATTTCATGCGATAGGAAGGGTCTCAGGTTTGGAATGGGAAGGAGTTGGATAACACATTTCATGATATAGGAATGGTCCCATGTTTGGTATTAGAAGCATTGAGATATCACATCTCATGCTATAGGAAGGGTCTCAGGTTTGGAATGGGAAGGAGTTGGATATCACATCTCATGCTATAGGAAGGGTCTCAGGTTTGGTATTAGAAGTATTGAGATATCACATCTCATACTATAGGAAGGGTCTCAGGATTGGAATGGGAAGGAGTTGGATATCACATCTCATGCTATTGGAAGGGTCTCAGGTTGAAATGGGAAGGAGTTGAATATCACATCTCATACTATAGGAAGGGTCTCAGCTTTGGAAAGAGAAGGATTTGGATATCACATCTCATGGTATAGGAAGGGTCTCAGGTTTGGTATTAGAAGCATTGAGATATCACGTCTCATGTACAGGAAGGGTCTCAGGTTTGGAATGGGAATGAGTTTGATATCACATCTCATGCTATAGAAGGGTCTCAGGATTGGAATGGGAAGGAGTTGAATATCACATTTCATTCTATAGGAAGGGTCTCAGGTTTGGTATTAGAAGCATTGCGATATCACATCTCATGCTACAGGAAGGGTCTTTGGTTTGGAATGGGAAGGAGTTGGATAGCACATCTGATGGTATAGGAAGGGTCTCAGGTTTGGAATGGGAAGGAGTTTGATATCACATCTCATGCTATAGGAAGGGTCTCAGGTTTGGAATGGGAAGGAGTTGGATATCACATCTCATGCTATAAGAAGGGTCTCAGGATTGGAATGGGAAGGAGTTGGATATAACATCTCATGCTATAGGAAGGGTCTCAGGTTTGGAATGGGAAGGAGTTAGATATCACATTTCATGCTATAGGAAGGGTCTCCGGTTTGGTATTAGAAGCATTGAGATATCACATCTCATACTATAGGAAGGCTCTCAGGTTTGGAATGGGAAGGAGTTGCATATCGCATCTCATGCTGTAGCAAGGGTCTCAGGTTTGGTATTAGAAGTATTGAGATACCACATCTCATGCTATAGGAAGGGTCTAAGGATTGGAATGGGAAGGAGTTGGATATCACATCTCATGCTATAGGAAGGGTCTCAGGTTGGAATGGGAAGGAGTTGAATGTCACATCTCATGCTATAGGAAGGGTCTCAGCTTTGGAATGAGAAGGATTTGGATATCACATCTCATGGTATAGGAAGGGTCTCAGGTTTGGTATTAGAAGCATTGAGATATCACATCTCATGCTACAGGAAGGGTCTCAGGTTTGGAATGAGAAGGATTTGGACATCACATCTCATGGTATAGGAAGGGTCTCAGGTTTGGTATTAGAATCATTGAGATATCACATCTCATGCTATAGGAAGGGTCTCAGGTTTGGAATGGGAAGGAGTTGGATATCACATCTCATGCTGTAGGAAGGGTCTCAGGTTTGGTATTAGAAGCATTGAGATATCACATCTCATGCTATAGGAAGGGTCTCAGGATTGGAATGGGAAGGAGTTGGATATCACATCTCATGCTATAGGAAGGGTCTTAGGTTTGGAATGGTAAGGAGTTGGATGTCACATCTCATGTCATAGGAAGGGTCTCAGGTTTGGTATTAGAAGCATCGAGATATCACATCCTATGGTACAGGATGTATCTCAGGTTAGGAATGGCAAGGAGTCAGATATCAAATCTCATGCTACTGGTAGAATCTCAGGTTTGTAGTGGGAAGGAGTTGGATACCACATCTGATGCTATAGGAAGGATCTTAGGTTTGGAAATGGAAGGAGTTGTTTATCAGATCTCATGCTATGGGAAGGGCCTCAGGTTTGCTATTGGAAGCATTGAGATATCACATCTCATGCTATAGGAAGGTACTCAGGATTGGATTGGGAAGGAGTTGGATATCACATCTAATGCTATAGGAAGGGTCTCAGGTTTGGTATTAGAAGCATAGAGATATCACATCTCATGCTATAGGAAGGGTCTCAGGATTGGAATCGGATGGAGTTGGATATCACATCTCATGCTATAGGAAGGGTCTCAGGTTTGGAATCTGAAGGAGTTGGATATCACACCTCATGAAATAGGAAGGGTCTCAGGTTTGGTATTATAAGCATTGAGATATCACATCTCATGATATAGGAAGGGTCTCAGGTTTGGAATGGGAAGGAGTTGGATATCACATCTCATGTTATAGGAAGGCTCTCAGGTTTGGTATTAGAAGCATTGAGATATCAGATCTCATGCTATAAGAATGGTCTCAGGATTGGAATGGGAAGGAGTTGGATATCACATCTCATGCTATAGGAAGGGTCTCAGGTTTGGAATGGGAAAGAGTTGGATATCATATCTCATGCTATAGGGAGGGTCTCGGGTTGGGTAATAGAAGCATTGAGATATCACATCTCATGCTATAGGAAGGGTCTCAGGGTTGGAATGGGAAGGAGTTGGATATCACATCTCATGCTATAGGAAGGGTCTCAGGTTTGGAATGGGAAGGAGTTGGATATCATATTTCATGCTATATGAAGGGTCTCAGGTTTGGTATTAGAAGCATTGAGATATCACATCTCATGCTATAGGAAGGGTCTCAGGTTTGGAATGGGAAGGAGTTGGATATCACATCTCATGTTATAGGAAGTGTCTCAGGTTTGGAATTAGAAGCATTGAGATATCACATCTCATGCTATAGGAAGGGTCTCAGGATTGGAATGGGAAGGAGTTGGATATTGCATCTCATGCTATAGGAAGGGTCTCAGGTTTGGTATTAGAAGCATTGAGATATAACATCTCATGCTATAGGAAGAGTCTCAGGATTGGAATTGGAAGGAATTGGATATCACATCTCATGCTATAGGAAGGGTCTCAGGATTGGAATGGGAAGGAGTTGGATATCACATACCATGCTATAGGAAGGTTCTCAGGTTTGGTATTAGAAGCATTGACATATCACATCTCATGCTATAGGAAGGGTCTCAGGCTTGGAATGGGAAGGAGTTCGATATCACATCTCATGTTATAGGAAGGTTCTCAGGTTTGGTATTAGAAGCACTGAGATATCACAT
This sequence comes from Ambystoma mexicanum, assembly GCF_040938575.1. Lineage (NCBI taxonomy): Eukaryota > Metazoa > Chordata > Amphibia > Caudata > Ambystomatidae > Ambystoma > Ambystoma mexicanum. The sequence continues at coordinate 1,572,039 of NW_027182444.1, read as the reverse complement.
CTGATGGTACAGGATGCATCTCAGGTTAGGAATGGCAAGGAGTCAGATATCAAATCTCATGCTACAGGTAGGATCTCAGGTTTGTTGTGGGAAGGAGTTGGATACCACATCTGATGCTTTAGGAAGGGTCTCAGGTTTGGAATCTGAAGGAGTTAGATATCACATCTCATGCCATATGAAGGGTCTCAGGTTTGGTATGGGAAGGAGTTGGATATCACATTTCATGTTATAGGAAGGGTCTCAGGTTTGGACTGGGAAGGAGTTGGATATCACATCTCATGTTATAGGAAGGGTCTCAGGTTTGGTATTAGAAGCATCGAGATATCACATCCTATGGTACAGGATGTATCTCAGGTTAGGAATGGCAAGGAGTCAGATATCAAATCTCATGCTACTGGTAGGATCTCAGGTTTGTAGTGGGAAGGAGTTGGATACCACATCTGATGCTATAGGAAGGATCTTAGGTTTGGAAATGGAAGGAGTTGTTTATCAGATCTCATGCTATGGGAAGGGCCTCAGGTTTGCTATTGGAAGCATTGAGATATCACATCTCATGCTATAGGAAGGGTCTCAGGTTTGGAATGGGAAGGAGTTGGATATCACATCTCATGCTATAGAGAGGGTCTCAGGTTTGGTATTAGAAGCATTGAGATATCACATATCATGCTAAAGGAAGGGTCTCAGGATTGGAATGGGGAGGAGTTGGATATCACATCTCATGCTATAGGAAGGGTCTCAGGTTTGGAATCTGAAGGAGTTGGATATCACACCTCATGAAATAGGAAGGGTCTCAGGTTTGGTATTATAAGCAGTGAGATATCACATCTCATGATATAGGAAGGGTCTCAGGTTTGGAATGGGAAGGAGTTGGATATCACATCTCATGTTATAGGAAGGCTCTCAGGTTTGGTATTAGAAGCATTGAGATATCGGATCTCATGCTATAAGAAGGGTCTCAGGATTGGAATGGGAAGGAGTTGGATATCACATCTTATGCTATAGGAAGGGTCTCAGGTTTGGAATGGGAAAGAGTTGGATATCAAAGCTCATGCTATAGGAAGGGTCTCGGGTTGGGTAATAGAAGCATTGAGATATCACATCTCATGCTATAGGAAGGGTCTCAGGGTTGGAATGGGAAGGAGTTGGATATCACAGCTCATGCTACAGGAAGGGTCTCTGGGTTGGAATGGGAATTAGTTGGATATCACATCTCATGCTATAGGAAGGGTCTCAGGTTTGGTATTAGAAGCATTGAGATATCACATCTCATGCTATAGGAATGGTCTCAGGTTTGGAATGGGAAGGAGTTGGATATCACATCTCATGTTATAGGAAGGGTCTCAGGTTTGGTATTAGAAGCATTGAGACATCACATCTCATAATATAGGAAGGGTCTCAGGATTGGAATGGGAAGGAGTTGGATATTGCATCTCATGTTATAGGAAGGGTCTCAGGTTTGGTATTAGAAGCATTGAGACATCACATTTCATGCTATAGGAAGGGTCTCAGGTTTGGTATTAGAAGCATTGAGATATCACATCTCATGCTATCGGAAGCGTCTCTGGATTGGAATGGGAAGGAGTTGGATATAACATCTGATGCTATAGGAAAGGTCTCAGGTTTGGAATGGGAAGGAGTTGGACATCACATTTCATGCTATAGGAAGGGTCTCAGGTTTGGTATTAGAAGCATTGAGATATCACATCTCATGCTATAGGAAGGGTCTCGGGATTGGAATGGGAAGGAGTTGGATATCAAATTTCATGCTATAGGAAGGGTCTCAGGTTTAGTATTAGAAGCTTTGAGATATCACATCTCATGTTATAGGAAGGGTCTCAGGTTTGGTATTAGGAGCATTGAGATATCACATCTCATGCTACAGGAAGGGTCTCTGGTTTGGAAAGGAAAGGAGTTGGATATCACATCTCATGCTATAGGATGGGTCTCAGGTTTGGAATGGGAAGGAGTTGGATATCACATCTCATGCTATAAGAAGGGTCTCAGGTTTGGAATGTGAAGGAGTTGGATATCACATTTCATGCGATAGGAAGGGTGTCAGGTTTGGTATTAGAAGCATTGAGATATCACATCTCATGCTATAGGAAGGGTCTCAGAATTGGAATGGGAAGGAGTTGGATATAACATCTCATGCTATAGGAAGGGTCTCAGGTTTGGAATGGGAAGGAGTTGGATATCACATGTCGTGCTATAGGAAGGGTCTCATGTTTGGTATTAGAAGCATTGAGATATCACATCTCTTGCTATAGGAAGTGTCTCAGGTTTGGAATGGGAAGGAGTTGTATATCACATCTCATGCTATAGGAAGGGTCTCAGGTTTGGTATTAGAAGTATTGAGATATCACATCTCATGCTATAGGAAGGGTCTCAGGATTGGAATGGGAAGGAGTTGGATATCACATCTCATGCTATAGGAAGGGTCTCAGGTTGGAATGGGAAGGAGTTGAATATCACATCTCATGCTATCGGAAGGGTCTCAGGTTTTGAATGAGAAGGATTTGGATATCACATCTCATGGTATAGGAAGGGTCTCAGGTTTGGTATTAGAAGCATTGAGATATCACATCTCATGCTACAGGAAGGGTCTCAGGTTTGGAATGAGAAGGAGTTGGACATCACATCTCATGGTATAGGAAGGGTCTCAGGTTTGGTATTAGAAGCACTGAGATATCACATCTCATGCCACAGGAAGGGTCTCAGGTTTGGAATGGGAATGAGTTTGATATCACATCACATGCTATAGAAGGGTCTCAAGTTTGGAATGGGAAGGAGTTGGATATCACATCTCATGCTATAAGAAGGGTCTCAGGATTGGAAAGGGAAGGGGTTGGATATCACATTTCATTCTATAGGAAGGGTATCAGGTTTGGTATTAGAAGCATTGCGATATCACATCTCATGCTAAAGGAAGGGTCTTTGGTTTGGAATGGGAAGGAGTTGGATAGCACATCTCATGCTATAGGAAGGGTCTCAGGTTTGGAATGGGAAGGAGTTTGATATCACATCTCATGCTATAGGAAGGGTCTCAGGTTTGGAATGGGAAGGAGTTGGATATCACATCTCATGCTATAAGAAGGGTCTCAGGATTGGAATGGGAAGGAGTTGGATATAACATCTCATTCTATAGGAAGGGTCTCAGGTTTGGAATGGGAAGGAGTTGGATATCACATTTCATGCTATAGGAAGGGTCTCCGGTTTGGTATTAGAAGCATTGAGATATCACATCTCATACTATAGGAAGGGTCTCAGGTTTGGAATGGGAAGGAGTTGGATATCACATCTAATGCTGTAGCAAGGGTCTCAGGTTTGGTATTAGAAGCATTGAGATATCACATCTCATGCTACAGGAAGGGTCTCAGGTTTGGAATGGGAAGGAGTTGGATATCACATCTCATGCTGTAGCAAGGGTCTCAGGTTTGGTATTAGAAGTATTGAGATATCACATCTCATGCTATAGGAAGGGTCTCAGGATTGGAATGGGAAGGAGTTGAATATCACATCTCATGCTATAGGAAGGGTCTCAGGTTGGAATGGGAAGGAGTTGAATATCACATCTCATGCTATAGAAAGGGTCTCAGGTTTGGAATTAGAAGGGGTTGGATATCACATCTCATGGTATAGGAAGGGTCTCAGGTTGGAATGGGAAGGAGTTGAATATCACATCTCATGCTATAGGAAGGGTCTCAGGTTTGGAATGAGAAGGAGTTGGATATCACATCTCATGCTATAGGAAGGGTCTCAGGTTTGGTATTAGAAGCATTGAGATATCACATCTCATGCTACAGGAAGGGTCTCAGGTTTGGAATGGGAAGGAGTTGGATATCACATCTCATGCTGTAGCAAGGGTCTCAGGTTTGGTATTAGAAGTATTGAGATATCACATCTCATGCTATAGGAAGGGTCTCAGGATTGGAATGGGAAGGAGTTGAATATCACATCTCATGCTATAGGAAGGGTCTCAGGTTGGAATGGGAAGGAGTTGAATATCACATCTCATGCTATAGGAAGGGTCTCAGGTTTGGAATGAGAAGGGGTTGGATATCACATCTCATGATATAGGAAGGGTCTCAGGTTTGGAATGGGAAGGAGTTGGATATCACATCTCATGCTATAAGAAGGGTCTCAGGATTGGAATGGGAAGGAGTTGAATATCACATTTCATTCTATAGGAAGGGTCTCAGGTTTGGTATTAGAAGCATTGCGATATCTCATCTCATGCTACAGGAAGGGTCTTTGGTTTCGAATGGGAAGGAGTTGGATAGCACATCTGATGGTATAGGAAGGGTCTCAGGTTTGGAATGGGAAGGAGTTTGATATCACATCTCATGCTATAGGAAGGGTCTCAGGATTGGAATGGGAAGGAGTTGGATATCACATCTCATGCTATAAGAAGGGTCTCAGGATTGGAATGGGAAAGAGTTGGATATAAAATCTCATGCTATAGGAAGGGTCTCAGGTTTGGAATGGGAAGGAGTTGGATATCACATTTCATGCTATAGGAAGGGTCTCCGGTTTGGTATTAGAAGCATTGAGATATCACATCTCATACTATAGGAAGGCTCTCAGGTTTGGAATGGGAAGGAGTTGGATATCACATCTCATGCTGTAGCAAGGGTCTCAGGTTTGGTATTAGAAGTATTGAGATACCACATCTCATGCTATAGGAAGGGTCTAAGGATTGGAATGGGAAGGAGTTGGATATCACATCTCATGCTATAGGAAGGGTCTCAGGTTGGAATGGGAAGGAGTTGAATATCACATCTCATGCTATAGGAAGGGTCTCAGCTTTGGAATGAGAAGGATTTGGATAGCACATACCATACTATAGGAAGGTTCTCAGGTTTGGCATTAGAAGCATTGAGATATCACATCTCATGGTATAGGAAGGGTCTCAGGTTTGGTATTAGAAGCATTGAGATATCACGTCTCATGTACAGGAAGGGTCTCAGGTTTGGAATGGGAATGAGTTTGATATCACATCTCATGCTATAGAAGGGTCTCAGGTTTGGAATGGTAAGGAGTTGGATATCACATCTCATGCTATAAGAAGGGTCTCAGGATTGGAATGGGAAGGAGTTGAATATCACATTTCATTCTATAGGAAGGGTCTCAGGTTTGGTATTAGAAGCATTGCGATATCACATCTCATGCTACAGGAAGGGTATTTGGTTTCGAATGGGAAGGAGTTGGATAGCACATCTGATGGTATAGGAAGGGTCTCAGGTTTGGAATGGGAAGGAGTTTGATATCACATCTCATGCTATAGGAAGGGTCTCAGGTTTGGAATGGGAAGGATTTGGATATCACATCTCATGCTATAAGAAGGGTCTCAGGATTGGAATGGGAAGGAGTTGGATATAACATCTCATGCTATAGGAAGGGTCTCAGGTTTGGAATATGAAGGAGTTGGATATCACATTTCATGCTATAGGAAGGGTCTCCGGTTTGGTATTAGAAGCATTGAGATATCACATCTCATGCTATAGGAAGGGTCTCAGGTTTGGAATGGGAAGGAGTTGGATATCACATCTCATGTTATAGGAAGTGTCTCAGGTTTGGAATTAGAAGCATTGAGATATCACATCTCATGCTATAGGAAGGGTCTCAGGATTGGAATGGGAAGGAGTTGGATATTGCATCTCATGCTATAGGAAGGGTCTCAGGTTTGGAATGGGAAGGAGTTGGATATCATATTTCATGCTATATGAAGGGTCTCAGGTTTGGTATTAGAAGCATTGAGATATCACATCTCATGCTATAGGAAGGGTCTCAGGTTTGGAATGGGAAGGAGTTGGATATCACATCTCATGTTATAGGAAGTGTCTCAGGTTTGGAATTAGAAGCATTGAGATATCACATCTCATGCTATAGGAAGGGTCTCAGGATTGGAATGGGAAGGAGTTGGATATTGCATCTCATGCTATAGGAAGGGTCTCAGGTTTGGTATTAGAAGCATTGAGATATAACATCTCATGCTATAGGAAGAGTCTCAGGATTGGAATTGGAAGGAATTGGATATCACATCTAATGCTATAGGAAGGGTCTCAGGATTGGAATGGGAAGGAGTTGGATATCACATACCATGCTATAGGAAGGTTCTCAGGTTTGGTATTAGAAGCATTGACATATCACATCTCATGCTATAGGAAGGGTCTCAGGCTTGGAATGGGAAGGAGTTCGATATCACATCTCATGTTATAGGAAGGTTCTCAGGTTTGGTATTAGAAGCACTGAGATATCACATCTGATGGTACAGGATGCATCTCAGGTTAGGAATGGCAAGGAGTCAGATATCAAATCTCATGCTACAGGTAGGATCTCAGGTTTGTTGTGGGAAGGAGTTGGATACCACATCTGATGCTTTAGAAAGGGTCTCAGGTTTGGAATCTGAAGGAGTTAGATATCACATCTCATGCCATATGAAGGGTCTCAGGTTTGGTATGGGAAGGAGTTGGATATCACATTTCATGTTATAGGAAGGGTCTCAGGTTTGGACTGGGAAGGAGTTGGATATCACATCTCATGTTATAGGAAGGGTCTCAGGTTTGGTATTAGAAGCATCGAGATATCACATCCTATGGTACAGGATGTATCTCAGGTTAGGAATGGCAAGGAGTCAGATATCAAATCTCATGCTACTGGTAGGATCTCAGGTTTGTAGTGGGAAGGAGTTGGATACCACATCTGATGCTATAGGAAGGATCTTAGGTTTGGAAATGGAAGGAGTTGTTTATCAGATCTCATGCTATGGGAAGGGCCTCAGGTTTGCTATTGGAAGCATTGAGATATCACATCTCATGCTATAGGAAGGGTCTCAGGTTTGGAATGGGAAGGAGTTGGATATCACATCTCATGCTATAGAGAGGGTCTCAGGTTTGGTATTAGAAGCATTGGGATATCACATATCATGCTAAAGGAAGGGTCTCAGGATTGGAATGGGGAGGAGTTGGATATCACATCTCATGCTATAGGAAGGGTCTCAGGTTTGGAATCTGAAGGAGTTGGATATCACACCTCATGAAATAGGAAGGGTCTCAGGTTTGGTATTATAAGCAGTGAGATATCACATCTCATGATATAGGAAGGGTCTCAGGTTTGGAATGGGAAGGAGTTGGATATCACATCTCATGTTATAGGAAGGCTCTCAGGTTTGGTATTAGAAGCATTGAGATATCGGATCTCATGCTATAAGAAGGGTCTCAGGATTGGAATGGGAAGGAGTTGGATATCACATCTTATGCTATAGGAAGGGTCTCAGGTTTGGAATGGGAAAGAGTTGGATATCAAAGCTCATGCTATAGGAAGGGTCTCGGGTTGGGTAATAGAAGCATTGAGATATCACATCTCATGCTATAGGAAGGGTCTCAGGGTTGGAATGGGAAGGAGTTGGATATCACAGCTCATGCTACAGGAAGGGTCTCTGGGTTGGAATGGGAATTAGTTGGATATCACATCTCATGCTATAGGAAGGGTCTCAGGTTTGGTATTAGAAGCATTGAGATATCACATCTCATGCTATAGGAATGGTCTCAGGTTTGGAATGGGAAGGAGTTGGATATCACATCTCATGTTATAGGAAGGGTCTCAGGTTTGGTATTAGAAGCATTGAGACATCACATCTCATAATATAGGAAGGGTCTCAGGATTGGAATGGGAAGGAGTTGGATATTGCATCTCATGTTATAGGAAGGGTCTCAGGTTTGGTATTAGAAGCATTGAGACATCACATTTCATGCTATAGGAAGGGTCTCAGGTTTGGTATTAGAAGCATTGAGATATCACATCTCATGCTATCGGAAGCGTCTCTGGATTGGAATGGGAAGGAGTTGGATATAACATCTGATGCTATAGGAAAGGTCTCAGGTTTGGAATGGGAAGGAGTTGGACATCACATTTCATGCTATAGGAAGGGTCTCAGGTTTGGTATTAGAAGCATTGAGATATCACATCTCATGCTATAGGAAGGGTCTCGGGATTGGAATGGGAAGGAGTTGGATATCAAATTTCATGCTATAGGAAGGGTCTCAGGTTTAGTATTAGAAGCTTTGAGATATCACATCTCATGTTATAGGAAGGGTCTCAGGTTTGGTATTAGGAGCATTGAGATATCACATCTCATGCTACAGGAATGGTCTCTGGTTTGGAAAGGAAAGGAGTTGGATATCACATCTCATGCTATAGGATGGGTCTCAGGTTTGGAATGGGAAGGAGTTGGATATCACATCTCATGCTATAAGAAGGGTCTCAGGTTTGGAATGTGAAGGAGTTGGATATCACATTTCATGCGATAGGAAGGGTGTCAGGTTTGGTATTAGAAGCATTGAGATATCACATCTCATGCTATAGGAAGGGTCTCAGAATTGGAATGGGAAGGAGTTGGATATAACATCTCATGCTATAGGAAGGGTCTCAGGTTTGGAATGGGAAGGAGTTGGATATCACATGTCGTGCTATAGGAAGGGTCTCATGTTTGGTATTAGAAGCATTGAGATATCACATCTCTTGCTATAGGAAGTGTCTCAGGTTTGGAATGGGAAGGAGTTGTATATCACATCTCATGCTATAGGAAGGGTCTCAGGTTTGGTATTAGAAGTATTGAGATATCACATCTCATGCTATAGGAAGGGTCTCAGGATTGGAATGGGAAGGAGTTGGATATCACATCTCATGCTATAGGAAGGGTCTCAGGTTGGAATGGGAAGGAGTTGAATATCACATCTCATGCTATCGGAAGGGTCTCAGGTTTTGAATGAGAAGGATTTGGATATCACATCTCATGGTATAGGAAGGGTCTCAGGTTTGGTATTAGAAGCATTGAGATATCACATCTCATGCTACAGGAAGGGTCTCAGGTTTGGAATGAGAAGGAGTTGGACATCACATCTCATGGTATAGGAAGGGTCTCAGGTTTGGTATTAGAAGCACTGAGATATCACATCTCATGCCACAGGAAGGGTCTCAGGTTTGGAATGGGAATGAGTTTGATATCACATCACATGCTATAGAAGGGTCTCAAGTTTGGAATGGGAAGGAGTTGGATATCACATCTCATGCTATAAGAAGGGTCTCAGGATTGGAAAGGGAAGGGGTTGGATATCACATTTCATTCTATAGGAAGGGTATCAGGTTTGGTATTAGAAGCATTGCGATATCACATCTCATGCTAAAGGAAGGGTCTTTGGTTTGGAATGGGAAGGAGTTAGATAGCACATCTCATGCTATAGGAAGGGTCTCAGGTTTGGAATGGGAAGGAGTTTGATATCACATCTCATGCTATAGGAAGGGTCTCAGGTTTGGAATGGGAAGGAGTTGGATATCACATCTCATGCTATAAGAAGGGTCTCAGGATTGGAATGGGAAGGAGTTGGATATAACATCTCATTCTATAGGAAGGGTCTCAGGTTTGGAATGGGAAGGAGTTGGATATCACATTTCATGCTATAGGAAGGGTCTCCGGTTTGGTATTAGAAGCATTGAGATATCACATCTCATACTATAGGAAGGGTCTCAGGTTTGGAATGGGAAGGAGTTGGATATCACATCTAATGCTGTAGCAAGGGTCTCAGGTTTGGTATTAGAAGCATTGAGATATCACATCTCATGCTACAGGAAGGGTCTCAGGTTTGGAATGGGAAGGAGTTGGATATCACATCTCATGCTGTAGCAAGGGTCTCAGGTTTGGTATTAGAAGTATTGAGATATCACATCTCATGCTATAGGAAGGGTCTCAGGATTGGAATGGGAAGGAGTTGAATATCACATCTCATGCTATAGGAAGGGTCTCAGGTTGGAATGGGAAGGAGTTGAATATCACATCTCATGCTATAGAAAGGGTCTCAGGTTTGGAATTAGAAGGGGTTGGATATCACATCTCATGGTATAGGAAGGGTCTCAGGTTGGAATGGGAAGGTGTTGAATATCACATCTCATGCTATAGGAAGGGTCTCAGGTTTGGAATGAGAAGGAGTTGGATATCACATCTCATGCTATAGGAAGGGTCTCAGGTTTGGTATTAGAAGCATTGAGATATCACATCTCATGCTACAGGAAGGGTCTCAGGTTTGGAATGGGAAGGAGTTGGATATCACATCTCATGCTGTAGCAAGGGTCTCAGGTTTGGTATTAGAAGTATTGAGATATCACATCTCATGCTATAGGAAGGGTCTCAGGATTGGAATGGGAAGGAGTTGAATATCACATCTCATGCTATAGGAAGGGTCTCAGGTTGGAATGGGAAGGAGTTGAATATCACATCTCATGCTATAGGAAGGGTCTCAGGTTTGGAATGAGAAGGGGTTGGATATCACATCTCATGATATAGGAAGGGTCTCAGGTTTGGAATGGGAAGGAGTTGGATATCACATCTCATGCTATAAGAAGGGTCTCAGGATTGGAATGGGAAGGAGTTGAATATCACATTTCATTCTATAGGAAGGGTCTCAGGTTTGGTATTAGAAGCATTGCGATATCTCATCTCATGCTACAGGAAGGGTCTTTGGTTTCGAATGGGAAGGAGTTGGATAGCACATCTGATGGTATAGGAAGGGTCTCAGGTTTGGAATGGGAAGGAGTTTGATATCACATCTCATGTTATAGGAAGGGTCTCAGGATTGGAATGGGAAGGAGTTGGATATCACATCTCATGCTATAAGAAGGGTCTCAGGATTGGAATGGGAAAGAGTTGGATATAACATCTCATGCTATAGGAAGGGTCTCAGGTTTGGAATGGGAAGGAGTTGGATATCACATTTCATGCTATAGGAAGGGTCTCCGGTTTGGTATTAGAAGCATTGAGATATCACATCTCATACTATAGGAAGGCTCTCAGGTTTGGAATGGGAAGGAGTTGGATATCACATCTCATGCTGTAGCAAGGGTCTCAGGTTTGGTATTAGAAGTATTGAGATACCACATCTCATGCTATAGGAAGGGTCTAAGGATTGGAATGGGAAGGAGTTGGATATCACATCTCATGCTATAGGAAGGGTCTCAGGTTGGAATGGGAAGGAGTTGAATATCACATCTCATGCTATAGGAAGGGTCTCAGCTTTGGAATGAGAAGGATTTGGATAGCACATACCATACTATAGGAAGGTTCTCAGGTTTGGCATTAGAAGCATTGAGATATCACATCTCATGGTATAGGAAGGGTCTCAGGTTTGGTATTAGAAGCATTGAGATATCACGTCTCATGTACAGGAAGGGTCTCAGGTTTGGAATGGGAATGAGTTTGATATCACATCTCATGCTATAGAAGGGTCTCAGGTTTGGAATGGTAAGGAGTTGGATATCACATCTCATGCTATAAGAAGGGTCTCAGGATTGGAATGGGAAGGAGTTGAATATCACATTTCATTCTATAGGAAGGGTCTCAGGTTTGGTATTAGAAGCATTGCGATATCACATCTCATGCTACAGGAAGGGTATTTGGTTTCGAATGGGAAGGAGTTGGATAGCACATCTGATGGTATAGGAAGGGTCTCAGGTTTGGAATGGGAAGGAGTTTGATATCACATCTCATGCTATAGGAAGGGTCTCAGGTTTGGAATGGGAAGGATTTGGATATCACATCTCATGCTATAAGAAGGGTCTCAGGATTGGAATGGGAAGGAGTTGGATATAACATCTCATGCTATAGGAAGGGTCTCAGGTTTGGAATGGGAAGGAGTTGGATATCACATTTCATGCTATAGGAAGGGTCTCCGGTTTGGTATTAGAAGCATTGAGATATCACATCTCATGCTATAGGAAGGGTCTCAGGTTTGGAATGGGAAGGAGTTGGATATCACATCTCATGTTATAGGAAGTGTCTCAGGTTTGGAATTAGAAGCATTGAGATATCACATCTCATGCTATAGGAAGGGTCTCAGGATTGGAATGGGAAGGAGTTGGATATTGCATCTCATGCTATAGGAAGGGTCTCAGGTTTGGAATGGGAAGGAGTTGGATATCATATTTCATGCTATATGAAGGGTCTCAGGTTTGGTATTAGAAGCATTGAGATATCACATCTCATGCTATAGGAAGGGTCTCAGGTTTGGAATGGGAAGGAGTTGGATATCACATCTCATGTTATAGGAAGTGTCTCAGGTTTGGAATTAGAAGCATTGAGATATCACATCTCATGCTATAGGAAGGGTCTCAGGATTGGAATGGGAAGGAGTTGGATATTGCATCTCATGCTATAGGAAGGGTCTCAGGTTTGGTATTAGAAGCATTGAGATATAACATCTCATGCTATAGGAAGAGTCTCAGGATTGGAATTGGAAGGAATTGGATAGCACATCTCATGCTATAGGAAGGGTCTCAGGATTGGAATGGGAAGGAGTTGGATATCACATACCATGCTATAGGAAGGTTCTCAGGTTTGGTATTAGAAGCATTGACATATCACATCTCATGCTATAGGAAGGGTCTCAGGCTTGGAATGGGAAGGAGTTCGATATCACATCTCATGTTATAGGAAGGTTCTCAGGTTTGGTATTAGAAGCACTGAGATATCACATCTGATGGTACAGGATGCATCTCAGGTTAGGAATGGCAAGGAGTCAGATATCAAATCTCATGCTACAGGTAGGATCTCAGGTTTGTTGTGGGAAGGAGTTGGATACCACATCTGATGCTTTAGGAAGGGTCTCAGGTTTGGAATCTGAAGGAGTTAGATATCACATCTCATGCCATATGAAGGGTCTCAGGTTTGGTATGGGAAGGAGTTGGATATCACATTTCATGTTATAGGAAGGGTCTCAGGTTTGGACTGGGAAGGAGTTGGATATCACATCTCATGTTATAGGAAGGGTCTCAGGTTTGGTATTAGAAGCATCGAGATATCACATCCTATGGTACAGGATGTATCTCAGGTTAGGAATGGCAAGGAGTCAGATATCAAATCTCATGCTACTGGTAGGATCTCAGGTTTGTAGTGGGAAGGAGTTGGATACCACATCTGATGCTATAGGAAGGATCTTAGGTTTGGAAATGGAAGGAGTTGTTTATCAGATCTCATGCTATGGGAAGGGCCTCAGGTTTGCTATTGGAAGCATTGAGATATCACATCTCATGCTATAGGAAGGGTCTCAGGTTTGGAATGGGAAGGAGTTGGATATCACATCTCATGCTATAGAGAGGGTCTCAGGTTTGGTATTAGAAGCATTGAGATATCACATATCATGCTAAAGGAAGGGTCTCAGGATTGGAATGGGGAGGAGTTGGATATCACATCTCATGCTATAGGAAGGGTCTCAGGTTTGGAATCTGAAGGAGTTGGATATCACACCTCATGAAATAGGAAGGGTCTCAGGTTTGGTATTATAAGCAGTGAGATATCACATCTCATGATATAGGAAGGGTCTCAGGTTTGGAATGGGAAGGAGTTGGATATCACATCTCATGTTATAGGAAGGCTCTCAGGTTTGGTATTAGAAGCATTGAGATATCGGATCTCATGCTATAAGAAGGGTCTCAGGATTGGAATGGGAAGGAGTTGGATATCACATCTTATGCTATAGGAAGGGTCTCAGGTTTGGAATGGGAAAGAGTTGGATATCAAAGCTCATGCTATAGGAAGGGTCTCGGGTTGGGTAATAGAAGCATTGAGATATCACATCTCATGCTATAGGAAGGGTCTCAGGGTTGGAATGGGAAGGAGTTGGATATCACAGCTCATGCTACAGGAAGGGTCTCTAGGTTGGAATGGGAATTAGTTGGATATCACATCTCATGCTATAGGAAGGGTCTCAGGTTTGGTATTAGAAGCATTGAGATATCACATCTCATGCTATAGGAATGGTCTCAGGTTTGGAATGGGAAGGAGTTGGATATCACATCTCATGTTATAGGAAGGGTCTCAGGTTTGGTATTAGAAGCATTGAGACATCACATCTCATAATATAGGAAGGGTCTCAGGATTGGAATGGGAAGGAGTTGGATATTGCATCTCATGTTATAGGAAGGGTCTCAGGTTTGGTATTAGAAGCATTGAGACATCACATTTCATGCTATAGGAAGGGTCTCAGGTTTGGTATTAGAAGCATTGAGATATCACATCTCTTGCTATAGGAAGTGTCTCAGGTTTGGAATGGGAAGGAGTTGTATATCACATCTCATGCTATAGGAAGGGTCTCAGGTTTGGTATTAGAAGTATTGAGATATCACATCTCATGCTATAGGAAGGGTCTCAGGATTGGAATGGGAAGGAGTTGGATATCACATCTCATGCTATAGGAAGGGTCTCAGGTTGGAATGGGAAGGAGTTGAATATCACATCTCATGCTATCGGAAGGGTCTCAGGTTTTGAATGAGAAGGATTTGGATATCACATCTCATGGTATAGGAAGGGTCTCAGGTTTGGTATTAGAAACATTGAGATATCACATCTCATGCTACAGGAAGGGTCTCAGGTTTGGAATGAGAAGGAGTTGGACATCACATCTCATGGTATAGGAAGGGTCTCAGGTTTGGTATTAGAAGCACTGAGATATCACATCTCATGCCACAGGAAGGGTCTCAGGTTTGGAATGGGAATGAGTTTGATATCACATCACATGCTATAGAAGGGTCTCAAGTTTGGAATGGGAAGGAGTTGGATATCACATCTCATGCTATAAGAAGGGTCTCAGGATTGGAAAGGGAAGGGGTTGGATATCACATTTCATTCTATAGGAAGGGTATCAGGTTTGGTATTAGAAGCATTGCGATATCACATCTCATGCTAAAGGAAAGGTCTTTGGTTTGGAATGGGAAGGAGTTGGATAGCACATCTCATGCTATAGGAAGGGTCTCAGGTTTGGAATGGGAAGGAGTTTGATATCACATCTCATGCTATAGGAAGGGTCTCAGGTTTGGAATGGGAAGGAGTTGGATATCACATCTCATGCTATAAGAAGGGTCTCAGGATTGGAATGGGAAGGAGTTGGATATAACATCTCATTCTATAGGAAGGGTCTCAGGTTTGGAATGGGAAGGAGTTGGATATCACATTTCATGCTATAGGAAGGGTCTCCGGTTTGGTATTAGAAGCATTGAGATATCACATCTCATACTATAGGAAGGGTCTCAGGTTTGGAATGGGAAGGAGTTGGATATCACATCTAATGCTGTAGCAAGGGTCTCAGGTTTGGTATTAGAAGCATTGAGATATCACATCTCATGCTACAGGAAGGGTCTCAGGTTTGGAATGGGAAGGAGTTGGATATCACATCTCATGCTGTAGCAAGGGTCTCAGGTTTGGTATTAGAAGTATTGAGATATCACATCTCATGCTATAGGAAGGGTCTCAGGATTGGAATGGGAAGGAGTTGAATATCACATCTCATGCTATAGGAAGGGTCTCAGGTTGGAATGGGAAGGAGTTGAATATCACATCTCATGCTATAGAAAGGGTCTCAGGTTTGGAATTAGAAGGGGTTGGATATCACATCTCATGGTATAGGAAGGGTCTCAGGTTGGAATGGGAAGGAGTTGAATATCACATCTCATGCTATAGGAAGGGTCTCAGGTTTGGAATGAGAAGGAGTTGGATATCACATCTCATGCTATAGGAAGGGTCTCAGGTTTGGTATTAGAAGCATTGAGATATCACATCTCATGCTACAGGAAGGGTCTCAGGTTTGGAATGGGAAGGAGTTGGATATCACATCTCATGCTGTAGCAAGGGTCTCAGGTTTGGTATTAGAAGTATTGAGATATCACATCTCATGCTATAGGAAGGGTCTCAGGATTGGAATGGGAAGGAGTTGAATATCACATCTCATGCTATAGGAAGGGTCTCAGGTTGGAATGGGATGGAGTTGAATATCACATCTCATGCTATAGGAAGGGTCTCAGGTTTGGAATGAGAAGGGGTTGGATATCACATCTCATGATATAGGAAGGGTCTCAGGTTTGGAATGGGAAGGAGTTGGATATCACATCTCATGCTATAAGAAGGGTCTCAGGATTGGAATGGGAAGGAGTTGAATATCACATTTCATTCTATAGGAAGGGTCTCAGGTTTGGTATTAGAAGCATTGCGATATCTCATCTCATGCTACAGGAAGGGTCTTTGGTTTCGAATGGGAAGGAGTTGGATAGCACATCTGATGGTATAGGAAGCGTCTCAGGTTTGGAATGGGAAGGAGTTTGATATCACATCTCATGCTATAGGAAGGGTCTCAGGATTGGAATGGGAAGGAGTTGGATATCACATCTCATGCTATAAGAAGGGTCTCAGGATTGGAATGGGAAAGAGTTGGATATAACATCTCATGCTATAGGAAGGGTCTCAGGTTTGGAATGGGAAGGAGTTGGATATCACATTTCATGCTATAGGAAGGGTCTCCGGTTTGGTATTAGAAGCATTGAGATATCACATCTCATACTATAGGAAGGCTCTCAGGTTTGGAATGGGAAGGAGTTGGATATCACATCTCATGCTGTAGCAAGGGTCTCAGGTTTGGTATTAGAAGTATTGAGATACCACATCTCATGCTATAGGAAGGGTCTAAGGATTGGAATGGGAAGGAGTTGGATATCACATCTCATGCTATAGGAAGGGTCTCAGGTTGGAATGGGAAGGAGTTGAATATCACATCTCATGCTATAGGAAGGGTCTCAGCTTTGGAATGAGAAGGATTTGGATAGCACATACCATACTATAGGAAGGTTCTCAGGTTTGGCATTAGAAGCATTGAGATATCACATCTCATGGTATAGGAAGGGTCTCAGGTTTGGTATTAGAAGCATTGAGATATCACGTCTCATGTACAGGAAGGGTCTCAGGTTTGGAATGGGAATGAGTTGGATATCACATCTCATGCTATAAGAAGGGTCTCAGGATTGGAATGGGAAGGAGTTGAATATCACATTTCATTCTATAGGAAGGGTCTCAGGTTTGGTATTAGAAGCATTGCGATATCACATCTCATGCTACAGGAAGGGTATTTGGTTTCGAATGGGAAGGAGTTGGATAGCACATCTGATGGTATAGGAAGGGTCTCAGGTTTGGAATGGGAAGGAGTTTGATATCACATCTCATGCTATAGGAAGGGTCTCAGGTTTGGAATGGGAAGGATTTGGATATCACATCTCATGCTATAAGAAGGGTCTCAGGATTGGAATGGGAAGGAGTTGGATATAACATCTCATGCTATAGGAAGGGTCTCAGGTTTGGAATGGGAAGGAGTTGGATATCACATTTCATGCTATAGGAAGGGTCTCCGGTTTGGTATTAGAAGCATTGAGATATCACATCTCATACTATAGGAAGGCTCTCAGGTTTGGAATGGGAAGGAGTTGGATATCACATCTCATGCTGTAGCAAGGGTCTCAGGTTTGGTATTAGAAGTATTGAGATACCACATCTCATGCTATAGGAAGGGTCTAAGGATTGGAATGGGAAGGAGTTGGATATCACATCTCATGCTATAGGAAGGGTCTCAGGTTGGAATGGGAAGGAGTTGAATATCACATCTCATGCTCTAGGAAGGGTCTCAGCTTTGGAATGAGAAGGCTTTGGATATCACATCTCATGCTATAGGAAGGGTCTCAGGTTTGGTATTAGAAGCATTGAGATATCACATCTCATGCTACAGGAAGGGTCTCAGGTTTGGAATGAGAAGGAGTTGGACATCACATCTCATGGTATAGGAAGGGTCTCAGGTTTGGTATTAGAAGCATTGAGATATCACATCTCATGCTATAGGAAGGGTCTCAGGTTTGGAATGGGAAGGAGTTGGATATCACATCTCATGCTATAGAGAGGGTCTCAGGTTTGGTATTAGAATCATTGAGATATCACATCTCATGCTATAGGAAGGGTCTCAGGTTTGGAATGGGAAGGAGTTGGATATCACATCTCATGCTATAGAGAGGGTCTCAGGTTTGGTATTAGAAGCATTGAGATATCACATATCATGCTAAAGGAAGGGTCTCAGGATTGGAATGGGGAGGAGTTGGATATCACATCTCATGCTATAGGAAGGGTCTCAGGTTTGGAATCTGACGGAGTTGGATATCACACCTCATGAAATAGGAAGGGTCTCAGGTTTGGTATTATAAGCAGTGAGATATCACATCTCATGATATAGGAAGGGTCTCAGGTTTGGAATGGGAAGGAGTTGGATATCACATCTCATGCTATAGAGAGGGTCTCAGGTTTGGTATTAGAAGCATTGAGATATCACATATCATGCTAAAGGAAGGGTCTCAGGATTGGAATGGGGAGGAGTTGGATATCACATCTCATGCTATAGGAAGGGTCTCAGGTTTGGAATCTGAAGGAGTTGGATATCACACCTCATGAAATAGGAAGGGTCTCAGGTTTGGTATTATAAGCAGTGAGATATCACATCTCATGATATAGGAAGGGTCTCAGGTTTGGAATGGGAAGGAGTTGGATATCACATCTCATGTTATAGGAAGGCTCTCAGGTTTGGTATTAGAAGCATTGAGATATCGGATCTCAT
This sequence comes from Ambystoma mexicanum, assembly GCF_040938575.1. Classification (NCBI taxonomy): domain Eukaryota; kingdom Metazoa; phylum Chordata; class Amphibia; order Caudata; family Ambystomatidae; genus Ambystoma; species Ambystoma mexicanum. Next base: position 1,553,578 of record NW_027182444.1, on the reverse strand, counting down.
GCTATAAGAAGGGTCTCAGGATTGGAATGGGAAGGAGTTGGATATCACATCTTATGCTATAGGAAGGGTCTCAGGTTTGGAATGGGAAAGAGTTGGATATCAAAGCTCATGCTATAGGAAGGGTCTCGGGTTGGGTAATAGAAGCATTGAGATATCACATCTCATGCTATAGGAAGGGTCTCAGGGTTGGAATGGGAAGGAGTTGGATATCACAGCTCATGCTACAGGAAGGGTCTCTGGGTTGGAATGGGAATTAGTTGGATATCACATCTCATGCTATAGGAAGGGTCTCAGGTTTGGTATTAGAAGCATTGAGATATCACATCTCATGCTATAGGAATGGTCTCAGGTTTGGAATGGGAAGGAGTTGGATATCACATCTCATGTTATAGGAAGGGTCTCAGGTTTGGTATTAGAAGCATTGAGACATCACATCTCATAATATAGGAAGGGTCTCAGGATTGGAATGGGAAGGAGTTGGATATTGCATCTCATGTTATAGGAAGGGTCTCAGGTTTGGTATTAGAAGCATTGAGACATCACATTTCATGCTATAGGAAGGGTCTCAGGTTTGGTATTAGAAGCATTGAGATATCACATCTCATGCTATCGGAAGCGTCTCTGGATTGGAATGGGAAGGAGTTGGATATAACATCTGATGCTATAGGAAAGGTCTCAGGTTTGGAATGGGAAGGAGTTGGACATCACATTTCATGCTATAGGAAGGGTCTCAGGTTTGGTATTAGAAGCATTGAGATATCACATCTCATGCTATAGGAAGGGTCTCGGGATTGGAATGGGAAGGAGTTGGATATCAAATTTCATGCTATAGGAAGGGTCTCAGGTTTAGTATTAGAAGCTTTGAGATATCACATCTCATGTTATAGGAAGGGTCTCAGGTTTGGTATTAGGAGCATTGAGATATCACATCTCATGCTAGAGGAAGGGTCTCTGGTTTGGAAAGGAAAGGAGTTGGATATCACATCTCATGCTATAGGATGGGTCTCAGGTTTGGAATGGGAAGGAGTTGGATATCACATCTCATGCTATAAGAAGGGTCTCAGGTTTGGAATGTGAAGGAGTTGGATATCACATTTCATGCGATAGGAAGGGTGTCAGGTTTGGTATTAGAAGCATTGAGATATCACATCTCATGCTATAGGAAGGGTCTCAGAATTGGAATGGGAAGGAGTTGGATATAACATCTCATGCTATAGGAAGGGTCTCAGGTTTGGAATGGGAAGGAGTTGGATATCACATGTCGTGCTATAGGAAGGGTCTCATGTTTGGTATTAGAAGCATTGAGATATCACATCTCTTGCTATAGGAAGTGTCTCAGGTTTGGAATGGGAAGGAGTTGTATATCACATCTCATGCTATAGGAAGGGTCTCAGGTTTGGTATTAGAAGTATTGAGATATCACATCTCATGCTATAGGAAGGGTCTCAGGATTGGAATGGGAAGGAGTTGGATATCACATCTCATGCTATAGGAAGGGTCTCAGGTTTGAATGGGAAGGAGTTGAATATCACATCTCATGCTATCGGAAGGGTCTCAGGTTTTGAATGAGAAGGATTTGGATATCACATCTCATGGTATAGGAAGGGTCTCAGGTTTGGTATTAGAAGCATTGAGATATCACATCTCATGCTACAGGAAGGGTCTCAGGTTTGGAATGAGAAGGAGTTGGACATCACATCTCATGGTATAGGAAGGGTCTCAGGTTTGGTATTAGAAGCACTGAGATATCACATCTCATGCCACAGGAAGGGTCTCAGGTTTGGAATGGGAATGAGTTTGATATCACATCTCATGCTATAGAAGGGTCTCAAGTTTGGAATGGGAAGGAGTTGGATATCACATCTCATGCTATAAGAAGGGTCTCAGGATTGGAAAGGGAAGGAGTTGGATATCACATTTCATTCTATAGGAAGGGTATCAGGTTTGGTATTAGAAGCATTGCGATATCACATCTCATGCTAAAGGAAGGGTCTTTGGTTTGGAATGGGAAGGAGTTGGATGGCACATCTCATGCTATAGGAAGGGTCTCAGGTTTGAAATGGGAAGGAGTTTGATATCACATCTCATGCTATAGGAAGGGTCTCAGGTTTGGAATGGGAAGGAGTTGGATATCACATCTCATGCTATAAGAAGGGTCTCAGGATTGGAATGGGAAGGAGTTGGATATAACATCTCATGCTATAGGAAGGGTCTCAGGTTTGGAATGGGAAGGAGTTGGATATCACATTTCATGCTATAGGAAGGGTCTCCGGTTTGGTATTAGAAGCATTGAGATATCACATCTCATACTATAGGAAGGGTCTCAGGTTTGGAATGGGAAGGAGTTGGATATCACATCTAATGCTGTAGCAAGGGTCTCAGGTTTGGTATTAGAAGCATTGAGATATCACATCTCATGCTACAGGAAGGGTCTCAGGTTTGGAATGGGAAGGAGTTGGATATCACATCTCATGCTGTAGCAAGGGTCTCAGGTTTGGTATTAGAAGTATTGAGATATCACATCTCATGCTATAGGAAGGGTCTCAGGATTGGAATGGGAAGGAGTTGAATATCACATCTCATGCTATAGGAAGGGTCTCAGGTTGGAATGGGAAGGAGTTGAATATCACATCTCATGCTATAGAAAGGGTCTCAGGTTTGGAATTAGAAGGGGTTGGATATCACATCTCATGGTATAGGAAGGGTCTCAGGTTGGAATGGGAAGGAGTTGAATATCACATCTCATGCTATAGGAAGGGTCTCAGGTTTGGAATGAGAAGGAGTTGGATATCACATCTCATGCTATAGGAAGGGTCTCAGGTTTGGTATTAGAAGCATTGAGATATCACATCTCATGCTACAGGAAGGGTCTCAGGTTTGGAATGGGAAGGAGTTGGATATCACATCTCATGCTGTAGCAAGGGTCTCAGGTTTGGTATTAGAAGTATTGAGATATCACATCTCATGCTATAGGAAGGGTCTCAGGATTGGAATGAGAAGGAGTTGAATATCACATCTCATGCTATAGGAAGGGTCTCAGGTTGGAATGGGAAGGTGTTGAATATCACATCTCATGCTATAGGAAGGGTCTCAGGTTTGGAATGAGAAGGGGTTGGATATCACATCTCATGATATAGGAAGGGTCTCAGGTTTGGAATGGGAAGGAGTTGGATATCACATCTCATGCTATAAGAAGGGTCTCAGGATTGGAATGGGAAGGAGTTGAATATCACATTTCATTCTATAGGAAGGGTCTCAGGTTTGGTATTAGAAGCATTGCGATATCTCATCTCATGCTACAGGAAGGGTCTTTGGTTTCGAATGGGAAGGAGTTGGATAGCACATCTGATGGTATAGGAAGGGTCTCAGGTTTGGAATGGGAAGGAGTTTGATATCACATCTCATGCTATAGGAAGGGTCTCAGGATTGGAATGGGAAGGAGTTGGATATCACATCTCATGCTATAAGAAGGGTCTCAGGATTGGAATGGGAAAGAGTTGGATATAACATCTCATGCTATAGGAAGGGTCTCAGGTTTGGAATGGGAAGGAGTTGGATATCACATTTCATGCTATAGGAAGGGTCTCCGGTTTGGTATTAGAAGCATTGAGATATCACATCTCATACTATAGGAAGGCTCTCAGGTTTGGAATGGGAAGGAGTTGGATATCACATCTCATGCTGTAGCAAGGGTCTCAGGTTTGGTATTAGAAGTATTGAGATACCACATCTCATGCTATAGGAAGGGTCTAAGGATTGGAATGGGAAGGAGTTGGATATCACATCTCATGCTATAGGAAGGGTCTCAGGTTGGAATGGGAAGGAGTTGAATATCACATCTCATGCTATAGGAAGGGTCTCAGCTTTGGAATGAGAAGGTTTTGGATAGCACATACCATACTATAGGAAGGTTCTCAGGTTTGGCATTAGAAGCATTGAGATATCACATCTCATGGTATAGGAAGGGTCTCAGGTTTGGTATTAGAAGCATTGAGATATCACGTCTCATGTACAGGAAGGGTCTCAGGTTTGGAATGGGAATGAGTTTGATATCACATCTCATGCTATAGAAGGGTCTCAGGTTTGGAATGGGAAGGAGTTGGATATCACATCTCATGCTATAAGAAGGGTCTCAGGATTGGAATGGGAAGGAGTTGAATATCACATTTCATTCTATAGGAAGGGTCTCAGGTTTGGTATTAGAAGCATTGCGATATCTCATCTCATGCTACAGGAAGGGTCTTTGGTTTCGAATGGGAAGGAGTTGGATAGCACATCTGATGGTATAGGAAGGGTCTCAGGTTTGGAATGGGAAGGAGTTTGATATCACATCTCATGCTATAGGAAGGGTCTCAGGATTGGAATGGGAAGGAGTTGGATATCACATCTCATGCTATAAGAAGGGTCTCAGGATTGGAATGGGAAAGAGTTGGATATAACATCTCATGCTATAGGAAGGGTCTCAGGTTTGGAATGGGAAGGAGTTGGATATCACATTTCATGCTATAGGAAGGGTCTCCGGTTTGGTATTAGAAGCATTGAGATATCACATCTCATACTATAGGAAGGCTCTCAGGTTTGGAATGGGAAGGAGTTGGATATCACATCTCATGCTGTAGCAAGGGTCTCAGGTTTGGTATTAGAAGTATTGAGATACCACATCTCATGCTATAGGAAGGGTCTAAGGATTGGAATGGGAAGGAGTTGGATATCACATCTCATGCTATAGGAAGGGTCTCAGGTTGGAATGGGAAGGAGTTGAATATCACATCTCATGCTCTAGGAAGGGTCTCAGCTTTGGAATGAGAAGGCTTTGGATATCACATCTCATGCTATAGGAAGGGTCTCAGGTTTGGTATTAGAAGCATTGAGATATCACATCTCATGCTACAGGAAGGGTCTCAGGTTTGGAATGAGAAGGAGTTGGACATCACATCTCATGGTATAGGAAGGGTCTCAGGTTTGGTATTAGAAGCATTGAGATATCACATCTCATGCTATAGGAAGGGTCTCAGGTTTGGAATGGGAAGGAGTTGGATATCACATCTCATGCTATAGAGAGGGTCTCAGGTTTGGTATTAGAATCATTGAGATATCACATCTCATGCTATAGGAAGGGTCTCAGGTTTGGAATGGGAAGGAGTTGGATATCACATCTCATGCTATAGAGAGGGTCTCAGATTTGGTATTAGAAGAATTGAGATATCACATCTCATGCTATAGGAAGGGTCTCAGGATTGGAATGGGAAGGAGTTGGATATCACATCTCATGCTATAGGAAGGGTCTCAGGTTTGGAATGGTAAGGAGTTGGATATCACATCTCATGTTATAGGAAGGGTCTCAGGTTTGGTATTAGAAGCATCGAGATATCACATCCTATGGTACAGGATGTATCTCAGGTTAGGAATGGCAAGGAGTCAGATATCAAATCTCATGCTACTGGTAGGATCTCAGGTTTGTAGTGGGAAGGAGTTGGATACCACATCTGATGCTATAGGAAGGATCTTAGGTTTGGAAATGGAAGGAGTTGTTTATCAGATCTCATGCTATGGGAAGGGCCTCAGGTTTGCTATTGGAAGCATTGAGAAATCACATCTCATGCAATAGGAAGGGACTCAGGATTGGATTGGGAAGGAGTTGGATATCACATCTAATGCTATAGGAAGGGTCTCAGGTTTGGTATTAGAATCATTGAGATATCACATCTCATGCTATAGGAAGGGACTCAGGATTGGATTGGGAAGGAGTTGGATATCACATCTCATGTTATAGGAAGGGTCTCAGGTTTGGTATTAGAAGCATTGAGATATCACATATCATGCTATAGGAAGGGTCTCAGGATTGGAATGGGGAGGAGTTGGATATCACATCTCATGCTATAGGAAGGGTCTCAGGTTTGGAATCTGAAGGAGTTGGATATCACACCTCATGAAATAGGAAGGGTCTCAGGTTTGGTATTATAAGCAGTGAGATATCACATCTCATGTTATAGGAAGGGTCTCAGGTTTGGAATGGGAAGGAGTTGGATATCACATCTCATGTTATAGGAAGGCTCTCAGGTTTGGTATTAGAAGCATTGAGATATCAGATCTCATGCTATAAGAAGGGTCTCAGGATTGGAATGGGAAGGAGTTGGATATCACATCTCATGCTATAGGAAGGGTCTCAGGTTTCGAATGGGAAAGAGTTGGATATCAAAGCTCATTCTATAGGAAGGGTCTCGGGTTGGGTAATAGAAGCATTGAGATATCACATCTCATGCTATAGGAAGGGTCTCAGGGTTGGAATGGGAAGGAGTTGGATATCACATCTCATGCTACAGGACGGGTCTCTGGTTTGGAATGGGAATTAGTTGGATATCACATCTCATGCTATAGGAAGGGTCTCAGGTTTGGTATTAGAAGCATTGAGATATCACATCTCATGCTATAGGAAGGGTCTCAGGTTTGGAATGGGAAGGAGTTGGATATCACATCTTATGTTATAGGAAGGGTCTCAGGTTTGGTATTAGAAGCATTGAGACATCACATCTCATAATATAGGAAGGGTCTCAGGATTGGAATGGGAAGGAGTTTGATATCACATCTCATGGTATAGGAAGGGTCTCAGGTTTGGTATTATAAGCATTGAGATATCACATCTCATGATATAGGAAGGGTCTCAGGTTTGGAATGGGAAGGAGCTGGAAATCATATCTCATGTTATAGGAAGGCTCTCAGGTTTAGTATTAGAAGCATTGAGATATCAGATCGCATGCTATAAGAAGGGTCTCAGGATTGGAATGGGAAGGAGTTGGATATCACATCTCATGCTATAGGAAGGGTCTCAGGTTTAGAATGGGAAAGAGTTGGATATAACATCTCATGCTATAGGAAGGGTCTCAGGTTTGGAATGGGAAGGAGTTGGATATCACATTTCATGCTACAGGAAGGGTCTCGGGTTGGGTAATAGAAGCATTGATATATCACATCTCATGGTATAGGAAGGGTCTCAGGGTTGGAATGGGAAGGAGTTTGATATCACATCTCTTGCTATAGGAAGGGTCTCAGGTTTGGAATGGGAAGGAGTTGGATATCACATTTCATGCTATAGGAAGGGTCTCAGGTTTGGTATTAGAAGCATTGAGATATCACATCTCATGCTATCGGAAGCGTCTCGGGATTGGAATGGGAAGGAGTTGGATATAACATCTGATGCTATAGGAAAGGTCTCAGGTTTGGAATGGGAAGGAGTTGGATATCACATTTCATGCTATAGGAAGGGTCTCAGGTTTGGTATTAGAAGCATTGAGATATCACATCTCATGCTATAGGAAGGGTCTCGGGATTGGAATGGGAAGGAGTTGGATATCACATTTCATGCGATAGGAAGGGTGTCAGGTTTGGTATTAGAAGCATTGAGATATCACATCTCATTCTATAGGAAGGGTCTCAGAATTGGAATGGGAAGGAATTGGATATAACATCTCATGCTATAGGAAGGGTCTCAGGTTTGGAATGGGAAGGAGTTGGATAACACATTTCATGATATAGGAATGGTCCCATGTTTGGTATTAGAAGCATTTAGATATCACATCTCATGCTATAGGAAGGGTCTCAGGTTTGGAATGGGAAGGAGTTGGATATCACATCTCATGCTATAGGAAGGGTCTCAGGTTTGGTATTAGAAGTATTGAGATATCACATCTCATACTATAGGAAGGGTCTCAGGATTGGAATGGGAAGGAGTTGGATATCACATCTCATGCTATTGGAAGGGTCTCAGGTTGAAATGGGAAGGAGTTGAATATCACATCTCATGCTATAGGAAGGGTCTCAGCTTTGGAAAGAGAAGGATTTGGATATCACATCTCATGGTATAGGAAGGGTCTCAGGTTTGGTATTAGAAGCATTGAGATATCACGTCTCATGTACAGGAAGGGTCTCAGGTTTGGAATGGGAATGAGTTTGATATCACATCTCATGCTATAGAAGGGTCTCAGGATTGGAATGGGAAGGAGTTGAATATCACATTTCATTCTATAGGAAGGGTCTCAGGTTTGGTATTAGAAGCATTGCGATATCACATCTCATGCTACAGGAAGGGTCTTTGGTTTGGAATGGGAAGGAGTTGGATAGCACATCTGATGGTATAGGAAGGGTCTCAGGTTTGGAATGGGAAGGAGTTTGATATCACATCTCATGCTATAGGAAGGGTCTCAGGTTTGGAATGGGAAGGAGTTGGATATCACATCTCATGCTATAAGAAGGGTCTCAGGATTGGAATGGGAAGGAGTTGGATATAACATCTCATGCTATAGGAAGGGTCTCAGGTTTGGAATGGGAAGGAGTTGGATATCACATTTCATGCTACAGGAAGGGTCTCGGGTTGGGTAATAGAAGCATTGATATATCACATCTCATGGTATAGGAAGGGTCTCAGGGTTGGAATGGGAAGGAGTTTGATATCACATCTCTTGCTATAGGAAGGGTCTCAGGTTTGGAATGGGAAGGAGTTGGATATCACATTTCATGCTATAGGAAGGGTCTCAGGTTTGGTATTAGAAGCATTGAGATATCACATCTCATGCTATCGGAAGCGTCTCGGGATTGGAATGGGAAGGAGTTGGATATAACATCTGATGCTATAGGAAAGGTCTCAGGTTTGGAATGGGAAGGAGTTGGATATCACATTTCATGCTATAGGAAGGGTCTCAGGTTTGGTATTAGAAGCATTGAGATATCACATCTCATGCTATAGGAAGGGTCTCGGGATTGGAATGGGAAGGAGTTGGATATCACATTTCATGCGATAGGAAGGGTGTCAGGTTTGGTATTAGAAGCATTGAGATATCACATCTCATTCTATAGGAAGGGTCTCAGAATTGGAATGGGAAGGAATTGGATATAACATCTCATGCTATAGGAAGGGTCTCAGGTTTGGAATGGGAAGGAGTTGGATAACACATTTCATGATATAGGAATGGTCCCATGTTTGGTATTAGAAGCATTGAGATATCACATCTCATGCTATAGGAAGGGTCTCAGGTTTGGAATGGGAAGGAGTTGGATATCACATCTCATGCTATAGGAAGGGTCTCAGGTTTGGTATTAGAAGTATTGAGATATCACATCTCATACTATAGGAAGGGTCTCAGGATTGGAATGGGAAGGAGTTGGATATCACATCTCATGCTATTGGAAGGGTCTCAGGTTGAAATGGGAAGGAGTTGAATATCACATCTCATGCTATAGGAAGGGTCTCAGCTTTGGAAAGAGAAGGATTTGGATATCACATCTCATGGTATAGGAAGGGTCTCAGGTTTGGTATTAGAAGCATTGAGATATCACGTCTCATGTACAGGAAGGGTCTCAGGTTTGGAATGGGAATGAGTTTGATATCACATCTCATGCTATAGAAGGGTCTCAGGATTGGAATGGGAAGGAGTTGAATATCACATTTCATTCTATAGGAAGGGTCTCAGGTTTGGTATTAGAAGCATTGCGATATCACATCTCATGCTACAGGAAGGGTCTTTGGTTTGGAATGGGAAGGAGTTGGATAGCACATCTGATGGTATAGGAAGGGTCTCAGGTTTGGAATGGGAAGGAGTTTGATATCACATCTCATGCTATAGGAAGGGTCTCAGGTTTGGAATGGGAAGGAGTTGGATATCACATCTCATGCTATAAGAAGGGTCTCAGGATTGGAATGGGAAGGAGTTGGATATAACATCTCATGCTATAGGAAGGGTCTCAGGTTTGGAATGGGAAGGAGTTAGATATCACATTTCATGCTATAGGAAGGGTCTCCGGTTTGGTATTAGAAGCATTGAGATATCACATCTCATACTATAGGAAGGCTCTCAGGTTTGGAATGGGAAGGAGTTGCATATCGCATCTCATGCTGTAGCAAGGGTCTCAGGTTTGGTATTAGAAGTATTGAGATACCACATCTCATGCTATAGGAAGGGTCTAAGGATTGGAATGGGAAGGAGTTGGATATCACATCTCATGCTATAGGAAGGGTCTCAGGTTGGAATGGGAAGGAGTTGAATGTCACATCTCATGCTATAGGAAGGGTCTCAGCTTTGGAATGAGAAGGATTTGGATATCACATCTCATGGTATAGGAAGGGTCTCAGGTTTGGTATTAGAAGCATTGAGATATCACATCTCATGCTACAGGAAGGGTCTCAGGTTTGGAATGAGAAGGATTTGGACATCACATCTCATGGTATAGGAAGGGTCTCAGGTTTGGTATTAGAATCATTGAGATATCACATCTCATGCTATAGGAAGGGTCTCAGGTTTGGAATGGGAAGGAGTTGGATATCACATCTCATGCTGTAGGAAGGGTCTCAGGTTTGGTATTAGAAGCATTGAGATATCACATCTCATGCTATAGGAAGGGTCTCAGGATTGGAATGGGAAGGAGTTGGATATCACATCTCATGCTATGGGAAGGGTCTTAGGTTTGGAATGGTAAGGAGTTGGATGTCACATCTCATGTCATAGGAAGGGTCTCAGGTTTGGTATTAGAAGCATCGAGATATCACATCCTATGGTACAGGATGTATCTCAGGTTAGGAATGGCAAGGAGTCAGATATCAAATCTCATGCTACTGGTAGAATCTCAGGTTTGTAGTGGGAAGGAGTTGGATACCACATCTGATGCTATAGGAAGGATCTTAGGTTTGGAAATGGAAGGAGTTGTTTATCAGATCTCATGCTATGGGAAGGGCCTCAGGTTTGCTATTGGAAGCATTGAGATATCACATCTCATGCTATAGGAAGGTACTCAGGATTGGATTGGGAAGGAGTTGGATATCACATCTAATGCTATAGGAAGGGTCTCAGGTTTGGTATTAGAAGCATAGAGATATCACATCTCATGCTATAGGAAGGGTCTCAGGATTGGAATGGGATGGAGTTGGATATCACATCTCATGCTATAGGAAGGGTCTCAGGTTTGGAATCTGAAGGAGTTGGATATCACACCTCATGAAATAGGAAGGGTCTCAGGTTTGGTATTATAAGCATTGAGATATCACATCTCATGATATAGGAAGGGTCTCAGGTTTGGAATGGGAAGGAGTTGGATATCACATCTCATGTTATAGGAAGGCTCTCAGGTATGGTATTAGAAGCATTGAGATATCAGATCTCATGCTATAAGAATGGTCTCAGGATTGGAATGGGAAGGAGTTGGATATCACATCTCATGCTATAGGAAGGGTCTCAGGTTTGGAATGGGAAAGAGTTGGATATCATATCTCATGCTATAGGGAGGGTCTCGGGTTGGGTAATAGAAGCATTGAGATATCACATCTCATGCTATAGGAAGGGTCTCAGGGTTGGAATGGGAAGGAGTTGGATATCACATCTCATGCTATAGGAAGGGTCTCAGGTTTGGAATGGGAAGGAGTTGGATATCATATTTCATGCTATATGAAGGGTCTCAGGTTTGGTATTAGAAGCATTGAGATATCACATCTCATGCTATAGGAAGGGTCTCAGGATTGGAATGGGAAGGAGTTGGATATTGCATCTCATGCTATAGGAAGGGTCTCAGGTTTGGTATTAGAAGCATTGAGATATAACATCTCATGCTATAGGAAGAGTCTCAGGATTGGAATTGGAAGGAATTGGATATCACATCTCATGCTATAGGAAGGGTCTCAGGATTGGAATGGGAAGGAGTTGGATATCACATACCATGCTATAGGAAGGTTCTCAGGTTTGGTATTAGAAGCATTGACATATCACATCTCATGCTATAGGAAGGGTCTCAGGCTTGGAATGGGAAGGAGTTCGATATCACATCTCATGTTATAGGAAGGTTCTCAGGTTTGGTATTAGAAGCACTGAGATATCACATCTGATGGTACAGGATGCATCTCAGGTTAGGAATGGCAAGGAGTCAGATATCAAATCTCATGCTACAGGTAGGATCTCAGGTTTGTTGTGGGAAGGAGTTGGATACCACATCTGATGCTTTAGGAAGGGTCTCAGGTTTGGAATCTGAAGGAGTTAGATATCACATCTCATGCCATATGAAGGGTCTCAGGTTTGGTATGGGAAGGAGTTGGATATCACATCTCATGTTATAGGAAGGGTCTCAGGTTTGGTATTAGAAGCATCGAGATATCACATCCTATGGTACAGGATGTATCTCAGGTTAGGAATGGCAAGGAGTCAGATATCAAATCTCATGCTACTGGTAGGATCTCAGGTTTGTAGTGGGAAGGAGTTGGATACCACATCTGATGCTATAGGAAGGATCTTAGGTTTGGAAATGGAAGGAGTTGTTTATCAGATCTCATGCTATGGGAAAGGCCTCAGGTTTGCTATTGGAAGCATTGAGATATCACATCTCATGCTATAGGAAGGGTCTCAGGTTTGGAATGGGAAGGAGTTGGATATCACATCTCATGCTATAGAGAGGGTCTCAGGTTTGGTATTAGAAGCATTGAGATATCACATATCATGCTAAAGGAAGGGTCTCAGGATTGGAATGGGGAGGAGTTGGATATCACATCTCATGCTATAGGAAGGGTCTCAGGTTTGGAATCTGAAGGAGTTGGATATCACACCTCATGAAATAGGAAGGTTCTCATGTTTGGTATTATAAGCAGTGAGATATCACATCTCATGATATAGGAAGGGTCTCAGGTTTGGAATGGGAAGGAGTTGGATATCACATCTCATGTTATAGGAAGGCTCTCAGGTTTGGTATTAGAAGCATTGAGATATCGGATCTCATGCTATAAGAAGGGTCTCAGGATTGGAATGGGAAGGAGTTGGATATCACATCTTATGCTATAGGAAGGGTCTCAGGTTTGGAATGGGAAAGAGTTGGATATCAAAGCTCATGCTATAGGAAGGGTCTCGGGTTGGGTAATAGAAGCATTGAGATATCACATCTCATGCTATAGGAAGGGTCTCAGGGTTGGAATGGGAAGGAGTTGGATATCACAGCTCATGCTACAGGAAGGGTCTCTGGGTTGGAATGGGAATTAGTTGGATATCACATCTCATGCTATAGGAAGGGTCTCAGGTTTGGTATTAGAAGCATTGAGATATCACATCTCATGCTATAGGAATGGTCTCAGGTTTGGAATGGGAAGGAGTTGGATATCACATCTCATGTTATAGGAAGGGTCACAGGTTTGGTATTAGAAGCATTGAGACATCACATCTCATAATATAGGAAGGGTCTCAGGATTGGAATGGGAAGGAGTTGGATATTGCATCTCATGTTATAGGAAGGGTCTCAGGTTTGGTATTAGAAGCATTGAGACATCACATTTCATGCTATAGGAAGGGTCTCAGGTTTGGTATTAGAAGCATTGAGATATCACATCTCATGCTATCGGAAGCGTCTCTGGATTGGAATGGGAAGGAGTTGGATATAACATCTGATGCTATAGGAAAGGTCTCAGGTTTGGAATGGGAAGGAGTTGGACATCACATTTCATGCTATAGGAAGGGTCTCAGGTTTGGTATTAGAAGCATTGAGATATCACATCTCATGCTATAGGAAGGGTCTCGGGATTGGAATGGGAAGGAGTTGGATATCAAATTTCATGCTATAGGAAGGGTCTCAGGTTTGGTATTAGAAGCTTTGAGATATCACATCTCATGTTATAGGAAGGGTCTCAGGTTTGGTATTAGAAGCATTGAGATATCACATCTCATGCTACAGGAAGGGTCTCTGGTTTGGAAAGGAAAGGAGTTGGATATCACATCTCATGCTATAGGATGGGTCTCAGGTTTGGAATGGGAAGGAGTTGGATATCACATCTCATGCTATAAGAAGGGTCTCAGGTTTGGAATGTGAAGGAGTTGGATATCACATTTCATGCGATAGGAAGGGTGTCAGGTTTGGTATTAGAAGCATTGAGATATCACATCTCATGCTATAGGAAGGGTCTCAGAATTGGAATGGGAAGGAGTTGGATATAACATCTCATGCTATAGGAAGGGTCTCAGGTTTGGAATGGGAAGGAGTTGGATATCACATGTCGTGCTATAGGAAGGGTCTCATGTTTGGTATTAGAAGCATTGAGATATCACATCTCTTGCTATAGGAAGTGTCTCAGGTTTGGAATGGGAAGGAGTTGTATATCACATCTCATGCTATAGGAAGGGTCTCAGGTTTGGTATTAGAAGTATTGAGATATCACATCTCATGCTATAGGAAGGGTCTCAGGATTGGAATGGGAAGGAGTTGGATATCACATCTCATGCTATAGGAAGGGTCTCAGGTTGGAATGGGAAGGAGTTGAATATCACATCTCATGCTATCGGAAGGGTCTCAGGTTTTGAATGAGAAGGATTTGGATATCACATCTCATGGTATAGGAAGGGTCTCAGGTTTGGTATTAGAAGCATTGAGATATCACATCTCATGCTACAGGAAGGGTCTCAGGTTTGGAATGAGAAGGAGTTGGACATCACATCTCATGGTATAGGAAGGGTCTCAGGTTTGGTATTAGAAGCACTGAGATATCACATCTCATGCCACAGGAAGGGTCTCAGGTTTGGAATGGGAATGAGTTTGATATCACATCTCATGCTATAGAAGGGTCTCAAGTTTGGAATGGGAAGGAGTTGGATATCACATCTCATGCTATAAGAAGGGTCTCAGGATTGGAAAGGGAAGGAGTTGGATATCACATTTCATTCTATAGGAAGGGTATCAGGTTTGGTATTAGAAGCATTGCGATATCACATCTCATGCTAAAGGAAGGGTCTTTGGTTTGGAATGGGAAGGAGTTGGATAGCACATCTCATGCTATAGGAAGGGTCTCAGGTTTGGAATGGGAAGGAGTTTGATATCACATCTCATGCTATAGGAAGGGTCTCAGGTTTGGAATGGGAAGGAGTTGGATATCACATCTCATGCTATAAGAAGGGTCTCAGGATTGGAATGGGAAGGAGTTGGATATAACATCTCATGCTATAGGAAGGGTCTCAGGTTTGGAATGGGAAGGAGTTGGATATCACATTTCATGCTATAGGAAGGGTCTCCGGTTTGGTATTAGAAGCATTGAGATATCACATCTCATACTATAGGAAGGGTCTCAGGTTTGGAATGGGAAGGAGTTGGATATCACATCTAATGCTGTAGCAAGGGTCTCAGGTTTGGTATTAGAAGCATTGAGATATCACATCTCATGCTACAGGAAGGGTCTCAGGTTTGGAATGGGAAGGAGTTGGATATCACATCTCATGCTGTAGCAAGGGTCTCAGGTTTGGTATTAGAAGTATTGAGATATCACATCTCATGCTATAGGAAGGGTCTCAGGATTGGAATGGGAAGGAGTTGAATATCACATCTCATGCTATAGGAAGGGTCTCAGGTTGGAATGGGAAGGAGTTGAATATCACATCTCATGCTATAGAAAGGGTCTCAGGTTTGGAATGAGAAGGGGTTGGATATCACATCTCATGGTATAGGAAGGGTCTCAGGTTGGAATGGGAAGGAGTTGAATATCACATCTCATGCTATAGGAAGGGTCTCAGGTTTGGAATGAGAAGGGGTTGGATATCACATCTCATGCTATAGGAAGGGTCTCAGGTTTGGTATTAGAAGCATTGAGATATCACATCTCATGCTACAGGAAGGGTCTCAGGTTTGGAATGGGAAGGAGTTGGATATCACATCTCATGCTGTAGCAAGGGTCTCAGGTTTGGTATTAGAAGTATTGAGATATCACATCTCATGCTATAGGAAGGGTCTCAGGATTGGAATGGGAAGGAGTTGAATATCACATCTCATGCTATAGGAAGGGTCTCAGGTTGGAATGGGAAGGAGTTGAATATCACATCTCATGCTATAGGAAGGGTCTCAGGTTTGGAATGAGAAGGGGTTGGATATCACATCTCATGATATAGGAAGGGTCTCAGGTTTGGAATGGGAAGGAGTTGGATATCACATCTCATGCTATAAGAAGGGTCTCAGGATTGGAATGGGAAGGAGTTGAATATCACATTTCATTCTATAGGAAGGGTCTCAGGTTTGGTATTAGAAGCATTGCGATATCTCATCTCATGCTACAGGAAGGGTCTTTGGTTTCGAATGGGAAGGAGTTGGATAGCACATCTGATGGTATAGGAAGGGTCTCAGGTTTGGAATGGGAAGGAGTTTGATATCACATCTCATGCTATAGGAAGGGTCTCAGGATTGGAATGGGAAGGAGTTGGATATCACATCTCATGCTATAAGAAGGGTCTCAGGATTGGAATGGGAAAGAGTTGGATATAACATCTCATGCTATAGGAAGGGTCTCAGGTTTGGAATGGGAAGGAGTTGGATATCACATTTCATGCTATAGGAAGGGTCTCCGGTTTGGTATTAGAAGCATTGAGATATCACATCTCATACTATAGGAAGGCTCTCAGGTTTGGAATGGGAAGGAGTTGGATATCACATCTCATGCTGTAGCAAGGGTCTCAGGTTTGGTATTAGAAGTATTGAGATACCACATCTCATGCTATAGGAAGGGTCTAAGGATTGGAATGGGAAGGAGTTGGATATCACATCTCATGCTATAGGAAGGGTCTCAGGTTGGAATGGGAAGGAGTTGAATATCACATCTCATGCTATAGGAAGGGTCTCAGCTTTGGAATGAGAAGGATTTGGATAGCACATACCATACTATAGGAAGGTTCTCAGGTTTGGCATTAGAAGCATTGAGATATCACATCTCATGGTATAGGAAGGGTCTCAGGTTTGGTATTAGAAGCATTGAGATATCACGTCTCATGTACAGGAAGGGTCTCAGGTTTGGAATGAGAAGGAGTTGGACATCACATCTCATGGTATAGGAAGGGTCTCAGGTTTGGTATTAGAAGCATTGAGATATCACATCTCATGCTATAGGAAGGGTCTCAGGTTTGGAATGGGAAGGAGTTGGATATCACATCTCATGCTATAGAGAGGGTCTCAGGTTTGGTATTAGAATCATTGAGATATCACATCTCATGCTATAGGAAGGGTCTCAGGTTTGGAATGGGAAGGAGTTGGATATCACATCTCATGCTATAGAGAGGGTCTCAGGTTTGGTATTAGAAGAATTGAGATATCACATCTCATGCTATAGGAAGGGTCTCAGGATTGGAATGGGAAGGAGTTGGATATCACATCTCATGCTATAGGAAGGGTCTCAGGTTTGGAATGGTAAGGAGTTGGATATCACATCTCATGTTATAGGAAGGGTCTCAGGTTTTGTATTAGAAGCATCGAGATATCACATCCTATGGTACAGGATGTATCTCAGGTTAGGAATGGCAAGGAGTCAGATATCAAATCTCATGCTACTGGTAGGATCTCAGGTTTGTAGTGGGAAGGAGTTGGATACCACATCTGATGCTATAGGAAGGATCTTAGGTTTGGAAATGGAAGGAGTTGTTTATCAGATCTCATGCTATGGGAAGGGCCTCAGGTTTGCTATTGGAAGCATTGAGAAATCACATCTCATGCTATAGGAAGGGACTCAGGATTGGATTGGGAAGGAGTTGGATATCACATCTAATGCTATAGGAAGGGTCTCAGGTTTGGTATTAGAATCATTGAGATATCACATCTCATGCTATAGGAAGGGACTCAGGATTGGATTGGGAAGGAGTTGGATATCACATCTCATGTTATAGGAAGGGTCTCAGGTTTGGTATTAGAAGCATTGAGATATCACATATCATGCTATAGGAAGGGTCTCAGGATTGGAATGGGGAGGAGTTGGATATCACATCTCATGCTATAGGAAGGGTCTCAGGTTTGGAATCTGAAGGAGTTGGATATCACACCTCATGAAATAGGAAGGGTCTCAGGTTTGGTATTATAAGCAGTGAGATATCACATCTCATGTTATAGGAAGGGTCTCAGGTTTGGAATGGGAAGGAGTTGGATATCACATCTCATGTTATAGGAAGGCTCTCAGGTTTGGTATTAGAAGCATTGAGATATCAGATCTCATGCTATAAGAAGGTTCTCAGGATTGGAATGGGAAGGAGTTGGATATCACATCTCATGCTATAGGAAGGGTCTCAGGTTTCGAATGGGAAAGAGTTGGATATCAAAGCTCATGCTATAGGAAGGGTCTCGGGTTGGGTAATAGAAGCATTGAGATATCACATCTCATGCTATAGGAAGGGTCTCAGGGTTGGAATGGGAAGGAGTTGGATATCACATCTCATGCTACAGGACGGGTCTCTGGTTTGGAATGGGAATTAGTTGGATATCACATCTCATGCTATAGGAAGGGTCTCAGGTTTGGTATTAGAAGCATTGAGATATCACATCTCATGCTATAGGAAGGGTCTCAGGTTTGGAATGGGAAGGAGTTGGATATCACATCTTATGTTATAGGAAGGGTCTCAGGTTTGGTATTAGAAGCATTGAGACATCACATCTCATAATATAGGAAGGGTCTCAGGATTGGAATGGGAAGGAGTTTGATATCACATCTCATGGTATAGGAAGGGTCTCAGGTTTGGTATTATAAGCATTGAGATATCACATCTCATGATATAGGAAGGGTCTCAGGTTTGGAATGGGAAGGAGCTGGAAATCATATCTCATGTTATAGGAAGGCTCTCGGGTTTAGTATTAGAAGCATTGAGATATCAGATCGCATGCTATAAGAAGGGTCTCAGGATTGGAATGGGAAGGAGTTGGATATCACATCTCATGCTATAGGAAGGGTCTCAGGTTTAGAATGGGAAAGAGTTGGATATCAAATCTCATGCTATAGGAAGGGTCTCGAGTTGGGTAATAGAAGCATTGAGATATCACATCTCATGCTACAGGAAGGGTCTAAGGATTGGAATGGGAAGGAGTTGGATATCACATCTCATGCTATAGGAAGGGTCTCAGGTTGGAATGGGAAGGAGTTGAATATCACATCTCATGCTATAGGAAGGGTCTCAGCTTTGGAATGAGAAGGCTTTGGATATCACATCTCATGCTATAGGAAGGGTCTCAGGTTTGGTAGAAGCATTGAGATACCACATCTCATGCTATAGGAAGGGTCTAAGGATTGGAATGGGAAGGAGTTGGATATCACATCTCATGCTATAGGAAGGGTCTCAGGTTGGAATGGGAAGGAGTTGAATATCACATCTCATGCTATAGGAAGGGTCTCAGCTTTGGAATGAGAAGGCTTTGGATATCACTTCTCATGCTATAGGAAGGGTCTCAGGTTTGGTATTAGAAGCATTGAGATATCACATCTCATGCTACAGGAAGGGTCTCAGGTTTGGAATGAGAAGGAGTTGGACATCACATCTCATGGTATAGGAAGGGTCTCAGGTTTGGTATTAGAAGCATTGAGATATCACATCTCATGCTATAGGAAGGGTCTCAGGTTTGGAATGGGAAGGAGTTGGATATCACATCTCATGCTATAGAGAGGGTCTCAGGTTTGGTATTAGAATCATTGAGATATCACATCTCATGCTATAGGAAGGGTCTCAGAATTGGAATGGGAAGGAGTTGGATATAACATCTCATGCTATAGGAAGGGTCTCAGGTTTGGAATGGGAAGGAGTTGGATATCACATGTCGTGCTATAGGAAGGGTCTCATGTTTGGTATTAGAAGCATTGAGATATCACATCTCTTGCTATAGGAAGTGTCTCAGGTTTGGAATGGGAAGGAGTTGTATATCACATCTCATGCTACAGGAAGGGTCTCAGGTTTGGTATTAGAAGTATTGAGATATCACATCTCATGCTATAGGAAGGGTCTCAGGATTGGAATGGGAAGGAGTTGGATATCACATCTCATGCTATAGGAAGGGTCTCAGGTTTGGTATTAGAAGCATTGAGATATCACATCTCATGCTACAGGAAGGGTCTCAGGTTTGGAATGAGAAGGAGTTGGACATCACATCTCATGGTATAGGAAGGGTCTCAGGTTTGGTATTAGAAGCACTGAGATATCACATCTCATGCCACAGGAAGGGTCTCAGGTTTGGAATGGGAATGAGTTTGATATCACATCTCATGCTATAGAAGGGTCTCAAGTTTGGAATGGGAAGGAGTTGGATATCACATCTCATGCTATAAGAAGGGTCTCAGGATTGGAAAGGGAAGGAGTTGGATATCACATTTCATTCTATAGGAAGGGTATCAGGTTTGGTATTAGAAGCATTGCGATATCACATCTCATGCTAAAGGAAGGGTCTTTGGTTTGGAATGGGAAGGAGTTGGATAGCACATCTCATGCTATAGGAAGGGTCTCAGGTTTGGAATGGGAAGGAGTTTGATATCACATCTCATGCTATAGGAAGGGTCTCAGGTTTGGAATGGGAAGGAGTTGGATATCACATCTCATGCTATAAGAAGGGTCTCAGGATTGGAATGGGAAGGAGTTGGATATAACATCTCATGCTATAGGAAGGGTCTCAGGTTTGGAATGGGAAGGAGTTGGATATCACATTTCATGCTATAGGAAGGGTCTCCGGTTTGGTATTAGAAGCATTGAGATATCACATCTCATACTATAGGAAGGGTCTCAGGTTTGGAATGGGAAGGAGTTGGATATCACATCTCATGCTGTAGCAAGGGTCTCAGGTTTGGTATTAGAAGTATTGAGATATCACATCTCATGCTATAGGAAGGGTCTCAGGTTGGAATGGGAAGGAGTTGAATATCACATCTCATGCTATAGGAAGGGTCTCAGGTTGGAATGGGAAGGAGTTGAATATCACATCTCATGCTATAGGAAGGGTCTCAGGTTTGGAATGAGAAGGGGTTGGATATCACATCTCATGGTATAGGAAGGGTCTCAGGTTTGGAATGGGAAGGAGTTGGATATCACATCTCATGCTATAAGAAGGGTCTCAGGATTGGAATGGGAAGGAGTTGAATATCACATTTCATTCTATAGGAAGGGTCTCAGGTTTGGTATTAGAAGCATTGCGATATCTCATCTCATGCTACAGGAAGGGTCTTTGGTTTCGAATGGGAAGGAGTTGGATAGCACATCTGATGGTATAGGAAGGTCTCAGGTTTGGAATGGGAAGGAGTTTGATATCACATCTCATGCTATAGGAAGGGTCTCAGGATTGGAATGGGAAGGAGTTGGATATCACATCTCATGCTATAAGAAGGGTCTCAGGATTGGAATGGGAAAGAGTTGGATATAACATCTCATGCTATAGGAAGGGTCTCAGGTTTGGAATGGGAAGGAGTTGGATATCACATTTCATGCTATAGGAAGGGTCTCCGGTTTGGTATTAGAAGCATTGAGATATCACATCTCATACTATAGGAAGGCTCTCAGGTTTGGAATGGGAAGGAGTTGGATATCACATCTCATGCTGTAGCAAGGGTCTCAGGTTTGGTATTAGAAGTATTGAGATACCACATCTCATGCTATAGGAAGGGTCTAAGGATTGGAATGGGAAGGAGTTGGATATCACATCTCATGCTATAGGAAGGGTCTCAGGTTGGAATGGGAAGGAGTTGAATATCACATCTCATGCTATAGGAAGGGTCTCAGCTTTGGAATGAGAAGGATTTGGATAGCACATACCATACTATAGGAAGGTTCTCAGGTTTGGCATTAGAAGCATTGAGATATCACATCTCATGGTATAGGAAGGGTCTCAGGTTTGGTATTAGAAGCATTGAGATATCACGTCTCATGTACAGGAAGGGTCTCAGGTTTGGAATGGGAATGAGTTTGATATCACATCTCATGCTATAGAAGGGTCTCAGGTTTGGAATGGGAAGGAGTTGGATATCACATCTCATGCTATAAGAAGGGTCTCAGGATTGGAATGGGAAGGAGTTGAATATCACATTTCATTCTATAGGAAGGGTCTCAGGTTTGGTATTAGAAGCATTGCGATATCACATCTCATGCTACAGGAAGGGTCTTTGGTTTCGAATGGGAAGGAGTTGGATAGCACATCTGATGGTATAGGAAGGGTCTCAGGTTTGGAATGGGAAGGAGTTTGATATCACATCTCATGCTATAGGAAGGGTCTCAGGTTTGGAATGGGAAGGAGTTGGATATCACATCTCATGCTATAAGAAGGGTCTCAGGATTGGAATGGGAAGGAGTTGGATATAACATCTCATGCTATAGGAAGGGTCTCAGGTTTGGAATGGGAAGGAGTTGGATATCACATTCCATGCTATAGGAAGGGTCTCCGGTTTGGTATTAGAAGCATTGAGATATCACATCTCATACTATAGGAAGGCTCTCAGGTTTGGAATGGGAAGGAGTTGGATATCACATCTCATGCTGTAGCAAGGGTCTCAGGTTTGGTATTAGAAGTATTGAGATACGACATCTCATGCTATAGGAAGGGTCTAAGGATTGGAATGGGAAGGAGTTGGATATCACATCTCATGCTATAGGAAGGGTCTCAGGTTGGAATGGGAAGGAGTTGAATATCACATCTCATGCTCTAGGAAGGGTCTCAGCTTTGGAATGAGAAGGCTTTGGATATCACATCTCATGCTATAGGAAGGGTCTCAGGTTTGGTATTAGAAGCATTGAGATATCACATCTCATGCTACAGGAAGGGTCTCAGGTTTGGAATGAGAAGGAGTTGGACATCACATCTCATGGTATAGGAAGGGTCTCAGGTTTGGTATTAGAAGCATTGAGATATCACATCTCATGCTATAGGAAGGGTCTCAGGTTTGGAATGGGAAGGAGTTGGATATCACATCTCATGCTATAGAGAGGGTCTCAGGTTTGGTATTAGAATCATTGAGATATCACATCTCATGCTATAGGAAGGGTCTCAGGTTTGGAATGGGAAGGAGTTGGATATCACATCTCATGCTATAGAGAGGGTCTCAGGTTTGGTATTAGAAGAATTGAGATATCACATCTCATGCTATAGGAAGGGTCTCAGGATTGGAATGGGAAGGAGTTGGATATCACATCTCATGCTATAGGAAGGTTCTCAGGTTTGGAATGGTAAGGAGTTGGATATCACATCTCATGTTATAGGAAGGGTCTCAGGTTTGGTATTAGAAGCATCGAGATATCACATCCTATGGTACAGGATGTATCTCAGGTTAGGAATGGCAAGGAGTCAGATATCAAATCTCATGCTACTGGTAGGATCTCAGGTTTGTAGTGGGAAGGAGTTGGATACCACATCTGATGCTATAGGAAGGATCTTAGGTTTGGAAATGGAAGGAGTTGTTTATCAGATCTCATGCTATGGGAAGGGCCTCAGGTTTGCTATTGGAAGCATTGAGAAATCACATCTCATGCTATAGGAAGGGACTCAGGATTGGATTGGGAAGGAGTTGGATATCACATCTCATGTTATAGGAAGGGTCTCAGGTTTGGTATTAGAATCATTGAGATATCACATCTCATGCTATAGGAAGGGACTCAGGATTGGATTGGGAAGGAGTTGGATATCACATCTCATGGTATAGGAAGGGTCTCAGGTTTGGTATTAGAAGCATTGAGATATCACATATCATGCTATAGGAAGGGTCTCAGGATTGGAATGGGGAGGAGTTGGATATCACATCTCATGCTATAGGAAGGGTCTCAGGTTTGGAATCTGAAGGAGTTGGATATCACACCTCATGAAATAGGAAGGGTCTCAGGTTTGGTATTATAAGCAGTGAGATATCACATCTCATGTTATAGGAAGGGTCTCAGGTTTGGAATGGGAAGGAGTTGGATATCACATCTCATGTTATAGGAAGGCTCTCAGGTTTGGTATTAGAAGCATTGAGATATCAGATCTCATGCTATAAGAAGGGTCTCAGGATTGGAATGGGAAGGAGTTGGATATCACATCTCATGCTATAGGAAGGGTCTCAGGTTTGGAATGGGAAAGAGTTGGATATCAAAGCTCATGCTATAGGAAGGGTCTCGGGTTGGGTAATAGAAGCAGTGAGATATCACATCTCATGCTATAGGAAGGGTCTCAGGGTTGGAATGGGAAGGAGTTGGATATCACATCTCATGCTACAGGATGGGTCTCTGGTTTGGAATGGGAATTAGTTGGATATCACATCTCATGCTATAGGAAGGGTCTCAGGTTTGGTATTAGAAGCATTGAGATATCACATCTCATGCTATAGGAAGGGTCTCAGGTTTGGAATGGGAAGGAGTTGGATATCACATCTTATGTTATAGGAAGGGTCTCAGGTTTGGTATTAGAAGCAGTGAGACACCACATCTCATAATATAGGAAGGGTCTCAGGA
Organism: Ambystoma mexicanum; assembly: GCF_040938575.1. Taxonomy (NCBI): domain Eukaryota; kingdom Metazoa; phylum Chordata; class Amphibia; order Caudata; family Ambystomatidae; genus Ambystoma; species Ambystoma mexicanum. Next base: position 1,529,393 of record NW_027182444.1, on the reverse strand, counting down.
TTGGAATGGGAAGGAGTTTGATATCACATCTCATGGTATAGGAAGGGTCTCAGGTTTGGTATTAGAAGCATTGAGATATCACATCTTATGCCACAGGAAGGGTCTCAGGTTTGGAATGGGAATGAGTTTGATATCACATCTCATGCTATAGAAGGGTCTCAAGTTTGGAATGGGAAGGAGTTGGATATCACATCTCATGCTATAAGAAGGGTCTCAGGATTGGAAAGGGAAGGAGTTGGATATCACATTTCATTCTATAGGAAGGGTATCAGGTTTGGTATTAGAAGCATTGCGATATCACATCTCATGCTAAAGGAAGGGTCTTTGGTTTGGAATGGGAAGGAGTTGGATAGCACATCTCATGCTATAGGAAGGGTCTCAGGTTTGGAATGGGAAGGAGTTTGATATCACATCTCATGCTATAGGAAGGGTCTCAGGTTTGGAATGGGAAGGAGTTGGATATCACATCTCATGCTATAGGAAGGGTCTCAGGTTTGGAATGAGAAGGAGTTGGACATCACACCTCATGGTATAGGAAGGGTCTCAGGTTTGGTATTAGAAGCATTGAGATATCACATCTCATGCCACAGGAAGGGTCTCAGGTTTGGAATGGGAATGAGTTTGATATCACATCTCATGCTATAGAAGGGTCTCAAGTTTGGAATGGGAAGGAGTTGGATATCACATCTCATGCTATAAGAAGGGTCTCAGGATTGGAAAGGGAAGGAGTTGGATAACACATTTCATTCTATAGGAAGGGTATCAGGTTTGGTATTAGAAGCATTGCGATATCACATCTCATGCTAAAGGAAGGGTCTTTGGTTTGGAATGGGAAGGAGTTGGATAGCACATCTGATGGTATAGGAAGGGTCTCAGGTTTGGAATGGGAAGGAGTTTGATATCACATCTCATGCTATAGGAAGGGTCTCAAGTTTGGAATGGGAAGGAGTTGGATATCACATCTCATGCTATAAGAAGGGTCTCAGGATTGGAATGGGAAGGAGTTGGATATAACATCTCATGCTATAGGAAGGGTCTCAGGTTTGGAATGGGAAGGAGTTGGATATCACATTTCATGCTATAGGAAGGGTCTCCGGTTTGGTATTAGAAGCATTGAGATATCACATCTCATACTATAGGAAGGCTCTCAGGTTTGGAATGGGAAGGAGTTGGATATCACATCTCATGCTGTAGCAAGGGTCTCAGGTTTGGTATTAGAAGTATTGAGATACCACATCTCATGCTATAGGAAGGGTCTAAGGATTGGAATGGGAAGGAGTTGGATATCACATCTCATGCTATAGGAAGGGTCTCAGGTTGGAATGGGAAGGATTTGAATATCACATCTCATGCTCTAGGAAGGGTCTCAGCTTTGGAATGAGAAGGCTTTGGATATCACATCTCATGCTATAGGAAGGGTCTCAGGTTTGGTATTAGAAGCATTGAGATATCACATCTCATGCTACAGGAAGGGTCTCAGGTTTGGAATGAGAAGGAGTTGGACATCACATCTCATGGTATAGGAAGGGTCTCAGGTTTGGTATTAGAAGAATTGAGATATCACATCTCATGCTATAGGAAGGGTCTCAGGTTTGGAATGGGAAGGAGTTGGATATCACATCTCATGCTATAGAGAGGGTCTCAGGTTTGGTATTAGAATCATTGAGATATCACATCTCATGCTATAGGAAGGGTCTCAGGTTTGGAATGGGAAGGAGTTGGATATCACATCTCATGCTATAGAGAGGGTCTCAGGTTTGGTATTAGAAGAATTGAGATATCACATCTCATGCTATAGGAAGGGTCTCAGGATTGGAATGGGAAGGAGTTGGATATCACATCTCATGCTATAGGAAGGGTCTCAGGTTTGGAATGGTAAGGAGTTGGATATCACATCTCATGTTATAGGAAGGGTCTCAGGTTTGGTATTAGATGCATCGAGATATCACATCCTATGGTACAGGATGTATCTCAGGTTAGGAATGGCAAGGAGTCAGATATCAAATCTCATGCTACTGGTAGGATCTCAGGTTTGTAGTGGGAAGGAGTTGGATACCACATCTGATGCTATAGGAAGGATCTTAGGTTTGGAAATGGAAGGAGTTGTTTATCAGATCTCATGCTATGGGAAGGGCCTCAGGTTTGCTATTGGAAGCATTGAGAAATCACATCTCATGCTATAGGAAGGGACTCAGGATTGGATTGGGAAGGAGTTGGATATCACATCTAATGCTATAGGAAGGGTCTCAGGTTTGGTATTAGAATCATTGAGATATCACATCTCATGCTATAGGAAGGGACTCAGGATTGGATTGGGAAGGAGTTGGATATCACATCTCATGTTATAGGAAGGGTCTCAGGTTTGGTATTAGAAGCATTGAGATATCACATATCATGCTATAGGAAGGGTCTCAGGATTGGAATGGGGAGGAGTTGGATATCACATCTCATGCTATAGGAAGGGTCTCAGGTTTGGAATCTGAAGGAGTTGGATATCACACCTCATGAAATAGGAAGGGTCTCAGGTTTGGTATTATAAGCAGTGAGATATCACATCTCATGTTATAGGAAGGGTCTCAGGTTTGGAATGGGAAGGAGTTGGATATCACATCTCATGTTATAGGAAGGCTCTCAGGTTTGGTATTAGAAGCATTGAGATATCAGATCTCATGCTATAAGAAGGGTCTCAGGATTGGAATGGGAAGGAGTTGGATATCACATCTCATGCTATAGGAAGGGTCTCAGATTTGGAATGGGAAAGAGTTGGATATCAAAGCTCATGCTATAGGAAGGGTCTCGGGTTGGGTAATAGAAGCATTGAGATATCACATCTCATGCTATAGGAAGGGTCTCAGGGTTGGAATGGGAAGGAGTTGGATATCACATCTCATGCTACAGGACGGGTCTCTGGTTTAGAATGGGAATTAGTTGGATATCACATCTCATGCTATAGGAAGGGTCTCAGGTTTGGTATTAGAAGCATTGAGATATCACATCTCATGCTATAGGAAGGGTCTCAGGTTTGGAATGGGAAGGAGTTGGATATCACATCTTATGTTATAGGAAGGGTCTCAGGTTTGGTATTAGAAGCATTGAGACATCACATCTCATAATATAGGAAGGGTCTCAGGATTGGAATGGGAAGGAGTTTGATATCACATCTCATGGTATAGGAAGGGTCTCAGGTTTGGTATTAGAAGCATTGAGATATCACATCTTATGCCACAGGAAGGGTCTCAGGTTTGGAATGGGAATGAGTTTGATATCACATCTCATGCTATAGAAGGGTCTCAAGTTTGGAATGGGAAGGAGTTGGATATCACATCTCATGCTATAAGAAGGGTCTCAGGATTGGAAAGGGAAGGAGTTGGATATCACATTTCATTCTATAGGAAGGGTATCAGGTTTGGTATTAGAAGCATTGCGATATCACATCTCATGCTAAAGGAAGGGTCTTTGGTTTGGAATGGGAAGGAGTTGGATAGCACATCTCATGCTATAGGAAGGGTCTCAGGTTTGGAATGGGAAGGAGTTTGATATCACATCTCATGCTATAGGAAGGGTCTCAGGTTTGGAATGGGAAGGAGTTGGATATCACATATCATGCTATAGGAAGGGTCTCAGGTTTGGTATTAGAAGCATTGAGATATCACATCTCATGCTACAGGAAGGGTCTCAGGTTTGGAATGAGAAGGAGTTGGACATCACACCTCATGGTATAGGAAGGGTCTCAGGTTTGGTATTAGAAGCATTGAGATATCACATCTCATGCCACAGGAAGGGTCTCAGGTTTGGAATGGGAATGAGTTTGATATCACATATCATGCTATTGAAGGGTCTCAAGTTTGGAATGGGAAGGAGTTGGATATCACATCTCATGCTATAAGAAGGGTCTCAGGATTGGAAAGGGAAGGAGTTGGATATCACATTTCATTCTATAGGAAGGGTATCAGGTTTGGTATTAGAAGCATTGCGATATCACATCTCATGCTAAAGGAAGGGTCTTTGGTTTGGAATGGGAAGGAGTTGGATAGCACATCTCATGCTATAGGAAGGGTCTCAGGTTTGGAATGGGAAGGAGTTTGATATCACATCTCATGCTATAGGAAGGGTCTCAGGTTTGGAATGGGAAGGAGTTGGATATCACATCTCATGCTATAAGAAGGGTCTCAGGATTGGAATGGGAAGGAGTTGGATATAACATCTCATGCTATAGGAAGGGTCTCAGGTTTGGAATGGGAAGGAGTTGGATATCACATTTCATGCTATAGGAAGGGTCTCCGGTTTGGTATTAGAAGCATTGAGATATCACATCTCATACTATAGGAAGGGTCTCAGGTTTGGAATGGGAAGGAGTTGGATATCACATCTCATGCTGTAGCAAGGGTCTCAGGTTTGGTATTAGAAGTATTGAGATATCACATCTCATGCTAAAGGAAGGGTCTTTGGTTTGGAATGGGAAGGAGTTGGATAGCACATCTCATGCTATAGGAAGGGTCTCAGGTTTGGAATGGGAAGGAGTTTGATATCACATCTCATGCTATAGGAAGGGTCTCAGGTTTGGAATGGGAAGGAGTTGGATATCACATCTCATGCTATAAGAAGGGTCTCAGGATTGGAATGAGAAGGAGTTGGATATAACATCTCATGCTATAGGAAGGGTCTCAGGATTGGAATGGGAAGGAGTTGAATATCACATCTCATGCTATAGGAAGGGTCTCAGGTTGGAATGGGAAGGAGTTGAATATCACATCTCATGCTATAGGAAGGGTCTCAGGTTTGGAATGAGAAGGAGTTGGATATCACATCTCATGCTATAGGAAGGGTCTCAGGTTTGGTATTAGAAGCATTGAGATATCACATCTCATGCTACAGGAAGGGTATCAGGTTTGGAATGAGAAGGGGTTGGATATCACATCTCATGGTATAGGAAGGGTCTCAGGTTTGGAATGGGAAGGAGTTGGATATCACATCTCATGCTATAAGAAGGGTCTCAGGATTGGAATGGGAAGGAGTTGAATATCACATTTCATTCTATAGGAAGGGTCTCAGGTTTGGTATTAGAAGCATTGCGATATCTCATCTCATGCTACAGGAAGGGTCTTTGGTTTCGAATGGGAAGGAGTTGGATAGCACATCTGATGGTATAGGAAGGGTCTCAGGTTTGGAATGGGAAGGAGTTTGATATCACATCTCATGCTATAGGAAGGGTCTCAGGATTGGAATGGGAAGGAGTTGGATATCACATCTCATGCTATAAGAAGGGTCTCAGGATTGGAATGGGAAGGAGTTGGATATAACATCTCATGCTATAGGAAGGGTCTCAGGTTTGGAATGGGAAGGAGTTGGATATCACATTTCATGCTATAGGAAGGGTCTCCGGTTTGGTATTAGAAGCATTGAGATATCACATCTCATACTATAGGAAGGCTCTCAGGTTTGGAATGGGAAGGAGTTGGATATCACATCTCATGCTGTAGCAAGGGTCTCAGGTTTGGTATTAGAAGTATTGAGATACCACATCTCATGCTATAGGAAGGGTCTAAGGATTGGAATGGGAAGGAGTTGGATATCACATCTCATGCTATAGGAAGGGTCTCAGGTTGGAATGGGAAGGAGTTGAATATCACATCTCATGCTATAGGAAGGGTCTCAGCTTTGGAATGAGAAGGATTTGGATAGCACATACCATACTATAGGAATGTTCTCAGGTTTGGCATTAGAAGCATTGAGATATCACATCTCATGGTATAGGAAGGGTCTCAGGTTTGGTATTAGAAGCATTGAGATATCACGTCTCATGTACAGGAAGGGTCTCAGGTTTGGAATAGGAATGAGTTTGATATCACATCTCATGCTATAGAAGGGTCTCAGGTTTGGAATGGGAAGGAGTTGGATATCACATCTCATGCTATAAGAAGGGTCTCAGGATTGGAATGGGAAGGAGTTGAATATCACATTTCATTCTATAGGAAGGGTCTCAGGATTGGTATTAGAAGCATTGCGATATCACATCTCATGCTACAGGAAGGGTCTTTGGTTTCGAATGGGAAGGAGTTGGATAGCACATCTGATGGTATAGGAAGGGTCTCAGGTTTGGAATGGGAAGGAGTTGGATATCACATCTCATGCTATAAGAAGGTCCTCAGGATTGGAATGGGAAGGAGTTGGATATAACATCTCATGCTATAGGAAGGGTCTCAGGTTTGGAATGGGAAGGAGTTGGATATCACATTTCATGCTATAGGAAGGGTCTCCGGTTTGGTATTAGAAGCATTGAGATATCACATCTCATACTATAGGAAGGCTCTCAGGTTTGGAATGGGAAGGAGTTCGATATCACATCTCATGCTGTAGCAAGGGTCTCAGGTTTGGTATTAGAAGTATTGAGATACCACATCTCATGCTATAGGAAGGGTCTAAGGATTGGAATGGGAAGGAGTTGGATATCACATCTCATGCTATAGGAAGGGTCTCAGGTTGGAATGGGAAGGAGTTGAATATCACATCTCATGCTATAGGAAGGGTCTCAGCTTTGGAATGAGAAGGCTTTGGATATCACATCTCATGCTATAGGAAGGGTCTCAGGTTTGGTATTAGAAGCATTGAGATATCACATCTCATGCTACAGGAAGGGTCTCAGGTTTGGAATGAGAAGGAGTTGGACATCACATCTCATGGTATAGGAAGGGTCTCAGGTTTGGTATTAGAAGCATTGAGATATCACATCTCATGCTATAGGAAGGGTCTCAGGTTTGGAATGGGAAGGAGTTGGATATCACATCTCATGCTATAGAGAGGGTCTCAGGTTTGGTATTAGAATCATTGAGATATCACATCTCATGCTATAGGAAGGGTCTCAGGTTTGGAATGGGAAGGAGTTGGATATCACATCTCATGCTATAGAGAGGGTCTCAGGTTTAGTATTAGAAGCATTGGGATATCACATCTCATGCTATAGGAAGGGTCTCAGGTTTGGAATGGGAAGGAGTTGGATATCACATCTCATGCTATAGAGAGGGTCTCAGGTTTGGTATTAGAATCATTGAGATATCACATCTCATGCTATAGGAAGGGTCTCAGGTTTGGAATGGTAAGGAGTTGGATATCACATCTCATGTTATAGGAAGGGTCTCAGGTTTGGTATTAGAAGCATCGAGATATCACATCCTATGGTACAGGATGTATCTCAGGTTAGGAATGGCAAGGAGTCAGATATCAAATCTCATGCTACTGGTAGGATCTCAGGTTTGTAGTGGGAAGGAGTTGGATACCACATCTGATGCTATAGGAAGGATCTTAGGTTTGGAAATGGAAGGAGTTGTTTATCAGATCTCATGCTATGGGAAGGGCCTCAGGTTTGCTATTGGAAGCATTGAGAAATCACATCTCATGCTATAGGAAGGGACTCAGGATTGGATTGGGAAGGAGTTGGATATCACATCTAATGCTATAGGAAGGGTCTCAGGTTTGGTATTAGAATCATTGAGATATCACATCTCATGCTATAGGAAGGGACTCAGGATTGGATTGGGAAGGAGTTGGATATCACATCTCATGTTATAGGAAGGGTCTCAGGTTTGGTATTAGAAGCATTGAGATATCACATATCATGCTATAGGAAGGGTCTCAGGATTGGAATGGGGAGGAGTTGGATATCACATCTCATGCTATAGGAAGGGTCTCAGGTTTGGAATCTGAAGGAGTTGGATATCACACCTCATGAAATAGGAAGGGTCTCAGGTTTGGTATTATAAGCAGTGAGATATCACATCTCATGATATAGGAAGGGTCTCAGGTTTGGAATGGGAAGGAGTTGGATATCACATCTCATGTTATAGGAAGGCTCTCAGGTTTGGTATTAGAAGCATTGAGATATCAGATCTCATGCTATAAGAAGGGTCTCCGGATTGGAATGGGAAGGAGTTGGATATCACATCTCATGCTATAGGAAGGGTCTCAGGTTTGGAATGGGAAAGAGTTGGATATCAAAGCTCATGCTATAGGAAGGGTCTCGGGTTGGGTAATAGAAGCATTGAGATATCACATCTCATGCTATAGGAAGGGTCTCAGGGTTGGAATGGGAAGGAGTTGGATATCACATCTCATGCTACAGGAAGGGTCTCTGGTTTGGAATGGGAATTAGTTGGATATCACATCTCATGCTATAGGAAGGGTCTCAGGTTTGGTATTAGAAGCATTGAGATATCACATCTCATGCTATAGGAAGGGTCTCAGGTTTGGAATGGGAAGGAGTTGGATATCACATCTCATGTTATAGGAAGGGTCTCAGGTTTGGTATTAGAAGCATTGAGATATCACATCTCATGCTATCGGAAGCGTCTCGGGATTGGAATGGGAAGGAGTTGGATATAACATCTGATGCTATAGGAAAGGTCTCAGGTTTGGAATGGTAAGGAGTTGGACATCACATTTCATGCTATAGGAAGGGTCTCAGGTTTGGTATTAGAAGCATTGAGATTTCACATCTCATGTTATAGGAAGGGTCTCAGGTTTGGTATTAGGAGCATTGAGATATCACATCTCATGCTACAGGAAGGGTCTCTGGTTTGGAAAGGAAAGGAGTTGGATATCACATCTCATGCTATAGGATGGGTCTCAGGTTTGGAATGGGAAGGAGTTGGATATCACATCTCATGCTATAAGAAGGGTCTCAGGTTTGGAATGTGAAGGAGTTGGATATCACATTTCATGCGATAGGAAGGGTGATATGATATGATATGTTATGGCATTTGTAATGCGCCTATACACAGGTGTTTTAAGGCGCGACGAGGCAGGGAGGGGAGGAACAAGGGGAGACAGACAACGATCCTACTAGGCCAGGTGTCATTCAGATCGCGCAAGTGCAGGGGTGGGGGAGGGGGAAAAGTGCAAGGGGAAGGGGAGGGGGGGAAGTGCAGTACAAGGTAAGTGGCGTAAAGTAATAAATAAATAGGGCCAGCTGGTGGCAAGTGCAAGGTAAGTGCAGAACAAGTGCTGGGAAAGGGGGGGGGGCTGTAGGGATACAAAGACAGTCCCGCAGTGCAGAGGGGTTCCAAGGCATCAGTGCAAGTGGAGAGTGGCTGGGCCCAGGACCGAGGCCGTTAAGAGTGGTCCAGTTGCAGAATCAGTGCAGTTTCAGTGAGGACTATTAGCTGTTCAGCAGGGGAGAGGGAGAGAGAAAGCAGAAGCAAAGAGGAAGGTTTTGAGGTGCTTCCGGAACCGGAGATGGTTCTCCTCAAGTTTCAGGGAGGCAGGAAGGCTGTTCCAGAGGGAGCCCCCTGCCGCGGAGAGAGATATACCCCCAGCTCGTTGCTTCGAGAAGCGGCTAACCCTGAGGGAGTTGGAGGCGGATGAGCGAAGGGCTCGGGAAGGAAGATATTTGGGAAGAGAGAGTTGAAGGTATTTAGGACCCAGGCCCCAGAAGGCCTTGTGGACAATGCAGAGGGTTTTGAACTTTATCCTCACAGCCACTGGGAGCCAGTGTAGAGATTTCAGTCCTGGAGAGATACGGTCCCTGGGCTTGAGGCCAAGGACAAGTCTTGCAGTTCTGTTCTGGATGAGTTGCAGAGGGCGGAGATTGGAGGCAGGCAGATTAAGATAGAGGCTGTTACAGTAATCCAGCTTCGAGTGAACCAGGGCTCGGGAGACAGTGAGCTTCTGGCGGAAGGAGAGGAAGGGAAGAATACCTCTGAGGAGGTGCAGCTGGTAGTGTGACTTCTTAGCGACATCAGAAATATGAGGAGAGAAGGAGAGTGTGGAGTCGAAGATGACCCCAAGGTTTTTTGCCTTGCAGGTAGGAGCAGGGAGGGGGCCAAGGGAGGCAGGCCAGAGAGCTGCAGGGAAGGAGGGAGTGGGTGTACCGATGAGTAGAATCTCAGTCTTATTGGCATTAAGGCAGAGGTCATTGGCGGCACACCATTCCTGGATAGCAGACAGACAGTCAGAGATGAGGGAAGGAGAGGGGGAGGCTGAGGGTAGCCTGAAAATGAGCTGGGTATCGTCCGCATAGCACTGGAAATTAAGGCAGAGAGCGGCGATGCGGTGGGCAAGGAGTGCCAGATACTGGTTGAACAGCCAGGGAGAGAGATTAGATCCCTGGGGGACACCACAGGTGGAGAAAAAGATGTCGGAGAGGAAGGACCCCAGTTGGACCTGGGAGGGTCGATTTGAAAGGAAAGAGGTCAGCCACGCCAGAGCCTGACCAGTGATACCCAGGTTTTCACGGAGACGGTTGAGCAGGATGGCATGGTTGACAGTGTCAAAGGCAGAGGAGAGATCGAGCAGAATGAGAACACACGGAGTGTTGGAATCAAGGTTCAAGAGCAGGTCTTCACGGATGTTCAGGAGAGCAGTTTCCGTGCTTCTGGCAGCTCTGAAGCCAGATTGATGGTCATGAAGACTACCAACAGATTCAGCATGGAGGTTAAGCTGGGAGATGGCCAGTTTCTCCAGGAGCTTGCCCAGGAAGGGAGTGATGGAGATAGGGCGATAGTTAGCCGGGCAGGAGGGGTCGGAAGAGGGTTTCTTGAGAAGAGGGTGCACAAGGGAGTGCTTGAGGGGGGAAGGGAAAACTCCAGAGGCGAAGGAGTGGTTGCAAAAGTCAGCCAGGGCAGTAGCCAGGAAGTCGATGTGGTCCTTGATAGTTTTGGAGGAACAGGGGTGAACCTGTTTAGACGAGACTTTCATAGATCGGACTTGTCTGGAAACCTCGTCAGCAGAGAAAAGTGGAAAGGCAGAGAAAGAGGGAGGATGGGTGACTGCAGAAGGGCCAGAGGAAGAGCCGGGAAGGGAGGGAGGGCGGTGAAAGGAGGAGAGCGAGGACAGGATGTCCTGAGTTTTAGAGATGAAGTGAGAGGCCAGTGCAGTGCAGAGGGCCTGGGAGGGGACAGGAGAGGTAGAGACTGCAACAGGGTTGGCCAGCTCCTTGCAGATTTTAAAGAGTTCGGCGGAGTTGTTAGATGCCGCAGAGATGCGGGCTTGGATAAGGGCTCTCTTCTTGGTGAGAACGGAGAGCCGGTACTGCCTTTGGAGCAGGCGGCAGGCCAGTTTGTCAGAGGATGAACATGAAGCACGCCATTTCCGGTTTGGTATTAGAAGCATTGAGATATCACATCTCATGCTGTAGGAAGGGTCTCAGAATTGGAATGGGAAGGAGTTGGATATAACATCTCATGCTATAGGAAGGGTCTCAGGTTTGGAATGGGAAGGAGTTGGATATCACATGTCATGCTATAGGAAGGGTCTCATGTTTGGTATTAGAAGCATTGAGATATCACATCTCTTGCTATAGGAAGGGTCTCAGGTTTGGAATGGGAAGGAGTTGTATATCACATCTCATGCTATAGGAAGGGTCTCAGGTTTGGTATTAGAAGTATTGAGATATCACATCTCATGCTATAGGAAGGGTCTCAGGATTGGAATGGGAAGGAGTTGGATATCACATCTCATGCTATAGGAAGGGTCTCAGGTTGGAATGGGAAGGAGTTGAATATCACATCTCATGCTATCGGAAGGGTCTCAGGTTTTGAATGAGAAGGATTTGGATATAATATCTCATGGTATAGGAAGGGTCTCAGGTTTGGTATTAGAAGCATTGAGATATCACATCTCATGCTACAGGAAGGGTCTCAGGTTTGGAATGAGAAGGAGTTGGACATCACATCTCATGGTATAGGAAGGGTCTCAGGTTTGGTATTAGAAGCATTGAGATATCACATCTCATGCCACAGGAATGGTCTCAGGTTTGGAATGGGAATGAGTTTGATATCACATCTCATGCTATAGAAGGGTCTCAAGTTTGGAATGGGAAGGAGTTGGATATCACATCTCATGCTATAAGAAGGGTCTCAGGATTGGAAAGGGAAGGAGTTGGATATCACATTTCATTCTATAGGAAGGGTATCAGGTTTGGTATTAGAAGCATTGCGATATCACATCTCATGCTAAAGGAAGGGTCTTTGGTTTGGAATGGGAAGGAGTTGGATAGCACATGTCGTGCTATAGGAAGGGTCTCATGTTTGGTATTAGAAGCATTGAGATATCACATCTCTTGCTATAGGAAGGGTCTCAGGTTTGGAATGGGAAGGAGTTGTATATCACATCTCATGCTATAGGAAGGGTCTCAGGTTTGGTATTAGAAGTATTGAGATATCACATCTCATGCTATAGGAAGGGTCTCAGGATTGGAATGGGAAGGAGTTGGATATCACATCTCATGCTATAGGAAGGGTCTCAGGTTGGAATGGGAAGGAGTTGAATATCACATCTCATGCTATCGGAAGGGTCTCAGGTTTTGAATGAGAAGGATTTGGATATAATATCTCATGGTATAGGAAGGGTCTCAGGTTTGGTATTAGAAGCATTGAGATATCACATCTCATGCTACAGGAAGGGTCTCAGGTTTGGAATGAGAAGGAGTTGGACATCACATCTCATGGTATAGGAAGGGTCTCAGGTTTGGTATTAGAAGCATTGAGATATCACATCTCATGCCACAGGAAGGGTCTCAGGTTTGGAATGGGAATGAGTTTGATATCACATCTCATGCTATAGAAGGGTCTCAAGTTTGGAATGGGAAGGAGTTGGATATCACATCTCATGCTATAAGAAGGGTCTCAGGATTGGAAAGGGAAGGAGTTGGATATCACATTTCATTCTATAGGAAGGGTATCAGGTTTGGTATTAGAAGCATTGCGATATCACATCTCATGCTAAAGGAAGGGTCTTTGGTTTGGAATGGGAAGGAGTTGGATAGCACATCTCATGCTATAGGAAGGGTCTCAGGTTTGGAATGGGAAGGAGTTTGATATCACATCTCATGCTATAGGAAGGGTCTCAGGTTTGGAATGGGAAGGAGTTGGATATCACATCTCATGCTATAAGAAGGGTCTCAGGATTGGAATGGGAAGGAGTTGGATATAACATCTCATGCTATAGGAAGGGTCTCAGGTTTGGAATGGGAAGGAGTTGGATATCACATTTCATGCTATAGGAAGGGTCTCCGGTTTGGTATTAGAAGCATTGAGATATCACATCTCATACTATAGGAAGGGTCTCAGGTTTGGAATGGGAAGTATTGAGATATCACATCTCATGCTATAGGAAGGGTCTCAGGATTGGAATGGGAAGGAGTTGACTATCACATCTCATGCTATAGGAAGGGTCTCAGGTTGGAATGGGAAGGAGTTGAATATCACATCTCATGCTATAGGAAGGGTCTCAGGTTTGGAATGAGAAGGAGTTGGATATCACATCTCATGCTATAGGAAGGGTCTCAGGTTTGGTATTAGAAGCATTGAGATATCACATCTCATGCTACAGGAAGGGTCTCAGGTTTGGAATGGGAAGGAGTTGGATATCACATTTCATGCTATAGGAAGGGTCTCCGGTTTGGTATTAGAAGCATTGAGATATCACATCTCATACTATAGGAAGGCTCTCAGGTTTGGAATGGGAAGGAGTTGGATATCACATCTCATGCTGTAGCAAGGGTCTCAGGTTTGGTATTAGAAGTATTGAGATACCACATCTCATGCTATAGGAAGGGTCTAAGGATTGGAATGGGAAGGAGTTGGATATCACATCTCATGCTATAGGAAGGGTCTCAGGTTGGAATGGGAAGGAGTTGAATATCACATCTCATGCTATAGGAACGGTCTCAGCTTTGGAATGAGAAGGATTTGGATAGCACATACCATACTATAGGAAGGTTCTCAGGTTTGGCATTAGAAGCATTTTGATATCACATCTCATGGTATAGGAAGGGTCTCAGGTTTGGTATTAGAAGCATTGAGATATCACGTCTCATGTACAGGAAGGGTCTCAGGTTTGGAATGGGAATGAGTTTGATATCACATCTCATGCTATAGAAGGGTCTCAGGTTTGGAATGGGAAGGAGTTGGATATCACATCTCATGCTATAAGAAGGGTCTCAGGATTGGAATGGGAAGGAGTTGAATATCACATTTCATTCTATAGGAAGGGTCTCAGGTTTGGTATTAGAAGCATTGCGATATCACATCTCATGCTACAGGAAGGGTCTTTGGTTTCGAATGGGAAGGAGTTGGATAGCACATCTGATGGTATAGGAAGGGTCTCAGGTTTGGAATGGGAAGGAGTTTGATATCACATCTCATGCTATAGGAAGGGTCTCATGTTTGGAATGAGAAGGAGTTGGATATCACATCTCATGCTATAGGAAGGGTCTCAGGTTTGGTATTAGAAGCATTGATATATCACATCTCATGCTACAGGAAGGGTCTCAGGTTTGGAATGAGAAGGGGTTGGATATCACATCTCATGCTATAGGAAGGGTCTCAGGTTTGGAATGGGAAGGAGTTGGATATCACATCTCATGCTATAAGAAGGGTCTCAGGATTGGAATGGGAAGGAGTTGAATATCACATTTCATTCTATAGGAAGGGTCTCAGGTTTGGTATTAGAAGCATTGCAATATCTCATCTCAAGCTACAGGAAGGGTCTTTGGTTTCGAATGGGAAGGAGTTGGATAGCACATCTGATGGTATAGGAAGGGTCTCAGGTTTGGAATGGGAAGGAGTTTGATATCACATCTCATGCTATAGGAAGGGTCTCAGGTTTGGAATGGGAAGGAGTTGGATATCACATCTCATGCTATAAGAAGGGTCTCAGGATTGGAATGGGAAGGAGTTGGATATAACATCTCATGCTATAGGAAGGGTCTCAGGTTTGGAATGGGAAGGAGTTGGATATCACATTTCATGCTATAGGAAGGGTCTCCGGTTTGGTATTAGAAGCATTGAGATATCACATCTCATACTATAGGAAGGGTCTCAGGTTTGGAATGGGAAGTATTGAGATATCACATCTCATGCTATAGGAAGGGTCTCAGGATTGGAATGGGAAGGAGTTGACTATCACATCTCATGCTATAGGAAGGGTCTCAGGTTGGAATGGGAAGGAGTTGAATATCACATCTCATGCTATAGGAAGGGTCTCAGGTTTGGAATGAGAAGGAGTTGGATATCACATCTCATGCTATAGGAAGGGTCTCAGGTTTTGTATTAGAAGCATTGAGATATCACATCTCATGCTACAGGAAGGGTCTCAGGTTTGGAATGGGAAGGAGTTGGATATCACATTTCATGCTATAGGAAGGGTCTCCGGTTTGGTATTAGAAGCATTGAGATATCACATCTCATACTATAGGAAGGCTCTCAGGTTTGGAATGGGAAGGAGTTAGATATCACATCTCATGCTGTAGCAAGGGTCTCAGGTTTGGTATTAGAAGTATTGAGATACCACATCTCATGCTATAGGAAGGGTCTAAGGATTGGAATGGGAAGGAGTTGGATATCACATCTCATGCTATAGGAAGGGTCTCAGGTTGGAATGGGAAGGAGTTGAATATCACATCTCATGCTATAGGAACGGTCTCAGCTTTGGAATGAGAAGGATTTGGATAGCACATACCATACTATAGGAAGGTTCTCAGGTTTGGCATTAGAAGCATTTTGATATCACATCTCATGGTATAGGAAGGGTCTCAGGTTTGGTATTAGAAGCATTGAGATATCACGTCTCATGTACAGGAAGGGTCTCAGGTTTGGAATGGGAATGAGTTTGATATCACATCTCATGCTATAGAAGGGTCTCAGGTTTGGAATGGGAAGGAGTTGGATATCACATCTCATGCTATAAGAAGGGTCTCAGGATTGGAATGGGAAGGAGTTGAATATCACATTTCATTCTATAGGAAGGGTCTCAGGTTTGGTATTAGAAGCATTGCGATATCACATCTCATGCTACAGGAAGGGTCTTTGGTTTCGAATGGGAAGGAGTTGGATAGCACATCTGATGGTATAGGAAGGGTCTCAGGTTTGGAATGGGAAGGAGTTTGATATCACATCTCATGCTATAGGAAGGGTCTCATGTTTGGAATGAGAAGGAGTTGGATATCACATCTCATGCTATAGGAAGGGTCTCAGGTTTGGTATTAGAAGCATTGATATATCACATCTCATGCTACAGGAAGGGTCTCAGGTTTGGAATGAGAAGGGGTTGGATATCACATCTCATGGTATAGGAAGGGTCTCAGGTTTGGAATGGGAAGGAGTTGGATATCACATCTCATGCTATAAGAAGGGTCTCAGGATTGGAATGGGAAGGAGTTGAATATCACATTTCATTCTATAGGAAGGGTCTCAGGTTTGGTATTAGAAGCATTGCAATATCTCATCTCAAGCTACAGGAAGGGTCTTTGGTTTCGAATGGGAAGGAGTTGGATAGCACATCTGATGGTATAGGAAGGGTCTCAGGTTTGGAATGGGAAGGAGTTTGATATCACATCTCATGCTATAGGAAGGTTCTCAGGATTGGAATGGGAAGGAGTTGGATATCACATCTCATGCTATAAGAAGGGTCTCAGGATTGGAATGGGAAGGAGTTGGATATAACATCTTGTTAGGAAAGATTTCGTTATTGTAGGGAACTTTCCTTCCATGTGGCAACCCCTAAACTTTTTGCTATTGTTTTCAACCTGTTTCCTTGACTTTGCCAGAGAAGTGCAGCCTTCTGCCGTACTCCTCTGGGCTTTCGCTCCTTTCTTACGGGGAAACTGACATGCCCTTAAGACAGTCAGTACCGGGGAACGCTGTTGCCCGTAGTTTCTTTTATCGTGTCGCCATTTTAGTGCAACACGACACAAGAGGGCACTGTAAGCTAAGTTACAGCTCTCTTGGGTCTCTAGCCTTCTACAGACCCTAGACACTCTTATAGGATGGTTTTTGGATCGGTGCAAGTCATTCAGGGACTGGGCTGGTGGCAGCGATCATTTGGTTTATTTTGAGCTCCTTTTGCCGTTCTGAGCACCTTTTTGCCGCGAACACAAAAGGGTGGCCCGGCTACCCAAAATGGCCGGACCACGAGGCTCCTTTGTCTCGTCCACTGTCCGTCTTGCTCCCTTTACCTTCCCCCGGGTCAGGCGACCCGGGGCCTTCCTTATTTGGGCATGTAGTTTCCCGCGAAACACGGTTGCTTTCGCGGGCTTCTACATGTCGTTTGAGTGCCCCCAGGATGTGGGCTGGGCTGTCTGGTCCCAATACACATCCTGGGTGCCAGAGAGTCTAGGGTGGTGTGAATGCCTGGGACCACTGTGGTCCGTGATTGGTCCACGTATGGTATGTGTGTTGATGAGCGGATCTCCCATTGGCTCCCCTCCGTTTTGGCGCGAAGGGAACCGTGGATAAGAGGGAGCTGGAAACACCACTACCATGTCGATCTCCTGAGTTCTTACGAACCCAGGGATACAGGAGCCAAGTATCCTGCGAACACGAGGCTGGACCGAGGAATCGCTGGTGACCCCCCTGAAGAACTTCTGCTCCTCATTGCTGTCGTCCGGTGAAGCCCTTTCCACCTAAGATCGAACAAGAAGGCCTGTACTGGCGCTTCGACCTATTGGAATAGCAGGACCAGCTATTCCCGGCACCTTCATCAACTCCTGCCGTAAGCCTTCGGAAGTGTCTCTGGGCCATCCAGTTGACTGACCAGCTTACTAAGGAGTCCTGCTCTGTAATCGCCGACAGGTTGGGTGGTATTCTGAGTCCGGGGCACGCTCACACGCTTCGTTTGCTTAGCAACCCTAAGCTAGAGGTGAACGGTGCTCGTTTGGCTTGAATACACCCGGCCGTTCCGTTGCCCTGCCGTGGCGACAAAACTGTGCTTGTTTCTTCGATCGGGACGTCTTTTTACTCTGCACGACGACGAGACGTTCCCTGCTCTTCAGAACCTGCCAGAAGCTGTATCTATCGAGGAGAAGCTCGGGCCTGCTTGCTTCGGGGACCGGTGAGTAGATTAGCTAGGATCTGGTCGCCCTCCTGCAGTGCCCTTTGCTTTTCCCCGCTGTGAATACAGCACCCCTTGTCCGTACTCGCGCCCTGCTTCTGCCTCACAGTGGAGGCTGCGCTAGAGTCGCGGACCGTGTTCTCCTTCATTAGAGCTCCCTACAGAGCTGTTCAACGTCCTCCGAAGAGCTTCACCTTCTGCCCATTGGCACCGGCGTGTGCAGGTACTTTTGAGCGCTAGGCTCCACTCTTCGTAGGGATTGGACTACCATCCAGTTAGGGGCCTCAGAAGGCGGACATATCACAAGCATTGGTTCGCACTGCCTGTTTTCCTTCCCCTGCAGGTGGATAACATATTTCGTGCTGCTAATGCTGTGAAACTGTGTATTCTGTATATATATTGGGTGGATAGTGTATGTGTTGGTTTAATATCGTTGTATGTTGCTGCTTTTACTGTGGTCATTAGTTTTGAGGCCTTATAATAAATGTGTATCTATTTTTGATATAAACAACTGTTTGGAGTAGTTTGTAAGAGCTCTTGCTTTGTGTGCTCATTGCGGGCTTTCAGTCACCCTCACCCCTCTTGAGACCTAGTCTTGACCGCCGCGATCGCTACCTTGATTGGTCTGGCTTGTCCAGAGGTTACCCTGTTCCAAGTAATTAGGTTGGCCTTCTGAACCTCTGCGCCACCAGGACAGAGTTCAGAAATCCGTCTTAACAAATTGGTGTACAGCGGTGGGATACGACTGAAGGTATCCAGTGTTGCGCACGAGCTAAGGCGTTTTCAGGTTATTCCAACCAGGACACGCAGTAAAGTATTGAATATAACGTTAAAAAGGCCATAGTCCTATCAACAGTATGGAAACGAATACTTTATTAACCTTAAATGCTTCGAAATCTGAAACATTGAAGAAGATGTGTGCGGAGAGAGGGGTTTCCTCTCAAGGCACTAAATTGGAAATGATCCAGAGAATCGTGGCGTGGCAAGAAGCGCAGCTTGACGCTATAACTTCCGAGGACAGTGCAGAAGGTGGTGGGGCTGCTCTCACTGGCAGAACCGACGGTTCTGCCGCTGCACTGATCCATCACGACCACGAGGACAGGGAGGATGTAATGTCTAACGTTTCCTCTGCCAGTGTTGATGGGGAGGCTATGCTTGAATTCAAGAAGCAAGAGCTGCGGTTTAGGCAGCAGGAGCTTGAATTCAGCATAGCCAAACTGAAAATCGACCAGGCAGAAAAACAAAAAGACAGGGATCACCAGTTGGAACTGGCCAAGCTTCAGTTCGCAAATGGGTCCAAGGGTCCTGGACATGGTTCTGGGGCTTCCTCTCATCCACGGTTTCCAAAAGATCTGCTCAGTGTGTATGAGGAACGAAATGACATTATGGACTGGTTAAATGCGTTTGAGTATGCATGCGAGGTTCAAGAGGTTGATAATGCGGATAAGATTGCATGGTTACTCAGCAGACTGCCCCATTCTGGTTGCAGTGCCATTATGGAAATGTCGAAGGCTGAGCGCGCTGATTTTGCAATGTTGAAGCAGACTCTCATTTTAAAGTTTGGGAAGACTCCGACCCAATATTTGAAAAGGTTTAGAGAGTATAAGAAAAAGGAAGGTGGTACTTGGGTGTCGTATGTAGCTGAGTCCCTGAAAAACTTGACTGGCTGGGTTGAAGGTTATAAGGTTTCTACCTTCGAAGGCATGATCAATCTGGTCATGCTGGAACACATTTTTGCTTCTTCTTCCCCGGAGCTTAAGCAGCATTTGGCCGATTCGAAGGAGATAGATCCTAAGAAGCTGGCCATTGCAGCAGATTTATGGGTGTCACATCGAGTGTCCCATAAGGACAAAACTCATCCTGGTAAGCAGGAGGAAGGGAAAAAGTCCAAAGATGTGGAGGGTGGGGAATCTGCTAAATCTTCTTCCCATAAGGGCCACAAAAAGAAAAATAAGGGTAAGCCATCCGAGAACTCACAGGGTAGTGGAGGTTCGCCTCCGAAACAGAACTCTGGTTATAATAAGCCTCCCTACGTAAACAGACCCAATGGGGCTTGTTTTTCTTGTGGAGCAACTGACCATGTGAAGGGGGATCCCCGTTGTAAGGTTAGACCTTTGGGGGTCCACTCCGCTAATCTGGCCTTCTCCTCCTACGAGGAAGAAGAGATTACAGGAGCATCCTTCTCCTCAGACTCATTTCCCAGCGGAATAGAGGCTGAGGTAGTTTTAGTGTCCCTGGGTTCCTGGGAGCCTAAAGTCGCAGAGGCGTATGCTAGGATTCCGGATAATACCAAGCACTACTTTAAAGACAGTGTGCTGATCAATGGAGTGGATACTCCAGCTCTTAGGGATAGTGGGTGCAGTCGAACTGTAGTGGATTCTACCTTGGTAGACTCAGAGGAAGTTGCCAGAGCTACTCTGATGCCCACTAAGTTGGCTGACGGCCCCCTCCGTATGTTTCCCGTGATCCCTGTTAATCTAACTTTAAATGGTACAGCAGTTAGGATTCCAGTGAGCATTCAGAGAAACGTCCCGGGAAAGGTCTTGTTGGGCAATGATCTCAGAGCTCTAGGGCTCGTAGGAGACACTGCCGAAAGACCCTACACACGGTCTCAAGCACGGGCAGCATTGGCCAAGTCCAATACGCCGCCCCAGCCGAAGGGGAAACCCAAGGCGAAAGGAGTCAACAAGTCCCGACGGGGGAAAGAGAATATTCCCCCGAGCTCGCCTACCACTGCGGTGGAGGGAGTTGGTCAATCGCCCGAGCCTGACGAGGAGGTGGCGATGCCTGAAGTGTTCGACCCCAACGACCATCCTGAACTAAAAGACTTGTTAGTTGAAGGAGGTCCTGATAGGGACGACTTCAGTAAGGGCCAACGTGAGTGCCCATCTCTGGAAGGCCTAAGGAGACAGGCCTGCTCCCAGCTTGAGGGTGAACCTCCTGGGTTGCAAAGGATTTACCAGGAAGGTGGACTCCTTTATAGTGAGCCCACAGAGTCTACAGAAGGAGACCATAGGAGGTTGGTGGTTTCCCTTGCTGTTAGGCCCTTCCTCCTGCAGTTGGCGCATGTCGTTCCCCTTGCTGGTCACCTTGGTATGAGGAGGACCAAGCAAAGGTTATCCATGCACTTCTACTGGCCCAAGATGGGGGAGCAAGTAGAAAGTCACTGC
Source organism: Ambystoma mexicanum (assembly GCF_040938575.1). Lineage (NCBI taxonomy): Eukaryota > Metazoa > Chordata > Amphibia > Caudata > Ambystomatidae > Ambystoma > Ambystoma mexicanum. Next base: position 1,508,400 of record NW_027182444.1, on the reverse strand, counting down.
AGGAGTTGTGCCGCCTGCCAGTTGTCTGGTAAGGTTGGTGCGACAATCCAAGCTCCGTTGGTACCGCTCCCAGTTGTGGGGGTACCATTTGAAAGGGTAGGGATCGACATGGTTGGTCCCCTTGACCCGCAAACATCCCCAGGCAATAGGTTTATCCTGGTGCTGGTCGACCATGCAACCAGGTATCCTGAGGCCGTCCCATTTACAACTGTAACTGCCAAGCCAGTTGCAGAAGCTTTACTCGGCATGTTTACTAGGGTTGGCTTCCCTAAAGAAGTTGTGTCGGATCATGGCAGCAACTTTATGTCGAAGTATAGGCAGGCTATGTGGAAAGAATGTGGGGTCACCTACAGGTTCTCTTCTGCATACCGCCCCCAGACCGATGGTCTGGGGGGGCATTTCAACAGGACGTTAACGAGCATGATTGGGGCTCTGGAGGAGCCTCAGAGAAGAAAATGGGATCTTCTTGTTTCATGCTTACTGTTTACCTACCGAGAGGTACCACAGGAGGGTGTTGGCTTCAGCCCCTTCGAACTTCTGTTCGGTCATCCCGTACGGGGACCCTTAGCCATCATCAAAGAGGGATGGGAGATGCCCACTCCCCCTGTTACTACCAATGTAGTTGATTATGTGCTAGGGCTCAGAAAACGGATGGTACTTCTGATAGGCTTGACTAGTGATAAATTGAAGGCAGGGCAAGCGCTGGTGAAACCTTGGTACGACCAGAAAGCTTCCCTCATCAACTTTACACTTGGTCAGCAAGTCCTGATCATGAATCTCATAAGGCCTCGAGCTTTACAGGACAAATGGTCAGGCCCTTACCCAGTGGTGGAGCCCCTGGGTGAGGTTAACTATTCAGTGGACCTTGGAAGGCCTGGACAGGCTCCAAAAGTGCTTCCCGTGAATAGGCTGAAGGCTTTCGGCCCAAGCGTCGAAATCGTAGCACTGCTCCTGGCTTCAGATGTTGAGGAAGAGGAGTCTGAACCTCTCCCCGACCTGTTCCCAAGCAGTCCTTCAGTTAGCTCTTTTGAGGGTGTCCGAGTGGCCCCTCACCAAAATGGACAAGGCTCAGTGGTTTACCTTGGACATGAAGTAGTTGGAGGGAGGAGACAGCCTCTATCCAGTAAGGTACAAGCAGTACAAGACTGGCCTACCCCCACTACGCAAACCCAAGTGAGAGCCTTTTTAGGACTCACGGGTTATTACCGCAATTTTGTAGCAGACTATGGCACCATAGCTGCTCCTCTGACTGCCCTCACAACTCCGAAGAAACCCAAGAAGGTAACTTGGACTGACGAGTGTGAGAAGGCCTTCAATGGCTTGAAAGACTCCTTGTGCCAGGCCCCTGTGCTCAGGGCCCCTGATTATCAAAGACCTTTTATCGTGCAGACGGATGCCTCTGACACTGGGATAGGAGCTGTACTATCACAAGTAGATGAGAAGGGTAAGGAACACCCTATCGGTTTTATTAGTCGCCAGCTTAAGGACAGAGAGCTCAGATGGTCCACGGTAGAGAAAGAATGTTTCTCTGTTGTGTGGGCCCTAAGGAAGCTGAGGCCCTACCTCTATGGGACCCACTTCACTGTGCAGACTGACCATAAGCCGTTAAAGTGGCTAATGAACATGAAGGGGGAGAATCCAAAGTTGCTTAGGTGGTCCATAAGTCTACAAGGCTTCGACTTCACTATTGAGCATAGGCCAGGTGTCCAACATAGCAATGCTGATGGGTTGTCCAGAATGTTTTACCGACCTGAACAAGAGACTCATCCAGGGGTGGATTAGTTCCCCCTGTCCATAGTCTGGGAGGGGCGAGTGTTAGGAAAGATTTCGTTATTGTAGGGAACTTTCCTTCCATGTGGCAACCCCTAAACTTTTTGCTATTGTTTTCAACCTGTTTCCTTGACTTTGCCAGAGAAGTGCAGCCTTCTGCCGTACTCCTCTGGGCTTTCGCTCCTTTCTTACGGGGAAACTGACATGCCCTTAAGACAGTCAGTACCGGGGAACGCTGTTGCCCGTAGTTTCTTTTATCGTGTCGCCATTTTAGTGCAACACGACACAAGAGGGCACTGTAAGCTAAGTTACAGCTCTCTTGGGTCTCTAGCCTTCTACAGACCCTAGACACTCTTATAGGATGGTTTTTGGATCGGTGCAAGTCATTCAGGGACTGGGCTGGTGGCAGCGATCATTTGGTTTATTTTGAGCTCCTTTTGCCGTTCTGAGCACCTTTTTGCCGCGAACACAAAAGGGTGGCCCGGCTACCCAAAATGGCCGGACCACGAGGCTCCTTTGTCTCGTCCACTGTCCGTCTTGCTCCCTTTACCTTCCCCCGGGTCAGGCGACCCGGGGCCTTCCTTATTTGGGCATGTAGTTTCCCGCGAAACACGGTTGCTTTCGCGGGCTTCTACATGTCGTTTGAGTGCCCCCAGGATGTGGGCTGGGCTGTCTGGTCCCAATACACATCCTGGGTGCCAGAGAGTCTAGGGTGGTGTGAATGCCTGGGACCACTGTGGTCCGTGATTGGTCCACGTATGGTATGTGTGTTGATGAGCGGATCTCCCATTGGCTCCCCTCCGTTTTGGCGCGAAGGGAACCGTGGATAAGAGGGAGCTGGAAACACCACTACCATGTCGATCTCCTGAGTTCTTACGAACCCAGGGATACAGGAGCCAAGTATCCTGCGAACACGAGGCTGGACCGAGGAATCGCTGGTGACTCCCCTGAAGAACTTCTGCTCCTCATTGCTGTCGTCCGGTGAAGCCCTTTCCACCTAAGATCGAACAAGAAGGCCTGTACTGGCGCTTCGACCTATTGGAATAGCAGGACCAGCTATTCCCGGCACCTTCATCAACTCCTGCCGTAAGCCTTCGGAAGTGTCTCTGGGCCATCCAGTTGACTGACCAGCTTACTAAGGAGTCCTGCTCTGTAATCGCCGACAGGTTGGGTGGTATTCTGAGTCCGGGGCACGCTCACACGCTTCGTTTGCTTAGCAACCCTAAGCTAGAGGTGAACGGTGCTCGTTTGGCTTGAATACACCCGGCCGTTCCGTTGCCCTGCCGTGGCGACAAAACTGTGCTTGTTTCTTCGATCGGGACGTCTTTTTACTCTGCACGACGACGAGACGTTCCCTGCTCTTCAGAACCTGCCAGAAGCTGTATCTATCGAGGAGAAGCTCGGGCCTGCTTGCTTCGGGGACCGGTGAGTAGATTAGCTAGGATCTGGTCGCCCTCCTGCAGTGCCCTTTGCTTTTCCCCGCTGTGAATACAGCACCCCTTGTCCGTACTCGCGCCCTGCTTCTGCCTCACAGTGGAGGCTGCGCTAGAGTCGCGGACCGTGTTCTCCTTCATTAGAGCTCCCTACAGAGCTGTTCAACGTCCTCCGAAGAGCTTCACCTTCTGCCCATTGGCACCGGCGTGTGCAGGTACTTTTGAGCGCTAGGCTCCACTCTTCGTAGGGATTGGACTACCATCCAGTTAGGGGCCTCAGAAGGCGGACATATCACAAGCATTGGTTCGCACTGCCTGTTTTCCTTCCCCTGCAGGTGGATAACATATTTCGTGCTGCTAATGCTGTGAAACTGTGTATTCTGTATATATATTGGGTGGATAGTGTATGTGTTGGTTTAATATCGTTGTATGTTGCTGCTTTTACTGTGGTCATTAGTTTTGAGGCCTTATAATAAATGTGTATCTATTTTTGATATAAACAACTGTTTGGAGTAGTTTGTAAGAGCTCTTGCTTTGTGTGCTCATTGCGGGCTTTCAGTCACCCTCACCCCTCTTGAGACCTAGTCTTGACCGCCGCGATCGCTACCTTGATTGGTCTGGCTTGTCCAGAGGTTACCCTGTTCCAAGTAATTAGGTTGGCCTTCTGAACCTCTGCGCCACCAGGACAGAGTTCAGAAATCCGTCTTAACACATCTCATGCTATAGGAAGGGTCTCAGGTTTGGAATGGGAAGGAGTTGGATATCACATTTCATGCTATAGGAAGGGTCTCCGGTTTGGTATTAGAAGCATTGAGATATCACATCTCATGCTATAGGAAGGGTCTCAGGTTTGGAATGGGAAGGAGTTGGATATCACATCTCATGCTATAGAGAGGGTCTCAGGTTTGGTATCAGAAGAATTGAGATATCACATCTCATGCTATAGGAAGGGTCTCAGGATTGGAATGGGAAGGAGTTGGATTTCACATCTCATGCTATAGGAAGGGTCTCAGGTTTGGAATGGTAAGAAGTTGGATATCACATCTCATGTTATAGGAAGGGTCTCAGGTTTGGTATTAGAAGCATCGAGATATCACATCCTATGGTACAGGATGTATCTCAGGTTAGGAATGGCAAGGAGTCAGATATCAAATCTCATGCTACTGGTAGGATCTCAGGTTTGTAGTGGGAAGGAGTTGGATACCACATCTGATGCTATAGGAAGGATCTTAGGTTTGGAAATGGAAGGAGTTGTTTATCAGATCTCATGCTATGGGAAGGGCCTCAGGTTTGCTATTGGAAGCATTGAGAAATCACATCTCATGCTATAGGAAGGGACTCAGGATTGGATTGGGAAGGAGTTGAATATCACATCTAATGCTATAGGAAGGGTCTCAGGTTTGGTATTAGAATCATTGAGATATCACATCTCATGCTTTAGGAAGGGACTCAGGATTGGATTGGGAAGGAGTTGGATATCACATCTCATGTTATAGGAAGGGTCTCAGGTTTGGTATTAGAAGCATTGAGATATCACATACCATGCTATAGGAAGGTTTTCAGGTTTGGTATTAGAAGCATTGAGATATCACATCTCATGCTATAGGAAGGGTCTCAGGCTTGGAATGGGAAGGAGTTCGATATCACATCTCATGTTACAGGAAGGTTCTCAGGTTTGGTATTAGAAGCACTGAGATATCACATCTGATGGTACAGGATGCATCTCAGGTTAGGAATGGCAAGGAGTCAGATATCAAATCTCATGCTACAGGTAGGATCTCAGGTTTGTTGTGGGAAGGAGTTGGATACCACATCTGATGCTTTAGGAAGGGTCTCAGGTTTGGAATCTGAAGGAGTTAGATATCACATCTCATGCTATAGGAAGGGTCTCAGGTTTGGTATGGGAAGGAGTTGGATATCACATCTCATGTTATAGGAAGGGTCTCAGGTTTGGAATGGGAAGGAGTTGGATATCACATCTCATGTTATAGGAAGGGTCTCAGGTTTGGTATTAGAAGCATTGAGATATCACATCTTATGCTACAGGAAGGGTCTCTGGTTTGGAAAGGGAAGGAGTTGGATATCACATCTCATGCTATAGGAAGGGTATCAATTTTGGAATGGGAAGGAGTTTGATATCACATCTCAGGTTTGGAATGGGAAGGAGTTGGATATCACATCTCATGCTATAGGAAGGGTATCAGGTTTGGAATGGGAAGGAGTTTGATATCACATCTCATGTTATAGGAAGGTCTCAGGTTTGGAATGGGAAGGAGTTGGATATCACATCTAATGTTATAGGAAGGGTCTCAGGTTTGGTATTAGAAGAATTGAGATATCACATCTTATGCTACAGGAAGGGTCTCAGGTTTGGAAAGGGAAGGAGTTGGATATCACATCTCATGCTATAGGAAGGGTATCAGATTTGGAATGGGAATGAGTTTGATATCACATCTCATATTGTAGTAAGGGTCTCAGGATTGGAATGGGAAGGAGTTGGATATCACATCTCATGCTATAGAAAGGGTCTCAGGATTGGAATGAGAAGGGTTTGGATATCACATGTCTTGCTATAGGAAGGGTCTCGGGTTGGGTAATAGAAGGATTGATATATCACATCTCATGGTATAGGAAGGGTCTCAGGGTTGGAATGGGAAGGAGTTGCATATCACATCTCATGCTATAGGAAGGGTCTGAGGTTTGGAATGGGAAGGAGTTGGATATCACATTTCATGCTATAGGAAGGGTCTCAGGTTTGGTATTAGAAGCATTGAGATATCACATCTCATGCTATCGGAAGCGTCTCGGGATTGGAATGGGAAGGAGTTGGATATAACATCTGATGCTATAGGAAAGGTCTCAGGTGTGGAATGGGAAGGAGTTGGATTTCACATTTCATGCTATAGGAAGGGTCTCAGGTTTGGTATTAGAAGCATTGAGATATCACATCTCATGCTATAGGAAGGGTCTCGGGATTGGAATGGGAAGGAGTTGGATATCAAATTTCATGCTATAGGAAAGGTCTCAGGTTTGGTATTAGAAGCTTTGCGATATCACATCTCATGTTATAGGAAGTGTCTCCGGTTTGGTATTAGAAGCATTGAGATATCACATCTCATACTATAGGAAGGCTCTCAGGTTTGGAATGGGAAGGAGTTGGATATCACATCTCATGCTGTAGCAAGGGTCTCAGGTTTGGTATTAGAAGTATTGAGATACCACATCTCATGCTATAGGAAGGGTCTAAGGATTGGAATGGGAAGGAGTTGGATATCACATCTCATGCTATAGGAAGGGTCTCAGGTTGGAATGGGAAGGAGTTGAATATCACATCTCATGCTATAGGAAGGGTCTCAGCTTTGGAATGAGAAGGATTTGGATAGCACATACCATACTATAGGAAGGTTCTCAGGTTTGGCATTAGAAGCATTTTGATATCACATCTCATGGTATAGGAAGGGTCTCAGGTTTGGTATTAGAAGCATTGAGATATCACGTCTCATGTACAGGAAGGGTCTCAGGTTTGGAATGGGAATGAGTTTGATATCACATCTCATGCTATAGAAGGGTCTCAGGTTTGGAATGGGAAGGAGTTGGATATCACATCTCATGCTATAAGAAGGGTCTCAGGATTGGAATGGGAAGGAGTTGAATATCACATTTCATTCTATAGGAAGGGTCTCAGGTTTGGTATTAGAAGCATTGCGATATCACATCTCATGCTACAGGAAGGGTCTTTGGTTTCGAATGGGAAGGAGTTGGATAGCACATCTGATGGTATAGGAAGGGTCTCAGGTTTGGAATGGGAAGGAGTTTGATATCACATCTCATGCTATAGGAAGGGTCTCAGGTTTGGAATGGGAAGGAGTTGGATATCACATCTCATGCTATAAGAAGGGTCTCAGGATTGGAATGGGAAGGAGTTGGATATAACATCTCATGCTATAGGAAGGGTCTCAGGCTTGGAATGGGAAGGAGTTCGATATCACATCTCATGTTACAGGAAGGTTCTCAGGTTTGGTATTAGAAGCACTGAGATATCACATCTGATGGTACAGGATGCATCTCAGGTTAGGAATGGCAAGGAGTCAGATATCAAATCTCATGCTACAGGTAGGATCTCAGGTTTGTTGTGGGAAGGAGTTGGATACCACATCTGATGCTTTAGGAAGGGTCTCAGGTTTGGAATCTGAAGGAGTTAGATATCACATCTCATGCTATAGGAAGGGTCTCAGGTTTGGTATGGGAAGGAGTTGGATATCACATCTCATGTTATAGGGAGGGTCTCAGGTTTGGAATGGGAAGGAGTTGGATATCACATCTCATGTTATAGGAAGGGTCTCAGGTTTGGTATTAGAAGCATTGAGATATCACATCTTATGCTACAGGAAGGGTCTCTGGTTTGGAAAGGGAAGGAGTTGGATATCACATCTCATGCTATAGGAAGGGTATCAATTTTGGAATGGGAAGGAGTTTGATATCACATCTCAGGTTTGGAATGGGAAGGAGTTGGATATCACATCTCATGCTATAGGAAGGGTATCAGGTTTGGAATGGGAAGGAGTTTGATATCACATCTCATGTTATAGGAAGGTCTCAGGTTTGGAATGGGAAGGAGTTGGATATCACATCTAATGTTATAGGAAGGGTCTCAGGTTTGGTATTAGAAGAATTGACATATCACATCTTATGCTACAGGAAGGGTCTCAGGTTTGGAAAGGGAAGGAGTTGGATATCACATCTCATGCTATAGGAAGGGTATCAGATTTGGAATGGGAATGAGTTTGATATCACATCTCATGTTATAGTAAGGGTCTCAGGATTGGAATGGGAAGGAGTTGGATATCACATCTCATGCTATAGAAAGGGTCTCAGGATTGGAATGAGAAGGGTTTGGATATCACATGTCTTGCTATAGGAAGGGTCTCGGGTTGGGTAATAGAAGGATTGATATATCACATCTCATGGTATAGGAAGGGTCTCAGGGTTGGAATGGGAAGGAGTTGCATATCACATCTCATGCTATAGGAAGGGTCTCAGGTTTGGAATGGGAAGGAGTTGGATATCACATTTCATGCTATAGGAAGGGTCTCAGGTTTGGTATTAGAAGCATTGAGATATCACATCTCATGCTATCGGAAGCGTCTCGGGATTGGAATGGGAAGGAGTTGGATATAACATCTGATGCTATAGGAAAGGTCTCAGGTTTGGAATGCGAAGGAGTTGGATTTCACATTTCATGCTATAGGAAGTGTCTCCGGTTTGGTATTAGAAGCATTGAGATATCACATCTCATACTATAGGAAGGCTCTCAGGTTTGGAATGGGAAGGAGTTGGATATCACATCTCATGCTGTAGCAAGGGTCTCAGGTTTGGTATTAGAAGTATTGAGATACCACATCTCATGCTATAGGAAGGGTCTAAGGATTGGAATGGGAAGGAGTTGGATATCACATCTCATGCTATAGTGAGGGTCTCAGGTTGGAATGGGAAGGAGTTGAATATCACATCTCATGCTATAGGAAGGGTCTCAGCTTTGGAATGAGAAGGATTTGGATAGCACATACCATACTATAGGAAGGTTCTCAGGTTTGGCATTAGAAGCATTTTGATATCACATCTCATGGTATAGGAAGGGTCTCAGGTTTGGTATTAGAAGCATTGAGATATCACGTCTCATGTACAGGAAGGGTCTCAGGTTTGGAATGGGAATGAGTTTGATATCACATCTCATGCTATAGAAGGGTCTCAGGTTTGGAATGGGAAGGAGTTGGATATCACATCTCATGCTATAAGAAGGGTCTCAGGATTGGAATGGGAAGGAGTTGAATATCACATTTCATTCTATAGGAAGGGTCTCAGGTTTGGTATTAGAAGCATTGCGATATCACATCTCATGCTACAGGAAGGGTCTTTGGTTTCGAATGGGAAGGAGTTGGATAGCACATCTGATGGTATAGGAAGGGTCTCAGGTTTGGAATGGGAAGGAGTTTGATATCACATCTCATGCTATAGGAAGGGTCTCAGGTTTGGAATGGGAAGGAGTTGGATATCACATCTCATGCTATAAGAAGGGTCTCAGGATTGGAATGGGAAGGAGTTGGATATAACATCTCATGCTATAGGAAGGGTCTCAGGTTTGGAATGGGAAGGAGTTGGATATCACATTTCATGCTATAGGTAGGGTCTCCGGTTTGGTATTAGAAGCATTGAGATATCACATCTCATACTATAGGAAGGCTCTCAGGTTTGGAATGGGAAGGAGTTGGATATCACATCTCATGCTGTAGCAAGGGTCTCAGGTTTGGTATTAGAAGTATTGAGATACCATATCTCATGCTATAGGAAGGGTCTAAGGATTGGAATGGGAAGGAGTTGGATATCACATCTCATGCTATAGGAAGGGTCTCAGGTTGGAATGGGAAGGAGTTGAATATCACATCTCATGCTATAGGAAGGGTCTCAGCTTTGGAATGAGAAGGCTTTGGATATCACATCTCATGCTATAGGAAGGGTCTCAGGTTTGGTATTAGAAGCATTGAGATATCACATCTCATGCTATAGGAAGGGTCTCAGGTTTGGAATGGGAAGGAGTTGGATATCACATCTCATGCTATAGAGAGGGTCTCAGGTTTGGTATTAGAATCATTGAGATATCACATCTCATGCTATAGGAAGGGTCTCAGGTTTGGAATGGGAAGGAGTTGGATATCACATCTCATGCTATAGAGAGGGTCTCAGGTTTGGTATCAGAAGAATTGAGATATCACATCTCATGCTATAGGAAGGGTCTCAGGATTGGAATGGGAAGGAGTTGGATTTCACATCTCATGCTATAGGAAGGGTCTCAGGTTTGGAATGGTAAGGAGTTGGATATCACATCTCATGTTATAGGAAGGGTCTCAGGTTTGGTATTAGAAGCATCGAGATATCACATCCTATGGTACAGGATGTATCTCAGGTTAGGAATGGCAAGGAGTCAGATATCAAATCTCATGCTACTGGTAGGATCTCAGGTTTGTAGTGGGAAGGAGTTGGATACCACATCTGATGCTATAGGAAGGATCTTAGGTTTGGAAATGGAAGGAGTTGTTTATCAGATCTCATGCTATGGGAAGGGCCTCAGGTTTGCTATTGGAAGCATTGAGAAATCACATCTCATGCTATAGGAAGGGACTCAGGATTGGATTGGGAAGGAGTTGAATATCACATCTAATGCTATAGGAAGGGTCTCAGGTTTGGTATTAGAATCATTGAGATATCACATCTCATGCTTTAGGAAGGGACTCAGGATTGGATTGGGAAGGAGTTGGATATCACATCTCATGTTATAGGAAGGGTCTCAGGTTTGGTATTAGAAGCATTGAGATATCACATACCATGCTATAGGAAGGTTTTCAGGTTTGGTATTAGAAGCATTGAGATATCACATCTCATGCTATAAGAAGGGTCTCAGGCTTGGAATGGGAAGGAGTTCGATATCACATCTCATGTTACAGGAAGGTTCTCAGGTTTGGTATTAGAAGCACTGAGATATCACATCTGATGGTACAGGATGCATCTCAGGTTAGGAATGGCAAGGAGTCAGATATCAAATCTCATGCTACAGGTAGGATCTCAGGTTTGTTGTGGGAAGGAGTTGGATACCACATCTGATGCTTTAGGAAGGGTCTCAGGTTTGGAATCTGAAGGAGTTAGATATCACATCTCATGCTATAGGAAGGGTCTCAGGTTTGGTATGGGAAGGAGTTGGATATCACATCTCATGTTATAGGAAGGGTCTCAGGTTTGGAATGGGAAGGAGTTGGATATCACATCTCATGTTATAGGAAGGGTCTCAGGTTTGGTATTAGAAGCATTGAGATATCACATCTTATGCTACAGGAAGGGTCTCTGGTTTGGAAAGGGAAGGAGTTGGATATCACATCTCATGCTATAGGAAGGGTATCAATTTTGGAATGGGAAGGAGTTTGATATCACATCTCAGGTTTGGAATGGGAAGGAGTTTGATATCACATCTCATGTTATAGGAAGGTCTCAGGTTTGGAATGGGAAGGAGTTGGATATCACATCTAATGTTATAGGAAGGGTCTCAGGTTTGGTATTAGAAGAATTGAGATATCACATCTTATGCTACAGGAAGGGTCTCAGGTTTGGAAAGGGAAGGAGTTGGATATCACATCTCATGCTATAGGAAGGGTATCAGGTTTGGAATGGGAATGAGTTTGATATCACATCTCATGTTATAGTAAGGGTCTCAGGATTGGAATGGGAAGGAGTTGGATATCACATCTCATGCTATAGAAAGGGTCTCAGGATTGGAATGAGAAGGGTTTGGATATCACATGTCTTGCTATAGGAAGGGTCTCGGGTTGGGTAATAGAAGGATTGATATATCACATCTCATGGTATAGGAAGGGTCTCAGGGTTGGAATGGGAAGGAGTTGCATATCACATCTCATGCTATAGGAAGGGTCTCAGGTTTGGAATGGGAAGGAGTTGGATATCACATTTCATGCTATAGGAAGGGTCTCAGGTTTGGTATTAGAAGCATTGAGATATCACATCTCATGCTATCGGAAGCGTCTCGGGATTGGAATGGGAAGGAGTTGGATGTAACATCTGATGCTATAGGAAAGGTCTCAGGTTTGGAATGGGAAGGAGTTGGATTTCACATTTCATGCTATAGGAAGGGTCTCAGGTTTGGTATTAGAAGCATTGAGATATCACATCTCATGCTATAGGAAGGGTCTCGCGATTGGAATGGGAAGGAGTTGGATATCAAATTTCATGCTATAGGAAGGGTCTCAGGTTTGGTATTAGAAGCTTTGCGATATCACATCTCATGTTATAGGAAGTGTCTCCGGTTTGGTATTAGAAGCTTTGAGATATCACATCTCATACTAAAGGAAGGCTCTCAGGTTTGGAATGGGAAGGAGTTGGATATCACATCTCATGCTGTAGCAAGGGTCTCAGGTTTGGTATTAGAAGTATTGAGATACCACATCTCATGCTATAGGAAGGGTCTAAGGATTGGAATGGGAAGGAGTTGGATATCACATCTCATGCTATAGGAAGGGTCTCAGGTTGGAATGGGAAGGAGTTGAATATCACATCTCATGCTATAGGAAGGGTCTCAGCTTTGGAATGAGAAGGCTTTGGATATCACATCTCATGCTATAGGAAGGGTCTCAGGTTTGGTATTAGAAGCATTGAGATATCACATCTCATGCTACAGGAAGGGTCTCAGGTTTGGAATGAGAAGGAGTTGGACATCACATCTCATGGTATAGGAAGGGTCTCAGGTTTGGTATTAGAAGCATTGAGATATCACATCTCATGCTATAGGAAGGGTCTCAGGTTTGGAATGGGAAGGAGTTGGATATCACATCTCATGCTATAGAGAGGGTCTCAAGTTTGGTATTAGAATCATTGAGATATCACATCTCATGCTATAGGAAGGGTTTCAGGTTTGGAATGGGAAGGAGTTGGATATCACATCTCATGCTATACAGAGGGTCTCATGTTTGGTATTAGAAGAATTGAGATATCACATCTCATGCTATAGGAAGGGTCTCAGGATTGGAATGGGAAGGAGTTGGATATCACATCTCATGCTATAGGAAGGGTCGCAGGTTTGGAATGGTAAGGAGTTGGATATCACATCTCATGCTATAGGAAGGGTCTCAGCTTTGGAATGAGAAGGCTTTGGATATCACATCTCATGCTATAGGAAGGGTCTCAGGTTTGGTATTAGAAGCATTGAGATATGACATCTCATGCTACAGGAAGGGACTCAGGTTTGGAATGAGAAGGAGTTGGACATCACATCTCATGGTATAGGAAGGGTCTCAGGTTTGGTATTAGAAGCATTGAGATATCACATCTCATGCTATAGGAAGGGTCTCAGGTTTGGAATGGGAAGGAGTTGGATATCACATCTCATGCTATAGAGAGGGTCTCAGGTTTGGTATTAGAATCATTGAGATATCACTTCTCATGCTATAGGAAGGGTCTCAGGTTTGGAATGGGAAGGAGTTGGATATCACATCTCATGCTATACAGAGGGTCTCAGGTTTGGTATTAGAAGAATTGAGATATCACATCTCATGCTATAGGAAGGGTCTCAGGATTGGAATGGGAAGGAGTTGGATATCACATCTCATGCTATAGGAAGGGTCTCAGGTTTGGAATGGTAAGGAGTTGGATATCACATCTCATGTTATAGGAAGGGTCTCAGGTTTGGTATTAGAAGCATCGAGATATCACATCCTATGGTACAGGATGTATCTCAGGTTAGGAATGGCAAGGAGTCAGATATCAAATCTCATGCTACTGGTAGGATCTCAGGTTTGTAGTGGGAAGGAGTTGGATACCACACCTGATGCTATAGGAAGGATCTTAGGTTTGGAAATGGAAGGAGTTGTTTATCAGATCTCATGCTATGGGAAGGGCCTCAGGTTTGCTATTGGAAGCATTGAGAAATCACATCTCATGCTATAGGAAGGGACTCAGGATTGGATTGGGAAGGAGTTGGATATCACATCTAATGCTATAGGAAGGGTCTCAGGTTTGGTATTAGAATCATTGAGATATCACATCTCATGCTATAGGAAGGGACTCAGGATTGGATTGGGAAGGAGTTGGATATCACATCTCATGTTATAGGAAGGTTCTCAGGTTTGGTATTAGAAGCATTGAGATATCACATATCATGCTATAGGAAGGGTCTCAGGATTGGAATGGGGAGGAGTTGGATATCACATCTCATGCTATAGGAAGGGTCTCAGGTTTGGAATCTGAAGGAGTTGGATATCACACCTCATGAAATAGGAAGGGTCTCAGGTTTGGTATTATAAGCAGTGAGATATCACATCTCATGATATAGGAAGGGTCTCAGGTTTGGAATGGGAAGGAGTTGGATATCACATCTCATGTTATAGGAAGGCTCTCAGGTTTGGTATTAGAAGCATTGAGATATCAGATCTCATGCTATAAAAAGGGTCTCAGAATTGGAATGGGAAGGAGTTGGATATCACATCTCATGCTATAGGAAGGGTCTCAGGTTTGGAATGGGAAAAGAGTTGGATATCAAAGCTCATGCTATAGGAAGGGTCTCGGGTTGGGTAATAGAAGCATTGAGATATCACATCTCATGCTATAGGAAGGGTCTCAGGGTTGGAATGGGAAGGAGTTGGATATCACATCTCATGCTACAGGAAGGGTCTCTGGTTTGGAATGGGAAGGAGTTGGATATCACATCTCATGCTATAGAGAGGGTCTCAGGTTTGGTATCAGAAGAATTGAGATATCACATCTCATGCTATAGAGAGGGTCTCAGGTTTGGTATTAGAATAATTGAGATATCACATCTCATGCTATAGGAAGGGTCTCAGGTTTGGAATGGGAAGGAGTTGGATATCACATCTCATGCTATAGAGAGGGTCTCAGGTTTGGTATCAGAAGAATTGAGATATCACATCTCATGCTATAGGAAGGGTCTCAGGATTGGAATGGGAAGGAGTTGGATTTCACATCTCATGCTATAGGAAGGGTCTCAGGTTTGGAATGGTAAGGAGTTGGATATCACATCTCATGTTATAGGAAGGGTCTCAGGTTTGGTATTAGAAGCATCGAGATATCACATCCTATGGTACAGGATGTATCTCAGGTTAGGAATGGCAAGGAGTCAGATATCAAATCTCATGCTACTGGTAGGATCTCAGGTTTGTAGTGGGAAGGAGTTGGATACCACATCTGATGCTATAGGAAGGATCTTAGGTTTGGAAATGGAAGGAGTTGTTTATCAGATCTCATGCTATGGGAAGGGCCTCAGGTTTGCTATTGGAAGCATTGAGAAATCACATCTCATGCTATAGGAAGGGACTCAGGATTGGATTGGGAAGGAGTTGAATATCACATCTAATGCTATAGGAAGGGTCTCAGGTTTGGTATTAGAATCATTGAGATATCACATCTCATGCTTTAGGAAGGGACTCAGGATTGGATTGGGAAGGAGTTGGATATCACATCTCATGTTATAGGAAGGGTCTCAGGTTTGGTATTAGAAGCATTGAGATATCACATACCATGCTATAGGAAGGTTTTCAGGTTTGGTATTAGAAGCATTGAGATATCACATCTCATGCTATAAGAAGGGTCTCAGGCTTGGAATGGGAAGGAGTTCGATATCACATCTCATGTTACAGGAAGGTTCTCAGGTTTGGTATTAGAAGCACTGAGATATCACATCTGATGGTACAGGATGCATCTCAGGTTAGGAATGGCAAGGAGTCAGATATCAAATCTCATGCTACAGGTAGGATCTCAGGTTTGTTGTGGGAAGGAGTTGGATACCACATCTGATGCTTTAGGAAGGGTCTCAGGTTTGGAATCTGAAGGAGTTAGATATCACATCTCATGCTATAGGAAGGGTCTCAGGTTTGGTATGGGAAGGAGTTGGATATCACATCTCATGTTATAGGAAGGGTCTCAGGTTTGGAATGGGAAGGAGTTGGATATCACATCTCATGTTATAGGAAGGGTCTCAGGTTTGGTATTAGAAGCATTGAGATATCACATCTTATGCTACAGGAAGGGTCTCTGGTTTGGAAAGGGAAGGAGTTGGATATCACATCTCATGCTATAGGAAGGGTATCAATTTTGGAATGGGAAGGAGTTTGATATCACATCTCAGGTTTGGAATGGGAAGGAGTTTGATATCACATCTCATGTTATAGGAAGGTCTCAGGTTTGGAATGGGAAGGAGTTGGATATCACATCTAATGTTATAGGAAGGGTCTCAGGTTTGGTATTAGAAGAATTGAGATATCACATCTTATGCTACAGGAAGGGTCTCAGGTTTGGAAAGGGAAGGAGTTGGATATCACTTCTCATGCTATAGGAAGGGTATCAGGTTTGGAATGGGAATGAGTTTGATATCACATCTCATGTTATAGTAAGGGTCTCAGGATTGGAATGGGAAGGAGTTGGATATCACATCTCATGCTATAGAAAGGGTCTCAGGATTGGAATGAGAAGGGTTTGGATATCACATGTCTTGCTATAGGAAGGGTCTCGGGTTGGGTAATAGAAGGATTGATATATCACATCTCATGGTATAGGAAGGGTCTCAGGGTTGGAATGGGAAGGAGTTGCATATCACATCTCATGCTATAGGAAGGGTCTCAGGTTTGGAATGGGAAGGAGTTGGATATCACATTTCATGCTATAGGAAGGGTCTCAGGTTTGGTATTAGAAGCATTGAGATATCACATCTCATGCTACCGGAAGCGTCTCGGGATTGGAATGGGAAGGAGTTGGATGTAACATCTGATGCTATAGGAAAGGTCTCAGGTTTGGAATGGGAAGGAGTTGGATTTCACATTTCATGCTATAGGAAGGGTCTCAGGTTTGGTATTAGAAGCATTGAGATATCACATCTCATGCTATAGGAAGGGTCTCGCGATTGGAATGGGAAGGAGTTGGATATCAAATTTCATGCTATAGGAAGGGTCTCAGGTTTGGTATTAGAAGCTTTGCGATATCACATCTCATGTTATAGGAAGTGTCTCCGGTTTGGTATTAGAAGCATTGAGATATCACATCTCATACTATAGGAAGGCTCTCAGGTTTGGAATGGGAAGGAGTTGGATATCACATCTCATGCTGTAGCAAGGGTCTCAGGTTTGGTATTAGAAGTATTGAGATACCACATCTCATGCTATAGGAAGGGTCTAAGGATTGGAATGGGAAGGAGTTGGATATCACATCTCATGCTATAGGAAGGGTCTCAAGTTGGAATGGGAAGGAGTTGAATATCACATCTCATGCTATAGGAAGGGTCTCAGCTTTGGAATGAGAAGGCTTTGGATATCACATCTCATGCTATAGGAAGGGTCTCAGGTTTGGTATTAGAAGCATTGAGATATCACATCTCATGCTACAGGAAGGGTCTCAGGTTTGGAATGAGAAGGAGTTGGACATCACATCTCATGGTATAGGAAGGGTCTCAGGTTTGGTATTAGAAGCATTGAGATATCACATCTCATGCTATAGGAAGGGTCTCAGGTTTGGAATGGGAAGGAGTTGGATATCACATCTCATGCTATAGAGAGGGTCTCAAGTTTGGTATTAGAATCATTGAGATATCACATCTCATGCTATAGGAAGGGTTTCAGGTTTGGAATGGGAAGGAGTTGGATATCACATCTCATGCTATACAGAGGGTCTCATGTTTGGTATTAGAAGAATTGAGATATCACATCTCATGCTATAGGAAGGGTCTCAGGATTGGAATGGGAAGGAGTTGGATATCACATCTCATGCTATAGGAAGGGTCGCAGGTTTGGAATGGTAAGGAGTTGGATATCACATCTCATGCTATAGGAAGGGTCTCAGCTTTGGAATGAGAAGGCTTTGGATATCACATCTCATGCTATAGGAAGGGTCTCAGGTTTGGTATTAGAAGCATTGAGATATGACATCTCATGCTACAGGAAGGGACTCAGGTTTGGAATGAGAAGGAGTTGGACATCACATCTCATGGTATAGGAAGGGTCTCAGGTTTGGTATTAGAAGCATTGAGATATCACATCTCATGCTATAGGAAGGGTCTCAGGTTTGGAATGGGAAGGAGTTGGATATCACATCTCATGCTATAGAGAGGGTCTCAGGTTTGGTATTAGAATCATTGAGATATCACTTCTCATGCTATAGGAAGGGTCTCAGGTTTGGAATGGGAAGGAGTTGGATATCACATCTCATGCTATACAGAGGGTCTCAGGTTTGGTATTAGAAGAATTGAGATATCACATCTCATGCTATAGGAAGGGTCTCAGGATTGGAATGGGAAGGAGTTGGATATCACATCTCATGCTATAGGAAGGGTCTCAGGTTTGGAATGGTAAGGAGTTGGATATCACATCTCATGTTATAGGAAGGGTCTCAGGTTTGGTATTAGAAGCATCGAGATATCACATCCTATGGTACAGGATGTATCTCAGGTTAGGAATGGCAAGGAGTCAGATATCAAATCTCATGCTACTGGTAGGATCTCAGGTTTGTAGTGGGAAGGAGTTGGATACCACATCTGATGCTATAGGAAGGATCTTAGGTTTGGAAATGGAAGGAGTTGTTTATCAGATCTCATGCTATGGGAAGGGCCTCAGGTTTGCTATTGGAAGCATTGAGAAATCACATCTCATGCTATAGGAAGGGACTCAGGATTGGATTGGGAAGGAGTTGGATATCACATCTAATGCTATAGGAAGGGTCTCAGGTTTGGTATTAGAATCATTGAGATATCACATCTCATGCTATAGGAAGGGACTCAGGATTGGATTGGGAAGGAGTTGGATATCACATCTCATGTTATAGGAAGGTTCTCAGGTTTGGTATTAGAAGCATTGAGATATCACATATCATGCTATAGGAAGGGTCTCAGGATTGGAATGGGGAGGAGTTGGATATCACATCTCATGCTATAGGAAGGGTCTCAGGTTTGGAATCTGAAGGAGTTGGATATCACACCTCATGAAATAGGAAGGGTCTCAGGTTTGGTATTATAAGCAGTGAGATATCACATCTCATGATATAGGAAGGGTCTCAGGTTTGGAATGGGAAGGAGTTGGATATCACATCTCATGTTATAGGAAGGCTCTCAGGTTTGGTATTAGAAGCATTGAGATATCAGATCTCATGCTATAAAAAGGGTCTCAGAATTGGAATGGGAAGGAGTTGGATATCACATCTCATGCTATAGGAAGGGTCTCAGGTTTGAAATGGGAAAAGAGTTGGATATCAAAGCTCATGCTATAGGAAGGGTCTCGGGTTGGGTAATAGAAGCATTGAGATATCACATCTCATGCTATAGGAAGGGTCTCAGGGTTGGAATGGGAAGGAGTTGGATATCACATCTCATGCTACAGGAAGGGTCTCTGGTTTGGAATGGGAATTAGTTGGATATCACATCTCATGCTATAGGAAGGGTCTCAGGTTTGGTATTAGAAGCATTGAGATATCACATCTCATGCTATAGGAAGGGTCTCAGGTTTGGAATGGGAAGGAGTTGGATATCACATCTCATGTTATAGGAAGGGTCTCAGGTTTGGTATTAGAAGCATTGAGACATCACATCTCATAATATAGGAAGGGTCTCAGGATTGGAATGGGAAGGAGATGGATATTGCATCTCATGTTATAGGAAGGGTCTCAGGTTTGGTATTAGAAGCATTGAGACATCACATTTCATGCTATAGGAAGGGTCTCAGGTTTGGTATTAGAAGCATTGAGATATCACATCTCATGCTATCGGAAGCGTCTCGGGATTGGAATGGGAAGGAGTTGGATATAACATCTGATGCTATAGTAAAGGTCTCAGGTTTGGAATGGGAAGGAGTTGGATATCACATTTCATGCTATAGGAAGGGTCTCAGGTTTGGTATTAGAAGCATTGAGATATCACATCTCATGCTATAGGAAGGGTCTCGGGATTGGAATGGGAAGGAGTTGGATATCAAATTTTATGCTATAGGAAGGGTCTCAGGTTTGGTATTAGAAGCTTTGAGATATCACATCTCATGTTATAGGAAGGGTCTAGGGTTTGGTATTAGAAGCATTGAGATATCACATCTCATGCTACAGGAAGGGTCTCTGGTTTGGAAAGGAAAGGAGTTGGATATCACATCTCATGCTATAGGATGGGTCTCAGGTTTGGAATGGGAAGGAGTTGGATATCACATCTCATGCTATAAGAAGGGTCTCAGGTTTGGAATGTGAAGGAGTTGGATATCACATTTCATGCGATAGGAAGGGTGTCAGGTTTGGTATTAGAAGCATTGAGATATCACATCTCATGCTATAGGAAGGGTCTCAGAATTGGAATGGGAAGTGTTAGGAAAGATTTCGTAATTGTAGGTAATTTTCCTTCCATGTGGCAACCCCTAAACTTTTTGCTGTTGTTTTTCACCTTGTTCTTGACTTTGCCAGAGAAGTGCAGCCTTCTGCCGCACTCCTCTGGGCTTTCGCTCCTTTCTTACGGGGAAACTGACATGCCCTTAAGACAGTCAGTACCGGGGAACGCTGTTTCCCGTAGTTTCTTTTATCATGTTGCGGCTTTAGTGCAACATGACACAAGAGGGCACTGTAAGATAAGTTACAGCTCTCTTGGATCTCTAGCCTTCTACAGGCCCTAGATACTCGTTTAGGATGGTATTTGATCGGTGCAAGTCATTCAGGGACTGGAATGGTGGCAGCGATCGATTTGTGGATTTTGAGCTCCTTTTGGCGTTCTGAGCGCGTTTTTCGCACTGAACCCAAAATGGTGGCCTGGCTCCCAAAATGGCCAGACCACGAGGCTCCTTTGTCTTTTCCACTGACCGTCTTGCTCCCTTCACCTTCCCCGGGTCGAGCTGACCCGGGGCCTTCCTTATTTGGGCATGTACTTTCCCGCGAAACACGGATGCTTTCGCGGGCTTCTAAATGTCGTTTGTGTGCCTCCAGGGTGTGGGCTGGGATGTCTGGTCCCAATACACATCCTGGGTGCCAGAGAGTCTAGGGTGGTGTGAATGCCTGGGACCACCGTGGTCCGTGATTGGTCCACGAATGGTGTGTGTGTTGATGAGCGGATCTCCCATTGGCTCCCCTCCGTTTTGGCGCGAAGGGAACCGTGGATAAGAGGGGGCTGGAAACACCACTACCATGTCGATCTCCTGAGTTCTCACGAACGAAGGAATACAGGAGCCAAGTATCCTGCAACCACGAGGCTGGACCGAGGAATCGCTGGTGACCCGCTGAAGGACTCCTCCTTTGCACTGCTGTCGTCCTGTGAAACCCTTTCCTCCTTTGATCGAACCAGAAGGCCTGTACTGGTGCTTCGACCTTTGGAATAGCAGGAACAGCTATTCTCGGCGACTTCATCATCTCCTGCCAGTAAGCCTTCGGAAGCATCTCTGGGCCATCCAGTTGACTGACCAGCTTACACAGGAGTCCTGCTCTGTAACCGCCGCCAGGTTGTGTAGTATCTCGAGTCCTTGTCACTCTCCCACGCTTCGTGCACTTGGCGTTCCCAGGTCTGAAGGGAGGAGTGTACTTTTGGCTCAGATACACACGGCCGCTCCGTTGTCCTGTTGCGGCAACAAACTGTGCAGGTTTCTTCGATTGGGACGTCTTTTTGCTCTACACGACGACGAGGCATTCCCGGCTCTTCTGAACCTGCCAGCTGCTGAAACTGACGTGGAGAAGCCTGGGTCTGCTTGCTTCGGGGACCGGTGAGTAGCATAGCTAGGATCTGGTCGCCCTCCTGCAGTAGCCCATTGCTTTTCCCCGCTGTGTAAAAACAGCACCCTTTTTGCCCGTACTCGCGCTCTGCTTCTGCCCGCTGTGGAGGCTGCGCTTGAGTCGCGGAACCTGTTCTTCTTCTGTTGTGCACTAACCCGAACTGCCTGACTTCCTCCGAAGAGCTTCTCCTTTTGCCCGTTGGCACCAGCGCGTGCAGGTACTTTGAGCACAAGGCTCCACTCTTCGCAGGGCTCGGACTTCCATCTAGTTAGGTGCCTCTGAAGGCGAACTGAGTCTAAAATCATTATCGCACTGCCTGTTTTCCTTCCCTTTCAGGTGGACTACACATTTCGTGCATATAACGCTTGCGACTGTCGTATTTGTATATATATTGTGTTGATTTGGTATGTGTTGGTTTAATATTGTGATATTGTGATTTTCTCGCTACGGTCATTGTTTTAAAGGCCTTAAAATAAATGTGTATATATTTTTGATATAACACCTGTTTGGAGTAGTTTGTAAGTGTTCTGGTTTTGTGTGCTCATTGCGGGCTTTCAGTCACCCTCACCCCTCTTGAGACCTAGTCTTGACCGCCGCGATCGCTGCCTTGATTGGTCTGGCTCGTCCAGAGGTTACCCTGTTCCAAGTAATTAGGTTGGCCTTCTGAACTTCTGCGCCACCAGGACAGAGTTCAGAAATCCGTCTTAACAAATTGGTGTACAGCGGTGGGATACGACTGAAGGTATCCAGTGTTGCGCATGAACTAAGGCATTTCAGGTTATTCCAACCAGTACACGTAGTGAATTGTTGTAATATAACTTTAAAAAGGCCATAGTCCTATCTAACAGTATGGAAACAAATACCTTGTTAACTTTAAATGCTTCCAAATCAGAAACACTGAAAAAGATGTGTGCGGAGAGAGGTGTTTCCTCTCAAGGCACAAAATTGGAAATGATCCAGAGAATCGTGGCGTGGCAAGAAGCGCAGCTTGACGCTATAACTTCTGAGGACAGTGCGGAAGGTGGTGGGGCTGCTCTCACTGGTAGAACCGACGGTTCTGCCGCCGCACTGATCCATCGCGACCACGAGGACAGGGAGGACGAGAT
This sequence comes from Ambystoma mexicanum, assembly GCF_040938575.1. Classification (NCBI taxonomy): domain Eukaryota; kingdom Metazoa; phylum Chordata; class Amphibia; order Caudata; family Ambystomatidae; genus Ambystoma; species Ambystoma mexicanum. The sequence goes on along the minus strand of NW_027182444.1, from coordinate 1,485,812 downwards.
GTCTAATGTTTCCTCTGCCAGTGCTGAGGGGGAGGCTATGCTTGAATTCAAGAAGCAAGAGCTGCGGTTTAGGCAGCAGGAGCTTGAATTCAGCATAGCCAAACTAAAAATCGAACAGGCAGAAAAACAAAAAGACAGGGATCACCAGTTGGAACTGGCCAAGCTTCAGGTTGCAAATGGGTCCAAGGATCCTGGACATGGGTCTGGGGCCTCCTCTCATCCACGGTTTCTGAAAGATCTGCTCAGTGTGTATGAAGAACGGAATGACATTATGGACTGGCTGAATGCGTTTGAGTATGCATGCGAAGTTCAACAAGTTGACAATGCTGATAAGATTGCGTGGTTACTCAGCAGACTGCCCCATTCTGGCTGTAGTGCCATCATGGAAATGTCGAAGGCTGAGCGAGCTGATTTCGCAATGTTAAAGCAAACTCTCATTTTAAAGTTTGGGAAGACTCCGGCCCAATATTTGAAACGTTTTAGAGAGTATAAGAAAAAGGAAGGTGGTACTTGGGTATCTTATGTCACTGAATCCTTGAAAAACTTAACTGGCTGGGTCGAAGGTTATAAGGTTTCTACCTTCGAAGGCATGATAAATCTTGTCATGCTGGAACACATTTTTGCTTCTTCTTCCCCGGAGCTTAAGCAGCATTTGGCCGATTCGAAGGAGATAGATCCTAAGAAGCTGGCCATTGCAGCAGACTTATGGGTGTCACATCGAGTGTCCCATAAGGACAAAACTCATCCTGGTAAGCAGGAGGAAGGGAAAAAGTCCAAAGATATGGAGGGTGGAGAATCTGCTAAATCTTCTTCCCATAAGGGCCACAAAAAGAAAAACAAGGGTAAGACACAAGAGAACTCACAGGGTAGTGGAGGTCAGCCTCCGAAACAGAACTCTGGTTACAATAAGCCTCCCTATGTAAACAGACCCAATGGATCTTGTTTTGCTTGTGGAGCAACTGACCATGTGAAGGGGGATCCCCGTTGTAAGGTTAGACCTTTGGGGGTCCACTCCGCTAATCTGGCCTTCTCCTCCTACGAGGAAGAAGAGATTACAGGAGCATCCTTCTCCTCAGACTCATTTCCCAGCGGGATAGAGGCTGAGGTAGTTTTAGTGTCCCTGGGTTCCTGGGAGCCTAAAGTCGCAGAGGCTTATGCTAGGATTCCGGATAATACCAAGCACTACTTTAAAGACAGTGTGCTGATCAATGGAGTAGATACTCCAGCTCTTAGGGATAGTGGGTGTAGTCGCACTCTAGTGGATTCTACCTTGGTAGACTCAGAGGAAGTTGCCAGAGCTACTCTGATGCCCACTAAGTTGGCTGACGGCCCCCTCCGTATGTTTCCCGTAATACCTGTAAATCTTACTTTAAATGGTACAGCAGTCAGGATTCCAGTGAGCATTCAGAGAAACGTCCCGGGAAAGGTCTTGTTAGGTAATGATCTCAGAGCTTTAGGGCTCGTAGGAGACACTGCCGAAAGACCCTACACACGGTCTCAAGCACGGGCAGCATTGGCCAAGTCCAATACGCCGCCCCAGCCGAAGGGGAAACCCAAGGCGAAAGGAGTCAACAAGTCACGACGAGGGAAAGAGAATATTCCCCCGAGCTCGCCTACCACTGCGGTGGAGGAAGTTGGTCAATCGCCCAGGCCTGACGAGGAAGTGGCGATGCCTGAAGTATTCGACCCCAACGATCATCCTGAACTAAAAGACTTGTTAGTTGAAGGAGGTCCTGATAGGGACGAATTCAGTAAAGGCCAACGTGAGTGCCCATCTCTGGAAGGCCTAAGGAGACAGGCCTGCTCCCAGCTTGAGGGTGAACCTCCTGGGACGCATAGGATTTATTGGGAAGGTGGACTCCTGTATAGTGAGCCCACAGAGTCTACAGAAGGAGACCATAGGGGGTTGGTGGTTCCCCTTGCTGTTAGGCCCTTACTCCTGCAGTTGGCGCATGAAGTTCCCCTTGCTGGTCACCTTGGTATGAAGAGGACCAAGCAAAGGTTATCCATGCACTTCTACTGGCCCAAGATGGGGGTGCAAGTAGAAAGTCACTGCAGGAGTTGTGCCTCCTGCCAGTTGTCTGGTAAGGTTGGCACGACAATCCAAGCTCCGTTGGTACCGCTCCCGGTTGTGGGGGTACCATTTGAAAGGGTAGGGATCGACATCGTTGGTCCCCTTGACCCGCAAACATCCTCGGGCAATAGGTTTATCCTGGTGCTGGTCGACCATGCAACCAGGTATCCTGAGGCCATCCCATTAAAAACTGTAACTGCCAAGTCAGTTGCAAAAGCTTTCCTCAGCATATTTACTAGGGTTGGCTTCCCTAAAGAAGTTGTGTCAGATCGTGGCAGCAACTTTATGTCGAAGTATATGCAGGCTATGTGGAAAGAATGTGGGGTCACCTACAAGTTCTCTTCTGCATACCACCCCCAGACCAATGGTCTGGTGGAACGTTTCAACAGGACGTTAAAGAGCATGATTGGGGCTCTGGAGGAGCCCCAGAGAAGAAAATGGGATCTTCTTTTACCATGCTTACTGTTTGCCTACCGAGAGGTACCACAGGAGGGTGTTGGCTTCAGCCCCTTCGAACTTCTGTTCGGTCATCCCGTACGGGGACCCTTAGCCATCGTCAAAGAGGGATGGGAGATGCCCACTCCCCCTGTTACTACCAACGTAGTTGATTATGTGCTAGGGCTCAGAAAACGGATGGTACTTCTGATGGGCTTGGCTAGTGATAAATTGAAGGCAGGGCAAGCGCTGGTGAAACATTGGTACGACCAGAAAGGTTCCCTCATCAACTTTACACCTGGTCAGCAAGTCCTGATCATGAATCCCATAAGGCCTCGAGCTTTACATGACAAATGGTCAGGCCCTTACACAGTGGTGGAGCCCCTGGGTGAGGTTAACTATTTAGTGGACCTTGGAAGGCCTGGACAGGCTCCAAAAGTGTTTCACGTGAATAGGCTGAAGGCTTTCGTCCCAAGAGTCGAAATCGCAGCACTGCTACTGGCTTCAGACGTTGAGGAAGAGGAGTCTGAACCTCTCCCCGACCTGTTCCAAAGCGGTCCTTCAGATAGCTCCTTTGAGGGTGTCCGAGTCGCCCCTCACCTGACTTCTGATCAGCAGGCTGAGGTGAAAAGTTTGCTTAGGCAGTTTTCCCCCCTGTTTTCACAGTCCCCTGGTTTGACACCTTGGTGCAAACATAATATTGACACAGGAGACAGTGTACCTACCAAAAGTAGGGGATACAGGATGTCAGACAAAGTACGGTCTTATATTAAGACCGAGGTCAATAAGATGTTAGACCTTGGGGTGATTGAACCCTCTAGTAGTCCTTGGTCCAGCCCTGTGGTTTTGGTTCCAAAGGCAGGCACTTCTGAATTGAGGTTCTGCGTGGATTACAGGGCTCTGAATGCTGTCACCAAGACAGATGCACACCCCTTGCCTCGAACAGATGAGCTGGTGGATACTTTGGGTGCCTCCAAGTACCTCAGCACGTTTGACCTCACTGCTGGCTATTGGCAAATAGCTTTAGCAGAACATGCCAAGGAGAAGACAGCATTTTCTACTCCAGATGGCCTTTACCAATTCCGGGTAATGCCGTTCGGGTTGAAGAATGCCCCTGCCACTTTCCAGAGGCTTGTGAATCATGTGTTGAATGGGTTGGACGAATTCTGTCTTGCAGATCTGGACGATATAGCAGTTTTCAGTGCCACCTGGGAAGACCATGTGAAACACCTCGGGATTGTGCTCCAGGCTCTTCAGAAAGCCCACTTGACCATAAAGGCTAGTAAATGCCAGATTGGACAAGGCTCAGTGGTTTACCTTGGACATGAAGTAGGTGGAGGGAGGATACAGCCTCTACCCAGTAAAGTACAAGCAGTACAAGACTGGCCTACCCCCACTACGCAAACCCAAGTGAGAGCCTTCTTAGGACTCACGGGGTATTACCGCAATTTTGTGGCAGACTATGGCACCATAGCTGCTCCTCTGACTGCCCTCACAACTCCGAAGAAACCCAAGAAGGTAACTTGGACCGACGAGTGTGAGAAGGCCTTCAATGGCTTAAAAGACTCCTTGTGCCAGGCCCCTGTCCTCAGGGCCCCTGATTATCAAAGACCTTTTATCGTGCAGACGGACGCCTCTGACACTGGGATAGGAGCTGTACTATCACAAGTAGATGAGAAGGGTAAGGAACACCCTATCGGTTTTATTAGTCGCCAGTTTAAGGACAGAGAGCTCAGATGGTCCACGGTAGAGAAAGAATGTTTCTCTGTTGTGTGGGCCCTAAGGAAGCTGAGGCCCTACCTCTATGGGACCCACTTCACTGTGCAAACTGACCATAAGCCGTTAAAGTGGCTAATGAACATGAAGGGGGAGAATCCAAAGTTGCTTAGGTGGTCCATAAGTCTACAAGGCTTCGACTTCACTATTGAGCATAGGCCAGGTGTCCAACATAGCAATGCTGATGGGTTGTCCAGAATATTTAACAGACCTGAACAAGAGACTCATCCAGGGGTGGATTAGTTCCGCCTGTCCATAGTCTGGGAGGGGCGAGTGTTAGGAAAGATTTCGTAATTGTAGGTAATTTTCCTTCCATGTGGCAACCCCTAAACTTTTTGCTGTTGTTTTTCACCTTGTTCTTGACTTTGCCAGAGAAGTGCAGCCTTCTGCCGCACTCCTCTGGGCTTTCGCTCCTTTCTTACGGGGAAACTGACATGCCCTTAAGACAGTCAGTACCGGGGAACGCTGTTTCCCGTAGTTTCTTTTATCATGTTGCGGCTTTAGTGCAACATGACACAAGAGGGCACTGTAAGATAAGTTACAGCTCTCTTGGGTCTCTAGCCTTCTACAGGCCCTAGATACTCGTTTAGGATGGTATTTGATCGGTGCAAGTCATTCAGGGACTGGAATGGTGGCAGCGATCGATTTGTGGATTTTGAGCTCCTTTTGGCGTTCTGAGCGCGTTTTTCGCACTGAACCCAAAATGGTGGCCTGGCTCCCAAAATGGCCAGACCACGAGGCTCCTTTGTCTTGTCCACTGACCGTCTTGCTCCCTTCACCTTCCCCGGGTCGAGCTGACCCGGGGCCTTCCTTATTTGGGCATGTACTTTCCCGCGAAACACGGATGCTTTCGCAGGCTTCTACATGTCGTTTGTGTGCCTCCAGGGTGTGGGCTGGGATGTCTGGTCCCAATACACATCCTGGGTGCCAGAGAGTCTAGGGTGGTGTGAATGCCTGGGACCACCGTGGTCCGTGATTGGTCCACGAATGGTGTGTGTGTTGATGAGCGGATCTCCCATTGGCTCCACTCCGTTTTGGCGCGAAGGGAACCGTGGATAAGAGGGGGCTGGAAACACCACTACCATGTCGATCTCCTGAGTTCTCACGAACGAAGGAATACAGGAGCCAAGTATCCTGCAACCACGAGGCTGGACCGAGGAATCGCTGGTGACCCGCTGAAGGACTCCTCCTTTGCACTGCTGTCGTCCTGTGAAACCCTTTCCTCCTTTGATCGAACCAGAAGGCCTGTACTGGTGCTTCGACCTTTGGAATAGCAGGAACAGCTATTCTCGGCGACTTCATCATCTCCTGCCAGTAAGCCTTCGGAAGCGTCTCTGGGCCATCCAGTTGACTGACCAGCTTACACGGGAGTCCTGCTCTGTAACCGCCGCCAGGTTGTGTAGTATCTCGAGTCCTTGTCACTCTCCCACGCTTCGTGCACTTGGCGTTCCCAGGTCTGAAGGGAGGAGTGTACTTTTGGCTCAGATACACACGGCCGCTCCGTTGTCCTGTTGCGGCAACAAACTGTGCAGGTTTCTTCAATTGGGACGTCTTTTTGCTCTACACGACGACGAGGCATTCCCGGCTCTTCTGAACCTGCCAGCTGCTGAAACTGACGTGGAGAAGCCTGGGTCTGCTTGCTTCGGGGACCGGTGAGTAGCCCCCAGCTGTGTAAAAACAGCACCCTTTTTGCCCGTACTCGCGCTCTGCTTCTGCCCGCTGTGGAGGCTGCGCTTGAGTCGCGGAACCTGTTCTTCTTCTGTTGTGCACTAACCCGAACTGCCTGACTTCCTCCGAAGAGCTTCTCCTTTTGCCCGTTGGCACCAGCGCGTGCAGGTACTTTGAGCACAAGGCTCCACTCTTCGCAGGGCTCGGACTTCCATCTAGTTAGGTGCCTCTGAAGGCGAACTGAGTCTAAAAGCATTATCGCACTGCCTGTTTTCCTTCCCTTTCAGGTGGACTACACATTTCGTGCATATAACGCTTGCGACTGTCGTATTTGTATATATATTGTGTTGATTTGGTATGTGTTGGTTTAATATTGTGATATTGTGATTTTCTCGCTACGGTCATTGTTTTAAAGGCCTTAAAATAAATGTGTATATATTTTTGATATAACACCTGTTTGGAGTAGTTTGTAAGTGTTCTGGTTTTGTGTGCTCATTGCGGGCTTTCAGTCACCCTCACCCCTCTTGAGACCTAGTCTTGACCGCCGCGATCGCTACCTTGATTGGTCTGGCTCGTCCAGAGGTTACCCTGTTCCAAGTAATTAGGTTGGCCTTCTGAACTTCTGCGCCACCAGGACAGAGTTCAGAAATCCGTCTTAACAAATTGGTGTACAGCGGTGGGATACGACTGAAGGTATCCAGTGTTGCGCATGAACTAAGGCATTTCAGGTTATTGCAACCAGTACACGTAGTGAATTGTTGTAATATAACTTTAAAAAGGCCATAGTCCTATCTAACAGTATGGAAACAAATACCTTGTTAACTTTAAATGCTTCCAAATCAGAAACGCTGAAAAAGATGTGTGCGGAGAGAGGTGTTTCCTCTCAAGGCACAAAATTGGAAATGATCCAGAGAATCGTGGCGTGGCAAGAAGCGCAGCTTGACGCTATAACTTCTGAGGACAGTGCGTAAGGTGGTGGGGCTGCTCTCACTGGTAGAACCGACGGTTCTGCCGCCGCACTGATCCATCGCGACCACGAGGACAGGGAGGACGAGATGTCTAATGTTTCCTCTGCCAGTGCTGAGGGGGAGGCTATGCTTGAATTCAAGAAGCAAGAGCTGCGGTTTAGGCAGCAGGAGCTTGAATTCAGCATAGCCAAACTAAAAATCGAACAGGCAGAAAAACAAAAAGACAGGGAAAACCAGTTGGAACTGGCCAAGCTTCAGGTTGCAAATGGGTCCAAGGGTCTTGGACATGGGTCTGGGGCCTCCTCTCATCCACGGTTTCCGAAAGATCTGCTCAGTGTGTATGAAGAACGGAATGACATTATGGACTGGCTGAATGCGTTTGAGTATGCATGCGAAGTTCAACAAGTTGACAATGCTGATAAGATTGCGTGGTTACTCAGCAGACTGCCCCATTCTGGCTGTAGTGCCATCATGGAAATGTCGAAGGCTGAGCGAGCTGATTTCGCAATGTTAAAGCAAACTCTCATTTTAAAGTTTGGGAAGACTCCGGCCCAATATTTGAAACGTTTTAGAGAGTATAAGAAAAAGGAAGGTGGTACTTGGGTATCTTATGTCACTGAATCCTTGAAAAACTTAACTGGCTGGGTCGAAGGTTATAAGGTTTCTACCTTCGAAGGCATGATAAATCTTGTCATGCTGGAACACATTTTTGCTTCTTCTTCCCCGGAGCTTAAGCAGCATTTGGCCGATTCGAAGGAGATAGATCCTAAGAAGCTGGCCATTGCAGCAGACTTATGGGTGTCACATCGAGTGTCCCATAAGGACAAAACTCATCCTGGTAAGCAGGAGGAAGGGAAAAAGTCCAAAGATATGGAGGGTGGAGAATCTGCTAAATCTTCTTCCCATAAGGGCCACAAAAAGAAAAACAAGGGTAAGACACAAGAGAACTCACAGGGTAGTGGAGGTCAGCCTCCGAAACAGAACTCTGGTTACAATAAGCCTCCCTATGTAAACAGACCCAATGGATCTTGTTTTGCTTGTGGAGCAACTGACCATGTGAAGGGGGATCCCCGTTGTAAGGTTAGACCTTTGGGGGTCCACTCCGCTAATCTGGCCTTCTCCTCCTACGAGGAAGAAGAGATTACAGGAGCATCCTTCTCCTCAGACTCATTTCCCAGCGGGATAGAGGCTGAGGTAGTTTTAGTGTCCCTGGGTTCCTGGGAGCCTAAAGTCGCAGAGGCTTATGCTAGGATTCCGGATAATACCAAGCACTACTTTAAAGACAGTGTGCTGATCAATGGAGTAGATACTCCAGCTCTTAGGAATAGTGGGTGCAGTCGCACTGTAGTGGATTCTACCTTGGTAGACTCAGAGGAAGTTGCCAGAGCTACTCTGATGCCCACTAAGTTGGCTGACGGCCCCCTCCGTATGTTTCCCGTAATACCTGTAAATCTTACTTTAAATGGTACAGCAGTCAGGATTCCAGTGAGCAGTCAGAGAAACGTCCCGGGAAAGGTCTTGTTAGGTAATGATCTCAGAGCTTTAGGGCTCGTAGGAGACACTGCCGAAAGACCCTACACACGGTCTCAAGCACGGGCAGCATTGGCCAAGTCCAATACGCCGCCCCAGCCGAAGGGGAAACCCAAGGCGAAAGGAGTCAACAAGTCACGACGAGGGAAAGAGAATATTCCCCCGAGCTCGCCTACCACTGCGGTGGAGGAAGTTGGTCAATCGCCCGGGCCTGACGAGGAAGTGGCGATGCCTGAAGTATTCGACCCCACCGATCATCCTGAACTAAAAGACTTGTTAGTTGAAGGAGGTCCTGATAGGGACGAATTCAGTAAAGGCCAACGTGAGTGCCCATCTCTGGAAGGCCTAAGGAGACAGGCCTGCTCCCAGCTTGAGGGTGAACCTCCTGGGACGCATAGGATTTATTGGGAAGGTGGATTCCTGTATAGTGAGCCCACAGAGTCTACAGAAGGAGACCATAGGAGGTTGGTGGTTCCCCTTGCTGTTAGGCCCTTACTCCTGCAGTTGGCGCATGAAGTTCCCCTTGCTGGTCACCTTGGTATGAAGCGGACCAAGCAAAGGTTATCCATGCACTTCTACTGGCCCAAGATGGGGGTGCAAGTAGAAAGTCACTGCAGGAGTTGTGCCTCCTGCCAGTTGTCTGGTAAGGTTGGCACGACAATCCAAGCTCCGTTGGTACCGCTCCCGGTTGTGGGGGTACCATTTGAAAGGGTAGGGATCGACATCGTTGGTCCCCTTGACCCGCAAACATCCTCGGGCAATAGGTTTATCCTGGTGCTGGTCGACCATGCAACCAGGTATCCTGAGGCCATCCCATTAAAAACTGTAACTGCCAAGTCAGTTGCAAAAGCTTTCCTCGGCATATTTACTAGGGTTGGCTTCCCTAAAGAAGTTGTGTCAGATCGTGGCAGCAACTTTATGTCGAAGTATATGCAGGCTATGTGGAAAGAATGTGGAGTCACCTACAAGTTCTCTTCTGCATACCACCCCCAGACCAATGGTCTGGTGGAACGTTTCAACAGAACGTTAAAGAGCATGATTGGGGCTCTGGAGGAGCCCCAGAGAAGAAAATGGGATCTTCTTTTACCATGCCTACTGTTTGCCTACCAAGAGGTACCACAGGAGGGTGTTGGCTTCAGCCCCTTCGAACTTCTGTTCGGTCATCCCGTACGGGGACCCTTAGCCATCGTCAAAGAGGGATGGGAGATGCCCACTCCCCCTGTTACTACCAACGTAGTTGATTATGTGCTAGGGCTCAGAAAACGGATGGTACTTCTGATGGGCTTGGCTAGTGATAAATTGAAGGCAGGGCAAGCGCTGGTGAAACATTGGTACGACCAGAAAGCTTCCCTCATCAACTTTACACCAGGTCAGCAAGTCCTGATCATGAATCCCATAAGGCCTCGAGCTTTACATGACAAATGGTCAGGCCCTTACACAGTGGTGGAGCCCCTGGGTGAGGTTAACTATTTAGTGGACCTTGGAAGGCCTGGACAGGCTCCAAAAGTGTTTCACGTGAGTAGGCTGAAGGCTTTCGTCCCAAGAGTCGAAATCGCAGCACTGCTACTGGCTTCAGACGTTGAGGAAGAGGAGTCTGAACCTCTCCCCGACCTGTTCCAAAGCGGTCCTTCAGATAGCTCCTTTGAGGGTGTCCGAGTGGCCCCTCACCTGACTTCTGATCAGCAGGCTGAGGTGAAAAGTTTGCTTAGGCAGTTTTCCCCCCTGTTTTCACAGTCCCCTGGTTTGACACCTTGGTGCAAACATAACATTGACACAGGAGACAGTGTACCTACCAAAAGTAGGGGATACAGGATGTCAGAAAAAGTACGGTCTTATATTAAGACCGAGGTCAATAAGATGTTAGACCTTGGGGTGATTGAACCCTCTAGTAGTCCTTGGTCCAGCCCTGTGGTTTTGGTTCCAAAGGCAGGCACTTCTGAATTGAGGTTCTGCGTGGATTACAGGGCTCTGAATGCTGTCACCAAGACAGATGCACACCCCTTGCCTCGAACAGATGAGCTGGTGGATACTTTGGGTGCCTCCAAGTACCTCAGCACGTTTGACCTCACTGCTGGCTATTGGCAAATAGCTTTAGCAGAACATGCCAAGGAGAAGACAGCATTTTCTACTCCAGACGGCCTTTACCAATTCCGGGTAATGCCGTTCGGGTTGAAGAATGCCCCTGCCACTTTCCAGAGGCTTGTGAATCATGTGTTGAATGGGTTGGACGAATTCTGTCTTGCATATCTGGACGATATAGCAGTTTTCAGTGCCACCTGGGAAGACCATGTGAAACACCTCGGGATTGTGCTCCAGGCTCTTCAGAAAGCCCACTTGACCATAAAGGCTAGTAAATGCCAGATTGGACAAGGCTCAGTGGTTTACCTTGGACATGAAGTAAGTGGAGGGAGGATACAGCCTCTACCCAGTAAAGTACAAGCAGTACAAGACTGGCCTACCCCCACTACGCAAACCCAAGTGAGAGCCTTCTTAGGACTCACGGGGTATTACCGCAATTTTGTGGCAGACTATGGCACCATAGCTGCTCCTCTGACTGCCCTCACAACTCCGAAGAAACCCAAGAAGGTAACTTGGACCGACGAGTGTGAGAAGGCCTTCAATGGCTTAAAAGACTCCTTGTGCCAGGCCCCTGTCCTCAGGGCCCCTGATTATCAAAGACCTTTTATCGTGCAGACGGACGCCTCTGACACTGGGATAGGAGCTGTACTATCACAAGTAGATGAGAAGGGTAAGGAACACCCTATCGGTTTTATTAGTCGCCAGCTTAAGGACAGAGAGCTCAGATGGTCCACGGTAGAGAAAGAATGTTTCTCTGTTGTGTGGGCCCTAAGGAAGCTGAGGCCCTACCTCTATGGGACCCACTTCACTGTGCAAACTGACCATAAGCCGTTAAAGTGGCTAATGAACATGAAGGGGGAGAATCCAAAGTTGCTTAGGTGGTCCATAAGTCTACAAGGCTTCGACTTCACTATTGAGCATAGGCCAGGTGTCCAACATAGCAATGCTGATGGGTTGTCCAGAATGTTTAACCGACCTGAACAAGAGACTCATCCAGGGGTGGATTAGTTCCCCCTGTCCATAGTCTGGGAGGGGCGAGTGTTAGGAAAGATTTCGTAATTGTAGGTAATTTTCCTTCCATGTGGCAACCCCTAAACTTTTTGCTGTTGTTTTTCACCTTGTTCTTGACTTTGCCAGAGAAGTGCAGCCTTCTGCCTCACTCCTCTGGGCTTTCGCTCCTTTCTTACGGGGAAACTGACATGCCCTTAAGACAGTCAGTACCGGGGAACGCTGTTTCCCGTAGTTTCTTTTATCATGTTGCGGCTTTAGTGCAACATGACACAAGAGGGCACTGTAAGGTAAGTTACAGCTCTCTTGGGTCTCTAGCCTTCTACAGGCCCTAGATACTCGTTTAGGATGGTATTTGATCGGTGCAAGTCATTCAGGGACTGGAATGGTGGCAGCGATCGATTTGTGGATTTTGAGCTCCTTTTGGCGTTCTGAGCGCGTTTTTCGCACTGAACCCAAAATGGTGGCCTGGCTCCCAAAATGGCCAGACCACGAGGCTCCTTTGTCTTGTCCACTGACCGTCTTGCTCCCTTCACCTTCCCCGGGTCGAGCTGACCCGGGGCCTTCCTTATTTGGGCATGTACTTTCCCGCGAAACACGGATGCTTTCGCGGGCTTCTACATGTCGTTTGTGTGCCTCCAGGGTGTGGGCTGGGATGTCTGGTCCCAATACACATCCTGGGTGCCAGAGAGTCTAGGGTGGTGTGAATGCCTGGGACCACCGTGGTCCGTGATTGGTCCACGAATGGTGTGTGTGTTGATGAGCGGATCTCCCATTGGCTCCCCTCCGTTTTGGCGCGAAGGGAACCGTGGATAAGAGGGGGCTGGAAACACCACTACCATGTCGATCTCCTGAGTTCTCACGAACGAAGGAATACAGGAGCCAAGTATCCTGCAACCACGAGGCTGGACCGAGGAATCGCTGGTGACCCGCTGAAGGACTCCTCCTTTGCACTGCTGTCGTCCTGTGAAACCCTTTCCTCCTTTGATCGAACCAGAAGGCCTGTACTGGTGCTTCGACCTTTGGAATAGCAGGAACAGCTATTCTCGGCGACTTCATCATCTCCTGCCAGTAAGCCTTCGGAAGCGTCTCTGGGCCATCCAGTTGACTGACCAGCTTACACGGGAGTCCTGCTCTGTAACCGCCGCCAGGTTGTGTAGTATCTCGAGTCCTTGTCACTCTCCCACGCTTCGTGCACTTGGCGTTCCCAGGTCTGAAGGGAGGAGTGTACTTTTGGCTCAGATACACACGGCCGCTCCGTTGTCCTGTTGCGGCAACAAAATGTGCAGGTTTCTTCGATTGGGACGTCTTTTTGCTCTACACGACGACGAGGCATTCCCGGCTCTTCTGAACCTGCCAGCTGCTGAAACTGACGTGGAGAAGCCTGGGTCTGCTTGCTTCGGGGACCGGTGAGTAGCATAGCTAGGATCTGGTCGCCCTCCTGCAGTAGCCCATTGCTTTTCCCCGCTGTGTAAAAACAGCACCCTTTTTGCCCGTACTCGCGCTCTGCTTCTGCCCGCTGTGGAGGCTGCGCTTGAGTCGCGGAACCTGTTCTTCTTCTGTTGTGCACTAACCCGAACTGCCTGACTTCCTCCGAAGAGCTTCTCCTTTTGCCCGTTGGCACCAGCGCGTGCAGGTACTTTGAGCACAAGGCTCCACTCTTCGCAGGGCTCGGACTTCCATCTAGTTAGGTGCCTCTGAAGGCGAACTGAGTCTAAAAGCATTATCGCACTGCCTGTTTTCCTTCCCTTTCAGGTGGACTACACATTTCGTGCATATAACGCTTGCTACTGTCGTATTTGTATATATATTATGTTGATTTGGTATGTGTTGGTTTAATATTGTGATATTGTGATTTTCTCGCTACGGTCATTGTTTTAAAGGCCTTAAAATAAATGTGTATATATTTTTGATATAACACCTGTTTGGAGTAGTTTGTAAGTGTTCTGGTTTTGTGTGCTCATTGCGGGCTTTCAGTCACCCTCACCCCTCTTGAGACCTAGTCTTGACCGCCGCGATCGCTACCTTGATTGGTCTGGCTTGTCCAGAGGTTACCCTGTTCCAAGTAATTAGGTTGGCCTTCTGAACTTCTGCACCACCAGGACAGAGTTCAGAAATCCATCTTAACAGGAAGGAGTTATATATCACATCTCATGCTATAGGAAGGGTCTCAGGTTTGGTATTAGAAGCATTGAGATATCACATCTCATGCTATCGGAAGCGTCTCGGGATTGGAATGGGAAGGAGTTGGATATAACATCTGATGCTATAGGAACGGTCTCAGGTTTGGAATGGGAAGGAGTTGGATATCACAAGTCATGCTATAGGAAGGGTCTCATGTTTGGTATTAGAAGCATTGAGATATCACATCTCTTGCTATAGGAAGGGTCTCAGGTTTGGAATGGGAAGGAGTTGTATATCACATCTCATGCTATAGGAAGGGTCTCAGGTTTGGTATTAGAAGTATTGAGATATCACATCTCATGCTATAGGAATGGTCTCAGGATTGGAATGGGAAGGAGTTGGATATCACATCTCATGCTATAGGAAGGGTCTCAGGTTGGAATGAGAAGGAGTTGAATATCACATCTCATGCTATCGGAAGGGTCTCAGGTTTTGAATGAGAAGGATTTGGATATCACATCTCATGGTATAGGAAGGGTCTCAGGTTTGGTATTAGAAGCATTGAGATATCACATCTCATGCTACAGGAAGGGTCTCAGGTTTGGAATGAGAAGGAGTTGTATATCACATCTCATGCTATAGGAAGGGTCTCAGGTTTGGTATTAGAAGTATTGAGATATCACATCTCATGCTATAGGAAGGGTCTCAGGATTGGAATGGGAAGGAGTTGGATATCACATCTCATGCTATAGGAAGGGTCTCAGGTTGGAATGGGAAGGAGTTGAATATCACATCTCATGCTATCGGAAGGGTCTCAGGTTTTGAATGAGAAGGATTTGGATATCACATCTCATGGTATAGGAAGGGTCTCAGGTTTGGTATTAGAAGCATTGAGATATCACATCTCATGCTACAGGAAGGGTCTCAGGTTTGGAATGAGAAGGAGTTGGACATCACATCTCATGGTATAGGAAGGGTCACAGGTTTGGTATTAGAAGCATTGAGATATCACATCTCATGCCACAGGAAGGGTCTCAGGTTTGGAATGGGAATGAGTTTGATATCACATCTCATGCTATAGAAGGGTCTCAAGTTTGGAATGGGAAGGAGTTGGATATCACATCTCATGCTATAAGAAGGGTCTCAGGATTGGAAAGGGAAGGAGTTGGATATCACATTTCATTCTATAGGAAGGGTATCAGGTTTGGTATTAGAAGCATTGCGATATCACATCTCATGCTAAAGGAAGGGTCTCAGGTTTGGAATGGGAAAGAGTTGGATATCAAAGCTCATGCTATAGGAAGGGTCTCGGGTTGGGTAATAGAAGCATTGAGATATCACATCTCATGCTATAGGAAGGGTCTCAGGGTTGGAATGGGAAGGAGTTGGATATCACATCTCATGCTACAGGAAGGGTCTCTGGTTTGGAATGGGAATTAGTTGGATATCACATATCATGCTATAGGAAGGGTCTCAGGTTTGGTATTAGAACCATTGAGATATCACATCTCATGCTATAGGAAGGGTCTCAGGTTTGGAATGGGAAGGAGTTGGATATCACATCTCATGTTATAGGAAGGGTCTCAGGTTTGGTATTAGAAGCATTGAGACATCACATCTCATAATATAGGAAGGGTCTCAGGATTGGAATGGGAAGGAGTTGGATATTGCATCTCATGTTATAGGAAGGGTCTCAGGTTTGGAATGGGAAGGAGTTGGATATCACATCTCATGTTATAGGAAGGGTCTCAGGTTTGGTATTAGAAGCATTGAGACATCACATCTCATAATATAGGAAGGGTCTCAGGATTGGAATGGGAAGGAGTTGGATATTGCATCTCATGTTATAGGAAGGGTCTCAGGTTTGGTATTAGAAGCATTGAGACATCACATTTCATGCTATAGGAAGGGTCTCAGGTTTTGAATGAGAAGGATTTGGATATCACATCTCATGCTATCGGAAGCGTCTCGGGATTGGAATGGGAAGGAGTTGGATATAACATCTGATGCTATAGGAAAGGTCTCAGGTTTGGAATGGGAAGGAGTTGGATATCACATTTCATGCTATAGGAAGGGTCTCAGGTTTGGTATTAGAAGCATTGAGATATCACATCTCATGCTATAGGAAGGGTCTCGGGATTGGAATGGGAAGGAGTGGGATATCAAATTTCATGCTATAGGAAGGGTCTCAGGTTTGGTATTAGAAGCTTTGAGATATCACATCTCATGTTATAGGAAGGGTCTCAGGTTTGGTATTAGAAGCATTGAGATATCACATCTCATACTACAGGAAGGGTCTCTGGTTTGGAAAGGAAAGGAGTTGGATATCACATCTCATGCTATAGGATGGGTCTCAGGTTTGGAATGGGAAGGAGTTGGATATCACATCTCATGCTATAAGAAGGGTCTCAGGTTTGGAATGTGAAGGAGTTGGATATCACATTTCATGCGATAGGAAGGGTGTCAGGTTTGGTATTAGAAGCATTGAGATATCACATCTCATGCTATAGGAAGGGTCTCAGAATTGGAATGGGAAGGAGTTGTATATCACATCTCATGCTATAGGAAGGGTCTCAGGTTTGGTATTAGAAGCATTGAGATATCACATCTCATGCTATCGGAAGCGTCTCGGGATTGGAATGGGAAGGAGTTGGATATAACATCTGATGCTATAGGAAAGGTCTCAGGTTTGGAAAGGGAAGGAGTTGGATATCACATGTCATGCTATAGGAAGGGTCTCATGTTTGGTATTAGAAGCATTGAGATATCACATCTCTTGCTATAGGAAGGGTCTCAGGTTTGGAATGGGAAGGAGTTGTATATCACATCTCATGCTATAGGAAGGGTCTCAGGTTTGGTATTAGAAGTATTGAGATATCACATCTCATGCTATAGGAAGGGTCTCAGGATTGGAATGGGAAGGAGTTGGATATCACATCTCATGCTATAGGAAGGGTCTCAGGTTGGAATGGGAAGGAGTTGAATATCACATCTCATGCTATCGGAAGGGCCTCAGGTTTTGAATGAGAAGGATTTGGATATCACATCTCATGGTATAGGAAGGGTCTCAGGTTTGGTATTAGAAGCATTGAGATATCACATCTCATGCTACAGGAAGGGTCTCAGGTTTGGAATGAGAAGGAGTTGGACATCACATCTCATGGTATAGGAAGGGTCACAGGTTTGGTATTAGAAGCATTGAGATATCACATCTCATGCCACAGGAAGGGTCTCAGGTTTGGAATGGGAATGAGTTTGATATCACATCTCATGCTATAGAAGGGTCTCAAGTTTGGAATGGGAAGGAGTTGGAAATCACATCTCATGCTATAAGAAGGGTCTCAGGATTGGAAAGGGAAGGAGTTGGATATCACATTTCATTCTATAGGAAGGGTATCAGGTTTGGTATTAGAAGCATTGCGATATCACATCTCATGCTAAAGGAAGGGTCTTTGGTTTGGAATGGGAAGGAGTTGGATAGCACATCTCATGCTATAGGAAGGGTCTCAGGTTTGGAATGGGAAGGAGTTTGATATCACATCTCATGCTATAGGAAGGGTCTCAGGTTTGGAATGGGAAGGAGTTGGATATCACATCTCATGCTATAAGAAGGGTCTCAGGATTGGAATGGGAAGGAGTTGGATATAACATCTCATGCTATAGGAAGGGTCTCAGGTTTGGAATGGGAAGGAGTTGGATATCACATTTCATGCTATAGGAAGGGTCTCCGGTTTGGTATTAGAAGCATTGAGATATCACATCTCATACTATAGGAAGGGTCTCAGGTTTGGAATGGGAAGGAGTTGGATATCACATCTCATGCTGTAGCAAGGTTCTCAGGTTTGGTATTAGAAGTATTGAGATATCACATCTCATGCTATAGGAAGGGTCTCAGGATTGGAATGGGAAGGAGTTGAATATCACATCTCATGCTATAGGAAAGGTCTCAGGTTGGAATGGGAAGGAGTTGAATATCACATCTCATGCTATAGGAAGGGTCTCAGGTTTGGAATGAGAAGGAGTTGGATATCACATCTCATGCTATAGGAAGGGTCTCAGGTTTGGTATTAGAAGCATTGAGATATCACATCTCATGCTACAGGAAGGATCTCAGGTTTGGAATGAGAAGGGGTTGGATATCACATCTCATGGTATAGGAAGGGTCTCAGGTTTGGAATGGGAAGGAGTTTGATATCACATCTCATGCTATAGGAAGGGTCTCAGGATTGGAATGGGAAGGAGTTGGATATCACATCTCATGCTATAAGAAGGGTCTCAGGATTGGAATGGGAAGGAGTTGGATATAGCATCTCATGCTATAGGAAGGGTCTCAGGTTTGGAATGGGAAGGAGTTGGATATCACATTTCATGCTATAGGAAGGGTCTCCGGTTTGGTATTAGAAGCATTGAGATATCACATCTCATACTATAGGAAGGCTCTCAGGTTTGGAATGGGAAGGAGTTGGATATCACATCTCATGCTGTAGCAAGGGTCTCAGGTTTGGTATTAGAAGTATTGAGATACCACATCTCATGCTATAGGAAGGGTCTAAGGATTGGAATGGGAAGGAGTTGGATATCACATCTCATGCTATAGGAAGGGTCTCAGGTTGGAATGGGAAGGAGTTGAATATCACATCTCATGCTATAGGAAGGGTCTCAGCTTTGGAATGAGAAGGATTTGGATAGCACATACCATACTATAGGAAGGTTCTCAGGTTTGGCATTAGAAGCATTGAGATATCACATCTCATGGTATAGGAAGGGTCTCAGGTTTGGTATTAGAAGCATTGAGATATCACGTCTCATGTACAGGAAGGGTCTCAGGTTTGGAATGGGAATGAGTTTGATATCACATCTCATGCTATAGAAGGGTCTCAGGTTTGGAATGGGAAGGAGTTGGATATCATATCTCATGCTATAAGAAGGGTCTCAGGATTGGAATGGGAAGGAGTTGAATATCACATTTCATTCTATAGGAAGGGTCTCAGGTTTGGTATTAGAAGCATTGCGATATCACATCTCATGCTACAGGAAGGGTCTTTGGTTTCGAATGGGAAGGAGTTGGATAGCACATCTGATGGTATAGGAAGGGTCTCAGGTTTGGAATGGGAAGGAGTTTGATATCACATCTCATGCTATAGGAAGGGTCTCAGGTTTGGAATGGGAAGGAGTTGGATATCACATCTCATGCTATAAGAAGGGTCTCAGGATTGGAAAGGGAAGGAGTTGGATATAACATCTCATGCTATAGGAAGGGTCTCAGGTTTGGAATGGGAAGGAGTTGGATATCACATTTCATGCTATAGGAAGGGTCTCCGGTTTGGTATTAGAAGCATTGAGATATCACATCTCATACTATAGGAAGGCTCTCAGGTTTGGAATGGGAAGGAGTTGGATATCACATCTCATGCTGTAGCAAGGGTCTCAGGTTTGGTATTAGAAGTATTGAGATACCACATCTCATGCTATAGGAAGGGTCTAAGGATTGGAATGGGAAGAAGTTGGATATCACATATCATGCTATAGGAAGGGTCTCAGGTTGGAATGGGAAGGAGTTGAATATCACATCTCATGCTATAGGAAGGATCTCAGCTTTGGAATGAGAAGGCTTTGGATATCACATCTCATGCTATAGGAAGGGTCTCAGGTTTGGTATTAGAAGCATTGAGATATCACATCTCATGCTATAGGAAGGGTCTCAGGTTTGGAATGGGAAGGAGTTGGATATCACATCTCATGCTATAAGAAGGGTCTCAGGATTGGAATGGGAAGGAGTTGGATATAGCATCTCATGCTATAGGAAGGGTCTCAGGTTTGGAATGGGAAGGAGTTGGATATCACATTTCATGCTATAGGAAGGGTCTCCGGTTTGGTATTAGAAGCATTGAGATATCACATCTCATACTATAGGAAGGCTCTCAGGTTTGGAATGGGAAGGAGTTGGATATCACATCTCATGCTGTAGCAAGGGTCTCAGGTTTGGTATTAGAAGTATTGAGATACCACATCTCATGCTATAGGAAGGGTCTAAGGATTGGAATGGGAAGGAGTTGGATATCACATCTCATGCTATAGGAAGGGTCTCAGGTTGGAATGGGAAGGAGTTGAATATCACATCTCATGCTATAGGAAGGGTCTCAGCTTTGGAATGAGAAGGATTTGGATAGCACATACCATACTATAGGAAGGTTCTCAGGTTTGGCATTAGAAGCATTGAGATATCACATCTCATGGTATAGGAAGGGTCTCAGGTTTGGTATTAGAAGCATTGAGATATCACGTCTCATGTACAGGAAGGGTCTCAGGTTTGGAATGGGAATGAGTTTGATATCACATCTCATGCTGTAGAAGGGTCTCAGGTTTGGAATGGGAAGGAGTTGGATATCATATCTCATGCTATAAGAAGGGTCTCAGGATTGGAATGGGAAGGAGTTGAATATCACATTTCATTCTATAGGAAGGGTCTCAGGTTTGGTATTAGAAGCATTGCGATATCACATCTCATGCTACAGGAAGGGTCTTTGGTTTCGAATGGGAAGGAGTTGGATAGCACATCTGATGGTATAGGAAGGGTCTCAGGTTTGGAATGGGAAGGAGTTTGATATCACATCTCATGCTATAGGAAGGGTCTCAGGTTTGGAATGGGAAGGAGTTGGATATCACATCTCATGCTATAAGAAGGGTCTCAGGATTGGAAAGGGAAGGAGTTGGATATAACATCTCATGCTATAGGAAGGGTCTCAGGTTTGGAATGGGAAGGAGTTGGATATCACATTTCATGCTATAGGAAGGGTCTCCGGTTTGGTATTAGAAGCATTGAGATATCACATCTCATACTATAGGAAGGCTCTCAGGTTTGGAATGGGAAGGAGTTGGATATCACATCTCATGCTGTAGCAAGGGTCTCAGGTTTGGTATTAGAAGTATTGAGATACCACATCTCATGCTATAGGAAGGGTCTAAGGATTGGAATGGGAAGAAGTTGGATATCACATATCATGCTATAGGAAGGGTCTCAGGTTGGAATGGGAAGGAGTTGAATATCACATCTCATGCTATAGGAAGGGTCTCAGCTTTGGAATGAGAAGGCTTTGGATATCACATCTCATGCTATAGGAAGGGTCTCAGGTTTGGTATTAGAAGCATTGAGATATCACATCTCATGCTATAGGAAGGGTCTCAGGTTTGGAATGGGAAGGAGTTGGATATCACATCTCATGCTATAGAGAGATTCTCAGGTTTGGTATTAGAATCATTGAGATATCACATCTCATGCTATAGGAAGGGTCTCAGGTTTGGAGTGGGAAGGAGTTGGATATCACATCTCATGCTATAGAGAGGGTCTCAGGTTTGGTATTAGAAGAATTGAGATATCACATCTCATGCTATAGGAAGGGTCTCAGGATTGGAATGGGAAGGAGTTGGATATCACATCTCATGCTATAGGAAGGGTCTCAGGTTTGGAATGGTAAGGAGTTGGATATCACATCTCATGTTATAGGAAGGGTCTCAGGTTTGGTATTAGAAGCATCGACATATCACATCCTATGGTACAGGATGTATCTCAGGTTAGGAATGGCAAGTAGTCAGATATCAAATCTCATGCTACTTGTAGGATCTCAGGTTTGTAGTGGGAAGGAGTTGGATACCACATCTGATGCTATAGGAAGGATCTTAGGTTTGGAAATGGAAGGAGTTGTTTATCAGATCTCATGCTATGGGAAGGGCCTCAGGTTTGCTATTGGAAGCATTGAGAAATCATATCTCATGCTATAGGAAGGGACTCAGGATTGGATTGGGAAGGAGTTGGATATCACATCTCATGTTATAGGAAGGGTCTCAGGTTTGGTATTAGAAGCATTGAGATATCACATATCATGCTATAGGAAGGGTCTCAGGTTTGGAATCTGAAGGAGTTGGATATCACACCTCATGAAATAGGAAGGGTCTCGGGTTTGGTATTATAAGCAGTGAGATATCACATCTCATACTACAGGAAGGGTCTCTGGTTTGGAAAGGAAAGGAGTTGGATATCACATCTCATGCTATAGGATGGGTCTCAGGTTTGGAATGGGAAGGAGTTGGATATCACATCTCATGCTATAAGAAGGGTCTCAGGTTTGGAATGTGAAGGAGTTGGATATCACATTTCATGCGATAGGAAGGGTGTCAGGTTTGGTATTAGAAACATTGAGATATCACATCTCATGCTATAGGAAGGGTCTCAGAATTGGAATGGGAAGGAGTTGTATATCACATCTCATGTTATAGGAAGGGTCTCAGGTTTGGTATTAGAAGCATTGAGATATCACATCTCATGCTATCGGAAGCGTCTCAGGATTGGAATGGGAAGGAGTTGGATATAACATCTGATGCTATAGGAAAGGTCTCAGGTTTGGAAAGGGAAGGAGTTGGATATCACATGTCATGCTATAGGAAGGGTCTCATGTTTGGTATTAGAAGCATTGAGATATCACATCTCTTGCTATAGGAAGGGTCTCAGGTTTGGAATGGGAAGGAGTTGTATATCACATCTCATGCTATAGGAAGGGTCTCAGGTTTGGTATTAGAAGTATTGAGATATCACATCTCATGCTATAGGAAGGGTCTCAGGATTGGAATGGGAAGGAGTTGGATATCACATCTCATGCTATAGGAAGGGTCTCAGGTTGGAATGGGAAGGAGTTGAATATCACATCTCATGCTATCGGAAGGGTCTCAGGTTTTGAATGAGAAGGATTTGGATATCACATCTCATGGTATAGGAAGGGTCTCAGGTTTGGTATTAGAAGCATTGAGATATCACATCTCATGCCACAGGAAGGGTCTCAGGTTTGGAATGGGAATGAGTTTGATATCACATCTCATGCTATAGAAGGGTCTCAAGTTTGGAATGGGAAGGAGTTGGATATCACATCTCATGCTATAAGAAGGGTCTCAGGATTGGAAAGGGAAGGAGTTGGATATCACATTTCATTCTATAGGAAGGGTATCAGGTTTGGTATTAGAAGCATTGCGATATCACATCTCATGCTAAAGGAAGGGTCTTTGGTTTGGAATGGGAAGGAGTTGGATAGCACATCTCATGCTATAGGAAGGGTCTCAGGTTTGGAATGGGAAGGAGTTTGATATCACATCTCATGCTATAGGAAGGGTCTCAGGTTTGGAATGGGAAGGAGTTGGATATCACATCTCATGCTATAAGAAGGGTCTCAGGATTGGAATGGGAAGGAGTTGGATATAACATCTCATGCTATAGGAAGGGTCTCAGGTTTGGAATGGGAAGGAGTTGGATATCACATTTCATGCGATAGGAAGGGTCTCCGGTTTGGTATTAGAAGCATTGAGATATCACATCTCATACTATAGGAAGGGTCTCAGGTTTGGAATGGGAAGGAGTTGGATATCACATCTCATGCTGTAGCAAGGTTCTCAGGTTTGGTATTAGAAGTATTGAGATATCACATCTCATGCTATAGGAAGGGTCTCAGGATTGGAATGGGAAGGAGTTGAATATCACATCTCATGCTATAGGAAAGGTCTCAGGTTGGAATGGGAAGGAGTTGAATATCACATCTCATGCTATAGGAAGGGTCTCAGGTTTGGAATGAGAAGGAGTTGGATATCACATCTCATGCTATAGGAAGGGTCTCAGGTTTGGTATTAGAAGCATTGAGATATCACATCTCATGCTACAGGAAGGGTCTCAGGTTTGCAATGAGAAGGGGTTGGATATCACATCTCATGGTATAGGAAGGGTCTCAGGTTTGGAATGGGAAGGAGTTTGATATCACATCTCATGCTATAGGAAGGGTCTCAGGATTGGAATGGGAAGGAGTTGGATATCACATCTCATGCTATAAGAAGGGTCTCAGGATTGGAATGGGAAGGAGTTGGATATAACATCTCATGCTATAGGAAGGGTCTCAGGTTTTGAATGGGAAGGACATGGATATCCCAGTTTAAAGCTATAGGAAGGGTCTCCGGTTTGGTATTAGAAGCATTGAGATATCACATCTCATACTATAGGAAGGCTCTCAGGTTTGGAATGGGAAGGAGTTGGATATCACATCTCATGCTGTAGCAAGGGTCTCAGGTTTGGTATTAGAAGTATTGAGATACCACATCTCATGCTATAGGAAGGGTCTAAGGATTGGAATGGGAAGGAGTTGGATATCACATCTCATGCTATAGGAAGGGTCTCAGGTTGGAATGGGAAGGAGTTGAATATCACATCTATTGCTAGAGGAAGGGTCTCAGCTTTGGAATGAGAAGGATTTGGATAGCACATACCATACTATAGGAAGGTTCTCAGGTTTGGCATTAGAAGCATTGAGATATCACATCTCATGGTATAGGAAGGGACTCAGGTTTGGTATTAGAAGCATTGAGATATCACGTCTCATGTACAGGAAGGGTCTCAGGTTTGGAATGGGAATGAGTTTAATATCACATCTCATGCTATAGAAGGGTCTCAGGTTTGGAATGGGAAGGAGTTGGATATCATATCTCATGCTATAAGAAGGGTCTCAGGATTGGAATGGTAAGGAGTTGAATATAACATTTCATTCTATAGGAAGGGTCTCGGGTTTGGTATTAGAAGCATTGCGATATCACACCTCATGCTACAGGAAGGGTCTTTGGTTTCGAATGGGAAGGAGTTGGATAGCACATCTGATGGTATAGGAAGGGTCTCAGGTTTGGAATGGGAAGGAGTTTGATATCACATCTCATGCTATAGGAAGGGTCTCAGGTTTGGAATGGGAAGGAGTTGGATATCACATCTCATGCTATAAGAAGGGTCTCAGGATTGGAATGGGAAGGAGTTGGATATAACATCTCATGCTATAGGAAGGGTCTCAGGTTTGGAATGGGAAGGAGTTGGATATCACATTTCATGCTATAGGAAGGGTCTCCGGTTTGGTATTAGAAGCATTGAGATATCACATCTCATACTATAGGAAGGCTCTCAGGTTTGGAATGGGAAGGAGTTGGATATCACATCTCATGCTGTAGCAAGGGTCTCAGGTTTGGTATTAGAAGTATTGAGATACCACATCTCATGCTATAGGAAGGGTCTAAGGATTGGAATGGGAAGGAGTTGGATATCACATATCATGCTATAGGAAGGGTCTCAGGTTGGAATGGAAAGGAGTTGAATATCACATCTCATGCTATAGGAAGGGTCTCAGCTTTGGAATGAGAAGGCTTTGGATATCACATCTCATGCTATAGGAAGGGTCTCAGGTTTGGTATTAGAAGCATTGAGATATCACATCTCATGCTATAGGAAGGGTCTCAGGTTTGGAATGGGAAGGAGTTGGATATCACATCTCATGCTATAGAGAGGGTCTCAGGTTTGGTATTAGAATCATTGAGATATCACATCTCATGCTAAAGGAAGGGTCTTTGGTTTGGAATGGGAAGGAGTTGGATAGCACATCTCATGCTATAGGAAGGGTCTCAGGTTTGGAATGGGAAGGAGTTTGATATCACATCTCATGCTATAGGAAGGGTCTCAGGTTTGGAATGGGAAGGAGTTGGATATCACATCTCATGCTATAAGAAGGGTCTCAGGATTGGAATGGGAAGGAGTTGGATATAACATCTCATGCTATAGGAAGGGTCTCAGGTTTGGAATGGGAAGGAGTTGGATATCACATTTCATGCGATAGGAAGGGTCTCCGGTTTGGTTTTAGAAGCATTGAGATATCACATCTCATACTATAGGAAGGGTCTCAGGTTTGGAATGGGAAGGAGTTGGATATCACATCTCATGCTGTAGCAAGGTTCTCAGGTTTGGTATTAGAAGTATTGAGATATCACATCTCATGCTATAGGAAGGGTCTCAGGATTAGAATGGGAAGGAGTTGAATATCACATCTCATGCTATAGGAAAGGTCTCAGGTTGGAATGGGAAGGAGTTGAATATCACATCTCATGCTATAGGAAGGGTCTCAGGTTTGGAATGAGAAGGAGTTGGATATCACATCTCATGCTATAGGAAGGGTCTCAGGTTTGGTATTAGAAGCATTGAGATATCACATCTCATGCTACAGGAAGGGTCTCAGGTTTGGAATGAGAAGGGGTTGGATATCACATCTCATGGTATAGGAAGGGTCTCAGGTTTGGAATGGGAAGGAGTTTGATATCACATCTCATGCTATAGGAAGGGTCTCAGGATTGGAATGGGAAGGAGTTGGATGTTAGGAAAGATTTCGTTATTGTAGGGAACTTTCCTTCCATGTGGCAACCCCTAAACTTTTTGCTATTGTTTTCAACCTGTTTTCTTGACTTTGCCAGAGAAGTGCAGCCTTCTGCTGTACTCCTCTGGGCTTTCGCTCCTTTCTTACGGGGAAACTGACATGCCCTTAAGACAGTCAGTACCGGGGAACGCTGTTTCCCGTAGTTTCTCTTATCGTGTCGCCATTTTAGTGCAACACGACACAAGAGGGCACTGTAAGCTAAGTTACAGCTCTCTTGGGTCTCTAGCCTTCTACAGACCCTAGACACTCTTGTAGGATGGTTTTTGGATCGGTGCAAGTCATTCAGGGACTGGGCTGGTGGCAGCGATCATTTGGTTTATTTTGAGCTCCTTTTGCCGTTCTGAGCACGTTTTTGCCGCGAACACAAAAGGGTGGCCCGGCTACACAAAATGGCCGGACCACGAGGCTCCTTTGTCTCGTCCACTGTCCGTCTTGCTCCCTTTACCTTCCCCCGGGTCAGGCGACCCGGGGCCTTCCTTATTTGGGCATGTAGTTTCCCGCGAAACACGGTTGCTTTCGCGGGCTTCTACATGTCGTTTGAGTGCCCCCAGGATGTGGGCTGGGCTGTCTGGTCCCAATACACATCCTGGGTGCCAGAGAGTCTAGGGTGGTGTGAATGCCTGGGACCACTGTGGTCCGTGATTGGTCCACGTATGGTATGTGTGTTGATGAGCGGATCTCCCATTGGCTCCCCTCCGTTTTGGCGCGAAGGGAACCGTGGATAAGAGGGAGCTGGAAACACCACTACCATGTCGATCTCCTGAGTTCTTACGAACCCAGGGATACAGGAGCCAAGTATCCTGCGAACACGAGGCTGGACCGAGGAATCGCTGGTGACCCCCTGAAGAACTTCTGCTCCTCATTGCTGTCGTCCGGTGAAGCCCTTTCCACCTAAGATCGAACAAGAAGGCCTGTACTGGCGCTTCGACCTATTGGAATAGCAGGACCAGCTATTCCCGGCACCTTCATCAACTCCTGCTGTAAGCCTTCGGAAGTGTCTCTGGGCCATCCAGTTGACTGACCAGCTTACTAAGGAGGCCTGCTCTGTAATCGCCGACAGGTTGGGTGGTATTCTGAGTCCGGGGCATGCTCACACGCTTCGTTTGCTTAGCAGTCCTAAGCTAGAGGTGAGCGGTGCTCGTTTGGCTTGAATACACCCGGCCGTTCCGTTGCCCTGCCGTGGCGACAAAACTGTGCTTGTTTCTTCGATCGGGACGTCTTTTTACTCTGCACGACGACGAGACGTTCCCTGCTCTTCAGAACCTGCCAGAAGCTGCATCTATCGAGGAGAAGCTCGGGCCTGCTTGCTTCGGGGACCGGTGAGTAGATTAGCTAGGATCTGGTCGCCCTCCTGCAGTGCCCTTTGCTTTTCCCCGCTGTGAATACAGCACCCCTTGTCCGTACTCGCGCCCTGCTTCTGCCTCACAGTGGAGGCTGCGCTAGAGTCGCGGACCGTGTTCTCCTTCATTAGAGCTCCCTACAGAGCTGTTCAACGTCCTCCGAAGAGCTTCACCTTCTGCCCATTGGCACCGGCGTGTGCAGGTACTTTTGAGCGCTAGGCTCCACTCTTCGTAGGGATTGGACTACCATCTAGTTAGGGGCCTCAGAAGGCGGACATATCACACGCATTGGTTCGCACTGCCTGTTTTCCTTCCCCTGCAGGTGGATAACATATTTCGTGCTGCTAATGCTGTGAAACTGGGTATTCTGTATATATATTGGGTGGATAGTGTATGTGTTGGTTTAATATCGTTGTATATTGCTGCTTTTACTGTAGTTATTAGTTTCAAGGCCTTATAATAAATGTGTATCTATTTTTGATATAAACAACTGTTTGGAGTAGTTTGTAAGCGCTCTTGCTTTGTGTGCTCATTGCGGGCTTTCAGTCACCCTCACCCCTCTTGAGACCTAGTCTTGACCGCCGCGATCGCTACCTTGATTGGTCTGGCTTGTCCAGAGGTTACCCTGTTCCAAGTAATTAGGTTGGCCTTCTGAACCTCTGCGCCACCAGGACAGAGTTCAGAAATCCGTCTTAACAAATTGGTGTACAGCGGTGGGATACGACTGAAGGTATCCAGTGTTGCGCACGAGCTAAGGCGTTTTCAGGTTATTCCAACCAGGACACGCAGTAAAGTATTGAATATAACGTTAAAAAGGCCATAGTCCTATCGACAGTATGGAAACGAATACTTTATTAACCTTAAATGCTTCGAAATCTGAAACATTGAAGAAGATGTGTGCGGAGAGAGGGGTTTCCTCTCAAGGCACTAAATTGGAAATGATCCAGAGAATCGTGGCGTGGCAAGAAGCGCAGCTTGACGCTATAACTTCCGAGGACAGTGCAGAAGGTGGTGGGGCTGCTCTCACTGGCAGAACCGACGGTTCTGCCGCTGCACTGATCCATCACGACCACGAGGACAGGGAGGATGTAATGTCTAACGTTTCCTCTGCCAGTGTTGATGGGGAGGCTATGCTTGAATTCAAGAAGCAAGAGCTGCGGTTTAGGCAGCAGGAGCTTGAATTCAGCATAGCCAAACTGAAAATCGACCAGGCAGAAAAACAAAAAGACAGGGATCACCAGTTGGAACTGGCCAAGCTTCAGTTCGCAAATGGGTCCAAGGGTCCTGGACATGGTTCTGGGGCTTCCTCTCATCCGCGGTTTCCAAAAGATCTGCTCAGTGTGTATGAGGAACGAAATGACATTATGGACTGGTTAAATGCGTTTGAGTATGCATGCGAGGTTCAAGAGGTTGATAATGCGGATAAGATTGCATGGTTACTCAGCAGACTGCCCCATTCTGGTTGCAGTGCCATTATGGAAATGTCGAAGGCTGAGCGCGCTGATTTTGCAATGTTGAAGCAGACTCTCATTTTAAAGTTTGGGAAGACTCCGACCCAATATTTGAAAAGGTTTAGAGAGTATAAGAAAAAGGAAGGTGGTACTTGGGTGTCGTATGTAGCTGAGTCCCTAAAAAACTTAACTGGCTGGGTTGAAGGTTATAAGGTTTCTACCTTCGAAGGCATGATCAATCTGGTCATGCTGGAACACATTTTTGCTTCTTCTTCCCCGGAGCTTAAGCAGCATTTGGCCGATTCGAAGGAGATAGATCCTAAGAAGCTGGCCATTGCAGCAGATTTATGGGTGTCACATCGAGTGTCCCATAAGGACAAAACTCATCCTGGTAAGCAGGAGGAAGGGAAAAAGTCCAAAGATGTGGAGGGTGGGGAATCTGCTAAATCTTCTTCCCATAAGGGCCACAAAAAGAAAAATAAGGGTAAGCCATCCGAGAACTCACAGGGTAGTGGAGGTTCGCCTCCGAAACAGAACTCTGGTTATAATAAGCCTCCCTACGTAAACAGACCCAATGGGGCTTGTTTTTCTTGTGGAGCAACTGACCATGTGAAGGGGGATCCCCGTTGTAAGGTTAGACCTTTGGGGGTCCACTCCGCTAATCTGGCCTTCTCCTCCTACGAGGAAGAAGAGATTACAGGAGCATCCTTCTCCTCAGACTCATTTCCCAGCGGAATAGAGGCTGAGGTAGTTTTAGTGTCCCTGGGTTCCTGGGAGCCTAAAGTCGCAGAGGCGTATGCTAGGATTCCAGATAATACCAAGCACTACTTTAAAGACAGTGTGCTGATCAATGGAGTGGATACTCCAGCTCTTAGGGATAGTGGGTGCAGTCGAACTGTAGTGGATTCTACCTTGGTAGACTCAGAGGAAGTTGCCAGAGCTACTCTGATGCCCACTAAGTTGGCTGACGGCCCCCTCCGTATGTTTCCCGTGATCCCTGTTAATCTAACTTTAAATGGTACAGCAGTTAGGATTCCAGTGAGCATTCAGAGAAACGTCCCGGGAAAGGTCTTGTTGGGCAATGATCTCAGAGCTCTAGGGCTCGTAGGAGACACTGCCGAAAGACCCTACACACGGTCTCAAGCACGGGCAGCATTGGCCAAGTCCAATACGCCGCCCCAGCCGAAGGGGAAACCCAAGGCGAAAGGAGTCAACAAGTCCCGACGGGGGAAAGAGAATATTCCCCCGAGCTCGCCTACCACTGCGGTGGAGGGAGTTGGTCAATCGCCCGAGCCTGACGAGGAGGTGGCGATGCCTGAAGTGTTCGACCCCAACGACCATCCTGAACTAAAAGACTTGTTAGTTGAAGGAGGTCCTGATAGGGACGACTTCAGTAAGGGCCAACGTGAGTGCCCATCTCTGGAAGGCCTAAGGAGACAGGCCTGCTCCCAGCTTGAGGGTGAACCTCCTGGGAAGCATCGGATTTATTGGGAAGGTGGACTCCTGTACAGTGAGCCCACAGAGTCTACAGAAGGAGACCATAGGAGGTTGGTGGTTCCCCTTGCTGTTAGACCCTTCCTCCTGCAGTTGGCGCATGAAGTTCCCCTTGCTGGTCACCTTGGAATGAAGAGGACCAAGCAAAGGTTATCTATGCACTTCTACTGGCCCAAGATGGGGGTGCAAGTAGAAAGTCACTGCAGGAGTTGTGCCTCCTGCCAGTTGTCTGGTAAGGTTGGCGCGACAATCCAAGCTCCGTTGGTACCGCTCCCAGTTGTGGGGGTACCATTTGAAAGGGTAGGAATCGACATCGTTGGTCCCCTTGACCCGCAAACATCCTCAGGCAATAGGTTTATCCTGGTGCTGGTCGACCATGCAACCAGGTATCCTGAGGCCATCCCATTAAAGACTGTAACTGCCAAGTCAGTTGCAAAAGCTTTACTCGGCATATTTACTAGGGTTGGCTTCCCTAAAGAAGTTGTGTCAGATCGTGGCAGCAACTTTATGTCGAAGTATATGCAGGCTATGTGGAAAGAATGTGGGGTCACCTACAAGTTCTCTTCTGCATATCACCCCCAGACCAATGGTCTGGTGGAACGTTTCAACAGAACGTTAAAGAGCATGATTGGGGCTCTGGAGGAGCCCCAGAGAAGAAAATGGGATCTTCTTTTACCATGCTTGCTGTTTGCCTACAGAGAGGTACCACAGGAGGGTGTTGGCTTCAGCCCCTTCGAACTTCTGTTCGGTCATCCCGTACGGGGACCCTTAGCCATCGTCAAAGAGGGATGGGAGATGCCCACTCCCCCTGTTACTACCAATGTAGTTGACTATGTGCTAGGGCTCAGAAAACGGATGGTACTCCTGATGGGCTTGGCTAGTGAAAAGTTGAAGGCCGGACAAGCGCTGGTGAAACATTGGTACGACCAGAAAGCTTCCTTAATTCACTTTACCCCTGGTCAGCAAGTCCTGATCATGAACCCTATAAGGCCTCGCGCTTTACAGGACAAATGGTCAGGCCCTTACACAGTGGTGGAGCCCCTGGGTGAGGTGAACTATTTAGTGGACCTTGGAAGGCCTGGACAGGCTCCAAAAGTGTTCCACGTAAATAGGCTGAAGGCTTTCGTCCCAAGAGTCGAAATCGCAGCACTGCTACTGGCGTCAGACGTTGAGGAAGAGGAGTCAGAACCTCTTCCCGACCTGTTCCAAAGCGGTCCTTCAGATAGCTCCGTTGAGGGTGTCCGAGTGGCCCCTCACCTGACTTCTGATCAGCAGGCTGAGGTGAAAAGTTTGCTTAGGCAGTTTTCCCCCCTGTTTTCACAGTCGCCTGGTTTGACACCTTGGTGCAAACATAACATTGACACAGGAGACAGTGTACCTACCAAAAGTAGGGGATACAGGATGTCGGATAAAGTACGGTCTTATATTAAGACCGAGGTCAACAAGATGTTAGACCTTGGGGTGATTGAACCCTCTAGTAGTCCTTGGTCCAGTCCTGTGGTTCTGGTTCCAAAAGCAGGCACTTCTGAATTGAGGTTCTGCGTGGATTACAGGGCTCTGAATGCTGTCACCAAGACAGACGCTCACCCCTTGCCTCGAACTGACGAGCTGGTGGATACCTTGGGTGCCTCCAAGTACCTCAGCACGTTTGACCTGACTGCGGGCTATTGGCAAATAGCTTTAGCAGAACATGCCAAGGAGAAGACAGCATTTTCAACTCCCGACGGGCTTTACCAATTCCGGGTAATGCCGTTCGGATTGAAGAATGCACCTGCCACTTTCCAGAGGCTTGTGAATCATGTGTTGAATGGGTTGGACGAATTCTGTCTTGCATATCTGGACGATATAGCAGTTTTCAGTGCCACCTGGGAAGACCATGTGAAACACCTCGGGATTGTGCTCCAGGCTCTTCAGAAAGCCCACTTGACCATAAAGGCGAGTAAATGCCAGATTGGACAAGGCTCAGTGGTTTACCTTGGGCATGAAGTAGGTGGAGGAAGGATACAGCCTCTCCCCAGTAAAGTACAAGCAGTACAAGACTGGCCTACCCCCACTACACAAACCCAAGTGAGAGCCTTCTTAGGACTCACGGGTTATTACCGCAATTTTATGGCAGACTATGGCACCATAGCTGCTCCTCTGACTGCCCTCACAACTCCGAAGAAACCCAAGAAGGTAACTTGGACTGACGAGTGTGAGAAGGCCTTCAATGGCTTGAAAGACTCCTTGTGCCAGGCCCCTGTGCTCAGGGCCCCTGATTATCAAAGACCTTTTATCGTGCAGACGGATGCCTCTGACACTGGGATAGGAGCTGTACTATCACAAGTAGATGAGAAGGGTAAGGAACACCCTATCGGTTTTATTAGTCGCCAGCTTAAGGACAGAGAGCTCAGATGGTCCACGGTAGAGAAAGAATGTTTCTCTGTTGTGTGGGCCCTAAGGAAGCTGCGGCCCTACCTCTATGGGACCCACTTCACTGTGCAGACTGACCATAAGCCGTTAAAGTGGCTAATGAACATGAAGGGGGAGAATCCAAAGTTGCTTAGGTGGTCCATAAGTCTACAAGGCTTCGACTTCACTATTGAGCATAGGCCAGGTGTCCAACATAGCAATGCTGATGGGTTGTCCAGAATGTTTTACCGACCTGAACAAGAGACTCATCCAGGGGTGGATTAGTTCCCCCTGTCCATAGTCTGGGAGGGGCGAGTGTTAGGAAAGATTTCGTTATTGTAGGGAACTTTCCTTCCATGTGGCAACCCCTAAACTTTTTGCTATTGTTTTCAACCTGTTTTCTTGACTTTGCCAGAGAAGTGCAGCCTTCTGCTGTACTCCTCTGGGCTTTCGCTCCTTTCTTACGGGGAAACTGACATGCCCTTAAGACAGTCAGTACCGGGGAACGCTGTTTCCCGTAGTTTCTCTTATCGTGTCGCCATTTTAGTGCAACACGACACAAGAGGGCACTGTAAGCTAAGTTACAGCTCTCTTGGGTCTCTAGCCTTCTACAGACCCTAGACACTCTTGTAGGATGGTTTTTGGATCGGTGCAAGTCATTCAGGGACTGGGCTGGTGGCAGCGATCATTTGGTTTATTTTGAGCTCCTTTTGCCGTTCTGTTAAGACGGATTTCTGAACTCTGTCCTGGTGGCGCAGAGGTTCAGAAGGCCAACCTAATTACTTGGAACAGGGTAACCTCTGGACAAGCCAGACCAATCAAGGTAGCGATCGCGGCGGTCAAGACTAGGTCTCAAGAGGGGTGAGGGTGACTGAAAGCCCGCAATGAGCACACAAAGCAAGAGCGCTTACAAACTACTCCAAACAGTTGTTTATATCAAAAATAGATACACATTTATTATAAGGCCTTGAAACTAATAACCACAGTAAAAGCAGCAATATACAACGATATTAAACCAACACATACACTATCCACCCAATATATATACAGAATACACAGTTTCACAGCATTAGCAGCACGAAATATGTTATCCACCTGCAGGGGAAGGAAAACAGGCAGTGCGAACCAATGCGAGTGATATGTCCGCCTTCTGAGGCCCCTAACTGGATGGTAGTCCAATCCCTACGAAGAGTGGAGCCTAGCGCTCAAAAGTACCTGCACACGCCGGTGCCAATGGGCAGAAGGTGAAGCTCTTCGGAGGACGTTGAACAGCTCTGTAGGGAGCTCTAATGAAGGAGAACACGGTCCGCGACTCTAGCGCAGCCTCCACTGTGAGGCAGAAGCAGGGCGCGAGTACGGACAAGGGGTGCTGTATTTACAGCGGGGAAAAGCAAGAGGCACTGCAGGAGGGCGACCAGATCCTAGCTAATCTACTCACCGGTCCCCGAAGCAAGCAGGCCCGAGCTCCTCCTCGATAGATGCAGCTTCTGGCAGGTTCTGAAGAGCAGGGAACGTCTCGTCGTCGTGCAGAGTAAAAAGACGTCCCGATCGAAGAAACAAGCACAGTTTTGTCGCCACAGCAGGGCAACGGAACGGCCGGGTGTATTCAAGCCAAACGAGCACCGCTCACCTCTAGCTTAGGACTGCTAAGCAAACGAAGCGTGTGAGCATGCCCCGGACTCAGAATACCACCCAACCTGTCGGCGATTACAGAGCAGGCCTCCTTAGTAAGCTGGTCAGTCAACTGGATGGCCCAGAGACACTTCCGAAGGCTTACAGCAGGAGTTGATGAAGGTGCCGGGAATAGCTGGTCCTGCTATTCCAATAGGTCGAAGCGCCAGTACAGGCCTTCTTGTTCGATCTTAGGTGGAAAGGGCTTCACCGGACGACAGCAATGAGGAGCAGAAGTTCTTCAGGGGGTCACCAGCGATTCCTCGGTCCAGCCTCGTGTTCGCAGGATACTTGGCTCCTGTATCCCTGGGTTCGTAAGAACTCAGGAGATCGACATGGCAGTGGTGTTTCCAGCTCCCTCTTATCCACGGTTCCCTTCGCGCCAAAACGGAGGGGAGCCAATGGGAGATCCGCTCATCAACACACATACCATACGTGGACCAATCACGGACCACAGTGGTCCCAGGCATTCACACCACCCTAGACTCTCTGGCACCCAGGATGTGTATTGGGACCAGACAGCCCAGCCCACATCCTGGGGGCACTCAAACGACATGTAGAAGCCCGCGAAAGCAACCGTGTTTCGCGGGAAACTACATGCCCAAATAAGGAAGGCCCCGGGTCGCCTGACCCGGGGGAAGGTAAAGGGAGCAAGACGGACAGTGGACTAGACAAAGGAGCCTCGTGGTCCGGCCATTTTGGGTAGCCGGGCCACCCTTTTGTGTTCGCGGCAAAAACGTGCTCAGAACGGCAAAAGGAGCTCAAAATAAACCAAATGATCGCTGCCACCAGCCCAGTCCCTGAATGACTTGCACCGATCCAAAAACCATCCTATAAGAGTGTCTAGGGTCTGTAGAAGGCTAGAGACCCAAGAGAGCTGTAACTTAGCTTACAGTGCCCTCTTGTGTCGTGTTGCACTAAAATGGCGACACGATAAAAGAAACTACGGACAACAGCGTTCCCCGGTACTGACTGTCTTAAGGGCATGTCAGTTTCCCCGTAAGAAAGGAGCGAAAGCCCAGAGGAGTACAGCAGAAGGCTGCACTTCTCTGGCAAAGTCAAGAAAACAGGTTGAAAACAATAGCAAAAAGTTTAGGGGTTGCCACATGGAAGGAAAGTTCCCTACAATAACGAAATCTTTCCTAACACTCGCCCCTCCCAGACTATGGACAGGGGGAACTAATCCACCCCTGGATGAGTCTCTTGTTCAGGTCGGTAAAACATTCTGGACAACCCATCAGCATTGCTATGTTGGACACCTGGCCTATGCTCAATAGTGAAGTCGAAGCCTTGTAGACTTATGGACCACCTAAGCAACTTTGGATTCTCCCCCTTCATGTTCATTAGCCACTTTAACGGCTTATGGTCAGTCTGCACAGTGAAGTGGGTCCCATAGAGGTAGGGCCGCAGCTTCCTTAGGGCCCACACAACAGAGAAACATTCTTTCTCTACCGTGGACCATCTGAGCTCTCTGTCCTTAAGCTGGCGACTAATAAAACCGATAGGGTGTTCCTTACCCTTCTCATCTACTTGTGATAGTACAGCTCCTATCCCAGTGTCAGAGGCATCCGTCTGCACGATAAAAGGTCTTTGATAATCAGGGGCCCTGAGCACAGGGGCCTGGCACAAGGAGTCTTTCAAGCCATTGAAGGCCTTCTCACACTCGTCAGTCCAAGTTACCTTCTTGGGTTTCTTCGGAGTTGTGAGGGCAGTCAGAGGAGCAGCTATGGTGCCATAGTCTGCCATAAAATTGCGGTAATAACCCGTGAGTCCTAAGAAGGCTCTCACTTGGGTTTGTGTAGTGGGGGTAGGCCAGTCTTGTACTGCTTGTACTTTACTGGGGAGAGGCTGTATCCTTCCTCCACCTACTTCATGCCCAAGGTAAACCACTGAGCCTTGTCCAATCTGGCATTTACTCGCCTTTATGGTCAAGTGGGCTTTCTGAAGAGCCTGGAGCACAATCCCGAGGTGTTTCACATGGTCTTCCCAGGTGGCACTGAAAACTGCTATATCGTCCAGATATGCAAGACAGAATTCGTCCAACCCATTCAACACATGATTCACAAGCCTCTGGAAAGTGGCAGGTGCATTCTTCAATCCGAACGGCATTACCCGGAATTGGTAAAGCCCGTCGGGAGTTGAAAATGCTGTCTTCTCCTTGGCATGTTCTGCTAAAGCTATTTGCCAATAGCCCGCAGTCAGGTCAAACGTGCTGAGGTACTTGGAGGCACCCAAGGTATCCACCAGCTCGTCAGTTCGAGGCAAGGGGTGAGCGTCTGTCTTGGTGACAGCATTCAGAGCCCTGTAATCCACGCAGAACCTCAATTCAGAAGTGCCTGCCTTTGGAACCAATACCACAGGACTGGACCAAGGACTACTAGAGGGTTCAATCACCCCAAGGTCTAACATCTTGTTGACCTCGGTCTTAATATAAGACCGTACTTTATCCGACATCCTGTATCCCCTACTTTTGGTAGGTACACTGTCTCCTGTGTCAATGTTATGTTTGCACCAAGGTGTCAAACCAGGCGACTGTGAAAACAGGGGGGAAAACTGCCTAAGCAAACTTTTCACCTCAGCCTGCTGATCAGAAGTCAGGTGAGGGGCCACTCGGACACCCTCAACGGAGCTATCTGAAGGACCGCTTTGGAACAGGTCGGGAAGAGGTTCTGACTCCTCTTCCTCAACGTCTGACGCCAGTAGCAGTGCTGCGATTTCGACTCTTGGGACGAAAGCCTTCAGCCTATTTACGTGGAACACTTTTGGAGCCTGTCCAGGCCTTCCAAGGTCCACTAAATAGTTCACCTCACCCAGGGGCTCCACCACTGTGTAAGGGCCTGACCATTTGTCCTGTAAAGCGCGAGGCCTTATAGGGTTCATGATCAGGACTTGCTGACCAGGGGTAAAGTGAATTAAGGAAGCTTTCTGGTCGTACCAATGTTTCACCAGCGCTTGTCCTGCCTTCAACTTTTCACTAGCCAAGCCCATCAGGAGTACCATCCGTTTTCTGAGCCCTAGCACATAGTCAACTACATTGGTAGTAACAGGGGGAGTGGGCATCTCCCATCCCTCTTTGACGATGGCTAAGGGTCCCCGTACGGGATGACCGAACAGAAGTTCGAAGGGGCTGAAGCCAACACCCTCCTGTGGTACCTCTCTGTAGGCAAACAGCAAGCATGGTAAAAGAAGATCCCATTTTCTTCTCTGGGGCTCCTCCAGAGCCCCAATCATGCTCTTTAACGTTCTGTTGAAACGTTCCACCAGACCATTGGTCTGGGGGTGATATGCAGAAGAGAACTTGTAGGTGACCCCACATTCTTTCCACATAGCTTGCATATACTTCGACATAAAGTTGCTGCCACGATCTGACACAACTTCTTTAGGGAAGCCAACCCTAGTAAATATGCCGAGTAAAGCTTTTGCAACTGACTTGGCAGTTACAGTCTTTAATGGGATGGCCTCAGGATACCTGGTTGCATGGTCGACCAGCACCAGGATAAACCTATTGCCTGAGGATGTTTGCGGGTCAAGGGGACCAACGATGTCGATCCCTACCCTTTCAAATGGTACCCCCACAACTGGGAGCGGTACCAACGGAGCTTGGATTGTCGCGCCAACCTTACCAGACAACTGGCAGGAGGCACAACTCCTGCAGTGACTTTCTACTTGCACCCCCATCTTGGGCCAGTAGAAGTGCATAGATAACCTTTGCTTGGTCCTCTTCATTCCAAGGTGACCAGCAAGGGGAACTTCATGCGCCAACTGCAGGAGGAAGGGTCTAACAGAAAGGGGGACCACCAACCTCCTATGGTCTCCTTCTGTAGACTCTGTGGGCTCACTGTACAGGAGTCCACCTTCCCAATAAATCCGATGCTTCCCAGGAGGTTCACCCTCAAGCTGGGAGCAGGCCTGTCTCCTTAGGCCTTCCAGAGATGGGCACTCACGTTGGCCCTTACTGAAGTCGTCCCTATCAGGACCTCCTTCAACTAACAAGTCTTTTAGTTCAGGATGGTCGTTGGGGTCGAACACTTCAGGCATCGCCACCTCCTCGTCAGGCTCGGGCGATTGACCAATTCCCTCCACCGCAGTGGTAGGCGAGCTCGGGGGAATATTCTCTTTCCCCCGTCGGGACTTGTTGACTCCTTTCGCCTTGGGTTTCCCCTTCGGCTGGGGCGGCGTATTGGACTTGGCCAATGCTGCCCGTGCTTGAGACCGTGTGTAGGGTCTTTCGGCAGTGTCTCCTACGAGCCCTAGAGCTCTGAGATCATTGCCCAACAAGACCTTTCCCGGGACGTTTCTCTGAATGCTCACTGGAATCCTAACTGCTGTACCATTTAAAGTTAGATTAACAGGGATCACGGGAAACATACGGAGGGGGCCGTCAGCCAACTTAGTGGGCATCAGAGTAGCTCTGGCAACTTCCTCTGAGTCTACCAAGGTAGAATCCACTACAGTTCGACTGCACCCACTATCCCTAAGAGCTGGAGTATCCACTCCATTGATCAGCACACTGTCTTTAAAGTAGTGCTTGGTATTATCCGGAATCCTAGCATACGCCTCTGCGACTTTAGGCTCCCAGGAACCCAGGGACACTAAAACTACCTCAGCCTCTATCCCGCTGGGAAATGAGTCTGAGGAGAAGGATGCTCCTGTAATCTCTTCTTCCTCGTAGGAGGAGAAGGCCAGATTAGCGGAGTGGACCCCCAAAGGTCTAACCTTACAACGGGGATCCCCCTTCACATGGTCAGTTGCTCCACAAGAAAAACAAGCCCCATTGGGTCTGTTTACGTAGGGAGGCTTATTATAACCAGAGTTCTGTTTCGGAGGCGAACCTCCACTACCCTGTGAGTTCTCGGATGGCTTACCCTTATTTTTCTTTTTGTGGCCCTTATGGGAAGAAGATTTAGCAGATTCCCCACCCTCCATATCTTTGGACTTTTTCCCTTCCTCCTGCTTACCAGGATGAGTTTTGTCCTTATGGGACACTCGATGTGACACCCATAAGTCTGCTGCAATGGCCAGCTTCTTAGGATCTATCTCCTTCGAATCGGCCAAATGCTGCTTAAGCTCCGGGGAAGAAGAAGCAAAAATGTGTTCCAGCATGACCAGATTGATCATGCCTTCGAAGGTAGAAACCTTATAACCTTCA
The DNA here is from genome assembly GCF_040938575.1 of Ambystoma mexicanum. NCBI lineage: Eukaryota > Metazoa > Chordata > Amphibia > Caudata > Ambystomatidae > Ambystoma > Ambystoma mexicanum. The sequence continues at coordinate 1,446,385 of NW_027182444.1, read as the reverse complement.
ACCCAGCCAGTCAAGTTTTTCAGGGACTCAGCTACATACGACACCCAAGTACCACCTTCCTTTTTCTTATACTCTCTAAACCTTTTCAAATATTGGGTCGGAGTCTTCCCAAACTTTAAAATGAGAGTCTGCTTCAACATTGCAAAATCAGCGCGCTCAGCCTTCGACATTTCCATAATGGCACTGCAACCAGAATGGGGCAGTCTGCTGAGTAACCATGCAATCTTATCCGCATTATCAACCTCTTGAACCTCGCATGCATACTCAAACGCATTTAACCAGTCCATAATGTCATTTCGTTCCTCATACACACTGAGCAGATCTTTTGGAAACCGTGGATGAGAGGAAGCCCCAGAACCATGTCCAGGACCCTTGGACCCATTTGCGAACTGAAGCTTGGCCAGTTCCAACTGGTGATCCCTGTCTTTTTGTTTTTCTGCCTGGTCGATTTTCAGTTTGGCTATGCTGAATTCAAGCTCCTGCTGCCTAAACCGCAGCTCTTGCTTCTTGAATTCAAGCATAGCCTCCCCATCAACACTGGCAGAGGAAACGTTAGACATTACATCCTCCCTGTCCTCGTGGTCGTGATGGATCAGTGCAGCGGCAGAACCGTCGGTTCTGCCAGTGAGAGCAGCCCCACCACCTTCTGCACTGTCCTCGGAAGTTATAGCGTCAAGCTGCGCTTCTTGCCACGCCACGATTCTCTGGATCATTTCCAATTTAGTGCCTTGAGAGGAAACCCCTCTCTCCGCACACATCTTCTTCAATGTTTCAGATTTCGAAGCATTTAAGGTTAACAAAGTATTCGTTTCCATACTGTCGATAGGACTATGGCCTTTTTAACGTTATATTCAATACTTTACTGCGTGTCCTGGTTGGAATAACCTGAAAACGCCTTAGCTCGTGCGCAACACTGGATACCTTCAGTCGTATCCCACCGCTGTACACCAATTTGTTAAGACGGATTTCTGAACTCTGTCCTGGTGGCGCAGAGGTTCAGAAGGCCAACCTAATTACTTGGAACAGGGTAACCTCTGGACAAGCCAGACCAATCAAGGTAGCGATCGCGGCGGTCAAGACTAGGTCTCAAGAGGGGTGAGGGTGACTGAAAGCCCGCAATGAGCACACAAAGCAAGAGCGCTTACAAACTACTCCAAACAGTTGTTTATATCAAAAATAGATACACATTTATTATAAGGCCTTGAAACTAATAACCACAGTAAAAGCAGCAATATACAACGATATTAAACCAACACATACACTATCCACCCAATATAAATACAGAATACACAGTTTCACAGCATTAGCAGCACGAAATATGTTATCCACCTGCAGGGGAAGGAAAACAGGCAGTGCGAACCAATGCGAGTGATATGTCCGCCTTCTGAGGCCCCTAACTGGATGGTAGTCCAATCCCTACGAAGAGTGGAGCCTAGCGCTCAAAAGTACCTGCACACGCCGGTGCCAATGGGCAGAAGGTGAAGCTCTTCGGAGGACGTTGAACAGCTCTGTAGGGAGCTCTAATGAAGGAGAACACGGTCCGCGACTCTAGCGCAGCCTCCACTGTGAGGCAGAAGCAGGGCGCGAGTACGGACAAGGGGTGCTGTATTTACAGCGGGGAAAAGCAAGAGGCACTGCAGGAGGGCGACCAGATCCTAGCTAATCTACTCACCGGTCCCCGAAGCAAGCAGGCCCGAGCTCCTCCTCGATAGATGCAGCTTCTGGCAGGTTCTGAAGAGCAGGGAACGTCTCGTCGTCGTGCAGAGTAAAAAGACGTCCCGATCGAAGAAACAAGCACAGTTTTGTCGCCACAGCAGGGCAACGGAACGGCCGGGTGTATTCAAGCCAAACGAGCACCGCTCACCTCTAGCTTAGGACTGCTAAGCAAACGAAGCGTGTGAGCATGCCCCGGACTCAGAATACCACCCAACCTGTCGGCGATTACAGAGCAGGCCTCCTTAGTAAGCTGGTCAGTCAACTGGATGGCCCAGAGACACTTCCGAAGGCTTACAGCAGGAGTTGATGAAGGTGCCGGGAATAGCTGGTCCTGCTATTCCAATAGGTCGAAGCGCCAGTACAGGCCTTCTTGTTCGATCTTAGGTGGAAAGGGCTTCACCGGACGACAGCAATGAGGAGCAGAAGTTCTTCAGGGGGTCACCAGCGATTCCTCGGTCCAGCCTCGTGTTCGCAGGATACTTGGCTCCTGTATCCCTGGGTTCGTAAGAACTCAGGAGATCGACATGGCAGTGGTGTTTCCAGCTCCCTCTTATCCACGGTTCCCTTCGCGCCAAAACGGAGGGGAGCCAATGGGAGATCCGCTCATCAACACACATACCATACGTGGACCAATCACGGACCACAGTGGTCCCAGGCATTCACACCACCCTAGACTCTCTGGCACCCAGGATGTGTATTGGGACCAGACAGCCCAGCCCACATCCTGGGGGCACTCAAACGACATGTAGAAGCCCGCGAAAGCAACCGTGTTTCGCGGGAAACTACATGCCCAAATAAGGAAGGCCCCGGGTCGCCTGACCCGGGGGAAGGTAAAGGGAGCAAGACGGACAGTGGACTAGACAAAGGAGCCTCGTGGTCCGGCCATTTTGGGTAGCCGGGCCACCCTTTTGTGTTCGCGGCAAAAACGTGCTCAGAACGGCAAAAGGAGCTCAAAATAAACCAAATGATCGCTGCCACCAGCCCAGTCCCTGAATGACTTGCACCGATCCAAAAACCATCCTATAAGAGTGTCTAGGGTCTGTAGAAGGCTAGAGACCCAAGAGAGCTGTAACTTAGCTTACAGTGCCCTCTTGTGTCGTGTTGCACTAAAATGGCGACACGATAAAAGAAACTACGGGAAACAGCGTTCCCCGGTACTGACTGTCTTAAGGGCATGTCAGTTTCCCCGTAAGAAAGGAGCGAAAGCCCAGAGGAGTACAGCAGAAGGCTGCACTTCTCTGGCAAAGTCAAGAAAACAGGTTGAAAACAATAGCAAAAAGTTTAGGGGTTGCCACATGGAAGGAAAGTTCCCTACAATAACGAAATCTTTCCTAACACGTTCTGAGCACGTTTTTGCCGCGAACACAAAAGGGTGGCCCGGCTACACAAAATGGCCGGACCACGAGGCTCCTTTGTCTCGTCCACTGTCCGTCTTGCTCCCTTTACCTTCCCCCGGGTCAGGCGACCCGGGGCCTTCCTTATTTGGGCATGTAGTTTCCCGCGAAACACGGTTGCTTTCGCGGGCTTCTACATGTCGTTTGAGTGCCCCCAGGATGTGGGCTGGGCTGTCTGGTCCCAATACACATCCTGGGTGCCAGAGAGTCTAGGGTGGTGTGAATGCCTGGGACCACTGTGGTCCGTGATTGGTCCACGTATGGTATGTGTGTTGATGAGCGGATCTCCCATTGGCTCCCCTCCGTTTTGGCGCGAAGGGAACCGTGGATAAGAGGGAGCTGGAAACACCACTACCATGTCGATCTCCTGAGTTCTTACGAACCCAGGGATACAGGAGCCAAGTATCCTGCGAACACGAGGCTGGACCGAGGAATCGCTGGTGACCCCCTGAAGAACTTCTGCTCCTCATTGCTGTCGTCCGGTGAAGCCCTTTCCACCTAAGATCGAACAAGAAGGCCTGTACTGGCGCTTCGACCTATTGGAATAGCAGGACCAGCTATTCCCGGCACCTTCATCAACTCCTGCTGTAAGCCTTCGGAAGTGTCTCTGGGCCATCCAGTTGACTGACCAGCTTACTAAGGAGGCCTGCTCTGTAATCGCCGACAGGTTGGGTGGTATTCTGAGTCCGGGGCATGCTCACACGCTTCGTTTGCTTAGCAGTCCTAAGCTAGAGGTGAGCGGTGCTCGTTTGGCTTGAATACACCCGGCCGTTCCGTTGCCCTGCCGTGGCGACAAAACTGTGCTTGTTTCTTCGATCGGGACGTCTTTTTACTCTGCACGACGACGAGACGTTCCCTGCTCTTCAGAACCTGCCAGAAGCTGCATCTATCGAGGAGAAGCTCGGGCCTGCTTGCTTCGGGGACCGGTGAGTAGATTAGCTAGGATCTGGTCGCCCTCCTGCAGTGCCCTTTGCTTTTCCCCGCTGTGAATACAGCACCCCTTGTCCGTACTCGCGCCCTGCTTCTGCCTCACAGTGGAGGCTGCGCTAGAGTCGCGGACCGTGTTCTCCTTCATTAGAGCTCCCTACAGAGCTGTTCAACGTCCTCCGAAGAGCTTCACCTTCTGCCCATTGGCACCGGCGTGTGCAGGTACTTTTGAGCGCTAGGCTCCACTCTTCGTAGGGATTGGACTACCATCTAGTTAGGGGCCTCAGAAGGCGGACATATCACACGCATTGGTTCGCACTGCCTGTTTTCCTTCCCCTGCAGGTGGATAACATATTTCGTGCTGCTAATGCTGTGAAACTGGGTATTCTGTATATATATTGGGTGGATAGTGTATGTGTTGGTTTAATATCGTTGTATATTGCTGCTTTTACTGTAGTTATTAGTTTCAAGGCCTTATAATAAATGTGTATCTATTTTTGATATAAACAACTGTTTGGAGTAGTTTGTAAGCGCTCTTGCTTTGTGTGCTCATTGCGGGCTTTCAGTCACCCTCACCCCTCTTGAGACCTAGTCTTGACCGCCGCGATCGCTACCTTGATTGGTCTGGCTTGTCCAGAGGTTACCCTGTTCCAAGTAATTAGGTTGGCCTTCTGAACCTCTGCGCCACCAGGACAGAGTTCAGAAATCCGTCTTAACATTGGATATCACATATCATGCTATAGGAAGGGTCTCAGGTTGGAATGGAAAGGAGTTGAATATCACATCTCATGCTATAGGAAGGGTCTCAGCTTTGGAATGAGAAGGCTTTGGATATCACATCTCATGCTATAGGAAGGGTCTCAGGTTTGGTATTAGAAGCATTGAGATATCACATCTCATGTTATAGGAAGGGTCTCAGGTTTGGAATGGGAAGGAGTTGGATATCACATCTCATGCTATAGAGAGGGTCTCAGGTTTGGTATTAGAATCATTGAGATATCACATCTCATGCTAAAGGAAGGGTCTTTGGTTTGGAATGGGAAGGAGTTGGATAGCACATCTCATGCTATAGGAAGGGTCTCAGGTTTGGAATGGGAAGGAGTTTGATATCACATCTCATGCTATAGGAAGGGTCTCAGGTTTGGAATGGGAAGGAGTTGGATATCACATCTCATGCTATAAGAAGGGTCTCAGGATTGGAATGGGAAGGAGTTGGATATAACATCTCATGCTATAGGAAGGGTCTCAGGTTTGGAATGGGAAGGATTTGGATATCACATTTCATGCGATAGGAAGGGTCTCCGGTTTGGTATTAGAAGCATTGAGATATCACATCTCATACTATAGGAAGGGTCTCAGGTTTGGAATGGGAAGGAGTTGGATATCACATCTCATGCGGTAGCAAGGTTCTCAGGTTTGGTATTAGAAGTATTGAGATATCACATCTCATGCTATAGGAAGGGTCTCAGGATTGGAATGGGAAGGAGTTGAATATCACATCTCATGCTATAGGAAAGGTCTCAGGTTGGAATGGGAAGGAGTTGAATATCACATCTCATGCTATAGGAAGGGTCTCAGGTTTGGAATGAGAAGGAGTTGGATATCACATCTCATGCTATAGGAAGGGTCTCCGGTTTGGTATTAAAAGCATTGAGATATCACATCTCATACTATAGGAAGGCTCTCAGGTTTGGAATGGGAAGGAGTTGGATATCACATCTCATGCTGTAGCAAGGGTCTCAGGTTTGGTATTAGAAGTATTGATATACCACATCTCATGCTATAGGAAGGGTCTAAGGATTGGAATGGGAAGGAGTTGGATATCACATCTCATGCTATAGGAAGGGTCTCAGGTTGGAATGGGAAGGAGTTGAATATCACATCTATTGCTAGAGGAAGGGTCTCAGCTTTGGAATGAGAAGGATTTGGATAGCACATACCATACTATAGGAAGGTTCTCAGGTTTGGCATTAGAAGCATTGAGATATCACATCTCATGGTATAGGAAGGGACTCAGGTTTGGTATTAGAAGCATTGAGATATCACGTCTCATGTACAGGAAGGGTCTCAGGTTTGGAATGGGAATGAGTTTGATATCACATCTCATGCTATAGAAGGGTCTCAGGTTTGGAATGGGAAGGAGTTGGATATCATATCTCATGCTATAAGAAGGGTCTCAGGATTGGAATGGGAAGGAGTTGAATATAACATTTCATTCTATAGGAAGGGTCTCAGGTTTGGTATTAGAAGCATTGCGATATCACACCTCATGCTACAGGAAGGGTCTTTGGTTTCGAATGGGAAGGAGTTGGATAGCACATCTGATGGTATAGGAAGGGTCTCAGGTTTGGAATGGGAAGGAGTTTGATATCACATCTCATGCTATAGGAAGGGTCTCAGGTTTGGAATGGGAAGGAGTTGGACATCACATCTCATGCTATAAGAAGGGTCTCAGGATTGGAATGGGAAGGAGTTGGATATAACATCTCATGTTATAGGAAGGGTCTCAGGTTTGGAATGGGAAGGAGTTGGATATCACATTTCATGCTATAGGAAGGGTCTCCGGTTTGGTATTAGAAGCATTGAGATATCACATCTCATACTATAGGAAGGCTCTCAGGTTTGGAATGGGAAGGAGTTGGATATCACATCTCATGCTGTAGCAAGGGTCTCAGGTTTGGTATTAGAAGTATTGAGATACCACATCTCATGCTATAGGAAGGGTCTAAGGATTGGAATGGGAAGGAGTTGGATATCACATATCATGCTATAGGAAGGGTCTCAGGTTGGAATGGAAAGGAGTTGAATATCACATCTCATGCTATAGGAAGGGTCTCAGCTTTGGAATGAGAAGGCTTTGGATATCACATCTCATGCTATAGGAAGGGTCTCAGGTTTGGTATTAGAAGCATTGAGATATCACATCTCATGCTATAGGAAGGGTCTCAGGTTTGGAATGGGAAGGAGTTGGATATCACATCTCATGCTATAGAGAGGGTCTCAGGTTTGGTATTAGAATCATTGAGATATCACATCTCATGCTAAAGGAAGGGTCTTTGGTTTGGAATGGGAAGGAGTTGGATAGCACATCTCATGCTATAGGAAGGGTCTCAGGTTTGGAATGGGAAGGAGTTTGATATCACATCTCATGCTATAGGAAGGGTCTCAGGTTTGGAATGGGAAGGAGTTGGATATCACATCTCATGCTATAAGAAGGGTCTCAGGATTGGAATGGGAAGGAGTTGGATATAACATCTCATGCTATAGGAAGGGTCTCAGGTTTGGAATGGGAAGGAGTTGGATATCACATTTCATGCGATAGGAAGGGTCTCCGGTTTGGTATTAGAAGCATTGAGATATCACATCTCATACTATAGGAAGGGTCTCAGGTTTGGAATGGGAAGGAGTTGGATATCACATCTCATGCTGTAGCAAGGTTCTCAGGTTTGGTATTAGAAGTATTGAGATATCACATCTCATGCTATAGGAAGGGTCTCAGGATTGGAATGGGAAGGAGTTGAATATCACATCTCATGCTATAGGAAAGGTCTCAGGTTGGTATGGGAAGGAGTTGAATATCACATCTCATGCTATAGGAAGGGTCTCAGGTTTGGAATGAGAAGGAGTTGGATATCACATCTCATGCTATAGGAAGGGTCTCAGGTTTGGTATTAGAAGCATTGAGATATCACATCTCATGCTACAGGAAGGGTCTCAGGTTTGGAATGAGAAGGGGTTGGATATCACATCTCATGGTATAGGAAGGGTCTCAGGTTTGGAATGGGAAGGAGTTTGATATCACATCTCATGCTATAGGAAGGGTCTCAGGATTGGAATGGGAAGGAGTTGGATATCACATCTCATGCTATAAGAAGGGTCTCAGGATTGGAATGGGAAGGAGTTGGATATAACATCTCATGCTATAGGAAGGGTCTCAGGTTTGGAATGGGAAGGAGTTGGATATCACATTTCATGCTATAGGAAGGGTCTCCGGTTTGGTATTAGAAGCATTGAGATATCACATCTCATACTATAGGAAGGCTCTCAGGTTTGGAATGGGAAGGAGTTGGATATCACATCTCATGCTGTAGCAAGGGTCTCAGGTTTGGTATTAGAAGTATTGAGATACCACATCTCATGCTATAGGAAGGGTCTAAGGATTGGAATGGGAAGGAGTTGGATATCACATCTCATGCTATAGGAAGGGTCTCAGGTTGGAATGGGAAGGAGTTGAATATCACATCTATTGCTAGAGGAAGGGTCTCAGCTTTGGAATGAGAAGGATTTGGATAGCACATACCATACTATAGGAAGGTTCTCAGGTTTGGCATTAGAAGCATTGAGATATCACATCTCATGGTATAGGAAGGGACTCAGGTTTGGTATTAGAAGCATTGAGATATCACGTCTCATGTACAGGAAGGGTCTCAGGTTTGGAATGGGAATGAGTTTGATATCACATCTCATGCTATAGAAGGGTCTCAGGTTTGGAATGGGAAGGAGTTGGATATCATATCTCATGCTATAAGAAGGGTCTCAGGATTGGAATGGGAAGGAGTTGAATATAACATTTCATTCTATAGGAAGGGTCTCAGGTTTGGTATTAGAAGCATTGCGATATCACACCTCATGCTACAGGAAGGGTCTTTGGTTTCGAATGGGAAGGAGTTGGATAGCACATCTGATGGTGTAGGAAGGGTCTCAGGTTTGGAATGGGAAGGAGTTTGATATCACATCTCATGCTATAGGAAGGGTCTCAGGTTTGGAATGGGAAGGAGTTGGATATCACATCTCATGCTATAAGAAGGGTCTCAGGATTGGAATGGGAAGGAGTTGGATATAACATCTCATGCTATAGGAAGGGTCTCAGGTTTGGAATGGGAAGGAGTTGGATATCACATTTCATGCTATAGGAAGGGTCTCCGGTTTGGTATTAGAAGCATTGAGATATCACATCTCATACTATAGGAAGGCTCTCAGGTTTGGAATGGGAAGGAGTTGGATATCACATCTCATGCTGTAGCAAGGGTCTCAGGTTTGGTATTAGAAGTATTGAGATACCACATCTCATGCTATAGGAAGGGTCTAAGGATTGGAATGGGAAGGAGTTGGATATCACATATCATGCTATAGGAAGGGTCTCAGGTTGGAATGGAAAGGAGTTGAATATCACATCTCATGCTATAGGAAGGGTCTCAGCTTTGGAATGAGAAGGCTTTGGATATCACATCTCATGCTATAGGAAGGGTCTCAGGTTTGGTATTAGAAGCATTGAGATATCACATCTCATGCTATAGGAAGGGTCTCAGGTTTGGAATGGGAAGGAGTTGGATATCACATCTCATGCTATAGAGAGGGTCTCAGGTTTGGTATTAGAATCATTGAGATATCACATCTCATGCTATAGGAAGGGTCTCAGGTTTGGAATGGGAAGGAGTTGGATATCACATCTCATGCTATAGAGAGGGTCTCAGGTTTGGTATTAGAAGAATTGAGATATCACATCTCATGCTATAGGAAGGGTCTCAGGATTGGAATGGGAAGGAGTTGGATATCACATCTCATGCTATAGGAAGGGTCTCAAATTTGGAATGGGAAGGAGTTTGATATCACATCTCATGTTATAGGAAGGGTCTCTGGTTTGGTATTAGAAGCATCGACATATCACATCCTATGGTACAGGATGTATCTCAGGTTAGGAATGGCAAGTAGTCAGATATCAAATCTCATGCTACTGGTAGGATCTCAGGTTTGTAGTGGGAAGGAGTTGGATACCACATCTGATGCTATAGGAAGGATCTTAGGTTTGGAAATGGAAGGAGTTGTTTATCAGATCTCATGCTATGGGAAGGGCCTCAGGTTTGCTATTGGAAGCATTGAGAAATCATATCTCATGCTATAGGAAGGGACTCAGGATTGGATTGGGAAGGAGTTGGATATCACATCTAATGCTATAGGAAGGGTCTCAGGTTTGGTATTAGAATCATTGAGATATCACATCTCATGCTATACGAAGGGACTCAGGATTGGATTGGGAAGGAGTTGGATATCACATCTCATGTTATAGGAAGGGTCTCAGGTTTGGTATTAGAAGCATTGAGATATCACATATCATGCTATAGGAAGGGTCTCAGGATTGGAATGGGGAGGAGTTGGATATCACATCTCATGCTATAGGAAGGGTCTCAGGTTTGGAATCTGAAGGAGTTGGATATCACACCTCATGAAATAGGAAGGGTCTCAGGTTTGGTATTATAAGCAGTGAGATATCACATCTCATGTTATAGGAAGGCTCTCAGGTTTGGTATTAGAAGCATTGAGATATCAGATCTCATGCTATAAGAAGGGTCTCAGGATTGGAATGGGAAGGAGTTGGATATCACATCTCATGCTATAGGAAGGGTCTCAGGTTTGGAATGGGAAAGAGTTGGATATCAAAGCTCATGCTATAGGAAGGGTCTCGGGTTGGGTAATAGAAGCATTGAGATATCGCATCTCATGCTATAGGAAGGGTCTCAGGGTTGGAATGGGAAGGAGTTGGATATCACATCTCATGCTACAGGAAGGGTCTCTGGTTTGGAATGGGAATTAGTTGGATATCACATCTCATGCTATAGGAAGGGTCTCAGGTTTGGTATTAGAAGCATTGAGATATCACATCTCATGCTATAGGAAGGGTCTCAGGTTTGGAATGGGAAGGAGTTGGATATCACATCTCATGTTATAGGAAGGGTCTCAGGTTTGGTATTAGAAGCATTGAGACATCACATCTCATGCTATAGGAAGGGTCTCAGGATTGGAATGGGAAGGAGTTGGATATTGCATCTCATGCTGTAGGAAGGGTCTCAGGATTGGAATTGGAAGGAGTTGGATATCACATCTCATGCTATATGTTAAGACGGATTTCTGAACTCTGTCCTGGTGGCGCAGAAGTTCAGAAGGCCAACCTAATTACTTGGAACAGGGGAGCTCAAAATAAACAAAAACGATCGCTGCCACCATTCCAGTCCCTGAATGACTTGCACCGATCAAATACCATCCTTAAAGAGTATCTAGGGTCTGTAGAAGGCTAGAGACCCAAGAGAGCTGTAACTTAGCTTACAGTGCCCTCTTGTGTCATGTTGCACAAAAGCCGCAACATGATAAAGGAAACTACGGGAAACAGCGTTCCCCGGTACTGACTGTCTTAAGGGCATGTCAGTTTCCCCATAAGAAAAGGAGCGAAAGCCCAGGGAAGTGCGGCAGAAGGCTGTACTTCTCTGGCAAAGTCAAGAACAAGGTTAAAAACAATAGCAAAAAGTTTAGGGGTTGCCACATGGAAGGAAAATTCCCTACAATTAGGAAATCTTTCCTAACACTCGCCCCTCCCAGACTATGGACAGGGGGAACTAATCCACCCCTGGATGAGTCTCTTGTTCAGGTCGGTAAAACATTCTGGACAACCCATCAGCATTGCTATGTTGGACACCTGGCCTATGCTCAATAGTGAAGTCGAAGCCTTGTAGACTTATGGACCACCTAAGCAACTTTGGATTCTCCCCCTTCATGTTCATTAGCCACTTTAACGGCTTATGGTCAGTCTGCACAGTGAAGTGGGTCCCATAGAGGTAGGGCCTCAGCTTCCTTAGGGCCCACACAACAGAGAAACATTCTTTCTCTACCGTGGACCATCTGAGCTCTCTGTCCTTAAGCTGGCGACTAATAAAACCGATAGGGTGTTCCTTACCCTTCTCATCTACTTGTGATAGTACAGCTCCTATCCCAGTGTCAGAGGCATCCGTCTGCACGATAAAAGGTCTTTGATAATCAGGGGCCCTGAGCACAGGGGCCTTGCACAAGGAGTCTTTTAAGCCATTGAAGGCCTTCTCACACTCGTCGGTCCAAGTTACCTTCTTGGGTTTCTTCGGAGTTGTGAGGGCAGTCAGAGGAGCAGCTATGGTGCCATAGTCTGCCACAAAATTGCGGTAATACCCCGTGAGTCCTAAGAAGGCTCTCACTTGGGTTTGCGTAGTGGGGGTAGGCCAGTCTTGTACTGCTTGTACTTTACTGGGTAGAGGCTGTATCCTCCCTCCACCTACTTCATGTCCAAGGTAAACCACTGAGCCTTGTCCAATCTGGCATTTACTAGCCTTTATGGTCAAGTGGGCTTTCTGAAGAGCCTGGAGCACAATCCTGAGGTGTTTCACATGGTCTTCCCAGGTGGCACTGAAAACTGCTATATCGTCTAGATATGCAAGACAGAATTCGTCCAACCCATTCAACACATGATTCACAAGCCTCTGGAAAGTGGCAGGTGCATTCTTCAACCCGAACGGCATTACCCGGAATTGGTAAAGGCCGTCGGGAGTAGAAAATGCTGTCTTCTCCTTGGCATGTTCTGCTAAAGCTATTTGCCAATAGCCAGCAGTGAGGTCAAACGTGCTGAGGTACTTGGAGGCACCCAAAGTATCCACCAGCTCATCCGTTCGAGGCAAGGGGTGTGCATCTGTCTTGGTGACAGCATTCAGAGCCCTGTAATCCACGCAGAACCTCAATTCAGAAGTGCCTGCCTTTGGAACCAAGACCACAGGACTGGACCAAGGACTACTAGAGGGTTCAATCACCCCAAGGTCTAACATCTTGTTGACTTCGGTCTTAATATAAGACCGTACTTTATCTGACATCCTGTATCCCCTACTTTTGGTAGGTACACTGTCTCCTGTGTCAATGTTATGTTTGCACCAAGGTGTCAAACCAGGGGACTGTGAAAACAGGGGGGAAAACTGCCTAAGCAAACTGTTCACCTCAGCCTGCTGATCAGAAGTCAGGTGAGGGGCCACTCGGACACCCTCAACGGAGCTATCTGAAGGACCGCTTTGGAACAGGTCGGGGAGAGGTTCTGACTCCTCTTCCTCAACATCTGAAGCCAGTAGCAGTGCTGCGATTTCGACTCTTGGGACGAAAGCCTTCAGCCTATTCACGTGGAACACTTTTGGAGCCTGTCCAGGCCTTCCAAGGTCCACTAAATAGTTCACCTCACCCAGGGGCTCCACCACTGTGTAAGGGCCTGACCATTTGTCCTGTAAAGCTCGAGGCCTTATTGGATTCATGATCAGGACTTGCTGACCAGGTGTAAAGTTGATGAGGGAAGCTTTCTGGTCGTACCAATGTTTCACCAGCTCTTGCCCTGCCTTCAATTTATCACTAGCCAAGCCCATCAGAAGTACCATCCGTTTTCTGAGCCCTAGCACATAGTCAACTACATTGGTAGTAACAGGGGGAGTGGGCATCTCCCATCCCTCTTTGACGATGGCTAAGGGTCCCCGTACGGGATGACCGAACAGAAGTTCGAAGGGGCTGAAGCCAACACCCTCCTGTGGTACCTCTCGGTAGGCAAACAGTAGGCATGGTAAAAGAAGATCCCATTTTCTTCTCTGAGGCTCCTCCAGAGCCCCAATCATGCTCTTTAACGTTCTGTTGAAACGTTCCACCAGACCATTGGTCTGGGGGTGATATGCAGAAGAGAACTTGTAGGTGACCCCACATTCTTTCCACATAGCCTGCATATACTTCGACATAAAGTTGCTGCCACGATCTGACACAACTTCTTTAGGGAAGCCAACCCTAGTAAATATGCCGAGTAAAGCTTTTGCAACTGACTTGGCAGTTACAGTTTTCAATGGGATGGCCTCAGGATACCTGGTTGCATGGTCGACCAGCACCAGGATAAACCTATTGCCCGAGGATGTTTGCGGGTCAAGGGGACCAACGATGTCGATCCCTACCCTTTCAAATGGTACCCCCACAACTGGGAGCGGTACCAACGGAGCTTGGATTGTCGCGCCAACCTTACCAGACAACTGGCAGGAGGCACAACTCCTGCAGTGACTTTCTACTTGCACCCCCATCTTGGGCCAGTAGAAGTGCATGGATAACCTTTGCTTGGTCCTCTTCATACCAAGGTGACCAGCAAGGGGAACTTCATGCGCCAACTGCAGGAGGAAGGGCCTAACAGCAAGGGGAACCACCAACCTCCTATGGTCTCCTTCTGTAGACTCTGTGGGCTCACTATACAGGAGTCCACCTTCCCAATAAATCCTATGCTTCCCAGGAGGTTCACCCTCAAGCTGGGAGCAGGCCTGTCTCCTTAGGCCTTCCAGAGATGGGCACTCACGTTGGCCTTTACTGAATTCGTCCCTATCAGGACCTCCTTCAACTAACAAGTCCTTTAGTTCAGGATGATCGTTGGGGTCGAATACTTCAGGCATCGCCACCTCCTCGTCAGGCCCGGGCGATTGACCAACTTCCTCCACCGCAGTGGTAGGCGAGCTCGGGGGAATATTCTCTTTCCCTCGTCTTGACTTGTAGACTCCTTTCGCCTTGGGTTTCCCCTTCGGCTGGGGCGGCGTATTGGGCTTGGCCAATGCTGCCCGTGCTTGAGACCGTGTGTAGGGTCTTTCGGCAGTGTCTCCTACGAGCCCTAAAGCTCTGAGATCATTGCCCAACAAGACCTTTCCCGGGACGTTTCTCTGAATGCTCACTGGATTCCTGACTGCTGTACCATTTAAAGTAAGATTTACAGGGATCACGGGAAACATACGGAGGGGGCCGTCAGCCAACTTAGTGGGCATCAGAGTAGCTCTGGCAACTTCCTCTGAGTCTACCAAGGTAGAATCCACTACAGTTCGACTGCACCCACTATCCCTAAGAGCTGGAGTATCCACTCCATTGATCAGCACACTGTCTTTAAAGTAGTGCTTGGTATTATCCGGAATCCTAGCATAAGCCTCTGCGACTTTAGGCTCCCAGGAACCCAGGGACACTAAAACTACCTCAGCCTCTATTCCGCTGGGAAATGAGTCTGAGGAGAAGGATGCTCCTGTAATCTCTTCTTCCTCGTAGGAGGAGAAGGCCAGATTAGCGGAGTGGACCCCCAAAGGTCTAACCTTACAACGGGGATCCCCCTTCACATGGTCAGTTGCTCCACAAGAAAAACAAGCCCCAGTGGGTCTGTTTACGTAGGGAGGCTTATTGTAACCAGAGTTCTGTTTCGGAGGCTGACCTCCACTACCCTGTGAGTTCTCTTGTGTCTTACCCTTGTTTTTCTTTTTGTGGCCCTTATGGGAAGAAGATTTAGCAGATTCCCCACCCTCCACATCTTTGGACTTTTTCCCTTCCTCCTGCTTACCAGGATGAGTTTTGTCCTTATGGGACACTCGATGTGACACCCATAAGTCTGCTGCAATGGCCAGCTTCTTAGGATCTATCTCCTTCGAATCGGCCAAATGCTGCTTAAGCTCCGGGGAAGAAGAAGCAAAAATGTGTTCCAGCATGACAAGATTTATCATGCCTTCGAAGGTAGAAACCTTATAACCTTTGACCCAGCCAGTTAAGTTTTTCAAAGATTCAGCGACATAAGATACCCAAGTACCACCTTCCTTTTTCTTATACTCTCGAAAACGCTTTAAATATTGGGCCGGAGTCTTCCCAAACTTTAAAATGAGAGTTTGCTTTAACATTGCGAAATCAGCCCGCTCAGCCTTCGACATTTCCATAATGGCACTACAGCCAGAATGGGGCAGTCTACTGAGCAACCACGCAATCTTATCAGCATTGTCAACTTCCTGGACCTCGCATGCATACTCAAACGCATTCAGCCAGTCCATTATGTCATTCCTTTCTTCATACACACTGAGCAGATCTTTTGGAAACCGTGGATGAGAGGAAGCCCCAGACCCATGTCCAGGACCCTTGGATCCATTTGCAACCTGAAGCTTGGCCAGTTCCAACTGGTGATCCCTGTCTTTCTGTTTTTCTGCCTGTTCGATTTTTAGCTTGGCTATGCTGAATTCAAGCTCCTGCTGCCTAAACCGCAGCTCTTGCTTCTTGAATTCAAGCATAGCCTCCCCATCAACACTGGCAGAGGAAACATTAGACATTACATCCTCCCTGTCCTCGTGGTCGCGATGGATCAGTGCAGCGGCAGAACCGTCGGTTCTGCCAGTGAGAGCAGCCCCACCACCTTCTGCACTGTCCTCGGAAGTTATAGCGTCAAGCTGCGCTTCTTGCCACGCCACGATTCTTTGGATCATTTCCAATTTAGTGCCTTGAGAGGAAACACCTCTCTCTGCACACATCTTTTTCAGCGTTTCTGATTTGGAAGCATTTAAAGTTAACAAGGTATTTGCTTCCATACTGTTTGATAGGACTATGGCCTTTTTAAAGTTATATTACAACAATTCACTACGTGTACTGTTTGGAATAACCTGAAATGCCTTAGTTCGAGTGCAACACTGGATACCTTCAGTCGTATCCCACCGCTGTACACCAATTTGTTAAGACGGATTTCTGAACTCTGTCCTGGTGGCGCAGAAGTTCAGAAGGCCAACCTAATTACTTGGAACAGGGTAACCTCTGGACAAGCCAGACCAATCAAGGTAGCGATCGCGGCGGTCAAGACTAGGTCTCAAGAGGGGTGAGGGTGACTGAAAGCCCGCAATGAGCACACAAAGCAAGAGCGCTTACAAACTACTCCAAACAGTTGTTATATCAAAAATAGCTACACATTTATTTTAAGGCCTTTAAAACAATGACCGTAGCGAGAAAATCACACTATAACAATATTAAACCAACACATACCATATCAACACAATATATATACAAATACACAGTCGCAAGCGTTTAAAGCCCGAAATATGTAGTCCACCTGAAAGGAAAGGAAAACAGGCAGTGCGATAACGCTTCAGACTCAGTTCGCCTTTAGAGGCACCTAACTAGATGGAAGTCCGAGCCCTGCGAAGAGTGGAGCCTTGTGCTCAAAGTACCTGCCACGCCGGTGCCAACGGGCAAAAGGGGAAGCTCTTCGGAGGAAGTCAGGCAGTTCGGGTTAGTGCACAGCAGAAGGAGAACAGGTTCCGCAACTCAAGCGCAGCCTCCACAGCGAGCAGAAGCAGAGCGCGAGTACGGCAAAATGGTGCTGTTTTTACACAGCAGGGAAAAGCAATGGGATACTGCAGGAGGGCGACCAGATCCTAGCTAAACTACTCACCGGTCCCCGAAGCAAGCAGACCCAGGCTTCTCCACGTTAGTTTCAGCAGCTGGCGGGTTCAGAAGAGCAGGGAACGCCTCGTAGTCGTGTAGAGCAAAAAGACGTCCCAATCGACGAAACCAGCACAGTTTTGTTGCCGCAGCAGGACAACGGAGCGGCCGTGTGTATTCAAGCCAAATGTACACTCCTCCCTTCAGACTTGGGAACGCCAAGTGTACGAAGCGTGGGAGAGTGACAGGGACTCGAAATACAACACAACCTGGCGGCAGTTACAGAGCAGGACTCCCTTGTAAGCTGGTCAGTCAACTGGATGGCCCAGAGACACTTCCGAAGGCTTACTTGGCAGGAGATGATGAAGTCGCCGGGAATAGCTGTTCCTGCTATTCCAAAGGTCGAAGCACCAGTACAGGCCTTCTGGTTCGATCCAAGGAGGAAAGGGCTTCACAGGACGACAGCAGTGCAAAGGAGGATTCCTTCAGCGGGTCACCAGCGATTCCTCGGTCCAGCCTCTGGGTTGCAGGATACTTGGCTCCTGTATTCCTTCGTTCATGAGAACTCAGGAGATCGACCTGGTAGTGGTGTTTCCAGCTCCCTCTTATCCACGGTTCCCTTCGCGCCAAAACGGAGGGGAGCCAATGGGAGATCCGCTCATCAACACACATACCATACGTGGACCAATCACGGACCACGGTGGTCCCAGGCATTCACACCACCCTAGACTCTCTGGCACCCAGGATGTGTATTGGGACCAGACATCCCAGCCCACACCCTGGAGGCACACAAACGACATGTAGAAGCCCGCGAAAGCAACCACGTTTCGCGGGAAACTACATGCCCAAATAAGGAAGGCCCCGGGTCGCCTGACCTGGGGAAGGTGAAGGGAGCAAGACGGTCAGTGGACAAGACAATGGAGCCTCGTGGTCTGGCCATTTTGGGAGCCAGGCCACCATTTTGGGTTCAGTGCGAAAAACGTGCTCAGAACGCCAAAAGGAGCTCAAAATAAACAAAAACGATCGCTGCCACCATTCCAGTCCCTGAATGACTTGCACCGATCAAATACCATCCTAAAAGAGTATCTAGGGTCTGTAGAAGGCTAGAGACCCAAGAGAGCTGTAACTTAGCTTACAGTGCCCTCTTGTGTCATGTTGCACAAAAGCCGCAACATGATAAAGGAAACTACGGGAAACAGCGTTCCCCGGTACTGACTGTCTTAAGGGCATGTCAGTTTCCCCATAAGAAAAGGAGCGAAAGCCCAGGGAAGTGCGGCAGAAGGCTGTACTTCTCTGGCAAAGTCAAGAACAAGGTTAAAAACAATAGCAAAAAGTTTAGGGGTTGCCACATGGAAGGAAAATTCCCTACAATTAGGAAATCTTTCCTAACACTATAGGAAGAGTCTCAGGATTGGAATTGGAAGGAGTTGGATATCACATACCATGCTATAGGAAGGTTCTCAGGTTTGGTATTAGAAGCATTGAGATATCACATCTCATGCTATAGGAAGGGTCTCAGGCTTGGAATGGGAAGGAGTTTGATATCACATCTCATGTTATAGGAAGGTTCTCAGGTTTGGTATTAGAAGCACTGAGATATCACATCTGATGGTACAGGATGCATCTCAGGTTAGGAATGGCAAGGAGTCAAATATCAAATCTCATGCTACAGGTAGGATCTCAGGTTTGTTGTGGGAAGGAGTTGGATACCACATCTGATGCTTTAGGAAGGGTCTCAGGTTTGGAATCTGAAGGAGTTAGATATCACATCTCATGCTATAGGAAGGGTCTCAGGTTTGGTATGGGAAGGAGTTGGATATCACATCTCATGTTATAGGAAGGGTCTCAGGTTTGGAATGGGAAGGAGTTGGATATCACATCTCATGCTATAGAAGGGTCTCAGGTTTGGAATGGGAAGGAGTTGGATATCATATCTCATGCTATAAGAAGGGTCTCAGGATTGGAATGGGAAGGAGTTGAATATCACATTTCATTCTATAGGAAGGGTCTCAGGTTTGGTATTAGACGCATTGCGATATCACATCTCATGCTATAGGAAGGGTCTCAGGTTTGGTATTAGAAGCATTGAGATATCACATCTCATGCTATAGGAAGGGTCTCAGGTTTGGAATGGGAAGGAGTTGGATATCACATCTCATGTTATAGGAAGGGTCTCAGGTTTGGTATTAGAAGCATTGAGACATCACATCTCATGCTATAGGAAGGGTCTCAGGATTGGAATGGGAAGGAGTTGGATATTGCATCTCATGCTGTAGGAAGGGTCTCAGGATTGGAATTGGAAGGAGTTGGATATCACATCTCATGCTATATGTTAAGACGGATTTCTGAACTCTGTCCTGGTGGCGCAGAAGTTCAGAAGGCCAACCTAATTACTTGGAACAGGGGAGCTCAAAATAAACAAAAACGATCGCTGCCACCATTCCAGTCCCTGAATGACTTGCACCGATCAAATACCATCCTTAAAGAGTATCTAGGGTCTGTAGAAGGCTAGAGACCCAAAAGAGCTGTAACTTAGCTTACAGTGCCCTCTTGTGTCATGTTGCACAAAAGCCGCAACATGATAAAGGAAACTACGGGAAACAGCGTTCCCCGGTACTGACTGTCTTAAGGGCATGTCAGTTTCCCCATAAGAAAAGGAGCGAAAGCCCAGGGAAGTGCGGCAGAAGGCTGTACTTCTCTGGCAAAGTCAAGAACAAGGTTAAAAACAATAGCAAAAAGTTTAGGGGTTGCCACATGGAAGGAAAATTCCCTACAATTAGGAAATCTTTCCTAACACTCGCCCCTCCCAGACTATGGACAGGGGGAACTAATCCACCCCTGGATGAGTCTCTTGTTCAGGTCGGTAAAACATTCTGGACAACCCATCAGCATTGCTATGTTGGACACCTGGCCTATGCTCAATAGTGAAGTCGAAGCCTTGTAGACTTATGGACCACCTAAGCAACTTTGGATTCTCCCCCTTCATGTTCATTAGCCACTTTAACGGCTTATGGTCAGTCTGCACAGTGAAGTGGGTCCCATAGAGGTAGGGCCTCAGCTTCCTTAGGGCCCACACAACAGAGAAACATTCTTTCTCTACCGTGGACCATCTGAGCTCTCTGTCCTTAAGCTGGCGACTAATAAAACCGATAGGGTGTTCCTTACCCTTCTCATCTACTTGTGATAGTACAGCTCCTATCCCAGTGTCAGAGGCATCCGTCTGCACGATAAAAGGTCTTTGATAATCAGGGGCCCTGAGCACAGGGGCCTTGCACAAGGAGTCTTTTAAGCCATTGAAGGCCTTCTCACACTCGTCGGTCCAAGTTACCTTCTTGGGTTTCTTCGGAGTTGTGAGGGCAGTCAGAGGAGCAGCTATGGTGCCATAGTCTGCCACAAAATTGCGGTAATACCCCGTGAGTCCTAAGAAGGCTCTCACTTGGGTTTGCGTAGTGGGGGTAGGCCAGTCTTGTACTGCTTGTACTTTACTGGGTAGAGGCTGTATCCTCCCTCCACCTACTTCATGTCCAAGGTAAACCACTGAGCCTTGTCCAATCTGGCATTTACTAGCCTTTATGGTCAAGTGGGCTTTCTGAAGAGCCTGGAGCACAATCCTGAGGTGTTTCACATGGTCTTCCCAGGTGGCACTGAAAACTGCTATATCGTCTAGATATGCAAGACAGAATTCGTCCAACCCATTCAACACATGATTCACAAGCCTCTGGAAAGTGGCAGGTGCATTCTTCAACCCGAACGGCATTACCCGGAATTGGTAAAGGCCGTCTGGAGTAGAAAATGCTGTCTTCTCCTTGGCATGTTCTGCTAAAGCTATTTGCCAATAGCCAGCAGTGAGGTCAAACGTGCTGAGGTACTTGGAGGCACCCAAAGTATCCACCAGCTCATCCGTTCGAGGCAAGGGGTGTGCATCTGTCTTGGTGACAGCATTCAGAGCCCTGTAATCCACGCAGAACCTCAATTCAGAAGTGCCTGCCTTTGGAACCAAGACCACAGGACTGGACCAAGGACTACTAGAGGGTTCAATCACCCCAAGGTCTAACATCTTGTTGACTTCGGTCTTAATATAAGACCGTACTTTATCTGACATCCTGTATCCCCTACTTTTGGTAGGTACACTGTCTCCTGTGTCAATGTTATGTTTGCACCAAGGTGTCAAACCAGGGGACTGTGAAAACAGGGGGGAAAACTGCCTAAGCAAACTGTTCACCTCAGCCTGCTGATCAGAAGTCAGGTGAGGGGCCACTCGGACACCCTCAACGGAGCTATCTGAAGGACCGCTTTGGAACAGGTCGGGGAGAGGTTCTGACTCCTCTTCCTCAACATCTGAAGCCAGTAGCAGTGCTGCGATTTCGACTCTTGGGACGAAAGCCTTCAGCCTATTCACGTGGAACACTTTTGGAGCCTGTCCAGGCCTTCCAAGGTCCACTAAATAGTTCACCTCACCCAGGGGCTCCACCACTGTGTAAGGGTCTGACCATTTGTCCTGTAAAGCTCGAGGCCTTATTGGATTCATGATCAGGACTCGCTGACCAGGTGTAAAGTTGATGAGGGAAGCTTTCTGGTCGTACCAATGTTTCACCAGCTCTTGCCCTGCCTTCAATTTATCACTAGCCAAGCCCATCAGAAGTACCATCCGTTTTCTGAGCCCTAGCACATAGTCAACTACATTGGTAGTAACAGGGGGAGTGGGCATCTCCCATCCCTCTTTGACGATGGCTAAGGGTCCCCGTACGGGATGACCGAACAGAAGTTCGAAGGGGCTGAAGCCAACACCCTCCTGTGGTACCTCTCGGTAGGCAAACAGTAGGCATGGTAAAAGAAGATCCCATTTTCTTCTCTGAGGCTCCTCCAGAGCCCCAATCATGCTCTTTAACGTTCTGTTGAAACGTTCCACCAGACCATTGGTCTGGGGGTGATATGCAGAAGAGAACTTGTAGGTGACCCCACATTCTTTCCACATAGCCTGCATATACTTCGACATAAAGTTGCTGCCACGATCTGACACAACTTCTTTAGGGAAGCCAACCCTAGTAAATATGCCGAGTAAAGCTTTTGCAACTGACTTGGCAGTTACAGTTTTCAATGGGATGGCCTCAGGATACCTGGTTGCATGGTCGACCAGCACCAGGATAAACCTATTGCCCGAGGATGTTTGCGGGTCAAGGGGACCAACGATGTCGATCCCTACCCTTTCAAATGGTACCCCCACAACTGGGAGCGGTACCAACGGAGCTTGGATTGTCGCGCCAACCTTACCAGACAACTGGCAGGAGGCACAACTCCTGCAGTGACTTTCTACTTGCACCCCCATCTTGGGCCAGTAGAAGTGCATGGATAACCTTTGCTTGGTCCTCTTCATACCAAGGTGACCAGCAAGGGGAACTTCATGCGCCAACTGCAGGAGGAAGGGCCTAACAGCAAGGGGAACCACCAACCTCCTATGGTCTCCTTCTGTAGACTCTGTGGGCTCACTATACAGGAGTCCACCTTCCCAATAAATCCTATGCTTCCCAGGAGGTTCACCCTCAAGCTGGGAGCAGGCCTGTCTCCTTAGGCCTTCCAGAGATGGGCACTCACGTTGGCCTTTACTGAATTCGTCCCTATCAGGACCTCCTTCAACTAACAAGTCCTTTAGTTCAGGATGATCGTTGGGGTCGAATACTTCAGGCATCGCCACCTCCTCGTCAGGCCCGGGCGATTGACCAACTTCCTCCACCGCAGTGGTAGGCGAGCTCGGGGGAATATTCTCTTTCCCTCGTCTTGACTTGTAGACTCCTTTCGCCTTGGGTTTCCCCTTCGGCTGGGGCGGCGTATTGGGCTTGGCCAATGCTGCCCGTGCTTGAGACCGTGTGTAGGGTCTTTCGGCAGTGTCTCCTACGAGCCCTAAAGCTCTGAGATCATTGCCCAACAAGACCTTTCCCGGGACGTTTCTCTGAATGCTCACTGGAATCCTGACTGCTGTACCATTTAAAGTAAGATTTACAGGGATCACGGGAAACATACGGAGGGGGCCGTCAGCCAACTTAGTGGGCATCAGAGTAGCTCTGGCAACTTCCTCTGAGTCTACCAAGGTAGAATCCACTACAGTTCGACTGCACCCACTATCCCTAAGAGCTGGAGTATCCACTCCATTGATCAGCACACTGTCTTTAAAGTAGTGCTTGGTATTATCCGGAATCCTAGCATAAGCCTCTGCGACTTTAGGCTCCCAGGAACCCAGGGACACTAAAACTACCTCAGCCTCTATTCCGCTGGGAAATGAGTCTGAGGAGAAGGATGCTCCTGTAATCTCTTCTTCCTCGTAGGAGGAGAAGGCCAGATTAGCGGAGTGGACCCCCAAAGGTCTAACCTTACAACGGGGATCCCCCTTCACATGGTCAGTTGCTCCACAAGAAAAACAAGCCCCAGTGGGTCTGTTTACGTAGGGAGGCTTATTGTAACCAGAGTTCTGTTTCGGAGGCTGACCTCCACTACCCTGTGAGTTCTCTTGTGTCTTACCCTTGTTTTTCTTTTTGTGGCCCTTATGGGAAGAAGATTTAGCAGATTCCCCACCCTCCACATCTTTGGACTTTTTCCCTTCCTCCTGCTTACCAGGATGAGTTTTGTCCTTATGGGACACTCGATGTGACACCCATAAGTCTGCTGCAATGGCCAGCTTCTTAGGATCTATCTCCTTCGAATCGGCCAAATGCTGCTTAAGCTCCGGGGAAGAAGAAGCAAAAATGTGTTCCAGCATGACAAGATTTATCATGCCTTCGAAGGTAGAAACCTTATAACCTTTGACCCAGCCAGTTAAGTTTTTCAAAGATTCAGCGACATAAGATACCCAAGTACCACCTTCCTTTTTCTTATACTCTCGAAAACGCTTTAAATATTGGGCCGGAGTCTTCCCAAACTTTAAAATGAGAGTTTGCTTTAACATTGCGAAATCAGCCCGCTCAGCCTTCGACATTTCCATAATGGCACTACAGCCAGAATGGGGCAGTCTACTGAGCAACCACGCAATCTTATCAGCATTGTCAACTTCCTGGACCTCGCATGCATACTCAAACGCATTCAGCCAGTCCATTATATCATTCCTTTCTTCATACACACTGAGCAGATCTTTTGGAAACCGTGGATGAGAGGAAGCCCCAGACCCATGTCCAGGACCCTTGGATCCATTTGCAACCTGAAGCTTGGCCAGTTCCAACTGGTGATCCCTGTCTTTCTGTTTTTCTGCCTGTTCGATTTTTAGCTTGGCTATGCTGAATTCAAGCTCCTGCTGCCTAAACCGCAGCTCTTGCTTCTTGAATTCAAGCATAGCCTCCCCATCAACACTGGCAGAGGAAACATTAGACATTACATCCTCCCTGTCCTCGTGGTCGCGATGGATCAGTGCAGCGGCAGAACCGTCGGTTCTGCCAGTGAGAGCAGCCCCACCACCTTCTGCACTGTCCTCGGAAGTTATAGCGTCAAGCTGCGCTTCTTGCCACGCCACGATTCTTTGGATCATTTCCAATTTAGTGCCTTGAGAGGAAACACCTCTCTCTGCACACATCTTTTTCAGCGTTTCTGATTTGGAAGCATTTAAAGTTAACAAGGTATTTGCTTCCATACTGTTTGATAGGACTATGGCCTTTTTAAAGTTATATTACAACAATTCACTACGTGTACTGTTTGGAATAACCTGAAATGCCTTAGTTCGAGTGCAACACTGGATACCTTCAGTCGTATCCCACCGCTGTACACCAATTTGTTAAGACGGATTTCTGAACTCTGTCCTGGTGGCGCAGAAGTTCAGAAGGCCAACCTAATTACTTGGAACAGGGTAACCTCTGGACAAGCCAGACCAATCAAGGTAGCGATCGCGGCGGTCAAGACTAGGTCTCAAGAGGGGTGAGGGTGACTGAAAGCCCGCAATGAGCACACAAAGCAAGAGCGCTTACAAACTACTCCAAACAGTTGTTATATCAAAAATAGCTACACATTTATTTTAAGGCCTTTAAAACAATGACCGTAGCGAGAAAATCACACTATAACAATATTAAACCAACACATACCATATCAACACAATATATATACAAATACACAGTCGCAAGCGTTTAAAGCCCGAAATATGTAGTCCACCTGAAAGGAAAGGAAAACAGGCAGTGCGATAACGCTTCAGACTCAGTTCGCCTTTAGAGGCACCTAACTAGATGGAAGTCCGAGCCCTGCGAAGAGTGGAGCCTTGTGCTCAAAGTACCTGCCACGCCGGTGCCAACGGGCAAAAGGGGAAGCTCTTCGGAGGAAGTCAGGCAGTTCGGGTTAGTGCACAGCAGAAGGAGAACAGGTTCCGCAACTCAAGCGCAGCCTCCACAGCGAGCAGAAGCAGAGCGCGAGTACGGCAAAAGGGTGCTGTTTTTACACAGCAGGGAAAAGCAATGGGATACTGCAGGAGGGCGACCAGATCCTAGCTAAACTACTCACCGGTCCCCGAAGCAAGCAGACCCAGGCTTCTCCACGTTAGTTTCAGCAGCTGGCGGGTTCAGAAGAGCAGGGAACGCCTCGTAGTCGTGTAGAGCAAAAAGACGTCCCAATCGACGAAACCAGCACAGTTTTGTTGCCGCAGCAGGACAACGGAGCGGCCGTGTGTATTCAAGCCAAATGTACACTCCTCCCTTCAGACTTGGGAACGCCAAGTGTACGAAGCGTGGGAGAGTGACAAGGACTCGAAATACAACACAACCTGGCGGCAGTTACAGAGCAGGACTCCCTTGTAAGCTGGTCAGTCAACTGGATGGCCCAGAGACACTTCCGAAGGCTTACTTGGCAGGAGATGATGAAGTCGCCGGGAATAGCTGTTCCTGCTATTCCAAAGGTCGAAGCACCAGTACAGGCCTTCTGGTTCGATCCAAGGAGGAAAGGGCTTCACAGGACGACAGCAGTGCAAAGGAGGATTCCTTCAGCGGGTCACCAGCGATTCCTCGGTCCAGCCTCTGGGTTGCAGGATACTTGGCTCCTGTATTCCTTCGTTCATGAGAACTCAGGAGATCGACCTGGTAGTGGTGTTTCCAGCTCCCTCTTATCCACGGTTCCCTTCGCGCCAAAACGGAGGGGAGCCAATGGGAGATCCGCTCATCAACACACATACCATACGTGGACCAATCACGGACCACGGTGGTCCCAGGCATTCACACCACCCTAGACTCTCTGGCACCCAGGATGTGTATTGGGACCAGACATCCCAGCCCACACCCTGGAGGCACACAAACGACATGTAGAAGCCCGCGAAAGCAACCACGTTTCGCGGGAAACTACATGCCCAAATAAGGAAGGCCCCGGGTCGCCTGACCTGGGGAAGGTGAAGGGAGCAAGACGGTCAGTGGACAAGACAAAGGAGCCTCGTGGTCTGGCCATTTTGGGAGCCAGGCCACCATTTTGGGTTCAGTGCGAAAAACGTGCTCAGAACGCCAAAAGGAGCTCAAAATAAACAAAAACGATCGCTGCCACCATTCCAGTCCCTGAATGACTTGCACCGATCAAATACCATCCTAAAAGAGTATCTAGGGTCTGTAGAAGGCTAGAGACCCAAGAGAGCTGTAACTTAGCTTACAGTGCCCTCTTGTGTCATGTTGCACAAAAGCCGCAACATGATAAAGGAAACTACGGGAAACAGCGTTCCGCGGTACTGACTGTCTTAAGGGCATGTCAGTTTCCCCATAAGAAAAGGAGCGAAAGCCCAGGGAAGTGCGGCAGAAGGCTGTACTTCTCTGGCAAAGTCAAGAACAAGGTTAAAAACAATAGCAAAAAGTTTAGGGGTTGCCACATGGAAGGAAAATTCCCTACAATTAGGAAATCTTTCCTAACACTATAGGAAGAGTCTCAGGATTGGAATTGGAAGGAGTTGGATATCACATACCATGCTATAGGAAGGTTCTCAGGTTTGGTATTAGAAGCATGGAGATATCACATCTCATGCTATAGGAAGGGTCTCAGGCTTGGAATGGGAAGGAGTTTGATATCACATCTCATGTTATAGGAAGGTTCTCAGGTTTGGTATTAGAAGCACTGAGATATCACATCTGATGGTACAGGATGCATCTCAGGTTAGGAATGGCAAGGAGTCAAATATCAAATCTCATGCTACAGGTAGGATCTCAGGTTTGTTGTGGGAAGGAGTTGGATACCACATCTGATGCTTTAGGAAGGGTCTCAGGTTTGGAATCTGAAGGAGTTAGATATCACATCTCATGCTATAGGAAGGGTCTCAGGTTTGGTATGGGAAGGAGTTGGATATCACATCTCATGTTATAGGAAGGGTCTCAGGTTTGGAATGGGAAGGAGTTGGATATCACATCTCATGCTATAGAAGGGTCTCAGGTTTGGAATGGGAAGGAGTTGGATATCATATCTCATGCTATAAGAAGGGTCTCAGGATTGGAATGGGAAGGAGTTGAATATCACATTTCATTCTATAGGAAGGGTCTCAGGTTTGGTATTAGACGCATTGCGATATCACATCTCATGCTACAGGAAGGGTCTTTGGTTTTGAATGGGAAGGAGTTGGATGGCACATCTGATGGTATAGGAAGGGTCTCAGGTTTGGAATGGGAAGGAGTTTGATATCACATCTCATGCTATAGGAAGGGTCTCAGGTTTGGAATGGGAAGGAGTTGGATATCACATCTCATGCTATAAGAAGGGTCTCAGGATTGGAATGGGAAGGAGTTGGATATAACATCTCATGCTATAGGAAGGGTCTCAGGTTTGGAATGGGAAGGAGTTGGATATCACATTTCATGCTATAGGAAGGGTCTCCGGTTTGGTATTAGAAGCATTGAGATATCACATCTCATACTATAGGAAGGCTCTCAGGTTTGGAATGGGAAGGAGTTGGATATCACATCTCATGCTGTAGCAAGGGTCTCAGGTTTGGTATTAGAAGTATTGAGATACCACATCTCATGCTATAGGAAGGGTCTAAGGATTGGAATGGGAAGGAGTTGGATATCACATATCATGCCATAGGAAGGGTCTCAGGTTGGAATGGGAAGGAGTTGAATATCACATCTCATGCTATAGGAAGGGTCTCCGGTTTGGTATTAGAAGCATTGAGATATCACATCTCATGCTATAGGAAGGGTCTCAGGTTTGGAATGGGAAGGAGTTGGATATCACATCTCATGCTATAGAGAGGGTCTCAGGTTTGGTATTAGAATCATTGAGATATCACATCTCATGCTATAGGAAGGGTCTCAGGTTTGGAATGGGAAGGAGTTGGATATCACATCTCATGCTATAGAGAGGGTCTCAGGTTTGGTATTAGAAGAATTGAGATATCACATCTCATGCTATAGGAAGGGTCTCAGGATTGGAATGGGAAGGAGTTGGATATCACATCTCCTGCTTTAGGAAGGGTCTCAGGTTTGGAATGGTAAGGAGTTGGATATCACATCTCATGTTATAGGAAGGGTCTCAGGTTTGGTATTAGAAGCATCGACATATCACATCCTATGGTACAGGATGTATCTCAGGTTAGGAATGGCAAGTAGTCAGATATCAAATCTCATGCTACTGGTAGGATCTCAGGTTTGTAGTGGGAAGGAGTTGGATACCACATCTGATGCTATAGGAAGGATCTTAGGTTTGGAAATGGAAGGAGTTGTTTATCAGATCTCATGCTATGGGAAGGGCCTCAGGTTTGCTATTGGAAGCATTGAGAAATCATATCTCATGCTATAGGAAGGGACTCAGGATTGGATTGGGAAGGAGTTGGATATCACATCTAATGCTATAGGAAGGGCCTCAGTTTTGGTATTAGAATCATTGAGATATCACATCTCATGCTATACGAAGGGACTCAGGATTGGATTGGGAAGGAGTTGGATATCACATCTCATGTTACAGGAAGGGTCTCAGGTTTGGTATTAGAAGCATTGAGATATCACATATCATGCTATAGGAAGGGTCTCAGGATTGGAATGGGGAGGAGTTGGATATCACATCTCATGCTATAGGAAGGGTCTCAGGTTTGGAATCTGAAGGAGTTGGATATCACACCTCATGAAATAGGAAGGGTCTCAGGTTTGGTATTATAAGCAGTGAGATATCACATCTCATGATATAGGAAGGGTCTCAGGTTTGGAATGGGAAGGAGTTGGATATCACATCTCATGTTATAGGAAGGCTCTCAGGTTTGGTATTAGAAGCATTGAGATATCAGATCTCATGCTATAAGAAGGGTCTCAGGATTGGAATGGGAAGGAGTTGGATATCACATCTCATGCTATAGGAAGGGTCTCAGGTTTGGAATGGGAAAGAGTTGGATATCAAAGCTCATGCTATAGGAAGGGTCTCGGGTTGGGTAATAGAAGCATTGAGATATCACATCTCATGCTATAGGAAGGGTCTCAGGGTTGGAATGGGAAGGAGTTGGATATCACATCTCATGCTACAGGAAGGGTCTCTGGTTTGGAATGGGAATTAGTTGGATATCACATCTCATGCTATAGGAAGGGTCTCAGGTTTGGTATTAGAAGCATTGAGATATCACATCTCATGCTATAGGAAGGGTCTCAGGTTTGGAATGGGAAGGAGTTGGATTTCACATCTCATGTTATAGGAAGGTTCTCATGTTTGGTATTAGAAGCATTGAGACATCACATCTCATGCTATAGGAAGGGTCTCAGGATTGGAATGGGAAGGAGTTGGATATTGCATCTCATGCTATAGGAAGGGTCTCAGGATTGGAATTGGAAGGAGTTGGATATCACATCTCATGCTATAGGAAGAGTCTCAGGATTGGAATTGGAAGGAGTTGGATATCACATCTCATGTTATAGGAAGGTTCTCAGGTTTGGTATTAGAAGCACTGAGATATCACATCTGATGGTACAGGATGCATCTCAGGTTAGGAATGGCAAGGAGTCAAATATCAAATCTCATGCTACAGGTAGGATCTCAGGTTTGTTGTGGGAAGGAGTTGGATACCACATCTGATGCTTTAGGAAGGGTCTCAGGTTTGGAATCTGAAGGAGTTAGATATCACATCTCATGCTATAGGAAGGGTCTCAGGTTTGGTATGGGAAGGAGTTGGATATCACATCTCATGTTATAGGAAGGGTCTCAGGTTTGGAATGGGAAGGAGTTGGATATCACATCTCATGTTATAGGAAGGGTCTCAGGTTTGGTATTAGAAGCATTGAGACATCACATTTCATGCTATAGGAAGGGTCTCAGGTTTTGAATGAGAAGGATTTGGATATCACATCTCATGCTATCGAAAGCGTCTTTGGATTGGAATGGGAAGGAGTTGGATATAACATCTGATGCTATAGGAAAGGTCTCAGGTTTGGAATGGGAAGGAGTTGGATATCACATTTCATGCTATAGGAAGGGTCTCAGGTTTGGTATTAGAAGCATTGAGATATCACATCTCATGCTATAGGAAGGGTCTCGGGATTGGAATGGGAAGGAGTTGGATATCAAATTTCATGCTATAGGAAGGGTCTCAGGTTTGGTATTAGAAGCTTTGAGATATCACATCTCATGTTATAGGAAGGGTCTCAGGTTTGGTATTAGAAGCATTGAGATATCACTTCTCATACTACAGGAAGGGTCTCTGGTTTGGAAAGGAAAGGAGTTGGATATCACATCTCATGCTATAGGATGGGTCTCAGGTTTGGAATGGGAAGGAGTTGGATATCACATCTCATGCTATAAGAAGGGTCTCAGGTTTGGAATGTGAAGGAGTTGGATATCACATTTCATGCGATAGGAAGGGTGTCAGGTTTGGTATTAGAAGCATTGAGATATCACATCTCATGCTATAGGAAGGGTCTCAGAATTGGAATGGGAAGGAGTTGTATATCACATCTCATGCTATAGGAAGGGTCTCAGGTTTGGTATTAGAAGCATTGAGATATCACATCTCATGCTATCGGAAGCGTCTCGGGATTGGAATGGGAAGGAGTTGGATATAACATCTGATGCTATAGGAAAGGTCTCAGGTTTGGAAAGGGAAGGAGTTGGATATCACATGTCATGCTATAGGAAGGGTCTCATGTTTGGTATTAGAAGCATTGAGATATCACATCTCTTGCTATAGGAAGGGTCTCAGGTTTGGAATGGGAAGGAGTTGTATGTCACATCTCATGCTATAGGAAGGGTCTCAGGTTTGGTATTAGAAGTACTGAGATATCACATCTCATGCTATAGGAAGGGTCTCAGGATTGGAATGGGAAGGAGTTGGATATCACATCTCATGCTATAGGAAGGGTCTCAGGTTGGAATGAGAAGGAGTTGAATATCACATCTCATGCTATCGGAAGGGTCTCAGGTTTTGAATGAGAAGGATTTGGATATCACATCTCATGGTATAGGAAGGGTCTCAGGTTTGGTATTAGAAGCATTGAGATATCACATCTCATGCTACTTGAAGGGTCTCAGGTTTGGAATGAGAAGGAGTTGGACATCACATCTCATGGTATAGGAGGGGTCACAGGTTTGGTATTAGAAGCATTGAGATATCACATCTCATGCCACAGGAAGGGTCTCAGGTTTGGAATGGGAATGAGTTTGATATCACATCTCATGCTATAGAAGGGTCTCAAGTTTGGAATGGGAAGGAGTTGGATATCACATCTCATGCTATAAGAAGGGTCTCAGGATTGGAAAGGGAAGGAGTTGGATATCACATTTCATTCTATAGGAAGGGTATCAGGTTTGGTATTAGAAGCATTGCGATATCACATCTCATGCTAAAGGAAGGGTCTTTGGTTTGGAATGGGAAGGAGTTGGATAGCACATCTCATGCTATAGGAAGGGTCTCAGGTTTGGAATGGGAAGGAGTTTGATATCACATCTCATGCTATAGGAAGGGTCTCAGGTTTGGAATGGGAAGGAGTTGGATATCACATCTCATGCTATAAGAAGGGTCTCAGGATTGGAATGGGAAGGAGTTGGATATAACATCTCATGCTATAGGAAGGGTCTCAGGTTTGGAATGGGAAGGAGTTGGATATCACATTTCATGCTATAGGAAGGGTCTCCGGTTTGGTATTAGAAGCATTGAGATATCACATCTCATACTATAGGAAGGGTCTCAGGTTTGGAATGGGAAGGAGTTGGATATCACATCTCATGCTGTAGCAAGGTTCTCAGGTTTGGTATTAGAAGTATTGAGATATCACATCTCATGCTATAGGAAGGGTCTCAGGATTGGAATGGGAAGGAGTTGAATATCACATCTCATGCTATAGGAAAGGTCTCAGGTTGGAATGGGAAGGAGTTGAATATCACATCTCATGCTATAGGAAGGGTCTCAGGTTTGGAATGAGAAGGAGTTGGATATCACATCTCATGCTATAGGAAGGGTCTCAGGTTTGGTATTAGAAGCATTGAGATATCACATCTCATGCTACAGGAAGGGTCTCAGGTTTGGAATGAGAAGGGGTTGGATATCACATCTCATGGTATAGGAAGGGTCTCAGGTTTGGAATGGGAAGGAGTTTGATATCACATCTCATGTTATAGGAAGGGTCTCAGGATTGGAATGGGAAGGAGTTGGATATCACATCTCATGCTATAAGAAGGGTCTCAGGATTGGAATGGGAAGGAGTTGGATATAACATCTCATGCTATAGGAAGGGTCTCAGGTTTGGAATGGGAAGGAGTTGGATATCACATTTCATGCTATAGGAAGGGTCTCCGGTTTGGTATTAGAAGCATTGAGATATCACATCTCATACTATAGGAAGGCTCTCAGGTTTGGAATGGGAAGTAGTTGGATATCACATCTCATGCTGTAGCAAGGGTCTCAGGTTTGGTATTAGAAGTATTGAGATACCACATCTCATGCTATAGGAAGGGTCTAAGGATTGGAATGGGAAGGAGTTGGATATCACATCTCATGCTATAGGAAGGGTCTCAGGTTAGAATGGGAAGGAGTTGAATATCACATCTCATGCTATAAAAAGGGTCTCAGCTTTGGAATGAGAAGGATTTGGATAGCACATACCATACTATAGGAAGGTTCTCAGGTTTGGCATTAGAAGCATTGAGATATCACATCTCATGGTATAGGAAGGGTCTCAGGTTTGGTATTAGAAGCATTGAGATATCACGTCTCATGTACAGGAAGGGTCTCAGGTTTGGAATGGGAATGCGTTTGATATCACATCTCATGCTATAGAAGGGTCTCAGGTTTGGAATGGGAAGGAGTTGGATATCATATCTCATGCTATAAGAAGGGTCTCAGGATTGGAATGGGAAGGAGTTGAATATCACATTTCATTCTATAGGAAGGGTCTCAGGTTTGGTATTAGAAGCATTGCGATATCACATCTCATGCTACAGGAAGGGTCTTTGGTTTCGAATGGGAAGGAGTTGGATAGCACATCTGATGGTATAGAAAGGGTCTCAGGTTTGGAATGGGAAGGAGTTTGATATCACATCTCATGCTATAGGAAGGGTCTCAGGTTTGGAATGGGAAGTAGTTGGATATCACATCTCATGCTATAAGAAGGGTCTCAGGATTGGAAAGGGAAGGAGTTGGATATAACATCTCATGCTATAGGAAGGGTCTCAGGTTTGGAATGGGAAGGAGTTGGATATCACATTTCATGCTATAGGAAGGGTCTCCGGTTTGGTATTAGAAGCATTGAGATATCACATCTCATACTATAGGAAGGCTCTCAGGTTTGGAATGGGAAGGAGTTGGATATCACATCTCATGCTGTAGCAAGGGTCTCAGGTTTGGTATTAGAAGTATTGAGATACCACATCTCATGCTATAGGAAGGGTCTAAGGATTGGAATGGGAAGAAGTTGGATATCACATATCATGCTATAGGAAGGGTCTCAGGTTGGAATGGGAAGGAGTTGAATATCACATCTCATGCTATAGGAAGGGTCTCAGCTTTGGAATGAGAAGGCTTTGGATATCACATCTCATGCTATAGGAAGGGTCTCAGGTTTGGTATTAGAAGCATTGAGATATCACATCTCATGCTATAGGAAGGGTCTCAGGTTTGGAATGGGAAGGAGTTGGAAATCACATCTCATGCTATAGAGAGATTCTCAGGTTTGGTATTAGAATCATTGAGATATCACATCTCATGCTATAGGAAGGGTCTCAGGTTTGGAGTGGGAAGGAGTTGGATATCACATCTCATGCTATAGAGAGGGTCTCAGGTTTGGTATTAGAAGAATTGAGATATCACATCTCATGCTATAGGAAGGGTCTCAGGATTGGAATGGGAAGGAGTTGGATATCACATCTCATGCTATAGGAAGGGTCTCAGGTTTGGAATGGTAAGGAGTTGGATATCACATCTCATGTTATAGGAAGGGTCTCAGGTTTGGTATTAGAAGCATCGACATATCACATCCTATGGTACAGGATGTATCTCAGGTTAGGAATGGCAAGTAGTCAGATATCAAATCTCATGCTACTGGTAGGATCTCAGGTTTGTAGTGGGAAGGAGTTGGATACCACATCTGATGCTATAGGAAGGATCTTAGGTTTGGAAATGGAAGGAGTTGTTTATCAGATCTCATGCTATGGGAAGGGCCTCAGGTTTGCTATTGGAAGCATTGAGAAATCATATCTCATGCTATAGGAAGGGACTCAGGATTGGATTGGGAAGGAGTTGGATATCACATCTCATGTTATAGGAAGGGTCTCAGGTTTGGTATTAGAAGCATTGAGATATCACATATCATGCTATAGGAAGGGTCTCAGGTTTGGAATCTGAAGGAGTTGGATATCACACCTCATGAAATAGGAAGGGTCTCAGGTTTGGTATTATAAGCAGTGAGATATCACATCTCATACTACAGGAAGGGTCTCTGGTTTGGAAAGGAAAGGAGTTGGATATCACATCTCATGCTATAGGATGGGTCTCAGGTTTGGAATGGGAAGGAGTTGGATATCACATCTCATGCTATAAGAAGGGTCTCAGGTTTGGAATGTGAAGGAGTTGGATATCACATTTCATGCGATAGGAAGGGTGTCAGGTTTGGTATTAGAAGCATTGAGATATCACATCTCATGCTATAGGAAGGGTCTCAGAATTGGAATGGGAAGGAGT
Organism: Ambystoma mexicanum; assembly: GCF_040938575.1. NCBI lineage: Eukaryota > Metazoa > Chordata > Amphibia > Caudata > Ambystomatidae > Ambystoma > Ambystoma mexicanum. The sequence continues at coordinate 1,411,261 of NW_027182444.1, read as the reverse complement.
TGTATATCACATCTCATGTTATAGGAAGGGTCTCAGGTTTGGTATTAGAAGCATTGAGATATCACATCTCATGCTATCGGAAGCGTCTCGGGATTGGAATGGGAAGGAGTTGGATATAACATCTGATGCTATAGGAAAGGTCTCAGGTTTGGAAAGGGAAGGAGTTGGATATCACATGTCATGCTATAGGAAGGGTCTCATGTTTGGTATTAGAAGCATTGAGATATCACATCTCTTGCTATAGGAAGGGTCTCAGGTTTGGAATGGGAAGGAGTTGTATATCACATCTCATGCTATAGGAAGGGTCTCAGGTTTGGTATTAGAAGTATTGAGATATCACATCTCATGCTATAGGAAGGGTCTCAGGATTGGAATGGGAAGGAGTTGGATATCACATCTCATGCTATAGGAAGGGTCTCAGGTTGGAATGGGAAGGAGTTGAATATCACATCTCATGCTATCGGAAGGGTCTCAGGTTTTGAATGAGAAGGATTTGGATATCACATCTCATGGTTGTTAGGAAAGATTTCGTTATTGTAGGGAATTTTCCTTCCATGTGGCAACCCCTAAACTTTTTGCTATTGTTTTTAACCTCGTTCTTGACTTTGCCAGAGAAGTACAGCCTTCTGCCGCACTTCTCTGGGCTTTCGCTCCTTTCTTACGGGGAAACTGACATGCCCTTAAGACAGTCAGTACCGGGGAACGTTGTTTCCCGTAGTTTCTTCTATCGTGTCGCAGCTTTAGTGCAACACGACACAAGAGGGCACAGTAAGTTAAGTTACAGCTCTCTTGGGTCTCTAGCCTTCTACAGGCCCTAGATACTCTTTTAGGATGGTATTTGATCGGTGCAAGTCATTCAGGGACTGGAATGGTGGCAGCGATCGTTTTGTATATTTTGAGCTCCTTTTGCCGTTCTGAGCACGTTTTTGCACTGAACCCAAAATGGTGGCCTGGCTCCCCAAAATGGCCAGACCACGAGGCTCCTTTGTCCGGTCCACTGTCCGTCTTGCTCCCTTCACCTTCCCCAGGTTCAGCGACCCGGGGCCTTCCTTATTTGGGCATGTACTTTCCCGCGAAACGTGGTTGCTTTCGCGGGCTTCTACATGTCGTTTGTGTGCCTCCAGGGTGTGGGCTGGGATGTCTGGTCCCAATACACATCCTGGGTGCCAGAGAGTCTAGGGTGGTGTGAATGCCTGGGACCACCGTGGTCCGTGATTGGTCCACGTATGGTATGTGTTTTGATGAGCGGATCTCCCATTGGTTCCCCTCCGTTTTGGCGCGAAGGGAACCGTGGATAAGAGGGGGCTGGAAACACCACTACCATGTCGATCTCCTGAGTTCTCACGAACGAAGGAATACAGGAGCCAAGTATCCTGCAACCAAGAGGCTGGACCGAGGAATCGCTGGTGACCCGCTGAAGGAATCCTCCTTTGCACTGCTGTCGTCCTGAGAGCCACTGTCCTCCTTTGATCGAACCAGAAGACCTGTACTGGTGCTTCGACCTTTGGAATAGCAGGAACAGCTATTCCCGGCATCTACAACATCTCCCGCCAAGTAAGCCTTCGGAAGCGTCTCTGGGCCATCCAGTTGACTGACCAGCTTACAAGGGAGCCTTGTTCTGTAACCGCCGCCAGGTTGTGCCGTATCTCGAGTCCTTGTCACTCTCCCACACTTCGTGCCCTTGGCGTTCCCAAGTCTGAAGGGAGGAGTGTACTTTTGACTCAGATACGCACGGCCGCTCCGTTGTCCTGCTGCGGCAACAAACTGTGCCGGTTTCGTCGATTGGGACGTCTTTTTGATCTACACGACTACAAAGCATTCCCTGCTCTTCTGAACCTGCCAGCTGCTGAAACTAACGTGGAGAAGCCTGGGACTGCTTGCTTCGGGGACCGGTGAGTAGTATATCTAGGATCTGGTCGCCCTCCTGCAGTAACCCATTGCTTTTCCCCGCTGTGTAAAACAGCACCCTTTTCGCCCGTACTCGCGCTCTGCTTCTGCCCGCTGTGGAGGCTGCGCTTGAGTTGCGGACCCTGTTCTTCTTCTGCTGTGCACTAACCCGAACTGCCTGACTTCCTCCGAAGAGCTTCTCCTTTTGCCCGTTGGCACCAGCGTGTGCAGGTACTTTGAGCACAAGGCTCCACTCTTCGCAGGGCTCGGACTTCCATCTAGTTAGGTGCCTATGAAGGCGAACTAAGTCTAAAAGCGTTATCGCACTGCCTGTTTTCCCTCCCTTGCAGGTGGACTACATATTTCGTGCTTTAAACGCTTGCGACTGTGTATTTGTATATATATTGTGTTGATTTGGTATGTGTTGGCTTAATACTGTGTTATTGTGATTTTCTCGCTACGGTCGTTGTTTTAAACGCCTTAAAATAAATGGGTTTATATTTTTGATATAACACCTGTTTGGAGTTTGTAAGCGCTCTTGCTTTGTGTGCTCATTGCGGGCTTTCAGTCACCCTCACCCCTCTTGAGACCTAGTCTTGACCGCCGCGATCGCTACCTTGATTGGTCTGGCTTGTCCAGAGGTTACCCTGTTCCAAGTAATTAGGTTGGCCTTCTGAACTTCTGCGCCACCAGGACAGAGTTCAGAAATCCGTCTTAACAAATTGGTGTACAGCGGTGGGATACGACTGAAGGTATCCAGTGTTGCGCACGGGCTAAGGCATTTCAGGTTATTCCAACCAGTACACGTAGTGAATTGTTGTAATATAACTTTAAAAAGGCCATAGTCCTATCACACAGTATGGAAACAAGTACGTTGTTAACTTTTTTTTTTTTTTTTTTTATTTTTTTTTATTTTTGTTTTTAATTGTATCACAATTTTTACAAAAATATAGGATAAGTAGTCTTCATGTGTCAAGTGTCCGGATTCTTTTTAGAAGTGTCTTTATTTAATAGGCTTAAGCTTAAAGAATTCCTCCTACTCGAGCGTCAAGGATTTAAGGAAGAGTGTTACTCCTATAACGCATCTAATGTTGTTCCCATTCGTCAGGAGTATCCAGAGGTTTTCTTCGTCGAGGGTGAGGTAGTTTTTCAATGGGACTGCAAGATATTTATCTCTTTTCGTTTTGAGCCCAGTACATTCCATTAGCAGATGTTTTGTGCTTTCTATGGCATTTATCGATTGACAGAAGCGGCAGGAACTCGATGGTACTTGCTTGCGTAGTGCCAAAATTTTGTTGGTTTTTATTTGGTTCAGCTTGAATCTTAGGAACAAACGACTTAAATTCTTATCTGGAAACCTCAGTAGGTAGCCACGCATGTCGTTTAGCTTCATTGGAGCAGTTGGTAATTTTGCTGTGATGGAATACGACCAGGCCACTTCTTGAGTATGGATCCAATCTGCTTCTAAGAGTTTTTGCGACACTCGATTTGGATTATGTATGAGTGTCTCAACAGAAAGATCCAGTTCTTCCAACATTTTCCGGTTGGATTGATCCCAGCTTACAAGCGCCCGATTGTTTCCCTCATCAAGTTCTTTCCGTATGAGGTCCAATGCTTTGACTTCTGGGTTGTTTATTACCTTGCGGTATAACATCAGGGTGGCTCTCAGTTTTATTACCAACAGTGAGGAAATGCATAGCTCTCGTCTTATTAGTGCAATTGGAGTAGATTGGGCTAAACCGAGGACCTTTCGCCAGAAAAAAGCTTCCAGTTTCTCCCAGATGGTGTTCGGAGCTAGCAGCATTGCGTCCATCCCATATACTAGGGTAGGAACAACCTTGGCTTTGTAAAATCTCACGATGGGTACAATCGAAAAACGGCCGTGTTTCTTGTCCACGGCCTTAGCTTGGGCTGTGAGATTTTTTAATTTTGTCCAGAGTGTTTCAAACATGGTTTTTTCCTCTTTATCGTTACTGATTACAATCCCAAGGTATTTAAAGGCTTCCACTCTTTCCAGCTTCCTTCCATCACAATGCCAGGTAAACTTAGAGTTCCACTTTGAGGATCTCCCCAGGGTAAGCACTTTAGTCTTTGAGGTGTTAAGGCGTAAGTTGTTTTTCGACATATATGCTACCATGTTGTCCAATTGGCGTTGAAGACCTATAGGGGTTAGATCCATCAGGATGATATCGTCAGCGTACAGTAGACGGTCTATCTTCTCCCCTCCCATTGTCGGGGGAAAATGTCTGATCGTAAGAGTGGAATCTTCATAATCGGCGATGTAAGAGTTGTACAGCGATGGAGCCAAAGGGCAACCCTGCTTGACTCCGCGTGCTGTTACAATTTCTTCCGAGAGTCGACCATCTGCACTCAAACGAACTCGAATTGATGTCTCTTGATGTAAAGCCTTGATTGGATTTAAAATTGACTCCGGACAGCCTTTAGATTCCAGTTTCGCCCATAAGCGTTCTCTATCTACCTGGTCAAACGCTTGTACCAGATCGATAAAAACGATATAGATTGGGTTGCCACTTTGAAGGGCCTTTCCCTTTAGCACACTCATGAGTAGGATGTTTGTTGAAGTTCCAGAGTTTCTGATGAAACCATTCTGGAGTGGGTCCATTGCTTTTGACGAACGCGTCCATTCTTGGAACGCATCTAGGGCCAAGGACGCAAAAACTTTCCCCATTACGTCCAAAAGGGCGATGGGCCTGTATTGGTTCGGATCGTCAGTCGCACCTCTCTTGTAAATGGGCACAATATTGGCTTTTCGCCATGTTGGTGGTATTGCTCTTTTACTATTACAGTTGGAGAAGAGTTCACTCATGATGTTGGCCCAGCACTCAGGATTTTTTTTTAGTTCCATGTTGCTGATCCCGTCGGGTCCCGGAGCTCTCGAGTTGTTTAGTTTTTTTAGTTTATCTAGGATAGACTCTTTGTCATCAGGGATAGACCATGGGCTTGTCTTTTTGTAACGGTCGCTCATCGAAGTTTCAGTTACATTCACTTCACCAATGGGTGCAAATAATTTTGAAAAATGATCGATCCAGCGCGCCTCGCTCACGTTGTTCTGGATGCTCTCGTTGGTATTCTTTTGTGTTCCTTTGATCAAGTTCCAGAACTCTTTAGGCTTCTTGCCACAGATGGTTGACAGCATTTGCTGAGAATCGTTCAGGTATAGCTGGTAGCGATGGCTTTGAAGCCAGCTTCTGTAGTGCCGGGCCAATTTTAGCCACTTTTCGTTGCTCTCTGAGGATGGAGCTCTTTGTGCTAATCTTTTGAGTCTTCTGAGTTCCTTCCTTTTCATTACCAGATCTTTGTTGTAAGCATGGGGATAAGTTTGGTCTTTCTTCTCCACCGATGCTTTTGCTGGATCCATTAAAAATCTGGTTAGCAAGGGTGTGTAATCCAGATCCAACTCTTTTCTTTTAGACGCTGTTGATCCTGTAATTTGAGAGCCAGCGAATTGGGCTTCCAGTTCCCGTATGCCCTTTGCAGATATTTTGACTCGCTTACCTTTTTCTGTTATCTCCAATGGCAGATTGTTCAGAATCGTTTGGGGTTTGGTGGCCCAAACTTCTATCACCAAGAGATTGTGGTCACTGAAAGTTGTTGGCCTGATTGTAAAGGAGCAGATCTCAGGCAAGATGTCTCTCGAGACGAATATATGGTCTATTGTTCCTTTTTGATCGTCTCGTTGCCAGGAAGGAATTGCCAGATTTGCTTTATTTCGCTGCCAGTGAAGGTTGTGCATGTCTCGTTCAGCCATGATCTTGTCCAGAAAAATACCTCTCTCACGCACGGGAGACTTTAGGTTTGGCAATGTAGAGCGGTTGCCAATTCCTTCGCATATGGCATTGAAATCCCCGCCTATAATGGTACTGTGATCGTCCCATGTCTTCTGAGCTTCCTCAAAAGCGTTTTGAAGTTCGTTGAGGAGGTCTTCGTTGGTTGTTACCTGAGGGTTCCAATAGACGTTGACCAAAAGAATCGAGCTTTCCTTTTGATTCAGTGTATGGGATTTTCTTGTAAGAAGCACGGCTTGTATCCAGTAAGGAGTTTGTAGTATTTTGAGAATTTCCAGGCCTGATCCTGCTTTAATGGCGATAATGAGGCCTGCTGATGGTCTTCCCGATTCACCTTTTCTAGCACACGTGAAAGCTATGTCGTAACCATCTAATTGGGGTTTAGTGGTTAGCCAAGTCTCCTGGAGGCAAAGTGCATCGAAATTTCCCAGATTAACATCGGTTACTCTTGTTAAGTGTGCAAAACCTCTCGTGTTCCAACTGCCAAATCTTAATGGATGTGGCGATGGAAATTGTGTTTTTCGTTCTTTTGGCTTTCCCGGGCACATAGAGGTCTTCATTCCTCTCGATCGTTGCTAGTAATTTTTATGGCTTGAAGCTTCGGTTCTGTGCCATGTCCAAGATTCCACTTCGTTTGAACTTAGTCTGTCATCGTTGTTGGGAGACCAGTTATTACGGTTGGAATGTTGGAGACGTTTGATTCGAAGGGTGTTTTGTTCCCGGTGCGTGTCTTTTTGAGGAGTTATCTCAGGTCTTTTTCTCTCTTTCTGATTATCCGCTCCTTTGCTTAGATTTGGTGGACTTCGATTCGTTCGGCCAGGATGAGCGTGAGGCATTTTGCTGATGTATCTAGTGCTCTTTTGCGGGGTGGCCTCTGTGTTTCTCTTGACTCTTTCGGTTCGCGTAGATAGGTCCTTTTTTATGTTGACCTGATTGGGATCCGTTAGTTCAAATCCCATGGAAAATAAATTTTCGGATTCTCTCAGTATGTATCGTTTAGTATTTTCCGAGTAGAGATGAATATAAGAATAGTCAGTTCTCCCGATGGTGCTTGGTTCTACCAGCCACAGGTCTTTATTTCCAATCTGCTTCAGACTTGTGATTCGAGTCAGAATTTTTAGAATATTTGATCTGTTCATAGTTATATCCTCTTGCTTTGAGTTGATATTTTTCAGTCTTAACATATGCGCGGTTTGGATTTGTTTTGCTGCTTTTTTCCGTTCTTGGTCTAGTTCTAATGTGCTTTCTCCTTTTTTTTTCTGGTTCACCTCAGTCATATATTGGAGGTAAGAATCTGAGGTCTTTTTTTTGTTTTCGAGGCTAGAGTTGCGAGCCTTTTTCCGCTCTCCTATATCCACCTGGCCTCGAGTGTAAGCCGGAATAGACCGGGTTTTGTTTTCCTTCCATATGTTTGTGTCGTGTCTACGTCTCTCGTTTGGTCTTTGTTCTTTCTGGATGTTAGGCCTTGAGCTCCTGGTGGATGTATAGTCTACTTTTTGCGGTCTAGGAGTTTTCACTGTTGCTTCTATTGGAGAATCGGGAATTTCGTACATAAAGACCTTATGCGGCGGTTCATTTTTGGGCGAGTCCATGATCACTCTGTGGATCTTTCTCTTTGACGATTTTGTTGGATGAATTTCGGATCCTGTCTCGTCCCCAATAGCAATACTCCCGTCAAATTGCTCCAGAACCATGAGGACTGGTTCTTTTTCCTTTACACGGTTAGGTCGCTTTTCACTCTCCTCAGTAGTTCGAGTAACTGTTTTCTTCACTGCTCTCTTTGCAAGACCATTTTTCCTAACGACAGCCTTTGATTGCTTCGGAGGTATTTGAGAGACCAAAGAAGTAGTTGATCTGTTCACATCCTTCTTCGAAGTTTGATTAACAATTGATTTTTGTTGCGAGAATATTCCAAATGTAAAGTTCTTTGGCTTTACAGTGGTATTTTTACTGGGGTTCCCCAATTTTCCCCCGGTCTGGATGTAGGAAAAGGGATTAGCTGTTTCTTGATTTGCCCCCATCGTGCCTGCTTCGTTTTCCGGCACCATGTAGTTCTCTCCTTCATCAAGGATAGCAATAATATCGTCCAGTGGCTCTTCGCCTTGTTCGATGTTAGGGATATAGGTGGTTCTGTCGTCGTGAGCCAATGGCCCAGCCGTTTCGTCCTGTCTGATAACGGGGGCTATCTGATCCGTAATGGGATTTTGTGATTGTTTGTTCTCTGATTCCTCAGCTGGAGGATGGAATCCATAAGCAATAACGCAGCTGCAGGATGGAACCTGTCCTTTTTTTTGCGTGATTTTTTCCGTTTCAGGGTTTTGGGTCCCCATTATGTAACCTTCCAGGTATTGCAATTTAGATTGCATTGCTGAAAGCATATACATCTGGTCCCGAAGCGTGTCGTTAATAGTCTCGTACATCTTTGTGAATGGTGCCATTGCTATCGTCACTGACGACATTAGTGTTGATTGGTCCATATTTTGCTGCACGAGGTTTAGTGAAGGAGACCGTTGAGTTTCCTCAGAACATCGCGTCACGGATCGTGCTCGATGCAGTAGGTTTGTTTTTTCCCTGTTGATCTCATGTTCCTTTGGGGAAACGATTGGGCCTTGTTCGACTGGAAGCAACACTGCTCCGACGTCCATCACTAGCTTCTCGTCAGCTTGTGGGCTCTTGTTCTTAACACTTTTCGTATCCATATCTCGTGTTTCTTTGGTAGAGCTACCTTCTGTGATTGTAGTTTCATGTAAATATGTATTAGGCTCTAGGGTCAAGATCTCTTCTTCAATTCTCTCCTTTTCTGTCCTTAGTTCAGCCTCCAGTAAGGCTTGGGAACATATTTCAATGGTCTTTCCCATTGACTCACTAAGTTCAGACCTCTTCTTGTGATTGTTAGAATAATGCCATCTTAGAGGGGTAGAGGACCCTCCTTGTGCTTTATCTGATAGACTGATCGTTAAGTCTGGACTCGCAATGGTCTCTGTTATAAGGCACTCAGATCTTGATATATTTGTTTCTGCTTCACCCAGACTCTCAAGAATTTCATTGTCGGACAGCTCGTGGCCTTGGTTTAGATTTGACTCCAATTTCGTTCTAAAAAAATCGTTCATGGCTGCCACTATGCCGCCTTTGATGGGACCGGTTTTTGGCCCTAGTTTCTTTTTTGGTGGAACTTTCGGTCTAGGGGTCATTCTGCTTCTCGCTTTGTTATTATTGTGACGGTGCGGTTTGCAGATCGTCGTTAAGGATGTAATGTCCAGCCTCTCGTTATCCGTTCCCGTTTTTTCATGTTTCTTTTTCGATTGGGTTTTCATTTGGAAATATGCGACGGTCGGTTTTACCAGGGTCTTAGTTACAGTGCCCAGTTCCGCAGCGGTTTCGATATCCTCAGTAGTTCCATCCTCTGAGTGATCGAAAACCGCCGGATTTCGATGGGCAATTTTACAGTTGGGTGCTTCTTCAGATTTATCATTAGCCCCGGATATCATCAGCCAGGGTTCCTTTGCATGGCGCTCTTGATTATCTAGTGCTGATGCAGTATGAATTTGCGCAGCACATAAGATTCTCGTTGCAGGCCCCAACAGCTTAGGCGTGGCGTCTTGGTCACTGGCCTTGATGTTTAGATGTTCTGAAAACTCTTCGTCGGTGGTCGCTACCGTCCTTGGACGTTGTCCCACATGTGCCTCAGATTGATCTTTTTCTCTCTTGGGGCTGTTGCAATTCGTTTCAGCAGTAAGCAATGGATCACCAGCTGTGCGATTTCTGGTAATCTGGTTCACCTCCCCCTCTTGGCACACACGTACATCTCCGGGGGGCAACGTCGGCGGTGCGATAGTTCTTCCCCGCTGAGTCTCTGCTAGCGAGTTGTCTCTCAAGTCCATCAAGAGCGAAGGCCTGCCTTGGTCCGTTTCCAGTATGCGGCAGGACGCTTCGTTACAGGAAGTGTCCAGCAAGAGTCTCGCGGTCTTGAGTTTAGGTGTCTCAAGAGGCTCGGCTTGACCAGACGAGATAGTGCGCTTCGGCACCCGTTTGAGAGCAGTGCTCTTCTCTCCACGCTTCCGAGGGGGTCCTCTTCCCGGACAAGTCTCCTTCAAAGGCCTGAGTACTCGCTGATTTGTTACAGTCTCCACCTCCAAAATCGAACAGGTAAGGATAGGGGAAGGCGGGAAAGGAATAAGGGAAGTAGGTAGGGTAACAGGAAAACAGGTTTCGTGGAGGGGGGACTTTTCTGGCATGAGAGGCATGAGAGGCGGAGACAGCGGACGAGCAGCTGAAAAATCAGCGGGACCCTCCACTCCCCACATGTGATGGGTAAGGGGTGCCGTACCTGGTTGAGGTAGCTCCACCCTTGTAGTTAACTGTTCGTTCACACGGTGCGTTGCAGCAGTAGTCCTCACAGGCTCATCTGTACACGGATATATATCCATGTCGGTGGCTTTTCCCTTAGTCCACGCTCAAACCGCGGTCTGCCGCTGTCTGCAACCTCACTCTGCTGCTCACTCCGCGGCCGCTCCGCGGGTGGGAGGCCTCTTTGTAGATGGGCACGCTGGGAAAAAAAAGTGGAGAAACAGCAGAAAGACTCCGGTCTGCCGCTGTCTGCAACCTCACTCTGCTGCTCACTCCGGCAGTCTGGTCGCCCTCCTGCAGTAACCCATTGCTTTTCCCCGCTGTGTAAAACAGCACCCTTTTCGCCCGTACTCGCGCTCTGCTTCTGCCCGCTGTGGAGGCTGCGCTTGAGTTGCGGACCCTGTTCTTCTTCTGCTGTGCACTAACCCGAACTGCCTGACTTCCTCCGAAGAGCTTCTCCTTTTGCCCGTTGGCACCAGCGTGTGCAGGTACTTTGAGCACAAGGCTCCACTCTTCGCAGGGCTCGGACTTCCATCTAGTTAGGTGCCTATGAAGGCGAACTAAGTCTAAAAGCGTTATCGCACTGCCTGTTTTCCCTCCCTTGCAGGTGGACTACATATTTCGTGCTTTAAACGCTTGCGACTGTGTATTTGTATATATATTGTGTTGATTTGGTATGTGTTGGCTTAATACTGTGTTATTGTGATTTTCTCGCTACGGTCGTTGTTTTAAACGCCTTAAAATAAATGGGTTTATATTTTTGATATAACACCTGTTTGGAGTAGTTTGTAAGCGCTCTTGCTTTGTGTGCTCATTGCGGGCTTTCAGTCACCCTCACCCCTCTTGAGACCTAGTCTTGACCGCCGCGATCGCTACCTTGATTGGTCTGGCTTGTCCAGAGGTTACCCTGTTCCAAGTAATTAGGTTGGCCTTCTGAACTTCTGCGCCACCAGGACAGAGTTCAGAAATCCGTCTTAACAAATTGGTGTACAGCGGTGGGATACGACTGAAGGTATCCAGTGTTGCGCACGGGCTAAGGCATTTCAGGTTATTCCAACCAGTACACGTAGTGAATTGTTGTAATATAACTTTAAAAAGGCCATAGTCCTATCACACAGTATGGAAACAAGTACGTTGTTAACTTTAAATGCTTCCAAATCAGAAACGCTGAAAAAGATGTGTGCGGAGAGAGGTGTTTCCTCTCAAGGCACAAAATTGGAAATGATCCAAAGAATCGTGGCGTGGCAAGAAGCACAGCTTGACGCTATTACTTCTGAGGACAGTGCGGAAGGTGGTGGGGCTGCTCTCACTGGCAGAACCGACGGTTCTGTCGCCGCACTGTTCCACCGCGACCACGAGGACAGGGAGGACGAGATGTCTAATGTTTCCTCTGCCAGTGCTGACGGGGAGGCTAGGCTTGAATTCAAGAAGCAAGAGCTGCGGTTTAGGCAGCAGGAGCTTGAATTCAGCATAGCCAAACTGAAAATCGAGCAGGCAGAAAAACAGAAAGACAGGGATCACCAGTTGGAACTGGCCAAGCTTCAGGTTGCAAATGGGTCCACGGGTCCTGGACATGGGTCTGGGGCCTCCTCTCATCCACGGTTTCCAAAAGATCTGCTCAGTGTGTATGAGGAACGGAATGACATTATGGACTGGCTGAATGCGTTTGAGTATGCATGCGAAGTTCAGAAAGTTGACAATGCTGACAAGATTGCGTGGTTGCTCAGTAGACTGCCCCATTCTGGCTGTAGTGCCATTATGGAGATGTCGAAGGCTGAGCGAGCTGATTTCGCAATGTTGAAGCAGACTCTCATTTTAAAGTTTGGGAAGACTCCGGCCCAATATTTAAAGCGTTTTCGAGAGTATAAGAAAAAGGAAGGTGGTACTTGGGTATCTTATGTCACTGAATCTTTGAAAAACTTAACTGGCTGGGTCGAAGGCTATAAGGTTTCTACCTTCGCCGGCATGATAAATCTTGTCATGCTGGAACACATTTTTGCTTCTTCTTCCCCGGAGCTTAAGCAGCACTTGGCCGATTCGAAGGAGATAGATCCTAAGAAGCTGGCCATGGCCGCCGACTTATGGGTGTCACATCGAGTGTCCCATAAGGACAAAACTCATCCTGGTAAGCAGGAGGAAGGGAAAAAGTCCAAAGATATGGAGGGTGGGGACTCTGCTAAATCTTCTTCCCAAAAGGGCCACAAAAAGAAAAACAAGGGTAAGACACAAGAGAACTCACAGGGTAGTGGAGGTCCGCCTCCGAAACAGAACTCCGGTTACAATAAGCCTCCCTATGTAAACAGACCCATTGGATCTTGTTTTGCTTGTGGAGCAACTGACCATGTGAAGGGGGATCCCCGTTGTAAGGTTAGACCTTTGGGGGTCCACTCCGCTAATCTGGCCTTCTCCTCCTACGAGGAAGAAGAGATTACAGGAGCATCCTTCTCCTCAGACTCATTTCCCAGCGGAATAGAGGCTGAGGTAGTTTTAGTGTCCCTGGGTTCCTGGGAGCCTAAAGTCGCAGAGGCGTATGCTAGGATTCCAGATAATACCAAGCACTACTTTAAAGACAGTGTGCTGATCAATGGAGTAGATACTCCAGCTCTTAGGGATAGTGGGTGCAGTCACACTGTAGTGGATTCTACCTTGGTAGACTCAGAGGAAGTTGCCAGAGCTACTCTGATGCCCACTAAGTTGGCTGACGGCCCCCTCCGTATGTTTCCCGTGATCCCTGTAAATCTTACTTTAAATGGTACAGCAGTTAGGATTCCAGTGAGCATTCAGAGAAACGTCCCGGGAAAGGTCTTACTAGGTAATGATCTCAGAGCTCTAGGGCTCGTAGGAGACACTGCCGAACGACCCTACACACGGTCTCAAGCACGGGCAGCATTGGCCAAGTCCAATACGCCGCCCCAGCCGAAGGGGAAACCCAAGGCGAAAGGAGTCAACAAGTCACGACGAGGGAAAGAAAATATTCCCCCGAGCTCGCCTACCACTGCGGTGGAGGAAGTTGGTCGATCGCCCGAGCCTGACGAGGAAGTGGCGATGCCTGAAGTATTCGACCCCAACGATCATCCTGAACTAAACGACTTGTTAGTTGAAGGAGGTCCTGATAGGGACGAATTCAGTAAAGGCCAACGTGAGTGCCCATCTCTGGAAGGCCTAAGGAGACAGGCCTGCTCCCAGCTTGAGGGTGAACCTCATGGGACGCATAGGATTTATTGGGAAGGTGGACTCCTGTATAGCGAGCCCACAGAGTCTACAGAAGGAGACCATAGGAGGTTGGTGGTTCCCCTTGCTGTTAGGCCCTTCCTCCTGCAGTTGGCGCATGAAGTTCCCCTTGCTGGTCACCTTGGTATGAAGAGGACCAAGCAAAGGTTATCCATGCACTTCTACTGGCCCAAGATGGGGGTGCAAGTAGAAAGTCACTGCAGGAGTTGCGCCTCCTGCCAGTTGTCTGGGAAGGTTGGCGCGACAATCCAAGCTCCGTTGGTACCGCTCCCAGTTGTGGGGGTACCATTTGAAAGGGTAGGGATCGACATCGTCGGTCCCCTTGACCCGCAAACATCCTCGGGCAATAGGTTTATCCTGGTGCTGGTCGACCATGCAACCAGGTATCCTGAGGCCATCCCATTAAAAACTGTAACTGCCAAGTCAGTTGCAAAAGCTTTACTCGGCATATTCACTAGGGTTGGCTTCCCTAAAGAAGTTGTGTCAGATCGTGGCAGCAACTTTATGTCGAAGTATATGCGGGCTATGTGGAAAGAATGTGGGGTAACCTACAAGTTCTCTTCTGCATACCACCCCCAGACCAATGGTCTGGTGGAACGTTTCAACAGAACGTTAAAAAGCATGATTGGGGCTCTGGAGGAGCCCCAGAGAAGAAAATGGGATCTTCTTTTACCATGTTTGCTGTTTGCCTACCGAGAGGTACCACAGGAGGGTGTTGGCTTCAGCCCCTTCGAACTTCTGTTCGGTCATCCCGTACGGGGACCCTTAGCCATCGTCAAGGAGGGATGGGAGATGCCCACTCCCCCTGTTACTACCAACGTAGTTGATTATGTGCTAGGGCTCAGAAAACGGATGGTACTTCTGATGGGCTTGGCTAGTGATAAATTGAAGGCAGGGCAAGCGCTGGTGAAACATTGGTACGACCAGAAAGCTTCCCTCATCAACTTTACACCTGGTCAGCAAGTCCTGATCATGAATCCTATAAGGCCTCGAGCTTTACAGGACAAATGGTCAGGCCCTTACACAGTGGTGGAGCCCCTGGGTGAGGTGAACTATTTAGTGGACCTTGGAAGGCCTGGACAGGCTCCAAAAGTGTTCCACGTGAATAGGCTGAAGGCTTTCGTCCCAAGAGTCGAAATCGCAGCACTGCTACTGGCTTCAGACGTTGAGGAAGAGGAGTCTGAACCTCTCCCCGACCTGTTCCAAGGCGGTCCTTCAGATAGCTCCTTTGAGGGTGTCCGTGTGGCCCCTCACCTGACTTCTGATCAGCAGGATGAGGTGAAAAGTTTGCTTCAGCAGTTTTCCCCCCTGTTTTCACAGTCGCCTGGTTTGACACCTTGGTGCAAACATAACATTGACACAGGAGACAGTGTACCTACCAAAAGTAGGAGATACAGGATGTCGGATAAAGTACGGTCTTATATTAAGACCGAGGTCAACAAAATGTTAGACCTTGGGGTGATTGAACCCTCTAGTAGTCCTTGGTCCAGCCCTGTGGTTTTGGTTCCAAAGGCAGGCACTTCTGAATTGAGGTTCTGCGTGGATTACAGGGCTCTGAATGCTGTCACCAAGACAGATGCACACCCCTTGCCTCGAACAGATGAGCTGGTGGATACTTTGGGTGCCTCCAAGTACCTCAGCACGTTTGACCTTACTGCTGGCTATTGGCAAATAGCGTTAGCAGAACATGCTAAGGAGAAGACAGCATTTTCTACACCGGACGGCCTTTACCAATTCCGGGTAATGCCGTTCGGGTTGAAGAATGCACCTGCCACTTTCCAGAGGCTTGTGAATCATGTGTTGAATGGGTTGGACGAATTCTGTCTCGCATATCTGGACGATATCGCAGTTTTCAGTGCCACCTGGGAAGACCATGTGAAACACCTCGGGATTGTGCTCCAGGCTCTTCAGAAAGCCCACTTGACCATAAAGGCTAGTAAATGCCAGATTGGACAAGGCTCAGTGGTTTACCTTGGACATGAAGTAGGTGGAGGGAGGATACAGCCTCTACCCAGTAAAGTACAAGCAGTACAAGACTGGCCTACCCCCACTACGCAAACCCAAGTGAGGGCCTTCTTAGGACTCACGGGGTATTATCGGAATTTTATGGCAGACTATGGCACCATAGCTGCTCCTCTGACTGCTCTCACAACTCTGAAGAAACCCAAGAAGGTAACTTGGACCGACGAGTGTGAGAAGGCCTTCAATGGCTTAAAAGACTCCTTGTGCCAGGCCCCTGTCCTCAGGGCCCCGGATTGTCAAAGAACTTTTATCGTGCAGACGGACGCCTCTGACACTGGGATAGGAGCTGTACTATCACAAGTAGATGAGAAGGGTAAGGAACACCCTATCGGTTTTATTAGTCGCCAGCTTAAGGACAGAGAGCTCAGATGGTCCACGGTAGAGAAAGAATGTTTCTCTGTTGTGTGGGCCCTAAGGAAGCTGAGGCCCTACCTCTATGGGACCCACTTCACTGTGCAAACTGACCATAAGCCGTTAAAGTGGCTAATGAACATGAAGGGGGAGAATCCAAAGTTGCTTAGGTGGTCCATAAGTCTACAAGGCTTTGACTTCACTATTGAGCATAGGCCAGGTGTCCAACATAGCAATGCTGATGGGTTGTCCAGAATGTTTAACCGACCTGAACATGAGACTCATCCAGGGGTGGATTAGTTCCCCCTGTCCATAGTCTGGGAGGGGCGAGTGTTAGGAAAGATTTCGTTATTGTAGGGAATTTTCCTTCCATGTGGCAACCCCTAAACTTTTTGCTATTGTTTTTAACCTCGTTCTTGACTTTGCCAGAGAAGTACAGCCTTCTGCCGCACTTCTCTGGGCTTTCGCTCCTTTCTTACGGGGAAACTGACATGCCCTTAAGACAGTCAGTACCGGGGAACGTTGTTTCCCGTAGTTTCTTCTATCGTGTCGCAGCTTTAGTGCAACACGACACAAGAGGGCACAGTAAGTTAAGTTACAGCTCTCTTGGGTCTCTAGCCTTCTACAGGCCCTAGATACTCTTTTAGGATGGTATTTGATCAGTGCAAGTCATTCAGGGACTGGAATGGTGGCAGCGATCGTTTTGTATATTTTGAGCTCCTTTTGCCGTTCTGAGCACGTTTTTGCACTGAACCCAAAATGGTGGCCTGGCTCCCCAAAATGGCCAGACCACGAGGCTCCTTTGTCCGGTCCACTGTCCGTCTTGCTCCCTTCACCTTCCCCAGGTTCAGCGACCCGGGGCCTTCCTTATTTGGGCATGTACTTTCCCGCGAAACGTGGTTGCTTTCGCGGGCTTCTACATGTCGTTTGTGTGCCTCCAGGGTGTGGGCTGGGATGTCTGGTCCCAATACACATCCTGGGTGCCAGAGAGTCTAGGGTGGTGTGAATGCCTGGGACCACCGTGGTCCGTGATTGGTCCACGTATGGTATGTGTTTTGATGAGCGGATCTCCCATTGGTTCCCCTCCGTTTTGGCGCGAAGGGAACCGTGGATAAGAGGGGGCTGGAAACACCACTACCATGTCGATCTCCTGAGTTCTCACGAACGAAGGAATACAGGAGCCAAGTATCCTGCAACCAAGAGGCTGGACCGAGGAATCGCTGGTGACCCGCTGAAGGAATCCTCCTTTGCACTGCTGTCGTCCTGAGAGCCACTGTCCTCCTTTGATCGAACCAGAAGGCCTGTACTGGTGCTTCGACCTTTGGAATAGCAGGAACAGCTATTCCCGGCATCTACAACATCTCCCGCCAAGTAAGCCTTCGGAAGCGTCTCTGGGCCATCCAGTTGACTGGCCAGCTTACAAGGGAGCCTTGTTCTGTAACCGCCGCCAGGTTGTGCCGTATCTCGAGTCCTTGTCACTCTCCCACCCTTCGTGCCCTTGGCGTTCCCAAGTCTGAAGGGAGGAGTGTACTTTTGACTCAGATACGCACGGCCGCTCCGTTGTCCTGCTGCGGCAACAAACTGTGCCGGTTTCGTCGATTGGGACGTCTTTTTGATCTACACGACTACAAAGCATTCCCTGCTCTTCTGAACCTGCCAGCTGCTGAAACTAACGTGGAGAAGCCTGGGACTGCTTGCTTCGGGGACCGGTGAGTAGTATATCTAGGATCTGGTCGCCCTCCTGCAGTAACCCATTGCTTTTCCCCGCTGTGTAAAACAGCACCCTTTTCGCCCGTACTCGCGCTCTGCTTCTGCCCGCTGTGGAGGCTGCGCTTGAGTTGCGGACCCTGTTCTTCTTCTGCTGTGCACTAACCCGAACTGCCTGACTTCCTCCGAAGAGCTTCTCCTTTTGCCCGTTGGCACCAGCGTGTGCAGGTACTTTGAGCACAAGGCTCCACTCTTCGCAGGGCTCGGACTTCCATCTAGTTAGGTGCCTATGAAGGCGAACTAAGTCTAAAAGCGTTATCGCACTGCCTGTTTTCCCTCCCTTGCAGGTGGACTACATATTTCGTGCTTTAAACGCTTGCGACTGTGTATTTGTATATATATTGTGTTGATTTGGTATGTGTTGGCTTAATACTGTGTTATTGTGATTTTTTTCGCTACGGTCGTTGTTTTAAAGGCCTTAAAATAAATGGGTTTATATTTTTGATATAACACCTGTTTGGAGTAGTTTGTAAGCGCTCTTGCTTTGTGTGCTCATTGCGGGCTTTCAGTCACCCTCACCCCTCTTGAGACCTAGTCTTGACCGCCGCGATCGCTACCTTGATTGGTCGGGCTTGTCCAGAGGTTACCCTGTTCCAAGTAATTAGGTTGGCCTTCTGAACTTCTGCGCCACCAGGACAGAGTTCAGAAATCCGTCTTAACAATGGTATAGGAAGGGTCTCAGGTTTGGTATTAGAAGCATTGAGATATCACATCTCATGCCACAGGAAGGGTCTCAGGTTTGGAATGGGAATGAGTTTGATATCACATCTCATGCTATAGAAGGGTCTCAAGTTTGGAATGGGAAGGAGTTGGATATCACATCTCATGCTATAAGAAGGGTCTCAGGATTGGAAAGGGAAGGAGTTGGATATCACATTTCATTCTATAGGAAGGGTATCAGGTTTGGTATTAGAAGCATTGCGATATCACATCTCATGCTAAAGGAAGGGTCTTTGGTTTGGAATGGGAAGGAGTTGGATAGCACATCTCATGCTATAGGAAGGGTCTCAGGTTTGGAATGGGAAGGAGTTTGATATCACATCTCATGCTATAGGAAGGGTCTCAGGTTTGGAATGGGAAGGAGTTGGATATCACATCTCATGCTATAAGAAGGGTCTCAGGATTGGAATGGGAAGGAGTTGGATATAACATCTCATGCTATAGGAAGGGTCTCAGGTTTGGAATGGGAAGGAGTTGGATATCACATTTCATGCTATAGGAAGGGCCTCCGGTTTGGTATTAGAAGCATTGAGATATCACATCTCATACTATAGGAAGGGTCTCAGGTTTGGAATGGGAAGGAGATGGATATCACATCTCATGCTGTAGCAAGGTTCTCAGGTTTGGTATTAGAAGAATTGAGATATCACATCTCATGCTATAGGAAGGGTCTCAGGATTGGAATGGGAAGGAGTTGAATATCACATCTCATGCTATAGGAAAGGTCTCAGGTTGGAATGGGAAGGAGTTGAATATCACATCTCATGCTATAGGAAGGGTCTCAGGTTTGGAATGAGAAGGAGTTGGATATCACATCTCATGCTATAGGAAGGGTCTCAGGTTTGGTATTAGAAGCATTGAGATATCACATCTCATGCTACAGGAAGGGTCTCAGGTTTGGAATGAGAAGGGGTTGGATATCACATCTCATGGTATAGGAAGGGTCTCAGGTTTGGAATGGGAAGGAGTTTGATATCACATCTCATGCTATAGGAAGGGTCTCAGGATTGGAATGGGAAGGAGTTGGATATCACATCTCATGCTATAAGAAGGGTCTCAGGATTGGAATGGGAAGGAGTTGGATATAACATCTCATGCTATAGGAAGGGTCTCAGGTTTGGAATGGGAAGGAGTTGGATATCACATTTCATGCTATAGGAAGGGTCTCCGGTTTGGTATTAGAAGCATTGAGATATCACATCTCATACTATAGGAAGGCTCTCAGGTTTGGAATGAGAAGGAGTTGGATATCACATCTCATGCTGTAGCAAGGGTCTCAGGTTTGGTATTAGAAGTATTGAGATACCACATCTCATGCTATAGGAAGGGTCTAAGGATTGGAATGGGAAGGAGTTGGATATCACATCTCATGCTATAGGAAGGGTCTCAGGTTGGAATGGGAAGGAGTTTAATATCACATCTATTGCTAGAGGAAGGGTCTCAGCTTTGGAATGAGAAGGATTTGGATAGCACATACCATACTATAGGAAGGTTCTCAGGTTTGGCATTAGAAGCATTGAGATATCACATCTCATGGTATAGGAAGGGACTCAGGTTTGGTATTAGAAGCATTGAGATATCACGTCTCATGTACAGGAAGGGTCTCAGGTTTGGAATGGGAATGAGTTTGATATCACATCTCATGCTATAGAAGGGTCTCAGGTTTGGAATGGGAAGGAGTTGGATATCATATCTCATGCTATAAGAAGGGTCTCAGGATTGGAATGGGAAGGAGTTGGATATCACATCTCATGCTATAGGAAGGCTCTCAGGTTTGGAATGGGAAGGAGTTGGATATCACATCTCATGCTGTAGCAAGGGTATCAGGTTTGGTATTAGAAGTATTGAGCTACCACATCTCATGCTATAGGAAGGGTCTAAGGATTGGAATGGGAAGAAGTTGGATATCACATATCATGCTATAGGAAGGGTCTCAGGTTGGAATGGGAAGGAGTTGAATATCACATCTCATGCTATAGGAAGGGTCTCAGCTTTGGAATGAGAAGGCTTTGGATATCACATCTCATGCTATAGGAAGGGTCTCAGGTTTGGTATTAGAAGCATTGAGATATCACATCTCATGCTATAGGAAGGGTCTCAGGTTTGGAATGGGAAGGAGTTGGATATCACATCTCATGCTATAGAGAGATTCTCAGGTTTGGTATTAGAATCATTGAGATATCACATCTCATGCTATAGGAAGGGTCTCAGGTTTGGAGTGGGAAGGAGTTGGATATCACATCTCATGCTATAGAGAGGGTCTCAGGTTTGGTATTAGAAGAATTGAGATATCACATCTCATGCTATAGGAAGGGTCTCAGGATTGGAATGGGAAGGAGTTGGATATCACATCTCATGCTATAGGAAGGGTCTCAGGTTTGGAATGGTAAGGAGTTGGATATCACATCTCATGTTATAGGAAGGGTCTCAGGTTTGGAATGGGAAGGAGTTGGATATCACATTTCATGCTATAGGAAGGGTCTCCGGTTTGGTATTAGAAGCATTGAGATATCACATCTCATACTATAGGAAGGCTCTCAGGTTTGGAATGGGAAGGAGTTGGATATCACATCTCATGCTGTAGCAAGGGTCTCAGGTTTCGTATTAGAAGTATTGAGATACCACATCTCATGCTATAGGAAGGGTCTAAGGATTGGAATGGGAAGGAGTTGGATATCACATATCATGCTATAGGAAGGGTCTCAGGTTGGAATGGAAAGGAGTTGAATATCACATCTCATGCTATAGGAAGGGTCTCAGCTTTGGAATGAGAAGGCTTTGGATATCACATCTCATGCTATAGGAAGGGTCTCAGGTTTGGTATTAAAAGCATTGAGATATCACATCTCATGCTATAGGAAGGGTCTCAGGTTTGGAATGGGAAGGAGTTGGATATCACATCTCATGCTATAGAGAGGGTCTCAGGTTTGGTATTAGAATCATTGAGATATCACATCTCATGCTATAGGAAGGGTCTCAGGTTTGGAATGGGAAGGAGTTGGATATCACATCTCATGCTATAGAGAGGGTCTCAGGTTTGGTATTAGAAGAATTGAGATATCACATCTCATGCTATAGGAAGGGTCTCAGGATTGGAATGGGAAGGAGTTGGATATCACATCTCATGCTATAGGAAGGGTCTCAGGTTTGGAATGGGAAGGAGTTTGATATCACATCTCATGTTATAGGAAGGGTCTCAGGTTTGGTATTAGAAGTATTGAGATATCACATCTCATGCTATAGGAAGGGTCTCAGGATTGGAATGGGAAGGAGTTGAATATCACATCTCATGCTATAGGAAAGGTCTCAGGTTGGAATGGGAAGGAGTTGAATATCACATCTCATGCTATAGGAAGGGTCTCAGGTTTGGAATGAGAAGGAGTTGGATATCACATCTCATGCTATAGGAAGGGTCTCAGGTTTGGTATTAGAAGCATTGAGATATCACATCTCATGCTACAGGAAGGGTCTCAGGTTTGGAATGAGAAGGGGTTGGATATCACATCTCATGGTATAGGAAGGGTCTCAGGTTTGGAATGGGAAGGAGTTTGATATCACATCTCATGCTATAGGAAGGGTCTCAGGATTGGAATGGGAAGGAGTTGGATATCACATCTCATGCTATAAGAAGGGTCTCAGGATTGGAATGGGAAGGAGTTGGATATAACATCTCATGCTATAGGAAGGGTCTCAGGTTTGGAATGGGAAGGAGTTGGATATCACATTTCATGCTATAGGAAGGGTCTCCGGTTTGGTATTAGAAGCATTGAGATATCACATCTCATACTATAGGAAGGCTCTCAGGTTTGGAATGGGAAGTAGTTGGATATCACATCTCATGCTGTAGCAAGGGTCTCAGGTTTGGTATTAGAAGTATTGAGATACCACATCTCATGCTATAGGAAGGGTCTAAGGATTGGAATGGGAAGGAGTTGGATATCACATCTCATGCTATAGGAAGGGTCTCAGGTTAGAATGGGAAGGAGTTGAATATCACATCTCATGCTATAAAAAGGGTCTCAGCTTTGGAATGAGAAGGATTTGGATAGCACATACCATACTATAGGAAGGTTCTCAGGTTTGGCATTAGAAGCATTGAGATATCACATCTCATGGTATAGGAAGGGTCTCAGGTTTGGTATTAGAAGCATTGAGATATCACGTCTCATGTACAGGAAGGGTCTCAGGTTTGGAATGGGAATGAGTTTGATATCACATCTCATGCTATAGAAGGGTCTCAGGTTTGGAATGGGAAGGAGTTGGATATCATATCTCATGCTATAAGAAGGGTCTCAGGATTGGAATGGGAAGGAGTTGAATATCACATTTCATTCTATAGGAAGGGTCTCAGGTTTGGTATTAGAAGCATTGCGATATCACATCTCATGCTACAGGAAGGGTCTTTGGTTTCGAATGGGAAGGAGTTGGATAGCACATCTGATGGTATAGAAAGGGTCTCAGGTTTGGAATGGGAAGGAGTTTGATATCACATCTCATGCTATAGGAAGGGTCTCAGGTTTGGAATGGGAAGGAGTTGGATATCACATCTCATGCTATAAGAAGGGTCTCAGGATTGGAAAGGGAAGGAGTTGGATATAACATCTCATGCTATAGGAAGGGTCTCAGGTTTGGAATGGGAAGGAGTTGGATATCACATTTCATGCTATAGGAAGGGTCTCCGGTTTGGTATTAGAAGCATTGAGATATCACATCTCATACTATAGGAAGGCTCTCAGGTTTGGAATGGGAAGGAGTTGGATATCACATCTCATGCTGTAGCAAGGGTCTCAGGTTTGGTATTAGAAGTATTGAGCTACCACATCTCATGCTATAGGAAGGGTCTAAGGATTGGAATGGGAAGAAGTTGGATATCACATATCATGCTATAGGAAGGGTCTCAGGTTGGAATGGGAAGGAGTTGAATATCACATCTCATGCTATAGGAAGGGTCTCAGCTTTGGAATGAGAAGGCTTTGGATATCACATCTCATGCTATAGGAAGGGTCTCAGGTTTGGTATTAGAAGCATTGAGATATCACATCTCATGCTATAGGAAGGGTCTCAGGTTTGGAATGGGAAGGAGTTGGATATCACATCTCATGCTATAGAGAGATTCTCAGGTTTGGTATTAGAATCATTGAGATATCACATCTCATGCTATAGGAAGGGTCTCAGGTTTGGAGTGGGAAGGAGTTGGATATCACATCTCATGCTATAGAGAGGGTCTCAGGTTTGGTATTAGAAGAATTGAGATATCACATCTCATGCTATAGGAAGGGTCTCAGGATTGGAATGGGAAGGAGTTGGATATCACATCTCATGCTATAGGAAGGGTCTCAGGTTTGGAATGGTAAGGAGTTGGATATCACATCTCATGTTATAGGAAGGGTCTCAGGTTTGGAATGGGAAGGAGTTGGATATCACATTTCATGCTATAGGAAGGGTCTCCGGTTTGGTATTAGAAGCATTGAGATATCACATCTCATACTATAGGAAGGCTCTCAGGTTTGGAATGGGAAGGAGTTGGATATCACATCTCATGCTGTAGCAAGGGTCTCAGGTTTGGAATGGGAAGGAGTTGGATATTGCATCTCATGCTATAGGAAGGGTCTCAGGTTAGAATGGGAAGGAGTTGAATATCACATCTCATGCTATAAAAAGGGTCTCAGCTTTGGAATGAGAAGGATTTGGATAGCACATACCATACTATAGGAAGGTTCTCAGGTTTGGCATTAGAAGCATTGAGATATCACATCTCATGGTATAGGAAGGGTCTCAGGTTTGGTATTAGAAGCATTGAGATATCACGTCTCATGTACAGGAAGGGTCTCAGGTTTGGAATGGGAATGAGTTTGATATCACATCTCATGCTATAGAAGGGTCTCAGGTTTGGAATGGGAAGGAGTTGGATATCATATCTCATGCTATAAGAAGGGTCTCAGGATTGGAATGGGAAGGAGTTGAATATCACATTTCATTCTATAGGAAGGGTCTCAGGTTTGGTATTAGAAGCATTGCGATATCACATCTCATGCTACAGGAAGGGTCTTTGGTTTCGAATGGGAAGGAGTTGGATAGCACATCTGATGGTATAGAAAGGGTCTCAGGTTTGGAATGGGAAGGAGTTTGATATCACATCTCATGCTATAGGAAGGGTCTCAGGTTTGGAATGGGAAGGAGTTGGATATCACATCTCATGCTATAAGAAGGGTCTCAGGATTGGAAAGGGAAGGAGTTGGATATAACATCTCATGCTATAGGAAGGGTCTCAGGTTTGGAATGGGAAGGAGTTGGATATCACATTTCATGCTATAGGAAGGGTCTCCGGTTTGGTATTAGAAGCATTGAGATATCACATCTCATACTATAGGAAGGCTCTCAGGTTTGGAATGGGAAGGAGTTGGATATCACATCTCATGCTGTAGCAAGGGTCTCAGGTTTGGTATTAGAAGTATTGAGCTACCACATCTCATGCTATAGGAAGGGTCTAAGGATTGGAATGGGAAGAAGTTGGATATCACATATCATGCTATAGGAAGGGTCTCAGGTTGGAATGGGAAGGAGTTGAATATCACATCTCATGCTATAGGAAGGGTCTCAGCTTTGGAATGAGAAGGCTTTGGATATCACATCTCATGCTATAGGAAGGGTCTCAGGTTTGGTATTAGAAGCATTGAGATATCACATCTCATGCTATAGGAAGGGTCTCAGGTTTGGAATGGGAAGGAGTTGGATATCACATCTCATGCTATAGAGAGATTCTCAGGTTTGGTATTAGAATCATTGAGATATCACATCTCATGCTATAGGAAGGGTCTCAGGTTTGGAGTGGGAAGGAGTTGGATATCACATCTCATGCTATAGAGAGGGTCTCAGGTTTGGTATTAGAAGAATTGAGATATCACATCTCATGCTATAGGAAGGGTCTCAGGATTGGAATGGGAAGGAGTTGGATATCACATCTCATGCTATAGGAAGGGTCTCAGGTTTGGAATGGGAAGGAGTTGGATATAACATCTCATGTTATAGGAAGGGTCTCAGGTTTGGAATGGGAAGGAGTTGGATATCACATTTCATGCTATAGGAAGGGTCTCCGGTTTGGTATTAGAAGCATTGAGATATCACATCTCATAATATAGGAAGGCTCTCAGGTTTGGAATGGGAAGGAGTTGGATATCACATCTCATGCTGTAGCAAGGGTCTCAGGTTTCGTATTAGAAGTATTGAGATACCACATCTCATGCTATAGGAAGGGTCTAAGGATTGGAATGGGAAGGAGTTGGATATCACATATCATGCTATAGGAAGGGTCTCAGGTTGGAATGGAAAGGAGTTGAATATCACATCTCATGCTATAGGAAGGGTCTCAGCTTTGGAATGAGAAGGCTTTGGATATCACATCTCATGCTATAGGAAGGGTCTCAGGTTTGGTATTAAAAGCATTGAGATATCACATCTCATGCTATAGGAAGGGTCTCAGGTTTGGAATGGGAAGGAGTTGGATATCACATCTCATGCTATAGAGAGGGTCTCAGGTTTGTTATTAGAATCATTGAGATATCACATCTCATGCTATAGGAAGGGTCTCAGGTTTGGAATGGGAAGGAGTTGGATATCACATCTCATGCTATAGAGAGGGTCTCAGGTTTGGTATTAGAAGAATTGAGATATCACATCTCATGCTATAGGAAGGGTCTCAGGATTGGAATGGGAAGGAGTTGGATATCACATCTCATGCTATAGGAAGGGTCTCAGGTTTGGAATGGGAAGGAGTTTGATATCACATCTCATGTTATAGGAAGGGTCTCAGGTTTGGTATTAGAAGCATCGACATATCACATCCTATGGTACAGGATGTATCTCAGGTTAGGAATGGCAAGTAGTCAGATATCAAATCTCATGCTACTGGTAGGATCTCAGGTTTGTAGTGGGAAGGAGTTGGATACCACATCTGATGCTATAGGAAGGATCTTATGTTTGGAAATGGAAGGAGTTGTTTATCAGATCTCATGCTATGGGAAGGGCCTCAGGTTTGCTATTGGAAGCATTGAGAAATCATATCTCATGCTATAGGAAGGGACTCAGGATTGGATTGGGAAGGAGTTGGATATCACATCTAATGCTATAGGAAGGGTCTCAGGTTTGGTATTAGAATCATTGAGATATCACATCTCATGCTATACGAAGGGACTCAGGATTGGATTGGGAAGGAGTTGGATATCACATCTCATGTTATAGGAAGGGTCTCAGGTTTGGTATTAGAAGCATTGAGATATCACATATCATGCTATAGGAAGGGTCTCAGGATTGGAATGGGGAGGAGTTGGATATCACATCTCATGCTATAGGAAGGGTCTCAGGTTTGGAATCTGAAGGAGTTGGATATCACACCTCATGAAATAGGAAGGGTCTCAGGTTTGGTATTATAAGCAGTGAGATATCACATCTCATGATATAGGAAGGGTCTCAGGTTTGGAATGGGAAGGAGTTGGATATCACATCTCATGTTATAGGAAGGCTCTCAGGTTTGGTATTAGAAGCATTGAGATATCAGATCTCATGCTATAAGAAGGGTTTCAGGATTGGAATGGGAAGGAGTTGGATATCACATCTCATGCTATAGGAAGGGTCTCAGGTTTGGAATGGGAAAGAGTTGGATATCAAAGCTCATGCTATAGGAAGGGTCTCGGGTTGGGTAATAGAAGCATTGAGATATCGCATCTCATGCTATAGGAAGGGTCTCAGGGTTGGAATGGGAAGGAGTTGGATATCACATCTCAAGCTACAGGAAGGGTCTCTGGTTTGGAATGGGAATTAGTTGGATATCACATCTCATGCTATAGGAAGGGTCTCAGGTTTGGTATTAGAAGCATTGAGATATCACATCTCATGCTATAGGAAGGGTCTCAGGTTTGGAATGGGAAGGAGTTGGATATCACATCTCATGTTATAGGAAGGGTCTCAGGTTTGGTATTAGAAGCATTGAGACATCACATCTCATGCTATAGGAAGGGTCTCAGGATTGGAATGGGAAGGAGTTGGATATTGCATCTCATGCTATAGGAAGGGTCTCAGGATTGGAATTGGAAGGAGTTGGATATCACATCTCATGCTATAGGAAGAGTCTCAGGATTGGAATTGGAAGGAGTTGGATATCACATACCATGCTATAGGAAGGTTCTCAGGTTTGGTATTAGAAGCATTGAGATATCACATCTCATGCTATAGGAAGGGTCTCAGGCTTGGAATGGGAGGGAGTTTGATATCACATCTCATGTTATAGGAAGGTTCTCAGGTTTGGTATTAGAAGCACTGAGATATCACATCTGATGGTACAGGATGCATCTCAGGTTAGGAATGGCAAGGAGTCAAATATCAAATCTCATGCTACAGGTAGGATCTCAGGTTTGTTGTGGGAAGGAGTTGGATACCACATCTGATGCTTTAGGAAGGGTCTCAGGTTTGGAATCTGAAGGAGTTAGATATCACATCTCATGCTATAGGAAGGGTCTCAGGTTTGGTATGGGAAGGAGTTGGATATCACATCTCATGTTATAGGAAGGGTCTCAGGTTTGGAATGGGAAGGAGTTGGATATCACATCTCATGCTATAGAAGGGTCTCAGGTTTGGAATGGGAAGGAGTTGGATATCATATCTCATGCTATAAGAAGGGTCTCAGGATTGGAATGGGAAGGAGTTGAATATCACATTTCATTCTATAGGAAGGGTCTCAGGTTTGGTATTAGACGCATTGCGATATCACATCTCATGCTACAGGAAGGGTCTTTGGTTTCGAATGGGAAGGAGTTGGATAGCACATCTGATGGTATAGGAAGGGTCTCAGGTTGGAATGAGAAGGAGTTGAATATCACATCTCATGCTATCGGAAGGGTCTCAGGTTTTGAATGAGAAGGATTTGGATATCACATCTCATGGTATAGGAAGGGTCTCAGGTTTGGTATTAGAAGCATTGAGATATCACATCTCATGCTACTTGAAGGGTCTCAGGTTTGGAATGAGAAGGAGTTGGACATCACATCTCATGGTATAGGAGGGGTCACAGGTTTGGTATTAGAAGCATTGAGATATCACATCTCATGCCACAGGAAGGGTCTCAGGTTTGGAATGGGAATGAGTTTGATATCACATCTCATGCTATAGAAGGGTCTCAAGTTTGGAATGGGAAGGAGTTGGATATCACATCTCATGCTATAAGAAGGGTCTCAGGATTGGAAAGGGAAGGAGTTGGATATCACATTTCATTCTATAGGAAGGGTATCAGGTTTGGTATTAGAAGCATTGCGATATCACATCTCATGCTAAAGGAAGGGTCTTTGGTTTGGAATGGGAAGGAGTTGGATAGCACATCTCATGCTATAGGAAGGGTCTCAGGTTTGGAATGGGAAGGAGTTTGATATCACATCTCATGCTATAGGAAGGGTCTCAGGTTTGGAATGGGAAGGAGTTGGATATCACATCTCATGCTATAAGAAGGGTCTCAGGATTGGAATGGGAAGGAGTTGGATATAACATCTCATGC
This sequence comes from Ambystoma mexicanum, assembly GCF_040938575.1. Taxonomy (NCBI): domain Eukaryota; kingdom Metazoa; phylum Chordata; class Amphibia; order Caudata; family Ambystomatidae; genus Ambystoma; species Ambystoma mexicanum. The sequence continues at coordinate 1,382,590 of NW_027182444.1, read as the reverse complement.
TATAGGAAGGGTCTCAGGTTTGGAATGGGAAGGAGTTGGATATCACATTTCATGCTATAGGAAGGGTCTCCGGTTTGGTATTAGAAGCATTGAGATATCACATCTCATACTATAGGAAGGGTCTCAGGTTTGGAATGGGAAGGAGTTGGATATCACATCTCATGCTGTAGCAAGGTTCTCAGGTTTGGTATTAGAAGTATTGAGATATCACATCTCATGCTACAGGAAGGGTCTCAGGATTGGAATGGGAAGGAGTTGAATATCACATCTCATGCTATAGGAAAGGTCTCAGGTTGGAATGGGAAGGAGTTGAATATCACATCTCATGCTATAGGAAGGGTCTCAGGTTTGGAATGAGAAGGAGTTGGATATCACATCTCATGCTATAGGAAGGGTCTCAGGTTTGGTATTAGAAGCATTGAGATATCACATCTCATGCTACAGGAAGGGTCTCAGGTTTGGAATGAGAAGGGGTTGGATATCACATCTCATGGTATAGGAAGGGTCTCAGGTTTGGAATGGGAAGGAGTTTGATATCACATCTCATGCTATAGGAAGGGTCTCAGGATTGGAATGGGAAGGAGTTGGATATCACATCTCATGCTATAAGAAGGGTCTCAGGATTGGAATGGGAAGGAGTTGGATATAACATCTCATGCTATAGGAAGGGTCTCAGGTTTGGAATGGGAAGGAGTTGGATATCACATTTCATGCTATAGGAAGGGTCTCCGGTTTGGTATTAGAAGCATTGAGATATCACATCTCATACTATAGGAAGGCTCTCAGGTTTGGAATGGGAAGTAGTTGGATATCACATCTCATGCTGTAGCAAGGGTCTCAGGTTTGGTATTAGAAGTATTGAGATACCACATCTCATGCTATAGGAAGGGTCTAAGGATTGGAATGGGAAGGAGTTGGATATCACATCTCATGCTATAGGAAGGGTCTCAGGTTAGAATGGGAAGGAGTTGAATATCACATCTCATGCTATAAAAAGGGTCTCAGCTTTGGAATGAGAAGGATTTGGATAGCACATACCATACTATAGGAAGGTTCTCAGGTTTGGCATTAGAAGCATTGAGATATCACATCTCATGGTATAGGAAGGGTCTCAGGTTTGGTATTAGAAGCATTGAGATATCACGTCTCATGTACAGGAAGGGTCTCAGGTTTGGAATGGGAATGAGTTTGATATCACATCTCATGCTATAGAAGGGTCTCAGGTTTGGAATGGGAAGGAGTTGGATATCATATCTCATGCTATAAGAAGGGTCTCAGGATTGGAATGGGAAGGAGTTGAATATCACATTTCATTCTGTAGGAAGGGTCTCAGGTTTGGTATTAGAAGCATTGCGATATCACATCTCATGCTACAGGAAGGGTCTTTGGTTTCGAATGGGAAGGAGTTGGATAGCACATCTGATGGTATAGAAAGGGTCTCAGGTTTGGAATGGGAAGGAGTTTGATATCACATCTCATGCTATAGGAAGGGTCTCAGGTTTGGAATGGGAAGGAGTTGGATATCACATCTCATGCTATAAGAAGGGTCTCAGGATTGGAAAGGGAAGGAGTTGGATATAACATCTCATGCTATAGGAAGGGTCTCAGGTTTGGAATGGGAAGGAGTTGGATATCACATTTCATGCTATAGGAAGGGTCTCCGGTTTGGTATTAGAAGCATTGAGATATCACATCTCATACTATAGGAAGGCTCTCAGGTTTGGAATGGGAAGGAGTTGGATATCACATCTCATGCTGTAGCAAGGGTCTCAGGTTTGGTATTAGAAGTATTGAGATACCACATCTCATGCTATAGGAAGGGTCTAAGGATTGGAATGGGAAGAAGTTGGATATCACATATCATGCTATAGGAAGGGTCTCAGGTTGGAATGGGAAGGAGTTGAATATCACATCTCATGCTATAGGAAGGGTCTCAGCTTTGGAATGAGAAGGCTTTGGATATCACATCTCATGCTATAGGAAGGGTCTCAGGTTTGGTATTAGAAGCATTGAGATATCACATCTCATGCTATAGGAAGGGTCTCAGGTTTGGAATGGGAAGGAGTTGGATATCACATCTCATGCTATAGAGAGATTCTCAGGTTTGGTATTAGAATCATTGAGATATCACATCTCATGCTATAGGAAGGGTCTCAGGTTTGGAGTGGGAAGGAGTTGGATATCACATCTCATGCTATAGAGAGGGTCTCAGGTTTGGTATTAGAAGAATTGAGATATCACATCTCATGCTATAGGAAGGGTCTCAGGATTGGAATGGGAAGGAGTTGGATATCACATCTCATGCTATAGGAAGGGTCTCAGGTTTGGAATGGTAAGGAGTTGGATATCACATCTCATGTTATAGGAAGGGTCTCAGGTTTGGTATTAGAAGCATCGACATATCACATCCTATGGTACAGGATGTATCTCAGGTTAGGAATGGCAAGTAGTCAGATATCAAATCTCATGCTACTGGTAGGATCTCAGGTTTGTAGTGGGAAGGAGTTGGATACCACATCTGATGCTATAGGAAGGATCTTAGGTTTGGAAATGGAAGGAGTTGTTTATCAGATCTCATGCTATGGGAAGGGCCTCAGGTTTGCTATTGGAAGCATTGAGAAATCATATCTCATGCTATAGGAAGGGACTCAGGATTGGATTGGGAAGGAGTTGGATATCACATCTCATGTTATAGGAAGGGTCTCAGGTTTGGTATTAGAAGCATTGAGATATCACATATCATGCTATAGGAAGGGTCTCAGGTTTGGAATCTGAAGGAGTTGGATATCACACCTCATGAAATAGGAAGGGTCTCAGGTTTGGTATTATAAGCAGTGAGATATCACATCTCATACTACAGGAAGGGTCTCTGGTTTGGAAAGGAAAGGAGTTGGATATCACATCTCATGCTATAGGATGGGTCTCAGGTTTGGAATGGGAAGGAGTTGGATATCACATCTCATGCTATAAGAAGGGTCTCAGGTTTGGAATGTGAAGGAGTTGGATATCACATTTCATGCGATAGGAAGGGTGTCAGGTTTGGTATTAGAAGCATTGAGATATCACATCTCATGCTATAGGAAGGGTCTCAGAATTGGAATGGGAAGGAGTTGTATATCACATCTCATGTTATAGGAAGGGTCTCAGGTTTGGTATTAGAAGCATTGAGATATCACATCTCATGCTATCGGAAGCGTCTCGGGATTGGAATGGGAAGGAGTTGGATATAACATCTGATGCTATAGGAAAGGTCTCAGGTTTGGAAAGGGAAGGAGTTGGATATCACATATCATGCTATAGGAAGGGTCTCATGTTTGGTATTAGAAGCATTGAGATATCACATCTCTTGCTATAGGAAGGGTCTCAGGTTTGGAATGGGAAGGAGTTGTATATCACATCTCATGCTATAGGAAGGGTCTCAGGTTTGGTATTAGAAGTATTGAGATATCACATCTCATGCTATAGGAAGGGTCTCAGGATTGGAATGGGAAGGAGTTGGATATCACATCTCATGCTATAGGAAGGGTCTCAGGTTGGAATGGGAAGGAGTTGAATATCACATCTCATGCTATCGGAAGGGTCTCAGGTTTTGAATGAGAAGGATTTGGATATCACATCTCATGGTTGTTAGGAAAGATTTCGTTATTGTAGGGAATTTTCCTTCCATGTGGCAACCCCTAAACTTTTTGCTATTGTTTTTAACCTCGTTCTTGACTTTGCCAGAGAAGTACAGCCTTCTGCCGCACTTCTCTGGGCTTTCGCTCCTTTCTTACGGGGAAACTGACATGCCCTTAAGACAGTCAGTACCGGGGAACGTTGTTTCCCGTAGTTTCTTCTATCGTGTCGCAGCTTTAGTGCAACACGACACAAGAGGGCACAGTAAGTTAAGTTACAGCTCTCTTGGGTCTCTAGCCTTCTACAGGCCCTAGATACTCTTTTAGGATGGTATTTGATCGGTGCAAGTCATTCAGGGACTGGAATGGTGGCAGCGATCGTTTTGTATATTTTGAGCTCCTTTTGCCGTTCTGAGCACGTTTTTGCACTGAACCCAAAATGATGGCCTGGCTCCCCAAAATGGCCAGACCACGAGGCTCCTTTGTCCGGTCCACTGTCCGTCTTGCTCCCTTCACCTTCCCCAGGTTCAGCGACCCGGGGCCTTCCTTATTTGGGCATGTACTTTCCCGCGAAACGTGGTTGCTTTCGCGGGCTTCTACATGTCGTTTGTGTGCCTCCAGGGTGTGGGCTGGGATGTCTGGTCCCAATACACATCCTGGGTGCCAGAGAGTCTAGGGTGGTGTGAATGCCTGGGACCACCGTGGTCCGTGATTGGTCCACGTATGGTATGTGTTTTGATGAGCGGATCTCCCATTGGTTCCCCTCCGTTTTGGCGCGAAGGGAACCGTGGATAAGAGGGGGCTGGAAACACCACTACCATGTCGATCTCCTGAGTTCTCACGAACGAAGGAATACAGGAGCCAAGTATCCTGCAACCAAGAGGCTGGACCGAGGAATCGCTGGTGACCCGCTGAAGGAATCCTCCTTTGCACTGCTGTCGTCCTGAGAGCCACTGTCCTCCTTTGATCGAACCAGAAGGCCTGTACTGGTGCTTCGACCTTTGGAATAGCAGGAACAGCTATTCCCGGCATCTACAACATCTCCCGCCAAGTAAGCCTTCGGAAGCGTCTCTGGGCCATCCAGTTGACTGACCAGCTTACAAGGGAGCCTTGTTCTGTAACCGCCGCCAGGTTGTGCCGTATCTCGAGTCCTTGTCACTCTCCCACACTTCGTGCCCTTGGCGTTCCCAAGTCTGAAGGGAGGAGTGTACTTTTGACTCAGATACGCACGGCCGCTCCGTTGTCCTGCTGCGGCAACAAACTGTGCCGGTTTCGTCGATTGGGACGTCTTTTTGATCTACACGACTACAAAGCATTCCCTGCTCTTCTGAACCTGCCAGCTGCTGAAACTAACGTGGAGAAGCCTGGGACTGCTTGCTTCGGGGACCGGTGAGTAGTATATCTAGGATCTGGTCGCCCTCCTGCAGTAACCCATTGCTTTTCCCCGCTGTGTAAAACAGCACCCTTTTCGCCCGTACTCGCGCTCTGCTTCTGCCCGCTGTGGAGGCTGCGCTTGAGTTGCGGACCCTGTTCTTCTTCTGCTGTGCACTAACCCGAACTGCCTGACTTCCTCCGAAGAGCTTCTCCTTTTGCCCGTTGGCACCAGCGTGTGCAGGTACTTTGAGCACAAGGCTCCACTCTTCGCAGGGCTCGGACTTCCATCTAGTTAGGTGCCTATGAAGGCGAACTAAGTCTAAAAGCGTTATCGCACTGCCTGTTTTCCCTCCCTTGCAGGTGGACTACATATTTCGTGCTTTAAACGCTTGCGACTGTGTATTTGTATATATATTGTGTTGATTTGGTATGTGTTGGCTTAATACTGTGTTATTGTGATTTTCTCGCTACGGTCGTTGTTTTAAACGCCTTAAAATAAATGGGTTTATATTTTTGATATAACACCTGTTTGGAGTAGTTTGTAAGCGCTCTTGCTTTGTGTGCTCATTGCGGGCTTTCAGTCACCCTCACCCCTCTTGAGACCTAGTCTTGACCGCCGCGATCGCTACCTTGATTGGTCTGGCTTGTCCAGAGGTTACCCTGTTCCAAGTAATTAGGTTGGCCTTCTGAACTTCTGCGCCACCAGGACAGAGTTCAGAAATCCGTCTTAACAAATTGGTGTACAGCGGTGGGATACGACTGAAGGTATCCAGTGTTGCGCACGGGCTAAGGCATTTCAGGTTATTCCAACCAGTACACGTAGTGAATTGCAAATCAGAAACGCTGAAAAAGATGTGTGCGGAGAGAGGTGTTTCCTCTCAAGGCACAAAATTGGAAATGATCCAAAGAATCGTGGCGTGGCAAGAAGCACAGCTTGACGCTATTACTTCTGAGGACAGTGCGGAAGGTGGTGGGGCTGCTCTCACTGGCAGAACCAACGGTTCTGTCGCCGCACTGTTCCACCGCGACCACGAGGACAGGGAGGACGAGATGTCTAATGTTTCCTCTGCCAGTGCTGACGGGGAGGCTAGGCTTGAATTCAAGAAGCAAGAGCTGCGGTTTAGGCAGCAGGAGCTTGAATTCAGCATAGCCAAACTGAAAATCGAGCAGGCAGAAAAACAGAAAGACAGGGATCACCAGTTGGAACTGGCCAAGCTTCAGGTTGCAAATGGGTCCACGGGTCCTGGACATGGGTCTGGGGCCTCCTCTCATCCACGGTTTCCAAAAGATCTGCTCAGTGTGTATGAGGAACGGAATGACATTATGGACTGGCTGAATGCGTTTGAGTATGCATGCGAAGTTCAGAAAGTTGACAATGCTGACAAGATTGCGTGGTTGCTCAGTAGACTGCCCCATTCTGGCTGTAGTGCCATTATGGAGATGTCGAAGGCTGAGCAAGCTGATTTCGCAATGTTGAAGCAGACTCTCATTTTAAAGTTTGGGAAGACTCCGGCCCAATATTTAAAGCGTTTTCGAGAGTATAAGAAAAAGGAAGGTGGTACTTGGGTATCTTATGTCACTGAATCTTTGAAAAACTTAACTGGCTGGGTCGAAGGCTATAAGGTTTCTACCTTCGCCGGCATGATAAATCTTGTCATGCTGGAACACATTTTTGCTTCTTCTTCCCCGGAGCTTAAGCAGCACTTGGCCGATTCGAAGGAGATAGATCCTAAGAAGCTGGCCATGGCCGCCGACTTATGGGTGTCACATCGAGTGTCCCATAAGGACAAAACTCATCCTGGTAAGCAGGAGGAAGGGAAAAAGTCCAAAGATATGGAGGGTGGGGACTCTGCTAAATCTTCTTCCCAAAAGGGCCACAAAAAGAAAAACAAGGGTAAGACACAAGAGAACTCACAGGGTAGTGGAGGTCCGCCTCCGAAACAGAACTCCGGTTACAATAAGCCTCCCTATGTAAACAGACCCATTGGATCTTGTTTTGCTTGTGGAGCAACTGACCATGTGAAGGGGGATCCCCGTTGTAAGGTTAGACCTTTGGGGGTCCACTCCGCTAATCTGGCCTTCTCCTCCTACGAGGAAGAAGAGATTACAGGAGCATCCTTCTCCTCAGACTCATTTCCCAGCGGAATAGAGGCTGAGGTAGTTTTAGTGTCCCTGGGTTCCTGGGAGCCTAAAGTCGCAGAGGCGTATGCTAGGATTCCAGATAATACCAAGCACTACTTTAAAGACAGTGTGCTGATCAATGGAGTAGATACTCCAGCTCTTAGGGATAGTGGGTGCAGTCACACTGTAGTGGATTCTACCTTGGTAGACTCAGAGGAAGTTGCCAGAGCTACTCTGATGCCCACTAAGTTGGCTGACAGCCCCCTCCGTATGTTTCCCGTGATCCCTGTAAATCTTACTTTAAATGGTACAGCAGTTAGGATTCCAGTGAGCATTCAGAGAAACGTCCCGGGAAAGGTCTTACTAGGTAATGATCTCAGAGCTCTAGGGCTCGTAGGAGACACTGCCGAACGACCCTACACACGGTCTCAAGCACGGGCAGCATTGGCCAAGTCCAATACGCCGCCCCAGCCGAAGGGGAAACCCAAGGCGAAAGGAGTCAACAAGTCACGACGAGGGAAAGAAAATATTCCCCCGAGCTCGCCTACCACTGCGGTGGAGGAAGTTGGTCGATCGCCCGAGCCTGACGAGGAAGTGGCGATGCCTGAAGTATTCGACCCCAACGATCATCCTGAACTAAACGACTTGTTAGTTGAAGGAGGTCCTGATAGGGACGAATTCAGTAAAGGCCAACGTGAGTGCCCATCTCTGGAAGGCCTAAGGAGACAGGCCTGCTCCCAGCTTGAGGGTGAACCTCATGGGACGCATAGGATTTATTGGGAAGGTGGACTCCTGTATAGCGAGCCCACAGAGTCTACAGAAGGAGACCATAGGAGGTTGGTGGTTCCCCTTGCTGTTAGGCCCTTCCTCCTGCAGTTGGCGCATGAAGTTCCCCTTGCTGGTCACCTTGGTATGAAGAGGACCAAGCAAAGGTTATCCATGCACTTCTACTGGCCCAAGATGGGGGTGCAAGTAGAAAGTCACTGCAGGAGTTGCGCCTCCTGCCAGTTGTCTGGGAAGGTTGGCGCGACAATCCAAGCTCCGTTGGTACCGCTCCCAGTTGTGGGGGTACCATTTGAAAGGGTAGGGATCGACATCGTCGGTCCCCTTGACCCGCAAACATCCTCGGGCAATAGGTTTATCCTGGTGCTGGTCGACCATGCAACCAGGTATCCTGAGGCCATCCCATTAAAAACTGTAACTGCCAAGTCAGTTGCAAAAGCTTTACTCGGCATATTCACTAGGGTTGGCTTCCCTAAAGAAGTTGTGTCAGATCGTGGCAGCAACTTTATGTCGAAGTATATGCGGGCTATGTGGAAAGAATGTGGGGTAACCTACAAGTTCTCTTCTGCATACCACCCCCAGACCAATGGTCTGGTGGAACGTTTCAACAGAACGTTAAAAAGCATGATTGGGGCTCTGGAGGAGCCCCAGAGAAGAAAATGGGATCTTCTTTTACCATGTTTGCTGTTTGCCTACCGAGAGGTACCACAGGAGGGTGTTGGCTTCAGCCCCTTCGAACTTCTGTTCGGTCATCCCGTACGGGGACCCTTAGCCATCGTCAAGGAGGGATGGGAGATGCCCACTCCCCCTGTTACTACCAACGTAGTTGATTATGTGCTAGGGCTCAGAAAACGGATGGTACTTCTGATGGGCTTGGCTAGTGATAAATTGAAGGCAGGGCAAGCGCTGGTGAAACATTGGTACGACCAGAAAGCTTCCCTCATCAACTTTACACCTGGTCAGCAAGTCCTGATCATGAATCCTATAAGGCCTCGAGCTTTACAGGACAAATGGTCAGGCCCTTACACAGTGGTGGAGCCCCTGGGTGAGGTGAACTATTTAGTGGACCTTGGAAGGCCTGGACAGGCTCCAAAAGTGTTCCACGTGAATAGGCTGAAGGCTTTCGTCCCAAGAGTCGAAATCGCAGCACTGCTACTGGCTTCAGACGTTGAGGAAGAGGAGTCTGAACCTCTCCCCGACCTGTTCCAAGGCTTTCCTTCAGATAGATCCTTTGAGGGTGTCCGTGTGGCCCCTCACCTGACTTCTGATCAGCAGGCTGAGGTGAAAAGTTTGCTTCGGCAGTTTTCCCCCCTGTTTTCACAGTCGCCTGGTTTGACACCTTGGTGCAAACATAACATTGACACAGGAGACAGTGTACCTACCAAAAGTAGGGGATACAGGATGTCGGATAAAGTACGGTCTTATATTAAGACCGAGGTCAACAAAATGTTAGACCTTGGGGTGATTGAACCCTCTAGTAGTCCTTGGTCCAGCCCTGTGGTTTTGGTTCCAAAGGCAGGCACTTCTGAATTGAGGTTCTGCGTGGATTACAGGGCTCTGAATGCTGTCACCAAGACAGATGCACACCCCTTGCCTCGAACAGATGAGCTGGTGGATACTTTGGGTGCCTCCAAGTACCTCAGCACGTTTGACCTTACTGCTGGCTATTGGCAAATAGCGTTAGCAGAACATGCTAAGGAGAAGACAGCATTTTCTACACCGGACGGCCTTTACCAATTCCGGGTAATGCCGTTCGGGTTGAAGAATGCACCTGCCACTTTCCAGAGGCTTGTGAATCATGTGTTGAATGGGTTGGACGAATTCTGTCTCGCATATCTGGACGATATCGCAGTTTTCAGTGCCACCTGGGAAGACCATGTGAAACACCTCGGGATTGTGCTACAGGCTCTTCAGAAAGCCCACTTGACCATAAAGGCTAGTAAATGCCAGATTGGACAAGGCTCAGTGGTTTACCTTGGACATGAAGTAGGTGGAGGGAGGATACAGCCTCTACCCAGTAAAGTACAAGCAGTACAAGACTGGCCTACCCCCACTACGCAAACCCAAGTGAGGGCCTTCTTAGGACTCACGGGGTATTATCGGAATTTTATGGCAGACTATGGCACCATAGCTGCTCCTCTGACTGCTCTCACAACTCTGAAGAAACCCAAGAAGGTAACTTGGACCGACGAGTGTGAGAAGGCCTTCAATGGCTTAAAAGACTCCTTGTGCCAGGCCCCTGTCCTCAGGGCCCCGGATTATCAAAGAACTTTTATCGTGCAGACGGACGCCTCTGACACTGGGATAGGAGCTGTACTATCACAAGTAGATGAGAAGGGTAAGGAACACCCTATCGGTTTTATTAGTCGCCAGCTTAAGGACAGAGAGCTCAGATGGTCCACGGTAGAGAAAGAATGTTTCTCTGTTGTGTGGGCCCTAAGGAAGCTGAGGCCCTACCTCTATGGGACCCACTTCACTGTGCAAACTGACCATAAGCCGTTAAAGTGGCTAATGAACATGAAGAGGGAGAATCCAAAGTTGCTTAGGTGGTCCATAAGTCTACAAGGCTTCGACTTCACTATTGAGTATAGGCCAGGTGTCCAACATAGCAATGCTGATGGGTTGTCCAGAATGTTTAACCGACCTGAACATGAGACTCATCCAGGGGTGGATTAGTTCCCCCTGTCCATAGTCTGGGAGGGGCGAGTGTTAGGAAAGATTTCGTTATTGTAGGGAATTTTCCTTCCATGTGGCAACCCCTAAACTTTTTGCTATTGTTTTTAACCTCGTTCTTGACTTTGCCAGAGAAGTACAGCCTTCTGCCGCACTTCTCTGGGCTTTCGCTCCTTTCTTACGGGGAAACTGACATGCCCTTAAGACAGTCAGTACCGGGGAACGTTGTTTCCCGTAGTTTCTTCTATCGTGTCGCAGCTTTAGTGCAACACGACACAAGAGGGCACAGTAAGTTAAGTTACAGCTCTCTTGGGTCTCTAGCCTTCTACAGGCCCTAGATACTCTTTTAGGATGGTATTTGATCGGTGCAAGTCATTCAGGGACTGGAATGGTGGCAGCGATCGTTTTGTATATTTTGAGCTCCTTTTGCCGTTCTGAGCACGTTTTTGCACTGAACCCAAAATGGTGGCCTGGCTCCCCAAAATGGCCAGACCACGAGGCTCCTTTGTCCGGTCCACTGTCCGTCTTGCTCCCTTCACCTTCCCCAGGTTCAGCGACCCGGGGCCTTCCTTATTTGGGCATGTACTTTCCCGCGAAACGTGGTTGCTTTCGCGGGCTTCTACATGTCGTTTGTGTGCCTCCAGGGTGTGGGCTGGGATGTCTGGTCCCAATACACATCCTGGGTGCCAGAGAGTCTAGGGTGGTGTGAATGCCTGGGACCACCGTGGTCCGTGATTGGTCCACGTATGGTATGTGTTTTGATGAGCGGATCTCCCATTGGTTCCCCTCCGTTTTGGCGCGAAGGGAACCGTGGATAAGAGGGGGCTGGAAACACCACTACCATGTCGATCTCCTGAGTTCTCACGAACGAAGGAATACAGGAGCCAAGTATCCTGCAACCAAGAGGCTGGACCGAGGAATCGCTGGTGACCCGCTGAAGGAATCCTCCTTTGCACTGCTGTCGTCCTGAGAGCCACTGTCCTCCTTTGATCGAACCAGAAGGCCTGTACTGGTGCTTCGACCTTTGGAATAGCAGGAACAGCTATTCCCGGCATCTACAACATCTCCCGCCAAGTAAGCCTTCGGAAGCGTCTCTGGGCCATCCAGTTGACTGACCAGCTTACAAGGGAGCCTTGTTCTGTAACCGCCGCCAGGTTGTGCCGTATCTCGAGTCCTTGTCACTCTCCCACCCTTCGTGCCCTTGGCGTTCCCAAGTATGAAGGGAGGAGTGTACTTTTGACTCAGATACGCACGGCCGCTCCGTTGTCCTGCTGCGGCAACAAACTGTGCCGGTTTCGTCGATTGGGACGTCTTTTTGATCTACACGACTACAAAGCATTCCCTGCTCTTCTGAACCTGCCAGCTGCTGAAACTAACGTGGAGAAGCCTGGGACTGCTTGCTTCGGGGACCGGTGAGTAGTATATCTAGGATCTGGTCGCCCTCCTGCAGTAACCCATTGCTTTTCCCCGCTGTGTAAAACAGCACCCTTTTCGCCCGTACTCGCGCTCTGCTTCTGCCCGCTGTGGAGGCTGCGCTTGAGTTGCGGACCCTGTTCTTCTTCTGCTGTGCACTAACCCGAACTGCCTGACTTCCTCCGAAGAGCTTCTCCTTTTGCCCGTTGGCACCAGCGTGTGCAGGTACTTTGAGCACAAGGCTCCACTCTTCGCAGGGCTCGGACTTCCATCTAGTTAGGTGCCTATGAAGGCGAACTAAGTCTAAAAGCGTTATCGCACTGCCTGTTTTCCCTCCCTTGCAGGTGGACTACATATTTCGTGCTTTAAACGCTTGCGACTGTGTATTTGTATATATATTGTGTTGATTTGGTATGTGTTGGCTTAATACTGTGTTATTGTGATTTTTTTCGCTACGGTCGTTGTTTTAAAGGCCTTAAAATAAATGGGTTTATATTTTTGATATAACACCTGTTTGGAGTAGTTTGTAAGCGCTCTTGCTTTGTGTGCTCATTGCGGGCTTTCAGTCACCCTCACCCCTCTTGAGACCTAGTCTTGACCGCCGCGATCGCTACCTTGATTGGTCGGGCTTGTCCAGAGGTTACCCTGTTCCAAGTAATTAGGTTGGCCTTCTGAACTTCTGCGCCACCAGGACAGAGTTCAGAAATCCGTCTTAACAATGGTATAGGAAGGGTCTCAGGTTTGGTATTAGAAGCATTGAGATATCACATCTCATGCCACAGGAAGGGTCTCAGGTTTGGAATGGGAATGAGTTTGATATCACATCTCATGCTATAGAAGGGTCTCAAGTTTGGAATGGGAAGGAGTTGGATATCACATCTCATGCTATAAGAAGGGTCTCAGGATTGGAAAGGGAAGGAGTTGGATATCACATTTCATGCTATAGGAAGGGTCTCAGGTTTGGAATGGGAAGGAGTTGGATATCACATTTCATGCTATAGGAAAGGTCTTTGGTTTGGAATGGGAAGGAGTTGGATAGCACATCTCATGCTATAGGAAGGGTCTCAGGTTTGGAATGGGAAGGAGTTTGATATCACATCTCATGCTATAGGAAGGGTCTCAGGTTTGGAATGGGAAGGAGTTGGATATCACATCTCATGCTATAAGAAGGGTCTCAGGATTGGAATGGGAAGGAGTTGGATATAACATCTCATGCTATAGGAAGGGTCTCAGGTTTGGAATGGGAAGGAGTTGGATATCACATTTCATGCTATAGGAAGGGTCTCCGGTTTGGTATTAGAAGCATTGAGATATCACATCTCATACTATAGGAAGGGTCTCAGGTTTGGAATGGGAAGGAGTTGGATATCACATCTCATGCTGTAGCAAGGTTCTCAGGTTTGGTATTAGAAGTATTGAGATATCACATCTCATGCTATAGGAAGGGTCTCAGGATTGGAATGGGAAGGAGTTGAATATCACATCTCATGCTATAGGAAAGGTCTCAGGTTGGAATGGGAAGGAGTTGAATATCACATCTCATGCTATAGGAAGGGTCTCAGGTTTGGAATGAGAAGGAGTTGGATATCACATCTCATGCTATAGGAAGGGTCTCAGGTTTGGTATTAGAAGCATTGAGATATCACATCTCATGCTACAGGAAGGGTCTCAGGTTTGGAATGAGAAGGGGTTGGATATCACATCTCATGGTATAGGAAGGGTCTCAGGTTTGGAATGGGAAGGAGTTTGATATCACATCTCATGCTATAGGAAGGGTCTCAGGATTGGAATGGGAAGGAGTTGGATATCACATCTCATGCTATAAGAAGGGTCTCAGGATTGGAATGGGAAGGAGTTGGATATAACATCTCATGCTATAGGAAGGGTCTCAGGTTTGGAATGGGAAGGAGTTGGATATCACATTTCATGCTATAGGAAGGGTCTCCGGTTTGGTATTAGAAGCATTGAGATATCACATCTCATACTATAGGAAGGCTCTCAGGTTTGGAATGGGAAGGAGTTGGATATCACATCTCATGCTGTAGCAAGGGTCTCAGGTTTGGTATTAGAAGTATTGAGATACCACATCTCATGCTATAGGAAGGGTCTAAGGATTGGAATGGGAAGGAGTTGGATATCACATCTCATGCTATAGGAAGGGTCTCAGGTTGGAATGGGAAGGAGTTTAATATCACATCTATTGCTAGAGGAAGGGTCTCAGCTTTGGAATGAGAAGGATTTGGATAGCACATACCATACTATAGGAAGGTTCTCAGGTTTGGCATTAGAAGCATTGAGATATCACATCTCATGGTATAGGAAGGGACTCAGGTTTGGTATTAGAAGCATTGAGATATCACGTCTCATGTACAGGAAGGGTCTCAGGTTTGGAATGGGAATGAGTTTGATATCACATCTCATGCTATAGAAGGGTCTCAGGTTTGGAATGGGAAGGAGTTGGATATCATATCTCATGCTATAAGAAGGGTCTCAGGATTGGAATGGGAAGGAGTTGAATATAACAATTCATTCTATAGGAAGGGTCTCAGGTTTGGTATTAGAAGCATTGCGATATCACACCTCATGCTACAGGAAGGGTCTTTGGTTTCGAATGGGAAGGAGTTGGATGGCACATCTGATGGTATAGGAAGGGTCTCAGGTTTGGAATGGGAAGGAGTTTGATATCACATCTCATGCTATAGGAAGGGTCTCAGGTTTGGAATGGGAAGGAGTTGGATATCACATCTCATGCTATAAGAAGGGTCTCAGGATTGGAATGGGAAGGAGTTGGATATAACATCTCATGCTATAGGAAGGGTCTCAGGTTTGGAATGGGAAGGAGTTGGATATCACATTTCATGCTATAGGAAGGGTCTCCGGTTTGGTATTAGAAGCATTGAGATATCACATCTCATACTATAGGAAGGCTCTCAGGTTTGGAATGGGAAGGAGTTGGATATCACATCTCATGCTGTAGCAAGGGTCTCAGGTTTCGTATTAGAAGTATTGAGATACCACATCTCATGCTATAGGAAGGGTCTAAGGATTGGAATGGGAAGGAGTTGGATATCACATATCATGCTATAGGAAGGGTCTCAGGTTGGAATGGAAAGGAGTTGAATATCACATCTCATGCTATAGGAAGGGTCTCAGCTTTGGAATGAGAAGGCTTTGGATATCACATCTCATGCTATAGGAAGGGTCTCAGGTTTGGTATTAAAAGCATTGAGATATCACATCTCATGCTATAGGAAGGGTCTCAGGTTTGGAATGGGAAGGAGTTGGATATCACATCTCATGCTATAGAGAGGGTCTCAGGTTTGGTATTAGAATCATTGAGATATCACATCTCATGCTATAGGAAGGGTCTCAGGTTTGGAATGGGAAGGAGTTGGATATCCCATCTCATGCTATAGAGAGGGTCTCAGGTTTGGTATTAGAAGAATTGAGATATCACATCTCATGCTATAGGAAGGGTCTCAGGATTGGAATGGGAAGGAGTTGGATATCACATCTCATGCTATAGGAAGGGTCTCAGGTTTGGAATGGGAAGGAGTTTGATATCCCATCTCATGTTATAGGAAGGGTCTCAGGTTTGGTATTAGAAGCATCGACATATCACATCCTATGGTACAGGATGTATCTCAGGTTAGGAATGGCAAGTAGTCAGATATCAAATCTCATGCTACTGGTAGGATCTCAGGTTTGTAGTGGGAAGGAGTTGGATACCACATCTGATGCTATAGGAAGGATCTTATGTTTGGAAATGGAAGGAGTTGTTTATCAGATCTCATGCTATGGGAAGGGCCTCAGGTTTGCTATTGGAAGCATTGAGAAATCATATCTCATGCTATAGGAAGGGACTCAGGATTGGATTGGGAAGGAGTTGGATATCACATCTAATGCTATAGGAAGGGTCTCAGGTTTGGTATTAGAATCATTGAGATATCACATCTCATGCTATACGAAGGGACTCAGGATTGGATTGGGAAGGAGTTGGATATCACATCTCATGTTATAGGAAGGGTCTCAGGTTTGGTATTAGAAGCATTGAGATATCACATATCATGCTATAGGAAGGGTCTCAGGATTGGAATGGGGAGGAGTTGGATATCACATCTCATGCTATAGGAAGGGTCTCAGGTTTGGAATCTGAAGGAGTTGGATATCACACCTCATGAAATAGGAAGGGTCTCAGGTTTGGTATTATAAGCAGTGAGATATCACATCTCATGATATAGGAAGGGTCTCAGGTTTGGAATGGGAAGGAGTTGGATATCACATCTCATGTTATAGGAAGGCTCTCAGGTTTGGTATTAGAAGCATTGAGATATCAGATCTCATGCTATAAGAAGGGTTTCAGGATTGGAATGGGAAGGAGTTGGATATCACATCTCATGCTATAGGAAGGGTCTCAGGTTTGGAATGGGAAAGAGTTGGATATCAAAGCTCATGCTATAGGAAGGGTCTCGGGTTGGGTAATAGAAGCATTGAGATATCGCATCTCATGCTATAGGAAGGGTCTCAGGGTTGGAATGGGAAGGAGTTGGATATCACATCTCATGCTACAGGAAGGGTCTCTGGTTTGGAATGGGAATTAGTTGGATATCACATCTCATGCTATAGGAAGGGTCTCAGGTTTGGTATTAGAAGCATTGAGATATCACATCTCATGCTATAGGAAGGGTCTCAGGTTTGGAATGGGAAGGAGTTGGATATCACATCTCATGTTATAGGAAGGGTCTCAGGTTTGGTATTAGAAGCATTGAGACATCACATCTCATGCTATAGGAAGGGTCTCAGGATTGGAATGGGAAGGAGTTGGATATTGCATCTCATGCTATAGGAAGGGTCTCAGGATTGGAATTGGAAGGAGTTGGATATCACATCTCATGCTATAGGAAGAGTCTCAGGATTGGAATTGGAAGGAGTTGGATATCACATACCATGCTATAGGAAGGTTCTCAGGTTTGGTATTAGAAGCATTGAGATATCACATCTCATGCTATAGGAAGGGTCTCAGGCTTGGAATGGGAGGGAGTTTGATATCACATCTCATGTTATAGGAAGGTTCTCAGGTTTGGTATTAGAAGCACTGAGATATCACATCTGATGGTACAGGATGCATCTCAGGTTAGGAATGGCAAGGAGTCAAATATCAAATCTCATGCTACAGGTAGGATCTCAGGTTTGTTGTGGGAAGGAGTTGGATACCACATCTGATGCTTTAGGAAGGGTCTCAGGTTTGGAATCTGAAGGAGTTAGATATCACATCTCATACTATAGGAAGGGTCTCAGGTTTGGTATGGGAAGGAGTTGGATATCACATCTCATGTTATAGGAAGGGTCTCAGGTTTGGAATGGGAAGGAGTTGGATATCACATCTCATGCTATAGAAGGGTCTCAGGTTTGGAATGGGAAGGAGTTGGATATCATATCTCATGCTATAAGAAGGGTCTCAGGATTGGAATGGGAAGGAGTTGAATATCACATTTCATTCTATAGGAAGGGTCTCAGGTTTGGTATTAGACGCATTGCGATATCACATCTCATGCTACAGGAAGGGTCTTTGGTTTCGAATGGGAAGGAGTTGGATAGCACATCTGATGGTATAGGAAGGGTCTCAGGTTTGGAATGGGAAGGAGTTTGATATCACATCTCATGCTATAGGAAGGGTCTCAGGTTTGGAATGGGAAGGAGTTGGATATCACATCTCATGCTATAAGAAGGGTCTCAGGATTGGAATGGGAAGGAGTTGGATATAACATCTCATGCTATAGGAAGGGTCTCAGGTTTGGAATGGGAAGGAGTTGGATATCACATTTCATGCTATAGGAAGGGTCTCCGGTTTGGTATTAGAAGCATTGAGATATCACATCTCATACTATAGGAAGGCTCTCAGGTTTGGAATGGGAAGGAGTTGGATATCACATCTCATGCTGTAGCAAGGGTCTCAGGTTTGGTATTAGAAGTATTGAGATACCACATCTCATGCTATAGGAAGGGTCTAAGGATTGGAATGGGAAGGAGTTGGATATCACATATCATGCTATAGGAAGGGTCTCAGGTTGGAATGGGAAGGAGTTGAATATCACATCTCATGCTATAGGAAGGGTCTCAGCTTTGGAATGAGAAGGCTTTGGATATCACATCTCATGCTATAGGAAGGGTCTCCGGTTTGGTATTAGAAGCATTGAGATATCACATCTCATGCTATAGGAAGGGTCTCAGGTTTGGAATGGGAAGGAGTTGGATATCACATCTCATGCTATAGAGAGGGTCTCAGGTTTGGTATTAGAATCATTGAGATATCACATCTCATGCTATAGGAAGGGTCTCAGGTTTGGAATGGGAAGGAGTTGGATATCACATCTCATGCTATAGAGAGGGTCTCAGGTTTGGTATTAGAAGAATTGAGATATCACATCTCATGCTATAGGAAGGGTCTCAGGATTGGAATGGGAAGGAGTTGGATATCACATCTCATGCTATAGGAAGGGTCTCAGGTTTGGAATGGTAAGGAGTTGGATATCACATCTCATGTTATAGGAAGGGTCTCAGGTTTGGTATTAGAAGCATCGACATATCACATCCTATGGTACAGGATGTATCTCAGGTTAGGAATGGCAAGTAGTCAGATATCAAATCTCATGCTACTGGTAGGATCTCAGGTTTGTAGTGGGAAGGAGTTGGATACCACATCTGATGCTATAGGAAGGATCTTATGTTTGGAAATGGAAGGAGTTGTTTATCAGATCTCATGCTATGGGAAGGGCCTCAGGTTTGCTATTGGAAGCATTGAGAAATCATATCTCATGCTATAGGAAGGGACTCAGGATTGGATTGGGAAGGAGTTGGATATCACATCTAATGCTATAGGAAGGGTCTCAGGTTTGGTATTAGAATCATTGAGATATCACATCTCATGCTATACGAAGGGACTCAGGATTGGATTGGGAAGGAGTTGGATATCACATCTCATGTTATAGGAAGGGTCTCAGGTTTGGTATTAGAAGCATTGAGATATCACATATCATGCTATAGGAAGGGTCTCAGGATTGGAATGGGGAGGAGTTGGATATCACATCTCATGCTATAGGAAGGGTCTCAGGTTTGGAATCTGAAGGAGTTGGATATCACACCTCATGAAATAGGAAGGGTCTCAGGTTTGGTATTATAAGCAGTGAGATATCACATCTCATGATATAGGAAGGGTCTCAGGTTTGGAATGGGAAGGAGTTGGATATCACATCTCATGTTATAGGAAGGCTCTCAGGTTTGGAATGGGAAAGAGTTGGATATCAAAGCTCATGCTATAGGAAGGGTCTCGGGTTGGGTAATAGAAGCATTGAGATATCGCATCTCATGCTATAGGAAGGGTCTCAGGGTTGGAATGGGAAGGAGTTGGATATCACATCTCATGCTACAGGAAGGGTCTCTGGTTTGGAATGGGAATTAGTTGGATATCACATCTCATGCTATAGGAAGGGTCTCAGGTTTGGTATTAGAAGCATTGAGATATCACATCTCATGCTATAGGAAGGGTCTCAGGTTTGGATTGGGAAGGAGTTGGATATCACATCTCATGTTATAGGAAGGGTCTCAGGTTTGGTATTAGAAGCATTGAGACATCACATCTCATGCTATAGGAAGGGTCTCAGGATTGGAATGGGAAGGAGTTGGATATTGCATCTCATGCTATAGGAAGGGTCTCAGGATTGGAATTGGAAGGAGTTGGATATCACATCTCATGCTATAGGAAGAGTCTCAGGATTGGAATTGGAAGGAGTTGGATATCACATACCATGCTATAGGAAGGTTCTCAGGTTTGGTATTAGAAGCATTGAGATATCACATCTCATGCTATAGGAAGGGTCTCAGGCTTGGAATGGGAGGGAGTTTGATATCACATCTCATGTTATAGGAAGGTTCTCAGGTTTGGTATTAGAAGCACTGAGATATCACATCTGATGGTACAGGATGCATCTCAGGTTAGGAATGGCAAGGAGTCAAATATCAAATCTCATGCTACAGGTAGGATCTCAGGTTTGTTGTGGGAAGGAGTTGGATACCACATCTGATGCTTTAGGAAGGGTCTCAGGTTTGGAATCTGAAGGAGTTAGATATCACATCTCATGCTATAGGAAGGGTCTCAGGTTTGGTATGGGAAGGAGTTGGATATCACATCTCATGTTATAGGAAGGGTCTCAGGTTTGGAATGGGAAGGAGTTGGATATCACATCTCATGCTATAGAAGGGTCTCAGGTTTGGAATGGGAAGGAGTTGGATATCATATCTCATGCTATAAGAAGGGTCTCAGGATTGGAATGGGAAGGAGTTGAATATCACATTTCATTCTATAGGAAGGGTCTCAGGTTTGGTATTAGACGCATTGCGATATCACATCTCATGCTACAGGAAGGGTCTTTGGTTTCGAATGGGAAGGAGTTGGATAGCACATCTGATGGTATAGGAAGGGTCTCAGGTTTGGAATGGGAAGGAGTTTGATATCACATCTCATGCTATAGGAAGGGTCTCAGGTTTGGAATGGGAAGGAGTTGGATATCACATCTCATGCTATAAGAAGGGTCTCAGGATTGGAATGGGAAGGAGTTGGATATAACATCTCATGCTATAGGAAGGGTCTCAGGTTTGGAATGGGAAGGAGTTGGATATCACATTTCATGCTATAGGAAGGGTCTCCGGTTTGGTATTAGAAGCATTGAGATATCACATCTCATACTATAGGAAGGCTCTCAGGTTTGGAATGGGAAGGAGTTGGATATCACATCTCATGCTGTAGCAAGGGTCTCAGGTTTGGTATTAGAAGTATTGAGATACCACATCTCATGCTATAGGAAGGGTCTAAGGATTGGAATGGGAAGGAGTTGGATATCACATATCATGCTATAGGAAGGGTCTCAGGTTGGAATGGGAAGGAGTTGAATATCACATCTCATGCTATAGGAAGGGTCTCAGCTTTGGAATGAGAAGGCTTTGGATATCACATCTCACGCTATAGGAAGGGTCTCCGGTTTGGTATTAGAAGCATTGAGATATCACATCTCATGCTATAGGAAGGGTCTCAGGTTTGGAATGGGAAGGAGTTGGATATCACATCTCATGCTATAGAGAGGGTCTCAGGTTTGGTATTAGAATCATTGAGATATCACATCTCATGCTATAGGAAGGGTCTCAGGTTTGGAATGGGAAGGAGTTGGATATCACATCTCATGCTATAGAGAGGGTCTCAGGTTTGGTATTAGAAGAATTGAGATATCACATCTCATGCTATAGGAAGGGTCTCAGGATTGGAATGGGAAGGAGTTGGATATCACATCTCATGCTATAGGAAGGGTCTCAGGTTTGGAATGGTAAGGAGTTGGATATCACATCTCATGTTATAGGAAGGGTCTCAGGTTTGGTATTAGAAGCATCGACATATCACATCCTATGGTACAGGATGTATCTCAGGTTAGGAATGGCAAGTAGTCAGATATCAAATCTCATGCTACTGGTAGGATCTCAGGTTTGTAGTGGGAAGGAGTTGGATACCACATCTGATGCTATAGGAAGGATCTTAGGTTTGGAAATGGAAGGAGTTGTTTATCAGATCTCATGCTATGGGAAGGGCCTCAGGTTTGCTATTGGAAGCATTGAGAAATCATATCTCATGCTATAGGAAGGGACTCAGGATTGGATTGGGAAGGAGTTGGATATCACATCTAATGCTATAGGAAGGGCCTCAGTTTTGGTATTAGAATCATTGAGATATCACATCTCATGCTATACGAAGGGACTCAGGATTGGATTGGGAAGGAGTTGGATATCACATCTCATGTTATAGGAAGGTTCTCAGGTTTGGTATTAGAAGCATTGAGACATCACATCTCATGCTATAGGAAGGGTCTCAGGATTGGAATGGGAAGGAGTTGGATATTGCATCTCATGCTATAGGAAGGGTCTCAGGATTGGAATTGGAAGGAGTTGGATATCACATCTCATGCTATAAGAACAGTCTCAGGATTGGAATTGGAAGGAGTTGGATATCACATCTCATGTTATAGGAAGGTTCTCAGGTTTGGTATTAGAAGCACTGAGATATCACATCTGATGGTACAGGATGCATCTCAGGTTAGGAATGGCAAGGAGTCAAATATCAAATCTCATGCTACAGGTAGGATCTCAGGTTTGTTGTGGGAAGGAGTTGGATACCACATCTGATGCTTTAGGAAGGGTCTCAGGTTTGGAATCTGAAGGAGTTAGATATCACATCTCATGCTATAGGAAGGGTCTCAGGTTTGGTATGGGAAGGAGTTGGATATCACATCTCATGTTATAGGAAGGGTCTCAGGTTTGGAATGGGAAGGAGTTGGATATCACATCTCATGTTATAGGAAGGGTCTCAGGTTTGGTATTAGAAGCATTGAGATATCACAACTTATGCTACAGGAAGGGTCTCTGGTTTGGAAAGGGAAGGAGTTGGATATCACATCTCATGCTATAGGAAGGGTATCAATTTTGGAATGGGAAGGAGTTTGATATCACATCTCAGGTTTGGAATGGGAAGGAGTTGGATATCACATCTCATGCTATAGGAAGGGTATCAGGTTTGGAATGGGAAGGAGTTTGATATCACATCTCATGTTATAGGAAGGGTATCAGGTTTGGAATGGGAAGGAGTTGGATATCACATCTAATGTTATAGGAAGGGTTTCAGGTTTGGTATTAGAAGCATTGAGATATCACATCTTATGCTACAGGAAGGGTCTCAGGTTTGGAATGGGAAGGAGTTGGATATCACATCTCATGCTATAAGAAGGGTCTCAGGTTTGGAAAGGGAAGGAGTTGGATATCACATCTCATGCTATAGGAAGGGTCTCGGGATTGGAATGGGAAGGAGTTGGATATCAAATTTCATGCTATAGGAAGGGTCTCAGGTTTGGTATTAGAAGCTTTGAGATATCACATCTCATGTTATAGGAAGGGTCTCAGGTTTGGTATTAGAAGCATTGAGATATCACATCTCATGCTACAGGAAGGGTCTCTGGTTTGGAAAGGAAAGGAGTTGGATATCACATCTCATGCTATAGGAAGGGTCTCAGGTTTGGAATGGGAAGGAGTTGGATATCACATCTCATGATATAAGAAGGGTCTCAGGTTTGGAATGTAAGGAGTTGGATTTCACATTTCATGCAATAGGAAGGGTGTCAGGTTTGGTATTAGAAGCATTGAGATATCACATCTCATGCTATAGATAGGGTCTCAAAATTGGAATGGGAAGGAGTTGGATATAACATCTCATGCTATAGGAAGGGTCTCAGGTTTGGAATGGGAAGGAGTTGGATATCACATTTCATGCTGTAGGAAGGGTCTCCTGTTTGGTATTAGAAGCATTGAGATATCACATCTCTCGCTATAGGAAGGGTCTCAGGTTTGGAATGGGAAGGAGTTGGATATCACATCTCATGCTATAGGAAGGGTCTCAGGTTTGGTATTAGAAGTATTGAGATATCACATCTCATGCTATAGGAAGGGTCTCAGGATTGGAATGGGAAGGAGTTGGATATCAAATTTCATTCTATAGGAAGGGTCTCAGGTTGGAATGGGAAGGAGTTGAATATCACATCTCATGCTATCGGAAGGGTCTCAGGTTTTGAATGAGAAGGATTTGGATATCACATCTCATGGTATATGAAGGGTCTCAGGTTTGGTATTAGAAGCATTGAGATATCACATCTCATGCTACAGGAAGGGTCTCAGGTTTGGAATGAGAAGGAGTTGGACATCACATCTCATGGTATAGGAAGGGTCTCAGGTTTGGTATTAGAAGCATTGAGATATCACATCTCATGCCACAGGAAGGGTCTCAGGTTTGGAATGGGAATGGTTTTGATATCACATCTCATGCTATAGAAGGGTCTCAGGTTTGGAATGGGAAGGAGTTGGATATCACATCTCATGCTATAAGAAGGGTCTCAGGATTGGAAAGGGAAGGAGTTGGATATCACATTTCATTCTATAGGAAGGGTCTCAGGTTTGGTATTAGAAGCATTGCAATATCACATCTCATGCTAAAGGAAGGGTCTTTGGTTTGGAATGGGAAGGAGTTGGATAGCACATCTCATGCTATAGGAAGGGTCTCAGGTTTAGAATGGGAAGGAGTTTGATATCACATCTCATGCTATAGGAAGGGTCTCAGGTTTGGAATGGGAAGGAGTTGGATATCACATCTCATGCTATAAGAAGGGTCTCAGGATTGGAATGGGACGGAGTTGGATATAACATCTCATGCTATAGGAAGGGTCTCAGGTTTGGAATGGGAAGGAGTTGGATATCACATTTCATGCTATAGGAAGGGTCTCCGGTTTGGTATTAGAAGCATTGAGATATCACATCTCATACTATAGGATGGGTCTCAGGTTTGGAATGGGAAGGAGTTGGATATCACATCTCATGCTGTAGCAAGGGTCTCAGGTTTGGTATTAGAAGTATTGAGATATCACATCTCATGCTATAGGAAGGGTCTCAGGATTGGAATGGGAAGGAGTTGAATATCACATCTCATGCTATAGAAAGGGTCTCAGGTTGGAATGGGAAGGAGTTGAATATCACATCTCATGCTATAAGAAGGGTCTCAGGTTTGGAATGAGAAGGAGTTGGATATCACATCTCATGCTATAGGAAGGGTCTCAGGTTTGGTATTAGAAGCATTGAGATATCACATCTCATGCTACAGGAAGGGTCTCAGGTTTGGAATGGGAAGGAGTTGGATATCACATCTCATGCTATAGGAAGGGTCTCAGGTTTGGTATTAGAAGCATTGAGATATCACATCTCATACTATAGGATGGGTCTCAGGTTTGGAATGGGAAGGAGTTGGATATCACATCTCATGCTGTAGCAAGGGTCTCAGGTTTGGTATTAGAAGTATTGAGATATCACATCTCATGCTATAGGAAGGGTCTCAGGATTGGAATGGGAAGGAGTTGAATATCACATCTCATGCTATAGAAAGGGTCTCAGGTTGGAATGGGAAGGAGTTGAATATCACATCTCATGCTATAAGAAGGGTCTCAGGTTTGGAATGAGAAGGAGTTGGATATCACATCTCATGGTATAGGAAGGGTCTCAGGTTTGGTATTAGAAGCATTGACATATCACATCTCATGCTACAGGAAGGGTCTCAGGTTTGGAATGGGAATGAGCTTGAGATCACATCTCATGCTATAAGAAGGGTTTCAGGTTTGGAATGGGAAGGAGTTTGATATCACATCTCATGCTATAGGAAGGGTCTCAGGTTTGGAATGGGAAGGAGTTGGATATCACATTTCATGCTATAGGAAGGGTCTCCGGTTTGGTATTAGAAGCATTGAGATATCACATCTCATACTATAGGAAGGGTCTCAGGTTTGGAATGGGAAGGAGTTGGATATCACATCTCATGCTGTAGCAAGGGTCTCAGGTTTGGTATTAGAAGTATTGAGATATCACATCTCATGCTATAGGAAGGTTCTCAGGATTGGAATGGGAAGGAGTTGAATATCACATCTCATGCTATAGGAAGGGTCTCAGGTTGGAATGGGAAGGAGTTGAATATCACATCTCATGCTATACGAAGGGTCTCAGGTTTGGAATGAGAAGGAGTTGGATATCACATCTCATGCTATAGGAAGGGTCTCAGGTTTGGTATTAGAAGCATTGAGATATCACATCTCATGCTACAGGAAGGGTCTCAGTTTTGGAATGAGAAGGGGTTGGATATCACATCTCATGGTATAGGAAGGGTCTCAGGTTTGGTATTAGAAGCATTGACATATCACATCTCATGCTACAGGAAGGGTCTCAGGTTTGGAATGGGAATGAGCTTGAGATCACATCTCATGCTATAAGAAGGGTCTCAGGTTTGGAATGGGAAGGAGTTTGATATCACATCTCATGCTATAGGAAGGGTCTCAGGTTTGGAATGGGAAGGAGTTGGATATCACATCTCATGTTATAAGAAGGGTCTCAGGATTGGAATGGGAAGGAGTTTGATATCACATATCATGCTATAGGAAAGGTCTCAGGTTTGGAATGGGAAGGAGTTGGATATCACATCTC
The DNA here is from genome assembly GCF_040938575.1 of Ambystoma mexicanum. Lineage (NCBI taxonomy): Eukaryota > Metazoa > Chordata > Amphibia > Caudata > Ambystomatidae > Ambystoma > Ambystoma mexicanum. The sequence goes on along the minus strand of NW_027182444.1, from coordinate 1,356,509 downwards.
ATGCTATAAGAAGGGTATCAGGATTGGAATGGGAAGGAGTTGGATATAACATCTCATGCTATGGGAAGGGTCTCAGGTTTGGAATGGGAAGGAGTTGGATATCACATTTCATGCTATAGGAAGGGTCTCAGGTTTGGTATTAGAAGCATTGAGATTTCACATCTCATGCTATAGGAAGGGTCTCAGGATTGGAATGGGAAGGAGGAGTTGGATATAACATCTCATGCTATAGGAAGGGTCTCAGGTTTGGAATGGGAAAGAGTTGGATATCAAATCTCATGCTATAGGAAGGGTCTCGGGTTGGGTAATAGAAGCATTGAGATATCACATCTCATGCTATAGGAAGGGTCTCGGGGTTGGAATGGGAAGGAGTTGGATATCACATCCCATGCTACAAGAAGGGTCTCTGGTTTGGAATGGGAATTCGTTGGATATCACATCTCATGCTATAGGAAGGGTCTCAGGTTTGGAATGGGAAGGAGTTGGATATCACATTTCATGCTATATGAAGGGTCTCAGGTTTGGTATTAGAAGCATTGAGATATCACATCTCATGCTATAGGAAGAGTCTCAGGTTTGGAATGGGAAGGAGTTGGATATCACATCTCATGTTATAGGAAGGGTCTCAGGTTTGGTATTAGAAGCATTGAAATATCACATCTCATGCTATAGGAAGGGTCTCAGGATTGGAATGGGAAGGAGTTGGATATTGCATCTCATGCTATAGGAAGGGTCTCAGGTTTGGTATTAGAAGCATTGAGATATCACATCTCATGCTATAGGAAGGGTCTCAGGATTGGAATGGGAAGGAGCTGGATATCACATCTCATGCTATAGGAAGGGTCTCAGGTTTGGAACGGGAAGGAGTTGGACATCACATACCATGCTATAGGAAGGTTCTCAGGTTTGGTATTAGAAGCAGTGAGATATCACATCTCATGCTATATGAAGGGTCTCAGGCTTGGAATGGGAAGTACTTCGATATCACATCTCATGTTATAGGAAGATTCTCAGGTTTGGTATTAGAAGCACTGAGATATCACTTCTCATGGTACAGGATGCATCTCAGGTTAGGAATGGCAAGGAGTCAGATATCACATCTCATGCTACAGGTAGGATCTCAGGTTTGTTGTGGGAAGGAGTTGGATACCACATCTGATTCTTTAGGAAGGGTCTCAGGTTTGGAATGGGAAGGAGTTGGATATCACATTTAATGCTAAAGGAAGGGTCTCAGGTTTGGTATTAGAAGCATTGAGATATCACATCTCATGCTATCGGAAGCGTCTCGGGATTGGAATGGGAAGGAGTTGGATATAACATCTGATGCTATAGGAAGGGTCTCAGGTTTGGAATGGGAAGGAGTTGGATATCACATTTCATGCTATAGGAAGGGTCTCCGGTTTGGTATTAGAAGCATTGAGATATCACATCTCATACTATAGGAAGGCTCTCAGGTTTGGAATGGGAAGGAGTTGGATATCACATCTCATGCTGTAGCAAGGGTCTCAGGTTTGGTATTAGAAGTATTGAGATACCACATCTCATGCTATAGGAAGGGTCAAAGGATTGGAATGGGAAGGAGTTGGATATCACATCTCATGCTATAGGAAGGGTCTCAGGTTGGAATGGGAAGGAGTTGAATATCACATCTCATGCTATAGGAAGGGTCTCAGCTTTGGAATGAGAAGGATTTGGATAGCACATACCATACTATAGGAAGGTTCTCAGGTTTGGCATTAGAAGCATTTTGATATCACATCTCATGGTATAGGAAGGGTCTCAGGTTTGGTATTAGAAGCATTGAGATATCACGTCTCATGTACAGGAAGGGTCTCAGGTTTGGAATGTGAATGAGTTTGATATCACATCTCATGCTATAGAAGGGTCTCAGGTTTGGAATGGGAAGGAGTTGGATATCACATCTCATGCTATAAGAAGGGTCTCAGGATTGGAATGGGAAGGAGTTGAATATCACATTTCATTCTATAGGAAGGGTCTCAGGTTTGGTATTAGAAGCATTGCGATATCACATCTCATGCTACAGGAAGGGTCTTTGGTTTCGAATGGGAAGGAGTTGGATAGCACATCTGATGGTATAGGAAGGGTCTCAGGTTTGGAATGGGAAGGAGTTTGATATCACATCTCATGCTATAGGAAGGGTCTCAGGTTTGGAATGGGAAGGAGTTGGATATCACATCTCATGCTATAAGAAGGGTCTCAGGATTGGAATGGAAAGGAGTTGGATATAACATCTCATGCTATAGGAAGGGTCTCAGGTTTGGAATGGGAAGGAGTTGGATATCACATTTCATGCTATAGGAAGGGTCTCCGGTTTGGTATTAGAAGCATTGAGATATCACATCTCATACTATAGGAAGGCTCTCAGGTTTGGAATGGGAAGGAGTTGGATATCACATCTCATGCTGTAGCAAGGGTCTCAGGTTTGGTATTAGAAGTATTGAGATACCACATCACATGCTATAGGAAGGGTCTAAGGATTGGAATGGGAAGGAGTTGGATATCACATCTCATGCTATAGGAAGGGTCTCAGGTTGGAATGGGAAGGAGTTGAATATCACATCTCATGCTATAGGAAGGGTCTCAGCTTTGGAATGAGAAGGCTTTGGATATCACATCTCATGCTATAGGAAGGGTCTCAGGTTTGGAATGGGAAGGAGTTGGATATAACATCTCATGCTATAGAGAGGGTCTCAGGTTTGGTATTAGAATAATTGAGATATCACATCTCATGCTATAGGAAGGGTCTCAGGCTTGGAATGGGAAGGAGTTGGATATCACATCTCATGCTATAGAGAGGGTCTCAGGTTTGGTATCAGAAGAATTGAGATATCACATCTCATGCTATAGGAAGGGTCTCAGGATTGGAATGGGAAGGAGTTGGATTTCACATCTCATGCTATAGGAAGGGTCTCAGGTTTGGAATGGTAAGGAGTTGGATATCACATCTCATGTTATAGGAAGGGTCTCAGGTTTGGTATTAGAAGCATCAAGATATCACATCCTATGGTACAGGATGTATCTCAGGTTAGGAATGGCAAGGAGTCAGATATCAATTCTCATGCTACTGGTAGGATCTCAGGTTTGTAGTGGGAAGGAGTTGGATACCACATCTGATGCTATAGGAAGGATCTTAGGTTTGGAAATGGAAGGAGTTGTTTATCAGATCTCATGCTATGGGAAGGGCCTCAGGTTTGCTATTGGAAGCATTGAGAAATCACATCTCATGCTATAGGAAGGGACTCAGGATTGGATTGGGAAGGAGTTGAATATCACATCTAATGCTATAGGAAGGGTCTCAGGTTTGGTATTAGAATCATTGAGATATCACATCTCATGCTTTAGGAAGGGACTCAGGATTGGATTGGGAAGGAGTTGGATATCACATCTCATGTTATAGGAAGGGTCTCAGGTTTGGTATTAGAAGCATTGAGATATCACATACCATGCTATAGGAAGGTTCTCAGGTTTGGTATTAGAAGCATTGAGATATCACATCTCATGCTATAGGAAGGGTCTCAGGCTTAGAATGGGAAGGAGTTCGATATCACATCTCATGTTACAGGAAGGTTCTCAGGTTTGGTATTAGAAGCACTGAGATATCACATCTGATGGTACAGGATGCATCTCAGGTTAGGAATGGCAAGGAGTCAGATATCAAATCTCATGCTACAGGTAGGATCTCAGGTTTGTTGTGGGAAGGAGTTGGATACCACATCTGATGCTTTAGGAAGGGTCTCAGGTTTGGAATCTGAAGGAGTTAGATATCACATCTCATGCTATAGGAAGGGTCTCAGGTTTGGTATGGGAAGGAGTTGGATATCACATCTCATGTTATAGGAAGGGTCTCAGGTTTGGAATGGGAAGGAGTTGGATATCACATCTCATGTTATAGGAAGGGTCTCAGGTTTGGTATTAGAAGCATTGAGATATCACATCTTATGCTACAGGAAGGGTCTCTGGTTTGGAAAGGGAAGGAGTTGGATATCACATCTCATGCTATAGGAAGGGTATCAATTTTGGAATGGGAAGGAGTTTGATATCACATCTCAGGTTTGGAATGGGAAGGAGTTGGATATCACATCTCATGCTATAGGAAGGGTATCAGGTTTGGAATGGGAAGGAGTTTGATATCACATCTCATGTTATAGGAAGGTCTCAGGTTCGAATGGGAAGGAGTTGGATATCACATCTAATGTTATAGGAAGGGTCTCAGGTTTGGTATTAGAAGAATTGAGATATCACATCTTATGCTACAGGAAGGGTCTCAGGTTTGGAAAGGGAAGGAGTTGGATATCACATCTCATGCTATATGAAGGGTATCAGGTTTGGAATGGGAATGAGTTTGATATCACATCTCATGTTATAGTAAGGGTCTCAGAATTGAAATGGGAAGGAGTTGGATATCACATCTCATGCTATAGAAAGGGTATCAGGATTGGAATGAGAAGGGTTTGGATATCACATGTCTTGCTATAGGAAGGGTCTCGGGTTGGGTAATAGAAGCATTGATATATCACATCTCATGGTATAGGAAGGGTCTCAGGGTTGGAATGGGAAGGAGTTGCATATCACATCTCATGCTATAGGAAGGGTCTCAGGTTTGGAATGGGAAGGAGTTGGATATCACATTTCATGCTATAGGAAGGGTCTCAGGTTTGGTATTAGAAGCATTGAGATATCACATCTCATGCTATCGGAAGCGTCTCGGGATTGGAATGGGAAGGAATTGGATATAACATCTGATGCTATAGGAAAGGTCTCAGGTTTGGAATGGGAAGGAGTTGGATATCACATTTCATGCTATAGGAAGGGTCTCAGGTTTGGTATTAGAAGCATTGAGATATCACATCTCATGCTATAGGAAGGGTCTCGGGATTGGAATGGGAAGGAGTTGGATATCAAATTTCATGCTATAGGAAGGGTCTCAGGTTTGGTATTAGAAGCTTTGAGATATCACATCTCATGTTATAGGAAGGGTCTCCGGTTTGGTATTAGAAGCATTGAGATATCACATCTCATACTATAGGAAGGCTCTCAGGTTTGGAATGGGAAGGAGTTGGATATCACATCTCATGCTGTAGCAAGGGTCTCAGGTTTGGTATTAGAAGTATTGAGATACCACATCTCATGCTATAGGAAGGGTCTAAGGATTGGAATGGGAAGGAGTTGGATATCACATCTCATGCTATAGGAAGGGTCTCAGGTTGGAATGGGAAGGAGTTGAATATCACATCTCATGCTATAGGAAGGGTCTCAGCTTTGGAATGAGAAGGCTTTGGATATCACATCTCATGCTATAGGAAGGGTCTCAGGTTTGGTATTAGAAGCATTGAGATATCACATCTCATGCTACAGGAAGGGTCTCAGGTTTGGAATGAGAAGGAGTTGGACATCACATCTCATGGTATAGGAAGGGTCTCAGGTTTGGTATTAGAAGCATTGAGATATCACATCTCATGCTATAGGAAGGGTCTCAGGTTTGGAATGGGAAGGAGTTGGATATCACATCTCATGCTATAGAGAGGGTCTCAAGTTTGGTATTAGAATCATTGAGATATCACATCTCATGCTATAGGAAGGGTTTCAGGTTTGGAATGGGAAGGAGTTGGATATCACATCTCATGCTATACAGAGGGTCTCATGTTTGGTATTAGAAGAATTGAGATATCACATCTCATGCTATAGGAAGGGTCTCAGGATTGGAATGGGAAGGAGTTGGATATCACATCTCATGCTATAGGAAGGGTCTCAGGTTTGGAATGGTAAGGAGTTGGATATCACATCTCATGCTATAGGAAGGGTCTCAGCTTTGGAATGAGAAGGCTTTGGATATCACATCTCATGCTATAGGAAGGGTCTCAGGTTTGGTATTAGAAGCATTGAGATATGACATCTCATGCTACAGGAAGGGACTCAGGTTTGGAATGAGAAGGAGTTGGACATCCCATCTCATGGTATAGGAAGGGTCTCAGGTTTGGTATTAGAAGCATTGAGATATCACATCTCATGCTATAGGAAGGGTTTCAGGTTTGGAATGGGAAGGAGTTGGATATCACATCTCATGCTATAGAGAGGGTCTCAGGTTTGGTATTAGAATCATTGAGATATCACTTCTCATGCTATAGGAAGGGTCTCAGGTTTGGAATGGGAAGGAGTTGGATATCACATCTCATGCTATACAGAGGGTCTCAGGTTTGGTATTAGAAGAATTGAGATATCACATCTCATGCTATAGGAAGGGTCTCAGGATTGGAATGGGAAGGAGTTGGATATCACATCTCATGCTATAGGAAGGGTCTCAGGTTTGGAATGGTAAGGAGTTGGATATCACATCTCATGTTATAGGAAGGGTCTCAGGTTTGGTATTAGAAGCATCGAGATATCACATCCTATGGTACAGGATGTATCTCAGGTTAGGAATGGCAAGGAGTCAGATATCAAATCTCATGCTACTGGTAGGATCTCAGGTTTGTAGTGGGAAGGAGTTGGATACCACATCTGATGCTATAGGAAGGATCTTAGGTTTGGAAATGGAAGGAGTTGTTTATCAGATCTCATGCTATGGGAAGGGCCTCAGGTTTGCTATTGGAAGCATTGAGAAATCACATCTCATGCTATAGGAAGGGACTCAGGATTGTATTGGGAAGGAGTTGGATATCACAGCTAATGCTATAGGAAGGGTCTCAGGTTTGGTATTAGAATCATTGAGATATCACATCTCATGCTATAGGAAGGGACTCAGGATTGGATTGGGAAGGAGTTGGATATCACATCTCATGTTATAGGAAGGGTCTCCGGTTTGGTATTAGAAGCATTGAGATATCACATCTCATACTATAGGAAGGCTCTCAGGTTTGGAATGGGAAGGAGTTGGATATCACATCTCATGCTGTAGCAAGTGTCTCAGGTTTGGTATTAGAAGTATTGAGATACCACATCTCATGCTATAGGAAGGGTCTAAGGATTGGAATGGGAAGGAGTTGGATATCACATCTCATGCTATAGGAAGGGTCTCAGGTTGGAATGGGAAGGAGTTGAATATCACATCTCATGCTATAGGAAGGGTCTCAGCTTTGGAATGAGAAGGCTTTGGATATCACATCTCATGCTATAGGAAGGGTCTCAGGTTTGGTATTAGAAGCATTGAGATATCACATCTCATGCTACAGGAAGGGTCTCAGGTTTGGAATGAGAAGGAGTTGGACATCACATCTCATGGTATAGGAAGGGTCTCAGGTTTGGTATTAGAAGCATTGAGATATCACATCTCATGCTATAGGAAGGGTCTCAGGTTTGGAATGGGAAGGAGTTGGATATCACATCTCATGCTATAGAGAGGGTCTCAAGTTTGGTATTAGAATCATTGAGATATCACATCTCATGCTATAGGAAGGGTTTCAGGTTTGGAATGGGAAGGAGTTGGATATCACATCTCATGCTATACAGAGGGTCTCATGTTTGGTATTAGAAGAATTGAGATATCACATCTCATGCTATAGGAAGGGTCTCAGGATTGGAATGGGAAGGAGTTGGATATCACATCTCATGCTATAGGAAGGGTCTCAGGTTTGGAATGGTAAGGAGTTGGATATCACATCTCATGCTATAGGAAGGGTCTCAGCTTTGGAATGAGAAGGCTTTGGATATCACATCTCATGCTATAGGAAGGGTCTCAGGTTTGGTATTAGAAGCATTGAGATATGACATCTCATGCTACAGGAAGGGACTCAGGTTTGGAATGAGCAGGAGTTGGACATCCCATCTCATGGTATAGGAAGGGTCTCAGGTTTGGTATTAGAAGCATTGAGATATCACATCTCATGCTATAGGAAGGGTCTCAGGTTTGTAATGGGAAGGAGTTGGATATCACATCTCATGCTATAGAGAGGGTCTCAGGTTTGGTATTAGAATCATTGAGATATCACTTCTCATGCTATAGGAAGGGTCTCAGGTTTGGAATGGGAAGGAGTTGGATATCACATCTCATGCTATACAGAGGGTCGCAGGTTTGTATTAGAAGAATTGAGATATCACATCTCATGCTATAGGAAGGGTCTCAGGATTGGAATGGGAAGGAGTTGGATATCACATCTCATGCTATAGGAAGGGTCTCAGGTTTGGAATGGTAAGGAGTTGGATATCACATCTCATGTTATAGGAAGGGTCTCAGGTTTGGTATTAGAAGCATCGAGATATCACATCCTATGGTACAGGATGTATCTCAGGTTAGGAATGGCAAGGAGTCAGATATCAAATCTCATGCTACTGGTAGGATCTCAGGTTTGTAGTGGGAAGGAGTTGGATACCACATCTGATGCTATAGGAAGGATCTTAGGTTTGGAAATGGAAGGAGTTGTTTATCAGATCTCATGCTATGGGAAGGGCCTCAGGTTTGCTATTGGAAGCATTGAGAAATCACATCTCATGCTATAGGAAGGGACTCAGGATTGTATTGGGAAGGAGTTGGATATCACAGCTAATGCTATAGGAAGGGTCTCAGGTTTGGTATTAGAATCATTGAGATATCACATCTCATGCTATAGGAAGGGACTCAGGATTGGATTGGGAAGGAGTTGGATATCACATCTCATGTTATAGGAAGGGTCTCCGGTTTGGTATTAGAAGCATTGAGATATCACATCTCATACTATAGGAAGGCTCTCAGGTTTGGAATGGGAAGGAGTTGGATATCACATCTCATGCTGTAGCAAGGGTCTCAGGTTTGGTATTAGAAGTATTGAGATACCACATCTCATGCTATAGGAAGGGTCTAAGGATTGGAATGGGAAGGAGTTGGATATCACATCTCATGCTATAGGAAGGGTCTCAGGTTGGAATGGGAAGGAGTTGAATATCACATCTCATGCTATAGGAAGGGTCTCAGCTTTGGAATGAGAAGGCTTTGGATATCACATCTCATGCTATAGGAAGGGTCTCAGGTTTGGTATTAGAAGCATTGAGATATCACATCTCATGCTACAGGAAGGGTCTCAGGTTTGGAATGAGAAGGAGTTGGACATCACATCTCATGGTATAGGAAGGGTCTCAGGTTTGGTATTAGAAGCATTGAGATATCACATCTCATGCTATAGGAAGGGTCTCAGGTTTGGAATGGGAAGGAGTTGGATATCACATCTCATGCTATAGAGAGGGTCTCAAGTTTGGTATTAGAATCATTGAGATATCACATCTCATGCTATAGGAAGGGTTTCAGGTTTGGAATGGGAAGGAGTTGGATATCACATCTCATGCTATACAGAGGGTCTCATGTTTGGTATTAGAAGAATTGAGATATCACATCTCATGCTATAGGAAGGGTCTCAGGATTGGAATGGGAAGGAGTTGGATATCACATCTCATGCTATAGGAAGGGTCTCAGGTTTGGAATGGTAAGGAGTTGGATATCACATCTCATGCTATAGGAAGGGTCTCAGCTTTGGAATGAGAAGGCTTTGGATATCACATCTCATGCTATAGGAAGGGTCTCAGGTTTGGTATTAGAAGCATTGAGATATGACATCTCATGCTACAGGAAGGGACTCAGGTTTGGAATGAGCAGGAGTTGGACATCCCATCTCATGGTATAGGAAGGGTCTCAGGTTTGGTATTAGAAGCATTGAGATATCACATCTCATGCTATAGGAAGGGTCTCAGGTTTGTAATGGGAAGGAGTTGGATATCACATCTCATGCTATAGAGAGGGTCTCAGGTTTGGTATTAGAATCATTGAGATATCACTTCTCATGCTATAGGAAGGGTCTCAGGTTTGGAATGGGAAGGAGTTGGATATCACATCTCATGCTATACAGAGGGTCGCAGGTTTGGTATTAGAAGAATTGAGATATCACATCTCATGCTATAGGAAGGGTCTCAGGATTGGAATGGGAAGGAGTTGGATATCACATCTCATGCTATAGGAAGGGTCTCAGGTTTGGAATGGTAAGGAGTTGGATATCACATCTCATGTTATAGGAAGGGTCTCAGGTTTGGTATTAGAAGCATCGAGATATCACATCCTATGGTACAGGATGTATCTCAGGTTAGGAATGGCAAGGAGTCAGATATCAAATCTCATGCTACTGGTAGGATCTCAGGTTTGTAGTGGGAAGGAGTTGGATACCACATCTGATGCTATAGGAAGGATCTTAGGTTTGGAAATGGAAGGAGTTGTTTATCAGATCTCATGCTATGGGAAGGGCCTCAGGTTTGCTATTGGAAGCATTGAGAAATCACATCTCATGCTATAGGAAGGGACTCAGGATTGGATTGGGAAGGAGTTGGATATCACATCTAATGCTATAGGAAGGGTCTCAGGTTTGGTATTAGAATCATTGAGATATCACATCTCATGCTATAGGAAGGGACTCAGGATTGGATTGGGAAGGAGTTGGATATCACATCTCATGTTATAGGAAGGTTCTCAGGTTTGGTATTAGAAGCATTGAGATATCACATATCATGCTATAGGAAGGGTCTCAGGATTGGAATGGGGAGGAGTTGGATATCACATCTCATGGTTTAGGAAGGGTCTCAGGTTTGGAATCTGAAGGAGTTGGATATCACACCTCATGAAATAGGAAGGGTCTCAGGTTTGGTATTATAAGCAGTGAGATATCACATCTCATGATATAGGAAGGGTCTCAGGTTTGGAATGGGAAGGAGTTGGATATCACATCTCATGTTATAGGAAGGCTCTCAGGTTTGGTATTAGAAGCATTGAGATATCAGATCTCATGCTATAAAAAGGGTCTCAGAATTGGAATGGGAAGGAGTTGGATATCACATCTCATGCTATAGGAAGGGTCTCAGGTTTGGAATGGGAAAGAGTTGGATATCAAGGCTCATGCTATAGGAAGGGTCTCGGGTTGGGTAATAGAAGCATTGAGATATCACATCTCATGCTATAGGAAGGGTCTCAGGGTTGGAATGGGAAGGAGTTGGATATCACATCTCATGCTACAGGAAGGGTCTCTGGTTTGGAATGGGAATTAGTTGGATATCACATCTCATGCTATAGGAAGGGTCTCAGGTTTGGTATTAGAAGCATTGAGATATCACATCTCATGCTATAGGAAGGGTCTCAGGTTTGGAATGGGAAGGAGTTGGATATCACATCTCATGTTATAGGAAGGGTCTCAGGTTTGGTATTAGAAGCATTGAGACATCACATCTCATAATATAGGAAGGGTCTCAGGATTGGAATGGGAAGGAGTTGGATATTGCATCTCATGTTATAGGAAGGGTCTCAGGTTTGGTATTAGAAGCATTGAGACATCACATTTCATGCTATAGGAAGGGTCTCAGGTTTGGTATTAGAAGCATTGAGATATCACATCTCATGCTATCGGAAGCGTCTCGGGATTGGAATGGGAAGGAGTTGGATATAACATCTGATGCTATAGTAAAGGTCTCAGGTTTGGAATGGGAAGGAGTTGGATATCACATTTCATGCTATAGGAAGGGTCTCAGGTTTGGTATTAGAAGCATTGAGATATCACATCTCATGCTATAGGAAGGGTCTCGGGATTGGAATGGGAAGGAGTTGGATATCAAATTTTATGCTATAGGAAGGGTCTCAGGTTTGGTATTAGAAGCTTTGAGATATCACATCTCATGTTATAGGAAGGGTCTCAGGTTTGGTATTAGAAGCATTGAGATATCACATCTCATGCTACAGGAAGGGTCTCTGGTTTGGAAAGGAAAGGAGTTGGATATCACATCTCATGCTATAGGATGGGTCTCAGGTTTGGAATGGGAAGGAGTTGGATATCACATCTCATGCTATAAGAAGGGTCTCAGGTTTGGAATGTGAAGGAGTTGGATATCACATTTCATGCGATAGGAAGGGTGTCAGGTTTGGTATTAGAAGCATTGAGATATCACATCTCATGCTATAGGAAGGGTCTCAGAATTGGAATGGGAAGTGTTAGGAAAGATTTCGTAATTGTAGGTAATTTTCCTTCCATGTGGCAACCCCTAAACTTTTTGCTGTTGTTTTTCACCTTGTTCTTGACTTTGCCAGAGAAGTGCAGCCTTCTGCCGCACTCCTCTGGGCTTTCGCTCCTTTCTTACGGGGAAACTGACATGCCCTTAAGACAGTCAGTACGGGGGAACGCTGTTTCCCGTAGTTTCTTTTATCATGTTGCGGCTTTAGTGCAACATGACACAAGAGGGCACTGTAAGATAAGTTACAGCTCTCTTGGGTCTCTAGCCTTCTACAGGCCCTAGATACTCGTTTAGGATGGTATTTGATCGGTGCAAGTCATTCAGGGACTGGAATGGTGGCAGCGATCGATTTGTGGATTTTGAGCTCCTTTTGGCGTTCTGAGCGCGTTTTTCGCACTGAACCCAAAATGGTGGCCTGGCTCCCAAAATGGCCAGACCACGAGGCTCCTTTGTCTTGTCCACTGACCTTCTTGCTCCCTTCACCTTCCCCGGGTCAAGCTGACCCGGGGCCTTCCTTATTTGGGCATGTACTTTCCCGCGAAACACGGATGCTTTCACGGGCTTCTACATGTCGTTTGTGTGCCTCCAGGGTGTGGGCTGGGATGTCTGGTCCCAATACACATCCTGGGTGCCAGAGAGTCTAGGGTGGTGTGAATGCCTGGGACCACCGTGGTCCGTGATTGGTCCACGAATGGTGTGTGTGTTGATGAGCGGATCTCCCATTGGCTCCCCTCCGTTTTGGCGCGAAGGGAACCGTGGATAAGAGGGGGCTGGAAACACCACTACCATGTCGATCTCCTGAGTTCTCACGAACGAAGGAATACAGGAGCCAAGTATCCTGCAACCACGAGGCTGGACCGAGGAATCGCTGGTGACCCGCTGAAGGACTCCTCCTTTGCACTGCTGTCGTCCTGTGAAACCCTTTCCTCCTTTGATCGAACCAGAAGGCCTGTACTGGTGCTTCGACCTTTGGAATAGCAGGAACAGCTATTCTTGGCGACTTCATCATCTCCTGCCAGTAAGCCTTCGGAAGCGTCTCTGGGCCATCCAGTTGACTGACCAGCTTACACGGGAGTCCTGCTCTGTAACCGCCGCCAGGTTGTGTAGTATCTCGAGTCCTTGTCACTCTCCCACGCTTCGTGCACTTGGCGTTCCCAGGTCTGAAGGGAGGAGTATACTTTTGGCTCAGATACACACGGCCGCTCCGTTGTCCTGTTGCGGCAACAAACTGTGCAGGTTTCTTCGATTGGGACGTCTTTTTGCTCTACATGACGACGAGGCATTCCCGTCTCTTCTGAACCTGCCAGCTGCTGAAACTGACGTGGAGAAGCCTGGGTCTGCTTGCTTCGGGGACCGGTGAGTAGCATAGCTAGGATCTGGTCGCCCTCCTGCAGTAGCCCATTGCTTTTCCCCGCTGTGTAAAAACAGCACCCTTTTTGCCCATACTCGCGCTCTGCTTCTGCCCGCTGTGGAGGCTGCGCTTGAGTCACGGAACCTGTTCTTCTTCTGTTGTGCACTAACCCGAACTGCCTGACTTCCTCCGAAGAGCTTCTCCTTTTGCCCGTTGGCACCAGCGCGTGCAGGTACTTTGAGCACAAGGCTCCACTCTTCGCAGGGATCGGACTTCCATCTAGTTAGGTGCCTCTGAAGGCGAACTGAGTCTAAAAGCATTATCGCACTGCCTGTTTTCCTTCCCTTTCAGGTGGACTACACATTTCGTGCATATAACGCTTGCGACTGTCGTATTTGTATATATATTGTGTTGATTTGGTATGTGTTGGTTTAATATTGTGATATTGTGATTTTCTCGCTACGGTCATTGTTTTAAAGGCCTTAAAATAAATGTGTATACATTTTTGATATAACACCTGTTTGGAGTAGTTTGTAAGTGTTCTGGTTTTGTGTGCTCATTGCGGGCTTTCAGTCACCCTCACCCCTCTTGAGACCTAGTCTTGACCGCCGCGATCGCTACCTTGATTGGTCTGGCTCGTCCAGAGGTTACCCTGTTCCAAGTAATTAGGTTGGCCTTCTGAACTTCTGCGCCACCAGGACAGAGTTCAGAAATCCGTCTTAACAGGAAGGAGTTGTATATCACATCTCATGCTATAGGAAGGGTCTCAGGTTTGGTATTAGAAGCATTGAGATATCACATCTCATGCTATCGGAAGCGTCTCGGGATTGGAATGGGAAGGAGTTGGATATAACATCTGATGCTATAGGAACGGTCTCAGGTTTGGAATGGGAAGGAGTTGGATATCACAAGTCATGCTATAGGAAGGGTCTCATGTTTGGTATTAGAAGCATTGAGATATCACATCTCTTGCTATAGGAAGGGTCTCAGGTTTGGAATGGGAAGGAGTTGTATATCACATCTCATGCTATAGGAAGGGTCTCAGGTTTGGTATTAGAAGTATTGAGATATCACATCTCATGCTATAGGAAGGGTCTCAGGATTGGAATGGGAAGGAGTTGGATATCACATCTCATGCTATAGGAAGGGTCTCAGGTTGGAATGAGAAGGAGTTGAATATCACATCTCATGCTATCGGAAGGGTCTCAGGTTTTGAATGAGAAGGATTTGGATATCACATCTCATGGTATAGGAAGGGTCTCAGGTTTGGTATTAGAAGCATTGAGATATCACATCTCATGCTACAGGAAGGGTCTCAGGTTTGGAATGAGAAGGAGTTGTATATCACATCTCATGCTATAGGAAGTGTCTCAGGTTTGGTATTAGAAGTATTGAGATATCACATCTCATGCTATAGGAAGGGTCTCAGGATTGGAATGGGAAGGAGTTGGATATCACATCTCATGCTATAGGAAGGGTCTCAGGTTGGAATGGGAAGGAGTTGAATATCACATCTCATGCTATCGGAAGGGTCTCAGGTTTTGAATGAGAAGGATTTGGATATCACATCTCATGGTATAGGAAGGGTCTCAGGTTTGGTATTAGAAGCATTGAGATATCACATCTCATGCTACAGGAAGGGTCTCAGGTTTGGAATGAGAAGGAGTTGGACATCACATCTCATGGTATAGGAAGGGTCACAGGTTTGGTATTAGAAGCATTGAGATATCACATCTCATGCCACAGGAAGGGTCTCAGGTTTGGAATGGGAATGAGTTTGATATCACATCTCATGCTATAGAAGGGTCTCAAGTTTGGAATGGGAAGGAGTTGGATATCACATCTCATGCTATAAGAAGGGTCTCAGGATTGGAAAGGGAAGGAGTTGGATATCACATTTCATTCTATAGGAAGGGTATCAGGTTTGGTATTAGAAGCATTGCGATATCACATCTCATGCTAAAGGAAGGGTCTCAGGTTTGGAATGGGAAAGAGTTGGATATCAAAGCTCATGCTATAGGAAGGGTCTCGGGTTGGGTAATAGAAGCATTGAGATATCACATCTCATGCTATAGGAAGGGTCTCAGGGTTGGAATGGGAATTAGTTGGATATCACATCTCATGCTATAGGAAGGGTCTCAGGTTTGGTATTAGAAGCATTGAGATATCACATCTCATGCTATAGGAAGGGTCTCAGGTTTGGAATGGGAAGGAGTTGGATATCACATCTCATGTTATAGGAAGGGTCTCAGGTTTGGTATTAGAAGCATTGAGACATCACATCTCATAATATAGGAAGGGTCTCAGGATTGGAATGGGAAGGAGTTGGATATTGCATCTCATGTTATAGGAAGGGTCTCAGGTTTGGAATGGGAAGGAGTTGGATATCACATCTCATGTTATAGGAAGGGTCTCAGGTTTGGTATTAGAAGCATTGAGACATCACATCTCATAATATAGGAAGGGTCTCAGGATTGGAATGGGAAGGAGTTGGATATTGCATCTCATGTTATAGGAAGGGTCTCAGGTTTGGTATTAGAAGCATTGAGACATCACATTTCATGCTATAGGAAGGGTCTCAGGTTTTGAATGAGAAGGATTTGGATATCACATCTCATGCTATCGGAAGCGTCTCGGGATTGGAATGGGAAGGAGTTGGATATAACATCTGATGCTATAGGAAAGGTCTCAGGTTTGGAATGGGAAGGAGTTGGATATCACATTTCATGCTATAGGAAGGGTCTCAGGTTTGGTATTAGAAGCATTGAGATATCACATCTCATGCTATAGGAAGGGTCTCGGGATTGGAATGGGAAGGAGTTGGATATCAAATTTCATGCTATAGGAAGGGTCTCAGGTTTGGTATTAGAAGCTTTGAGATATCACATCTCATGTTATAGGAAGGGTCTCAGGTTTGGTATTAGAAGCATTGAGATATCACATCTCATACTACAGGAAGGGTCTCTGGTTTGGAAAGGAAAGGAGTTGGATATCACATCTCATGCTATAGGATGGGTCTCAGGTTTGGAATGGGAAGGAGTTGGATATCACATCTCATGCTATAAGAAGGGTCTCAGGTTTGGAATGTGAAGGAGTTGGATATCACATTTCATGCGATAGGAAGGGTGTCAGGTTTGGTATTAGAAGCATTGAGATATCACATCTCATGCTATAGGAAGGGTCTCAGAATTGGAATGGGAAGGAGTTGTATATCACATCTCATGCTATAGGAAGGGTCTCAGGTTTGGTATTAGAAGCATTGAGATATCACATCTCATGCTATCGGAAGCGTCTCGGGATTGGAATGGGAAGGAGTTGGATATAACATCTGATGCTATAGGAAAGGTCTCAGGTTTGGAAAGGGAAGGAGTTGGATATCACATGTCATGCTATAGGAAGTGTTAAGACGGATTTCTGAACTCTGTCCTGGTGGCGCAGAAGTTCAGAAGGCCAACCTAATTACTTGGAACAGGGTAACCTCTGGACAAGCCAGACCAATCAAGGTAGCGATCGCGGCGGTCAAGACTAGGTCTCAAGAGGGGTGAGGGTGACTGAAAGCCCGCAATGAGCACACAAAGCAAGAGCGCTTACAAACTACTCCAAACAGGTGTTATATCAAAAATATAAACACATTTATTTTAAGGCCTTTAAAACAACGACCGTAGCGAGAAAATCACAATAACACAGTATTAAGCCAACACATACCAAATCAACACAATATATATACAAATACACAGTCGCAAGCGTTTAAAGCACGAAATATGTAGTCCACCTGAAAGGGAAGGAAAACAGGCAGTGCGATAATGCTTTAGACTTAGTTCGCCTTCATAGGCACCTAACTAGATGGAAGTCCGAGCCCTGCGAAGAGTGGAGCCTTGTGCTCAAAGTACCTGCACACGCTGGTGCCAACGGGCAAAAGGAGAAGCTCTTCGGAGGAAGTCAGGCAGTTCGGGTTAGTGCACAGCAGAAGAAGAACAGGGTCCGCAACTCAAGCGCAGCCTCCACAGCGGGCAGAAGCAGAGCGCGAGTACGGGC
Organism: Ambystoma mexicanum; assembly: GCF_040938575.1. NCBI lineage: Eukaryota > Metazoa > Chordata > Amphibia > Caudata > Ambystomatidae > Ambystoma > Ambystoma mexicanum. The sequence goes on along the minus strand of NW_027182444.1, from coordinate 1,339,156 downwards.
GAAAAGGGTGCTGTTTTACACAGCGGGGAAAAGCAATGGGTTACTGCAGGAGGGCGACCAGATCCTAGATATACTACTCACCGGTCCCCGAAGCAAGCAGTCCCAGGCTCCTCCACGTTAGTTTCAGCAGCTGGCAGGTTCAGAAGAGCAGGGAATGCTTTGTAGTCGTGTAGATCAAAAAGACGTCCCAATCGACGAAACCGGCACAGTTTGTTGCCGCAGCAGGACAACGAAGCGGCTGTGCGTATCTGAGTCAAAAGTCCACTCCTCCCTTCAGACTTGGGAATGCCAAGGGCACGAAGCGTGGGAGAGTGACAAGGACTCGAGATACTGCACAACCTGGCGGCGGTTACAGAGCAAGGCTCCCTTGTAAGCTGGTCAGTCAACTGGATGGCCCAGAGACGCTTCCGAAGGCTTACTTGGCAGGAGATGATGTAGATGCCGGGAATAGCTGTTCCTGCTATTCCAAAGGTCGAAGCGCCAGTACAGGCCTTCTGGTTCGATCAAAGGAGGACAGTGGCTCTCAGGACGACAGCAGTGCAAAGGAGGATTCCTTCAGCGGGTCACCAGCGATTCCTTGGTCCAGCCTCTTGGTTGCAGGATACTTGGCTCCTGTATTCCTTCGTTCGTGAGAACTCAGGAGATCGACATGGTAGTGGTGTTTCCAGCCCCCTCTTATCCACAGTTCCCTTCGCGCCAAAACGGAGAGGAACCAATGGGAGATCCGCTCATCAAAACACATACCATACGTGGACCAATCACGGACCACGGTGGTCCCAGGCATTCACACCACCCTAGACTCTCTGGCACCCAGGATGTGTATTGGGACCAGACATCCCAGCCCACACCCTGGAGGCACACAAACGACATGTAGAAGCCCGCGAAAGCAACCACGTTTCGCGGGAAAGTACATGCCCAAATAAGGAAGGCCCCGGGTCGCTTTCGACCTGGGGAAGGTGAAGGGAGCAAGACGGTCAGTGGACAAGACAAAGGAGCCTCGTGGTCTGGCCATTTTGGGAGCCAGGCCACCATTTTGGGTTCAGTGCAAAAACGTGCTCAGAACGCCAAAAGGGACTCAAAATATTCAATACGATCGCTGCCACCATTCCAGTCCCTGAATGACTTGCACCGATCAAATACCATCCTAAAAGAGTATCTAGGGCCTGTAGAAGGCTAGAGACCCAAGAGAGCTGTAACTTAGCTTACAGTGCTCTCTTGTGTCGTGTTGCACTAAAGCGGCGACACGATAAAAGAAACTACGGGAAACAACGTTCCCCGGTACTGACTGTCATAAGGGCATGTCAGTTTCCCCGTAAGAAAGGAGCGAAAGCCCAGGGAAGTGCGGCAGAAGGCTGTACTTCCCTGGCAAAGTCAAGAACAAGGTTAAAAACAATAGCAAAAAGTTTAGGGGTTGCAACATAGAAGGAAATATCCCTACAATAACGAAATCTTTCCTAACAGGAAGGGTCTCATGTTTGGTATTAGAAGCATTGAGATATCACATCTCTTGCTATAGGAAGGGTCTCAGGTTTGGAATGGGAAGGAGTTGTATATCACATCTCATGCTATAGGAAGGGTCTCAGGTTTGGTATTAGAAGTATTGAGATATCACATCTCATGCTATAGGAAGGGTCTCAGGATTGGAATGGGAAGGAGTTGGATATCACATCTCATGCTATAGGAAGGGTCTCAGGTTGGAATGGGAAGGAGTTGAATATCACATCTCATGCTATCGGAAGGGTCTCAGGTTTTGAATGAGAAGGATTTGGATATCACATCTCATGGTATAGGAAGGGTCTCAGGTTTGGTATTAGAAGCATTGAGATATCACATCTCATGCTACAGGAAGGGTCTCAGGTTTGGAATGAGAAGGAGTTGGACATCACATCTCATGGTATAGGAAGGGTCACAGGTTTGGTATTAGAAGCATTGAGATATCACATCTCATGCCACAGGAAGGGTCTCAGGTTTGGAATGGGAATGAGTTTGATATCACATCTCATGCTATAGAAGGGTCTCAAGTTTGGAATGGGAAGGAGTTGGATATCACATCTCATGCTATAAGAAGGGTCTCAGGATTGGAAAGGGAAGGAGTTGGATATCACATTTCATTCTATAGGAAGGGTATCAGGTTTGGTATTAGAAGCATTGCGATATCACATCTCATGCTAAAGGAAGGGTCTTTGGTTTGGAATGGGAAGGAGTTGGATAGCACATCTCATGCTATAGGAAGGGTCTCAGGTTTGGAATGGGAAGGAGTTTGATATCACATCTCATGCTATAGGAAGGGTCTCAGGTTTGGAATGGGAAGGAGTTGGATATCACATCTCATGCTATAAGAAGGGTCTCAGGATTGGAATGGGAAGGAGTTGGATATAACATCTCATGCTATAGGAAGGGTCTCAGGTTTGGAATGGGAAGGAGTTGGATATCACATTTCATGCTATAGGAAGGGTCTCCGGTTTGGTATTAGAAGCATTGAGATATCACATCTCATACTATAGGAAGGGTCTCAGGTTTGGAATGGGAAGGAGTTGGATATCACATCTCATGCTGGCAAGGTTCTCAGGTTTGGTATTAGAAGTATTGAGATATCACATCTCATGCTATAGGAAGGGTCTCAGGATTGGAATGGGAAGGAGTTGAATATCACATCTCATGCTATAGGAAAGGTCTCAGGTTGGAATGGGAAGGAGTTGAATATCACATCTCATGCTATAGGAAGGGTCTCAGGTTTGGAATGAGAAGGAGTTGGATATCACATCTCATGCTATAGGAAGGGTCTCAGGTTTGGTATTAGAAGCATTGAGATATCACATCTCATGCTACAGGAAGGGTCTCAGGTTTGGAATGAGAAGGGGTTGGATATCACATCTCATGGTATAGGAAGGGTCTCAGGTTTGGAATGGGAAGGAGTTTGATATCACATCTCATGCTATAGGAAGGGTCTCAGGATTGGAATGGGAAGGAGTTGGATATCACATCTCATGCTATAAGAAGGGTCTCAGGATTGGAATGGGAAGGAGTTGGATATAACATCTCATGCTATAGGAAGGGTCTCAGGTTTGGAATGGGAAGGAGTTGGATATCACATTTCATGCTATAGGAAGGGTCTCCGGTTTGGTATTAGAAGCATTGAGATATCACATCTCATACTATAGGAAGGCTCTCAGGTTTGGAATGGGAAGGAGTTGGATATCACATCTCATGCTGTAGCAAGGGTCTCAGGTTTGGTATTAGAAGTATTGAGATACCACATCTCATGCTATAGGAAGGGTCTAAGGATTGGAATGGGAAGGAGTTGGATATCACATCTCATGCTATAGGAAGGGTCTCAGGTTGGAATGGGAAGGAGTTGAATATCACATCTATTGCTAGAGGAAGGGTCTCAGCTTTGGAATGAGAAGGATTTGGATAGCACATACCATACTATAGGAAGGTTCTCAGGTTTGGCATTAGAAGCATTGAGATATCACATCTCATGGTATAGGAAGGGTCTCAGGTTTGGTATTAGAAGCATTGAGATATCACGTCTCATGTACAGGAAGGATCTCAGGTTTGGAATGGGAATGAGTTTGATATCACATCTCATGCTATAGAAGGGTCTCAGGTTTGGAATGGGAAGGAGTTGGATATCATATCTCATGCTATAAGAAGGGTCTCAGGATTGGAATGGGAAGGAGTTGAATATCACATTTCATTCTATAGGAAGGGTCTCAGGTTTGGTATTAGAAGCATTGCGATATCACATCTCATGCTACAGGAAGGGTCTTTGGTTTCGAATGGGAAGGAGTTGGATAGCACATCTGATGGTATAGGAAGGGTCTCAGGTTTGGAATGGGAAGGAGTTTGATATCACATCTCATGCTATAGGAAGGGTCTCAGGTTTGGAATGGGAAGGAGTTGGATATCACATCTCATGCTATAAGAAGGGTCTCAGGATTGGAATGGGAAGGAGTTGGATATAACATCTCATGCTATAGGAAGGGTCTCAGGTTTGGAATGGGAAGGAGTTGGATATCACATTTCATGCTATAGGAAGGGTCTCCGGTTTGGTATTAGAAGCATTGAGATATCACATCTCATACTATAGGAAGGCTCTCAGGTTTGGAATGGGAAGGAGTTGGATATCACATCTCATGCTGTAGCAAGGGTCTCAGGTTTGGTATTAGAAGTATTGAGATACCACATCTCATGCTATAGGAAGGGTCTAAGGATTGGAATGGGAAGTAGTTGGATATCACATATCATGCTATAGGAAGGGTCTCAGGTTGGAATGGGAAGGAGTTGAATATCACATCTCATGCTATAGGAAGGGTCTCAGCTTTGGAATGAGAAGGCTTTGGATATCACATCTCATGCTATAGGAAGGGTCTCAGGTTTGGTATTAGAAGCATTGAGATATCACATCTCATGCTATAGGAAGGGTCTCAGGTTTGGAATGGGAAGGAGTTGGATATCACATCTCATGCTATAGAGAGGGTCTCAGGTTTGGTATTAGAATCATTGAGATATCACATCTCATGCTATAGGAAGGGTCTCAGGTTTGGAATGGGAAGGAGTTGGATATCACATCTCATGCTATAGAGAGGGTCTCAGGTTTGGTATTAGAAGAATTGAGATATCACATCTCATGCTATAGGAAGGGTCTCAGGATTGGAATGGGAAGGAGTTGGATATCACATCTCATGCTATAGGAAGGGTCTCAGGTTTGGAATGGTAAGGAGTTGGATATCACATCTCATGTTATAGGAAGGGTCTCAGGTTTGGTATTAGAAGCATCGACATATCACATCCTATGGTACAGGATGTATCTCAGGTTAGGAATGGCAAGTAGTCAGATATCAAATCTCATGCTACTGGTAGGATCTCAGGTTTGTAGTGGGAAGGAGTTGGATACCACATCTGATGCTATAGGAAGGATCTTAGGTTTGGAAATGGAAGGAGTTGTTTATCAGATCTCATGCTATGGGAAGGGCCTCAGGTTTGCTATTGGAAGCATTGAGAAATCATATCTCATGCTATAGGAAGGGACTCAGGATTGGATTGGGAAGGAGTTGGATATCACATCTCATGTTATAGGAAGGGTCTCAGGTTTGGTATTAGAAGCATTGAGATATCACATATCATGCTATAGGAAGGGTCTCAGGTTTGGAATCTGAAGGAGTTGGATATCACACCTCATGAAATAGGAAGGGTCTCAGGTTTGGTATTATAAGCAGTGAGATATCACATCTCATACTACAGGAAGGGTCTCTGGTTTGGAAAGGAAAGGAGTTGGATATCACATCTCATGCTATAGGATGGGTCTCAGGTTTGGAATGGGAAGGAGTTGGATATCACATCTCATGCTATAAGAAGGGTCTCAGGTTTGGAATGTGAAGGAGTTGGATATCACATTTCATGCGATAGGAAGGGTGTCATGTTTGGTATTAGAAGCATTGAGATATCACATCTCATGCTATAGGAAGGGTCTCAGAATTGGAATGGGAAGGAGTTGTATATCACATCTCATGCTATAGGAAGGGTCTCAGGTTTGGTATTAGAAGCATTGAGATATCACATCTCATGCTATCGGAAGCGTCTCGGGATTGGAATGGGAAGGAGTTGGATATAACATCTGATGCTATTGGAAAGGTCTCAGGTTTGGAAAGGGAAGGAGTTGGATATCACATGTCATGCTATAGGAAGGGTCTCATGTTTGGTATTAGAAGCATTGAGATATCATATCTCTTGCTATAGGAAGGGTCTCAGGTTTGGAATGGGAAGGAGTTGTATATCACATCTCATGCTATAGGAAGGGTCTCAGGTTTGATATTAGAAGTATTGAGATATCACATCTCATGCTATAGGAAGGGTCTCAGGATTGGAATGGGAAGGAGTTGGATATCACATCTCATGCTATAGGAAGGGTCTCAGGTTGGAATGGGAAGGAGTTGAATATCACATCTCATGCTATCGGAAGGGTCTCAGGTTTTGAATGAGAAGGATTTGGATATCACATCTCATGGTATAAGAAGGGTCTCAGGTTTGGTATTAGAAGCATTGAGATATCACATCTCATGCCACAGGAAGGGTCTCAGGTTTGGAATGGGAATGAGTTTGATATCACATCTCATGCTATAGAAGGTTCTCAAGTTTGGAATGGGAAGGAGTTGGATATCACATCTCATGCTATAAGAAGGGTCTCAGGATTGGAAAGGGAAGGAGTTGGATATCACATTTCATTCTATAGGAAGGGTATCACGTTTGGTATTAGAAGCATTGCGATATCACATCTCATGCTAAAGGAAGGGTCTTTGGTTTGGAATGGGAAGGAGTTGGATAGCACATCTCATGCTATAGGAAGGGTCTCAGGTTTGGAATGGGAAGGAGTTTGATATCACATCTCATGCTATAGGAAGGGTCTCAGGTTTGGAATGGGAAGGAGTTGGATATCACATCTCATGCTATAAGAAGGGTCTCAGGATTGGAATGGGAAGGAGTTGGATATCACATCTCATGCTATAGGAAGGGTCTCAGGTTTGGAATGTGAAGGAGTTGGATATAACATTTCATGCTATAGGAAGGGTCTCCGGTTTGGTATTAGAAGCATTGAGATATCACATTTCATACTATAGGAAGGGTCTCAGGTTTGGAATGGGAAGGAGTTGGATATCACACCTCATGCTGTAGCAAGGTTCTCAGGTTTGGTATTAGAAGTATTGAGATATCACATCTCATGCTATAGGAAGGGTCTCAGGATTGGAATGGGAAGGAGTTGAATATCACATCTCATGCTATAGGAAAGGTCTCAGGTTGGAATGGGAAGGAGTTGAATATCACATCTCATGCTATAGGAAGGGTCTCAGGTTTGGAATGAGAAGGAGTTGGATATCACATCTCATGCTATAGGAAGGGTCTCAGGTTTGGTATTAGAAGCATTGAGATATCACATCTCATGCTACAGGAAGGGTCTCAGGTTTGGAATGAGAAGGGGTTGGATATCACATCTCATGGTATAGGAAGGGTCTCAGGTTTGGAATGGGAAGGAGTTTGATATCACATCTCATGCTATAGGAAGGGTCTCAGGATTTTAATGGGAAGGAGTTGGATATCACATCTCATGCTATAAGAAGGGTCTCAGGATTGGAATGGGAAGGAGTTGGATATAACATCTCATGCTATAGGAAGGGTCTCAGGTTTGGAATGGGAAGGAGTTGGATATCACATTTCATGCTATAGGAAGGGTCTCCGGTTTGGTATTAGAAGCATTGAGATATCACATCTCATACTATAGGAAGGCTCTCAGGTTTGGAATGGGAAGGAGTTGGATATCACATCTCATGCTGTAGCAAGGGTCTCAGGTTTGGTATTAGAAGTATTGAGATACCACATCTCATGCTATAGGAAGGGTCTAAGGATTGGAATGGGAAGGAGTTGGATATCACATCTCATGCTATAGGAAGGGTCTCAGGTTGGAATGGGAAGGAGTTGAATATCACATCTATTGCTAGAGGAAGGGTCTCAGCTTTGGAATGAGAAGGATTTGGATAGCACATACCATACTATAGGAAGGTTCTCAGGTTTGGCATTAGAAGCATTGAGATATCACATCTCATGGTATAGGAAGGGTCTCAGGTTTGGTATTAGAAGCATTGAGATATCACGTCTCATGTACAGGAAGGGTCTCAGGTTTGGAATGGGAATGAGTTTGATATCACATCTCATGCTATAGAAGGGTCTCAGGTTTGGAATGGGAAGGAGTTGGATATCATATCTCATGCGATAGGAAGGGTGTCAGGTTTGGTATTAGAAGCATTGAGATATCACATATCATGCTATAGGAAGGGTCTCAGGTTTGGAATCTGAAGGAGTTGGATATCAAACCTCATGAAATAGGAAGGGTCTCAGGTTTGGTATTATAAGCAGTGAGATATCACATCTCATACTACAGGAAGGGTCTCTGGTTTGGAAAGGAAAGGAGTTGGATATCACATCTCATGCTATAGGATGGGTCTCAGGTTTGGAATGGGAAGGAGTTGGATATCAAATCTCATGCTATAAGAAGGGTCTCAGGTTTGGAATGTGAAGGAGTTGGATATCACATTTCATGCGATAGGAAGGGTGTCAGGTTTGGTATTAGAAGCATTGAGATATCACATCTCATGCTATAGGAAGGGTCTCAGAATTGGAATGGGAAGGAGTTGTATATCACATCTCATGCTATAGGAAGGGTCTCAGGTTTGGTATTAGAAGCATTGAGATATCACATCTCATGCTATCGGAAGCGTCTCGGGATTGGAATGGGAAGGAGTTGGATATAACATCTGATGCTATAGGAAAGGTCTCAGGTTTGGAAAGGGAAGGAGTTGGATATCACATGTCATGCTATAGGAAGGGTCTCATGTTTGGTATTAGAAGCATTGAGATATCACATCTCTTGCTATAGGAAGGGTCTCAGGTTTGGAATGGGAAGGAGTTGTATATCACATTTCATGCTATAGGAAGGGTCTCAGGTTTGGTATTAGAAGTATTGAGATATCACATCTCATGCTATAGGAAGGGTCTCAGGATTGGAATGGGAAGGAGTTGGATATCACATCTCATGCTATAGGAAGGGTCTCAGGTTGGAATGGGAAGGAGTTGAATATCACATCTCATGCTATCGGAAGGGTCTCAGGTTTTGAATGAGAAGGATTTGGATATCACTACTCATGGTATAGGAAGGGTCTCAGGTTTGGTATTAGAAGCATTGAGATATCACATCTCATGCCACAGGAAGGGTCTCAGGTTTGGAATGGGAATGAGTTTGATATCACATCTCATGCTATAGAAGGGTCTCAAGTTTGGAATGGGAAGGAGTTGGATATCACATCTCATGCTATAAGAAGGGTCTCAGGATTGGAAAGGGAAGGAGTTGGATATCACATTTCATTCTATAGGAAGGGTATCAGGTTTGGTATTAGAAGCATTGCGATATCACATCTCATGCTAAAGGAAGGGTCTTTGGTTTGGAATGGGAAGGAGTTGGATAGCACATCTCATGCTATAGGAAGGGTCTCAGGTTTGGAATGGGAAGGAGTTTGATATCACATCTCATGCTATAGGAAGGGTCTCAGGTTTGGAATGGGAAGGAGTTGGATATCACATCTCATGCTATAAGAAGGGTCTCAGGATTGGAATGGGAAGGAGTTGGATATAACATCTCATGCTATAGGAAGGGTCTCAGGTTTGGAATGGGAAGGAGTTGGATATCACATTTCATGCTATAGGAAGGGTCTCCGGTTTGGTATTAGAAGCATTGAGATATCACATCTCATACTATAGGAAGGGTCTCAGGTTTGGAATGGGAAGGAGTTGGATATCACATCTCATGCTGTAGCAAGGTTCTCAGGTTTGGTATTAGAAGTATTGAGATATCACATCTCATGCTATAGGAAGGGTCTCAGGATTGGAATGGGAAGGAGTTGAATATCACATCTCATGCTATAGGAAAGGTCTCAGGTTGGAATGGGAAGGAGTTGAATATCACATCTCATGCTATAGGAAGGGTCTCAGGTTTGGAATGAGAAGGAGTTGGATATCACATCTCATGCTATAGGAAGGGTCTCAGGTTTGGTATTAGAAGCATTGAGATATCACATCTCATGCTACAGGAAGGGTCTCAGGTTTGGAATGAGAAGGGGTTGGATATCACATCTCATGGTATAGGAAGGGTCTCAGGTTTGGAATGGGAAGGAGTTTGATATCACATCTCATGCTATAGGAAGGGTCTCAGGATTGGAATGGGAAGGAGTTGGATATCACATCTCATGCTATAAGAAGGGTCTCAGGATTGGAATGGGAAGGAGTTGGATATAACATCTCATGCTATAGGAAGGGTCTCAGGTTTGGTATTAGAAGCATTGAGATATCACATCTCATACTATAGGAAGGCTCTCAGGTTTGGAATGGGAAGGAGTTGGATATCACATCTCATGCTGTAGCAAGGGTCTCAGGTTTGGTATTAGAGGTATTGAGATACCACATCTCATGCTATAGGAAGGGTCTAAGGATTGGAATGGGAAGGAGTTGGATATCACATCTCATGCTATAGGAAGGGTCTCAGGTTGGAATGGGAAGGAGTTGAATATCACATCTATTGCTAGAGGAAGGGTCTCAGCTTTGGAATGAGAAGGATTTGGATAGCACATACCATACTATAGGAAGGTTCTCAGGTTTGGCATTAGAAGCATTGTGATATCACATCTCATGGTATAGGAAGGGTCTCAGGTTTGGTATTAGAAGCATTGAGATATCACGTCTCATGTACAGGAAGGGTCTCAGGTTTGGAATGGGAATGAGTTTGATATCACATCTAATGCTATAGAAGGGTCTCAGGTTTGGAATGGGAAGGAGTTGGATATCACATCTCATGCTATAGGAAGGGTCTCAGGTTGGAATGGGAAGGAGTTGAATATCACATCTCATGCTATCGGAAGGGTCTCAGGTTTTGAATGAGAAGGATTTGGATATCACATCTCATGGTATAGGAAGGGTCTCAGGTTTGGTATTAGAAGCATTGAGATATCACATCTCATGCCACAGGAAGGGTCTCAGGTTTGGAATGGGAATGAGTTTGATATCACATCTCATGCTATAGAAGGGTCTCAAGTTTGGAATGGGAAGGAGTTGGATATCACATCTCATGCTATAAGAAGGGTCTCAGGATTGGAAAGGGAAGGAGTTGGATATCACATTTCATTCTATAGGAAGGGTATCAGGTTTGGTATTAGAAGCATTGCGATATCACATCTCATGCTAAAGGAAGGGTCTTTGGTTTGGAATGGGAAGGAGTTGGATAGCACATCTCATGCTATAGGAAGGGTCTCAGGTTTGGAATGGGAAGGAGTTTGATATCACATCTCATGCTATAGGAAGGGTCTCAGGTTGGAATGGGAAGGAGTTGAATATCACATCTCATGCTATCGGAAGGGTCTCAGGTTTTGAATGAGAAGGATTTGGATATCACATCTCATGGTATAGGAAGGGTCTCAGGTTTGGTATTAGAAGCATTGAGATATCACATCTCATGCCACAGGAAGGGTCTCAGGTTTGGAATGGGAATGAGTTTGATATCACATCTCATGCTATAGAAGGGTATCAAGTTTGGAATGGGAAGGAGTTGGATATCACATCTCATGCTATAAGAAGGGTCTCAGGAATGGAAAGGGAAGGAGTTGGACATCACATTTCATTCTATAGGAAGGGTATCAGGTTTGGTATCAGAAGCATTGCGATATCACATCTCATGCTAAAGGAAGGGTCTTTGGTTTGGAATGGGAAGGAGTTGGATAGCACATCTCATGCTATAGGAAGGGTCTCAGGTTTGGAATGGGAAGGAGTTTGATATCACATCTCATGCTATAGGAAGGGTCTCAGGTTTGGAATGGGAAGGAGTTGGATATCACATCTCATGCTATAAGAAGGGTCTCAGGATTGGAATGGGAAGGAGTTGGATATAACATCTCATGCTATAGGAAGGGTCTCAGGTTTGGAATGGGAAGGAGTTGGATATCACATTTCATGCTATAGGAAGGGTCTCCGGTTTGGTATTAGAAGCATTGAGATATCACATCTCATACTATAGGAAGGGTCTCAGGTTTGGAATGGGAAGGAGTTGGATATCACATCTCATGCTGTAGCAAGGTTCTCAGGTTTGGTGTTAGAAGTATTGAGATATCACATCTCATGCTATAGGAAGGGTCTCAGGATTGGAATGGGAAGGAGTTGAATATCACATCTCATGCTATAGGAAAGGTCTCAGGTTGGAATGGGAAGGAGTTGAATATCACATCTCATGCTATAGGAAGGGTCTCAGGTTTGGAATGAGAAGGAGTTGGATATCACATCTCATGCTATAGGAAGGGTCTCAGGTTTGGTATTAGAAGCATTGAGATATCACATCTCATGCTACAGGAAGGGTCTCAGGTTTGGAATGAGAAGGGGTTGGATATCACATCTCATGGTATAGGAAGGGTCTCAGGTTTGGAATGGGAAGGAGTTTGATATCACATCTCATGCTATAGGAAGGGTCTCAGGATTGGAATGGGAAGGAGTTGGATATCACATCTCATGCTATATGAAGGGTCTCAGGATTGGAATGGGAAGGAGTTGGATATAACATCTCATGCTATAGGAAGGGTCTCAGGTTTGGAATGGGAAGGAGTTGGATAATACATTTCATGCTATATGAAGGGTCTCCGGTTTGGTATTAGAAGCATTGAGATATCACATCTCATACTATAGGAAGGCTCTCAGGTTTGGAATGGGAAGGAGTTGGATATCACATCTCATGCTGTAGCAAGGGTCTCAGGTTTGGTATTAGAAGTATTGAGATACCACATCTCATGCTATAGGAAGGGTCTCAGGTTTGGAATGGGAAGGAGTTGGATATCACATCTCATGCTATAAGAAGGGTCTCAGGATTGGAATGGGAAGGAGTTGGATATAACATCTCATGCTATAGGAAGGGTCTCAGGTTTGGAATGGGAAGGAGTTGGATATCACATTTCATGCTATAGGAAGGGTCTCCGGTTTGGTATTAGAAGCATTGAGATATCACATCTCATACTATAGGAAGGGTCTCAGGTTTGGAATGGGAAGGAGTTGGATATCACATCTCATGCTGTAGCAAGGTTCTCAGGTTTGGTATTAGAAGTATTGAGATATCACATCTCATGCTATAGGAAGGGTCTCAGGATTGGAATGGGAAGGAGTTGAATATCACATCTCATGCTATAGGAAAGGTCTCAGGTTGGAATGGGAAGGAGTTGAATATCACATCTCATGCTATAGGAAGGGTCTCAGGTTTGGAATGAGAAGGAGTTGGATATCACATCTCATGCTATAGGAAGGGTCTCAGGTTTGGTATTAGAAGCATTGAGATATCACATCTCATGCTACAGGAAGGGTCTCAGGTTTGGAATGAGAAGGGGTTGGATATCACATCTCATGGTATAGGAAGGGTCTCAGGTTTGGAATGGGAAGGAGTTTGATATCACATCTCATGCTATAGGAAGGGTCTCAGGATTGGAATGGGAAGGAGTTGGATATCACATCTCATGCTATATGAAGGGTCTCAGGATTGGAATGGGAAGGAGTTGGATATAACATCTCATGCTATAGGAAGGGTCTCAGGTTTGGAATGGGAAGGAGTTGGATATCACATTTCATGCTATAGGAAGGGTCTCCGGTTTGGTATTAGAAGCATTGAGATATCACATCTCATACTATAGGAAGGCTCTCAGGTTTGGAATGGGAAGGAGTTGGATATCACATCTCATGCTGTAGCAAGGGTCTCAGGTTTGGTATTAGAAGTATTGAGATACCACATCTCATGCTATAGGAAGGGTCTAAGGATTGGAATGGGAAGGAGTTGGATATCACATCTCATGCTATAGGAAGGGTCTCAGGTTGGAATGGGAAGGAGTTGAATATCACATCTATTGCTAGAGGAAGGGTCTCAGCTTTGGAATGAGAAGGATTTGGATAGCACATACCATACTATAGGAAGGTTCTCAGGTTTGGCATTAGAAGCATTGAGATATCACATCTCATGGTATAGGAAGGGTCTCAGGTTTGGTATTAGAAGCATTGAGATATCACGTCTCATGTACAGGAAGGGTCTCAGGTTTGGAATGGGAATGAGTTTGATATCACATCTCATGCTATAGAAGGGTCTCAGGTTTGGAATGGGAAGGAGTTGGATATCATGTCTCATGCGATAGGAAGGGTTTCAGGTTTGGTATTAGAAGCATTGAGATATCACATCTCATGCTATAGGAAGGGTCTCAGAATTGGAATGGGAAGGAGTTGTATATCACATCTCATGCTATAGGAAGGGTCTCAGGTTTGGTATTAGAAGCATTGAGATATCACATCTCATGCTATCGGAAGCGTCTCGGGATTGGAATGGGAAGGAGTTGGATATAACATCTGATGCTATAGGAAAGGTCTCAGGTTTGGAAAGGGAAGGAGTTGGATATCACATGTCATGCTATAGGAAGGGTCTCATGTTTGGTATTAGAAGCATTGAGATATCACATCTCTTGCTATAGGAAGGGTCTCAGGTTTGGAATGGGAAGGAGTTGTATATCACATCTCATGCTATAGGAAGGGTCTCAGGTTTGGTATTAGAAGTATTGAGATATCACATCTCATGCTATAGGAAGGGTCTCAGGATTGGAATGGGAAGGAGTTGGATATCACATCTCATGCTATAGGAAGGGTCTCAGGTTGGAATGGGAAGGAGTTGAATATCACATCTCATGCTATCGGAAGGGTCTCAGGTTTTGAATGAGAAGGATTTGGATATCACATCTCATGGTATAGGAAGGGTCTCAGGTTTGGTATTAGAAGCATTGAGATATCACATCTCATGCCACAGGAAGGGTCTCAGGTTTGGAATGGGAATGAGTTTGATATCACATCTCATGCTATAGAAGGGTCTCAAGTTTGGAATTGGAAGGAGTTGGATATCACATCTCATGCTATAAGAAGGGTCTCAGGATTGGAAAGGGAAGGAGTTGGATATCACATTTCATTCTATAGGAAGGGTATCAGGTTTGGTATTAGAAGCATTGCGATATCACATCTCATGCTAAAGGAAGGGTCTTTGGTTTGGAATGGGAAGGAGTTGGATAGCACATCTCATGCTATAGGAAGGGTCTCAGGTTTGGAATGGGAAGGAGTTTGATATCACATCTCATGCTATAGGAAGGGTCTCAGGTTTGGAATGGGAAGGAGTTGGATATCACATCTCATGCTATAAGAAGGGTCTCAGGATTGGAATGGGAAGGAGTTGGATATAACATCTCATGCTATAGGAAGGGTCTCAGGTTTGGAATGGGAAGGAGTTGGATATCACATTTCATGCTATAGGAAGGGTCTCCGGTTTGGTATTAGAAGCATTGAGATATCACATCTCATACTATAGGAAGGGTCTCAGGTTTGGAATGGGAAGGAGTTGGATATCACATCTCATGCTGTAGCAAGGTTCTCAGGTTTGGTATTAGAAGTATTGAGATATCACATCTCATGCTATAGGAAGGGTCTCAGGATTGGAATGGGAAGGAGTTGAATATCACATCTCATGCTATAGGAAAGGTCTCAGGTTGGAATGGGAAGGAGTTGAATATCACATCTCATGCTATAGGAAGGGTCTCAGGTTTGGAATGAGAAGGAGTTGGATATCACATCTCATGCTATAGGAAGGGTCTCAGGTTTGGTATTAGAAGCATTGAGATATCACATCTCATGCTACAGGAAGGGTCTCAGGTTTGGAATGAGAAGGGGTTGGATATCACATCTCATGGTATAGGAAGGGGCTCAGGTTTGGAATGGGAAGGAGTTTAATATCACATCTCATGCTATAGGAAGGGTCTCAGGATTGGAATGGGAAGGAGTTGGATATCACATCTCATGCTATAAGAAGGGTCTCAGGATTGGAATGGGAAGGAGTTGGATATAACATCTCATGCTATAGGAAGGGTCTCAGGTTTGGAATGGGAAGGAGTTGGATATCATATTTCATGCTATAGGAAGGGTCTCCGGTTTGGTATTAGAAGCATTGAGATATCACATCTCATACTATAGGAAGGCTCTCAGGTTTGGAATGGGAAGGAGTTGGATATCACATCTCATGCTGTAGCAAGGGTCTCAGGTTTGGTATTAGAAGTATTGAGATACCACATCTCATGCTGTAGGAAGGGTCTAAGGATTGGAATGGGAAGGAGTTGGATATCACATCTCATGCTATAGGAAGGGTCTCAGGTTGGAATGGGAAGGAGTTGAATATCACATCTATTGCTAGAGGAAGGGTCTCAGCTTTGGAATGAGAAGGATTTGGATAGCACATACCATACTATAGGAAGGTTCTCAGGTTTGGCATTAGAAGCATTGAGATATCACATCTCATGGTATAGGAAGGGTCTCAGGTTTGGTATTAGAAGCATTGAGATATCACGTCTCATGTACAGGAAGGGTCTCAGGTTTGGAATGGGAATGAGTTTGATATCACATCTCATGCTATAGAAGGGTCTCAGGTTTGGAATGGGAAGGAGTTGGATATCATGTCTCATGCTATAAGAAGGGTCTCAGGATTGGAATGGGAAGGAGTTGAATATCACATTTCATTCTATAGGAAGGGTCTCAGGTTTGGTATTAGAAGCATTGCGATATCACACCTCATGCTACAGGAAGGGTCTTTGGTTTCGAATGGGAATGAGTTTGATATCACATATCATGCTATAGAAGGGTCTCAGGTTTGGAATGGGAAGGAGTTGGATATCATATCTCATGCTATAAGAAGGGTCTCAGGATTGGAATGGGAAGGAGTTGAATATCACATTTCATTCTATAGGAAGGGTCTCCGGTTTGGTATTAGAAGCATTGAGATATCACATCTCATACTATAGGAAGGGTCTCAGGTTTGGAATGGGAAGGAGTTGGATATCACATCTCATGCTGTAGCAAGGTTCTCAGGTTTGGTATTAGAAGTATTGAGATATCACATCTCATGCTATAGGAAGGGTCTCAGGATTGGAATGGGAAGGAGTTGAATATCACATCTCATGCTATAGGAAAGGTCTCAGGTTGGAATGGGAAGGAGTTGAATATCACATCTCATGCTATAGGAAGGGTCTCAGGTTTGGAATGAGAAGGAGTTGGATATCACATCTCATGCTATAGGAAGGGTCTCAGGTTTGGTATTAGAAGCATTGAGATATCACATCTCATGCTACAGGAAGGGTCTCAGGTTTGGAATGAGAAGGGGTTGGATATCACATCTCATGGTATAGGAAGGGTCTCAGGTTTGGAATGGGAAGGAGTTTGATATCACATCTCATGCTATAGGAAGGGTCTCAGGATTGGAATGGGAAGGAGTTGGATATCCCATCTCATGCTATAAGAAGGGTCTCAGGATTGGAATGGGAAGGAGTTGGATATAACATCTCATGCTATAGGAAGGGTCTCAGGTTTGGAATGGGAAGGAGTTGGATATCACATTTCATGCTATAGGAAGGGTCTCCGGTTTGGTATTAGAAGCATTGAGATATCACATCTCATACTATAGGAAGGCTCTCAGGTTTGGAATGGGAAGGAGTTGGATATCACATCTCATGCTGTAGCAAGGGTCTCAGGTTTGGTATTAGAAGTATTGAGATACCACATCTCATGCTATAGGAAGGGTCTAAGGATTGGAATGGGAAGGAGTTGGATATCACATCTCATGCTATAGGAAGGGTCTCAGGTTGGAATGGGAAGGAGTTGAATATCACATCTATTGCTAGAGGAAGGGTCTCAGCTTTGGAATGAGAAGGATTTGGATAGCACATACCATACTATAGGAAGGTTCTCAGGTTTGGCATTAGAAGCATTGAGATATCACATCTCATGGTATAGGAAGGGTCTCAGGTTTGGTATTAGAAGCATTGAGATATCACGTCTCATGTACAGGAAGGGTCTCAGGTTTGGAATGGGAATGAGTTTGATATCACATCTCATGCTATAGAAGGGTCTCAGGTTTGGAATGGGAAGGAGTTGGATATCATATCTCATGCTATAAGAAGGGTCTCAGGATTGGAATGGGAAGGAGTTGAATATCACATTTCATTCTATAGGAAGGGTCTCAGGTTTGGTATTAGAAGCATTGCGATATCACACCTCATGCTACAGGAAGGGTCTTTGGTTTCGAATGGGAAGGAGTTGGATAGCACATCTGATGGTATAGGAAGGGTCTCAGGTTTGGAATGGGAAGGAGTTTGATATCACATCTCATGCTATAGGAAGGGTCTCAGGTTTGGAATGGGAAGGAGTTGGATATCACATCTCATGCTATAAGAAGGGTCTCAGGATTGGAATGGGAAGGAGTTGGATATAACATCTCATGCTATAGGAAGGGTCTCAGGTTTGGAATGGGAAGGAGTTGGATATCACATTTCATGCTATAGGAAGGGTCTCCGGTTTGGTATTAGAAGCATTGAGATATCACATCTCATACTATAGGAAGGCTCTCAGGTTTGGAATGGGAAGGAGTTGGATATCACATATCATACTATAGGAAGGGTCTCAGGTTGGAATGGGAAGGAGTTGAATATCACATCTCATGCTATAGGAAGGGTCTCAGCTTTGGAATGAGAAGGCTTTGGATATCACATCTCATGCTATAGGAAGGGTCTCAGGTTTGGTATTAGAAGCATTGAGATATCACATCTCATGCTATAGGAAGGGTCTCAGGTTTGGAATGGGAAGGAGTTGGATATCACATCTCATGCTATAGAGAGGGTCTCAGGTTTGGTATTAGAATCATTGAGATATCACATCTCATACTATAGGAAGGCTCTCAGGTTTGGAATGGGAAGGAGTTGGATATCACATCTCATGCTGTAGCAAGGGTCTCAGGTTTGGTATTAGAGGTATTGAGATACCACATCTCATGCTATAGGAAGGGTCTAAGGATTGGAATGGGAAGGAGTTGGATATCACATCTCATGCTATAGGAAGGGTCTCAGGTTGGAATGGGAAGGAGTTGAATATCACATCTATTGCTAGAGGAAGGGTCTCAGCTTTGGAATGAGAAGGATTTGGATAGCACATACCATACTATAGGAAGGTTCTCAGGTTTGGCATTAGAAGCATTGTGATATCACATCTCATGGTATAGGAAGGGTCTCAGGTTTGGTATTAGAAGCATTGAGATATCACGTCTCATGTACAGGAAGGGTCTCAGGTTTGGAATGGGAATGAGTTTGATATCACATCTAATGCTATAGAAGGGTCTCAGGTTTGGAATGGGAAGGAGTTGGATATCACATCTCATGCTATAGGAAGGGTCTCAGGTTGGAATGGGAAGGAGTTGAATATCACATCTCATGCTATCGGAAGGGTCTCAGGTTTTGAATGAGAAGGATTTGGATATCACATCTCATGGTATAGGAAGGGTCTCAGGTTTGGTATTAGAAGCATTGAGATATCACATCTCATGCCACAGGAAGGGTCTCAGGTTTGGAATGGGAATGAGTTTGATATCACATCTCATGCTATAGAAGGGTCTCAAGTTTGGAATGGGAAGGAGTTGGATATCACATCTCATGCTATAAGAAGGGTCTCAGGATTGGAAAGGGAAGGAGTTGGATATCACATTTCATTCTATAGGAAGGGTATCAGGTTTGGTATTAGAAGCATTGCGATATCACATCTCATGCTAAAGGAAGGGTCTTTGGTTTGGAATGGGAAGGAGTTGGATAGCACATCTCATGCTATAGGAAGGGTCTCAGGTTTGGAATGGGAAGGAGTTTGATATCACATCTCATGCTATAGGAAGGGTCTCAGGTTGGAATGGGAAGGAGTTGAATATCACATCTCATGCTATCGGAAGGGTCTCAGGTTTTGAATGAGAAGGATTTGGATATCACATCTCATGGTATAGGAAGGGTCTCAGGTTTGGTATTAGAAGCATTGAGATATCACATCTCATGCCACAGGAAGGGTCTCAGGTTTGGAATGGGAATGAGTTTGATATCACATCTCATGCTATAGAAGGGTATCAAGTTTGGAATGGGAAGGAGTTGGATATCACATCTCATGCTATAAGAAGGGTCTCAGGAATGGAAAGGGAAGGAGTTGGACATCACATTTCATTCTATAGGAAGGGTATCAGGTTTGGTATCAGAAGCATTGCGATATCACATCTCATGCTAAAGGAAGGGTCTTTGGTTTGGAATGGGAAGGAGTTGGATAGCACATCTCATGCTATAGGAAGGGTCTCAGGTTTGGAATGGGAAGGAGTTTGATATCACATCTCATGCTATAGGAAGGGTCTCAGGTTTGGAATGGGAAGGAGTTGGATATCACATCTCATGCTATAAGAAGGGTCTCAGGATTGGAATGGGAAGGAGTTGGATATAACATCTCATGCTATAGGAAGGGTCTCAGGTTTGGAATGGGAAGGAGTTGGATATCACATTTCATGCTATAGGAAGGGTCTCCGGTTTGGTATTAGAAGCATTGAGATATCACATCTCATACTATAGGAAGGGTCTCAGGTTTGGAATGGGAAGGAGTTGGATATCACATCTCATGCTGTAGCAAGGTTCTCAGGTTTGGTGTTAGAAGTATTGAGATATCACATCTCATGCTATAGGAAGGGTCTCAGGATTGGAATGGGAAGGAGTTGAATATCACATCTCATGCTATAGGAAAGGTCTCAGGTTGGAATGGGAAGGAGTTGAATATCACATCTCATGCTATAGGAAGGGTCTCAGGTTTGGAATGAGAAGGAGTTGGATATCACATCTCATGCTATAGGAAGGGTCTCAGGTTTGGTATTAGAAGCATTGAGATATCACATCTCATGCTACAGGAAGGGTCTCAGGTTTGGAATGAGAAGGGGTTGGATATCACATCTCATGGTATAGGAAGGGTCTCAGGTTTGGAATGGGAAGGAGTTTGATATCACATCTCATGCTATAGGAAGGGTCTCAGGATTGGAATGGGAAGGAGTTGGATATCACATCTCATGCTATATGAAGGGTCTCAGGATTGGAATGGGAAGGAGTTGGATATAACATCTCATGCTATAGGAAGGGTCTCAGGTTTGGAATGGGAAGGAGTTGGATAATACATTTCATGCTATATGAAGGGTCTCCGGTTTGGTATTAGAAGCATTGAGATATCACATCTCATACTATAGGAAGGCTCTCAGGTTTGGAATGGGAAGGAGTTGGATATCACATCTCATGCTGTAGCAAGGGTCTCAGGTTTGGTATTAGAAGTATTGAGATACCACATCTCATGCTATAGGAAGGGTCTCAGGTTTGGAATGGGAAGGAGTTGGATATCACATCTCATGCTATAAGAAGGGTCTCAGGATTGGAATGGGAAGGAGTTGGATATAACATCTCATGCTATAGGAAGGGTCTCAGGTTTGGAATGGGAAGGAGTTGGATATCACATTTCATGCTATAGGAAGGGTCTCCGGTTTGGTATTAGAAGCATTGAGATATCACATCTCATACTATAGGAAGGGTCTCAGGTTTGGAATGGGAAGGAGTTGGATATCACATCTCATGCTGTAGCAAGGTTCTCAGGTTTGGTATTAGAAGTATTGAGATATCACATCTCATGCTATAGGAAGGGTCTCAGGATTGGAATGGGAAGGAGTTGAATATCACATCTCATGCTATAGGAAAGGTCTCAGGTTGGAATGGGAAGGAGTTGAATATCACATCTCATGCTATAGGAAGGGTCTCAGGTTTGGAATGAGAAGGAGTTGGATATCACATCTCATGCTATAGGAAGGGTCTCAGGTTTGGTATTAGAAGCATTGAGATATCACATCTCATGCTACAGGAAGGGTCTCAGGTTTGGAATGAGAAGGGGTTGGATATCACATCTCATGGTATAGGAAGGGTCTCAGGTTTGGAATGGGAAGGAGTTTGATATCACATCTCATGCTATAGGAAGGGTCTCAGGATTGGAATGGGAAGGAGTTGGATATCACATCTCATGCTATATGAAGGGTCTCAGGATTGGAATGGGAAGGAGTTGGATATAACATCTCATGCTATAGGAAGGGTCTCAGGTTTGGAATGGGAAGGAGTTGGATATCACATTTCATGCTATAGGAAGGGTCTCCGGTTTGGTATTAGAAGCATTGAGATATCACATCTCATACTATAGGAAGGCTCTCAGGTTTGGAATGGGAAGGAGTTGGATATCACATCTCATGCTGTAGCAAGGGTCTCAGGTTTGGTATTAGAAGTATTGAGATACCACATCTCATGCTATAGGAAGGGTCTAAGGATTGGAATGGGAAGGAGTTGGATATCACATCTCATGCTATAGGAAGGGTCTCAGGTTGGAATGGGAAGGAGTTGAATATCACATCTATTGCTAGAGGAAGGGTCTCAGCTTTGGAATGAGAAGGATTTGGATAGCACATACCATACTATAGGAAGGTTCTCAGGTTTGGCATTAGAAGCATTGAGATATCACATCTCATGGTATAGGAAGGGTCTCAGGTTTGGTATTAGAAGCATTGAGATATCACGTCTCATGTACAGGAAGGGTCTCAGGTTTGGAATGGGAATGAGTTTGATATCACATCTCATGCTATAGAAGGGTCTCAGGTTTGGAATGGGAAGGAGTTGGATATCATGTCTCATGCGATAGGAAGGGTTTCAGGTTTGGTATTAGAAGCATTGAGATATCACATCTCATGCTATAGGAAGGGTCTCAGAATTGGAATGGGAAGGAGTTGTATATCACATCTCATGCTATAGGAAGGGTCTCAGGTTTGGTATTAGAAGCATTGAGATATCACATCTCATGCTATCGGAAGCGTCTCGGGATTGGAATGGGAAGGAGTTGGATATAACATCTGATGCTATAGGAAAGGTCTCAGGTTTGGAAAGGGAAGGAGTTGGATATCACATGTCATGCTATAGGAAGGGTCTCATGTTTGGTATTAGAAGCATTGAGATATCACATCTCTTGCTATAGGAAGGGTCTCAGGTTTGGAATGGGAAGGAGTTGTATATCACATCTCATGCTATAGGAAGGGTCTCAGGTTTGGTATTAGAAGTATTGAGATATCACATCTCATGCTATAGGAAGGGTCTCAGGATTGGAATGGGAAGGAGTTGGATATCACATCTCATGCTATAGGAAGGGTCTCAGGTTGGAATGGGAAGGAGTTGAATATCACATCTCATGCTATCGGAAGGGTCTCAGGTTTTGAATGAGAAGGATTTGGATATCACATCTCATGGTATAGGAAGGGTCTCAGGTTTGGTATTAGAAGCATTGAGATATCACATCTCATGCCACAGGAAGGGTCTCAGGTTTGGAATGGGAATGAGTTTGATATCACATCTCATGCTATAGAAGGGTCTCAAGTTTGGAATTGGAAGGAGTTGGATATCACATCTCATGCTATAAGAAGGGTCTCAGGATTGGAAAGGGAAGGAGTTGGATATCACATTTCATTCTATAGGAAGGGTATCAGGTTTGGTATTAGAAGCATTGCGATATCACATCTCATGCTAAAGGAAGGGTCTTTGGTTTGGAATGGGAAGGAGTTGGATAGCACATCTCATGCTATAGGAAGGGTCTCAGGTTTGGAATGGGAAGGAGTTTGATATCACATCTCATGCTATAGGAAGGGTCTCAGGTTTGGAATGGGAAGGAGTTGGATATCACATCTCATGCTATAAGAAGGGTCTCAGGATTGGAATGGGAAGGAGTTGGATATAACATCTCATGCTATAGGAAGGGTCTCAGGTTTGGAATGGGAAGGAGTTGGATATCACATTTCATGCTATAGGAAGGGTCTCCGGTTTGGTATTAGAAGCATTGAGATATCACATCTCATACTATAGGAAGGGTCTCAGGTTTGGAATGGGAAGGAGTTGGATATCACATCTCATGCTGTAGCAAGGTTCTCAGGTTTGGTATTAGAAGTATTGAGATATCACATCTCATGCTATAGGAAGGGTCTCAGGATTGGAATGGGAAGGAGTTGAATATCACATCTCATGCTATAGGAAAGGTCTCAGGTTGGAATGGGAAGGAGTTGAATATCACATCTCATGCTATAGGAAGGGTCTCAGGTTTGGAATGAGAAGGAGTTGGATATCACATCTCATGCTATAGGAAGGGTCTCAGGTTTGGTATTAGAAGCATTGAGATATCACATCTCATGCTACAGGAAGGGTCTCAGGTTTGGAATGAGAAGGGGTTGGATATCACATCTCATGGTATAGGAAGGGGCTCAGGTTTGGAATGGGAAGGAGTTTAATATCACATCTCATGCTATAGGAAGGGTCTCAGGATTGGAATGGGAAGGAGTTGGATATCACATCTCATGCTATAAGAAGGGTCTCAGGATTGGAATGGGAAGGAGTTGGATATAACATCTCATGCTATAGGAAGGGTCTCAGGTTTGGAATGGGAAGGAGTTGGATATCATATTTCATGCTATAGGAAGGGTCTCCGGTTTGGTATTAGAAGCATTGAGATATCACATCTCATACTATAGGAAGGCTCTCAGGTTTGGAATGGGAAGGAGTTGGATATCACATCTCATGCTGTAGCAAGGGTCTCAGGTTTGGTATTAGAAGTATTGAGATACCACATCTCATGCTGTAGGAAGGGTCTAAGGATTGGAATGGGAAGGAGTTGGATATCACATCTCATGCTATAGGAAGGGTCTCAGGTTGGAATGGGAAGGAGTTGAATATCACATCTATTGCTAGAGGAAGGGTCTCAGCTTTGGAATGAGAAGGATTTGGATAGCACATACCATACTATAGGAAGGTTCTCAGGTTTGGCATTAGAAGCATTGAGATATCACATCTCATGGTATAGGAAGGGTCTCAGGTTTGGTATTAGAAGCATTGAGATATCACGTCTCATGTACAGGAAGGGTCTCAGGTTTGGAATGGGAATGAGTTTGATATCACATCTCATGCTATAGAAGGGTCTCAGGTTTGGAATGGGAAGGAGTTGGATATCATGTCTCATGCTATAAGAAGGGTCTCAGGATTGGAATGGGAAGGAGTTGAATATCACATTTCATTCTATAGGAAGGGTCTCAGGTTTGGTATTAGAAGCATTGCGATATCACACCTCATGCTACAGGAAGGGTCTTTGGTTTCGAATGGGAATGAGTTTGATATCACATATCATGCTATAGAAGGGTCTCAGGTTTGGAATGGGAAGGAGTTGGATATCATATCTCATGCTATAAGAAGGGTCTCAGGATTGGAATGGGAAGGAGTTGAATATCACATTTCATTCTATAGGAAGGGTCTCCGGTTTGGTATTAGAAGCATTGAGATATCACATCTCATACTATAGGAAGGGTCTCAGGTTTGGAATGGGAAGGAGTTGGATATCACATCTCATGCTGTAGCAAGGTTCTCAGGTTTGGTATTAGAAGTATTGAGATATCACATCTCATGCTATAGGAAGGGTCTCAGGATTGGAATGGGAAGGAGTTGAATATCACATCTCATGCTATAGGAAAGGTCTCAGGTTGGAATGGGAAGGAGTTGAATATCACATCTCATGCTATAGGAAGGGTCTCAGGTTTGGAATGAGAAGGAGTTGGATATCACATCTCATGCTATAGGAAGGGTCTCAGGTTTGGTATTAGAAGCATTGAGATATCACATCTCATGCTACAGGAAGGGTCTCAGGTTTGGAATGAGAAGGGGTTGGATATCACATCTCATGGTATAGGAAGGGTCTCAGGTTTGGAATGGGAAGGAGTTTGATATCACATCTCATGCTATAGGAAGGGTCTCAGGATTGGAATGGGAAGGAGTTGGATATCCCATCTCATGCTATAAGAAGGGTCTCAGGATTGGAATGGGAAGGAGTTGGATATAACATCTCATGCTATAGGAAGGGTCTCAGGTTTGGAATGGGAAGGAGTTGGATATCACATTTCATGCTATAGGAAGGGTCTCCGGTTTGGTATTAGAAGCATTGAGATATCACATCTCATACTATAGGAAGGCTCTCAGGTTTGGAATGGGAAGGAGTTGGATATCACATCTCATGCTGTAGCAAGGGTCTCAGGTTTGGTATTAGAAGTATTGAGATACCACATCTCATGCTATAGGAAGGGTCTAAGGATTGGAATGGGAAGGAGTTGGATATCACATCTCATGCTATAGGAAGGGTCTCAGGTTGGAATGGGAAGGAGTTGAATATCACATCTATTGCTAGAGGAAGGGTCTCAGCTTTGGAATGAGAAGGATTTGGATAGCACATACCATACTATAGGAAGGTTCTCAGGTTTGGCATTAGAAGCATTGAGATATCACATCTCATGGTATAGGAAGGGTCTCAGGTTTGGTATTAGAAGCATTGAGATATCACGTCTCATGTACAGGAAGGGTCTCAGGTTTGGAATGGGAATGAGTTTGATATCACATCTCATGCTATAGAAGGGTCTCAGGTTTGGAATGGGAAGGAGTTGGATATCATATCTCATGCTATAAGAAGGGTCTCAGGATTGGAATGGGAAGGAGTTGAATATCACATTTCATTCTATAGGAAGGGTCTCAGGTTTGGTATTAGAAGCATTGCGATATCACACCTCATGCTACAGGAAGGGTCTTTGGTTTCGAATGGGAAGGAGTTGGATAGCACATCTGATGGTATAGGAAGGGTCTCAGGTTTGGAATGGGAAGGAGTTTGATATCACATCTCATGCTATAGGAAGGGTCTCAGGTTTGGAATGGGAAGGAGTTGGATATCACATCTCATGCTATAAGAAGGGTCTCAGGATTGGAATGGGAAGGAGTTGGATATAACATCTCATGCTATAGGAAGGGTCTCAGGTTTGGAATGGGAAGGAGTTGGATATCACATTTCATGCTATAGGAAGGGTCTCCGGTTTGGTATTAGAAGCATTGAGATATCACATCTCATACTATAGGAAGGCTCTCAGGTTTGGAATGGGAAGGAGTTGGATATCACATATCATACTATAGGAAGGGTCTCAGGTTGGAATGGGAAGGAGTTGAATATCACATCTCATGCTATAGGAAGGGTCTCAGCTTTGGAATGAGAAGGCTTTGGATATCACATCTCATGCTATAGGAAGGGTCTCAGGTTTGGTATTAGAAGCATTGAGATATCACATCTCATGCTATAGGAAGGGTCTCAGGTTTGGAATGGGAAGGAGTTGGATATCACATCTCATGCTATAGAGAGGGTCTCAGGTTTGGTATTAGAATCATTGAGATATCACATCTCATGCTATAGGAAGGGTCTCAGGTTTGGAATGGGAAGGAGTTGGATATCACATCTCATGCTATAGAGAGTGTCTCAGGTTTGGTATTAGAAGAATTGAGATATCACATCTCATGCTATAGGAAGGGTCTCAGGATTGGAATGGGAAGGAGTTGGATATCACATCTCATGCTATAGGAAGGGTCTCAGGTTTGGAATGGGAAGGAGTTTGATATCACATCTCATGTTATAGGAAGGGTCTCAGGTTTGGTATTAGAAGCATCGACATATCACATCCTATGGTACAGGATGTATCTCAGGTTAGGAATGGCAAGTAGTCAGATATCAAATCTCATGCTACTGGTAGGATCTCAGGTTTGTAGTGGGAAGGAGTTGGATACCACATCTGATGCTATAGGAAGGATCTTAGGTTTGGAAATGGAAGGAGTTGTTTATCAGATCTCATGCTATGGGAAGGGCCTCAGGTTTGCTATTGGAAGCATTGAGAAATCATATCTCATGCTATAGGAAGGGACTCAGGATTGGATTGGGAAGGAGTTGGATATCACATCTAATGCTATAGGAAGGGTCTCAGGTTTGGTATTAGAATCATTGAGATATCACATCTCATGCTATACGAAGGGACTCAGGATTGGATTGGGAAGGAGTTGGATATCACATCTCATGTTATAGGAAGGGTCTCAGGTTTGGTATTAGAAGCATTGAGATATCACATATCATGCTATAGGAAGGGTCTCAGGATTGGAATGGGGAGGAGTTGGATATCACATCTCATGCTATAGGAAGGGTCTCAGGTTTGGAATCTGAAGGAGTTGGATATCACACCTCATGAAATAGGAAGGGTCTCAGGTTTGGTATTATAAGCAGTGAGATATCACATCTCATGATATAGGAAGGGTCTCAGGTTTGGAATGGGAAGGAGTTGGATATCACATCTCATGTTATAGGAAGGCTCTCAGGTTTGGTATTAGAAGCATTGAGATATCAGATCTCATGCTATAAGAAGGGTCTCAGGATTGGAATGGGAAGGAGTTGGATATCACATCTCATGCTATAGGAAGGGTCTCAGGTTTGGAATGGGAAAGAGTTGGATATCAAAGCTCATGCTATAGGAAGGGTCTCGGGTTGGGTAATAGAAGCATTGAGATATCGCATCTCATGCTATAGGAAGGGTCTCAGGGTTGGAATGGGAAGGAGTTGGATATCACATCTCATGCTACAGGAAGGGTCTCTGGTTTGGAATGGGAATTAGTTGGATATCACATCTCATGCTATAGGAAGGGTCTCAGGTTTGGAATGGGAAGGAGTTGGATATCACATCTCATGTTATAGGAAGGGTCTCAGGTTTGGTATTAGAAGCATTGAGACATCACATCTCATGCTATAGGAAGGGTCTCAGGATTGGAATGGGAAGGAGTTGGATATTGCATCTCATGCTATAGGAAGGGTCTCAGGATTGGAATGGGAAGGAGTTGAATATCACATCTCATGCTATAGGAAGGGTCTCAGCTTTGGAATGAGAAGGCTTTGGATATCACATCTCATGCTATAGGAAGGGTCTCAGGTTTGGTATTAGAAGCATTGAGATATCACATCTCATGCTATAGGAAGGGTCTCAGGTTTGGAATGGGAAGGAGTTGGATATCACATCTCATGCTATAGAGAGGGTCTCAGGTTTGGTATTAGAATCATTGAGATATCACATCTCATGCTATAGGAAGGGTCTCAGGTTTGGAATGGGAAGGAGTTGGATATCACATCTCATGCTATAGAGAGTGTCTCAGGTTTGGTATTAGAAGAATTGAGATATCACATCTCATGCTATAGGAAGGGTCTCAGGATTGGAATGGGAAGGAGTTGGATATCACATCTCATGCTATAGGAAGGGTCTCAGGTTTGGAATGGGAAGGAGTTTGATATCACATCTCATGTTATAGGAAGGGTCTCAGGTTTGGTATTAGAAGCATCGACATATCACATCCTATGGTACAGGATGTATCTCAGGTTAGGAATGGCAAGTAGTCAGATATCAAATCTCATGCTACTGGTAGGATCTCAGGTTTGTAGTGGGAAGGAGTTGGATACCACATCTGATGCTTTAGGAAGGATCTTAGGTTTGGAAATGGAAGGAGTTGTTTATCAGATCTCATGCTATGGGAAGGGCCTCAGGTTTGCTATTGGAAGCATTGAGAAATCATATCTCATGCTATAGGAAGGGACTCAGGATTGGATTGGGAAGGAGTTGGATATCACATCTAATGCTATAGGAAGGGTCTCAGGTTTGGTATTAGAATCATTGAGATATCACATCTCATGCTATACGAAGGGACTCAGGATTGGATTGGGAAGGAGTTGGATATCACATCTCATGTTATAGGAAGGGTCTCAGGTTTGGTATTAGAAGCATTGAGATATCACATATCATGCTATAGGAAGGGTCTCAGGATTGGAATGGGGAGGAGTTGGATATCACATCTCATGCTATAGGAAGGGTCTCAGGTTTGGAATCTGAAGGAGTTGGATATCACACCTCATGAAATAGGAAGGGTCTCAGGTTTGGTATTATAAGCAGTGAGATATCACATCTCATGATATAGGAAGGGTCTCAGGTTTGGAATGGGAAGGAGTTGGATATCACATCTCATGTTATAGGAAGGCTCTCAGGTTTGGTATTAGAAGCATTGAGATATCAGATCTCATGCTATAAGAAGGGTCTCAGGATTGGAATGGGAAGGAGTTGGATATCACATCTCATGCTATAGGAAGGGTCTCAGGTTTGGAATGGGAAAGAGTTGGATATCAAAGCTCATGCTATAGGAAGGGTCTCGGGTTGGGTAATAGAAGCATTGAGATATCGCATCTCATGCTATAGGAAGGGTCTCAGGGTTGGAATGGGAAGGAGTTGGATATCACATCTCATGCTACAGGAAGGGTCTCTGGTTTGGAATGGGAATTAGTTGGATATCACATCTCATGCTATAGGAAGGGTCTCAGGTTTGGTATTAGAAGCATTGAGATATCACATCTCATGCTATAGGAAGGGTCTCAGGTTTGGAATGGGAAGGAGTTGGATATCACATCTCATGTTATAGGAAGGGTCTCAGGTTTGGTATTAGAAGCATTGAGACATCACATCTCATGCTATAGGAAGGGTCTCAGGATTGGAATGGGAAGGAGTTGGATATTGCATCTCATGCTATAGGAAGGGTCTCAGGATTGGAATTGGAAGGAGTTGGATATCACATCTCATGCTATAGGAAGAGTCTCAGGATTGGAATTGGAAGGAGTTGGATATCACATACCATGCTATAGGAAGGTTCTCAGGTTTGGTATTAGAAGCATTGAGATATCACATCTCATGCTATAGGAAGGGTCTCAGGCTTGGAATGGGAAGGAGTTCGATATCACATCTCATGTTATAGGAAGGTTCTCAGGTTTGGTATTAGAAGCACTGAGATATCACATCTGATGGTACAGGATGCATCTCAGGTTAGGAATGGCAAGGAGTCAAATATCAAATCTCATGCTACAGGTAGGATCTCAGGTTTGTTGTGGGAAGGAGTTGGATACCACATCTGATGCTTTAGGAAGGGTCTCAGGTTTGGAATCTGAAGGAGTTAGATATCACATCTCATGCTATAGGAAGGGTCTCAGGTTTGGTATGGGAAGGAGTTGGATATCACATCTCATGTTATAGGAAGGGTCTCAGGTTTGGAATGGGAAGGAGTTGGATATCACATCTCATGCTATAGAAGGGTCTCAGGTTTGGAATGGGAAGGAGTTGGATATCATATCTCATGCTATAAGAAGGGTCTCAGGATTGGAATGGGAAGGAGTTGAATATCACATTTCATTCTATAGGAAGGGTCTCAGGTTTGGTATTAGAAGCATTGCGATATCACATCTCATGCTACAGGAAGGGTCTTTGGTTTCGAATGGGAAGGAGTTGGATAGCACATCTGATGGTATAGGAAGGGTCTCAGGTTTGGAATGGGAAGGAGTTGGATATCACATCTCATGCTGTAGCAAGGTTCTCAGGTTTGGTATTAGAAGTATTGAGATATCACATCTCATGCTATAGGAAGGGTCTCAGGATTGGAATGGGAAGGAGTTGAATATCACATCTCATGCTATAGGAAAGGTCTCAGGTTGGAATGGGAAGGAGTTGAATATCACATCTCATGCTATAGGAAGGGTCTCAGGTTTGGTATTAGAAGCATTGAGATATCACATCTCATGCTACAGGAAGGGTCTCAGGTTTGGAATGAGAAGGGGTTGGATATCACATCTCATGCTATAGGAAGGGTCTCAGGTTTGGTATTAGAAGCATTGAGATATCACATCTCATGCTACAGGAAGGGTCTCAGGTTTGGAATGAGAAGGGGTTGGATATCACATCTCATGGTATAGGAAGGGTCTCAGGTTTGGAATGGGAAGGAGTTTGATATCACATCTCATGCTATAGGAAGGGTCTCAGGATTGGAATGGGAAGGAGTTGGATATCACATCTCATGCTATATGAAGGGTCTCAGGATTGGAATGGGAAGGAGTTGGATATAACATCTCATGCTATAGGAAGGGTCTCAGGTTTGGAATGGGAAGGAGTTGGATAATACATTTCATGCTATATGAAGGGTCTCCGGTTTGGTATTAGAAGCATTGAGATATCACATCTCATACTATAGGAAGGCTCTCAGGTTTGGAATGGGAAGGAGTTGGATATCACATCTCATGCTGTAGCAAGGGTCTCAGGTTTGGTATTAGAAGTATTGAGATACCACATCTCATGCTATAGGAAGGGTCTCAGGTTTGGAATGGGAAGGAGTTGGATATCACATCTCATGCTATAAGAAGGGTCTCAGGATTGGAATGGGAAGGAGTTGGATATAACATCTCATGCTATAGGAAGGGTCTCAGGTTTGGAATGGGAAGGAGTTGGATATCACATTTCATGCTATAGGAAGGGTCTCCGGTTTGGTATTAGAAGCATTGAGATATCACATCTCATACTATAGGAAGGGTCTCAGGTTTGGAATGGGAAGGAGTTGGATATCACATCTCATGCTGTAGCAAGGTTCTCAGGTTTGGTATTAGAAGTATTGAGATATCACATCTCATGCTATAGGAAGGGTCTCAGGATTGGAATGGGAAGGAGTTGAATATCACATCTCATGCTATAGGAAAGGTCTCAGGTTGGAATGGGAAGGAGTTGAATATCACATCTCATGCTATAGGAAGGGTCTCAGGTTTGGAATGAGAAGGAGTTGGATATCACATCTCATGCTATAGGAAGGGTCTCAGGTTTGGTATTAGAAGCATTGAGATATCACATCTCATGCTACAGGAAGGGTCTCAGGTTTGGAATGAGAAGGGGTTGGATATCACATCTCATGGTATAGGAAGGGTCTCAGGTTTGGAATGGGAAGGAGTTTGATATCACATCTCATGCTATAGGAAGGGTCTCAGGATTGGAATGGGAAGGAGTTGGATATCACATCTCATGCTATATGAAGGGTCTCAGGATTGGAATGGGAAGGAGTTGGATATAACATCTCATGCTATAGGAAGGGTCTCAGGTTTGGAATGGGAAGGAGTTGGATATCACATTTCATGCTATAGGAAGGGTCTCCGGTTTGGTATTAGAAGCATTGAGATATCACATCTCATACTATAGGAAGGCTCTCAGGTTTGGAATGGGAAGGAGTTGGATATCACATCTCATGCTGTAGCAAGGGTCTCAGGTTTGGTATTAGAAGTATTGAGATACCACATCTCATGCTATAGGAAGGGTCTAAGGATTGGAATGGGAAGGAGTTGGATATCACATCTCATGCTATAGGAAGGGTCTCAGGTTGGAATGGGAAGGAGTTGAATATCACATCTATTGCTAGAGGAAGGGTCTCAGCTTTGGAATGAGAAGGATTTGGATAGCACATACCATACTATAGGAAGGTTCTCAGGTTTGGCATTAGAAGCATTGAGATATCACATCTCATGGTATAGGAAGGGTCTCAGGTTTGGTATTAGAAGCATTGAGATATCACGTCTCATGTACAGGAAGGGTCTCAGGTTTGGAATGGGAATGAGTTTGATATCACATCTCATGCTATAGAAGGGTCTCAGGTTTGGAATGGGAAGGAGTTGGATATCATATCTCATGCGATAGGAAGGGTGTCAGGTTTGGTATTAGAAGCATTGAGATATCACATCTCATGCTATAGGAAGGGTCTCAGAATTGGAATGGGAAGGAGTTGTATATCACATCTCATGCTATAGGAAGGGTCTCAGGTTTGGTATTAGAAGCATTGAGATATCACATCTCATGCTATCGGAAGCGTCTCGGGATTGGAATGGGAAGGAGTTGGATATAACATCTGATGCTATAGGAAAGGTCTCAGGTTTTGAAAGGGAAGGAGTTGGATATCACATGTCATGCTATAGGAAGGGTCTCATGTTTGGTATTAGAAGCATTGAGATATCACATCTCTTGCTATAGGAAGGGTCTCAGGTTTGGAATGGGAAGGAGTTGTATATCACATCTCATGCTATAGGAAGGGTC
Source organism: Ambystoma mexicanum (assembly GCF_040938575.1). Classification (NCBI taxonomy): domain Eukaryota; kingdom Metazoa; phylum Chordata; class Amphibia; order Caudata; family Ambystomatidae; genus Ambystoma; species Ambystoma mexicanum. The sequence continues at coordinate 1,305,804 of NW_027182444.1, read as the reverse complement.
TCAGGTTTGGTATTAGAAGTATTGAGATATCACATCTCATGCTATAGGAAGGGTCTCAGGATTGGAATGGGAAGGAGTTGGATATCACATCTCATGCTATAGGAAGGGTCTCAGGTTGGAATGGGAAGGAGTTGAATATCACATCTCATGCTATCGGAAGGGTCTCAGGTTTTGAATGAGAAGGATTTGGATATCACATCTCATGGTATAGGAAGGGTCTCAGGTTTGGTATTAGAAGCATTGAGATATCACATCTCATGCCACAGGAAGGGTCTCAGGTTTGGAATGGGAATGAGTTTGATATCACATCTCATGCTATAGAAGGGTCTCAAGTTTGGAATGGGAAGGAGTTGGATATCACATCTCATGCTATAAGAAGGGTCTCAGGATTGGAAAGGGAAGGAGTTGGATATCACATTTCATTCTATAGGAAGAGTATCAGGTTTGGTATTAGAAGCATTGCGATATCACATCTCATGCTAAAGGAAGGGTCTTTGGTTTGGAATGGGAAGGAGTTGGATAGCACATCTCATGCTATAGGAAGGGTCTCAGGTTTGGAATGGGAAGGAGTTTGATATCACATCTCATGCTATAGGAAGGGTCTCAGGTTTGGAATGGGAAGGAGTTGGATATCACATCTCATGCTATAAGAAGGGTCTCAGGATTAGAATGGGAAGGAGTTGGATATAACATCTCATGCTATAGGAAGGGTCTCAGGTTTGGAATGGGAAGGAGTTGGATATCACATTTCATGCTATAGGAAGGGTCTCCGGTTTGGTATTAGAAGCATTGAGATATCACATCTCATACTATAGGAAGGGTCTCAGGTTTGGAATGGGAAGGAGTTGGATATCACATCTCATGCTGTAGCAAGGTTCTCAGGTTTGGTATTAGAAGTATTGAGATATCACATCTCATGCTATAGGAAGGGTCTCAGGATTGGAATGGGAAGGAGTTGAATATCACATCTCATGCTATAGGAAAGGTCTCAGGTTGGAATGGGAAGGAGTTGAATATCACATCTCATGCTATAGGAAGGGTCTCAGGTTTGGAATGAGAAGGAGTTGGATATCACATCTCATGCTATAGGAAGGGTCTCAGGTTTGGTATTAGAAGCATTGAGATATCACATCTCTTGCTACAGGAAGGGTCTCAGGTTTGGAATGAGAAGGGGTTGGATATCACATCTCATGGTATAGGAAGGGTCTCAGGTTTGGAATGGGAAGGAGTTTGATATCACATCTCATGCTATAGGAAGGGTCTCAGGATTGGAATGGGAAGGAGTTGGATATCACATCTCATGCTATAAGAAGGGTCTCAGGATTGGAATGGGAAGGAGTTGGATATAACATCTCATGCTATAGGAAGGGTCTCAGGTTTGGAATGGGAAGGAGTTGGATATCACATTTCATGCTATAGGAAGGGTCTCCGGTTTGGTATTAGAAGCATTGAGATATCACATCTCATACTATAGGAAGGCTCTCAGGTTTGGAATGGGAAGGAGTTGGATATCACATCTCATGCTGTAGCAAGGGTCTCAGGTTTGGTATTAGAAGTATTGAGATACCACATCTCATGCTATAGGAAGGGTCTAAGGATTGGAATGGGAAGGATTTGGATATCACATCTCATGCTATAGGAAGGGTCTCAGGTTGGAATGGGAAGGAGTTGAATATCACATCTATTGCTAGAGGAAGGGTCTCAGCTTTGGAATGAGAAGGATTTGGATAGCACATACCATACTATAGGAAGGTTCTCAGGTTTGGCATTAGAAGCATTGAGATATCACATCTCATGGTATAGGAAGGGTCTCAGGTTTGGTATTAGAAGCATTGAGATATCACGTCTCATGTACAGGAAGGGTCTCAGGTTTGGAATGGGAATGAGTTTGATATCACATCTCATGCTATAGAAGGGTCTCAGGTTTGGAATGGGAAGGAGTTGGATATCATGTCTCATGCTATAAGAAGGGTCTCAGGATTGGAATGGGAAGGAGTTGAATATCACATTTCATTCTATAGGAAGGGTCTCAGGTTTGGTATTAGAAGCATTGCGATATCACACCTCATGCTACAGGAAGGGTCTTTGGTTTCGAATGGGAATGAGTTTGATATCACATCTCATGCTATAGAAGGGTCTCAGGTTTGGAATGGGAAGGAGTTGGATATCATATCTCATGCTATAAGAAGGGTCTCAGGATTGGAATGGGAAGGAGTTGAATATCACATTTCATTCTATAGGAAGGGTCTCCGGTTTGGTATTAGAAGCATTGAGATATCAAATCTCATACTATAGGAAGGGTCTCAGGTTTGGAATGGGAAGGAGTTGGATATCACATCTCATGCTGTAGCAAGGTTCTCAGGTTTGGTATTAGAAGTATTGAGATATCACATCTCATGCTATAGGAAGGGTCTCAGGATTGGAATGGGAAGGAGTTGAATATCACATCTCATGCTATAGGAAAGGTCTCAGGTTGGAATGGGAAGGAGTTAAATATCACATCTCATGCTATAGGAAGGGTCTCAGGTTTGGAATGAGAAGGAGTTGGATATCACATCTCATGCTATAGGAAGGGTCTCAGGTTTGGTATTAGAAGCATTGAGATATCACATCTCATGCTACAGGAAGGGTCTCAGGTCTGGAATGAGAAGGGGTTGGATATCACATCTCATGGTATAGGAAGGGTCTCAGGTTTGGAATGGGAAGGAGTTTGATATCACATCTCATGCTATAGGAAGGGTCTCAGGATTGGAATGGGAAGGAGTTGGATATCACATCTCATGCTATAAGAAGGGTCTCAGGATTGGAATGGGAAGGAGTTGGATATAACATCTCATGCTATAGGAAGGGTCTCAGGTTTGGAATGGGAAGGAGTTGGATATCACATTTCATGCTATAGGAAGGGTCTCCGGTTTGGTATTAGAAGCATTGAGATATCACATCTCATACTATAGGAAGGCTCTCAGGTTTGGAATGGGAAGGAGTTGGATATCACATCTCATGCTGTAGCAAGGGTCTCAGGTTTGGTATTAGAAGTATTGAGATACCACATCTCATGCTATAGGAAGGGTCTAAGGATTGGAATGGGAAGGAGTTGGATATCACATCTCATGCTATAGGAAGGGTCTCAGGTTGGAATGGGAAGGAGTTGAATATCACATCTATTGCTAGAGGAAGGGTCTCAGCTTTGGAATGAGAAGGATTTGGATAGCACATACCATACTATAGGAAGGTTCTCAGGTTTGGCATTAGAAGCATTGAGATATCACATCTCATGGTATAGGAAGGGTTTCAGGTTTGGTATTAGAAGCATTGAGATATCATGTCTCATGTACAGGAAGGGTCTCAGGTTTGGAATGGGAATGAGTTTGATATCACATCTCATGCTATAGAAGGGTCTCAGGTTTGGAATGGGAAGGAGTTGGATATCATATCTCATCCTATAAGAAGGGTCTCAGGATTGGAATGGGAAGGAGTTGAATATCACATTTCATTCTATAGGAAGGGTCTCAGGTTTGGTATTAGAAGCATTGCGATATCACACCTCATGCTACAGGAAGGGTCTTTGGTTTCGAATGGGAAGGAGTTGGATAGCACATCTGATGGTATAGGAAGGGTCTCAGGTTTGGAATGGGAAGGAGTTTGATATCACATCTCATGCTATAGGAAGGGTCTCAGGTTTGGAATGGGAAGGAGTTGGATATCACATCTCATGCTATAAGAAGGGTCTCAGGATTGGAATGGGAAGGAGTTGGATATAACATCTCATGCTATAGGAAGGGTCTCAGGTTTGGAATGGGAAGGAGTTGGATATCACATTTCATGCTATAGGAAGGGTCTCCGGTTTGGTATTAGAAGCATTGAGATATCACATCTCATACTATAGGAAGGCTCTCAGGTTTGGAATGGGAAGGAGTTGGATATCACATATGATACTATAGGAAGGGTCTCAGGTTGGAATGGGAAGGAGTTGAATATCACATCTCATGCTATAGGAAGGGTCTCAGGTTTGGTATTAGAAGCATTGAGATATCACATCTCATGCTATAGGAAGGGTCTCAGGTTTGGAATGGGAAGGAGTTGGATATCACATCTCATGCTATAGAGAGGGTCTCAGGTTTGGTATTAGAATCATTGAGATATCACATCTCATGCTATAGGAAGGGTCTCAGGTTTGGAATGGGAAGGAGTTGGATATCACATCTCATGCTATAGAGAGTGTCTCAGGTTTGGTATTAGAAGAATTGAGATATCACATCTCATGCTATAGGAAGGGTCTCAGGATTGGAATGGGAAGGAGTTGGATATCACATCTCATGCTATAGGAAGGGTCTCAGGTTTGGAATGGGAAGGAGTTTGATATCACATCTCATGTTATAGGAAGGGTCTCAGGTTTGGTATTAGAAGCATCGACATATCACATCCTATGGTACAGGATGTATCTCAGGTTAGGAATGGCAAGTAGTCAGATATCAAATCTCATGCTACTGGTAGGATCTCAGGTTTGTAGTGGGAAGGAGTTGGATACCACATCTGATGCTATAGGAAGGATCTTAGGTTTGGAAATGGAAGGAGTTGTTTATCAGATCTCATGCTATGGGAAGGGCCTCAGGTTTGCTATTGGAAGCATTGAGAAATCATATCTCATGCTATAGGAAGGGACTCAGGATTGGATTGGGAAGGAGTTGGATATCACATCTAATGCTATAGGAAGGGTCTCAGGTTTGGTATTAGAATCATTGAGATATCACATCTCATGCTATACGAAGGGACTCAGGATTGGATTGGGAAGGAGTTGGATATCACATCTCATGTTATAGGAAGGGTCTCAGGTTTGGTATTAGAAGCATTGAGATATCACATATCATGCTATAGGAAGGGTCTCAGGATTGGAATGGGGAGGAGTTGGATATCACATCTCATGCTATAGGAAGGGTCTCAGGTTTGGAATCTGAAGGAGTTGGATATCACACCTCATGAAATAGGAAGGGTCTCAGGTTTGGTATTATAAGCAGTGAGATATCACATCTCATGATATAGGAAGGGTCTCAGGTTTGGAATGGGAAGGAGTTGGATATCACATCTCATGTTATAGATAGGCTCTCAGGTTTGGTATTAGAAGCATTGAGATATCAGATCTCATGCTATAAGAAGGGTCTCAGGATTGGAATGGGAAGGAGTTGGATATCACATCTCATGCTATAGGAAGGGTCTCAGGTTTGGAATGGGAAAGAGTTGGATATCAAAGCTCATGCTATAGGAAGGGTCTCGGGTTGGGTAATAGAAGCATTGAGATATCGCATCTCATGCTATAGGAAGGGTCTCAGGGTTGGAATGGGAAGGAGTTGGATATCACATCTCATGCTACAGGAAGGGTCTCTGATTTGGAATGGGAATTAGTTGGATATCACATCTCATGCTATAGGAAGGGTCTCAGGTTTGGTATTAGAAGCATTGAGATATCACATCTCATGCTATAGGAAGGGTCTCAGGTTTGGAATGGGAAGGAGTTGGATATCACATCTCATGTTATAGGAAGGGTCTCAGGTTTGGTATTAGAAGCATTGAGACATCACATCTCATGCTATAGGAAGGGTCTCAGGATTGGAATGGGAAGGAGTTGGATATTGCATCTCATGCTATAGGAAGGGTCTCAGGATTGGAATTGGAAGGAGTTGGATATCACATCTCATGCTATAGGAAGAGTCTCAGGATTGGAATTGGAAGGAGTTGGATATCACATACCATGCTATAGGAAGGTTCTCAGGTTTGGTATTAGAAGCATTGAGATATCACATCTCATGCTATAGGAAGGGTCTCAGGCTTGGAATGGGAAGGAGTTCGATATCACATCTCATGTTATAGGAAGGTTCTCAGGTTTGGTATTAGAAGCACTGAGATATCACATCTGATGGTACAGGATGCATCTCAGGTTAGGAATGGCAAGGAGTCAAATATCAAATCTCATGCTACAGGTAGGATCTCAGGTTTGTTGTGGGAAGGAGTTGGATACCACATCTGATGCTTTAGGAAGGGTCTCAGGTTTGGAATCTGAAGGAGTTAGATATCACATCTCATGCTATAGGAAGGGTCTCAGGTTTGGTATGGGAAGGAGTTGGATATCACATCTCATGTTATAGGAAGGGTCTCAGGTTTGGAATGGGAAGGAGTTGGATATCACATCTCATGCTATAGAAGGGTCTCAGGTTTGGAATGGGAAGGAGTTGGATATCATATCTCATGCTATAAGAAGGGTCTCAGGATTGGAATGGGAAGGAGTTGAATATCACATTTCATACTATAGGAAGGGTCTCAGGTTTGGTATTAGAAGCATTGCGATATCACATCTCATGCTACAGGAAGGGTCTTTGGTTTCGAATGGGAAGGAGTTGGATAGCACATCTGATGGTATAGGAAGGGTCTCAGGTTTGGAATGGGAAGGAGTTTGATATCACATCTCATGCTATAGGAAGGGTCTCAGGTTTGGAATGGGAAGGAGTTGGATATCACATCTCATGCTATAAGAAGGGTCTCAGGATTGGAATGGGAAGGAGTTGAATATAACATCTCATGCTATAGGAAGGGTCTCAGGTTTGGAATGGGAAGGAGTTGGATATCACATTTCATGCTATAGGAAGGGTCTCCGGTTTGGTATTAGAAGCATTGAGATATCACATCTCATACTATAGGAAGGCTCTCAGGTTTGGAATGGGAAGGAGTTGGATATCACATCTCATGCTGTAGCAAGGGTCTCAGGTTTGGTATTAGAAGTATTGAGATACCACATCTCATGCTATAGGAAGGGTCTAAGGATTGGAATGGGAAGGAGTTGGATATCACATATCATGCTATAGGAAGGGTCTCGGGTTGGAATGGGAAGGAGTTGAATATCACATCTCATGCTATAGGAAGGGTCTCAGCTTTGGAATGAGAAGGCTTTGGATATCACATCTCATGCTATAGGAAGGGTCTCCGGTTTGGTATTAGAAGCATTGAGATATCACATCTCATGCTATAGGAAGGGTCTCAGGTTTGGAATGGGAAGGAGTTGGATATCACATCTCATGCTATAGAGAGGGTCTCAGGTTTGGTATTAGAATCATTGAGATATCACATCTCATGCTATAGGAAGGGTCTCAGGTTTGGAATGGGAAGGAGTTGGATATCACATCTCATGCTATAGAGAGGGTCTCAGGTTTGGTATTAGAAGAATTGAGATATCACATCTCATGCTATAGGAAGGGTCTCAGGATTGGAATGGGAAGGAGTTGGATATCACATCTCATGCTATAGGAAGGGTCTCAGGTTTGGAATGGTAAGGAGTTGGATATCACATCTCATGTTATAGGAAGGGTCTCAGGTTTGGTATTAGAAGCATCGACATATCACATCCTATGGTACAGGATGTATCTCAGGTTAGGAATGGCAAGTAGTCAGATATCAAATCTCATGCTACTGGTAGGATCTCAGGTTTGTAGTGGGAAGGAGTTGGATACCACATCTGATGCTATAGGAAGGATCTTAGGTTTGGAAATAGAAGGAGTTGTTTATCAGATCTCATGCTATGGGAAGGGCCTCAGGTTTGCTATTGGAAGCATTGAGAAATCATATCTCATGCTATAGGAAGGGACTCAGGATTGGATTGGGAAGGAGTTGGATATCACATCTAATGCTATAGGAAGGGCCTCAGTTTTGGTATTAGAATCATTGAGATATCACATCTCATGCTATACGAAGGGACTCAGGATTGGATTGGGAAGGAGTTGGATATCACATCTCAGGTTATAGGAAGGGTCTCAGGTTTGGTATTAGAAGCATTGAGATATCACATATCATGCTATAGGAAGGGTCTCAGGATTGGAATGGGGAGGAGTTGGATATCACATCTCATGCTATAGGAAGGGTCTCAGGTTTGGAATCTGAAGGAGTTGGATATCACACCTCATGAAATAGGAAGGCTCTCAGGTTTGGTATTAGAAGCATTGAGATATCAGATCTCATGCTATAAGAAGGGTCTCAGGATTGGAATGGGAAGGAGTTGGATATCACATCTCATGCTATAGGAAGGGTCTCAGGTTTGGAATGGGAAAGAGTTGGATATCAAAGCTCATGCTATAGGAAGGGTCTCGGGTTGGGTAATAGAAGCATTGAGATATCACATCTCATGCTATAGGAAGGGTCTCAGGGTTGGAATGGGAAGGAGTTGGATATCACATCTCATGCTACAGGAAGGGTCTCTGGTTTGGAATGGGAATTAGTTGGATATCACATCTCATGCTATAGGAAGGGTCTCAGGTTTGGTATTAGAAGCATTGAGATATCACATCTCATGCTATAGGAAGGGTCTCAGGTTTGGAATGGGAAGGAGTTGGATATCACATCTCATGTTCTAGGAAGGTTCTCAGGTTTGGTATTAGAAGCATTGAGACATCACATCTCATGCTATAGGAAGGGTCTCAGGATTGGAATGGGAAGGAGTTGGATATTGCATCTCATGCTATAGGAAGGGTCTCAGGATTGGAATTGGAAGGAGTTGGATATCACATCTTATGCTATAGGAAGAGTCTCAGGATTGGAATTGGAAGGAGTTGGATATCACATCTCATGTTATAGGAAGGTTCTCAGGTTTGGTATTAGAAGCACTGAGATATCACATCTGATGGTACAGGATGCATCTCAGATTAGGAATGGCAAGGAGTCAAATATCAAATCTCATGCTACAGGTAGGATCTCAGGTTTGTTGTGGGAAGGAGTTGGATACCACATCTGATGCTTTAGGAAGGGTCTCAGGTTTGGAATCTGAAGGAGTTAGATATCACATCTCATGTTATAGGAAGGGTCTCAGGTTTGGAATGGGAAGGAGTTTGATATCACATCTCAGGTTTGGAATGGGAAGGAGTTGGATGTCACATCTCATGCTATAGGAAGGGTATCAGGTTTGGAATGGGAAGGAGTTTGATATCACATCTCATGTTATAGGAAGGGTATCAGGTTTGGAATGGGAAGGAGTTGGATATCACATCTAATGTTATAGGAAGGGTTTCAGGTTTGGTATTAGAAGCATTGAGATATCACATCTTATGCTACAGGAAGGGTCTCAGGTTTGGAATGGGAAGGAGTTGGATATCACATCTCATGCTATAAGAAGGGTCTCAGGTTTGGAAAGGGAAGGAGTTGGATATCACATCTCATGCTATAGGAAGGGTCTCAGGATTGGAATGGGAAGGAGTTGGATATCAAATTTCATGCTATAGGAAGGGTCTCAGGTTTGGTATTAGAAGCTTTGAGATATCACATCTCATGTTATAGGAAGGGTCTCAGGTTTGGTATGGGAAGGAATTGGATATCACATCTCATGTTATAGGAAGGGTCTCAGGTTTGGAATGGGAAGGAGTTGGATATCACATCTCATGTTATAGGAAGGGTCTCAGGTTTGGTATTAGAAGCATTGAGATATCACATCTTATGCTACAGGAAGGGTCTCTGGTTTGGAAAGGGAAGGAGTTGGATATCACATCTCATGCTATAGGAAGGGTATCAATTTTGGAATGGGAAGGAGTTTGATATCACATCTCAGGTTTGGAATGGGAAGGAGTTTGATATCACATCTCATGTTATAGGAAGGGTCTCAGGTTTGGAATGGGAAGGAGTTGGATATCACATCTAATGTTATAGGAAGGGTTTCAGGTTTGGTATTAGAAGCATTGAGATATCACATCTTATGCTACAGGAAGGGTCTCAGGTTTGGAATGGGAAGGAGTTGGATATCACATCTCATGCTATAAGAAGGGTCTCAGGTTTGGAAAGGGAAGGAGTTGGATATCACATCTCATGCTATAGGAAGGGTCTCGGGATTGGAATGGGAAGGAGTTGGATATCAAATTTCATGCTATAGGAAGGGTCTCAGGTTTGGTATTAGAAGCTTTGAGATATCACATCTCATGTTATAGGAAGGGTCTCAGGTTTGGTATTAGAAGCATTGAGATATCACATCTCATGCTACAGGAAGGGTCTCTGGTTTGGAAAGGAAAGGAGTTGGATATCACATCTCATGCTATAGGAAGGGTCTCAGGTTTGGAATGGGAAGGAGTTGGATATCACATCTCATGATATAAGAAGGGTCTCAGGTTTGGAATGTAAGGAGTTGGATATCACATTTCATGCAATAGGAAGGGTGTCAGGTTTGGTATTAGAAGCATTGAGATATCACATTTCATGCTATAGGAAGGGTCTCAAAATTGGAATGGGAAGGAGTTGGATATAACATCTCATGCTATAGGAAGGGTCTCAGGTTTGGAATGGGAAGGAGTTGGATATCACATTTCATGCTATAGGAAGGGTCTCATGTTTGGTATTAGAAGCATTGAGATATCACATCTCTCGCTATAGGAAGGGTCTCAGGTTTGGAATGGGAAGGAGTTGGATATCACATCTCATGCTATAGGAAGGGTCTCAGGTTTGGTATTAGAAGTATTGAGATATCACATCTCATGCTATAGGAAGGGTCTCAGGATTGGAATGGGAAGGAGTTGGATATCAAATTTCATGCTATAGGAAGGGTCTCAGGTTGGAATGGGAAGGAGTTGAATATCACATCTCATGCTATCGGAAGGGTCTCAGGTTTTGAATGAGAAGGATTTGGATATCACATCTCATGATATAGGAAGGGTCTCAGGTTTGGTATTAGAAGCATTGAGATATCACATCTCATGCTACAGGAAGGGTCTCAGGTTTGGAATGAGAAGGAGTTGGACATCACATCTCATGGTATAGGAAGGGTCTCAGGTTTGGTATTAGAAGCATTGAGATATCACATCTCATGCCACAGGAAGGGTCTCAGGTTTGGAATGGGAATGGTTTTGATATCACATCTCATGCTATAGAAGGGTCTCAGGTTTGGAATGGGAAGGAGTTGGATATCACATCTCATGCTATAAGAAGGGTCTCAGGATTGGAAAGGGAAGGAGTTGGATATAACATTTCATTCTATAGGAAGGGTCTCAGGTTTGGTATTAGAAGCATTGCGATATCACATCTCATGCTAAAGGAAGGGTCTTTGGTTTGGAATGGGAAGGAGTTGGATAGCACATCTCATGCTATAGGAAGGGTCTCAGGTTTGGAATGGGAAGGAGTTTGATATCACATCTCATGCTATAGGAAGTGTTAAGACGGATTTCTGAACTCTGTCCTGGCGGCGCAGAAGTTCAGAAGGCCAACCTAATTACTTGGAACAGGGTAACCTCTGGACAAGCCAGACCAATCAAGGTAGCGATCGCGGCGGTCAAGACTAGGTCTCAAGAGGGGTGAGGGTGACTGAAAGCCCGCAATGAGCACACAAAGCAAGAGCGCTTACAAACTACTCCAAACAGGTGTTATATCAAAAATATAAGCACATTTATTTTAAGGCCTTTAAAACAACGACCGTAGCGAGAAAATCACAATAACACAGTATTAAGCCAACACATACCAAATCAACACAATATATATACAAATACACAGTTGCAAGCGTTTAAAGCACGAAATATGTAGTCCACCTGAAAGGGAAGGAAAACAGGCAGTGCGATAATGCTTTAGACTTAGTTCGCCTTCATAGGCACCTAACTAGATGGAAGTCCGAGCCCTGCGAAGAGTGGGGCCTTGTGCTCAAAGTACCTGCACACGCTGGTGCCAACGGGCAAAAGGAGAAGCTCTTCGGAGGAAGTCAGGCAGTTCGGGTTAGTGCACAGCAGAAGAAGAACAGGGTCCGCAACTCAAGCGCAGCCTCCACAGCGGGCAGAAGCAGAGCGCGAGTACGGGCGAAAAGGGTGCTGTTTTACACAGCGGGGAAAAGCAACGGGTTACTGCAGGAGGGCGACCAGATCCTAGATATACTACTCACCGGTCCCCGAAGCAAGCAGTCCCAGGCTCCTCCACGTTAGTTTCAGCAGCTGGCAGGTTCAGAAGAGCAGGGAACGCTTTGTAGTCGTGTAGATCAAAAAGACGTCCCAATCGACGAAACCGGCACAGTTTTGTTGCCGCAGCAGGACAACGGAGCGGCCGTGCGTATCTGAGTCAAAAGTACACTCCTCCCTTCAGACTTGGGAACGCCAAGGGCACGAAGTGTGGGAGAGTGACAAGGACTCGAGATACGGCACAACCTGGCGGCGGTTACAGAACAAGGCTCCCTTGTAAGCTGGTCAGTCAACTGGATGGCCCAGAGACGCTTCCGAAGGCTTACTTGGCAGGAGATGTTGTAGATGCCGGGAATAGCTGTTCCTGCTATTCCAAAGGTCGAAGCACCAGTACAGGCCTTCTGGTTCGATCAAAGGAGGACAGTGGCTCACAGGACGACAGCAGTGCAAAGGAGGATTCCTTCAGCGGGTCACCAGCGATTCCTCGGTCCAGCCTCTTGGTTGCAGGATACTTGGCTCCTGTATTCCTTCGTTCGTGAGAACTCAGGAGATCGACATGGTAGTGGTGTTTCCAGCCCCCTCTTATCCACGGTTCCCTTCGCGCCAAAAACGGAGGGGAACCAATGGGAGATCCGCTCATCAAAACACATACCATACGTGGACCAATCACGGACCACGGTGGTCCCAGGCATTCACACCACCCTAGACTCTCTGGCACCCAGGATGTGTATTGGGACCAGACATCCCAGCCCACACCCTGGAGGCACACAAACGACATGTAGAAGCCCGCGAAAGCAACCACGTTTCGCGGGAAAGTACATGCCCAAATAAGGAAGGCCCCGGGTCGCTGGACCTGGGGAAGGTGAAGGGAGCAAGACGGTCAGTGGACAAGACAAAGGAGCCTCGTGGTCTGGCCATTTTGGGAGCCAGGCCACCATTTTGGGTTCAGTGCAAAAACGTGCTCAGAACGGCAAAAGGAGCTCAAAATATTCAATACGATCGCTGCCACCATTCCAGTCCCTGAATGACTTGCACCGATCAAATATCATCCTAAAAGAGTATCTAGGGCCTGTAGAAGGCTAGAGACCCAAGAGAGCTGTAACTTAGCTTACTGTGCCCTCTTGTGTCGTGTTGCACTAAAGCTGCGACACGATAGAAGAAACTACGGGAAACAACGTTCCCCGGTACTGTCTGTCTTAAGGGCATGTCAGTTTCCCCGTAAGAAAGGAGCGAAAGCCCAGAGAAGTGCGGCAGAAGGCTGTACTTCTCTGGCAAAGTCAAGAACAAGGTTAAAAACAATAGCAAAAAGTTTAGGGGTTGCCACATGGAAGGAAAATTCCCTACAATTACGAAATCTTTCCTAACACTCGCCCCTCCCAGACTATGGACAGGGGGAACTAATCCACCCCTGTATGAGTCTCATGTTCAGGTCGGTTAAACATTCTGGACAACCCATCAGCATTGCTATGTTGGACACCTGGCCTATGCTCAATAGTGAAGTCGAAGCCTTGTAGACTTATGGACCACCTAAGCAACTTTGGATTCTCCCCCTTCATGTTCATTAGCCACTTTAACGGCTTATGGTCAGTTTGCACAGTGAAGTGGGTCCCATAGAGGTAGGGCCTCAGCTTCCTTAGGGCCCACACAACAGAGAAACATTCTTTCTCTACCGTGGACCATCTGAGCTCTCTGTCCTTAAGCTGGCGACTAATAAAACCGATAGGGTGTTCCTTACCCTTCTCATCTACTTGTGATAGTACAGCTCCTATCCCAGTGTCAGAGGCGTCCGTCTGCACGATAAAAGTTCTTTGATAATCAGGAGCCCTGAGGACAGGGGCCTGGCACAAGGAGTCTTTTAAGCCATTGAAGGCCTTCTCACACTCGTCGGTCCAAGTTACCTTCTTGGGTTTCTTCGGAGTTGTGAGAGCAGTCAGAGGAGCAGCTATGGTGCCATAGTCTGCCACAAAATTGCGGTAATACCCCGTGAGTCCTAAGAAGGCTCTCACTTGGGTTTGCGTAGTGGGGGTAGGCCAGTCTTGTACTGCTTGTACTTTACTGGGTAGAGGCTGTATCCTCCCTCCACCTACTTCATGTCCAAGGTAAACCACTGAGCCTTGTCCAATCTGGCATTTACTAGCCTTTATGGTCAAGTGGGCTTTCTGAAGAGCCTGGAGCACAATCCCGAGGTGTTTCACATGGTCTTCCCAGGTGGCACTGAAAACTGCTATATCGTCCAGATATGCAAGACAGAATTCGTCCAACCCATTCAACACATGATTCACAAGCCTCTGGAAAGTGGCAGGTGCATTCTTCAACCCGAACGGCATTACCCGGAATTGGTAAAGGCCGTCTGGAGTAGAAAATGCTGTCTTCTCCTTAGCATGTTCTGCTAACGCTATTTGCCAATAGCCAGAAGTAAGGTCAAACGTGCTGAGGTACTTGGAGGCACCCAAAGTATCCTCCAGCTCATCTGTTCGAGGCAAGGGGTGTGCATCTGTCTTGGTGACAGCATTCAGAGCCCTGTAATCCACGCAGAACCTCAATTCAGAAGTGCCTGCCTTTGGAACCAAAACCACAGGGCTGGACCAAGGACTACTAGAGTGTTCAATCACCCCAAGGTCTAACATTTTGTTGACCTCGGTCTTAATATAAGAACGTACTTTATCCGACATCCTGTATCCCCTACTTTTGGTAGGTACACTGTCTCCTGTGTCAATGTTATGTTTGCACCAAGGTGTCAAACCAGGCGACTGTGAAAACAGGGGGGAAAACTGCCGAAGCAAACTTTTCACCTCCGCCTGCTGATCAGAAGTCAGGTGAGGGGCCACTCGGACACCCTCAATGGAGCTATCTGAAGGACCGCCGTGGAACAGGTCGGGGAGAGGTTCTGACTCCTCTTCCTCAACGTCTGAAGCCAGTAGCAGTGCTGCAATTTCGACTCTTGGGACGAAAGCCTTCAGCCTATTCACGTGGAACACTTTTGGAGCCTGTCCAGGCCTTCCAAGGTCCACTAAATAGTTCACCTCACCCAGGGGCTCCACCACTGTGTAAGGGCCTGACCATTTGTCCTGTAAAGCGCGAGGCCTTATAGGATTCATGATCAGGACTTGCTGACCAGGTGTAAAGTTGATGAGGGAAGCTTTCTGGTCGTACCAATGTTTCACCAGCGCTTGCCCTGCTTTCAATTTATCACTAGCCAAGCCCATCAGAAGTACCATCCGTTTTCTGAGCCCTAGCACATAATCAACTACGTTGGTAGTAACAGGGGGAGTGGGCATCTCCCATCCCTCCTTGACGATGGCTAAGGGTCCCCGTACGGGATGACCGAACAGAAGTTCGAAGGGGCTGAAGCCAACACCCTCCTGTGGTACCTCTCGGTAGGCAAACAGCAAACATGGTAAAAGAAGATCCCATTTTCTTCTCTGGGGCTCCTCCTGAGCCCCAATCATGCTCTTTAACGTTCTGTTGAAGCTTTCCACCAGACCATTGGTTTGGGGGTGGTATGCAGAAGAGAACTTGTAGGTTACCCCACATTCTTTCCACATAGCCTGCATATACTTCGACATAAAGTTGCTGCCACGATCTGACACAACTTCTTTAGGGAAGCCAACCCTAGTAAATATGCCGAATAAAGCTTTTGCAACTGACTTGGCAGTTACAGTTTTTAATAGGATGGCCTCAGGATACCTGGTTGCTTGGTCGACCAGCACCAGGATAAACCTATTGCCCGAGGATGTTTGCGGGTCAAGGGGACCGACGATGTCGATCCCTACCCTTTCAAATGGTACCCCCACAACTGGGAGCGGTACCAACGGAGCTTGGATTGTCGCGCCAACCTTACCAGACAACTGGCAGGAGGCACAACTCCTGCAGTGACTTTCTACTTGCACCCCCATCTTGGGCCAGTAGAAGTGCATGGATAACCTTTGCTTGGTCCTCTTCATACCAAGGTGACCAGCAAGGGGAACTTCATGCGCCAACTGCAGGAGGAAGGGCCTAACAGCAAGGGGAACCACCAACCTCCTATGGTCTCCTTCTGTAGACTCTGTGGGCTCGCTATACAGGAGTCCACCTTCCCAATAAATCCTATGCGTCCCATGAGGTTCACCCTCAAGCTGGGAGCAGGCCTGTCTCCTTAGGCCTTCCAGAGATGGGCACTCACGTTGGCCTTTACTGAATTCGTCCCTATCAGGACCTCCTTCAACTAACAAGTCTTTTAGTTCAGGATGATCGTTGGGGTCGAATACTTCAGGCATCGCCACTTCCTCGTCAGGCTCGGGCGATCGACCAACTTCCTCCACCGCAGTGGTAGGCGAGCTCGGGGGAATATTTTCTTTCCCTCGTCGTGACTTGTTGACTCCTTTCGCCTTGGGTTTCCCCTTCGGCTGGGGCGGCGTATTGGGCTTGGCCAATGCTGCCCGTGCTTGAGACCGTGTGTAGGGTCATTCGGCAGTGTCTCCTACGAGCCCTAGAGCTCTGAGATCATTACCTAGTAAGACCTTTCCCGGGACGTTTCTCTGAATGCTCACTGGAATCCTAACTGCTGTACCATTTAAAGTAAGATTTACAGGGATCACGGGAAACATACGGAGGGGGCCGTCAGCCAACTTAGTGGGCATCAGAGTAGCTCTGGCAACTTCCTCTGAGTCTACCAAGGTAGAATCCACTACAGTGCGACTGCACCCACTATCCCTAAGAGCTGGAGTATCTACTCCATTGATCAGCACACTGTCTTTAAAGTAGTGCTTGGTATTATCCGGAATCCTAGCATACGCCTCTGCGACTTTAGGCTCCCAGGAACCCAGGGACACTAAAACTACCTCAGCCTCTATTCCGCTGGGAAATGAGTCTGAGGAGAAGGATGCTCCTGTAATCTCTTCTTCCTCGTAGGAGGAGAAGGCCAGATTAGCGGAGTGGACCCCCAAAGGTCTAACCTTACAACGGGGATCCCCCTTCACATGGTCAGTTGCTCCACAAGCAAAACAAGATCCAATGGGTCTGTTTACATAGGGAGGCTTATTGTAACCAGAGTTCTGTTTCGGAGGCGGACCTCCACTACCCTGTGAGTTCTCTTGTGTCTTACCCTTGTTTTTCTTTTTGTGGCCCTTTTGGGAAGAAGATTTAGCAGATTCTCCACCCTCCATATCTTTGGACTTTTTCCCTTCCTCCTGCTTACCAGGATGAGTTTTGTCCTTATGGGACACTCGATGTGACACCCATAAGTCGGCGGCCATGGCCAGCTTCTTAGGATCTATCTCCTTCGAATCGGCCAAGTGCTGCTTAAGCTCCGGGGAAGAAGAAGCAAAAATGTGTTCCAGCATGACAAGATTTATCATGCCGGCGAAGGTAGAAACCTTATAGCCTTCGACCCAGCCAGTTAAGTTTTTCAAAGATTCAGTGACATAAGATACCCAAGTACCACCTTCCTTTTTCTTATACTCTCGAAAACGCTTTAAATATTGGGCCGGAGTCTTCCCAAACTTTAAAATGAGAGTCTGCTTCAACATTGCGAAATCAGCTTGCTCAGCCTTCGACATCTCCATAATGGCACTACAGCCAGAATGGGGCAGTCTACTGAGCAACCACGCAATCTTGTCAGCATTGTCAACTTTCTGAACTTCGCATGCATACTCAAACGCATTTAGCCAGTCCATAATGTCATTCCGTTCCTCATACACACTGAGCAGATCTTTTGGAAACCGTGGATGAGAGGAGGCCCCAGACCCATGTCCAGGACCCGTGGACCCATTTGCAACCTGAAGCTTGGCCAGTTCCAACTGGTGATCCCTGTCTTTTTGTTTTTCTGCCTGTTCGATTTTCAGTTTGGCTATGCTGAATTCAAGCTCCTGCTGCCTAAACCGCAGCTCTTGCTTCTTGAATTCAAGCATAGCCTCCCCATCAGCACTGGCAGAGGAAACATTAGACATCTCGTCCTCCCTGTCCTCGTGGTCGCGGTGGAACAGTGCGGCGACAGAACCGTCGGTTCTGCCAGTGAGAGCAGCCCCACCACCTTCCGCACTGTCCTCAGAAGTAATAGCGTCAAGCTGCGCTTCTTGCCACGCCACGATTCTTTGGATCATTTCCAATTTCGTGCCTTGAGAGGAAACACCTCTCTCCGCACACATCTTTTTCAGCGTTTCTGATTTGGAAGCATTTAAAGTTAACAACGTACTTGTTTCCATACTGTGTGATAGGACTATGGCCTTTTTAAAGTTATACTATAACAATTCACTACGTGCACTGTTTGGAATAACCCGAAATGCCCTAGTTCGAGCGCTACACTGGATACCCTCAGTCGTATCCCACCGCTGTACACCTATTTGTTAAGACGGATTTCTGAACTCTGTCCTGGCGGCGCAGAAGTTCAGAAGGCCAACCTAATTACTTGGAACAGGGTAACCTCTGGACAAGCCAGACCAATCAAGGTAGCGATCGCGGCGGTCAAGACTAGGTCTCAAGAGGGGTGAGGGTGACTGAAAGCCCGCAATGAGCACACAAAGCAAGAGCGCTTACAAACTACTCCAAACAGGTGTTATATCAAAAATATAAACACATTTATTTTAAGGCCTTTAAAACAACGACCGTAGCGAGAAAATCACAATAACACAGTATTAAGCCAACACATACCAAATCAACACAATATATATACAAATACACAGTCGCAAGCGTTTAAAGCACGAAATATGTAGTCCACCTGAAAGGGAAGGAAAACAGGCAGTGCGATAATGCTTTAGACTTAGTTCGCCTTCATGGGCACCTAACTAGATGGAAGTCCGAGCCCTGCGAAGAGTGGGGCCTTGTGCTCAAAGTACCTGCACACGCTGGTGCCAACGGGCAAAAGGAGAAGCTCTTCGGAGGAAGTCAGGCAGTTCGGGTTAGTGCACAGCAGAAGAAGAACAGGGTCCGCAACTCAAGCGCAGCCTCCACAGCGGGCAGAAGCAGAGCGCGAGTACGGGCGAAAAGGGTGCTGTTTTACACAGCGGGGAAAAGCAATGGGTTACTGCAGGAGGGCGACCAGATCCTAGATATACTACTCACCGGTCCCCGAAGCAAGCAGTCCCAGGCTCCTCCACGTTAGTTTCAGCAGCTGGCAGGTTCAGAAGAGCAGGGAACGCTTTGTAGTCGTGTAGATCAAAAAGACGTCCCAATCGACGAAACCGGCACAGTTTTGTTGCCGCAGCAGGACAACGGAGCGGCCGTGCGTATCTGAGTCAAAAGTACACTCCTCCCTTCAGACTTGGGAACGCCAAGGGCACGAAGTGTGGGAGAGTGACAAGGACTTGAGATACGGCACAACCTGGCGGCGGTTACAGAACAAGGCTCCCTTGTAAGCTGGTCAGTCAACTGGATGGCCCAGAGACGCTTCCGAAGGCTTACTTGGCAGGAGATGTTGTAGATGCCGGGAATAGCTGTTCCTGCTATTCCAAAGGTCGAAGCACCAGTACAGGCCTTCTGGTTCGATCAAAGGAGGACAGTGGCTCACAGGACGACAGCAGTGCAAAGGAGGATTCCTTTAGCGGGTCACCAGCGATTCCTCGGTCCAGCCTCTTGGTTGCAGGATACTTGGCTCCTGTATTCCTTCGTTCGTGAGAACTCAGGAGATCGACATGGTAGTGGTGTTTCCAGCCCCCTCTTATCCACGGTTCCCTTCGCGCCAAAAACGGAGGGGAACCAATGGGAGATCCGCTCATCAAAACACATACCATACGTGGACCAATCACGGACCACGGTGGTCCCAGGCATTCACACCACCCTAGACTCTCTGGCACCCAGGATGTGTATTGGGACCAGACATCCCAGCCCACACCCTGGAGGCACACAAACGACATGTAGAAGCCCGCGAAAGCAACCACGTTTCGTGGGAAAGTACATGCCCAAATAAGGAAGGCCCCGGGTCGCTGGACCTGGGGAAGGTGAAGGGAGCAAGACGGTCAGTGGACAAGACAAAGGAGCCTCGTGGTCTGGCCATTTTGGGAGCCAGGCCACCATTTTGGGTTCAGTGCAAAAACGTGCTCAGAACGGCAAAAGGAGCTCAAAATATTCAATACGATCGCTGCCACCATTCCAGTCCCTGAATGACTTGCACCGATCAAATATCATCCTAAAAGAGTATCTAGGGCCTGTAGAAGGCTAGAGACCCAAGAGAGCTGTAACTTAGCTTACTGTGCCCTCTTGTGTCGTGTTGCACTAAAGCTGCGACACGATAGAAGAAACTACGGGAAACAACGTTCCCCGGTACTGACTGTCTTAAGGGCATGTCAGTTTCCCCGTAAGAAAGGAGCGAAAGCCCAGAGAAGTGCGGCAGAAGGCTGTACTTCTCTGGCAAAGTCAAGAACAAGGTTAAAAACAATAGCAAAAAGTTTAGGGGTTGCCACATGGAAGGAAAATTCCCTACAATTAAGAAATCTTTCCTAACAGGAAGGGTCTCAGGTTTGGAATGGGAAGGAGTTGGATATCACATCTCATGCTATAAGAAGGGTCTCAGGATTGGAATGGGAAGGAGTTGGATATAACATCTCATGCTATAGGAAGGGTCTCAGGTTTGGAATGGGAAGGAGTTGGATATCACATTTCATGCTATAGGAAGGGTCTCCGGTTTGGTATTAGAAGCATTGAGATATCACATCTCATACTATAGGATGGGTCTCAGGTTTGGAATGGGAAGGAGTTGGATATCACATCTCATGCTGTAGCAAGGGTCTCAGGTTTGGTATTAGAAGTATTGAGATATCACATCTCATGCTATAGGAAGGGTCTCAGGATTGGAATGGGAAGGAGTTGAATATCACATCTCATGCTATAGAAAGGGTCTCAGGTTGGAATGGGAAGGAGTTGAATATCACATCTCATGCTATAAGAAGGGTCTCAGGTTTGGAATGAGAAGGAGTTGGATATCACATCTCATGCTATAGGAAGGGTCTCAGGTTTGGTATTAGAAGCATTGAGATATCACATCTCATGCTACAGGAAGGGTCTCAGGTTTGGAATGAGAAGGGGTTGGATATCACATCTCATGGCATAGGAAGGGTCTCAGGTTTGGTATTAGAAGCATTGACATATCACATCTCATGCTACAGGAAGGGTCTCAGGTTTGGAATGGGAATGAGCTTGAGATCACATCTCATGCTATAAGAAGGGTCTCAGGTTTGGAATGGGAAGGAGTTTGATATCACATCTCATGCTATAGGAAGGGTCTCAGGTTTGGAATGGGAAGGAGTTGGATATCACATTTCATGCTATAGGAAGGGTCTCCGGTTTGGTATTAGAAGCATTGAGATATCACATCTCATACTATAGGAAGGGTCTCAGGTTTGGAATGGGAAGGAGTTGGATATCACATCTCATGCTGTAGCAAGGGTCTCAGGTTTGGTATTAGAAGTATTGAGATATCACATCTCATGCTATAGGAAGGTTCTCAGGATTGGAATGGGAAGGAGTTGAATATCAGATCTCATGCTATAGGAAGGGTCTCAGGTTGGAATGGGAAGGAGTTGAATATCACATCTCATGCTATAGGAAGGGTCTCAGGTTTGGAATGAGAAGGAGTTGGATATCACATCTCATGCTATAGGAAGGGTCTCAGGTTTGGTATTAGAAGCATTGAGATATCACATCTCATGCTACAGGAAGGGTCTCAGTTTTGGAATGAGAAGGGGTTGGATATCACATCTCATGGTATAGGAAGGGTCTCAGGTTTGGTATTAGAAGCATTGACATATCACATCTCATGCTACAGGAAGGGTCTCAGGTTTGGAATGGGAATGAGCTTGAGATCACATCTCATGCTATAAGAAGGGTCTCAGGTTTGGAATGGGAAGGAGTTTGATATCACATCTCATGCTATAGGAAGGGTCTCAGGTTTGGAATGGGAAGGAGTTGGATATCACATCTCATGTTATAAGAAGGGTCTCAGGATTGGAATGGGAAGGAGTTTGATATCACATATCATGCTATAGGAAAGGTCTCAGGTTTGGAATGGGAAGGAGTTGGATATCACATCTCATGCTATAAGAAGGGTATCAGGATTGGAATGGGAAGGAGTTGGATATAACATCTCATGCTATGGGAAGGGTCTCAGGTTTGGAATGGGAAGGAGTTGGATATCACATTTCATGCTATAGGAAGGGTCTCAGGTTTGGTATTAGAAGCATTGAGATTTCACATCTCATGCTATAGGAAGGGTCTCAGGATTGGAATGGGAAGGAGGAGTTGGATATAACATCTCATGCTATAGGAAGGGTCTCAGGTTTGGAATGGGAAAGAGTTGGATATCAAATCTCATGCTATAGGAAGGGTCTCGGGTTGGGTAATAGAAGCATTGAGATATCACATCTCATGCTATAGGAAGGGTCTCGGGGTTGGAATGGGAAGGAGTTGGATATCACATCCCATGCTACAAGAAGGGTCTCTGGTTTGGAATGGGAATTCGTTGGATATCACATCTCATGCTATAGGAAGGGTCTCAGGTTTGGAATGGGAAGGAGTTGGATATCACATCTCATGTTATAGGAAGGGTCTCAGGTTTGGTATTAGAAGCATTGAAATATCACATCTCATGCTATAGGAAGTGTCTCAGGATTGGAATGGGAAGGAGTTGGATATTGCATCTCATGCTATAGGAAGAGTCTCAGGTTTGGTATTAGAAGCATTGAGATATCACATCTCATGCTATAGGAAGGGTCTCAGGATTGGAATGGGAAGGAGCTGGATATCACATCTCATGCTATAGGAAGGGTCTCAGGTTTGGAATGGGAAGGAGTTGGACATCACATACCATGCTATAGGAAGGTTCTCAGGTTTGGTATTAGAAGCAGTGAGATATCACATCTCATGCTATATGAAGGGTCTCAGGCTTGGAATGGGAAGTACTTCGATATCACATCTCATGTTATAGGAAGATTCTCAGGTTTGGTATTAGAAGCACTGAGATATCACATCTCATGGTACAGGATGCATCTCAGGTTAGGAATGGCAAGGAGTCAGATATCACATCTCATGCTACAGGTAGGATCTCAGGGTTGTTGTGGGAAGGAGTTGGATACCACATCTGATTCTTTA
The DNA here is from genome assembly GCF_040938575.1 of Ambystoma mexicanum. Taxonomy (NCBI): domain Eukaryota; kingdom Metazoa; phylum Chordata; class Amphibia; order Caudata; family Ambystomatidae; genus Ambystoma; species Ambystoma mexicanum. The sequence continues at coordinate 1,282,855 of NW_027182444.1, read as the reverse complement.
GGAAGGGTCTCAGGTTTGGAATGGGAAGGAGTTGGATATCACATTTCATGCTAAAGGAAGGGTCTCAGGTTTGGTATTAGAAGCATTGAGATATCACATCTCATGCTATCGGAAGCGTCTCGGGATTGGAATGGGAAGGAGTTGGATATAACATCTGATGCTATAGGAAAGGTCTCAGGTTTGGAATGGGAAGGAGTTGGATATCACATTTCATGCTATAGGAAGGGTCTCAGGTTTGGTATTAGAAGCATTGAGATATCACATCTCATGCTATAGGAAGGGTCTCGGGATTGGAATGGGAAGGAGTTGGATATCAAATTTCATGCTATAGGAAGGGTCTCAGGTTTGGTATTAGAAGCTTTGAGACATCACATCTCATGTTATAGGAAGGGTCTCAGGTTTGGTATTAGAAGCATTGAGATATCACATCTCATGCTACAGGAAGGGTCTCTGGTTTGGAAAGGAAAGGAGTTGGATATCACATCTCATGCTATAGGAAGGGTATCATGTTTGGAATGGGAAGGAGTTGGATATCACATCTCATGCTATAAGAAGGGTCTCAGGTTTGGAATGTGAAGGAGTTGGATATCACATTTCATGCAATAGGAAGGGTGTCAGTTTTGGTATTAGAAGCATTGAGATATCACATCTCATGCTATAGGAAGGGTCTCAGAATTGGAATGGGAAGGAGTTGGATATAACATCTCATGCTATAGGAAGGGTCTCAGGTTTGGTATTAGAAGTATTGAGATATCACATCTCATGCTATAGGAAGGGTCTCAGGATTGGAATAGGAAGGAGTTGGATATCACATCTTATGCTACATCTCAGGTTGGAATGGGAAGGAGTTGAATTTCACATCTCATGCTATCGGTAGGGTCTCAGGTTTGAATGAGAAGGATTTGGATATCACATCTCATGGTATAGGAAGGGTCTCAGGTTTGGTATTAGAAGCATTGAGATATCACATCTCATGCTACAGGAAGGGTCTCAGGTTTGGAATGAGAAGGAGTTGGACATCACATCTCATGGTATAGGAAGGGTCTCAGGTTTGGTATTAGAAGCATTGAGATATCAATTCTCATGCCACAGGAAGGGTCTCAGGTTTGGAATGGGAATGAGTTTGATATCACATCTCATGCTATAGAAGGGTCTCAGGTTTGGAATGGGAAGGAGTTGGATATCACATCTCATGCTATAGGAAGGGTCTCAGGTTTGGTATTAGAAGCATTGAGATTTCACATCTCATGCTATAGGAAGGGTCTCAGGATTGGAATGGGAAGGAGGAGTTGGATATAACATCTCATGCTATAGGAAGGGTCTCAGGTTTGGAATGGGAAAGAGTTGGATATCAAATCTCATGCTATAGGAAGGGTCTCGGGTTGGGTAACAGAAGCATTGAGATATCACATCTCATGCTATAGGAAGGGTCTCGGGGTTGGAATGGGAAGGAGTTGGATATCACATCCCATGCTACACGAAGGGTCTCTGGTTTGGAATGGGAATTCGTTGGATATCACATCTCATGCTATAGGAAGGGTCTCAGGTTTGGAATGGGAAGGAGTTGGATATCACATCTCATGTTATAGGAAGGGTCTCAGGTTTGGTATTAGAAGCATTGACATATCACATCTCATGCTATAGGAAGGGTCTCAGGATTGGAATGGGAAGGAGTTGGATATTGCATCTCATGCTATAGGAAGGGTCTCAGGTTTGGTATTAGAAGCATTGAGATATCACATCTCATGCTATAGGAAGGGTCTCAGGATTGGAATGGGAAGGAGCTGGATATCACATCTCATGCTATAGGAAGGGTCTCAGGTTTGGAATGGGAAGGAGTTGGACATCACATACCATGCTATAGGAAGGTTCTCAGGTTTGGTATTAGAAGCAGTGAGATATCACATCTCATGCTATATGAAGGGTCTCAGGCTTGGAATGGGAAGTACTTCGATATCACATCTCATGTTATAGGAAGATTCTCAGGTTTGGTATTAGAAGCACTGAGATATCACATCTCATGGTACAGGATGCATCTCAGGTTAGGAATGGCAAGGAGTCAGATATCACATCTCATGCTACAGGTAGGATCTCAGGTTTGTTGTGGGAAGGAGTTGGATACCACATCTGATTCTTTAGGAAGGGTCTCAGGTTTGGAATGGGAAGGAGTTGGATATCACATTTCATGCTAAAGGAAGGGTCTCAGGTTTGGTATTAGAAGCATTGAGATATCACATCTCATGCTATCGGAAGCGTCTCAGGATTGGAATGGGAAGGAGTTGGATATAACATCTGATGCTACAGGAAAGGTCTCAGGTTTGGAATGGGAAGGAGTTGGATATCACATTTCATGCTATAGTTAGGGTCTCAGGTTTGGTATTAGAAGCATTGAGATATCACATCTCATGCTATAGGAAGGGTCTCGGGATTGGAATGGGAAGGAGTTGGATATCAAATTTCATGCTATAGGAAGGGTCTCAGGTTTGGTATTAGAAGCTTTGAGATATCACATCTCATGTTATAGGAAGGGTCTCAGGTTTGGTATTAGAAGCATTGAGATATCACATCTCATGCTACAGGAAGGGTCTCTGGTTTGGAAAGGAAAGGAGTTGGATATCACATCTCATGCTATAGGAAGGGTATCAGGTTTGGAATGGGAAGGAGTTGGATATCACATCTCATGCTATAAGAAGGGTCTCAGGTTTGGAATGTGAAGGAGTTGGATATCACATTTCATGCAACAGGAAGGGTGTCAGTTTTGGTATTAGAAGCATTGAGATATCACATCTCATGCTATAGGAAGGGTCTCAGAATTGGAATGGGAAGGAGTTGGATATAACATCTGTTAAGACGGATTTCTGAACTCTGTCCTGGTGGCGCAGAAGTTCAGAAGGCCAACCTAATTACTTGGAACAGGGTAACCTCTGGACGAGCCAGACCAATCAAGGTAGCGATCGCGGCGGTCAAGACTAGATCTCAAGAGGGGTGAGGGTGACTGAAAGCCCGCAATGAGCACACAAAACCAGAACACTCACAAACTACTCCAAACAGGTGTTATATCAAAAATATATACACATTTATTTTAAGGCCTTTAAAACAACGACCGTAGCGAGAAAATCAACACAGTATTAAGCCAACACATACCAAATCAACACAATATATATACAAATACACAGTCGCAAGCGTTTAAAGCACAAAATATGTAGTCCACCTGAAAGGGAAGGAAAACAGGCAGTGCGATAATGCTTTCGACTCAGTTCGCCTTCAGAGGCACCTAACTAGATGGAAGTCCAAGCCCTGCGAAGAGTGGAGCCTAGTGCTCAATGTACCTGCACGCGCTGGTGCCAACGGGCAAAAGGAGAAGCTCTTCGGAGGAAGTCAGGCAGTTCGGGTTAGTGCACAGCAGAAGAAGAACAGGGTCCGCAACTCAAGCGCAGCCTCCACAGCGGGCAGAAGCAGAGCGCGAGTACGGGCGAAAAGGGTGCTGTTTTACACAGCGGGGAAAAGCCATGGGTTACTGCAGGAGGGCGACCAGATCCTAGATATACTACTCACCGGTCCCCGAAGCAAGCAGTCCCAGGCTTCTCCACGTTAGTTTCAGCAGCTGGCAGGTTCAGAAGAGCAGGGAATGCTTTTGTAGTCGTGTAGATCAAAAAGACGTCCCAATCGACGAAACCGGCACAGTTTGTTGCCGCAGCAGGACAACGGAGCGGCCGTGCGTATCTGAGTCAAAAGTACACTCCTCCCTTCAGACTTGGGAACGCCAAGGGCACGAAGTGTGGGAGAGTGACAAGGACTCGAGATACGGCACAACCTGGCGGCGGTTACAGAACAAGGCTCCCTTGTAAGCTGGTCAGTCAACTGGATGGCCCAGAGACGCTTCCGAAGGCTTACTTGGCGGGAGATGTTGTAGATGCCGGGAATAGCTGTTCCTGCTATTCCAAAGGTCGAAGCACCAGTACAGGCCTTCTGGTTCGATCAAAGGAGGACAGTGGCTCTCAGGACGACAGCAGTGCAAAGGAGGATTCCTTCAGCGGGTCACCAGCGATTCCTCGGTCCAGCCTCTTGGTTGCAGGATACTTGGCTCCTGTATTCCTTCGTTCGTGAGAACTCAGGAGATCGACATGGTAGTGGTGTTTCCAGCCCCCTCTTATCCACGGTTCCCTTCGCGCCAAAATGCAGGGGAACCAATGGGAGATCCGCTCATCAAAACACATACCATACGTGGACCAATCACGGACCACGGTGGTCCCAGGCATTCACACCACCCTAGACTCTCTGGCACCCAGGATGTGTATTGGGACCAGACATCCCAGCCCACACCCTGGAGGCACACATACGACATGTAGAAGCCCGCGAAAGCAACCACGTTTCGCGGGAAAGTACATGCCCAAATAAGGAAGGCCCCGGGTCGCTGGACCTGGGGAAGGTGAAGGGAGCAAGACGGTCAGTGGACAGGACAAAGGAGCCTCGTGGTCTGGCCATTTTGGGGAGCCAGGCCACCATTTTGGGTTCAGTGCAAAAACGTGCTCAGAACGCCAAAAGGAGCTCAAAATATACAAAACGATCGCTGCCACCATTCCAGTCCCTGAATGACTTGCACCGATCAAATACCATCCTAAAAGAGTATCTAGGGCCTGTAGAAGGCTAGAGACCCAAGAGAGCTGTAACTTAACTTACGGTGCCCTCTTGTGTCGTGTTGCACTAAAGCTGCGACACGATAGAAGAAACTACGGGAAACAACGTTCCCCGGTACTGACTGTCTTAAGGGCATGTCAGTTTCCCCGTAAGAAAGGAGCGAAAGCCCAGAGAAGTGCGGCAGAAGGCTGTACTTCCCTGGCAAAGTCAAGAACAAGGTTAAAACCAATAGCAAAAAGTTTAGGGGTTGCCACATGGAAGGAAAATTCCCTACAATTACGAAATCTTTCCTAACACTCGCCCCTCCCAGACTATGGACAGGGGGAACTAATCCACCCCTGGATGAGTCTCTTGTTCAGGTCGGTTAAACATTCTGGACAACCCATCAGCATTGCTATGTTGGACACCTGGCCTATGCTCAATAGTGAAGTCGAAGCCTTGAAGACTTATGGACCACCTAAGCAACTTTGGATTCTCCCCCTTCATGTTCATTAGCCACTTTAACGGCTTATGGTCAGTCTGCACAGTGAAGTGGGTCCCATAGAGGTAGGGCCTCTGCTTCCTTAGGGCCCACACAACAGAGAAACATTCTTTCTCTACCGTGGACCATCTGAGCTCTCTGTCCTTAAGCTGGCGACTAATAAAACCGATAGGGTGTTCCTTACCCTTCTCATCTACTTGTGATAGTACAGCTCCTATCCCAGTGTCAGAGGCGTCCGTCTGCACGATAAAAGTTCTTTGATAATCAGGGGCCCTGAGGACAGGGGCCTGGCACAAGGAGTCTTTTAAGCCATTGAAGGCCTTCTCACACTCGTCGGTCCAAGTTACCTTCTTGGGTTTCTTCGGAGTTGTGAGAGCAGTCAGAGGAGCAGCTATGGTGCCATAGTCTGCCATAAAATTCCGATAATACCCCGTGAGTCCTAAGAAGGCTCTCACTTGGGTTTGCGTAGTGGGGGTAGGCCAGTCTTGTACTGCTTGTACTTTACTGGGTAGAGGCTGTATCCTCCCTCCACCTACTTCATGTCCAAGGTAAACCACTGAGCCTTGTCCAATCTGGCATTTACTAGCCTTTATGGTCAAGTGGGCTTTCTGAAGAGCCTGGAGCACAATCCCGAGGTGTTTCACATGGTCTTCCCAGGTGGCACTGAAAACTGCGATATCGTCCAGATATGCGAGACAGAATTCGTCCAACCCATTCAACACATGATTCACAAGCCTCTGGAAAGTGGCAGGTGCATTCTTCAACCCGAACGGCATTACCCGGAATTGGTAAAGGCCGTCTGGTGTAGAAAATGCTGTCTTCTCCTTAGCATGTTCTGCTAACGCTATTTGCCAATAGCCAGCAGTAAGGTCAAACGTGCTGAGGTACTTGGAGGCACCCAAAGTATCCACCAGCTCATCTGTTCGAGGCAAGGGGTGTGCATCTGTCTTGGTGACAGCATTCAGAGCCCTGTAATCCACGCAGAACCTCAATTCAGAAGTGCCTGCCTTTGGAACCAAAACCACAGGGCTGGACCAAGGACTACTAGAGGGTTCAATCACCCCAAGGTCTAACATTTTGTTGACCTCGGTCTTAATATAAGACCGTACTTTATCCGACAACCTGTATCCCCTACTTTTGGTAGGTACACTGTCTCCTGTGTCAATGTTATGTTTGCACCAAGGTGTCAAACCAGGCGACTGTGAAAACAGGGGGGAAAACTGCCGAAGCAAACTTTTCACCTCCGCCTGCTGATCAGAAGTCAGGTGAGGGGCCACTCGGACACCCTCAATGGAGCTATCTGAAGGACCGCCGTGGAACAGGTCGGGGAGAGGTTCTGACTCCTCTTCCTCAACGTCTGAAGCCAGTAGCAGTGCTGCGATTTCGACTCTTGGGACGAAAGCCTTCAGCCTATTCACGTGGAACACTTTTGGAGCCTGTCCAGGCCTTCCAAGGTCCACTAAATAGTTCACCTCACCCAGGGGCTCCACCACTGTGTAAGGGCCTGACCATTTGTCCTGTAAAGCGCGAGGCCTTATAGGATTCATGATCAGGACTTGCTGACCAGGTGTAAAGTTGATGAGGGAAGCTTTCTGGTCGTACCAATGTTTCACCAGCTCTTGCCCTGCCTTCAATTTATCACTAGCCAAGCCCATCAGAAGTACCATCCGTTTTCTGAGCCCTAGCACATAGTCAACTACGTTGGTAGTAACAGGGGGAGTGGGCATCTCCCATCCCTCCTTGACGATGGCTAAGGGTCCCCGTACGGGATGACCGAACAGAAGTTCGAAGGGGCTGAAGCCAACACCCTCCTGTGGTACCTCTCGGTAGGCAAACAGCAAACATGGTAAAAGAAGATCCCATTTTCTTCTCTGGGGCTCCTCCAGAGCCCCAATCATGCTTTTTAACGTTCTGTTGAAGCGTTCCACCAGACCATTGGTCTGGGGGTGGTATGCAGAAGAGAACTTGTAAGTTACCCCACATTCTTTCCACATAGCCTGCATATACTTCGACATAAAGTTGCTGCCACGATCTGACACAACTTCTTTAGGGAAGCCAACCCTAGTAAATATGCCGAGTAAAGCTTTTGCAACTGACTTGGCAGTTACAGTTTTCAATGGGATGGCCTCAGGATACCTGGTTGCATGGTCGACCAGCACCAGGATAAACCTATTGCCCGAGGATGTTTGCGGGTCAAGGGGACCGACGATGTCGATCCCTACCCTTTCAAATGGTACCCCCACAACTGGGAGCGGTACCAACGGAGCTTGGATTGTCGCGCCAACCTTCCCAGACAACTGGCAGGAGGCGCAACTCCTGCAGTGACTTTCTACTTGCACCCCCATCATGGGCCAGTAGAAGTGCATGGATAACCTTTGCTTGGTCCTCTTCATACCAAGGTGACCAGCAAGGGGAACTTCATGCGCCAACTGCAGGAGGAAGGGCCTAACAGCAAGGGGAACCACCAACCTCCTATGGTCTCCTTCTGTAGACTCTGTGGGCTCGCTATACAGGAGTCCACCTTCCCAATAAATCCTATGCGTCCCATGAGGTTCACCCTCAAGCTGGGAGCAGGCCTGTCTCCTTAGGCCTTCCAGAGATGGGCACTCACGTTGGCCTTTACTGAATTCGTCCCTATCAGGACCTCCTTCAACTAACAAGTCGTCTAGTTCAGGATGATCGTTGGGGTCGAATACTTCAGGCATCGCCACTTCCTCGTCAGGCTCGGGCGATCGACCAACTTCCTCCACCGCAGTGGTAGGCGAGCTTGGGGGAATATTCTCTTTCCCTCGTCGTGACTTGTTGACTCCTTTCGCCTTGGGTTTCCCCTTCGGCTGGGGCGGCGTATTGGACTTGGCCAATGCTGCCCGTGCTTGAGACCGTGTGTAGGGTCTTTCGGCAGTGTCTCCTACGAGCCCTAAAGCTCTGAGATCATTACCTAGTAAGACCTTTCCCGGGACGTTTCTCTGAATGCTCACTGGAATCCTGACTGCTGTACCATTTAAAGTAAGATTTACAGGGATCACGGGAAACATACGGAGGGGGCCGTCAGCCAACTTAGTGGGCATCGGAGTAGCTCTGGCAACTTCCTCTGAGTCTACCAAGGTAGAATCCACTACAGTGCGACTGCACCCACTATCCCTAAGAGCTGGAGTATCTACTCCATTGATCAGCACACTGTCTTTAAAGTAGTGCTTGGTATTATCCGGAATCCTAGCATACGCCTCTGCGACTTTAGGCTCCCAGGAACCCAGGGACACTAAAACTACCTCAGCCCCTATTCCGCTGGGAAATGAGTCTGAGGAGAAGGATGCTCCTGTAATCTCTTCTTCCTCGTAGGAGGAGAAGGCCAGATTAGCGGAGTGGACCCCCAAAGGTCTAACCTTACAACGGGGATCCCCCTTCACATGGTCAGTTGCTCCAAAAGCAAAACAAGATCCAATGGGTCTGTTTACATAGGGAGGCTTATTGTAACCAGAGTTCTGTTTCGGAGGCGGACCTCCACTACCCTGTGAGTTCTCTTGTGTCTTACCCTTGTTTTTCTTTTTGTGGCCCTTTTGGGAAGAAGATTTTGCAGATTCCCCACCCACCATATCTTTGGACTTTTTCCCTTCCTCCTGTTTACCAGGATGAGTTTTGTCCTTATGGGACACTCGATGTGACAACCATAAGTCCGCTGCCATGGCCAGCTTCTTAGGATCTATCTCCTTCGAATCGGCCAAGTGCTGCTTAAGCTCCGGGGAAGAAGAAGCAAAAATGTGTTCCAGCATGACAAGATTTATCATGCCGGCGAAGGTAGAAACCTTATAGCCTTCGACCCAGCCAGTTAAGTTTTTCAAAGATTCAGTGACATACGATACCCAAGTACCACCTTCCTTTTTCTTATACTCTCGAAAACGCTTTAAATATTGGGCCGGAGTCTTCCCAAACTTTAAAATGAGAGTCTGCTTCAACATTGCGAAATCAGCTCGCTCAGCCTTCGACATCTCCATAATGGCACTACAGCCAGAATGGGGGAGTCTACTGAGCAACCACGCAATCTTGTCAGCATTGTCAACTTTCTGAACTTCGCATGCATACTCAAACGCATTCAGCCAGTCCATAATGTCATTCCGTTCCTCATACACACTGAGCAGATCTTTTGGAAACCGTGGATGAGAGGAGGCCCCAGACCCATGTCCAGGACCCGTGGACCCATTTGCAACCTGAAGCTTGGCCAGATCCATCTGGTGATCCCTGTCTTTTTGTTTTTCTGCCTGTTCGATTTTTAGTTTGGCTATGCTGAATTCAAGCTCCTGCTGCCTAAACCGCAGCTCTTGCTTCTTGAATTCAAGCATAGCCTCCCCATCAGCACTGGCAGAGGAAACATTAGACATCTCGTCCTCCCTGTCCTCGTGGTCGCGGTGGAACAGTGCGGCGGCAGAACCGTCGGTTCTGCCAGTGAGAGCAGCCCCACCACCTTCCGCACTGTCCTCAGAAGTAATAGCGTCAAGCTGTGCTTCTTGCCACGCCACGATTCTTTGGATCATTTCCAATTTTGTGCCTTGAGAGGAAACACCTCTCTCCGCACACATCTTTTTCAGCGTTTCTGATTTGGAAGCATTTAAAGTTAACAACATACTTGTTTCCATACTGTGTGATAGGACTATGGCCTTTTTAAAGTTATACTATAACAATTCACTACGTGCACTGGTTGGAATAACCTGAAATGCCCTAGTTCGAGCGCAACACTGGATACCTTCAGTCGTATCCCACCGCTGTACACCAATTTGTTAAGACGGATTTCTGAACTCTGTCCTGGCGGAGCAGAAGTTCAGAAGGCCAACCTAATTACTTGGAACAGGGTAACCTCTGGACAAGCCAGACCAATCAAGGTAGCGATCGCGGCGGTCAAGACTAGGTCTCAAGAGGGGTGAGGGTGACTGAAAGCCCGCAGTGAGCACACAAAGCAAGAGCACTTACAAACTACTCCAAACAGGTGTTATATCAAAAATATAAACACATTTATTTTAAGGCCTTTAAAACAACGACCGTAGCGAGAAAATCACAATAACACAGTATTAAGCCAACACATACCAAATCAACACAATATATATACAAATACACAGTCGCAAGCGTTTAAAGCACGAAATATGTAGTCCACCTGCAAGGGAAGGAAAACAGGCAGTGCGATAATGCTTTCGACTCAGTTCGCCTTCAGAGGCACCTAACTAGATGGAAGTCCAAGCCCTGCGAAGAGTGGAGCCTAGTGCTCAATGTACCTGCACGCGCTGGTGCCAACGGGCAAAAGGAGAAGCTCTTCGGAGGAAGTCAGGCAGTTCGTGTTAGTGCACAGCAGAAGAAGAACAGGTTCCGCAACTCAAGCGCAGCCTCCACAGCTAGCAGAAGCAAAGCGCGAGTACGGACGAAAAGGGTGCTGTTTTACACAGCGGGGAAAAGCAATGGGTTACTGCAGGAGGGCGACCAGATCCTAGATATACTACTCACCGGTCCCCGAAGCAAGCAGTCCCAGGCTCCTCCACGTTAGTTTCAGCAGCTGGCAGGTTCAGAAGAGCAGGGAACGCTTTGTAGTCGTGTAGATCAAAAAGACGTCCCAATCGACGAAACCAGCACAGTTTTGTTGCCGCAGCAGGACAACGAAGCGGCGGTGCGTATCTGAGTCAAAAGTCCACTCCTCCCTTCAGACTTGGGAATGCCAAGGGCACGAAGCGTGGGAGAGTGACAAGGACTCGAGATATGGCACAACCTGGCGGCGGTTACAGAGCAAGACTCCCTTGTAAGCTGGTCAGTCAACTGGATGGCCCAGAGACGCTTCCGAAGGCTTACTTGGCAGGAGATGATGTAGATGCCGGGAATAGCTGTTCCTGCTATTCCAAAGGTCGAAGCACCAGTACAGGTCTTCTGGTTCGATCAAAGGAGGACAGTGGCTCTCAGGACGACAGCAGTGCAAAGGAGGATTCCTTCAGCGGGTCACCAGCGATTCCTCGGTCCAGCCTCTTGGTTGCAGGATACTTGGCTCCTGTATTCCTTCGTTCGTGAGAACTCAGGAGATCGACATGGTAGTGGTGTTTCCAGCCCCCTCTTATCCACGGTTCCCTTCGCGCCAAAACGGAGGGGAACCAATGGGAGATCCGCTCATCAAAACACATACCATACGTGGACCAATCACGGACCACGGTGGTCCCAGGCATTCACACCACCCTAGACTCTCTGGCACCCAGGATGTGTATTGGGACCAGACATCCCAGCCCACACCCTGGAGGCACACAAACGACATGTAGAAGCCCGCGAAAGCAACCACGTTTCGCGGGAAAGTACATGCCCAAATAAGGAAGGCCCCGGGTCGCTTCGACCTGGGGAAGGTGAAGGGAGCAAGACGGTCAGTGGACAAGACAAAGGAGCCTCGTGGTCTGGCCATATTGGGAGCCAGGCCACCATTTTGGGTTCAGTGCAAAAATGTGCTCAGAACGGCAAAAGGAGCTCGAAATATTCAATACGATCGCTGCCACCATTCCAGTCCCTGAATGACTTGCACCGATCAAATACCATCCTAAAAGAGTATCTAGGGCCTGTAGAAGGCTAGAGACCCAAGAGAGCTGTAACTTAGCTTACTGTGCCCTCTTGTGTCGTGTTGCACTAAAGCTGCGACACGATAGAAGAAACTACGGGAAACAACGTTCCCCGGTACTGACTGTCTTAAGGGCATGTCAGTTTCCCCGTAAGAAAGGAGCGAAAGCCCAGGGAAGTGCGGCAGAAGGCTGTACTTCCCTGGCAAAGTCAAGAACAAGGTTAAAAACAATAGCAAAAAAGTTTAGGGGTTGCCACATGGAAGGAAATTTCCCTACAATAACGAAATCTTTCCTAACAGGAAGGGTCTCAGGTTTGGTATTAGAAGTATTGAGATATCACATCTCATGCTATAGGAAGGGTCTCAGGATTAGAATGGGAAGTAGTTGGATATCACATCTCATGCTATAGGAAGGGTCTCAGGTTGGAATGGGAAGGAGTTGAATATCACATCTCATGTTATAGGAAGGGTCTCAGGTTTGGAATGAGAAGGATTTGGATTTCACATCTCATGGTATAGGAAGGGTCTCAGGTTTGGTATTAGAAGCATTGAGATATCACATCTCATGCTACAGGAAGGGTCTCAGGTTTGGAATGGGAAGGAGTTGGATATAACATCTCATGCTATAGGAAGGGTCTCAGGTTTGGAATGGGAAGGAGTTGGATATCACATTTCATGCGATAGGAAGGTTGTCAGGTTTGGTATTAGAAGCATTGAGATATCACATCTCATGCTATAGGAAGGGTCTCAGAATTGGAATGGGAAGGAGTTGGATATAACATCTCATGCTATAGGAAGGGTCTCAGGTTTGGAATGGGAAGGAGTTGGATATCATATTTCATGCTATAGGAAGGGTCTCATGTTTGGTATTAGAAGCATTGGGATATCACATCTCATGCTATAGGAAGGGTCTCAGGTTTGGAATGGGAAGGAGTTGGATATCACATCTCATGCTATAGGAAGGGTCTCAGGTTTGGTATTAGAAGTATTGAGATATCACATCTCATGCTATAGGAAGGGTCTCAGGATTAGAATGGGAAGTAGTTGGATATCACATCTCATGCTATAGGAAGGGTCTCAGGTTGGAATGGGAAGGAGTTGAATATCACATCTCATGTTATAGGAAGGGTCTCAGGTTTGGAATGAGAAGGATTTGGATTTCACATCTCATGGTATAGGAAGGGTCTCAGGTTTGGTATTATAAGCATTGAGATATCACATCTCATGCTACAGGAAGGGTCTCAGGTTTGGAATGAGAAGGAGTTGGACATCACATCTCAGGGTATAGGAAGGGTCTCAGGTTTGGTATTAGAAGCATTGAGATATCACATCTCATGCCACAAGAAGGGTCTCAGGTTTGGAATGGGAATGAGTTTGATATCACTTCTCATGCTATATAAGGGTCTCAGGTTTGGAATGGGAAGGAGTTGGATATCACATCTCATGCTATAAGAAGGGTCTCAGGATTGGAATGGGAAGGAGTTGGATATCACATTTCATTCTATAGGAAGGGTCTCAGGTTTGGTATTAGAAGCATTGCGATATCACATCTCATGCTACAGGAAGGGTCTTTGGTTTGGAATGGGAAGGAGTTGGATAGCACATCTCATGCTATAGGAAGGGTCTCAGGTTAGGAATGGGAAGGAATTTGATATCACATCTCATGTTATAGGAAGGGTCTCAGGTTTGGTATTAGAAGCATTGAGATATAACATCTCATGCTGTAGGAAGGGTCTCAGGATTGGAATTGGAAGGAGTTGGATATCACATCTCATGCTATAGGAAGGATCTCAGGTTTGGAATGGGAAGGAGTTGGATATCACATCTCATGTTATAGGAAGGGTCTCAGGTTTGGTATTAGAAGCATTGAGATATCACATCTCATGCTATAGGAAGGGTCTCAGGATTGGAATGGGAAGGAGTTGGATATTGCATCTCATGCTATAGGAGGGGTCTCAGGTTTGGTATTAGAAGCATTGAGATATAACATCTCATGCTATAGGAATGGTCTCAGGATTGGAATTGGAAGGAGTTGGATATCACATCTCATGCTATAGGAAGGGTCTCAGGTTTGGAATGGGAAGGAGTTGGATAGCACATACCATGCTATAGGAAGGTCTCAGGTTTGGTATTAGAAGCATTGCGATATCACATCTCATGCTACAGGAAGGGTCTTTGGTTTGGAATGGGAAGGAGTTGGATAGCACATCTCATGCTATAGGAAGGGTCTCAGGTTAGGAATGGGAAGGAATTTGATATCACATCTCATGTTATAGGAAGGGTCTCAGGTTTGGTATTAGAAGCATTGAGATATAACATCTCATGCTGTAGGAAGGGTCTCAGGATTGGAATTGGAAGGAGTTGGATATCACATCTCATGCTATAGGAAGGATCTCAGGTTTGGAATGGGAAGGAGTTGGATATCACATCTCATGTTATAGGAAGGGTCTCAGGTTTGGTATTAGAAGCATTGAGATATCACATCTCATGCTATAGGAAGGGTCTCAGGATTGGAATGGGAAGGAGTTGGATATTGCATCTCATGCTATAGGAGGGGTCTCAGGTATGGTATTAGAAGCATTGAGATATAACATCTCATGCTATAGGAATGGTCTCAGGATTGGAATTGGAAGGAGTTGGATATCACATCTCATGCTATAGGAAGGGTCTCAGGTTTGGAATGGGAAGGAGTTGGATAGCACATACCATGCTATAGGAAGGTTCTCAGGTTTGGCATTAGAAGCATTGAGATATCACATCTCATGCTATAGTAAGGGTCTCAGGCTTGGAATGGGAAGGAGTTCGATATCACATCTCATGTTATAGGAAGGTTCTCAGGTTTGGTATTAGAAGCACCCAGATATCACATCTCATGGTACAGGATGCATCTCAGGTTAGGAATGGCAAGGAGTCAGATACCAAATCTCATGCTACAGGTAGGATCTCAGGTTTGTTGTGGGAAGGAGTTGGATACCACATCTGATGCTTTAGGAAGAGTCTCAGGTTTGGAATCTGAAGGAGTTAGATATCACATCTCATGCTATAGGATGGTCTCAGGTTTGGTATTAGAAGCACTGAGATATCACATCTCATGGTACAGGATGCATCTCGGGTTAGGAATGGCAAGGAGTCAGATACCAAATCTCATGCTACAGGTAGGATCTCAGGTTTGTTGTGGGAAGGAGTTGGATACCACATCTGATGCTTTAGGAAGGGTCTCAGGTTTGGAATCTGAAGGAGTTAGATATCACATCTCATGCTATAGGAAGGGTCTCAGGTTTGCAATGGGAAAGAGTTGGATATCAAATTTCATGCTATAGGAAGGATCTCGAGTTGGGTAATAGAAGCATTGAGATATCAAATCTCATGCTATAGGAAGGGTCTCAGGGTTAAAATGGGAAGGAGTTGGATATCACATCTCATGCTACAGGAAGGGTCTCTGGTTTGGAATGGGAATTAGTTGGATATCACATCTCATGCTATAGGAAGGGTCTCAGGTTTGGAATGGGAAGGAGTTGGATATCACATTTCATGCTATATGAAGGGTCTCAGGTTTGGTACTAGAAGCATTGAGATATCACATCTCATGCTATAGGAAGGGTCTCAGGTTTGGAATGGGAAGGAGTTGGATATCACATCTCATGTTATAGGAAGGATCTCAGGTTTGGTATTAGAAGCATTGAGATATCACATCTCATGCTATAGGAAGGGTCTCAGGTTTGGAATGGGAAGGAGTTGAATATCACATCTCATGCTATAAGAAGGATCTCAGGTTTGGAATGTGAAGGAGTTGGATATCACATTTCATGCGATAGGAAGGTTGTCAGGTTTGGTATTAGAAGCATTGAGATATCACATCTCATGCTATAGGAAGGGTCTCAGAATTGGAATGGGAAGGAGTTGGATATAACATCTCATGCTATAGGAAGGGTCTCAGGTTTGGAATGGGAAGGAGTTGGATATCATATTTCATGCTATAGGAAGGGTCTCATGTTTGGTATTAGAAGCATTGGGATATCACATCTCATGCTATAGGAAGGGTCTCAGGTTTGGAATGGGAAGGAGTTGGATATCACATCTCATGCTATAGGAAGGGTCTCAGGTTTGGTATTAGAAGTATTGAGATATCACATCTCAAGCTATAGGAAGGGTCTCAGGATTGGAATGGGAAGGAGTTGAATATCACATCTCATGCTATAAGAAGGGTCTCAGGTTTGGAATGTGAAGGAGTTGGATATCACATTTCATGCGATAGGAAGGTTGTCAGGTTTGGTATTAGAAGCATTGAGATATCACATCTCATGCTATAAGAAGGGTCTCAGAATTGGAATGGGAAGGAGTTGGATATAACATCTCATGCTATAGGAAGGGTCTCAGGTTTGGAATGGGAAGGAGTTGGATATCATATTTCATGCTATAGGAAGGGTCTCATGTTTGGTATTAGAAGCATTGGGATATCACATCTCATGCTATAGGAAGGGTCTCAGGTTTGGAATGGGAAGGAGTTGGATATCACATCTCATGCTATAGGAAGGGTCTCAGGTTTGGTATTAGAAGTATTGAGATATCACATCTCATGCTATAGGAAGGGTCTCAGGATTAGAATGGGAAGTAGTTGGATATCACATCTCATGCTATAGGAAGGGTCTCAGGTTGGAATGGGAAGGAGTTGAATATCACATCTCATGTTATAGGAAGGGTCTCAGGTTTGGAATGAGAAGGATTTGGATTTCACATCTCATGGTATAGGAAGGGTCTCAGGTTTGGTATTAGAAGCATTGAGATATCACTTCTCATGCTATATAAGGGTCTCAGGTTTGGAATGGGAAGGAGTTGGATATCACATCTCATGTTATAAGAAGGGTCTCAGGATTGGAATGGGAAGGAGTTGGATATCACATTTCATTCTATAGGAAGGGTCTCAGGTTTGGTATTAGAAGCATTGCGATATCACATCTCATGCTACAGGAAGGGTCTTTGGTTTGGAATGGGAAGGAGTTGGATAGCACATCTCATGCTATAGGAAGGGTCTCAGGTTTGGAATGGGAAGGAATTTGATATCACATCTCATGCTATAGGAAGGGTCTGAGGTTTGGTATTAGAAGCATTGAGATATAAAATCTCATGCTGTAGGAAGGGTCTCAGGATTGGAATTGGAAGGAGTTGGATATCACATCTCATGCTATAGGAAGGATCTCAGGTTTGGAATGGGAAGGAGTTGGATATCACATCTCATGTTATCGGAAGGGTCTCAGGTTTGGTATTAGAAGCATTGAGATATCACATTTCATGCTATAGGAAGGGTCTCAGGATTGGAATGGGAAGGAGTTGGATATTGCATCTCATGCTATAGAAGGGGTCTCAGGTTTGGTATTAGAAGCATTGAGATATAACATCTCATGCTATAGGAATGGTCTCAGGATTGGAATTGGAAGGAGTTGGATATCACATCTCATGCTATAGGAAGGGTCTCAGGTTTGGAATGGGAAGGAGTTGGATAGCACATACCATGCTATAGGAAGGTTCTCAGGTTTGGCATTAGAAGCATTGAGATATCACATCTTATGCGATAAGGGTCTCAGGCTTGGAATGGGAAGGAGTTCGATATCACATCTCATGTTATAGGAAGGTTCTCAGGTTTGGTATTAGAAGCACCCAGATATCACATCTCATGGTACAGGATGCATCTCAGGTTAGGAATGGCAAGGAGTCAGATACCAAAATCTCATGCTACAGGTAGGATCTCAGGTTTGTTGTGGGAAGGAGTTGGATACCACATCTGATGCTTTAGGAAGGGTCTCAGGTTTGGAATCTGAAGGAGTTAGATATCACATCTCATGCTATAGGATGGTCTCAGGTTTGGTATTAGAAGCACTGAGATATCACATCTCATGGTACAGGATGCATCTCAGGTTAGGAATGGCAAGGAGTCAGATACCAAATCTCATGCTACAGGTAGGATCTCAGGTTTGTTGTGGGAAGGAGTTGGATACCACATCTGATGCTTTAGGAAGGGTCTCAGGTTTGGAATCTGAAGGAGTTAGATATTACATCTCATGCTATAGGAAGGGTCTCAGGTTTGCAATGGGAAAGAGTTGGATATCAAATTTCATGCTATAGGAAGGATCTCGAGTTGGGTAATAGAAGCATTGAGATATCAAATCTCATGCTATAGGAAGGGTCTCAGGGTTAAAATGGGAAGGAGTTGGATATCACATCTCATGCTACAGGAAGGGTCTCTGGTTTGGAATGGGAATTAGTTGGATATCACATCTCATGCTATAGGAAGGGTCTCAGGTTTGGAATGGGAAGGAGTTGGATATCACATTTCATGCTATATGAAGGGTCTCAGGTTTGGTACTAGAAGCATTGAGATATCACATCTCATGCTATAGGAAGGGTCTCAGGTTTGGAATGGGAAGGAGTTGGATATCACATCTCATGTTATAGGAAGGGTCTCAGGTTTGGTATTAGAAGCATTGAGATATCACATCTCATGCTATAGGAAGGGTCTCAGGATTGGAATGGGAAGCATTGAGATATAACATCTCATGCTATAGGAATGGTCTCAGGATTGGAATTGGAAGAAGTTGGATATCACATCTCATGCTATAGGAAGGGTCTCAGGTTTGGAATGGGAAGGAGTTGGATAGCACATACCATGCTATAGGAAGGTTCTCAGGTTTGGCATTAGAAGCATTGAGATATCACATCTCATGCTATAGGAAGGGTCTCAGGCTTGGAATGGGAAGGAGTTCGATATCACATCTCATGTTATAGGAAGGTTCTCAGGTTTGGTATTAGAAGCACTGAGATATCACATCTCATGGTACAGGATGCATCTCAGGTTAGGAATGGCAAGGAGTCAGATACCAAATCTCATGCTACAGGTAGGATCTCAGGTTTGTTGTGGGAAGGAGTTGGATACCACATCTGATGCTTTAGGAAGGGTCTCAGGTTTGGAATCTGAAGGAGTTAGATATTACATCTCATGCTATAGGAAGGGTCTCAGGTTTGCAATGGGAAAGAGTTGGATATCAAATTTCATGCTATAGGAAGGATCTCGAGTTGGGTAATAGAAGCATTGAGATATCAAATCTCATGCTATAGGAAGGGTCTCAGGGTTAAAATGGGAAGGAGTTGGATATCACATCTCATGCTACAGGAAGGGTCTCAGGTTTGGAATGGGAATGAGTTTGATATCACTTCTCATGCTATATAAGGGTCTCAGGTTTGGAATGGGAAGGAGTTGGATATCACATCTCATGCTATAAGAAGGGTCTCAGGATTGGAATGGGAAGGAGTTGGATATCACATTTCATTCTATAGGAAGGGTCTCAGGTTTGGTATTAGAAGCATTGCGATATCACATCTCATGCTACAGGAAGGGTCTTTGGTTTGGAATGGGAAGGAGTTGGATAGCACATCTCATGCTATAGGAAGGGTCTCAGGTTAGGAATGGGAAGGAATTTGATATCACATCTCATGTTATAGGAAGGGTCTCAGGTTTGGTATTAGAAGCATTGAGATATAACATCTCATGCTGTAGGAAGGGTCTCAGGATTGGAATTGGAAGGAGTTGGATATCACATCTCATGCTATAGGAAGGATCTCAGGTTTGGAATGGGAAGGAGTTGGATATCACATCTCATGTTATAGGAAGGGTCTCAGGTTTGGTATTAGAAGCATTGAGATATCACATCTCATGCTATAGGAAGGGTCTCAGGATTGGAATGGGAAGGAGTTGGATATTGCATCTCATGCTATAGGAGGGGTCTCAGGTTTGGTATTAGAAGCATTGAGATATAACATCTCATGCTATAGGAATGGTCTCAGGATTGGAATTGGAAGGAGTTGGATATCACATCTCATGCTATAGGAAGGGTCTCAGGTTTGGAATGGGAAGGAGTTGGATAGCACATACCATGCTATAGGAAGGTCTCAGGTTTGGTATTAGAAGCATTGCGATATCACATCTCATGCTACAGGAAGGGTCTTTGGTTTGGAATGGGAAGGAGTTGGATAGCACATCTCATGCTATAGGAAGGGTCTCAGGTTAGGAATGGGAAGGAATTTGATATCACATCTCATGTTATAGGAAGGGTCTCAGGTTTGGTATTAGAAGCATTGAGATATAACATCTCATGCTGTAGGAAGGGTCTCAGGATTGGAATTGGAAGGAGTTGGATATCACATCTCATGCTATAGGAAGGATCTCAGGTTTGGAATGGGAAGGAGTTGGATATCACATCTCATGTTATAGGAAGGGTCTCAGGTTTGGTATTAGAAGCATTGAGATATCACATCTCATGCTATAGGAAGGGTCTCAGGATTGGAATGGGAAGGAGTTGGATATTGCATCTCATGCTATAGGAGGGGTCTCAGGTATGGTATTAGAAGCATTGAGATATAACATCTCATGCTATAGGAATGGTCTCAGGATTGGAATTGGAAGGAGTTGGATATCACATCTCATGCTATAGGAAGGGTCTCAGGTTTGGAATGGGAAGGAGTTGGATAGCACATACCATGCTATAGGAAGGTTCTCAGGTTTGGCATTAGAAGCATTGAGATATCACATCTCATGCTATAGTAAGGGTCTCAGGCTTGGAATGGGAAGGAGTTCGATATCACATCTCATGTTATAGGAAGGTTCTCAGGTTTGGTATTAGAAGCACCCAGATATCACATCTCATGGTACAGGATGCATCTCAGGTTAGGAATGGCAAGGAGTCAGATACCAAATCTCATGCTACAGGTAGGATCTCAGGTTTGTTGTGGGAAGGAGTTGGATACCACATCTGATGCTTTAGGAAGAGTCTCAGGTTTGGAATCTGAAGGAGTTAGATATCACATCTCATGCTATAGGATGGTCTCAGGTTTGGTATTAGAAGCACTGAGATATCACATCTCATGGTACAGGATGCATCTCGGGTTAGGAATGGCAAGGAGTCAGATACCAAATCTCATGCTACAGGTAGGATCTCAGGTTTGTTGTGGGAAGGAGTTGGATACCACATCTGATGCTTTAGGAAGGGTCTCAGGTTTGGAATCTGAAGGAGTTAGATATCACATCTCATGCTATAGGAAGGGTCTCAGGTTTGCAATGGGAAAGAGTTGGATATCAAATTTCATGCTATAGGAAGGATCTCGAGTTGGGTAATAGAAGCATTGAGATATCAAATCTCATGCTATAGGAAGGGTCTCAGGGTTAAAATGGGAAGGAGTTGGATATCACATCTCATGCTACAGGAAGGGTCTCTGGTTTGGAATGGGAATTAGTTGGATATCACATCTCATGCTATAGGAAGGGTCTCAGGTTTGGAATGGGAAGGAGTTGGATATCACATTTCATGCTATATGAAGGGTCTCAGGTTTGGTACTAGAAGCATTGAGATATCACATCTCATGCTATAGGAAGGGTCTCAGGTTTGGAATGGGAAGGAGTTGGATATCACATCTCATGTTATAGGAAGGATCTCAGGTTTGGTATTAGAAGCATTGAGATATCACATCTCATGCTATAGGAAGGGTCTCAGGTTTGGAATGGGAAGGAGTTGAATATCACATCTCATGCTATAAGAAGGATCTCAGGTTTGGAATGTGAAGGAGTTGGATATCACATTTCATGCGATAGGAAGGTTGTCAGGTTTGGTATTAGAAGCATTGAGATATCACATCTCATGCTATAGGAAGGGTCTCAGAATTGGAATGGGAAGGAGTTGGATATAACATCTCATGCTATAGGAAGGGTCTCAGGTTTGGAATGGGAAGGAGTTGGATATCATATTTCATGCTATAGGAAGGGTCTCATGTTTGGTATTAGAAGCATTGGGATATCACATCTCATGCTATAGGAAGGGTCTCAGGTTTGGAATGGGAAGGAGTTGGATATCACATCTCATGCTATAGGAAGGGTCTCAGGTTTGGTATTAGAAGTATTGAGATATCACATCTCAAGCTATAGGAAGGGTCTCAGGATTGGAATGGGAAGGAGTTGAATATCACATCTCATGCTATAAGAAGGGTCTCAGGTTTGGAATGTGAAGGAGTTGGATATCACATTTCATGCGATAGGAAGGTTGTCAGGTTTGGTATTAGAAGCATTGAGATATCACATCTCATGCTATAAGAAGGGTCTCAGAATTGGAATGGGAAGGAGTTGGATATAACATCTCATGCTATAGGAAGGGTCTCAGGTTTGGAATGGGAAGGAGTTGGATATCATATTTCATGCTATAGGAAGGGTCTCATGTTTGGTATTAGAAGCATTGGGATATCACATCTCATGCTATAGGAAGGGTCTCAGGTTTGGAATGGGAAGGAGTTGGATATCACATCTCATGCTATAGGAAGGGTCTCAGGTTTGGTATTAGAAGTATTGAGATATCACATCTCATGCTATAGGAAGGGTCTCAGGATTAGAATGGGAAGTAGTTGGATATCACATCTCATGCTATAGGAAGGGTCTCAGGTTGGAATGGGAAGGAGTTGAATATCACATCTCATGTTATAGGAAGGGTCTCAGGTTTGGAATGAGAAGGATTTGGATTTCACATCTCATGGTATAGGAAGGGTCTCAGGTTTGGTATTAGAAGCATTGAGATATCACTTCTCATGCTATATAAGGGTCTCAGGTTTGGAATGGGAAGGAGTTGGATATCACATCTCATGTTATAAGAAGGGTCTCAGGATTGGAATGGGAAGGAGTTGGATATCACATTTCATTCTATAGGAAGGGTCTCAGGTTTGGTATTAGAAGCATTGCGATATCACATCTCATGCTACAGGAAGGGTCTTTGGTTTGGAATGGGAAGGAGTTGGATAGCACATCTCATGCTATAGGAAGGGTCTCAGGTTTGGAATGGGAAGGAATTTGATATCACATCTCATGCTATAGGAAGGGTCTGAGGTTTGGTATTAGAAGCATTGAGATATAAAATCTCATGCTGTAGGAAGGGTCTCAGGATTGGAATTGGAAGGAGTTGGATATCACATCTCATGCTATAGGAAGGATCTCAGGTTTGGAATGGGAAGGAGTTGGATATCACATCTCATGTTATAGGAAGGGTCTCAGGTTTGGTATTAGAAGCATTGAGATATCACATTTCATGCTATAGGAAGGGTCTCAGGATTGGAATGGGAAGGAGTTGGATATTGCATCTCATGCTATAGAAGGGGTCTCAGGTTTGGTATTAGAAGCATTGAGATATAACATCTCATGCTATAGGAATGGTCTCAGGATTGGAATTGGAAGGAGTTGGATATCACATCTCATGCTATAGGAAGGGTCTCAGGTTTGGAATGGGAAGGAGTTGGATAGCACATACCATGCTATAGGAAGGTTCTCAGGTTTGGCATTAGAAGCATTGAGATATCACATCTTATGCGATAAGGGTCTCAGGCTTGGAATGGGAAGGAGTTCGATATCACATCTCATGTTATAGGAAGGTTCTCAGGTTTGGTATTAGAAGCACCCAGATATCACATCTCATGGTACAGGATGCATCTCAGGTTAGGAATGGCAAGGAGTCAGATACCAAAATCTCATGCTACAGGTAGGATCTCAGGTTTGTTGTGGGAAGGAGTTGGATACCACATCTGATGCTTTAGGAAGGGTCTCAGGTTTGGAATCTGAAGGAGTTAGATATCACATCTCATGCTATAGGATGGTCTCAGGTTTGGTATTAGAAGCACTGAGATATCACATCTCATGGTACAGGATGCATCTCAGGTTAGGAATGGCAAGGAGTCAGATACCAAATCTCATGCTACAGGTAGGATCTCAGGTTTGTTGTGGGAAGGAGTTGGATACCACATCTGATGCTTTAGGAAGGGTCTCAGGTTTGGAATCTGAAGGAGTTAGATATTACATCTCATGCTATAGGAAGGGTCTCAGGTTTGCAATGGGAAAGAGTTGGATATCAAATTTCATGCTATAGGAAGGATCTCGAGTTGGGTAATAGAAGCATTGAGATATCAAATCTCATGCTATAGGAAGGGTCTCAGGGTTAAAATGGGAAGGAGTTGGATATCACATCTCATGCTACAGGAAGGGTCTCTGGTTTGGAATGGGAATTAGTTGGATATCACATCTCATGCTATAGGAAGGGTCTCAGGTTTGGAATGGGAAGGAGTTGGATATCACATTTCATGCTATATGAAGGGTCTCAGGTTTGGTACTAGAAGCATTGAGATATCACATCTCATGCTATAGGAAGGGTCTCAGGTTTGGAATGGGAAGGAGTTGGATATCACATCTCATGTTATAGGAAGGGTCTCAGGTTTGGTATTAGAAGCATTGAGATATCACATCTCATGCTATAGGAAGGGTCTCAGGATTGGAATGGGAAGCATTGAGATATAACATCTCATGCTATAGGAATGGTCTCAGGATTGGAATTGGAAGAAGTTGGATATCACATCTCATGCTATAGGAAGGGTCTCAGGTTTGGAATGGGAAGGAGTTGGATAGCACATACCATGCTATAGGAAGGTTCTCAGGTTTGGCATTAGAAGCATTGAGATATCACATCTCATGCTATAGGAAGGGTCTCAGGCTTGGAATGGGAAGGAGTTCGATATCACATCTCATGTTATAGGAAGGTTCTCAGGTTTGGTATTAGAAGCACTGAGATATCACATCTCATGGTACAGGATGCATCTCAGGTTAGGAATGGCAAGGAGTCAGATACCAAATCTCATGCTACAGGTAGGATCTCAGGTTTGTTGTGGGAAGGAGTTGGATACCACATCTGATGCTTTAGGAAGGGTCTCAGGTTTGGAATCTGAAGGAGTTAGATATTACATCTCATGCTATAGGAAGGGTCTCAGGTTTGCAATGGGAAAGAGTTGGATATCAAATTTCATGCTATAGGAAGGATCTCGAGTTGGGTAATAGAAGCATTGAGATATCAAATCTCATGCTATAGGAAGGGTCTCAGGGTTAAAATGGGAAGGAGTTGGATATCACATCTCATGCTACAGGAAGGGTCTCTGGTTTGGAATGGGAATTAGTTGGATATCACATCTCATGCTATAGGAAGGGTCTCAGGTTTGGAATGGGAAGGAGTTGGATATCACATTTCATGCTATATGAAGGGTCTCAGGTTTGGTACTAGAAGCATTGAGATATCACATCTCATGCTATAGGAAGGGTCTCAGGTTTGGAATGGGAAGGAGTTGGATATCACATCTCATGTTATAGGAAGGGTCTCAGGTTTGGTATTAGAAGCATTGAGATATTGCATCTCATGCTATAGGAAGGGTCTCAGGTTTGGTATTAGAAGCATTGAGATATAACATCTCATGCTATAGGAATGGTCTCAGGATTGGAATTGGAAGAAGTTGGATATCACATCTCATGCTATAGGAAGGGTCTCAGGTTTGGAATGGGAAGGAGTTGGATAGCACATACCATGCTATAGGAAGGTTCTCAGGTTTGGCATTAGAAGCATTGAGATATCACATCTCATGCTATAGGAAGGGTCTCAGGCTTGGAATGGGAAGGAGTTCGATATCACATCTCATGTTATAGGAAGGTTCTCAGGTTTGGTATTAGAAGCACTGAGATATCACATCTCATGGTACAGGATGCATCTCAGGTTAGGAATGGCAAGGAGTCAGATACCAAATCTCATGCTACAGGTAGGATCTCAGGTTTGTTGTGGGAAGGAGTTGGATACCACATCTGATGCTTTAGGAAGGGTCTCAGGTTTGGAATCTGAAGGAGTTAGATATCACATCTCATGCTATAGGATGGTCTCAGGTTTGGTATTAGAAGCACTGAGATATCACATCTCATGTTATAGGAAGTGTCTCAGGATTGGAATGGGAAGGAGTTGGATATCACATCTCATGCTATAGGAAGGGTCTCAGGATTGGAATGGGAAGGGTTTGGATATCACATCTCTTGCTATAGAAAGGGTCTCGGGTTGGGTAATAGAAGCATTGATATATCACATCTCATGGTATAGGAAGGGTCTCAGGGTTGGAATGGGAAGGAGTTGGATATCAAATCTCATGCTACTGGTAGGATCTCAGGTTTGTAGTGGGAAGGAGTTGGATAACACATCTGATGCTATAGGAAGGATCTTAGGTTTGGAAATGGAAGGAGTTGTTTATCAGATCTCATGCTATGGGAAGGTCCTCAGGTTTGCTATTAGAAGCATTGAGATATCACATCTCATGCTATAGGAAGGGACTCAGGATTGGATTGGGAAGGAGTTGGATATCACATCTAATGCTATAGGAAGGGTCTCAGGTTTGGAATCTGAAGGAGTTGGATATCACACCTCGTGAAATAGGAAGGGTCTCAGGTTTGTTATTATAAGCATTGAGATATCACATCTCATGATATAGGAAGGGTCTCAGGTTTGGAATGGGAAGGAGTTGGATATCATATCTCATGTTATAGGAAGGCTCTCAGGTTTGGTATTAGAAGCATTGAGATATCAGATCTCATGCTATAAGAAGGGTCTCAGGATTGGAATGGGAAGGAGTTGGATATCACATCTCATGCTATAGGAAGGGTCTCAGGTTTGGAATGGGAAAGAGTTGGATATCAAATCTCATGCTATAGGAAGGGTCTCGAGTTGGGTAATAGAAGCATTGAGATATCACATCTCATGCTATAGGAAGGGTCTCAGGGTTAAAATGGGAAGGAGTTGGATATCACATCTCATGCTACAGGAAGGGTCTCTGGTTTGGAATGGGAATTAGTTGGATATCACATCTCATGCTATAGGAAGGGTCTCAGGTTTGGAATGGGAAGGAGTTGGATATCACATTTCATTCTATATGAAGGGTCTCAGGTTTGGTATTAGAAGCATTGAGATATCACATCTCATGCTATAGGAAGGGTCTCAGGTTTGGAATGGGAAGGAGTTGGATATCACATCTCATGTTATAGGAAGGGTCTCAGGTTTGGTATTAGAAGCATTGAGATATCACATCTCATGCTATAGGAAGGGTCTCAGGATTGGAATGGGAAGGAGTTGGATATTGCATCTCATGCTATAGGAAGGGTCTCAGGTTTGGTATTAGAAGCATTGAGATATAACATCTCATGCTATAGGAAGGGTCTCAGGATTGGAATTGGAAGGAGTTGGATATCACATCTCATGCTATAGGAAGGGTCTCAGGTTTGGAATGGGAAGGAGTTGGATAGCACATACCATGCTATAGGAAGGTTCTCAGGTTTGGCATTAGAAGCATTGAGATATCACATCTCATGCTATAGGAAGGGTCTCAGGCTTGGAATGGGAAGGAGTTCGATATCACATCTCATGTTATAGGAAGGTTCTCAGGTTTGGTATTAGAAGCACTGAGATATCACATCTCATGGTACAGGATGCTTCTCAGGTTAGGAATGGCTAGGAGTCAGATACCAAATCTCATGCTACAGGTAGGATCTCAGGTTTGTTGTGGGAAGGAGTTGGATACCACATCTGATGCTTTAGGAAGGGTCTCAGGTTTGGAATCTGAAGGAGTTAGATATCACATCTCATGCTATAGGATGGTCTCAGGTTTGGTATTAGAAGCACTGTGATATCACATCTCATGTTATAGGAAGGGTCTCAGGATTGCAATGGGAAGGAGTTGGATATCACATCTCATGCTATAGGAAGGGTCTCAGGATTGGAATGGGAAGGGTTTGGATATCACATCTCCTGCTATAGAAAGGGTCTCCGGTTGGGTAATAGAAGCATTGATATATCACATCTCATGGTATAGGAAGGGTCTCAGGGTTGGAATGGGCAGGAGTTGGATATCACATCTCATGCTACTGGTAGGATCTCAGGTTTGTAGTGGGAAGGAGTTGGATACCAAATCTGATGCTATAGGAACGATCTTAGGTTTGGAAATGGAAGGAGTTGTTTATCAGATCTCATGCTATGGGAAGGGCCTCAGGTTTGCTATTAGAAGCATTGAGATATCACATCTCATGCTATAGGAAGGGACTCAGGATTGGATTCGGAAGGAGTTGGATATCACATCTAATGCTATAGGAAGGGTCTCAGGTTTGGAATCTGAAGGAGTTGGATATCACACCTCGTGAAATAGGAAGGGTCTCAGGTTTGTTATTATAAGCATTGAGATATCACATCTCATGATATAGGAAGGGTCTCAGGTTTGGAATGGGAAGGAGTTGGATATCATATCTCATGTTATAGGAAGGCTCTCAGGTTTGGTATTAGAAGCATTGAGATATCAGATCTCATGCTATAAGAAGGGTCTCAGGATTGGAATGGGAAGGAGTTGGATATCACATCTCATGCTATAGGAAGGGTCTCAGGTTTGGAATGGGAAAGAGTTGGATATCAAATCTCATGCTATAGGAAGGGTCTCGAGTTGGGTAATAGAAGCATTGATATATCACATCTCATGCTATAGGAAGGGTCTCAGGGCTAAAATGGGAAGGAGTTGGATATCACATCTCATGCTACAGGAAGGGTCTCAGGTTTGGAATGGGAAGGAGTTGGATATCACATTTCATGCTATATGAAGGGTCTCAGGTTTGGTATTAGAAGCATTGAGATATCACATCTCATGCTATAGGAAGGGTCTCAGGTTTGGAATGGGAAGGAGTTGGATATCACATCTCATGTTATAGGAAGGGTCTCAGGTTTGGTATTAGAAGCATTGAGATATCACATCTCATGCTATAGGAAGGGTCTCAGGATTGGAATGGGAAGGAGTTGGATATTGCATCTCATGCTATAGGAAGGGTCTCAGGTTTGATATTAGAAGCATTGAGATATACGATCTCATGCTATAGGAAGGGTCTCAGGATTGGAATTGGAAGGAGTTGGATATCACATCTCATGCTATAGGAAGGGTCTCAGGTTTGGAATGGGAAGGAGTTGGATAGCACATACCATGCTATAGGA
The DNA here is from genome assembly GCF_040938575.1 of Ambystoma mexicanum. Lineage (NCBI taxonomy): Eukaryota > Metazoa > Chordata > Amphibia > Caudata > Ambystomatidae > Ambystoma > Ambystoma mexicanum. The sequence continues at coordinate 1,254,276 of NW_027182444.1, read as the reverse complement.
AGGTTCTCAGGTTTGGCATTAGAAGCATTGAGATATCACATCTCATGCTATAGGAAGGGTCTCAGGCTTGGAATGGGAAGGAGTTCGATATCACATCTCATGTTATAGGAAGGTTCTCAGGTTTGGTATTAGAAGCACTGAGATATCACATCTCATGGTACAGGATGCATCTCAGGTTAGGGATGGCAAGGAGTCAGATACCAAATCTCATGCTACAGGTAGGATCTCAGGTTTGTTGTGGGAAGGAGTTGGATACCACATCTCATGCTATAGGAAGGGTCTCAGGTTTGGTATGGGAAGGAGTTGGATATCACATCTCATGTTATAGGAAGGGTCTCAGGTTTGGTATTAGAAGCATGAGATATCCCATCTTATGCTACAGGAAGGGTCTCTGGTTTGGAAAGGGAAGGAGTTGGATATCACATCTCATGCTATAGGAAGGGTATCAGGTTTGGAATGGGAAGGAGTTTGATATCACATCTCATGTTATAGGAAGGGTCTCAGGTTTGGAATGGGAAGGAGTTGGATATCACATCTCATGCTATAAGAAGGGTCTCAGGTTTGGAATGGGAAGGGGTTGGATATCACATTTCATGCTATAGGATGGTCTCACGTTTGGTATTAGAAGCACTGAGAGATCACATCTCATGTTATAGTAAGGGTCTCAGGATTGGAATGGGAAGGAGTTGGATATCACATCTCATGCTATAGGAAGGGTCTCAGGATTGGAATGGGAAGGGTTTGGATATCACATCTCTTGCTACAGGAAGGGTCTCGGGTTGGGTAATAGAAGCATTGATATATCACATCTCATGCTATAGGAAGGGTCTCAGGTTTGGAATGGGAAGGAGTTGGATATCACACCTCGTGAAATAGGAAGGGTCTCAGGTTTGTTATTATAAGCATTGAGATATCACATCTCATGATATAGGAAGGGTCTCAGGTTTGGAATGGGAAGGAGTTGGATATCATATCTCATGTTATAGGAAGGCTCTCAGGTTTGGTATTAGAAGATTTGAGATATCAGATCTCATGCTATAAGAAGGGTCTCAGGATTGGAATGGGAAGGAGTTGGATATCACATCTCATGCTATAGGAAGGGTCTCAGGTTTGGAATGGGAAAGAGTTGGATATCAAATCTCATGCTATAGGAAGGGTCTCGAGTTGGGTAATAGAAGCATTGAGATATCACATCTCATGCTATAGGAAGGGTCTCAGGGTTAAAATGGGAAGGAGTTGGATATCACATCTCATGCTACAGGAAGGGTCTCTGGTTTGGAATGGGAATTAGTTGGATATCACATCTCATGCTATAGGAAGGGTCTCAGGTTTGGAATGGGAAGGAGTTGGATATCACATTTCATGCTATATGAAGGGTCTCAGGTTTGGTATTAGAAGCATTGAGATATCACATCTCATGCTATAGGAAGGGTCTCAGGTTTGGAATGGGAAGGAGTTGGATATCGCATCTCATGTTATAGGAAGGGTCTCAGGTTTGGTATTAGAAGCATTGAGATATCACATCTCATGCTATAGGAAGGGTCTCAGGATTGGAATGGGAAGGAGTTGGATATTGCATCTCATGCTATAGGAAGGGTCTCAGGTTTGGTATTAGAAGCATTGAGATATAACATCTCATGCTATAGGAAGGGTCTCAGGATTGGAATTGGAAGGAGTTGGATATCACATCATATGCTATATTAAGGGTCTCAGGTTTGGAATGGGAAGGAGTTGGATAGCACATACCATGCTATAGGAAGGTTCTCAGGTTTGGCATTAGAAGCATTGAGATTTCACATCTCATGCTATAGGAAGGTTCTCAGGTTTGGTATTAGAAGCACTGAGATATCACATCTCATGGTACAGGATGCATCTCAGGTTAGGAATGGCAAGGAGTCAGATACCAAATCTCATGCTACAGGTAGGATCTCAGGTTTGTTGTGGGAAGGAGTTGGATACCACATCTGATGCTTTAGGAAGGGTCTCAGGTTTGGAATCTGAAGGAGTTAGATATCACATCTCATGCTATAGGAAGGGTCTCAGGTTTGGTATGGGAAGGAGTTGGATATCACATCTCATGTTATAGGAAGGGTCTCAGATTTGGTATTAGAAGCATTGAGATATCACATCTTATGCTACAGGAAGGGTATCAGGTTTGGAATGGGAAGGAGTTTGATACCAAATCTCATGCTACAGGTAGGATCTCAGGTTTGTTGTGGGAAGGAGTTGGATACCACATCTGATGCTTTAGGAAGGGTCTCAGGTTTGGAATCTGAAGGAGTTAGATATCACATCTCATGTTATAGGAAGGGTCTCAGGTTTGGAATGGGAAGGAGTTGGATATCACATCTCATGCTATAAGAAGGGTCTCAGGTTTGGAATGGGAAGGAGTTGGATATCACATTTCATGCTATAGGATGGTCTAACGTTTGGTATTAGAAGCACTGAGAGATCACATCTCATGTTATAGTAAGGGTCTCAGGATTGGAATGGGAAGGAGTTGGATATCACATCTCATGCTATAGGAAGGGTCTCAGGATTGGAATGGTAAGGGTTTGGATATCACATCTCTTGCTACAGGAAGGGTCTCGGGTTGGGTAATAGAAGCATTGATATATCACATCTCATGGTATAGGAAGGGTCTCAGGGTTGGAATGGGAAGGAGTTGGATATCACATTTCATGCTATAGGAAGGGTCTCAGGTTTGGCATTAGAAGCATTGAGATATCACATCTCATGCTATTGGAAGCTTCTCGGGATTGGAATGGGAAGGAGTTGGATATAACATCTGATGCTATAGGAAAGGTCTCAGGTTTGGAATGGGAAGGAGTTGGATATCACATTTCATGCTATAGGAAGGGTCTGAGGTTTGGTATTAGAAGCACTGAGAGATCACATCTCATGTTATAGTAAGGGTCTCAGGATTGGAATGGGAAGGAGTTGGATATCACATCTCATGCTATAGGAAGGGTCTCAGGTTTGGAATGGGAAGGAGTTGGATATCACATTTCATGCTATAGGAAGGGTCTCAGGTTTGGTATTAGAAGCATTGAGATATCACATCTCATGCTATTGGAAGCTTCTCGGGATTGGAATGGGAAGGAGTTGGATATAACATCTGATGCTATAGGAAAGGTCTCAGGTTTGGAATGGGAAGGAGTTGGATATCACATTTCATGCTATAGGAAGGGTCTGAGGTTTGGTATTAGAAGCACTGAGATATCACATCTCATGCTATAGGAAGGGTCTCGGGATTGGAATGGGAAGGAGTTGGATATCACATTTCATGCTATAGGAAGGGTCTCAAGTTTGGTATTAGAAGCATTGAGATATCACATCTCATGTTATAGGAAGGGTCTCAGGTTTGGTATTAGAAGCATTGAGATATCACATCTCATGCTACAGGAAGGGTCTCTGGTTTGGAAAGGGAAGGAGTTGGATATCACATCTCATGCTATAGGAAGGGTTTCAGGTTTGGAATGGGAAGGAGTTGAATATCACATCTCATGCTATAAGAAGGGTCTCAGGTTTGGAATGTGAAGGAGTTGGATATCACATTTCATGCGATAGGAAGGTTGTCAGGTTTGGTATTAGAAGCATTGAGATATCACATCTCATGCTATAGGAAGGGTCTCAGAATTGGAATGGGAAGGAGTTAGATATAACATCTCATGCTATAGGAAGGGTCTCAGGTTTGGAATGGAAGGAGTTGGATATCATATTTCATGCTATAGGAAGGGTCTCATGTTTGGTATTAGAAGCATTGGGATATCACATCTCATGCTATAGGAAGGGTCTCAGGTTTGGAATGGGAAGGAGTTGGATATCACATCTCATGCTATAGGAAGGGTCTCAGGTTTGGTATTAGAAGTATTGAGATATCACATCTCAAGCTATAGGAAGGGTCTCAGGATTGGAATGGGAAGTAGTTGGATATCACGTCTCATGCTATAGGAAGGGTCTCAGGTTTGGAATGGGAAGGAGTTGAATATCACATCTCATGCTATAAGAAGGGTCTCAGGTTTGGAATGTGAAGGAGTTGGATATCACATTTCATGCGATAGGAAGGTTGTCAGGTTTGGTATTAGAAGCATTGAGATATCACATCTCATGCTATAGGAAGGGTCTCAGGTTTGGAATGGGAAGGAGTTGGATATCATATTTCATGCTATAGGAAGGGTCTCATGTTTGGTATTAGAAGCATTGGGATATCACATCTCATGCTATAGGAAGGGTCTCAGGTTTGGAATGGGAAGGAGTTGGATATCACATCTCA